>NC_068920.1:116737621-118120954 GCF_023091745.1 Budorcas taxicolor
AATTTTTTCAAGATTTTCATCACTCAGACTTCTTGATATTTTAAAGCAGACAGTTATTTGCACAGAAAAAAATAAGTAAATAAAAGTAAAATCTTGGACATGAGTAAGGAGATTCCCTGGTGGTTCATATGGTAATGAATCCACCTGCAATACAGGATATCCAGGTTCGATCCCTGGGTTGGGAGAAGCGAATATACTTGCCTGGAGAATTACATGGACAGAGGAGCCAAAAACATCTAGAATGGACTTCAAAGAATCACTTCCTGATTAATATCTACAGTGACTTCGTAAGACCTCCAGTAGAGAGGCATAGGAGAACTACCAGAACTACTGACTTTGAGAACATACTATCAAAGCCATTGCTGCTACTGCTGCTCTCACTGACATCACCAAAGCTGCTAAAATTGCCATTCTACTCACACAAAATGACTGATTGGAATGCTGCTGCAGAAACACCCAGTGCCTTCAAAACATTGCTTTGGAGGGTAGTGGCAAAACAGCGACATGATGGGCTCTGCAGCACTTCTGACTCATGTGAGTGCATCCGTTTTGTAGAATCAAATTCCCAGTCAGAGCTGCAGCTCTAAGGGTGTCTGGGAAATATTTAATTTAGCTTTCAAGACTACTCTGAAAGGAGATCAAAATGGGATCTGGGTATTAATTCTTCTTGTTAAGCATGTCTTTTATGTTCAACATGGTGTCAGTTTCAAAGGTTCCTCAAAAACTTCAAAGCACTCCTAGGGAAGTCAAACATGACACCAATACCACTCATCAAAAGTCTGTATTATTTAAAAATTTTCCTTTCTCAATTTTGTCTGTTGTGGAAGATCCCTCTGCTTTAGACACTGTATGTTATGGCTTTTGCATAATGTTGGAGTGTATACAGAGAAATTAATCTTTGTATCACTTCCTTGAAATGATTTCCCCCATGTTATGTTTCACAAATAGTTTTCTATTTTTTTAAGTAAGCATGCCCTCTTAGAAGATTTTTCATATATTTACCTCAAGTTTTTATTTTCAAGTACCTATCACATGAAAGAATATACAACTACCACTGTAGGTACAGTTGAATATTTTATATCGTGTAACCTGAAAGATTCTGATCTTAAGGAAAATCGATATATATTTCATCTGTAGCTTCTTTAATTTTTCCATTTTGTGTGTTGGGTTAATATCTCTGTGAATGTGAGATAATTGAAGAAAAGACATAAATTTTTGAGGACTTGATTTTTCAGGGCAAATTGGAGCAATTATGTTCAGCTCTACAAGACTTTAAAGTACAAGGTATTGCTTTGCTTAGTAATGACAGTTGCAATAGCAAGTGCTGAGTTCACCACAACTTGTCCTGGAAATTGCAGGCTCTTCTCTGGGAACTTCTCAGCACAAAACATTGACTTTCTGCCATTTCACAAAGTCATCTGCTATTCTTGTGTAGATTGCACTCCTGATCATTTTCCAAAATAGAGATCTACCAAGAAGAGTATCCAACACAGAACAATTATAATCAAGAAAATGAGGACCCTTCAGGAGTATGGATTTTTCTCAAGGATGCTGGCAAATGGAAGAGAACAGAAAAATTTCTTATATTATGTATATGAATAAATGTTATAAGAATGATATGTATACTGGCACATCCTCCCATTATTAATTCCAAGAGCAAAGAGATTATTCTGGGAGTCAGGACAACCTGGGAAATTAATTTCAACCTTAGCTCTGCCACTACATCTCAATTCCTGGCACCTCTACCTTTCCAGATGTACATGCCAGAAGCTATAGTTATCCTTGAATTCTTTCTGTCTTTACAGCCCACATTCAATCCACTAAGAGGCTATGCCTTCAAAATAGATCAAATATCTGATCACGCTTAAACTTCAACCCTGGTATTTGTCCTTAAAATTTCTTGCTGATTGTAATGCAAGAATTTGCTAACTAATCATTGTGCTTCCATTCTTGCTTCTCCCACCAAACATACTAACTAGGTGATTCTTGTGAAACTTAAGTAGGGTCATTTCACTCTTTGGCTCAGTGTTTACTTTATGGTCCTGCTAGTCTTATTATAAGAAAAGTACCATAAAGTGGGTGGTTTAAACATTATATATTTATATTATCACAGTTCTGGAGGCTCCAAAGCTAAGATCAAAGTGTTAGCAGGATTGGTCCTTTTGCAGGCTTTGAGATAAAATCTGCCCCATTCTTCTAGAATCTACTGGTTTGCTAGCAATATTTGATATTTGTCTGCTTGAGAAGAATTGCCCCAATTTCTGTCTTCATCTTCATAGGACAATCTCCCTGTATGTGCTTCCATTCTCAAATTTCCCCTTTTTATAAGAACACTAGTCATATTGGATTAGTTCAGGTCAGTTCAGTTCAGTTCAGTCGCTCGGTTGTGTCTGACTCTTTGCGACTGCATGAATCGCAGCAAGCCAGGCCTACCTGTCCATCACCATGTCCTGGAGTTCACTCAGACTCACATCTATCGAGTCAGTGATGCCATCCAGGCATCTCATCCTCTGTCATCCCCTTCTCCTCCTGCCCCCAATCCCTCCCAGCATCAGAGTCTTTTCCAAGGAGTCAACACTTCACATGAGGTGGCCAAAGTACTGGAGCTTCAGCTTTAGCATCATTCCTTCCAAAGAAATCCCAGGGCTGATCTCCTTTAGCATGGACTGGTTGGATCTCCTTGCACTCCAAGGGACTCTCAAGAGTCTTCTCCAACACCACAGTTCAAAAGCATCAATTGTTCGTCGCTCAGCCTTCTTCACAGTCCAACTCTCACATCCATACATGACCAGAGGAAAAAACATAGCATTGACTAGACGGACTTTAGTCAGCAAAGTAATGTCTCTGCTTTTGAATATACTATCTAGGTTGGTCATAAATTTTCTTCCAAGGAGTAAGCGTCTTTTAATTTCATGACTGCAGTCACCATCTGCAGTGATTCTGGAGCCCCCCAAAATAAAGTCTGACACTGTTTCTACTGTTTCCCCATCTATTTCCCATGAAGTGATGGGACCAGATGCCATGATCTTCGTTTTCAGAATGTTGAGCTTTAAGCCAACTTTTTCACTCTCCTCTTTCACTTTCATCAAGAGGCTTTTAAGCTCCTCTTCACTTTCTGCCATAAGGCTGGTGTCATCTCCATATCTGAGGTTATTGATATTTCTCCCGGCAATCTTGATTCCAGCTTGTGTTTCTTCCAGCCCAGCATTTCTCATGATGTACTCAGTATACAAGTTAAATAAGCGTGGTGACAAGATACAGCCTTGACACACTCCTTTTCCTATTTGGAACCAGTCTATTGTTCCATGTCCAGTTTTAACTGTTGCTTCCTGACCTGCATACAGATTTCTCAAGAGGCAGGTCAGGTGGTCTGGTATTCCCATCTCTTTCAGAATTTTCCACAGTTTATTGTGATCCACACAGTCAAAGGCTTTGGCATAGTCAATCAAGCAGAAATAGATGTTTTTCTGGAACTCTCTTGCTTTTTCGATGATCCAGCAGATGTTGGCAATTTGATGTCTGGTTCCTCTGCCTGTTCTAAAACCAGCTTGAACATCAGAAAGTTCATGGTTCACGTATTGCTGAAGCCTGGCTTGGAGAATTTTGAGCATTACTTTACTAGCATGTGAGATGAGTGCAATTGTGCAATAGTTTGAGCATTTTTTGCCATTGCTTTTTTTTGGAATTAGAATGAAAACTGACCTTTTCCAGTCCTGTGGCCACTGCTGAGTTTTCCAAATTTGCTGGTGTATTGAGTGCAGCACTTTCACAGCATCATCTTTCAGGATTTGAAACAGCTCAACTGGAATTCCATCACCTCCGCTAGCTTCATTCGTAGTGATGCTTTCTAAGGCCCACTTGACTTCACATTCCAAGATGTCTGGCTCGAGATTAGTCATCACATCATCATGATTATCTAGGTCATGAAGATCTTTTTTGTACAGTTCTTCCGTGTATTCTTGCCACCTCTTAATATCTTCTGCTTCTGTTAGGTCCATATCATCATCTCTGTTCTTTATCGAGCCCATCCTTGCATGAAATGTTCCCTTGGTATCTCTAATTTTCTTGAAGAGATCTCTAGTCTTTCCCATTCTGTTACTCATCCTAATGATCTCATCTGTGATAATCTTATTTCCAAATATATTCCTAGGTATTGGGGTTAGAATTTCAACATATGAATTTTAAAGTATACAGTTTTTTATTCCATAACATATATCAAGGCTTGTCATCTCACACAAAGTAAGAGCCAACATCCTTACAGTGGTTTTAGAGTGGCAAGTTAGTACCTGAATATCCATTGCATCTCTACCCTGATTCTTGAGTTAGCCACTTTGCTCAAGTCACCCCTTCATCTTAAAACCATTGCACTGGCTGTACCCTTTGCTTCTTGCAGGCTTCACTCAAATGACACATGTCCTTGCTTCTTTCAATTTTTGCTTAAATGTCACTTTGGCAGTATATTTACCCTGACCACCTGAAATAAAGTTGAAGCTCCATGAACTTCTAATACCCTTTTTCCTATTCTATTTTGTCAGGTATTACTAAATTCTAACAAACTCTCTAAATTAAAATTTACTTTAAAAAAACATTGCTTACTACTTTTTCTTCCACTAAATGTAAAATTATATTCATTAATCTACACTAAATATCAATTACAACACCTGACACATAGAACGATATCAATATAAATGAATTGAATGTTGTATTCATGGTCTTTCGTGAAATAAACAGTAAGTTTTGTGTCAGAATCTAATCAAGACTGAAGTAGTGTGGCACTACCCTCTGTACATGGAATCTGTATGTGAACAAGAGTGATTCCCTGGCATCAAATCTGGATTAGGCATCAATATATTATTTGGAATCGTCTCCCACGATAGACATAGAAAGAATGTTTGTAGTATGAGAGTGGATTCTATTAAGTAAGGGCATCTTTTTTTTTTTTAATGAATTTATTTATTTATTTAAATTTTAAAATCTTTAATTCTTACATGCGTTCCCAAACATGAACCCCCCTCCCACCTCCCTCCCCATAACATCTCTCTGGGTCATCCCCATGCACCAGCCCCAAGCATGCTGTATCCTGTGTCAGACATAGACTGGCAATTCGATTCTTACATGAGAGTATACATGTTACAATGCCATTCTCCCAAATCATCCCACCCTCTCCCTCTCCCTCTGAGTCCAAAAGTCCGTTATACACATCTGTGTCTTAGGAAAATAGATGTATGTGACAAGCAGTAAAAGGTTAAATGTAATAGAAAGATCATGAAGTGAAGGAAATGATTTTCTCTTTTATGGAACTAGATCTCAACTCATATGAGCTCTCAGTAATTATCAATTGATACAAAATCACCTGAAAAACCAGAAAAATAGAAAAAGTAAATGAGAATTGTGGAGCTGAGTCACACTGAGAGTAGGATTATGGATAGAAGAATCATGATTCCTGCTACTGCAGTATCTGAAAATGGCCTATTTTCTTTCCACCCCATGTTTAATTGAATTACTCTGTGAGCATCACTGACTCGATGAACGTGAATCTGAGTGAACTTCGGGAGTTGATGATGGACAGGGAGGCCTGGTGTGCTGCGATTCATGGAGTCAAAATGAGTCAGACAGGCCTGAGCGACTGAACTGAACTGAACTGAACTGATGAGGTTCCTAAATTCCTGTCAATAAATTGGTCTCCCATTTCTTTTTAAATTTAAGGTAACCAGAATTATTTTCTATTGATTTTTAAAAATTAATTTTTAGATTTTGTATTAAAGATTTTAAGTACAGAGAAAATAATATAAAAGCCCACATTACTTCTTAGGCATCACTGTCTCCTATTGAATTTACCTTTATTCATGGGCTTCACTGATGGATCATATAATAAAAATTCCATCAGCAATTTATTTTTATATAACATTCATATATATAATATATATAATTTATAAATATAATTTATCTATACTTACATCAATAATTCAGAATTTGAAGTTGATTATTTTTCCTTAAGCACCTTGATGATTCCAGTATATTCGGGTCTCTATTATTATTGGAATTCTGTGGTTAGTTTTACATTTTTTTCTAAATAAAATGTCTTTGCTTTCTTGTCATTGTTAATGTTTTTTCTTTTTTTTCAGTTTCAGTAGGGCTGTATGTATTATAGATATCTCAGATACTTTAGATTCACTTGTGTTGCTCAGAAGATCATGCATGTAAAATCTGAGAGTTTATGTTTATTAATTATCAATTCTGAAAATTTTTCAGAATTGTATCTTTCAAGATCTCATATCCCATTCTTTCTCATTGTAATGTCAGTTGTATACTTTGTGTACAATAGCTTATCATCTATTCTATATTAACTTTGCATTTATTTTTCATTTTCTGTGGCTATATTTTCTTTTCTAAAACTGTTTCCTTTTCAAATTTCCCCATTATTTTTTCTCACAGTGTAATTCTTTTTCTTATGGTAGCAATTATCTTTAAAAGTTCTTTGATAACTTTTAATATTCATATCTGATGCTTTTTATGATTGCCACTTTATTATTTGAAGATCTTAGAGCTCTGATCCCACAGTCTACTATCCCTGACTCTCAATTATAGCAAATTATTTCCTCATGTCATTTGTGATTTTGTGCTGTGACCTTATGCTTTGGAGAGTAGTGGAAGATGTGTATCCAACGTGGACTTAGTTACTGAAGCATCTCTCCTGATAGGTTATATGCTTGCTTCCTAAAAAGCACCTTGGTAATATTATCTACCTGTGACAAATCATTGTGATCATTCTTATCTATAAGATTTTTTGGATCTACATGTGTATTGTAAAATCATTTTTAAACCAGATGAATATACAAGCCGTAGAATTATATATTTCAGGAGAAACTTTCTTTTTCTAGAGAGAGTCTGGACAGAAACAAACAAGTTTCCTTGCAGGATGAATTTCTTTACATTTCCCCATTTTTGTCTGATAACAATCCAGCTTTGCTAAGATGTCTCTTTGCTAAGATGTTCCAACTCTCAACCCCATACTTTTCAGGAAGCCCAAAACCCTTAGTTTGCTAAGACACATAATTCCCTCCACTCAGCTTTTTAGGACAGCCACAGAGTACATGTATACTTAGACATGAGACCTTTAATCAGTTCTTCAGTTATTGTTGTTGCTTTGCATATAATTTCCTTTTTAAAGATCATAACTATATAATGGTAGATTTCCCAGTATTTTTCACTCGATCTTAGTTTCCCATCATGCTAGTTTTTGTCTTGAGACTATGCAGAACTTAACATCAATGTTTGGTTCTAGTGAGGAATATATTTACCCTTTCCTCTTCAAATTTTACCCAAGTAAATAATAGTTTAGAGAAATAAAACTACCTAATGAATTGGCTTTTATTTTTAATATGGAGAAATAAACTAATTTAATGTCTTTTAGTTTTGATTGTTTTTTTTCCTGTAGATCTAATTGAACTCACTGTTACCAACATCTGAAACAGCCTGTCCTCCTCTTGAAGTCTGAAATGCAAGCTGGAGTGGACATAATTTATGGCAAAATCACACAAACATCCTTCTGTGCAGGTGAGACTCTAGTTACAGTTTGGCTAACAACAGATGGCATTATTTTAACATAGAGAAATGCTGAGTGAGACACTGATCCCCACTCAAGAGCAGTGACAGACTGAGCTTCTTGGCTTAAATGAGACCCTAGTGATTGGGATTCATAAATCTGGACAGGAGAGAAAATTGTCTCCTGCCAACTGCATAAAATACCTTTAATTACAGTCACATTGCTAAAGGTTAAATAAGTCCTGTGTAAGTAAAAGTGAAAAGAGAAATAATTATTTTTAAAAAGCTATTTGACTATCACTATTTTTATCTCAACAGTGAAAATCCTGTGATAAAAATGCAGAAATAAACAACAGAATATATATTAAAGTTGAGAAAAAAAAATATTTTAAACACATTTTATTATTTTGGTTAGTGCTTTTGCCTCTAAGTTTATCTGGCTCTGTCTTGATTTTCATTTCTTCTTGTCCAACTTTTCGCAACCCTTTCGACTGTAGCACACCAGGCTCCTCTGTGCATGGACTCTCCAGGAAAGAATATTGGAATGGGTTACCATTTCCTTCTCCAGGGGATTTTCCCAATCCAGGGATCAAACCCACATCTCCTCTGTCTCCTGCACTGCCGGCAGATTCTAGCTACTGTGACATCAGAAAGGCCCTGAGGAAAAACAAAAATTGATTTTAAACACATTTATTTTTTTTCAGTTAGTGATTTTAAAAGCACCTTTCAAAAGGCTCTTTTAAAACCTACCTTTCAAATCTGACTCTTATTGTTTTTTTCCAGGTCACTTCCCTCATAGCTCAGTTGGTAAAGAATCAGCCTGCAGTGCAAGAGACCCCCGTTTGATTCCTGGGTAGGGAAGATCCGCTGAAGAAGAGATAGGCTACCCACTCCAGTATTCTTGGACTTCTCTTGTGACTCAGCTGCTAAAGAATCTACCTGAAATGTGGGAGACCTGGGTTTGATCCCTGGGTTTGGAAGATCCCCTGGAGAAGGAAAAGGCTAACCCCTCCAGTATTCTGGCCTGGGAGAATTCAGTGGACCATATAGCCCATAGCGTAGCATAGAGTCAGACACGACTGAGCAACTTTCATTTCACCTGATACAGGCCATGGCCATTTCTCGGGCTTCCCAGGTGGCACTAGTGGTAAAGAACCTGCCTGCCAAAGCAGGAGACATAAGAGATGCAGGCTCAATTCTTGAATCAGGAAGATCCCCTGGAGGAGGGCGTGGCAACCCACTCCAGTATTCTTGCTTGGAGAATCCCATGGACAGAGGAGTCTGGCAGGCTATGGTCCATAGGATAACAAAGAGTCAGACACGACTGAAGCTACTTAGCCCACACACAGCACACACATGGCCATTTCTCATCACTACCCTTGCAGAAGCTTCCCACTGCAATCCTTGCAAGCACCATTCTTTAGAGTCTATTTTCAGCATACAACATTTCTTTTTTTCAAACTTGCCCGTAATAGAAGAATATTTAAAAACCACCTCATATCCATCACAAGCCTTCAACAATTACCAACATTTTGACAATCATGTTTCTACTAACCCATGCTTCCTCATTTCCCAGTCCTCTAATAATTCCTTTAAACTTGAAGTCAGATCTAGTTACCTTTTTGCTCACAACTTTCTAAGGGTTTCTGAACTCAGAAAAAGGAGAAACTCTAACATATTTAATGGCCCATATTGCTTCTATAATTTTCTGTCACTGGCTCTCTACCATCTCATAACTCTGCTCACCCTGCACCGGCCACTGGCTCCCTTGTTGCTGAAACATCTTGGCCTGCTTGTACCTTAGAAATTGGCACTTTTCACTCATTCTGCTTAAAACTCTCTCCTCTCCCACCTCCTTCCACTTATATAGACAGACGCCTCCCTCAACTCTTTCAAGCCTCTGCTAAATGTAGTTTTTTAAGTGAGGGATTTTCTGGGAATTCTATTTAAAATCACAATCCACCCCAAACCACCTGCAAGCATCCCTTATCTCCCTTTCCTGCTTTACTTTTCATCTTGTACTATTTTGTTCCCTAATGAAGCCTCTGTGCAGATACACACCTCCTCTGGTGTATAAGCATGCTCTATGAATAGTTTTTTAATATTAACATTGACTATATTATGCAAAGTCTTGAGTAAAGTTGAAATGCTAAGCATGCTTTAATCACTGATATAGCATGCTATTTTTATATATTTTAAAAACTCTTTAAATAGGCTGCTGTGTTGCCACCTAAGAGATAAGTCATGCCTTCCCTACTGCTTTCAGATCTTGTTATTGACAGCATTACAAATGTCCTAAAAAAATGACTTCTTATAAGCACAGTAGTTTTTCCAGTTACTATCACCAAAATCTATGGTAGGAGGAAAGCATCATGTGATGGTAAATATTTAACAGCCAGCTCTTTGTGTGTGTGTTTTGGGGGGTAAGGGGGATTCAAAGATTTAATTAATACCTTGTTAATTTCAATTTCAGAAGTATTTATGCATACCACCACCATGGCCAATTATGAGCTACCAACTTAAAGCCCCAGAACATGGATTTGAGAAGAGATGTATGATAGGATACCGTTTCAGAACATATCCTTCATGTATAACTGATATATGTAAGGAATATATCAAGAATCTAGAATAAGTATCAGCAAACAATGGCTACAGGTCAAATATGGCTTGTCATTTACTTTTGTAAATAATGTTTGTTGAACAGTGCCACTCCCATTTATCCATGAATTTTCCATGGGGAGGTTCTCATGAGTATCTGTGACAGAGATTGTGTTGCCCACAAAGCCTAAAATATTTACTCTCTGGCCTTTTACTGAAAATGTTTGCCAACCACTGGACTAGATTATAGTAAAATATATTAAAGTCACTAAGTATTGGTGAGTTTGGTTATCTTTGTTTTTAATACAGTTTATTGAATTACAATTTTATATATTTTAATTTTTAGTAATGACTATGTTTAGGAATTCCTCAGTAGTTCAGTTGGTAAAGAATCCACCTGCAGTGCAGGAGACCCCAATTCAATTTCTGGGTTGAGAAGATACACTAGAGAAGGGACAGGCTAACCACTCCAGTATTCTTGGGCTTCCCTTGTGGGTCAGCTGGTAAAGAATCCACCTGAGGGACTTCTCTGGTGGTCCAGTGGCTAAGACTCCAAGCTCCCAATGAAAGGGGCCAGGTTTCAATCCCTGGTCAGGGGACTAGATCCCATGTGCCACAACTAATACCCTGTGCAGCCAAATCATAAATAAATAAAATTTTAAAAAAAGGATCCACCTGCAATGAGGAAGACCTGGGTTTGACCCCTGGACTGGAAAGATCCCCTAGAGAAGGGAAAGGCTACCCACTCCAGTATTCTGGCCTGGAGAATTCAAAGAGCTGTATAGTCCATGGGGTCACAAAAAGTCAGATACAACTGGGTGGCTTTCACTTTCACTTTCCATGTTTTTCCCCAACGTTTTTGAAAATGCAGTACTGGCTCTTATAAGTCAGTACATGCTAGATTCAACACAGAACTGAGGAAAGAGATTCCTTACACCCATTTGAAGGCGGGAGAAGAAGGGGACAACAGAGGATGAGATGGTTGGATGGCATCACTGACTCAATGGACATGAGTTTGACCAAGCTCTGGGAGGTGGTGAAAGATGGGAAAGCCTGGTGTGCTGCAGTCCATGAGGTCACAGAGTTGGATATGACTGAGCAACTGAACAACAACAACCTTAGCTATTAATATTTGCTGACCCCATTGTACATTTGATTAACTCAGTATAATTATAAAAAAACAAATTGCTAGAAAGACACATGTCTATGAATGTATTAATTTGATTATTTCATGGTATATTTCTATTAAAATGTTTTTAAAAATCATTTAATTAGTCATTGAATATTTTTGGACACCCACTAAGGCAAGGATCCCCAACCTCCAGGGCTGCACAGGAGGTGAGTGGTGGGTGAGGGAATGAACCTTAATCTGTCTCTCCACATTGCTCTCCTTATCTCTCACATTATTACCTGAACCATCCCCTCCCTACCCCAGCTGTGGAAAAATTGCTTTCTTAGAAACTGGTCCCTGACTCCAGAAGGGTTTGGGACTACTACACTAAGGGATTTAGCAGTAAATAAAATAGGTAGAAACTAAGGAGGTGATGGGCTTCCCAGGTGGTGCTAGTGATAAAGAACCTGCCTGCCAATGTAGGAGACATAAGAGACGTGGGTTCATTTGCTGAGTTGGGAAGATCCCCTGAAAGTGGGTATGGCAACCCACTCTAGTATTCTTGCTGGAGAATCCCTTGGACAGAGGAACCTGGTGGGGCTCCAGTCCATAGGGTTGCAAGGAGGAAACTTAATACACTGAGGCAACTTAACACACAAAAAAGGAGACAAAACTTAGACAGAGGATGACTTTTGAGTGGAATGAGATAAGTGAAAAATGTGGGAATAGAGTAATTCAACCAGAAGTAATGTCAAGTGCAAAGGGCTGAGATAGGAACCACTTAAATGTGTTCAAGTGACAGAGAAGAAGCCATAGTGATTCCGGTATGATAACTGACAAGATTGAGAAAAGAGGAATCTAAAGAGTAAATGGAGGCTTTACAAGCAATGAGTTTTACATATTTTCCTAGTATAATAAAAAATGGCTGGCAAGGTTTAAAGCTGGGTCATAACACAATATGATATGAGTTTTTCCTGGCTGTGTGGAGAAAGGGCAGTGCAGGGCAAAAGTGATGTCAGGGAGATAATGTTAAGAAGTCTGTTAGGATGAAAAAATTCTCCAAGCCAGGCTTCAGCACTATGTGAACCGTGAACACCCTGATGTTCAAGCTGGTTTTAGAAAAGGCAGAGGAACCAGAGATCAAATTGCCAACATCTGCTGGATCATCGAAAAAGCAAGAGAGTTCCAGAAAAACATCTATTTCTGCTTGATTGACTATGCCAAAGCCTTTGACTGTGTGGATCACAATAAACTGTGGAAAATTCTGAAAGAGATGGGAATACCAGACCACCTAACCTGCCTCTTGAGAAATCTGTATGCAGGTCAGGAAGCAACAGTTAGAACTGGACATGAAACAACAGACTGGTTCCAAATAGGAAAAGGAGTGTGTCAAGGCTGTATCTTGTCACCATGCTTATTTAACTTGTATACAGAGTACATCATGAGAAATGCTGGGCTGGAAGAAACACAAGCTGGAATCAAGATTGCCAGGAGAAATATCAATAACCTCAGATATGGAGATGACACCAGCCTTATGGCAGAAAGTGAACAGGAACTAAAAAGCCTCTTGATGAAAGTAGAAGAGGAGAGTGAAAAAGTTGGCTTAAATCTCAACTTTCAGAAAATGAAGATCATGGCATCTGGTCCCATCACTTCATGGGAAATAGATGGGGAAACAGTAGAAACAGTGTCAGACTTTATTTTTTGGGGCTTCAGAATAACTGCAGATGGTGACTGCAGCCATGAAATTAAAAGATGCTTATGCCTTGGAAGAAAAGTTATGACCAACCTAGATAGTATATTCAAAAGCAGAGACATTACTTTGCTGACTAAGTTCCATCTAATCAAGGCTATGGTTTTTCCAGTAGTCATGTATGGATGTGAGAGTTGGACTGTGAGGAAGGCTGAGCGCTGAAGAATTGCTGGTTTTGAACTGTGGTGTTGGAGAAGACTCTTGAGAGTCCCTTGGACTGCAAGGAGATCCAACAAGTCCATTCTGAAGGAGATCAGCCCTGGGATTTCTTTGGAAGGAATGATGGTAAAGCTGAAGCTCCAGTACTTGGGCCACCTCATGCGAAGTGCTGACTCATTGGAAAAGACTCTGATGCTGGGAGGGATTGGGGGCAGGAGGAGAAGGGGATGACCAAGGATGAGATGGCTGGATGGTCTCACAGACTTGATGGCCGTGAGTCTGAGTGAACTCTGGGAGATGGTGATGGACAGGGAGGCCTGGCGTGCTGCGATTCATGGGGTTGCAATGAGTCAGACACGACTGAGCGCCTGAACTGAACTGAATTCATGCCTCATCTGGCCCTGCTCACTGGCTTTTGCTCTTGGCAAATTCTTCTTTGACAATGTCTCTTCTTTGGCCATTTCTAGACAAAACCCAGCTATGTGACTTGTTTGCATAGAACATAAATATGTAACTGAAATTCCACTACAGAAGGAAATCCCCAGCTGGCTTTTGGGGCTACAATATAAGAACAAAGGGAAGGAAGCTCTCTGTTTATATAATTGTAATGCTAAATTCTGGAGGCAAATTTAATTTGTTGAAGGAAGTATTAGATGATGAATATGTAGCCTATATTTTTTCTCTTTCCTCACAAACAAGTCATTGTGTTATTAATATTATTTTTATCAGTTCAGTCGCTCAGTCATGTCTGACTCTTTGCGACCCCATGAATCGCAGCATGCCAGGCCTCCCTGTCCATCACCAACTCCCGGAATTCACTCAGACTCATGTCCCTTCTCCTCCTCCCCCCAATCCCTCCCAGCATCAGTCTTTTCCAATGAGTCAACTCTTTGCATGAGGTGCCCAAAGTACTGGAGTTTCAGCTTCAGCATCATTCCCTCCAAAGAAATGCCAGGGCTGATCTCATTCAGAATGGACTGGTTGGATCTCCTTGCAGTCCAAGGGACTCTCAAGAGTCTTCTCCAACACCACAGTTCAAACCATCAATTCTTCGGTGCTCAGCCTTCTTCACAGTCCAACTCTCACAGCCATACATGACTACTGGAAAAACCATAGCATTGACTAGATGGACCTTTTTTGGCAGAGTAATGTCTCTACTTTTCAATATGCTATCTAAGTTGGTCATAACTTTTCTTCCAAGGAGTAAGCATCTTTTAATTCATAGCTATAGTCACCATCTGCAGTGATTTTGGAGCCCCACAAAATAAAGTCTGACACTGTTTCCTCTATTTCCCCATCTATTTCCCATGAAGTGATGGGACCAGATGCCATGATCTTCATTTTCTGAATGTGGAGCTTCAAGCCAACTTTTTCACTCTCCACTTTCTCTTTCATCAAGAGGCTTTTTCGTTCCTGTTCACTTTCTGCCATAAGGCAAGTGTCATCTGCATATCTGAGGTTATTGATATTTCTCCTGGCAATCTTGATTCCAGCTTGTGCTTCTTCCAGCCCAGCGTTTCTGTGGCCTAAACTCAAGGAAACAGAGAACAGTTCTTTCTTTCTTTAGTCCTTTTGCTTATTTCTGTAACACTACAGTGCATGCACAGGCATTTAATTTATAAACATTTCCTAACCCCATCTCTATCACTCAACTGCTACAACTAAATATTTGAGTGGGCACAGTGAACACTTTACGAGTGCTACGAGTGAAGTAAATTTTAGTGGATATCCTCCAGGGCCTCATTTACTCTTGTGTCTTCTATTCCCAGTCATCACTGACTGATCCACCCTGCCCAACACCATGTCACAGCATGGATCCAGTGCAGCCTCGAGTGCTGCAGTCCATGGGGTCACAAAGAGTCAGACACGACTGAGCAACTGAACTGAACTGAACTGAACTGAGTTCACCAGTTAGGTGGTTTGATTCCAGTTTTGATGCTTTCTAGGTTTTTAAACTTGTTAGACTGTCACTTCCTCATATTCCTCTTTACAAGTGTGTCAGGTAATAAAGGAATAAAGGTCATGTGGTGCTAGGTAAATAACAAATATGTGTATATTTGTTTTCAGGTAAAAAATATAGCTAAATAAGAACATGTAAATACTATATAAAAATACTGACAGCAGAATATCTTCACAAAAATAAGAAATATAATACATTCTGAGATAAAATGGAAGGAAAAAGCTAAAGTAACATGTTCAGGGAGGGGAAAGAATTTTAGTTCTCTTTGTAACAATGGATCTTGACTATAATTTCCATTTCAATTCCACTCTACAAGTATTTTTTTCAATTTTTTAAACAGAATCCCAGCAAGGGAAATTGCCCATGGCTCTACTCAGTTGTGAAGATATTGAGTCCTTGGAGCCCTCTTCTACCTAATAAGGTGGCTACTCAACCACATGTAGCACCTGAGCACTTGTGGTTATTGAAACTGAAGGTCAAATTTTTTTCAAACATTTTTACTAGAGTATAAACGATATATGTGTCAGGCGAGTGTATGCTTCTCGGTTCTTGTCTTGTCACAACAATGATCTGGAGCAACTGATACTAAAGCCCTTATCACAGCTCTCGGGTCTTGAACAAACTGTGTCATAGCTCTTAGATAAATCAGTGTTACAGCTCTATTTTATTTACAAGATAGCAGGAGAATCCATCCTCAAAGAAGAGGAGAGTGGAGGAGCACGCCAGCATGCATGTGGGCAAGGGGGGCGGAGTAGAGAGACAGAAAGAGAGAAAAAGAGCATATGCACATAGGAGAGAGAGAGCAAGAGAGCCCGTGGCTCCTTTTATATGTTTTCTTCCCCCTGGGCATGCCCTATGCAAATTGGGCTCAGCCAGGAGTGCTGTTCTACCTGAAGTCCTCACTCCAGAGCTGGGACCTTTCTTTGACATTCCTTTGTTCTATGTTCATGGGCTTTTCCCTTCCTTGTCTTTTAGCCATCGCCATTTTGGACTCCTTTTCCCTATTCTAACTACCTAACATATGCAAACCAAAATTCTGAGTTTTAAATGTTATCTAGTTTCAATTATTTTAAACTTAACTGTAAAAATTGCTATTCAATTCAGTAATTGGAAAACTGCAAGGTCAGAGCAACTTGAGTATAAGAATCTACTTTTTAACTGTAAATTTATGAAATCAAATTTTACATGGTTCTTAGGCTTTCTTCATTCTTTTTTAGTTTTTCTTATGCTCTTTAAATTGTATAATTTCAAGTTATCTGTCTTCAACTCTAAAATTCTTTCTTCTGATCAAAAATAATTAAAATAATAGAAATAGGAGGCAGACTTGCTGTCAGGGCTGAGCGGAGAAAGAAATGGGAAGTTGCTATTTGAAGGGTAGAAAGTTTCAGTTAAAGATAAATTCTGAGATCTTCTCTACAACTTTAGTTAACAAAACTGTGTTTAAAATTAATAAAGAGGATAGACCTCTTAGGTGCTCTTACACCAATAAGAAATCTTAATGCAGATCTAGGATTATAATTTACAAATAGTATTTAAATTGAGGTGTTCATTAAATGTAAAATGCACATCAGATTTTGAAAACTCGGTACAAAGTAATGTAAAAGAGCTCTTCAGCAGTTCTTAACATATTATTATTTATGAAAATGATCATAGTTTGAATAGTTGGGGATAAATCAAATATAATAGTAAAATCAATTTTATCTGTTTCTTTTTACTTTTTTAAACATTGTTATTAGAAAATTTAACATTACCTTTAGACTCATATTATATTTCTATTAGACAGCACTGCTCTGGGCTTAGTCATTCAGCCATGTCTAACAATTTGCAACCACGTGGACCGCAGCCCACCAGGCTCTTCTGTCCATGGGGATTCTCTAGGCAAGAACACTGGAGTGGGTTGTCATTCCCTTCTTCAGAGAATCTTCCCAACCCAGGGATATAATCCAGGTCTCCTGCATTGCAGGCAGATTCTTGACTGTCTGAGTGACCAGGTAAACCCATTTAATGGGGTAGACATGGAATTTTATAGTACATATACTTTAATGGAGTGGATTTTTGGGCCCTTTGAAATTGGACTCAGATCAACTTCTAGTTCAAGGTGGAATTAAAGTATTTTCTGTACATGTTGCATTGAATCAAACAAATTTTAAAATATGAAGAAAGATGAAGTTTATCTATTCATCCTTTTATTTAATAAAGATCCTTACAGCAGTACCAACAATATTCACTCCACCTTTGTTGAAACAAATCCACTAAGAAGAAAATAATGATCTTAAAGTTAGCTCATTTTATTTTATATCAGGAAATGATAATTTTTGGAAATGTCATTTTTATAATAAAATATTTAACTTTTAATTATAGTTCCTTCAAACTCAGGCAAAACTAAGAATTGATTGATTTCCTTTTTCATATAACCTCCCTTTAATAAAGTTATTTTACTTCCATCTCTAAATCATGTGTGAGTGTTGTTATAATGTCCACTACAAGCAGCCATCTATTTTGTTATCAAGCATGATGCTTTCTCCCTGGACAAAGTTAAATAAGCAGAGTGACAATATACGTCATTGACACATTCCTTTCACAATTTTGAACAAGTCTGTTATCCATGTCCAGTTCTAATTGTTGCTTCTTGACCTACATACAGATTTCTCAGGAGGCACATAAGGTGGTCTGATATTCTTATGTCTTGAGAATTTTCCACAGTTTATTGTAATCCACACAGTCAAAGGCTTTAGTGTAGTCAATGAAGCAGACATAGATATTTCTCTGAATTTCTCTTGCTTTTTCTATGATCCAATGGATGTTGGTAATTTGACCTCTTGGCAATTTAACAATTTCCTTGTCTTTTTTTTTTTTTTTTAATTTTTATTTTTACTTTATTTTGCTTTACAATACTGTATTGGTTTTGCCATACATTGTCATGAATCAGACACGGGTGTACATGCGTTCCCAAACATGAACCCCCCTCCCACGTCCCACCCCGTTCCATCTCTCTGGATCATCCCCGTGCACCAGCCCCAAGTGTCCTGTATCCTGTATAGAACATAGACTGGTGATTCGTTTCTTACCTGATAGTATACATGTTTCAATGCCATTCTCCCAAATCATCCCACCCTCTCCCTTTCCTGCAGAGTCTAAAAGTCTGTTCTATACATCTGTGTCTCTTTTGCTGTCTCACATACAGGGTTATCATTACCATCTTTCTAAATTCCATATATATATGTTAGTATAATGTATTAGTGTTTTACTTTCTGGCTTACTTCACTCTGTATAATAGGCTTCAGTTTCATCCACCTCATTAGAACTGATTCAAATGTATTCTTTTTAATGGCTGAGTAATACTCCATTGTGTATATGTACCACAGCTTTCTTACCCATTCATCTGCTGATGGACATCTTGATTGTTTCCATGTCCTGGCTATTATAAACAGTGCTATGATGAACACTGAGGTACACGTGTCTCTTTCAATTCTGATTTCCTCGGTGTGTATGCCCAGCAGTGGGATTGCTGGGTCATAAGGCAGTTCTATTTACAATTTTTTAAGGAATCTCCACACTGTTCTCCATAGTGGCTGTACTAGTTTGCATTCCCACCAACAGTGTAGGAGGGTTCCCTTTTCTCCACACCCTCTCCAGCATTTATTGCTTGCAGACTTTTGGATCGCTGACATTCTGACTGGTGTGAAGTGGTACCTCATTGTGGTTTTGATTTGCATTTCTCTGATAATGAGTGATGTTGAGCATCTTTTCATGTGTTTGTTAGCCATCCATATATCTTCTTTGGAGAAATGTCTATTTAGTTCTTTGGCCCATTTTTTGATTGGGTCGTTTATTTTTCTGGAATTGAGCTGCATAAGTTGCTTGTATATTTTTGAGATTAGTAGTTTGTCAGTTGCTTCATTTGCTATTGTTTTCTCCCATTCAGAAGGCTGTCCTTTCACCTTGCTTATATTTTCCTTTGTTGTGCAGAAGCTTTTAATTTTAATTAGATCCATTTGTTTAGTTTTGCTTTTATTTCCAGTATTCTGGGAGGTGGATCATAGAGGATACTGCTGTGATTTATGTCAGAGAGTGTTTTGCCTACGTTCTCCTCTAGGAGTTTTATAGTTTCTGGTCTTACGTTTAGATCTTTAATCCATTTTGAGTTTATTTTGGTGTATAGTGTTAGAAAGTGATCTAGTTTCATTCTTTTACAAGTGGTTGACCAGTTTTCCCAGCACCACTTGTTAAAGAGATTGTCTTTACTCCATTGTATATTCTTGCCTCCTTTGTCAAAGATAAGGTGTCCATAGGTGTGTGGATTTATCTCTGGGCTTTCTATTTTGTTCCATTGATCTATATTTCTGTCTTTGTGCCAGTGCCATACTCTCTTGATGACTGTGGCTTTGTAGTAGAGCCTGAAGTCAGGCAAGTTGATTCCTCCAGTTCCATTCTTCTTTCTCAAGATTACTTTGGCTATTTGAGGTTTTTTGTATTTCCATATAAATTGTGAAATTATTTGTTCTAGCTCTGTGAAAAATACCTCTGGTAGCTTGATAGAGATTGCACTGAATCTGTAGATTGCTTTGGGTACTATACTCATTTTCACTATATTAATTCTTCCGACCCATGAACATGGTATATTTCTCCATCTATTAGTGTCCTTTTTGATTTCTTTCATCATTGTTTTATAGTTTTCTATATATAGGTCTTTAGTTTCTTTAGGTAGATATATTCCTAAGTATTTTATTCTTTTCATTGCAATGGTCCTTGTCTTTCTGAATCCAGCTTGAACATCTGGATGTTCTTGGTTCAAGTACTGCTGAAACCTATCTTGGAGAATTTTCAGCATTACTTTGCTAGCATGTGAGATGAGTACAATTTTGCAGTAGTTTGAACAATCATTTAACCTACAGTTCAAATTTATGTTGCATTTTCTTATTTATATGTAACCCTATAACAAACATTAATTTTAACATGTTTTGTGCACTTTAAAACACTTTCTTTAAGTTGAAACTGCAAACATAAAATTGGAGAGTAAGAGATTTTAGAATTCTTTGGTCCTTTGATATTTACTGTTCAAATGTTCTCCAGAAAGTTTATACCAATTTCTGATCCAACCTGTTGTGTTTAGAGGTACTAAGAGAATATGATTGTATACTTTAAATCTTCTTTTAGATTTATTTTAACTGTTAATTTATTTTTATTTATTGAAATACAGTTGACTTACAATATTATATCCTTTTCAAGTTTAAAATATAGTGATTCAGCATTTTTATAAATTACATGCCATACAAAGTTATTTTAAAATATTGAATACTTTTCTTGTGCTGAGCATTAATAGTCTTTATGACATTTATATATATTTGCTATATTGTTTTTGGTTTTAGATTCCACATAGAATTGAAGACACGAAGTGTTTACCTTTCTATATCCTTTCTATATCTGACTTATTTCACTAAGTATAACATCCTCCAGGTCCAGTTATGTTGTCCCAAATGCAAGATTTCATTCTTCATTGTTTTATGGCTGAGTAATATTCCATTGAATACATATACAACATCTTCTTCATTCATTTATTGATGAACACTTGTTTGCTTCAATATCTTGACTACTGTGAATAATCTTGCTATGAACTTTGGAGTGTGTATATCTTTTCAAATTAGTATTTTAATTTTCTTCAGATCAATACCCAGGAATGGAATCCTTGTATCATATGCTTGCTCTCTTTTCAATTTTCTGGGTAAATTCCATACTGTTTTCCAAAGCACCACTATAAATTTAAATTCCAAACCACTATATACTGAAATTCCTTTTCATCATATCCTCAGCAACACTTGTTATTTCCGTTCTTTTTGGTGATGGCCATTTTGGCTTGTGTGAGATATCTCACTGTGGCTTTGATTTACATTTCCCTAATGATTTTTTATGTCAAGCATCTTTTCATGAGCCAGGTGGCCATCTCTATGTCTTTTCTGGAAAAAGAAAAGTTCATTTTTAATTAAGTTACTTTTTAAAAAAAAAATATTGAGTGCATAAATTATTTATATTTTGGATATTAACCCCTTATAAGACATATTGTTTGCAATATACTCTCTCATTCAGTAAGTTACCTTTTCATTTTGTTGTTTTCTTCACTCTGCAAAACCATTTCAGCTTGATTAGATTCTATGGTTTATTTTTACTTTTGCCTTAGGAAACTTGTCAGAAAAAATGTGTTTTCCACTAGTTTTATGTTTCAGATTTATATTTAAGTCTTTAACCCATTTTGAGTTTGTGTTTGTACTAATATACGTTATTACTTCCCTGGTGACTCAAATGGTAAAGCGTCTGCCTACAATTTGGGAGACCCAGGTTCAATTCCTGGGTCAGAAAGATCTTCTGGAGAAAGAAATGGCATCCCACTCCAGTATTCTTGCCTGAAAAATTCCATGGATGGAGGAACCTGGTAGGCTACAGTCCATGGGGATGCAAAGAGTCTGACACGACTGAGCAACTTTACTTTCTTTCTTTCTATAGTATAAAAAACTGTTCTAGTTTCATTCTTTTTATATTCAAAAGCAGAGACATTACTTTGCCGACTAAGGCCCGTCTAGTCAAGGCTATGGTTTTTCCAGTAGTCATGTATGGATGTGAGAGTTGGACTGTGAAGAAAGCTGAGAGCCGAAGAATTGATGCTTTCGAACTGTGGTGTTGGAGAAGACTCTTTAGGGTCCCTTGGACTGCAAGGAGATCCCACCAGTCCATTCTGAAGGAGAGCAGCCCTAGGATTTATTTGGAAGGAATGGTGCTAAAGCTGAAGCTCCAGTACTTTGGCCACCTCATGAGAAGAGTTGACTCATTGGAAAAGACTTTGATGCTGGGAGGGATTAGGGGCAGGAGGAGAAGGGGACAACCGAGGATGAGATGGCTGGATGACATCACTGACTCGATGAACGTGAATCTGAGTGATCTCCGGGAGTCTGTGATGGACAGGGAGGCCTGGCATGCTGCGATTCATGGGGTTGCAAAGAGTCAGACACGACTGAGCGACTGAACTGAACTGAACTGATCCCAACACCACTTATTTCTCAAATAAAAAAACTAATTTTCCACCTAAAAGAAAATGAAAAATTAAAGACAAAGTCCAAAATTAGCAGAAAGAATAAGTAATAATTATCAGAGTAGAAAGAAATGAAATAGAGATAGAAACAATAGACAAAATGATCAAAGAGAAGTTTTTTAAAAGATAAATAAAATTGATAAACTGTTTATCAAATTCATCAAGAAGGAAAGAGTTGGAAAAAATAAATGCAATTAGACATGAAAAAGAAATTACAACTTATATGATAAAATATAACCATAAGACAATACTGCTAGCAGTTATACATAAACAAGTTGGGCAACATAGACAAAATGGTTAAGTTCCAAGAGACAAGTGATCTTCCAAGACCAAATCAAGACTAAATAGAAAAACTGAACCAACAGACTGCTAGTAATGAAATGGAAGAAGTTATCAAAAATCTCCCAAACAACTGAAGTCCAGGGTTGGAGAGATCCTCTGAGAATTCAAACAAACATTTAAAGAAGAGTAATACTAACCTTCTCAAACTAGTCCAAAAAGTTGTAGGGGAAGCAATGTTTCCAAGCTCTTTCTACAAGGCCAGCATTAGCCTGATATGGAAACCTTGCAAAGATTAGCTATTATCACTGATAAACATAGATGCAAAAAATCTCAACACAACACTAGCAAAGCAAATTCAACAGTACATTAGAAGACTACAGCTTGATAAAATGGGGCTTACTCTAGGAACCAAAAAAATGGTTCAGTATTTGCTGATCAGTCAAAGTGATACATCACACTAACAAAAAAGGTAAAAGTCACACAATCATCTCATGAGATACAGAAAAAGCAATTATCAAAATTCAACATCCATCTATGATGAAAATTCTCAATAAAGTTGTTACATAAGAAGCATACCTCAATGTAATACAAGTTCTTAAAGGCAAATCCAACTGATATCTTACTCAATGATAAAAAGCTGAAAGTTTTTCCTCTAAGAGGAGGAACAAGACTAGAATGCCTACTCTTCCAAATTCAGTTCAATAGTATTGGAAGTCTTAGCCACAATAATCAGACAATTAAAAAAAAAATCTCAATTGGAAGAACATAATTTAGAATAATTAAATCTGTCACTATTTGCAGTTAAATATTGTTACAATTTGCAGCTGTTCTATACAGAAAACCTTGGAAGCTTTATTGTTTGAAATAGTAAATGAATTCAGTGAAGTTGTAAGATAAACCAATAATATACAGAAATTTATTGCATTTCCATTCAATAATAACAAACTATCAGAGAAACCAAGAATATAACTCCATGTGCAACGGAATCATAATAATATGGCTAGAAATAAATGTGAAAGTGAAGTGAAAGTGAAAGTCACTCACTCGTGTCTGACTCTTTCTTTGCAACTTCTCCAGGCCAGAATACTAGAGTGGGTAGCCTTTCCCTTCTTCAGGGAATCTTCCCAACCCAGGAATCCATCTGGGGTCTCACATTGCAGGTGGATTCTTTACCAACCGAGCTATCAGGGAAGCCCCAGAATACTGGAGTGGGTAGCTTTTCTCTTCTCCAGTAGATCTTCCCATCCCAGGAATCCAATCTGGGTCTCCTGCATTACAGGTGGATTCTTTACCAACCGAGCTATCAGGGAAGCCCCAGAAATACCTTTAACTAAGGAGAAAAAGAGGAAAGCCTGGCACACTGCAGTGTATGGGGTCACGAAAAACTGGACACAATTTAGTGACTGAACAACAATGAGGAGAGGGACAAATGATCCTAACATTTGTGAACCAAAATAGATCTGGAATAGCCAAAACAATGTTGAAAAAGAAGAAAGCTGAAGAAAAATCAAAGTAATCTTGAGAGAGAGCAAATATTATGCTCCTTGACTTCAGACAGTATTACAAAGCTATGATAATCAAAACAGCTTGATAATGGCACAAAAACAGACACATAAACCAATGAAATAAAAGAGACATCTCAGGAATAAATCCACACACTTATAGTCAATTAGTCTATGAGAAAGGAGGCAATAATATATAATATGGAAAAGACATTATTTTATATCTTTACAAAGCTGATAAGCAAATAATAATGCTAGCTTGATGCTGTTGGTTATTTAAGATATCAAATACTTAAGGTCAAAACTTTGTTGGCTATATGAAAGCCTGCTTTGGAATTATTTTATGACCAACTGAATGTTTTAATCAAGGTGTTTATTTTGTCTTCTTCATACATTTTATTGATTAACTCGGATTGTAAATATTTTTATCTGTGGTGATTTGAATACATATACAATTTGTTAGTTCAGTATTTTGCTAAAGTTTCACAGTTACTTTAGTAAAATTTATTCCTTCTCTTCTATAAGTTCTAATCTGCATGAAAAGTTTATGAGATAATTGGTAAAGAATCCCTATACAGTCAAATTTACTCTACCAAGTTAAAAAAAAAGGTATAAAGATACATACAATGGCCATATTTTATTACATAAGCATTGTTTGCTTGATACTTTCATTTTAAACTAGAATAAAGAAGGATGTTAACTATACAATATAAAATATTTTTTAGTATTTTTAACTTCTCATTAAAATTAGAGTTGCAGTCTAAGTTATTGTTTAACCACTTTTATATAACTTTTTTCATTTATGATATTATAAAATCCATAATACAGGTTTAGTTAAACTATTTCATAATAGTTATAATAGTTGAAACAGTCAAATAGTCCCTATTGGAATGGAATCTGCATTAGGTCCACATAATAATCTAGGTAGACTTAATCATTGGGGTTCCCTGATAGTTCAGTTGGTAAAGAATCCACCTAAAATATACTTTCACTTTTGATCATCTATAGGCAATAATATTTAAAGATTGTTTGTGATAATCAATATGATTTTGCTGTAATTACAGGAAACATCTCTTTGGTTTTACATAAATTCTGTTCTTAAAGGTCAGATGCAATAGGTAAAATACCAACAAAATATAGAATTTATAATTTCTTCTCTGAATTATAGTCTTGTTTACAATGCAAAAAATGAATGTTCCTATAAAAATGTAAGATTGAATATGTGCAACAGAATGGGTCTTGCTTAATGTTTATATATATATATAAATGTTTATATATATATATACCAACCATGAAGGTTGAAATGTTTTTAAAAATCAAAGGTCAGTATTCTTGCAAATTTTATTTTAGAACCTGAAAATACTCTCAAACATAATACAATTAAGTTCTACCCATCACATACTAAATTCTCATGAGTAACGTGTAGTTATTTGTCCTTTCTATTATTTAATATTCTTATAGTTATTGCTTTTATTAAGACCTTTTTTATTCTCCTTTTATTCAGTTCTTTTGTTCTCATTATTAGAAGAAATATTGAATTGAGGTGAAGAATAGCATGCTAAGATATATGCTGAGAACCTCCAAGGGATTCTCTAAGCAAAAATACTGAAGGGGGTTGCCACATCATACTCCAGGAGAGGGGACAAGAGTACACAGAAGAAAACAAAAAAGGGCTTAATGACCCAGATTACCATGATGGTGTGGTCACTCACCTAGAGTTGGACATCCTGGGGTGTGAAGTCAAATGGGCTTTAAGAAGCATTACTCTGAACAAAGTTAGTGGAGGTGACAGAATTATAGATGAGTTATTTAAAATCCTAAAATATGATGCTACTAACATGCTGGACTCAATATGTCAGCAAATTTGGAAAACTAAGCAGTGGTCACAGGACTGGAAAATGTCAATTTTAATTCCAATCTCAAAGAAAGGCAATGTCAAAGAATGTTCAAATTACCATCCAGTTGTGCTCATTTCATATGCTAGCAAGGTTATGCTCAAAATTTTTTAAGCTAAACTTCAGCACTACATGAACTGAGAAATTCCAGATGTACAATCTTTATTTAGAAAAGACAGAGGAACCAGAGATCAAATTTCCAATGTCCACTGGCTCATAGAAAAAGCAAGAGAATTCAAGAAAAACATCTGTTTCATTGACTATGCTAAAGCCTTTGACTGTGTGGATCACAACAAACTGTGGAAAATTCTTAAAGAGATAGGAACCTGCCTCTTGAGAAACCTGTATGTGGGTCAAGAAGCAGCAGTTAGGACCGGACATGGAACAATGGACTGGTTCCAAATTGGGAAATGAGTACAGCAAGGCTGTATATTGCCACCTGTTTATTTAACTCCCATTCAGAGTACATCATGCAAAATTCCCGGCTCAGTGAATCTCAAATTGTAACCAAAAGTGTTGGGAGAAATATCAAAAACCTCTGATATGCAGATGATACCACTTTAATGGCAGAAAGTGAAGAGGAACTAGAGCCTCTTGTTGAGAGTAAAAGAAAAGAGTAAAAAAGCTGGCTTGAAACTCACATTAAAAATTATAAGATTGTGACATTTGGTCCCATCACTTCATTGCAAAACATAAGTGGAAAAAGTGGAAGCAGTGACAAATTTTATTTTCTTGGGCTCCAAAATCACCATGGACAGTGACTGCACCCAAGAAATTAAAAGATGTTTGCTCCTTGGAAGTAAAAAAAGAATGTGAAAGTCTCTTAGTCATATCTGACTCTTTGCTACACTTTGGCCTATACAGTCCATTGAATTCTCCACATCAGAATACTGGAGGGGGTAGACTTTCCCTTCTTGAGGTGATCTTACCAATCAAGGTATCCCACATTGCGGGAGGATTCTTTACCAGCTGAGCCACAAGAGAAGTCCAAGGATACTGGCGTGAGTAGCCTATCTTTTCTCCAGCAGATCTTCCGACCTAGGAATCCAACTGGCTTTTCCTGGATTGCAGGCAGATTCTTTACCAACTGAGCTATCAGAGAAGTCTCTTGGAAAGAAAGCTATAACAGATCTAGACAGCATATTAAAAAGCAGAGACATCACTTTCCTGAAAATCTCCATATGATCAAAACTATGTTTTTCCAGTAGTCATGTATGGATGTGAGAGTTGGACCATAAAGAAGGCTGAGTGCCCAAGAATAGATATTCTCAAACTGTGTTACTGGAGAAGACTCTTGAGAGTCCCTTGGACTACAGGGTGATTAAGCCAGTTAGTCCCAAAGCAACTCAATTCTGAATATGCATGAGAATAACTCATGCTGAAACTGAAGTTCCAATAGTTTGGTCACCTGATGCAAAGAGCCAACTCATTGGAAGAGTCTCTGATGCTGGGAAAGATTGAAGGCAAATAGAAGAGGTGGCAGAGGATGACATGGTTAGATAGCATCACTGACTCAATGGACATGAATTTGAGCAAACTCTGGGAGATAGTGGAAGACAGAGGAGCCTTTAGTGTTGCAGTCCATGGTGTCACAAAGAGTCAGATACTATTTAGAGACTGAACAAGAACGACATATAGGTTCTCCTGTAAAATGTTTGTATTAAGGAAAATTGGATAATAATGTTGAATTTCATAAAAAGGTCACAAAAAAGTAAGCACTAGAAAGACTCCCACTGTATATAAGACTTTGGTCTGTGTTCTTCCTAAATTTAGAATTGGTCACAACGTTAATATTGCAATGAGAACAATTTTTTAAAAATACAAATTAGAAAAAATAATCATAATAAAAATATGAATTAGATTACTTTATGCATCTCCCTCCCCACAGTTAATAAAAACTCCCTAATAGTTTTCTATATCTTCTAAGACATTGTCCAAATTCCTTAACTTTACTTATTATGAGGTTTTTCACTGGCTTATCTCTCCAACATTATTTATCAACACTTGTAAGTAATATGTCTTCCTCTAGTTCTTTCCCTATGTGTAATATTCATCTGTTAATAGTAATATTTCCTCCCCATCCTAGTCTGCCTTAAAAATTCATCCTTCAAACCATACTTGAGAGGATATTTATCTTTAAATCATGTTTTGTATCCTCAGGCCCTACTAGCATTAATTACAGTTTTTTCCTTCCTGCTACCACCTTCTACCCTCATCCCTCTAATTACAATGCATTCATCATTCATTATATTTGCCATCATAATATACTGCAAACTCGTTAAGAGCATCAATTGTGACTTATTAATCTTTGTATCTACAACATTTAGCATGATCCCTGGCATATAGTAAGCATTTAATATATATTTGTTGAATGAATTAAAAATAAATGAATGAATAAATAAATATATGAGAAAGTAACTGCTCTTAAGGACCTTGGGGAAATAAAATGAGTTTTGAAGTAATGCAAGTTGTATGAATAGAACACACAGTTTGATCTTCAATGTTCCTTTGCCACAAAATTTGATTTAATGTCAGTGAGGAAAGTAGCTATGGTGGCTTATTTCTTTGACTAAGCATTTTGTGGGCCAAAAGAAAGCAGATGTGACCATTTAGGAGGGTATTTATCTTATAAAGGGCATTAAAGCTGTAGAGAAAAGGCTATGAAATTACTCTTTTCAAAGAACACAGAAGTGAATTGATGAGGAGTTTAGTAAGTGGCAATTTTGTAGCTGGCTGTATTCCCCCAGTTTGTCATTGTCACTGGAGAGGTTGCCAAACCACAACTCTATCTCAAGATGAAATTAAATGTGATTTGGATAACTGAAAATATTTAAATTCACAAATGCATAGAGACACATCACTAGCCCAAGTTAAAACACAAGATCAATTGCATCCTAATCATAAATTTAAAAATGTTACTATTAGTTGTTCCAGTAAAACAGAATTTACATCACCCTGCATACCAAGCAACACTGTCTGAAGAATAAAGTCTAAAGGTAAGAAAGTATTTTTTTCTTTTTTTGCTCTAATCTTATCATCAACAAAAATTTTTAGAGAATCAAGAAGAGTATCATATTTTTATACAATATTGATATAAAACTAAATGTTTTATGTGAAGTATTACTATCAATATAGAAATAGAGATATAGATGAGGACTTTTGGTTCTGTTCTCTCTCCCTTTTTTTTTATCACTCCTAACTAGTTTCCTAACTAGTATTTTTAGCTAGAATCAATAAAGAACTAAAATATAGTAAATGCTGAATCACATTTATCACATTGTTTTATTTTTCTTTTGGTTAAATCTTCTATGATAGACATAAAGTCTCAGCATATTGCATTTTTCTTTTCTCACAAATAAGATCAGGTAAAAGAATGTTGCATTTTCTTGGGACTTCTTGCTGCCTCTTTTCTAGGAAGGGTGAATAATAACCATTCTACCTATCCATATGATAAATTGCAATGTGGAAAGATAATTTACTGAAACATTAATGTGTGTGTATTTTTTTTTGCACTTCTTTTCCCTTCCTATCAAAAAGATTGATGGACCCTTTTTGCACCCTTACCTGTGAGAGTGGGTAGGTCTGACAGGACTCAGGGATTATGCTTATAGATAGAAGGAAATAGACAAAAATGTACTAGTTGGATATTTCAGAGACCAAGTAGGAAATTCTGTCTTCAAATTCTGTGTACAAAGAGGCCTACATGCCAGGTCCAGGACCTGATGTAAAAGCACAGTTTTAGAAGTGCAAGAAAATTTGTGTGATATGCCCTGGAGGTGACATCATAATTTTTTGCTCAAGCTCATTGTGGAAGCAGCATAGCTCCTTAAACAAATCTTTTTGATGTTTCTATCTTAGACAAGATATCATTAGCAACTGTGGTGAGTTAGGAATGTATGCAGAACTTCAGGAAGAAAGAAAAGTTTCTAAAAGTTATAAAGCACAGATAACCTATTGGAAAGACTATTCAAGTATCAGGGGTTTCTCAGGTGGTTCAGTGGCAAAGTATCTGCCTATTAATGCAGGAGACTCCAGAAATGTGGGTTCCATCTCTGATTCAGGAAGATCCCCTGGAGAAGGAAATGGCAACTCACTCCAGTATTCTTGCCTGAAAAATCCCGTGGAAAGAGGAGCTTGTCAGACTACAGTCTATGGGGTCTCAAACAGACGGACATGACTGAGCAAATGGGCACATTCATGTATCAAGAATGCTAGATAGTGAGGAGTCATATGCTTGAGGTAACAGGGAGTACTGCGAGGAAGTTTGGAATGTGTCAGGGTAAGAACAAGTTAAATTTTTACATTGGTGTTAATGAAGATGGCAAAAATGCAAAGGAAACTTCTAACACAGACATTCTCCCTTTCCTGTGCCATAGTTCTTATTTTAAGACTTTGTACCTATCTGCTGTCTGTGAGTTTAGACTCTTCTGGATTGGGGGATCCACAGTATTTCCTGCATAACATCAAATAACTTTGTAAAGAACTTAGAAATATGTTAGAACCATGCCCCAGGAACTGTATCCAGAAAACTTGTAGAACTGTCTTTAGGAGGCATATTGTCTTCTTGTTGCTGTTCAGTCGCCCAGTAGTGTGTGACTCTTTGTGATCACATGAACTGCAGCATGTCAGGTCTCTTTGTCCCTCACCATCTCCTGGAGTTTGCCCAAGTTCATGTTCATTGCATCTGTGATGCCATCCAGCCATATCTTCCTCTGATGCCCTCTTCTCTTTCTGCCCTCAATCTTTCCCAGCATCAGGAACTTTTCCAGTGAGTCATCTGTTCATATCAGATGACCAGAATACTGGAGCTTCAGCTTCAGCATCAGGCCTTCCAACGAATATTCAGGGTTGATCTCCCTTAAGATTGACTGATTTGATCTCCTTGCTGCCCAAGGGAATTTCAGGAGTTTTCTCCACATGACAGTTTGAAGGCATCAGTTCTTTGGCATTCTCCCTTCTTTATGGTCCAGCTATCACAACCATACATAACCACTGGGAAGACCATAGCCTTGACAATACAGACTTTTGTTGACAGAGTAATGTTTCTCCTTTTAAACACACTGCCTAGGATTTTCAAAGCTTTCCTACCAAGAAGCAATTGTCTTCTGATTTCATGGCTGCAGTCACCAAGTGCAGTGATTTTGGAGCCCAAGAAAAAGAAATCTTTCTTTCCCCCTCTATTTGCCATGCAATAATGGGGCTGGATGCCATGATATTAGTTTTTTGTTTGTTTGTTTGTTTTAATATTTAGTCTTAAGCTGGCACTTTCGTTTTCCTCCTTTACCCTCATCAAGAGGCTTTTCAGTTTATCTTCACTTTCTGCCATTATAGTGGTATCATCTGCATATCTGAGGCTGCTGATGTTTCTCCCACCTATCTTGATTCCAGCTTGTAGCTCATCCAGCCTAGCATTTCTCATGATGAGCTCAGCATATAGGTTAAACAAACAGGGTGACAGCAAACAGCCCTGTCATACTCTTCTTGAACCAATCAGTTGTTCCACACAGGATACTAACTGTTGCTTCTTGACCCACATACAGATTTCTCAGGAGACAGGTAAGATGGTCTGATATTCCCACCTCTCTAAGAGCTTTCTACAGTTTGCCATGATCTACACAGTCTAATCCAGAGTTTTGGAATATGGGTGGGGAAATTTTTTACTCTGTTGGCACATATGTGTAAATAAATTTAAGCAGATAAAAATATTGAAAATATGCATATGTTGTTGTGCCTGTGAGTTGTTCTGCATGAAAAACACAATATATATAAATAAAAATGATTAGTTTATAATTATATAGATATTTTGTTATAATTCTTATGATTTGTTGATTTAACTGTTTTTAATGATTTCTGGTCCACTTAAGTAATATAAGGAAATTCAAACGTAAGGCTAAAAATGTAGCATCCCCAAAGCTATAGATTTTAATAAGACCAAATTATTTATTTAAGTAATTTTTAAGTCACTGTGTCCATTTGGAGCACCAGAATTTCAGAACTGAAAAAGTCAGGATTCATTTTTTTTTTCAGACATTGATATTTTCTGAACAACTAAAGAGCCATGCTCTGTTTTAAAGAATGACAAAATTATGTTGTGAAGATAATTGTTAACAAATTCACACTTGGCAAGCCTAATTTTATTCAACATATATTTGTGATCAACTAACCAGGAGAAAGGAATGGAAAACCACTTCAGTATTCTTGCCTTGAGAACCCCATGAACAGTATAAAAAGCCAAAAACATAGGACACTGAAAGATGAACTCCCCAGGTTGGTAGGTGCCCAATATGCTACTGGAAATCAGTGGAGAAATAACTCCAGAAAGAATGAAGAGATGGAGCCAAAGCAAAAACAACACCCAATTGTGGGTGTGACTGGTGATAGAGGCAAGGTCTGATGCTGTAAGAGCAATATTGCATAGGAATTTGAAATGTTAGGTCCATGAATCAAGGCAAATTGGAAGTGGTCAAACAGGAGACGGCAAGAGTGAACACTGACATTTTAGGAATCAATGAACTGAAACGGACTGGAATGGGTGAATTTAACTCAGATGACATTTTATCTACTATTGTGGGCAAAAATCCATTAGAAGAAATGGAGTAGCCATCATAGTCAACAAAAGAGTCCAAAATGCAGTACTTAAAGCAATCTCAAAATGACAGAATGATCTCTGTTCATTTCCAAGGCAAATCATTCAGTATTACAGTAATCCAAGTCTATGCCCCAAACAATAATGCTGAAGAAGCTGAAGTTGAACGGTTCTATGAAGACCTACAAGACCTTCCAGATCTAACACCCAAAATGGATGTCTTCTTCATTATAGGGAATTGAAATACAAAAGTAGGAAGGCAAGAGCTACCTGAAGTAACAGGCAAATTTGGCCTTGGAGTACAAAACGAAGCAGGGCAAAGGCTAACAGAGTTTAACCAATAGAACACACTGGTCAAGTAAACACCCTCTTCCAACAACACAAGAGAAGACTCTACACATGGACATCACCAGATGGTTAATACCAATATCAGATTGATTATATTCTTTGTAGCCAAAGATGGAGTAGCTCTATGCAGTCAGCAAAAACAAGACCAGGAGCTGACTGTGGCTCAGATCATGAGCTCCTTATTGCCAAATTCAGACTTAAATATAAGAAAGTAGGGAAAACTACTAGATCATTCAGGTATAACCTAAGTCAAATCCCTTATGATTATACGGTGGACGTGAGAAATCGATTCAAGGAATTAAAGCTGATTCACAGAGTGCCTGAAGAACTAGGGACAGAGGTTTATGACGTTGTACAGGAGGCAGGTATCAAGACCGTCTCCAAGAAAAATAAATGCAAAAAGATAAAACGGTTGTCTGAAGAGGTCTTACAAATAGCTGAGAAAAGAAGAACAATGAAAGGCAAAGGAGAAAAGCAAAAATTTACCCATTTGAATACAGAGTTCCAAAGAATAGCAAGGAGAGATAAAGATTCCTCAGTGATCAATGCAAACAAATAAAGAAAACCAATAGAATGGGAAAGAGTAGAGATATCTTCAAGAAAAGTAGAGATACCAAGGGAATATTTCGTGAAAAGATGAGCACAATAAAGGACAGAAATGGTATGGACCTAACAGAAGCAGAAGACATTAAGAAGAAGTGGCAAGAATCCACAGAACTCTACAAAAACGATCTTCATGACCCAGAAAATCATGACGGTGTGATCACTCACCTAGAGCCAGACAACCTGGAATGTGAAGTCAAGTGGGCCTTAGGAAGCATCAACAAACAAAGCTGTTGGAGATGATGGAATTCCAGTTGAGCTATTTCAAATCCTAAAAGATGATGCTGTGAAAGTGCTGCACTCAGTATGCCAGCAGATTTGGAAAACTCAGCAGTGGCCACAGGACTGGAAAAGGTCAGTTTTCATTCCAATCCCAGAGAAAGGCAATGCCAAAGAATGTTCAAATGACCACACAATAGCACTCATCTCACATGCCAGCAAAGTAATGCTCAAATTTTCCAAGATAGGCTTCAACAGTACAGGAACCATGAAATTCCAGATGTTTAAGCTGGATTTAGAAAAGACAAAGCAACCAGAGATCAAATTGCCAACATCTGGATCATCAAAAAGGCAAAGAGTTTCATAAAACAACTTTTTCTGTTTTGTTGACTATGCCAAAGCCTTTGACTGTGTGGATCACAACAAACTGTGGAAAATTCTGAAAGAGGTGGGGATACTAGACCACCTGACCTACCTCTTGAGAAATCTGTACACAGGTCAAGAAGCAACAGTTAGACCAGAACGTGGATCAACAGACTGGTTCCAAATCGGGAAAGGAGTATGTCAAGGCTGTACATTGTCACCCTGCTTATTTCACTTATATAAGGAGAACATTATGCATAATTCTGGGCTGTATGAAGCACAAGTTGGAATCAAGACTGTCAGGAAAAATATCAATAACCACATATAAGTAGATGACACCACCCTTATGGAAGAAAATGAAGAAGAACTAAAGAGCCTCTTGATGAGAATGAGAGAGAAGTGTGAAAATGTTGGCTTAAAACTCAATATTCAGAAAACTAAGATCATGGCGTATGGTCCCATCACTTCATGCCAAATAGATGGGGAAAAAAATGGAAATCCCATCACTTCATGACAAATAGATGGGGAAATAATGGAAAAAGTCAGAGACTTTATTTTGGGGGGCTCCAAAATCACTGCAGATGGCGCCTGCAACCATGATATTAAAAGACACTTGCTCCTTAGAAGAAAAGCTATGACCAACCTAGACAGCATATTAAAAAGAGACATTACTTTACCAACAAATATCTGTCAAGTCAAAGCTATGGTTTTCCCAGTAGTCATGTATGCATGTGAAAGTTGGACTATAAAGAAAGCTGAGCACTGAAGTATTGATGCTTTTGAACTGTGGTGTTGGAGAAAACTCTTGACAGTCCCTTGGACTGCCAGGAGATCAACCAGTCCATCCTAAAGGAAAGCAATCCTGAATATTCATTTGAAGGACTGATGTTGAAGCTGAAACTCCAATACTTTGGCCACCTTATGAGAAGAACTGCCCCTCTAGAAAAGACCCTGATGATGGGAAAGAATGAAGGCAGGAGGAAAAGGGGATGACAGAGGATGAGATGGGTGGATGGCATCACCAACTCATTGAACATGAATATGAGTAGGCTCCAGGAGTTTGTGATGGACAAGGAAGCCTGGTGTACTGTAGTCCAGGGGTCACAAAGATTCGGACTTGACTGAGCAACTCAACTGAACTGCACTAGGTGCTAAACTCAAAGCTGGAGTTTCAGTGGTTAACTTATGGATCTTCTGACATGCAATTGGAAGTTTAATAAGAAGTATAAATGTAACTTTAATCATAAATTTAATAATTATAAATATATATCAATAAAACTCTGGCTGTAATTTTGGCTACAATTATTCCTATAATTATATCATTTACTATTTAAAACTATTCTTTCAAATCATCCCACCATCGTCTTCTCCCACAGAGTCCAAAAAGCTGTTCTATACATCTATGTCTTTTTTGCTGTCTCACATATAGGGTCATCATTAGCATATTTCTAAATTCCATATACATGCATTAGTTTACTGTATTGGTGATTTTCTTTCTGACTTAGTTCACTCTGTATAATAGGCTCCAGTTTCATTCACCTTGTTAGAACTGATTTAAATATATTATTTTTAATGGCTGAGTAATAGTCCATTGTGTATACGATTTAATGAGATGAGAGAATGAAGATGATTTGAGAGAATGGCATGATTTGAGAGAATAACATTGAAACATGTATACTATCATATGTGAAACAGATTGCCAGTCCAGGATCGATGCATGAGACAGGGTGCTCAGGGCTGGTGCACTGGGATGACCCTGAGGGATGGGATGGGGAGGGAGGTGGGAGGGGGGTTCAGGATGGGGAACACATGTACACTCATGGCTGATTCATGTCAATGTATGGCAAAAATCACTACAATATTGTAAAGTAATTAGCCTCCAATTAAAATAAATCAATTTTTTTAAAAAGGAAAAAAAAACAAACACACAAACTTTACAACTACCAGTAAAGGATGACAGAAGATTCTTGCGTCTGTTGTCTCTCAGGAGGAACCAGAGGTAATCATTAATAATGGGATAAGGGCACATTCTAATTAGGAAGATTTCTGTTTGAAAAGAATTTTCTCCCAAAGAGGGTTAGTCCTCTTCTATGTACTTGATCATCTTATCCCATATGCTGGTGAGTAAATATTGACTTCTTATTCAGAAACCTCATTACTAAGCATGGATGACATTTGAAGTGAAGTGATAGTTGCTCAGTGGTGTCTGACTCTTTGCAACCCCACGGACTATACAGTCCATGGAATTCTCCATGCCAGAATACTAGAGTGGGTAGCCTATCCCTTCTCCAGTGGATCTTCCAAACTCAGGGATTGAACCGAGATTTCTTCCATTGGAGGTGGATACTTTACCAACTGAGTTCTCAGGGAGTCCCTAAGGATGACTTTTAGGCCTTCCTTGTTTAATTCTGTGCACAACTCTATGAGATACTATGTAATAATCACAGATCAGTTCAGTTCAGTTCAGTCGCTCAGTCGTGTCCGACTCTTTGAGACCCCATGAAACGCAGCCCCCCAGGCCTCCCTGTCCAGCACCATCTCCCGGAGTGCACTCAAATTCACGCCCATCAAGTGGTGATACCATCCAGCCATCTCATCCTCTGTCGTCCCCTTTTCCTCCTGTCCCCAGTCCCTCCCAGCCTCAGAGTCTTTTCCAATGAGTCAATTCTTCGCATGAGGTTGCAAAAGTACTGGAATTTCAGCTTCAGCATCATTCCCTCCAAAGAACACCCAGGACTGATCTCCTTTAGAATGGACTGTTTGGATCTCCTTGCAGTCAAAGGGACTCTCCAGAGTCTTCTCCAACACCACACTCCAAAAGCATCAATTCTTTGGCACTAAGCTTTCTTCACAGTCCAACTCTCACAGCCATACATGACCACTGGTAAAACCATAGCCTTGACTAGACGGACCTTTGTTGGCAAAGTAATGTCTCTGCTTTTCAATATGCTATCTAGGTTGGTCATAACTTTTCTTCCAAGGCATAAGCATCTTTTAATTTCATGGCTGCAGTCACCATCTGCAGTGATTTTGGAGCCCCCAAAAATAAAGTCTGACACTATTTCCCCTGTTTCCCCATCTATTTCCCATGAAGTGATGGGACCAGATGTCATGATCTTTGTTTTCTGAATGTTGAGCTTTAAGCCAATTTTTTCACTCTCCTCTTCCACTTTCATCAAGAGGCTTTTTAGTTCTTCTTCACTTTCTGCCATAAGGGTGGTGTCATCTGCATATCTGAGATTATTGATATTTCTCCCAGCAATCAATTCCAGTTTGTGTTTCTTCCAGCCCAGCATTTCTCATGATGTACTCTGCATAGAAGTTAAATAAGCAGAGTGACAATATACAGCCTTGACGTACTCCTTTTCCTACTTGGAACCAGTCCATTGTTCCATGTCCAGCTGTAACTGTTGCTTGCTGACCTGTATATAGGTTTCTCAAGAGGCAGGTCAGGTGGCCTGGTATTTCCATCTCTTTCAGAATTTTCCACAGTTTATTGTGATCCACCCAGTCAAAGGCTTTGGCATAGTCAATAAGGCAGAAATAGATATTTTTCTGGAACTCTCTTGCTTTTTTGATGATCCAGTGGATGTTGGCAATTTGATCTCTGGTTCCTCTGGCTTTTCTAAAATCCACTTGAACATCTGGAAGTTCACAGTTCACGTATGCTGCAGGCTGGCTTGGAGAATTTTGAGCATTACTTTACTAGTATGTGAGATGAGTTTAACTGTGCAGTAGTGTGAGCATTCTTTGGCATTGCCTTTCTTTGGGATTGGAATGAAAACTGACTTTTTCCAGTCCTGTGGCCACTGCTGAGTTTTCCAAATTTGCTGGCATATTGAGTGCAGCACTTTCACAACATCATCTTTCAGGATTTGAAATAGCTCAACTGGAATTCCATCGCCTCCACTACCTTTGTTTGTAGTGATGCTTTCTAAGGCCCACTTAACTTCACATTCCAGAATGTCTGGCTCTAGATGAGTGATCACACCATCGTGATTATCTTGGTCGTGAAGATCTTTTCTGTACAGTTCTTCCGTGCATTCTTGCCACCTCTTCTTAATATCTTCTGCTTCTGTTCGGTCCATCCATTTCTATCCTTTATCAAGCCCATCTTTGCATGAAATAGTCCCTTGGTATCACTGATTTTCTTGAGGAGATCTCTAGTCTTTCCCATTCTGTTGTTTTCCTCTATTTCTTAGAATTGATTGGTGAAGAAGGCTTTCTTATCTCTCCTTGCTATTCTTTGGAACTCTGTATTCAGATGCTTATATCTTTCCTTTCCTCCGGTGTTTTTTGCTTCTCTTCTTTTCACAGCTATTTGTAAGGCCTCCCCAGACAGACATTTTGCTTTTCTGCATTTCTTTTCCATGGGGATGGTCTTGATCCTTGTCTCCTGTACAATGTCACGAACCTCGTTCATCAGGCACTCTGTGTATCAGGTCTAGTCCCTTAAATCTATTTCTCACTTCCACTGTATAATCATAAGGGATTTGATATAGATCATACCTGAATGGTCTAGTGGTTTTCCCTACTTTCTTCAGTTTAAGTCTGATTTGGCAATAAGGAGCACATGATCTGAGCCACCGTCAGCTCCCAGTCTTGTTTTTGCTGACTGTATAGGGCTTCTCCATCTTTGGCTTCAAAGAATATAATCAATCTGATTTCTGTGTTGACCATCTGGTGATGTCCATGTGTAGAGTCTTCTCTTGTGTTGTTGGAAGAAGGTGTTTGCTTCAGAGTATATTATATCTAGGGTCTCTGTGGTAATAACAGTGTGATTTTGGTGTTCACTGGTTCCTGTGTGAGTAGGGTATAAAAAACTCCTTTGGAAAGAGAAGAACCATATCCTATCTAAAGGCAGAACTGAAAACTAATTTATTTGAGTAGCAGAGAGATGCCTCCTGTGTAACACTAATAAAAGGCATTCAGCAGTATTAATTTGGATGATATTTTCAATAATGCTGCTGCTGCTAAGTCACTTCAGTCGTGTCTGAGTCTGTGAGACCCCATAGATGGCAGCCCACAAGTCTCCCCCATCCCTGGGATTCTCCAGGCAAGAATACTGGAGTGGGTTGCCATTGCCTTCTCCATTTTCAATAATGATTTCATTCCAAACATTATTGAGGGTCACGTGTACAGTCTGGGTTTATTTTAGGCTTCATAAACACAATTTTACATGCTTACAACCTCTGATAAAGAAGACAGGTTTCAGGTAAATTAACAAAACATTAGTTCATGTATATTTTAAGTAAAAGCTTAATTATCACAGAAGAATACATATTGAAAGATCTATTTGCTTCCAAGACAAAACATCAAATAAAGGAGGAAGCTGATAAATGTAATGACTGAAAGTCATGAGTTGAGAGTGATTAAAGTTAGAAAGAGGGAAAAAAAATCGTAATGATTAGTTTCTGCTTAAAGATGTTTTTACATAGCATGCTCTTCAATACAAAGAGCAAGAGAATATGTGAAATGTGGCAATATAGAAATATTATGGAAACACAAAAGAGAGACCACATTGTATGGAGGCAGTCAGGAAAGCTGAGATAAGTTTAGAGGAATGAACTTATCAAGTAAAAGAGAAATGTGAATAAAACCCAAAGCAGGAAATTAAGAGTATAAACAGCAGCAGTGAATGGTACAGTTTACATAGGATTTTATAGATTATATAAATAATAGGAAGCTGATATTAAAATTGACACCAGTGAAATATGTCAGAACATTTACTTCAGATTATTTATAGGCATGAATGCCTGACGGAAGAATTCTCCAGGCCAGAATACTGGAGTGGGTAGCCTTTCCCTTCTCCAGGGTGTCTTCCCAATCCAGGGATCAAACCCAGGTCTCCCTCATTGAAGGTGGATTCTTTACCAGCTGGGCCACAAGGAAAGCCCAAGAATGCTGATGTGGGTTGCCTATCCCTTCTCCAGTTGATCTTCCCCACCCAGGAATCAAACCGGGGTCTCCTGGATCGCAGGTGGATTCTCTACCAACTGAACTAGTGGAGCTTTAACACTGCCTAAAACAGTTTGAAAATCACTTCTATAGGTAATCTGAAGTTTTTGCATGGTGTCATGTGCAAGGAAATTTACTACAATTAATGAAATTAAAACATAGATGTTCTAAGGCCAGTAAGAAAAGAGAAATTCCTAGGGGACTTCATATCTTCTTTTCAAATGGACTAATTGTACCTGCTGATGGGCCAGCCACTTCTCAAATACCTGCTTTATAAAGCCACAGCAATGACAAAAGCTCATTCTCTGATAATTTGATACTTAATTTTTTTGAGGAAGAGAGTATAATTCAAGAGAAACCCATGCAAATAATGATTTAAAATCTGCATTCTTTCACTTATAATATGACTCTAATTCTATTTGGGCCTTTTCTTTCCTGGCTCCCCATCAGCCTTGCAGTGGATTCCATTTTATACCCTCACAGGATGGCACACATCTGAATATGTCTCCCTCAAAGCTCAGAGAACTCCCAGAGACAGTAAAAGCTCGAGAGAACCAGAAAGTACACTGCTCTTACTTCATACTGCCCACCTTCTCGGTTTCCATTTTATTCTGTCTGAGACATTAGTACTGAGAATTTATTTCACAACTGCAGAAAATTGTTACCGTTAATAAGGGCTATTCATGGCACCATGTTACAGGTTCTTCTGAGGCTAGCCATTATCTCAATATGATGAAACATTCCAAAAATTCATTCGGCACACAAAATGCATATAAATTAGAAAATCTTATTATTAAATAGAGGCAGCAGAAGGCAAGGGAACATTGTTACCAAAAAAGACTATAGTCCAGAGAATCAGGAATATAAACCAGGGTTTTGTAGCAGATGTGGGAATAAGAGATTGGGCAGAGTTATATACCCAACGAAGACAGGACAGATTTAATGACGGATGAGACATAAGATGCAAAAGGAAAATGGATGGCTAAGACAGTGATGTCACCTTTACAAATAAGAAATTCAAGAGGGCAAGAATGTTGGTACAAAAGGCAAGTTTAGCTTTAAATATGTAGATGACTTTGAAGTGCTGATGAGAAGTTCAAGCAGATATTTCTTTCAAAAATGGGAAATAGGAATTAGACTTCTTGAGGTAAAGTAAGAATGGAGATTTACCTCCTGAGAATTTCATTTCAAGAAAGACATTGAATGACCTCCATCTGGATCCTCTAAATAAGGACTCTATGACTCATGGCTCTAATCCATTTATATTGCTTAATTCATACTTTCATATCTACTTTCCTTACTAAAACATTCAAATCATCACTTTAAACATAACATAAAAAGAATTTTAATTTAGTGCTTGGAAGGAACAATGTGCATTGACCATTGAAATCTCTCTCAAAAGAGCTATGAGAACTAAGGAAATGCATGATTTGGAGACACTAGAGAAAATTGATTTTTTTACTTGCTGAGGTGGAGTGCACAGTTTTGCTGAAAACACCCATCAGCTTAGCAGCACAGTGGTAGCAATGGTTTACTCAGACTCCCAGCACTTTAGTATCCATCAGCCCAGACAGCAAATTTTCAGGAATTTTCTAGATCCTTTCCAATTTAATTTTCCACCTTAATCTAATCAAATGTTTCTCTTTCTGTGCATCTGCAGATTCAGGACTTTTGACTCTTTAATACTAGATCTTGGAAATGGTAGGGAACAAGTAGTCTCTGGCTTAGAAGGCTTCTGTGCTGTCATCACATTTCATTTACTGATACCGATTTTTAGATGGATTCCTGTCCCATTGAGCAATGAAAATGTGCAACTGAGTGCTTGTCTCTTGCTTGCCTCTTAGAATACTGATATCTGTGATTAGTCTTTGACATATTGGATTCTTATAATAGTGGCCTTAATGCCACCTTCTTCAAAAATTTGAGAAAATGAGATTAAATAAGATTTGAGTTTCTATTTAGGTATTTTTTGCAGCCACAGTATATTTCTGAACCCTTTACAGAGAGTTGGCCATGTTTCAGTTTCATCTGGAGAAAAAAAGCCTTGGCAATAACCTGAATCTACTCTGGAACAGTACTTCTCAAATTTCTGTGGTAAGAGATGAGTTTTATTTACTTTCCAACCCATTACAGATTGATACTTTTACAAAATACTCTGTCCAACAAATCCACTAATCACATGCTTGAATGACATGGCAAGGTCAGTTCACAATATACATTTCTAAAAATTATTCTCAATTTCTAGAGTAATTTCATTGTGTATGAGTAACAAACATTTTTTTGGATTGCACCAGTCCGTGGGCCAACATTTGAGTAGCATTGCTATAATGTATGCAGATATATTGAAGTTCTGGCAATCTCCCTAGTGATTTAAATGGTGAATAACAATAAATTACATCTAAGATCACTCAGAGCTATTAAGGTTAACCATATGATTAAATGTCATTGTTTAGCCACTCCATTCCTCTTTGCATCCTTAATCCTCAGTATTTTTGAATAAAATAAAATAATAAACAATAATTATACCGTACTCTACTTACTGTGTGCTTACTAGACATCAAGGAGCAAGATAAGCACTATTGTATTTAATTCTCACATCAATATGAAGTAACTAATTTACAGATGAAGACTTGCAGTCCAGTGAGGTTAATTATCTTTTCAAAGTCACATAACCTCACTTCTACATGGTAAAAACCAGCCAAAACTGTGGCATCTCCTCAAATAAAAATTAATTAGATCACAACCTTGTATCTCTTCCAACTTGAGAATATACTCTGGGTATTGCGCTGGATTCATATTTATTAAGTCCCCCGTAACAAATTATTGCAGCCTCAAATTCCAACTGTAGGTCATCATACTATATTCTTCTACATACTCATTGTAAGTAGTAGGCTGATAATGACTTTGCAACATAACCAAATACACAAGACTGCAGAAAGTACAAGAGTCCCGTGTGCCCATATCATCATGAACAATCATGGAGCAAGGAAGAAAATATAGTTAAATTAATCTCGTTTAAATTTCCATAATTTCCCTTAAAAAGACAGAAGCAGATTATGCATTATTTTATAGTAGTCTTATATTTTGACAATGCATTCTTATTTTTTTCAAAATGTGCTGAGCAGGATTATTCCTTTTAATAGTTGATAAAGAGTGGGACCCTTAATTTTGTGAACTTCTTTCATAGGAAACATTGAATATAGTGAGAATGAGACTGCTTTTTGTTGTGCTTCACTCCTCCCTAACTGTGGAATAAAACTGCAGTAGTCTGGACCCCTGTGATAAATAACAAAGTTTTAGCAGTGAAGTGAAAACGATGAAAACATTTCACTCCCCAAATTCTGTCAGGGAACACTGGAAGGATATTCACAACTAACAAAAAGTGTGCATGTTTGCCAAGGTTGACATTATTCTGCTTGTGTTTTCATAGACTCATAAAATCACATTTTTAACTTGTTGACACTGATTGTCTGGTCTCCTACAGACATTTAATGAAAACAAAATATTTAAAAGCATCAGTGTATTGAGGTAATTCTACACATTGCATTCATCTTTGTTAAGGGTTTCATAGAGTAATTTCAAACTTAAGGTTCTTCAAACCAACCATGTGTATTTTAAATGTTTTACAGGTAGATGGCCTCCTATATTGATAATAGTTCTTGGCAGACTTGCAGTTCACAACAGATGTGGGTGATAAGTGTTATGCTGACACATGCAATCAATCTGTGAAACAGTGGTGCAAGGACAAAGGGACATGCAGTGTGTTCTTGGCAATCATGGAAAAACTATTTTATCTTTTAAATTTTGTCACTTCCTTCTGCTGGGAGGTAAATTGGAGAATAATGATGTGTATGGAATGACCACTAACTTTCACTGAAATCCAGTTATCAAGAATCAGGATAGGAGTCCAGGAAGTTATGCTAAGGTGTACAATTACATGTGCATATATTTTTATGCTCATTAATATCGACTCCTCCCTTTTCTCTGCCTTATTGCCAAGCCTCTCCACATTCTTCTCCTTGTGCCAATATTTTCTTTTTTAGTATGCTTGGCATCCTTTCTAGTTTGGGACATCACAGTTGCATTTAGATTTCCAACTACTTCTCATAAAAATGCAAACTATCTTCTTAACAAAGTCCTTAATATAATGTGCATGTATATACACATTCATGTATAATACAATGTGAATCACATTTAAAGATTTGCATTCCTTTTTTGGTTGTTTAAAAATATATCCACAGATTCTTTGATGCTCTCCTTTTTAAGCACTCTTCATAATTCCCCCGCTTTAAATGTACACTATGTTTAATGATTCTCTCTTAACAAGTAGAATGCAGAAAAGAGACTGTGTGGTGTTCAAGTTTAAGACATAAATGGCACCATGTCTTTCTCCTCGCTCTCTTTCTTGGATGCCATCTGCCATGTCAGGAGGGAACTCAAGTAGGCCTATGGACTAGCACAGAAACAAGTAGCCAGTGGATCAGGATACTGAGGCCTCAACCTAATACTGAGCAGGGTACTGAGGCCTCAACCTAATACTGAGCAGGGTACTGAGGCCTCAACCTAATAGCCATGTGGATTACTATCTTGGGAACAAATACTCCAGCCCTTGTCAAACTTCAGATTACAGCATCCTTGGCCAAACATAAGAGATTCTGCATTGGAATTACCCAGACAGGCCACTGTTGGATACTTGACTCTCAGACAATTTGTGAGAAAATCATGTTTCTTGTTTTAAGCTGAGATAATTAATTCTGAGGGAATTTGTCTTGCAGTAATAGATAATTAGTGGGACATGCTCTTTACAAAATTGGACTGGACAGTGCCCGAATCTGTTTCATCCAGGGTGGCTAAGCCATTATGATGCACTTAATAGAACAACAAGAAGAGATGTAAAGTGATGGTAAGTGCTGCTGACACTAAGACTTGCCCAAACATATGTCCCAGGTACTGCATTTAGTGACAATTTATTTTTGTAAATTATTATACACTTAGTGGAATTCCATGCCTAAGTATGAATACTAGAATATGTGTCATTCTGTACTGTAGCTATTGTATCTTGAACATATACTATATGCCAGGTCAGTTCAGTTCACTTCAGTTGCTCAGTCGTGTCCGACTCTATGCAATGCCATGGACCACAGCACTCCAGAACTTCCCTGTTCATCACCAACTCCTGGAGTTTACTCAAACTCATCTCCGCTGAGTCAGTGATGCCATCCAACTATCTCATCCTCTGTCGTCCCCTTCTCCCCCTGCCTTCAATCTTTCACAGCATCAGGGTTAGTATATATTCTAAAATTGGGGTTTTTCCCAATATTTAGCTAGTAAAGAACTTGCCTGCCAATGCAGGAGATGCGAGATGCTGGTTTTATCCCTGGGTTAGGAAAATCTCCTGGAGAAGGAAATGGCAACTTGCTTCAATATTCTTGCTTGCAGAATCCTGTGGACAGAGGTGCCTGGCAGACTACAGTCCATGGGGACGCAAAGAGTCAGACACAACTTAATGCACAACATGCACATTCTAGATATGATTGCTCCAAAGACAAACAAAACTGAGCCCCTGCATAGAAAGATGGTTTACTTAAGGGATGTGAAAATACAGCCAAAGTATTTTTGTTTAGAACATGCAAAATATAATCAGTATGTTGTTGTTCAGTTGCTCAGTCATGACTGACTCTTTGCAACCCCAAGGACTACAGCATACAAAGCTTCCTTGTCCATCACCAAGTCCTGAAACTTGCTCAAACTCATGTCCATTGACTCAGTGATGCCATCCAATCATCTCATCCTGTATCGTCTCCTTCCCCTTTTATCTTCAATCTTTCCAAGCATCAGGGTCTTTTTCAGTGAGTGAGTTCTTCATATCAGGTGCCCAGAGTATTGGAGTTTCAGCTTCAACACTAGTCTTTCCAATAAATATACAGGACTGATTTCCTTTAGGATGGACTGGTTGGATCTCCTTGCAGTCCAAGGGATTCTCAAGAGTCTTCTCTAACACAACAGTTCAAAAATATCAATTCTTTGGTGCTCATTCTTCTTTATGGTCCAACTCTGACATCCATACATGACTACTGGAAAAACTATAAATTTAACTAGACAGACTTTTGTCAGCAAAGTGATGCTCTGTTTTTTAACACACTGTCTAGGTTTGTCAGAGCTTTTCTTCCAACAAGCCAGCGTCTTTTAATTTCATGGCTGCAGTCACAGTCCACAGTGATTTTGTAGCCCAAGAAAATAAAGTCTGTCATTATTTCCATTGTTTCCCCATCTATTTGCCATCGAGCTTCCCTGGTGGCTCAGAGGGTAAAGCATCTGCCTGCAATGCAGGAGACCTGGGTTCGATCCCTGGGTCAGGAAGATCCCCTGGAGAAGGAAATGACAACCCACTCCAGTACTCTTGCCTGGAAAATCCCATGGACAGAGAAGCCTAGTAGACTAAGTCCATGGGATCGTAAAGAGTTGGACAACACTGAGTGACTTCACTTTTACTTTCAATGGGAAAAGATGCCATGATCTTAATTCTTTGAATGTTGAGTTTTATCCAGCTTTTTCACTCTCCTCTTTCACTTTGTTCAAGAGGTTCTTTAGCCTATAAAGAGATGTAAGAGCTATAAGAGCTATAAAACTATAAAACTCTTGGAAGAAAATACAGTCAGATCACTCAATGACATAAATCAAAATGAGATCCTCTATGACACACTTCCTAGAGTAATAGAAATAAAAACAAAAGTAAACAAATGGTATCTGATTAAACTTAAAAGCTTTTGCAAAACAAAGGAAACTGTAAGCAAGGTGGAAAGACAACCCTCAGAATGGGAGAAAATAATAGCAAATGAAACAACCAACAAAGGATTACTTTCCAAAATATACAACCAGCTCATAAAACTCAATACCAGAAAAACAAACAGTCCAATCAAAAAGTGAGAAAAAGACCTAAACAGATATTTCTCCAAAGGAGACATACAGATAGCTAACAAACACATGAAAATATGGTCAACATTGCTCATTATTCAGTTCAGTTCAGTTAAGTCACTCAGTCACGTCTGACTCTTTGCGACCCCATGGACTGCAGCACACCAGGTCTCCCTGTCCATCACTAGCTCCTGAAGTTTACTCAAACTCGTGTTCATTGAGTTTTTATTATTAGGGAAATGTAAATCAAAACTATAATGTCATATCTCATCACACCAGTAAAAATGGTCATCATCAAAAAGTCTACAAACAATAAATGCTGGAGAGAGTGTGGAGAAAAGGGAACACTCTTGCACTGTTGATGAAAATGTAAATTGATACAGCCACTATGGAAGACAGTATTGAGATTCCTTAAAAAACTAGGAATAAAACCACCATATGACCCAGCAATCCCACTCCTAGGCATATACCCTGAGGAAACCAAAATTGGAAAAGACACATGTATCCCATTGTTCATTGCAACACTGTTTACAGTAGCTAGAACATGGAAGCAACCTAGATGTCATTGACAGATGAATCGATAAAGTTGTAGTACATGTACACCATGGAATATTACTCAGCCATAAAAGGAACACAACTGAGTCAGTTTTAACGAGATGGGTGAACCTAGAGCCTCTTATACAGGGTGAAGTTAAGTCAGAAAGAGAAAGATAAATATTGTATTCTAATGCATGTATACGAAATCTAGAAAAATTATACTGAAGAATTTATTTACAGAGCAGCAATGAAGAAACAGACTTAGAAAACAGACTTATGGCCATTGGGAGAGGGGAAGAGAGGGTGAGATGTATGAAAAGAGTGACATGGAAACTTACATGACCATATGTAAAATAAATAGCCAATGGGAATTTGCTGTATGGCTCAGGAAACTCAAACAGGGGCTCTGTATCAACCTAGAGGGATGAGGTAGGGAGGGAGATGTGAGGGAGGTTCAAAAGGTAAGGGATATATGTATACCTATGGCAGATTCATGTTGAGATTTGACAGAAAACAACAAAATTTTGTAAAGCAATTATCCTTCAATTAAAAAATAAATAAATTCTTAAAAAGAGGCTCTTTAGTTCCTCTTTGCTTTCTGCCATAAGGTGTCATCTGTAGATCTGAGTTCTTGATATTTCCCCTCGCAATCTTTGATTCCTGCTTGTGCTTCATCCAGCCCAGAATTCCTCATGATGTACTCTGCGTATAAGTTAAATAAGCAGGGTGACAATATAGAGCCTTGACATATACCTTTCCCAATTTGGAACCCATCCATTGTTCCATGTCCAGTTCTAACTGTTGCTTCTTGACCTGCAAACAGGTTCCTCAGGATGCAGGTCAGGTGGTCTGGTATTCCCATCTTTTGAAGAATTTTCCACAGTTTGTTATGATCTACACAGTCAAAGGTGTTAATGTAGTCAATGAAGCAGAAATAGATGTTTTTCTGGAATTCTCTTTTTTTTTTTTTCTATGATTCAACAGATGTAGGAAATTTGGTCTCTGGTTCCTCTGTCTTTTCTAAATCCACCCTAACATCTGAAAGTTCTCAGTTCACGTACTGTTGAAGCCTAGTAAGGAGAATTTTTAGCATTACTTTGCTAGAATGTGAAATGAGGGCTATTGAGTGCAATAATTTGTATGGAATGTACAATAGCTAAATTGAAAAATTTAATGCAAAAACTGGATCTGTGCATGTGTGTATGGGTGTGTGCATGTACAGAATCTTTTATGTACTGTGATCCATCTATTTGTTCTGTCATTTCCTATTTCCTGTGGATGTGATGTTGCAATGTTTCCAGTGTAGAAACAAGAGTGATGAACCAACATGAACAAAAGACTAGAGGTTTTATACGCCAACTATTCTCCAATTCTACCCTTGACTAGGTATATATATTTTTGGGAGAATCATGAGTGTGTCTAGAAAATCTTTATTCAATAATGCTGTGATCCTTTGGTCTCTGTCTCAAAGTGTTATGGTTGAGCAGGGAAGGGTACAGTTACTCATAATTCCACCTAGTGTTCTGATTTCAGGGCTCCTTACTTGCCTAGAAGTAAAGTATAGTTGTTCATAGATCTCTATATTTTAAAGTATGCCTCTTTATTGTCTCTTGTGTCCAGACTATCTCCATCTTTTCTGTTTATACTCGTGTGTACAGTTTCTTCCCTCTCCTTTTATCCACTCTCAGGAAGAATCTCATGGGATAGAAAAGTTAACTGAATTGTGCAGATATGCCCTTCTCTACAACCTTACCCAGTACCGCAACAAATGCTGACATTAGTCATAAACTGAATTTCTCATCCTCAGTTTTTCATCTTTAAAATGGGGTCATGTTCCCTGTGAGTCAATCATTACTAAAATTTTATATTCATTGTAAGTTTTCCTTATTCCTAAAACTGTGCTATGATAGTATGAAAAATCCAATTTGTATTTGTGCAATTGTGTCTCCATCTGTGCTCTGTAAGTAATGCTCCTGGTGTCCATCATGTTAATTAATGTGTTCCTGAAAACTGCTCTCAGATTTGCATTTCATGTTTACTATTTACATACACTTATACATTCCTTTGTGGCTCAGTTGGTAAAGAATCTGCCTGCAATGCAAGAGACCTGGGTTCAATCCCTGGGTTGGGAAGATCCCCTGGAGAAGGGAAAGGCTACCCACTCCAGTATTCTGGCCTGGAGAATTTCATGGACTGTATAGTCCATGGGGTCACAAAGAGTTGGACACGACTGAGCGACTTGCACTTTCACTTTCATACATATTTTGCATAATTGCCATCATAGTTAGAAAAAAGTTTTGTACACAGTTATGCATCATATTTTCCTCATAGCCCATATTCTCTTAATTATGATTCATTAGATTAATAAGATTTCTGTATTTCACATGAAGTGAATGACACCTCACCAACTAGTGACCCAATTCTCAAGAATAGATAGTCAAGCATTAAAATATAATGAGGCATAACAACTTGAAAATAAGAAATCATAAAGTTTATAACAAAAAAATGACTATTGTGATTTCCTTATAAAAGAAACAAACAGAGTCTCAAAGAAATCTGCACTGCAGATAAGTATATGCACAGAAGTTAAGTAAGGGAATAACAGAGGCCAGGCTGAAGTTGTTGCTCTATCAGGCCAAAAGAGACTAAGGGAATAGTCAGTGTGTAATGGGTAGGAATCAACAAGTTTGTAAATTATGCCTGAATGCCTCACATGCCCGCCTCTGACAAGAGATGACAAATATTCAATGTTGAGTTACTTTTTACTATGGAGAAATCATTCATTTGCTTGATATACTCTCCCACAAAGGGGCCTTCTGTTATTTCACCTCTTCAATTTAAAAATTTATAGTGAAGTTAAATTCTATTACTTATTGTGGATGTGTACCAACTTAAACTGCCATTAATCACAAAGGCAGAAAATACAAAGGAATAATTTCAATGCTAAGTCTTTGGGGATTGAAAAGAAGTAGGAAATCAAATGCAAAACTGGAAAGAATAAGGATGAGACAATGACAAGAACAGTAGAACCATGTATTTTGAGACCTTTTATGTTAAAAGTTTTAATAAATTACTCTGTAATTGAGAGCATATGTAATTGAATTTGTAAAATATTATTTCAGGTAACAAAGGCAGAATTTGATTATGCAATGCTGTGTTAGTTCTACATCTGACACTATTGTTGGCAAATTTTTTTTTAACTTAATAAGAAAAATTATCTAATTGGACTTACTACTAAGTGATGTTTTCACTTAGAGTTTTCACTTTATCTTTTGGTCTTATTTGATCACATTGAAATGGAAAAGTGCTTGACTGGAAGAAGCCTTGTATTATTGAAGACCTGGGGTTCACCACCTGCTCTCTGCATGTTACACTTTCAAAACATGTCCACAAACTCTTTTATACTCCTCCCATCAGAAAGAGATTTATAACCCCTCCCTTTGAAAATGGGCAAGTTTTTTGACGGTTTAGAGAACTAGAGAAAGGCAATGCAGTTTCTTTGTTTATTGAATACTCATTGTTGAAAGTTTTCCTGCCATGTAAGCATTTTGTATTGTCATGCTGACATGTTGTGAGGCAGCCAAGCCCAAATTAGCCAACCTTTAGAGAATACATTGAAGAACCACTTGTGGAGACTCTAAGCCTGCATGAGGAGAAAGTGGTGCCTGGCCATGCTCTGCTGTGTGAGGAGTCCATCATTCTAGCTGTAGCCATATTTTATGTGCAATTGAATGAAAGAACCAAGTTGTAACCACCTAATTGAGAGTTCTCAGTTCAGTTCAGTTCAGTTCAGTCTCTCAGTCGTGCCCAACTCTTTGTGACCCCATGGACCTGCAGCATGAGAGGCTTCCCTATCCATCACCAACTCCTGGAGCTCGCTCAAACTAAAGTCCATCGAGTCTGTGATGCCATCCAAGTATCTCATCATTTGTCGTCCCCTTCTCCTCCCGCCTTCGATCTTTCCCAGCATCAGGATCTTTTCCAATGAGTCAGCTATTCACATCAGGTGGCCAAAGTATTGCAGTTTAAGCTTCAGCATCAGTTCTTCCAATGAATATTCAGGACTGATTTCCTTTAGGATTGACTGGTTGGATCTTCTTGCAGTCCAAGCGATTCAAGAGTCTTCTCAAACACCACAGTTTAAAAGCATCAATTCTTCAGCACTCAGCTTTCTTTATAGTCCAACTCTCACATCCATACATGACTACTCGAAAAACCATAGCTTTGATTAGATGGACTTTTGTTGGAAAAATAATGTCTCTGCTTTTTAATATGCTGTTTAGGTTGGTCATAACTTTCCTTCCAAGGAGCAAACCTCTATTAATTTCATGGCTACAGTCACCATCTGCAGTGATTTTGGAGGCCCCCCCCAAAAATAAAGTCTCTCACTGTTTCCATTGTTTCCCAATCTATTTGCCATGAAGTGATGGGACCAGATGCCATGATCTTCGTTTTCTGAATGTGGGGTTTTAAGCCAACTTTTTCACTTTCCTCTTTCACTCTCATCAAGAAATTCTTTAGATCTCCTTCACTTTCGGCCATAAGAGTGGTGTCATCTGCATATCTGAGGTTATTATTATTTCTCCCAGCAATCTTATTCTAGCTTGTACATCATTCAGCCCAGCATTTCTCAGGATGTACTCTTCATATAAGTTAAATAAGCAGTATGACAATATACAGCCTTGAGGTATGCCTTTCCCAATTTGGAACCAGTCTGTTGTTCCACGTCTAGTTCTAACTGTTGCTTCTTGGCCTGAATACAGATTTCTCAGGAGGAAGGTCAGGTGGTCTGTTATTCCTATCTCTTTCAGAAGTTTCCATAGTTTGTTGTGATCCACACAATTAAAGGCTTTGCAGAGTCAATAAAACAGAAGAAGTTGTTTTTCTGAAACTCTCTTGGTGTTTCTATGATTCAGCAGATGTTGGCAATTTGATCTCTGATTCCTCTGCCATTTCTAAATCCAGCTTGAACATCTGGAAGTTCTTGGCCCAAGTACTGTTGAAGCCTGGCTTGGAGAATTTTGGGCACTACTTTGCTAGAGTGTGAGATGAGCGCGATTGTGTGGTTATTTGAACACTCTTTGGCATTGCCTTTCTTTGGAATGGGAATGAAAACTGACCTTCTCCAGTCCTTTGGCCACTGCTGAGTTTTCCAAATCTGCCGGCATATTGAGTGCAGCACTTTTTTTTTTTAATTATTATTTTTTTTTTTAATTTTAAAATCTTTAATTCTTGCATGTGTTCCCAAACATGAACCTCCCTCCCACCTCCCTTCCCATAACATCTCTGTGGGTCATCCCCATGCACCAGCCCCAAGCATGCTGTATCCTGCGTCAGACATAGACTGGCGATTCAATTCTTACATGATAGTATACATGATAGAATGCCATTCTCCCAAATCATCCCACCCTCTCCCTCTCCCTCTGAGTCCAAAAGTCCATTATACACAGCTGTGTCTTTTTTCCTGTCTTGCATACAGGGTCATCATTGCCATCTTTCTAAATTCCATATATATGTGTTAGTATACTGTATTGGTGTTTTTCTTTCTGGCTTACTTCACTCTGTATAATCGGCTCCAATTTCATCCATCTCATCAGAACTGATTCAAATGAATTCTTTTTAACGGCTGAGTAATACTCCATTGTGCAGCACTTTCATAGCATCATCTTTCAGGATTTGAAATAGCTCAACTGGAATTCCATCACCTCCACTAGCTTTGTTTGTAGTGATGCTTCCTAAGGCTCATTTGACTTTGCATTCTAGGATGTCTGGCTCTAGGTGAATGATCACACCATCGTGGTTATCTGGGTCATGAAGATATTTTCTGTATAGTTTTTAAAGCAGTATATAACCAAAACACTGTCTAAAACTCAGTATGGCCAAGTTGTCTCCCATATTGTGTGAAGTGTGACAGTTGCAGATATGTGTGTATCAGCTAAAACAAAGCAGGTGTTCAGGAAATTAGAGCAATTATACCAGCAGCTTTTTATACTGTATGAAATCTTGATAAATACAGGAAAACATTCTGTCAAAATTTCATTCTCCTGGTGCAACTGGAATGGAATTCTCCACAATTGAGTTGTTTCCATTGAATTTGATTTGTCTAAATCAAATTAAATCTATCTCAAACCATAAATGCCTGAATTGGGTAAGTAATTCTGTCTTAATCAATAAGGGCTTTCTCTCTATCTTGGGTAATTCCAGTGTCACAGAGAGTGTTTTGTTCTGAAGATTCCCCTCTTCATCAGGAAAGGCCCTTGTCTCTTGATATTGTATTTATTCATATGCTTCCCTGTCTCTTTCTATTGGAGCTGCACATGGCAGAATTTTACAACATTTACTTGCAGTGGTAGTTCCCATTCTCCATGGGTCCTCCTTACCCAGAATGGCTGCACAAAGTAGGACCTTTTGTGGAGCCCATCATCTTCATTACCTTCTCCAGCATGTCCATGAATACATTTTCACTCAAAGTATCAAATATTCACATTATTCTTTGCTCTCATGATATATTCTCAAGAGAATCAACTGGAGGGTTATGGCTAACTCTATGGTCAGGCCTTAACATATATAATAATGGAAGAGCCCCCTTCCAGTAATATTAATGCTAGTATCATATCTTCTAGTAAAATATAAATTCACTTAAAAATTAATAGTAACAAAAAAGATCTTAATGACCCAGATAACCATGGTGGTGTGATCACTCACCTAGAGCCAGATATCCTGGAATGCAAAATCAAGTGGGCATTAGGAAGCATTACTAAGGACAAAGCTAATGGGGGTGATGGAACACCAGCTGAGCTATTTCAAACCCTAAAAGATGGTTCTGATAAAATGCTGTATTCAATAGGCCAGCAAATTTAGAAAAGTCATTAGTGGTCACAGGACTGGAAAAGGTCAATTTTTATCCCAATTCCAAGGAAGGGCAATGCCAAAGAATGTTCAAACTATCGCATAATTGCACTCATTTCACATGCTAGCAAGGAAATGCTCAAAATCCTTCAACTTAGGCTTCAACAGTACTTGGGCCGAGAACTTCCAGATGTTCAAGCTGGATTTAGAAAAGGCAGAGGAACCAGAGATCAAATTGCCAACAACCACTGGATCACAGAAAAAGCAAGAGAATTACAGAAAAACGTCTACTTCTGGTTCATTGACTATGCTAAAGCCTTTGACTGTGTGGATCACAGAAAACTGTGGAAAATTCTGAAAGAGATAGGAATACCAGACTACCTGACGTGCTTCCTGAGGAACCTGTATGCAGCTCAAAAAAATAGGCAGAACCAGACATGGTACAACAGACTGGTCCCAAATTGGGAAAGGTGTATGTCAAGGCTGCATATTGTCATACTGGTTATTTAACTTATATGCAAAGTACATCATGAGAAACGCTGGGCTGGAAGAAGCAAGAAATGGAATCAAAGATTGCTCAGAGAAATATCAATAACCACAGATATGCTGATGACACCACTCTTATGGAAGAAAGGGAAGAGGAACTAAAGCACCTCTTAATGAAGGTGAAAGAGGAGAGTGAAAAAGCTGACTTAAAACTCAACATTCCAAAAAGTAACATCATGGCATCTGGTCCCTTCATTCCATGGCAAATAAATTGGGAAACAATGGAAACAGTTAGAGACTTTATATTCTTGTACTCCAAAATCACTTCAGACAATTACTGCAGTCATGAAATCAAAAGACACTTGTTCCTTGGAAGAAAAGCTATGACAAACCTAGACAGCATGTTAAAAAGCAGAGATACTACTTAGCTGGCAAAGATCTGTATAGTCAAAGTTATGGTGTTTTCAGTTGTCCTGTATGGATGTGATAGTTGGACCATTAAGAAAGCCAAGTCGAAGAATTGATGCCTTTGAACTGTGGTGTTGAAGAAGACTCTTGAGAGTCCCTTGGACAGCAAGGAGATCAAACCAGTCAAACCTAAAGGAAATCAACCTTGAATATTCATTGGAAGGACTGATGCTGAAGCTAAAACTCCAATCCTTTTCATCTGATATGAAGAGTCAACTCATTGGAAAAGATTCTGATTGTGGGAAAGAAGGAAAGTTTGAAGGAAGGAAGAGAAAAAGATGACAGAAGATGAGATGGTTGGACGGCATCACCACCTCAAAGGACGTGAGTCTGACCAAACTCTGGGAGATGGTGACGGACAGGGAAACCTGACCTGCCACAGTCCATGGGGTTGCAGACTCAGACACGACTGAGTGACTGAACAACAACAAACTGCTTCATAATTTACATTTATCTCAAAATAAAAATGTATTCCACTCTTGTATTATAAAATAATTTTCATACATTTTAAGCATACTGGTTTTTATATTTTAATATATAATTACAAAAAATGGATGTATAGAGTTATTTGGGGTGTATTATTGTGGAAAAAGGCAAAAATAAAATATCATTGTGATTCAATGATTTTGATCAAGTTACTTAGCTACCATCATTCTTCATTCTATATGCAAACATGTATATTTATATGTCAGTATATTTTATATATGTGTGTATATGTATATGTTTATATCTATATAACACTTATGTTTGTATATGAATACAAATTTAGTATGCTGTATGTTACTGACACCATACAACTTACAATGAATGACTTCAAAAAATCAGAAGTTTCCAGTGAATCTAAGACAGTAGGAAATAATATTATGTTTCATTAATCAGTTGTTCAGCTCCTGGGAAATATTAATTTGGATTTCAATGTTGTGTCATGTGGCAGTTTTACTGCTAAACAGCTATTAACAATAACTTAAACTTCTTTCAAAGATTTGATATATCAATTCATTATTAAGAAATAATTTCTTGTCATTAAAAACTCAAAGACAAAAGTTCATTATTTCCCCAAAGCAATATAAAAATTTAAGACCTTGTTATGATTTGTTGATTGTTAATTTATTCTGTTTTCTGTTTTAGCCTCAGGAGAAAGATATGGAAACAATTGCTGTTTACTGTTCTTATTCAAATTTGATGTATGTTTATTTAATGTGATTTCAAGAAAAAAAATGATACAAAGTGGGCAATTCTGTTCTCAGAGTCCCTTTGGAAATCAGGCATTCACATAAAATATTATTTCTAATTTTAGGGAAAGAAGCCTTTCTTATTTTCCTCAAGTTTCATATTATGTGAAAACACTTCCTTAGAGATACAGAATTTTTGGAAACACTGGCTTAGAATTCAGTCCTGACATTCTGCTGCGGCTGCTAAGTCGCTTCAGTCGTGTCTGATTCTGTGCGACCTCATAGACGGTAGGCCACCAGGCTTCCCCACCCCTGGGATTCTCCAGGCAAGAACACTGGAGTGAGTTGCCATTTCCTTCTCCAATGCATGAAAGTGAAAAGTGAAAGTGAAGAAGCTGCTCAGTTGGGTCCGACTCTTAGAGACCCCATGGACTGCAGCCTACCAGGCTCCTCTGTCCATGGGAGTTTCCAGGCAAGAGTACTGTTGTGGGTTGCCATTGCCTTCTCTGGTCCTGACTTTAACTACCTGCAAATAATTTTGTTTGCCATTCTCCTCAATGTACATATCTAATCTCACTTTTAAGCAATGCTTATATTCACCATGACTATGGCCTATTGACTTCTGTTTAGAACAAAAGAGGAAGGGAGTAATGAGATGTGGCAACACAAGCTTATTTTGCAACATATTTGAATGCAACATTTTGTTGTGCCTTTCTTCTCATTCTGATAAGTTCTTCAACTGCATAGAATTGTATGAGCTCTGGCATTCTTTGACTTTAAGATTTTTTAAAATAATATATGCATTTCTTCTTGTCTATTCCCCTGGATAATGCCTGTATCTTTCACTCACAGAAATAGTGAACCATATAAATAATGAAGTAATGTGGCTGCTTTCTAGAGTCACAGAAACATGGAAATGTTATAACATAGCTTCTCATTATATTAGGTGGCAGAAAAATTGTTGCTCACCCACAGGCAAAAGGCTAGTTGGTGGCCAAGCCAGATTTTGAAATTGAGTTCTTTTTTCCATAAGATACTGTCTTTCCCATAATATTGGTAATAAATAGGAAAGCTGTCACCTATTTGGCAAAGCATATTAAGTTAAGAACAAATAAATAAACTTCCTACATTCTTGAAGTGTGTTCTTTTGTCTGAATCTTTTGTAATAAAAAAAGAAACTGAAAAATTAACAAGTGGGGACATTGATCCTTACCTATGCTCAGTTTATTCAATAATTTTTAGCTTCTTTGTATATTTATTGAATTATCATCATTTGTTGTAACAGAAATGCTTAAAATCATAAATTTCCATTTTTATTGATTTTTAAATTGTCTAATATTAGACACACATACACAGACATATATACATATATGCTGTATCATAAATGAATATCTATTGATGGAGATATATATTCAATGATAAGTAATTTATAGAATTGAATTTCAGTATGTATAATTTGTGCAGCTGGGTTATTTTATGTTTTTTAAAGTTAAATTTTATTTTTTAATCATTCTATATTTACTTGATTTTTTTCTTTTATTAACAAACATAATGGCACTCTTGTGGATTTTTATTTCGAGGAGGGCATGAGCTATATTTCTTTTTCAAACATCCTGTCTCAATAATTAGCTCTGTACTTCCCAAACAGCTATGTACCAAATATTTAAAGAATCAACTTCAATTCTCATACTTTTAAATATTCAGTACACAAGACTATTGATGGTTTTGAGAACTATGACTCCATGAGTATCTCCATAGATTATGGACAATACCAATTTGACATGTTCTTAACACATTTTCCTTATAAACTCATAAACATTACCCCACACTGGAGTTTAGACATCTGGCCACATGACCTAGGGTGATTCCACAGTGAAAGTCTATGGGATTATGAATTAATTTTCCAATAGTTCTTCTGGTAACCAAGCATTCCTTGATTGGCCAATTTTGAGAAAATTACACTGAGATGACATGGGAGTTGAGATTTCTACAGGAGTTGACAGAAATCATGCAAATTCTAAATACTCTGAAACCTTTGAGTAAACATAGACCCAAGGAAATGCTGCCATTTCAGACAGCAAAATTGCTGCCATGTTAATATGTCAAATATGGGAATGATTGCCTCTACCCACAAAAGAATCATCATTGTTGGAAGCTGCTGTTCCTAAGGTTACTATATTGAATTTTCAACTAGAGTTTAACTGCCCTACCTCACTCGTGTCAGAGCTGCCAGATCTTACCAAAGCTGCATTGCTGCTGATTTTTCAACCCAGAGGCTGTACTTTGTACCCAGGCCAAATATAACTTTGCAGTATTTCAGCAGTCTCTGCCTCTCATTTATTGGGATTCAGTCCTAAAGGAAATCAACCCTGAATTTTCACTGGAAAGACTGTCACTGACTGAAGCTCCACAGAAGCTGACCATCTGATGTGAAGTGCTGACTCATTGGAAAAGACCATCAGACTGACTGGGGAACATAGAAGGCAAAAGAAGGGGATGGCAGAGCATCAGATGGTTAGATATTATCATCAACTCAATGGACATGAATTTTAGCAAACTCTAGGAGATAGGAGAGGACAGAGGAGCCTGGCCTGCTCTAGTTCATGTGGTTGCAGAGAGTTGGGCATGACTTAGCGATGGAACAACAACACCTTCTCTGTCATTTATCAGAAGACACATTCTGTAATTCACCACATGAAGCCCCTGGATTGTGATTATTCATCTCTAACCATTGATTCCTTTCATTGGCCCTAATTTTCGCACCTGTTTCACATATCACCATCATGTTACAGTTACCTTTTAAACATTCCAAACCTACTTGTTACAATAATGGATTCTTCATATCCTAGTACCCAAAATCCCATTATATGTGTTTCAATTCATCAAGGCTATGGTTTTGTCCATGCCCCTGTTTAACAGAGTAATTAAACTTGCTTTCCTCCTGGTAACCCACCTTTCTAAGTTCTGTAATTTTTATAACTGTGAGCCACTTTCTCTTAACCTCTTAGAACATTCATTGATTTACTGTATTATATAGAGGCACATCTTTGTGCTATTCTTTGGTCATCATACAAATATATCATTTTACACTGCTGTTGATTGTTAATAGCTTTCACACTATTTTTCACATTTGTTAAAAAGTCTAGTGCTATGTTCTGATCATTCATAATTTATTATCTGCTTTTTTCTGATGTGGATAATGAGAGACAGGATGCACAAATGACCAGACAATATGTAATTGTCCATGGCCAGACAATATGTAAAAATAAGTCTGCCTCACAACCTGCAGCAATCAGCTCAGGAAGCCTAATTATCTAGGCTAACCATTCTGAAAAGCCAAATGATAACTTCTATAGATATTAGCCATAAACGTCTAGGACTTGATTAATACCTGAGAGCTTTCCTAGTTTTTGCACTGCTTCCAATATAAGATCTACAGAAGAAAGCCAAATATGCACTCCTAACCTATCACATTTAATACTCCACATCCAGTTAGCCCATTATAGCATTCCCTTGCCAACAGTCTCTAATCAGAGCATAACCAACATCTTCCTTTTTTCACTATAAAGCTGTTCCATTCTTCTCACTGTCTTGAGTCTCTGTCAAATTCAATTAATGGAGATTGGTTTCCTTGATATAGCAAGCTTGGAATAAATTGCCTTTGACTGTTTTATTTGGGTGGTCATTACTTCCACAGTCAGTACCACATTAGGACACATTCTGACATAAGACAGAGATGAGACCATTTGGAGATGCCTTGAAAACCCAGGCAGATTCCTTTGACTGGGCTCATCACTGTGGGCAATAGGCATGAGTAGGTTTCATCATCCAACACTATACATCACTTTGAGCCTTAAATGTTTCATCTGAGAAAGAAAGATAAAGAAGCTACATTATAAGTCAGTTAAGTAAAATAAGTAAAAATATGATTATAATTAAATGCCATGGTGTTCCAAAATATTTCTTTTTTCTCCACTGAAAGGTTTCTAATGCCTAGCATCACAGAAATACAGTGTTGTACTGTCATTCCTCCAGACACAATTTCTGGTTGACAAATGTGTATCTTTACACTCCTTTTTTCTTCAATATGTTAATTAACTTATTTAGCTCATTTTTTATTGAGTGCTTACTATATACCCGGAGAAGGCAATGGCACCCCACTCCAGTACTCTTGCCTGATAAATCCCATGGATGGAGGAGCCTAGTAAGCTGCAGTCCATGGGGTCGCTAAGTCGGACATGATTGAATGACTTCACTTTCGCCTTTTGCTTTCATGCATTGGAGAAGGAAATGGCAACCCACTCCAGTGTTCTTGCCTGGAGAATCCCAGGGACGGGGGAGCCTGGTGGGCTGCTGTCTATGGGGTCGCACAGAGTCGGACATGACTGAAGTGACTTAGCAATAGCTATATACCAGATTCTTTCTTGAACATGTGCTAGAGAAGATGACATACATGGTTCCTGCCATTGTACATTGGCAAATTTAGGTGAAAAGCTAATGCACAAACTGATATGAATACCCACAAGGGGAAATTCAAGATATTATAAGGCTTTCTATTTGTGACACCCAGTTCAAAGCAGCACACTGAGAATATGTGTCATCTATGATGGAAAAAGCTCTACTATTTCTGGAAAATAATAAAGCATGCCATTTTCTTAAAAAGAAGATTGAGAGTTGAGTAATTTACTGAACAATCGAATAGGTAGGATAAAATTAGTAGAAGTATCAAAAAAAGAAAAGCAGCCCCAAGAGAGCAAATAGTTGTAGTTGTTTGGTACCCTCTACAAGGCTATTTACATGTATGAGGTTGTTTAATCCTCAGTGAAATAGATATAATTATTTTCATCTCATTGTTATAAATGATGAATTGACTCCAAGAGAGATGCTGCCTAATGTCAGACAGCTGAAAGTGGAGAAGGCAGGTTATGACACTGGGTAGTTTGGTTCACAGCCTGTGCTATTAACCCTTGCATTTTATTGGCTCCTGATGTAAATAAAATACAAGCAGAAATCTAGCCAATTTTCTTCCAAAGAGAAGCACAAATTTCAAAATAAGTAAAGAGTAGGAATTTTCATCAGGCTTCTGCTATGGTAAGTGAGTAAGCATTCATGATAAAATTCTGGAAAAGATGTATAGATTAATTGTTTTAGATTAGGAAAAGGTTTAAGTGTTTTATCCTCTATTGTTAAGTCACAGGAAATCATAACAATAATAATGGTTAATGCTCATAACCATTTTATCACTGTAAATGTGTAGTTTTCATTATGCTGAATATCAGTATAACCTAGGAGCTAATTATCATGGCTGTTAGTGCACCACTACTTATAATATAACAGATATGAAAAATTTTAATGGATACTCTCTTAGGAAGAGCCAATAATCATTATATCCAGAATACATGGTGAGGAGAGGGATACAGGTCTCAAAAGATTTATCATTCTACTGACACCTTAGTAAATAATCACAATGTTTTCATTATTTAGGTAGATTATGTTGAATTATATTGTACCATCCTTTTTGTCCTATGCAGTGTTGGTATTTTAATAACTCTTAAAAATTTAGAATTCATGATAATCTATATTTATTTAAACAAAAATAAGCAGATACTAGAAACCAGATTTTCTAGTTTCTGTTTTGATCTCTATCTTTTTAGTTTCTTGAATTAGATGATATATAGCAGTGTTTTGTTTAAAGTAGACAACTCTACCATTACTGAATTAATCATGTTTCTGAATTATTAGTGAATCTTGTGTGCTATTTATTTAACATTCTATCAAGTCATTGACAATTTGCAGATAATAATATTCAAAATTGAGGAGCTTTAAAAATTTCAAGGATTCTGGTGGCTTAGAGGGTAAAGCATCTGTCTGCAATGCAGGAGACCAAGGTTCAATTCCTGGGTTAGGAAGATCCCCAGGAGAAGGAAATGGCAACCCGCTCCAGTCCTCTTGCCTGGAAAATCCTGTGCATGGAGGAGCCTCGAAGGCTACAGTCCGTGGGGTCACAAAGAGTTGGACACTGCTGAGTGACGACACATGCATATATTTATAGACACAAACACAGGCTTGTATTTTCTAAACATTTTTAAATGCCATTTTGATATCTTAAATATTATTCTGGAAGTATCAGAAATCTTTTGTTTGCTTGTTCCTTTGTTAAATATACTTCAATAAATTTGATTGAAATTTTTGTCTGAAGTCTTAAAATGAAGCAAATACAACTAAAGTAACTTGAAACAAGCAGTAAGTATGACAGAAAATTTCTATGATTTTAATTCCCAAATTTTGAAAATATTTGGTTATTTTCTTCATTGCAGAGAAGATGGGAAACAGACATTTTTACAAAGAAAACACGCAGGCTATTATATTACAACTGCATTAGTTTTGTTTCCATAAACATCAAGAAAATAATGTGATCCAAACTTAAACAACTTGAATGGAAAATAGGTGGTATTAAATTTTTTGCATTCTTGGACATTGCATATATGGTTTGGAATTATTGAAACATCATTTGTTGGATGATTAAATCAATATCTATATTCATTCTTGTTGTTTTACTTGAATAAATAGTCTAAAATATTTAGAACTTTCAAAAGTCCTTTTCCTTTGCACACTTTTTACAGAGATTTTCATTTCTCCTTTACCTAATTAAAAGGAAATCAAAGATAGATTGTGTTAATATAAGTTTTCTTTAACAGATAATATGAAATATTTCATTACTTTACAAACATGGACAAAAGTATTTATTTCTAAGTAACTAAGAAATATGATTCTTCACAGTTGGCATTTATCACAAATAAAGTCAGTCCAGTTTCTTTCCCCTACTAGTGATGGTCCATTGTCTACAGAGCTGCCTGTAAAATGAAGGAGACTGATAGTGTTTTGTGGTCTATGTTCATTAAAACAGGCCATGAATAACAAATAAATATGTATCTATTAAGATATGTACCCATACAGGAAATGGAGTAAGCAAGGGAAAAAGATTGATAGGGGAAACACAATTACTGATAATTGCTTTTTGGAAAATAGAGAATTTTAAAATTAAAAAGTTGTGTCACTCACTGCTTAAGTGTGTGTGTTCAAGAAAATAGTCTATCTTTTAGTTTTGTGGTCTTCTTATAGTCAGCTCATAAAGTTCTAGCTATCACGACATGTGTCTTGTTTGGTCTTCTGATCTCTTCAAGTAGAATGTGGGGCAAATTGAATTCCTCCCTACCCACTTCCTAGCTCTTTAATATACAGAGTCACTGAAGGATTCTACTTATTTATTATGAAAGTGAAAGTCGCTCATTTGTGTCCAATTCTTTGAGACCCAATGAACTATATATTCTGCAGAACTCTCTAGGCCATAATCTGGAATGGGTAGCCTTTCCCTTCTCCAGGTGATCTTCCCAATCCAGGTCTCCTGCATTGCAGGCAGATTCTTTACCAGCTGAGCCACAAGGGAAGCCCAAGAATACTGGAGTGGGCAGCCTATCCCTTCTCCAGTGTATCTTCCCAAGCCAGGAATCAAACCAGGGTCTCCTGCACTGCAGGCCAATTCTTTACCAACTGAGCTATCAGGGGAGACCCTTATTTATTATAAATATATATCCTTTTTATGTATCATAATATATTGTTATATATTATATTATAAATGTAAATACTCACATATATTATAAATGTATTATTTACTATTATTATTTATTCTATTTATTCTTCAATGAGCCACTGTGGCCACTGTTAATAATTCAAAGATGATTGACCTATCTCCCCCACCCCATTGAACACTTTGGCTACAAATACTGTGAACAGAATCTTGTTTTTCATTTTCTTCCTGTAATAAGAGGTGGCAATCTTCCTTGGCAGAGTCTGTGGGTGGAGATTTGCCTTTCATCTTTGCCATGTAATAATGAAGTGGTATTCCTCATACTCCTCATTTCACTATGGCCATGAAGACTGCCTGATGAATCCCAAACAACCATCCTCACTTTGCACCAACAAGAGCAGAGATCACTTCCACCATCTACTTGCTACCTTAGAGACTGTGTGTGTGTGGGGGCGAGCTTTGTTCTTGATAATATACAAACAAGGCAGACTAGAGTAGCACTACAAATGTTTTGTATACCTAAATTGACAATTGAACTACAGTTTGAAAAACTTGGCTAGGAAATGCAGTTTGACCTTAAATAGGCTAACTATCTTCTAAATGAGAAAATTCAAATAGGAATCAAAGTTTCAAAATATAGTTATAAATGTATCTAAGATATAGATCCAAATTACGTGTCAAATCAGAAATCCCCCCCCCCAAAAAAAACACCTCAGGTTGAATTATACAAGGAAATTAAGAGACAGCAAAAGAGATATAATAAAACATGTTAGAATGAACAGGCAACAGTTTTAAAGAATCTATAAAAAATTATCTAGAATGGAATTATAAATACTTCTAAAAAAATTAAAATACAGAAAATCTCAGTAAAGAAACAAATAAATACTTGCCAAATCAAAATTTTAAAACTGAAAAAAATATACAATATACGTATCTGACTCTTTGCAGCCCATGGACTTATCCCACCAGGCTCCTCTGTCCATGGCAATTCTCCGAAAAAGAATTCTGGAGCAGGATGCTGTGCCCATCTCCAGGGGACATTTCCAACCCAGGGTTCAAACCCAAGTCTTCGGCATTGCAAGTGGATTCTTTAACATCTGAGCCACCAGGGAAGCTCAAGAATACTGGAGTGGGTAGCCTACCCCTTCTCTAAAGGATCTTCCTAACACAGGAATTGAACTGGGGTCTCCTGCACTGCAGGCAGATTCTTTAAAAACAGAGTTACCAGTGAAGCCTGAATCAATAAATACATGAATGGAAATCATGAAAACTTCAGTTTAGTGAAGTGGAGCAATTGAAACCCTTAAAAAAGCAGAGTCTCTCTGTTGTGCCCAACTCTTTGCAACCCTATGTACTGCAGCTCACCAGGTTCCTCTGTCCATGAGATTTTCCATGCAACAATACTGGAGTGGGTAGCCATTCCCTTCTCAAGGGGATCTTTCTGACTCAGGGATTGAACCCAAGTCTCCCACGTTGCAGACTGATTCTTTACTGTCTGAGCCATCAGTGAAGACCAGTATGCATGTTGTTTTACTCTTTTTCTTTAGGAAGGCAGGCCAGTAAAAGGAAAAGAAATACATTCAAATGTTACTAAAACAAACAAGCAAACAAAATGAGAACAAAACAATATTGGAAAACCACCCTATGATATGAACAAGTTTAGAAATACACAGTTAATTAAAAAAATGATTTTTGTTTTATTTCCACAGGATATTCAATTTTGCTGATCAAATAAGGAGTTTGATTAAACACAATTGGTTTTTACTCCATTAAAATAGTCCATTAATTCAAAGAAATACATATTAGTTGCAGAGAATACATTTGAGTTTGAAATGTGTCTTTTCAGTCATTTTTCCCCTTTTGGAATATACAGTTGGATTATGCATGAAGATCATTTCCCTAATGGGTAAGTGTTTATATTAATATTTAATGTATTTTATAAATATGATTTTAGTAATTACAGACTAAAGGTTTGCATAGAAAATAAAAACATCTTGTGTATTTATGATATTTAAACATGACACTTTCATACAATTTCTGTGAATATCCTTCACAGAAATGTATTCACAAAGTGTATACATTTTTATCACTGCTACCCCACCAGGATGAAGAAAAAGAATGCTACAACATTCACTACAACCACTGTGACCTTGTTATGACTCTTGTGACTACACATATCTTGGCCAAATGCTATTGCTAGTGCTAAGTTGCCTTGGTCATGTCCGACTCTTTGTGACTCTAAGGACCATAGGCTGCTGGGCACCTCTGTCCAAGGGATTATCCAGGCAAAAATACTGGAGTGGGTTGCCATATCCTCCTCCATGAGATCTTCCTAACCCAGGGATCGAACCCACATTTCTTACCTCTCCTGCATTGGCAGGTGTGTTCTTTACCACTAGCGCCAGTTTCTTCACATAAAGTAACTATTATTCATAGCCCTGCCTTCATAGAATAATGTTGCTTATTTGTGTATTTACCAAGTGAAATTGCTATGTGTTTAGATCTTTTGGTTCAAAATTATGTTTATGAGATGCAGCTATATTTTTGTTGCCTATAGCAATAAGTGTGCCATTGCCAAGTGTATTATGTTATATACCCAACATTCAGACATATATACTCTTAAAGGATATCATTAATGTGACCAAAGACTAATCCATGGGCTGGATCTGAGGAATGAGAGAACCTTCATAACCTTCCTTTGTCCTTGAAATGTATGTTAAACCTCCATTTCTACACTAGAAATTGTTTCAAGGACATAGCCTTGAAACAGTAAGGTGTTGTTGAGACCATCTAAACTGAAAACATGACTAAATCCAGACAAGGCTTCTATGCAGACTTTAAAGATTCTGACAGGAGAGTATGGAGACTTATTTTTCTTGTGGTCATCCAAGACAAAGTTTGTATGTAAATACCCTTTCTTGTTAAATCTGCCTCCCATCAATATAAAGCAGTTTGCCCCTTTCTTCCTTCTCTCCTTGCTCTCCATGTATAGGGATCCATTTCAAATTTCACCCTGTGAATGCCAAAGGTTTCAAACAAATGCATATATATGTAATGTGATTTTCCATTTTATTGTTAACATACATTTTGTTTGTTTAGAAATACAGTTGCCTGATCATTAAGTCCAGAGCATACTAGGCTTTAAGAGAAAATGCCAAAGGAATTTTTACCAAATGGTCAAATCAATCTCATTTTGAGTTTTTATTCAAAAATGAAGATCATGGCATTTGGTCCATCACTTCACACAAGTAGATGGGTAAAGAATGGAAACAGTGACTGACTTTATTTTCTTGCGCTCCAAAATCACTGCAGACCATGACTGGAGCCGTGAAATTAAAAGAAGTTTGTTCTATTGAAGAAAAGCTATGGCAAACCTAGGCAGCATGTTAAAAAGCAGAGACATCACTCTGCCAACAAAGGCCCATATAGTCAGCTATAGTTTTTCCAGTAGCCATGTATGGATGTGAGAGTTGGACCATAATGAAGACAGAGTTCCTAAGAATTGATGCTTTTGAACTGTGATGCTGGAGAAGACTTTTGAGGGTCCCTTGGACAGCAAGGACATCAAATCAGTCAGTCCTAAAGGAAATCAACCCTGAATATTCATTGGAAGGACTGATGCTGAAGCTAAAGTTTCAACACTTTGGCCACCTGATGCAAAGAGCTGACTCATTGGAAAAAACCCTCATGCTGGGAAAGAGTAAAGGCAGGAGAAGTGGGTGACATAAAATGAGATTGTTGGATGGCATCACTGACTCAATGGATATGAATTTGAGCAACTGTGGAGCAGAGTGAAGGACAGGAAAGCCTGGCATGCTGCAGTTCATGTGGTCACAAAGAGTCAGGCATGAATGAGCAACTGAACAATAAAACAACAAATAATCAGTTTATATTGCCACTAACAGTTCATACATCAGTTGCTTCATTTCCTTGCCAGTACTTCATATTATCAGCTTTTTTTTTTTAAAGCATAGACATTATAATGAGTATATAGTTCTTTATCGGGCTTCTCTAGTGGCTCAGCTAATAAAGAACCTGCTTGCCAATGCAGGAGACACAAGAGACCATGGATTCAATCACTGGGTTGAGAAGATCAATGAGGAGGAAATGGCAACCCTCTTCAGTATTCTTGCCTGGAAAATTCATGGACAGAGGAGCTACAGTCCATTGGTTCACAAAGTGTTGGACACGACAGAGCACATGCACAAACTTGGTGATTTCAATTTAAATCTCCTTGTGATTCTATGATTCTGAGCAATTTGTTGTACACATGTCTTGAGAGTCCCTTGGATGGGAAGGAGATCAAACCAGTCAATACTGAAGGAGATCAATATTCATTGGAAGGACGAATGCTGAAGCTGAATCTCCAATACTTTGGCCACCTGATGCAAAGAGCCAACTCATTGGAAAAGACTCTGATGCTGGGAAAGATTTGAGGGCAAGAGAAGAAGGGGAAAACAGAGGATGAGATAATTGGATGACATCAACAACTCACTGGATATGAGTTTGAGCAAACTTTGGCACATACTGAAGGACAAGGAAGCCTGGCGTGCTACAATCCATGGGGTCACCAAGAGTTGGACATGACTGAGCTACTGAACAAAAACAACAATTGGCCATTTGAGTGACAATAGCTATTAAGGTAATTAAGTAACTATTAAAGTCTTTTGCATATTTTTCCATTGGACTGCATTTTTATTTTTTATTGAAGTTTTTACTACAACAAGACCATGAACCCATTATTAAAAAAATATTTATTGCTCAAAATTCTCGAAGCCTGGATTCAGCAATATGTGAACCATGAAATTCAAGATGTTCAATCTGGTTTTAGAAAAGGAAGAGGAACCACAGGTCAAATTGCCAACATCCACTGAATCATCAAAAAAGGAAGAGAATTCAAGAAAAACATCTATTTCTGCTTTATTGACTATGCCAAACCCTTTGACTGTGTGGATCACAACAAACTGGAAAATTCTGAAAGAGATGAGAAAAACAGATCACCTGACCTGCCTCTTGAAAAACCTATATGCAGGTCAGGAAGCAACAGTTAGAACTGGACATGGAACAACAGACTGGTTCCAAATAGGAAAAGGAGTCCGTCAAGGCTGTATATTGTCCCCCAGCTTATTTAACTTCTATGCAGAGTACATCATGAGAAACGCTGGGCTGGAAGAAACACAAGCTGGAATCAAGATTGCCGGGAGAAATATCAATAACCTCAGATATGCAGATGACACCACCCTTATGGCAGAAAGTGAACTAAAAAGCCTCTTGATGAAAGTGAAAGAGGAGAGTGAAAGAGTTCGCTTAAAGCTCAACATTTAGAAAATGAAGATCATGGCATCCGGTCCCATCACTTCATGGCAAATAGATGAGGAAGCCATGGAAATGGTATCAGACTTTACTTTGGGGGGCTCCAAAGTAACTGCAGATGGTGATTGCAGCCATGAAATTAAAAGACGCTTACTCCTTGGATGGAAAGTTAGGAGCAACCTAGATAGCATATTCAAAAGCAGAGACATTACTTTGCCAACTAAGGTCCGGCTAGTCAAGGCTATTGTTTTTCCAGTGGTCATGTATGGATGCAAGATTTGGACTGTGAAGAAAGCTGAGTGCTGAAGAATTGATGCTTTTGAAGTGTGGTGTTGGAGAAGACTCTTGAGAGTCCCTTGGACTGCAAGGGCATCCAACCAGTCCATCCTAAAAGAGAACAGTCCTGGGTGTTCATTGTAAGGACTGATGCTGAAGCTGAAACTCCAGTACTTTGGCACCTCATGAGAAGAGTTGACTCATTGGAAAAGACCCTGATGCTGGACAGGATTGGGGGCAGGGGGAGAAGGGAACAACAGAGGGTCAGATGGCTGGATGGCATCACTGACTCAATGGACATGAGTTTGGATTAACTCTGGGAGTTGGTGATGGACAGGGAAGCCTGGCGTGCTGTGATTCATGCAGTCACTAAGATTTGGACAAGACTGAGAGACTGAACTTAACTGAACTGACTGATTGCATATATATATATATATATATATATATATATATTCTCTCAATCTGTCTTGCCATTTCATTTTCAATGCTATCTTCATTTTAATGCCATTTCTTTTAGGTTTTTAAAATGAAGAATTTTTGCAGTGAAGAAAACCAGCCGGACCCACTTAAATTAAGTGATACAGATTAAAATCAATAATAAGACCTATTCAGTTTGTTATGCCCAGAGTCCGAGTCCCCAAAACTGAGAGAATAAGACGTCCACAGCAATGCAAAAGCATGAAGGGGTTTTATTTCTTGCTCGAGCTAGGGCTCATGCCACACCCAACCCAGTGGAGTGGAGCAAGGAGCCCCGAGCCCAGATTTAGAGCAGTATTTATAGGTTTTAAAACAGAGAGTTGGCAAGGGATGATTGGCTGCAGGAGTTCCCTAGTATTTACCAATTGGCTAATCTTTATTGGCTGCAGGGGTTTCCTGGTATTTACTAATTGGCTATTGGCTGCAGGGGGATGTCTTTTACATCCTGATAAACTCAAACCAGGTTATGGGAAGTATGCTGATTAGATAAGTCCTGGCATTCACAGAGATGACCTCACTGGGCAATGACTCAGCCTTTCCCGTGTGTCCTACCTAAGTCCCTGAAGCCTATCATGGTGTGTGTTAGGTCCCAACAAGTTCAGTTCAGTTCAGTCGATCAGGTCGTGTCCGACTCTTTGCAGCCCCATGAATCACAGCACGCCTGGCCTCCCTGTCCATCACCAACTCCCAGAGTTCACTCAGATTCACGTCCATCGAGTCCGTGATGCCATCCAGCCCTCTTATCCTCGGTTGTCCCCTTCTCCTCCTGCCCCCAATCCCTCCCAGTATCAAAGTCTTTTCCAATGAGTCAACTCTTTGCATGAGGTGTCCAAAGTACTGGAGTTTCAGCTTTAGCATCATTTCTTCCAAATAAATCCCAGGGCTGATCTCCTTCAGAATGGATTGGTTAGATCTCCTTGCAGTCCAAGGGACTCTCAAGAGACTTCTCCAACACCACAGTTCAAAAGCATCAATTCTTCAGTGCTCAGCCTTCTTCACAGTCCAACTCTCACATCCATACATGACTACTGGAAAAACCATAGCCTTGACTAGCCGGACCTTAGTTGGCAAAGTAATGTCTCTGTTTTTGAATATGCTATCTAGGTTAGTCATAATTTTATTCCAAGGAGTAAGCGTCTTTTAATTTCATGGATGCAATCACCATCTGCAGTGATTGTGGAGCCCCAGAAAATAAAGTCTGACACTGTTTCCACTGTTTCCCCATCTATTTGCCATGAAGTGATGGGACCGGATGCCATGATCTTCACTTTCTGAATGTTGAGCTTTAAGCCAACTTTTTCACTCCCCTGTTTCACTTTCATCAAGAGGCTTTTTAGTTCCTCTTCACTTTCTGCCATAAGGGTGGTGTCATCTGCATATCTGAGGTTATTGATATTTCTCCTGGCAATCTTGATTCCAGCTTGTGTTTCTTCCAGCCCAGCATTTCTCATGATGTACTCTGCATATAATTTATATAAGCAGGGTGATGATATACAGCCTTGACGTACTCCTTTTCCTATTTGGAACCAGTCTGTTGTTCCATGTCCAGTTCTAACTGTTGCTTCCTGACCTGCATATAGGTTTCTCAAGAGTCAGGTCAGATGGTCTGGTATTCCCACCTCTCTCAAAATTTTCCAGTTTATTGTGATCCACAGAGTCAAAGGCTTTGGCATAGTCAATAAAGCAGAAATAGATGTTTTTCTGGAACTCTCTTGCTTTTTTGATGATCCAGCAGATGTTGGCAATTTGATATCTGGTTCCTCTGCCTTTTCTAAAACCAGCTTGAACATCTGGAAGTTCATGGTTCACGTATTGCTGAAGCCTGGCTTGGAGAATTTTCACCATGACTTTACTAGCATGTGAGATGAGTTCAACTGTGTGGTAGTTTGAGCATTCTTTGGCATTGCCTTTCTTTGGAACTGGAATGAAAACGAACCTTTTCCAGTCCTCTGGCCACTGCTGAGTTTTCCAAATTTGCCTGCATATTGAGTGCAGCACTTTCACAGCATCATCTTTCAGGATTTGAAATAGCTCAACTGGAATTCCATCACCTCCACTAGCTTTGTTCGCAGTGATGCTTTCTAAGGCCCACTGGACTTCACATTCCAAGAGTCTGGCTCTAGATGAGTGATCACACAATCGTGATTATCCAGGTCATGAAGATCTTTTCTGTACAGTTCTTCCATTTATTCTTGCCACCTCTTTTTAATATCTTCTGCTTCTGTTACGTCTATACCATTTCTGTCCTTTATTGAGCCCATTTTCTTGAAGAGATCTCTAGTCTTTCCCATTCTGTTCTTTTCCTCTATTTCTTTGCATTGATCGCTGAAGAAGGCTTTCTTATCTCTTCTTGTTTTTCTTTGGAACTCTGCATTCAGATGCTTATATCTGTCCTTTTCTCTGCTTTTCACTTCTCTTCTTTTCATAGCTATTTGTAAGGCCTTCCCAAACAGCCAGTTTGCTTTTTTGCATTTCTTTTCCATGGGGATAATCTTGATCCCTGTCTCTTGCACAATGTTAGGAACTTCATTTCACAGTTCATCAGGCATTCTAACTATCATATCTAGGCCCTTAAATCTATTTCTCACTTCCACTGTATAATCATAAGGGATTTGATTTAGGTCATACCTGAATGGTCTAGCGGTTTTCCCTACTTTCTTTAATTTAAGTCTGAATTTGGTAGTAAGGCGTTCATGATCTGAGCCACAGTCTGCTCCTGGTCTTGTTTTTGTTGACTGTATAGAGCTTCTCCATCTTTTGGTACACCCTAATATGACTCACTGAATAGGAAACATTCTTGTGTGATATTCTTAAGAAAAGCATGTTCCACAATTTCATTATGAGAAAACATCCAGTGAGCCTAAATTGAGGTAACTTATACAATGTAATTTATAAGTACTCTTCAAAAGGGCCACAAAAAGAAAGAAAAGGAAAAACAGAATTTGTTTAGGTGGGTTTTGCTGGTTCTTTTCACATTAAAGTTACTAGTTTTCCTTTTATACTTAATAGCAATTTTGAAGAAAATACTTCTAGATGATGCAAACATGATGTTCTTTCACTCATCATTTTAGCATCCATTATTGGATCTTGTCTGAAAAAAATGTATTACTGTCAAAAAGGGAATTTCTATTTTTCTTATTTCTTCTACAATTATGAATGATTTAAAATAGTGCTTTTGCAAAGCATATTTTAAAATTATTTGCCTTTCTCAGCTCAAAAATATATTACTCTTTGTCATCTTCAGTAAACCTGATTGTCTTACTTTTCAAATTTAAGCCTATTATTGCTCAGATGGTAAAGAATCCGCCTGCAATGTGGGAGACCCGGGTTTGATCTGTGGGTTGAGAAGATCCCATGGAAGTGGGCATGGCAACCCACTCCAGTATTATTTCCTGGAGAATCTCCACGGATAGAGGAGCCTGGTGGGCTATAGAACATGGAGTCACAATGATTCGAACATGACTAAGCAACTAATCACACAGCACACAGATATGTTTAAATAATTAATTTTTATTTACAGTATAAAAGATCTGAAGTCAGAATTTTTTTTCACCCTATGGAGTTCCAATTGACCCAAAACAGCTAGGAAGTCTATATTCTGTCATTTTTGTCTTAAATTAAGTGTGAGTGTATGTTCAGGCTTATTTCTGGTCTCTATTCTTTTACCTTTATATATTAGTGCTGAGGTATTTTATCAATACATTTCACTACCTTTATTCCTTGCTATGGAATAATATTAATGGCATTGCAAATGGTATCACCTTTATAATTTTGTACTCTAATTATTTGTTGCTGTTATATATATATATATATCACATGTATAATACATAAACCAGAAATACTTTTATGTATATTTTCAAGTTCTAAAATCTCTGAAGATGGTGACTGCAGCCATGAAATTAAAGGACACTCCTGGGTGTTCATTGGAGGGACTGATGTTGAAGCTGAAACTCCCATACTTTGGCCACCTGATGTGGAGAGCTGACTCATTTGAAAAGACCCTGATGCTGGGAAAGATTGAGGGCAGGAGGAGAAGGGGACAACAAAGGATGAGATGGTTGGATGGCATCATCAACACAATGGACATGGGTTTGGGTGGACTCTGGGATTTGGTGATGGACAGGGCGGCCTGGCGTGCTGCTGTTCATGGGGTCACAGAGTTGGACACGATGGAGCAAGTGAGTTGAACTGAACTGAACTCCTTGGAAGAAAAGTTATGATCAACCTAGGCAGCATATTAAAAAGCAGAGACATTATTTTGTCAACAAAGGTCCATCTAGTCAAAGCTTTGATTTTGCCAGTAATCATGCATGGATGTGAGAACTGGACTATAAATAAAGCTGAGTGCTGAAGAATTGATGATTTTGAACTGTGGTGTTAGAGAGGACTTTTGAGAGTCCCTCGGACTTCAAGGAGATCCATCCAGTCCTTCCTAGAGGAAATCAATCCTGAATATTCATCAGAAGGACTGATGCTGAAGCTGAAATTCCAACATTTTGGCCACCTAATGCAAAGAACTGACTCATCTGCAAAGACCCTGATGCTGGGAAAAATTGAAGTCAGGAGGAAAGTTGATGACAGAGGATGAGATGGTTGGGTGTCATCACCGACTGGAGGGAAATGAGTTTGAGTAAACTGTGGGAGTTGCTGATAGACAGGGAGGCCTGGTGTGCTGCAGTCCATGGGGTCACAAAGAGTCAGACAGGACTGAGCCACTAAACTAAACTGAACTGAATTGAAATTATATGTGAGGCTTAACTAGCAAAAAGTAATTAGGACATAAAATTATAAATGTGGTACCATTTTCAATTGCATCAAAATTATTACATAGCAAGGAATAAACATAGTGGAATATGTAAAATATGTGTATATATACTGATCTTGGAATCTAGCAACTTTCCTAATCTGATTTTCATAGACTTTCTGTAGATATTTCTACATTTTCTTCAGAATAAAATAAAATACGTTTTATTTTCTGTATACAAATCTTGTACATATTTTTCTTTCAGTTTTGCTTATTTTTTAGAATCTCTAATAAAATATTATAAATGGAATAATATGAATTTTGCCTCATTTCAATTTGCAAGGAAATCTCAGACTGTTCAGTAATAAGTTTACCCTTAGCTGTAAAGAATTACATAACTTTTTACTTAAGTAATATTCCTTCTTTTCTAGCTTGCTAAGGGTTTTTTTTTTTTTTTTTTCATGAATGAATGTTAAATTACATAAATTTTGCTTTGTTTTCATCTACTGAAGTACACATTTATTTTCCTTTTATGAGAATTTAAAGAATTACTTTGGAAGCTTATATGTTAAATCATTCACGTTTTTCAATCAGACTTAATTTTGTTCTTATGTGTGTTTTTAAAATATTTTTTTAACTTTTTTGCATATTTTACATCTATATTGATGAGTGAGATGTCTGTATTTTTTTTTCCTTGTAGACTCCTTGCAAATCTTTTGATAGCATTTTAGTTATAGAGTAAATTGAAGAATGTTTCTCCTTTCTTCATTCCCTGAAAAATATATGTAAGATAGATCTACATTCCCACGAACAGTTTATCTCTCCATAGAGATATGAATTTCTCTCTAGCATTTATTATTTGCAGAAGTTTTGACAGTGGCCATTCTGGTTGGTGTGAAGTGAAACCTTATTGTAGTTTTGATTTGCATTTCTGTATTAATTTGTAATGTTGGACATATTTTCATTTGCTTTTTAGTCATCTGTATATTTTCTTTGGAAATATGTCTGTTTAATCTCCTCCCTATTTTTAATTTGATTGTTTGCTTTTTTCATATTAAACTGTGTGAGCTACTTGCATAGTTTGGAGATTAACCCCTTGTTGATCTCCTCATTTGCATGTATTTTCTCACATTTTATGGGTTGTCTTTTCATTTTGTTTATCTTTTCCTTTGCTGTGCAAAAGCTTTACATTTAATTAGGTCCATTTTTTAATTTGCATTACTCTAAAAGATGAATCATAAAAGTATTACTGTTATTATACCAGAGAGTATTCTGCGTATGTTTTACTTTAAGAGATTTATAGTGTCCACTATGGAGAACAAAATGGAGTTTCCTTAAAAAACTAAAAACAGAGCTATGATATGATCCAGCAATTTCACTCCTGGGCGTATATCTGTAGAAAACCATAATTTTAAAACATACGTGCACCTCCAGGCTATTTACAATAGCTTAGAAACAGAAGCAACCTAAATGTCCATCTACAGATGAATGCATAAAAATCTGAGGCATATATAAATGGAATATTACTAAACCATAAAAAGAATGTAATAACATCATTTTAAGCCACATACATGGACCTAGAGGTTATCATATTAAATAAAGTCATACAAAGGCAAATATCAAAGATATCACTAATATATAGAATCCAAAAATATAACACAAATGAACTTATTTATAAAACAGACTCACAGACTTAGAAACACACTTATGGTTACCAAAAAGGAAATGCAAGGGTAATAAATTCAGAGCTTAGGATTGACATGTATACACTACTATAAATAAATAATCAACAAACACCTAGTATAAAGCACAAGGAACTCTACTCCATATTCTGTCATAACTTAAATGGGAAAATAATCTGTAAATGAATAGATATATGTTTATGTATACCTGAATCACTTTGCTGTACATTGGAAACTAATACAGCATTGTAAGTCAACCATATTACAATATAAAATAAAAAATAAAAATAAATAAATGAGTAAAGAAAAGAAAACAAAATATATATAGCAGTGGTATTTCTTCCTTATCTGTTTGGGAAGATCCATGTACCAGCTAACCATATTTGATCTCAAGTTTTCCTTATAGAAAGATTTTCAGTTGTAGATTTAACTTTCTAATGAAATATAAGACAATTAAGAGTCTTCATTTTATTTTTATTAGTTGAGATGTTTAATAATAATTCATTAAAATTTATTTTTTAATATGAATTTATTTGTTTTAATTAGAGATTAATTACTTTACAATATTGTATTGGTTTTGCCGTACATCAACATGAATCTACCACAGGTATACACGTGTTCCCCATCCTGAACACCCCCCTCCTCCCTCCCTGTACCATCCCTCTGGGTCTTTCCAGTGCACCAGCCCCAAGCATCCAGTATCATGCATCGAACCTGGACTGGAGATTCGTTTCATATATGATATTATACATGCTTCAATGCAGTTCTCCCAAATCATCCCACCGTCTCCCTCTCCCAGAGTCTAAAAGACTGTCCTATACATCTGTGTCTCTTTTGCTGTCTCGCATACAGGGCTATTGTTACCATCTTTCTAAATTCCATATATATGTGTTAGTATACTGTGTTGGTGTTTTTCTTTCTGGCTTATTTCACCCTGTATAATAGGCTCCAGTTTCATCCACCTCATTAGAACTGATTCAAATGTATTGTTTTTAATGGCTGAGTAATACTCCATTGTGTATATGTGCCACGGCTTTCTTATCCATTCATCTGCTGATGGACCTCTAGGTTGCTTCCATGTCCTGGCTATGATAAACAGTGCTGTGATGAACATTGGGGTACACGTGTCTCTTTCAGCTCTGGTTTCCTCGGTGTGTATAATTTTTATCTATATCATTATTCTTATCAGTAAATTATACCTTCTTTATCCTTAGTCTTCACAGAATCAACATAGTATTATTTGCATAAATTAACATTTGGTTATTATATATTTGATTCTAGCACAGTGAATCACTGAACTTTGCTGATTTCATTTGAAAAGTTGATTGTCATCTTTTGGTTGCACTATTGAAAATAAGGTCTTAATTTTTTTTTTTTTTTGAGGCTATTTGCTTTAAAATGTTATATTGATTTCTGCCATACAACAACATGAATCAGCCAAAAGTATACATGTATCCCCTCCTTCTTGAGCTTCCTTTCACTCCTCCACATCCCACCCCTCTAGGACCTCACAGAGAACCAGGCTGAGCTCCCTTTGTTATATAGCCAACTTCCCACTAGCTGTGTACTTTACATGTGATATTATATATATGCTCCTCACTCAATTCGTCCACCCTCTCCTTCCCACGTTGTGTCCACAAGTCCATTCTCTATGTCTGCATTTGTATTATTACCTTGCAGATAGGTTCAACAGTACCATATTCCTAGATTCTATATGCACACATGCATGCTCAGTCACTTCAGTCATATCTGATTCTTTGCAATCCTATGGAATATAGCCCATAAGTGTTTAGCTTTCAGAGGTTCCTCTGTCAATGGGATTCTCCAGGCAAGAAAACTGGAGTGGATTGTTATACCCTCCTCCAGGGGATCTTCCTGACACAAAGGTTGAACCTGCATCTCCTGCCTTTCAGGTGGATTCTTTACCCACTAAGCACAGATTACACATACATACGTAAATATATGATATTTGTTTTTCTCTTTCTGAGCTACTTCACTCTGTATAGCAGGCTCCAGGTAGGTCTACCTCAGTACAATTGAGTCAAATTTACTTCGTCCAATAATTGTGTTCAGATTTTCCTGTCTATGCTTTTTTCACTTTTCTGTGTTGCGCCTTGGTTCTGTCCAATTCTCTCCCCTTTCTCCTTTTGCGACTCCAATTTTGAATCCATACATACACAACTTTATATATAAAAGTGGCATGTATGTCACTGCATATGTAAAAGTGAAACCTTATTACATGTATAAATATATATATTTATATACACGTTGCTTATGCTCTTTTGTTTTCGTCTGTATTTTTCCTCACACTTCAGTTTATATATGTCTTACAACATTAGTTTTCAGTTCACTAAAACTTTTCTCAGCAATGTCCAATTGGCTAATAAACATATGCATTGAATTATTTAATCCAGTACTGTATATTTTACTTTCTGCAATTTCAATTACATTTGTTCCATGATTAATCCTAAGTCTTTAGAGAAATGCTCAATCTCATCATCTATTTTATTGAATATATTAGCCATTTTATTTTTAAGAAATCTGGTGTATTATATTCATAACTGCTCATCATTACACTGGTTGTTCATTGACATGGTAATAAACCATGCATCACCTTTGCTCTGAATGTCTTTAAGTAATCCTTATGGCAGAAAGTGAAGAATAAAGAGCCTCTTGATGAAAGTGAAAGAAGAGAGTGAAAAAGTTGACCTAAAGCTCAACATTCAGAAAACTAAGATCATGACATCCGGACCCATCACCTCATGGAAAATAGATGGGAAACAGTGTAAACAGTGGCTGACTTTATTTTTCTGGGCTCCAAAATCACTGAAGATGGTGATTGCAGCCATGAAATTAAAAGACACTTACTCCTTGGAAAGGAAAGTTATGAGCAACCTAGACAACATATTAAAAAGCAGAGACATTACTTTGTCAACAAAGGTCTGTCTAGTCAAGGCTATGGTTTTTCCAGTGGTCATGTATGTATGTGAGAGTTGGACTATAATGAAAGCTGAGTGCCAAAGAACTGATGCTTTTGAACTGTGGTATTAGAGAATACTCTTGAGAGTCCCTTGGACTGCAAGGAGATCCAACCAGTTCATCCTAAAGGAGATCAGTTCTGGGTGTTCATTGGTAGGACTGATGTTGAAGCTGAAACTCCAATACTTTGGCCACCTGATGCAAAGAGTTGACTCATTGGAAAAGACTCTGATGCTGGGAGGGATTGGGGGCAGGAGGAGAAGGGGATGACAGAGGATGAGAGATGGCTGGATGGCATCACTGACTCAATGGACATGGGTTTGAGTGGACTCTGAGAGTTGGTGATGGACAGGGAGGCCTGGCGTGCTGTGATTCATGGGGTCACAAAGAGTCGGACACTACTGAGCAACTGAAGTAAAATGAACTGAATACATTGTCCTCGGACATTTCTGTAAACCAATATACTTTGTACTAATACATGTCCAATACGATACTGGTGAAGAGCTGAGAAGGAGCTCCAGAAAGAATGAAGAGTCTAGGCCAAAGAGAAAACATTATTCAGTTGTGGATATGTCTGATGGTGAAAGTAAGTTCTGATGCTGTAAAGAACAATATTGCATAGGAAAGAAGAATGCTAGGTTCTTAAATCAAGGTCAATTGGATGTAGTCAAGCAGGAGATGGCAAGAGTGAATATTGGCATTTTAGGAATCAGCGAACTAAATTGGATGAGAATGGACAAATTTAATTCAGATTACCATTATGTCTACTGTTGTGGGCAATAATTCCTAAGAAGAAATGGAGTAGCCCTCATAGTCAACAAAAGAGTCTGAAATGCAGGACTTGGGTGCAATCTCAAAAATGACAGAATGGTCTCAGTTCCTTTTCAAGGCAAACCATTCAGCATCACAATAATCTAAGTCTATGGTCCAACCATTAATGTCAAAGAAGCTGAAGTTGAATGATTCTATGCAGAACGACAAGACCTTCCAGAACTAACACACACACACACACACACACACACACACACACACACACACAGATGTCCCCTGCTTTTTTTTTTTTTATAGGGAATTGGAATTGAAAAGTAGGCAGTAAAGAGAAACCTGTAGTGACAGACAAGTTTGGATTGGATTACAAAATAAAGCATAGCAAAAGCTAACAGAGTTTTGACAAGACAATGCAGTGGTCATAGCAAACATGTTCTTCCAACAAACCAAGGGACAAGTCTACACATGGAAATCACCAGATGGTCAACACTGAAATCAGATTGAGTATATTCTTTGCAGCTGAAGAAGGAGAAGCTCTATACAGTCAGCAAAAACAAGACCTGGAACTGATTATGACTCAAATCATCAGCTCCTTATTGCAAAATTCAGGCATAAGTTGAAGGAAGTAGGGAAAACTTTAAACTATTCAGATATGGCCTAAATCCCTTATTATTATGCAGTTGAGGTGATGAATAGATTCAAGAGATTAGATCTGAGAGAATGCCTGAAGAACTATGGACAGAAGTTCATAACATTGTACAGGAGGCAATGACCAAAACCATCCTCAAGGGGGAAAAAAAAATGCAAGAAGACAAGGTGGTTGTCTGAGGAGGCTTATAAAAGAAGAGGAGCCTAAGGCAAAGGAGAAAGGGAAAGACATACCCAACTGGATGCAGAGTACCAGAGTAAAGCAAAGTAGATGAGAAAGCTTTCTTAAGCAAATAATGAAGAGAATTATAGGAAAACAATAGAATGGGAGAAATTAGAGATTTCTTCAAGAAAATTGGAGATATCAAGGGAATATTTGATACAAAGATGGGCACAATAAAGCAAAGAAATGGCAAGGACCTAACAGAAGCAGAAGAGATTAGGAAGTGGCAAGAATACACAGAAGAACTATACAAAAAAGTTTTTAATGACCCAGATAACCCTGACAATGTGGTCACTCACCTAGAGCCAGACATCCTAGAGTGTGAAGTCAAGTGGATCAAAGGAAAACATTACTAAGGATAAAATTAATGATGAAATTCCCACTGAGCTTTTTCAAATCCTAAAAGTGATGATGTTTTATGTTAATATGCTATAAAAATTAACATTTTAACATAATGCTGCAGTTAACACGTTAGAAAAATTGGAAAATTCAGCAATGGTCACAGGACTGGAAATGGTCAGTTTTCATTCCAATCTCAAAGAAGGGCCATGCCAAAGAATGTTCAAAATACCATAAAATTGCACTCATTTCACGTGCTAGCAAGATAATGCTCAAAATCCTTTCAGCTATCCTCTAGCAGTACATGAACTGAGAACTTCCCAATGTACAAGCTGGATTTAGAAAAGGCACAGGAACCAGACATCAAATTCCCTACATCCATTGGGTCAGAGAAAAAGCGAAGTAATTAAAAAAAAATCTGCTTCATTGATGATGCAAAAGTCTTTGAATATGTGGATCACAACAAACTGTAAACAATTCTTAAAGAGATGGGAATACCAGACCACCTTACCTGACTCCTGAGAAGCCTGTGGGCAGGACAAGAATTAACAGTTAGAACTGGAAACAACAGAATGCTTCAAACTTGGGAATCGAGTATATCGAGTCAATTTATATTTTCATCCTGCTTATTTAATTTATATGCAGAGTACATCATGCAAAATCCTGGGCTGGATGACTCACAAGTTGGAATCAAGATTTCCAGGAAACTATCAACAACCTCAAATATGCAGATGATACCACTTCAATGGCAGAAAGTGAAGAGGAACTAAAGAACCTTTTGATGAGGGCAAAAAGGAGAATGAGAAAGCTGGCTTAAAATTGAACATTCAAAAAACAAAGATCATGGCATTTGGTTCCATCATTTCATGACAAATAGATGGTGAAAAACTGAAAACAGTGATAGATTTTATTTTCGTGGGCTCCAAAATCACCGGGGACAGTGAAAGCAGCATGAAATTAAAAGGACAGTTGCTCCTTGGAAGAAAAGCTATGACAAACCTAGACAGCATATTAAAAAGTAGAGACATCACTTTACCGACAAAGCAAAGGTTCATGTAATTAAAGCTATGGGTTTTCCAATAATCACATATGGATGTGAGAGCTGAACCCTAAAGCAGGCTGAGCACTAAAGAACTGATGCTTTCAAACTGGTGCTAGATAAGACTCTTTAGAGTCCCTTGGACAGCAAGGCAATGCAACCAGTCAATCTTAAAGGAAATCAAAACTCAATACTCATAGGAAAGATTGATGCTGAAAATGAAGCTTCAGTACTTTGGATTCCTGATGTGAGGAGCCAACTCTTTGGAAAAGACCCTAATGTTGAGAAAGTTTGAGAGCAAGAGGAAAAGAGAGCAACTGAGGATGATATGGTTGAATGGCATTATTGATTCAATGGACATGAGTTTGAGCAGACTCTGGGGGATAATCAAGGACAGGGAACCCTGGTATGCTCTAGTCCATGGGGTATCAAAGAGCTGCACACCACTTAGGGACTGAACAACAACAATATTTTGAATAATTTTATAGTTTGAAAGGGAGGCAAATTGTAAAATATTTAAAAATGCTAATGGCTCACTAAATATATAAATGTTGGGGTCCACTTAACTTTTATCTCACTTATGGAATTATGACTTTTGAAGTAAAGATATAGCTAATAAAAATATTATAGTAGTAATAGGTATAAATTACTTTTACAGGCTTTATATCACACTCAAGTAATTAAAGTATCTTAATTTCTGATTTTGTAATTCTCCAAGTCACTTAGAACAGAGTGTATTATTCAGTGGAAATAAATATGAATTTGTCATTAAAATTAGATAAGCAGCATCAACCTTAAACCCAGACAGAGAAAGTTATGTGTGATTTTAGTGGTACCAGACACAGGTTTATAATTTATTACCAAAAAAAACCCCAAAAATTCTTAACTCCCTCCTCAACAGGTGATAGTGTTGAGCAATTTGATTATATTTTATTTAAAAGAGGACAATCCTTTAATTACATGACTAGAAATAGGGAGAACTGTTTTAGGAACTATGAAAGTGACTTTAAATGTATGATGAAATAACTGACAGAGACATATTCAAAAGCAGATTTCAATCTAAGATATATTATGAGGAGACTTTAATAGATAAAGTTTTCTTCATAAATGTCCCTAGTAGGTAGAATCTCTATTAGGTCTTAAATTCGATTTAGATGTGTGAACTGTTTTCTTGGAAACAGTATTAAGGACACTGAAAATTGCTGCCCATGTATTAGCAACCTAGATAGCAAATTTGAAATGAAGAACAGGGTCTTCATCTTGGCCTGTCTATATTAATAATACTTGATATTTATCAGACCTTGATATTAATTAAATAATATTTATACAACCTCTGTATTATACAGCCTAATGATATGCATATTTTAGCCTCAATGTTCAGAAATTATCTGTGTTATTCTTGCTACTTATCTGCGTAATTCTTCTGCATTTCCAACTTATCAAATAGAATTAGTAACTAAGCCCAGAATGATGACATATTCTTATATCTAGGACTCTCTTAGTTATCAGTACGGAAATTGATTGACTTTCAGGAATTCACTTGATATTCTGTGTTGATAATACAAAGTAAGTGGGATGCATGATACATGTTTTTTAATTTCATTAAGAATGAGAGTATATTCAGTTGATGTAATTCTTTCAAATCTCACTTATTTGACTCTTCTTTATGGCATTTGACAGGAAAAAGTAAGAGAAAATTGAATGCAATAAGTAGTTTCTCATCTCTTTGAAAGGCAACTTTGGCACATTATCAGGAAAGTTAAAGGGTTTTATTTTCTTTGTTTTTCCTCTGAGAGGAATGAAAAAATTATATGGACTGAAGGAAAAAATACTTACTGTTTTTTTTTCAAATTCTTTAATTATTAAATATATCAATAATGAACCTTTCTTAATACCATATACTGTAAAATGTCAATATCAAATGTCAATTTCCTACTCTGACACAAACATATTTTGTAAATATATTTTTAATATGTATTAAAGGCATTTGCCAACGTCTTGGCTACATTATCATCCCTTTCCTCTAATGGTAATTGATATTCATATTTTCTCAATCTACTGAAGCAATACATAATTTTAATGGGTCATTCATCTTTAAATTGTGAAATGCCAATTTAAAATGCAAATATGCATTTAATGCATATACAGAAACACCAACACTATACATTTGTGTTTTGTAGCTTGCACATGCATAGACATTTTTTTTCCTATCCAAACTGTACAACAATATTGCACAATACTAATACAATAGTGTTCATTTCATTTCTTGATAATACAGTCTACCAATACTCTTTACCTTTGGCTTACTGATCCTCGGATAGTAAAGAATCCGGGTGCAATGCAGGAGACATGGGTTCGATCCCTGGTCAGGAAGATCCCCTGGAGAAGGGAGTGACATCCCAGTCCAGTGTTCTTGCCTGGAGAATTCCATGGACAGAGGAGCCTGGCGGGATATGGTCCAAGGTGTAGCAAAGAGTAGGACACAACTGAGTGACTAACACCTTCACTTTCAGTAAGGAAGGCCAGAGAGAAGGAGCTATCACTTCACAAACTTTCCCTTTCCCTGTATATCACAATTTTCAGCATAGTGGTTGGATAATATAGGGCAGTAACATAAAAAAGAAAGGGTATGATAGGGTTTCGGTTATTCTCTTTTCTTAGAATGTCACTGCCTTCTTCTAGCTCGGGTTGAAATAGAAAGCATGGTTTCTCAGCACTGTCAGCATCTCTGCTTATGCCTTGGGTGGTTTAACAGGCTTATCTTGTACCCACTTGAGTCCTGCTGTACACTCACACATTGTGATCGATGCAAATGTGTACTCATGGAACATCACAAATGCTATATGAGAATAGAGACAAGAGCAAGCTATAGTAAACGTGCATACTGCACATAGCTTTTCTGTGCACATGCATGCTCCATTGTCCCAGTGGACTTGACTTACAAAACTTACATTCAAAATAAATTTACTGATTTGTGCATGATAATTTAAACCTCCGAACTCCCCATACTGCACCCCCCCACCAAGCTATTATGTGTAAAGTAAGCTGCAGGATGTATTATGCAGTGCAGGGAATGCACCCAGCATTTTATGATGACTCTAAGTGGAGTATAACCTTTGAGGATTATGAATCACTGCGTTGTACACCTGTAATTTGTGTGGTGTTGTGCAGTGTTCTTGCCTGGAGAAACCCAGGGACGGGGGAGCCTGGGGGGCTGCTTTCTATGGGGTCGCACAGAGTTGGACACGACTAAAGCGACTTAGCAGCAGCAGCACCAGTACATCAATTATAACTCAATAAAAATAATAATAATAAATAAATTATCAGGCATTTCAATGTATTGACAGGAAGATTCTAAAAACAACATAGGCCTCTTTTGAACAGGGGACCATGTGCAAATGCCTAGGTCATATGCTTATGGATTGGCTTTGTCTACATCATAGCTCAGATCTCTCTTGGTACTTATAGACCATACAGATAGCCCCAGAGCAATTTAAAGTTTCTCCCTTCCTTCCTTTTTCTATCCATTCCTCCTTCCTTCTTCCTTTCTGTAATTATGTCATAAATACAAACTATCTTCTTAAATGTACTGCCTTCACCCTCTTTGCTCCTGACTTCTCTGGTCCTTCCTCATATGTTATAGGTGTCAGTTCATCTTTCTATCTTGCCTTTAACCTCAAGATCTGGCACATTTCAACAGCATATGCTACTATACTTATCATATCACATTTTATATAGTACTGGACTTTTTGTCTGGAAGACCACCAGTGTGTCTACTTCTGAAAAAGTCCCTTGGCCTATTATGTCCACCATTAATTTTTCATTACTTAAGAGAGAATGTGACATACTGTACATTTTCAATAAAATATGATGAAAGAATGACTTTATTTTGTGCCTTTATTTTTAAAAATAGTATATCAGGAAATGCTATTTCAGGGAAAATTAACAATATAATTTGAAAGGGAAAAGCATTGTACTATTTTAGATACTCAGTTCTGTCTTTTCTTTTGAAACCAATCCATGGGTTTTTAAACAGCCTTTAGCTATTCAAAATGTATTGGTTGTTTTGGAACATATGTGGAGTAATAAACTCTCAGAAGATTATTTTCAGGATGAACTCTTATTGCATTATTTTTATTATTGATCGTGTATGTTTAGCATTTTAACTTATAATCTATAGCTTTAAACTATCAGCAAATTGTTTCTTTTTTTTTCAGTTCAGTTTAGTTCAGTTCAGTCACTAAGTTGTGTTCAATTCTTTGTGACTCCATGAATCGCAGCACACCAGGCCTCCCTGTCCATCACCAACTGCTGGACTTCACTCAAACTCACGTCCATCGAGCTGGTGATGCCATCCAGCCATCTCATCCTCTGTCGTCCCCTTCTCCTCCTGCCTCCAATCCCTCCCAGCATCAGAGTCTATTCCAATGAGTCAACTCTTTGCATGAGGTGGCCAAAGTACTAGAGTTTCAGCTACAACATCAGTCCTTCCAATGAACACCCAGGACTGATCTCCTTTAGAATGGACTGGTTGAATCTCCTTGCAGTCCAAGGGACTCTCAAGAGTCTTCTCCAACACCACAGTACAAAAGTATCAATTCTTCAGTGCTCAGCTTTCTTCACAGTCCAACTCTCACATCCATGCATGACCACTGGAAAAACAATAGCCTTGACTGGATGGACCTTTGTTGGCAAAGTAATGTCTCTGCTTTTCAATATGCTATCTAGGTTGGTCATTAACTTTCCTTCCAAGGAGTAAGCATCTTTTAATTTCATGGCTGCAATCACCATCTGCAGTGATTTTGGAGACCCAAAAGATAAACTCTGACACGATTTCCGCTGTTTCCCCATCTATTTCCCATGAAGTGATGGGACCAGATGCCATGATCTTCGTTTTCTGAATGTTGAACTTTAAGCCCACTTTTTTACTCTCCTCTTTCACTTTCATCAAGGCTTTTTAGCTCCTCTTCATTTTCTGCCGTAAAGGTGGTGTCATCTAGATATCTGAGGTTCTTGATATTTCTCCCGGAAGTTGTGATTCCAGTTTGTGCTTCTTCCAGCCCAGCGTTTCTCATGATATACTCTGCATAGAAGTTAAATAAGTAGGGTGATAATATACAGCCTTGATGTACCCCTTTTCCTATTTGGAACCAATCTGTTGTTCCATGTCCAGTTCTAACTGTTGCTTCCTGACTTGCATATAGGTTTCTCAAGAGGCAGGTCAGGTGGTCTGGTATTCTAACCTCTTTCAGAATTTTCCACAGTTTATTGTGGAAGTCACTAAAAATAGTATTTAATGCTTTCTTCATGTTTCACTCTATAAGAATGCAAACATTATTGAAGGAAAATTATAAACATTTTTAAAAGATGTACAATGGGAAAATTGGCAGTATGCTTTGATAATAGCATAATAAAAATTTCCAGCTAAGATCTTTATAATTTTGTAAAACAAAAGTTTTGTGAGAGTACAAAGGTGGTTTTTCCTCTTTTTGACAGTCTATTAGTTAGAGCAGTTTAAGGTTCACAGTGAAATTTATTAGTAATAAATTTTTTTTTCTAAAATTATTAACAATTTTTATTCATTGAACCTGCCTTTTTTCCTAAAACCACAGATTATATTTAGTTATATCAATAAAGTAAAATCTAGAGGTAGGAATATATATGCTCATAAAGCTGAAGAGAACTTTCAAAAGTAATTATGATTTTGAACTAATTTTCAATATTTAAAATTTACTACTATATTTAAAAAGAAAATATCCAGCATTGATTCGATCCTTCATTCTCATTAATTGGAACTTGTAATGACACAGAAGTTGATTCATTATTCATTTTAGCTTTATATCAATTTAGGTTTCAGACACTTTATTCCAAACTGGAAGCTCATAGGGTAGTCTGCCTAAATCCTATTAACAATGTATACTTTGGCATTTAAAATTGATATAATATTTCAACAGCTTGAAAATTTTAATATACTTCCATATGAAATGGTATATAAAATGTTCATGTACTTCAAAATACAGATTAGCTAATATTGCTTAATTAGCATCAATTCAATTGCTTTAAGGAGCAAACCATTCTTTTCCTTTGATTTAATTGTATTAGAACAGATGGGTGGCACATGGCCAATCAATGTGTAATTTTTTTTAACATTTAATTACCAAAGCCATACTAGGCTAAAGTCATGCATACTAGAAAAGATGGCAGTCATGTATCATATTTCTGATCTTCTTATCTCTCTATTAACCTTTCTCCCCATGTTCTCCCAAACTTTGCTCTTTCAAAGGAAGAGAGTCTTTGATTTCATGTACCATATGATCCTGCAATCACACTCCTTGTTTTTTACCCCAAAAATCTAAACTCTTATGTCCACACAAAAACCAGCACGTGGATGTTTTGAGCAGTTTTATTCATAGTTGCTAAAACATGGAACAAACCACGTCCTTCCAAAGGTGAATAAATAAACTGTGGTACATCCAAACAGTGAAATGCCATTCAGTGTTAAAAAAAGAAATGATGTATTAAGACATAAAATGAAATAAAGGTAACCAAATTACAATTATAAGTGAAAGAAGACAATCTGTAAAAGCTACATACTGTATGATTCCAAGTACAATTGGCCCTTGAACAACACAGGAGTTATGGGCTCCCACCTTCTGCTCAGTCAAAAATTTGTGTATGAATATTGTCCTTGTTATTTCTCCATATCCTCAGATCCACATCCTCTGATTCAACCAACTATAAATTTTGTAGTGTAGCATTGCAGTATTTACCATTGGAAAAAAAAAAGAAGAAGCCTATGTAAGTAGACACTTGCAGTTCAAATTCATGTTGTTCAAGGGTCAACTGTATACAACATTCTAAGAAAGGTAAAACCAAGAGACAGTAAAAAGATCAATGGTTGCTAGGGGACATGGGGTAAGCAGGGAAGAATTGAAGGAACACAGTTTTAGAGCAGTGAAACTACCCTATATGATACAATAAAATTGGGTTCATATAATTGTATATTTGTCCAAACCCTCTATAGAGCTTCAAAAATGAAGACTAAGTCCTAGTATAGTCTTTGAGTTATAACAATGTGTCTCTGCAGGTTTATTATGATTCTGGTGGAGGACACTGATAATAGGAAAGGCTATGCATGTGTGGTACATGGGTGTATATGGGAAATATTTTTATCTTCCACTTCATTTTTTAATAAGCATAAAAGTGCACTAAAAATTAAAATTTACTTTTACAAAGTTGTGAATTGAAATAAATCCAGTTTGTTTCCATCTATTTGTCATTGTAAGGGGGTGCTAATGCTACATCCAGCTCTCTACATCCTGGGACTGACAACGAGTGTCTCTTAGAAAATTAATTTCTCTGTAGAAGTTTCCCAATTGATAAATTAAAAGCTGAATTATACAGTCTCACTTATTTTGCATTATTTTAAAGAATTTTTTAAAGATAACTGTGCTTTCATATTGAGTTCACAATACAGAGTGATTCGGCATCAGTTCAGTTCAGTACAGTTCAGTTGCTCAGTCATGTCCAACTCTTTGCGACCCCATAGACTGCACCTCACCAGGCATTCCCTGTCCATCACCAACTCCCAAAGTTTGCTCAAACTCATGTCCATTGAGTCAGTGATACCATCCAACCATCTCATCCTCTGTCATCCCCTTCACCTCCAGCCTTCAATCTTTCCCAGCATCAGGGTCTTTTCAAATGAGTCAGCTCTTCGCATCAGGTGGCCAAGTATTGGAATTATAGCTTCAGCATTAGTCCTTCCAAAGAACACCCAGGACTGATCTCCTTTAGAATGGACTGGTTGGATCTCCTTGCAGTCCAAGGGACTCTCAAGAGTCTTCTCCAACACCATGGTTCAAAAGCATCAATTCTTCGGTGCTCAGCTTTCTTTATAGTCCAAGTCTTATATCCATACATGACTACTGGAAAAACCATAGCCTTGACTAGATGGACCTTTGTTGGCAAAGTAATGTCTCCACTTTTTAATATGCTCTCTAGGTTGGTCATACATTTCCTCCCAAGGAGTTAGCATCTTTTAATTTCATGGCTGCAGTCATAATCTGCAGTGATTTTGGAGCCCCCCCCAAAATAAAGGCTGTCCCTGTTTCCACTGTTTCCTCATCTATTTGACATGAAGTGATGGGGCCAGATGCTATGATCTTAATTCCCTGAATGCTGTGTTTTAAGCCAACATTTTCACCCTCGTCTTTCACTTTCATCAAGAGCTATTTAGTTCTTCTTGCTTTCTGCCATAAGGATGGAGTCTTCTGCATATCTGAGCTTATTGATATTTCTCCCGGCAGTCTTGATTTCAGCTTGTGCTTCATCCAGCCCAGTGTGTCTCATGATGTACTCTGCATATAAGTTAAATAAGCAGAGTGACAACATACAGACTTGATGTACTCCTTTTCCTTTTTGAAACCAGTCTGTTGTTCCATGTCCAGTTCTAACTGTTGCTTGCTGACCTGAATACAGATTTCTCAAGAGGCAGGTCAGGTGGTCTGGTATTACCATATCTTTCAGAATTTTCCACAGTTTATTGTGATCCACACAGTCAAAGGCTTTGGCATAGTCAATAAAACAGAAACAGATGTTTTTCTGGAACTCTTGGTTTTTCAGTGATTCAATGGATGTTAGCAATTTGATCTCTGATTCCTCTGCCTTTTCTAAAACCAGCTTGACATCTGAAAGTTCATAGTCCATGTACTATTGAAGGCTGGCTTGGAGAATTTTGAACATTACTAGCATGTGAGATGATTGCAATTGTGTGATAGTCTGAGCATTTGTTGGCATTGCCTTTCTTTGGGATTGGAACGAAAACTGACCTTTACCAGTCCTGTGGCCACTGCTGAGCTTTCCAAATTTGCTGGCATATTGAGTGCAATACTTTCACAGCATCATCTTTTAGGATTTTTAGGATTTGAAATAGCTCAACTGGAACTCCATTATCTCCACTAGCTTTTTTCAAGTGATGCTTCCTAAGGCTCACTTGACTTCACATTCCAGGATATCTGGCTCTAGGTTAGTGATCACACCATTGTGATGATATAGGTCATGAAGATATTTTTTGTACAGGTCTTTTGTGTATTCTTGACACCTCTTCTTGGTATCTTCTGCTTCTGTTAGGTCCATACCATTTCTGTCTTTTATTGTGCCAATCTTTACATGAAATGTTCCCTTGGTATCTCTAATTTTCTTGAAGAGATCTCTAGTCTTTCCCATTCTATTGTTTTCCTCTATTTCTTTGCATTGATCACTGAGAAAGTCTTTCTTGTCTCTCCTTGCTATTCTTTGTAACTCTGCATTCAAATGGGAATATCTTTCCTTTTCTCCTTTGTTTTTCTCTTCTCTTCTCACAGGTATTTGTAAGGCCTCCTCAGACAGCCATTTTGACTTTTTTTCATTTCTTTTCCATAAGGATGGTCTTGATCCATTTCTCCTGTACAATATCATGAACCTCCATCCAGAGTTCATCAGGGACTCTATCAGATCTAGTCCTTTAAATCTATTTCTCACTTCCACTGTATAATCATAAGGGATTTGATTTAGGTCATACCTGAATGCTCTAGCGGTTTTCCCTAAATTCTTCAAGTCTGAATTTGGCAGTAAGGACTTAACAATCTGAGCCACAGTCAGCTCCTAGTCTTGTTTTTGCTGACTATATAGAGCTTCTCCATCTTTGGCTGCAAAGAATATAATCAATCTGATTTCAGTGTTGACCATCTGGTGATGTCCATGTGTAGAGTCTTCTCTTGTGTTGTTGGAAGAGGGTGTTTGTAATGAACAGTGCATTCTCTTGGCAAAACTCTATTAGCCTTTGCCCTGCTTCATTCTGTACTCACTCCAAGGCCAAAATTGCCTTTTATGCCAGGTGTTTCTTGACTTCCTACTTTTGCATACCAGTGTTCGGGCGCCACTTGCTGGGGTCCAGCCCCGGTGGATCCAGGGTGATTCGAAGGTGGGGATGGAGTCGGCGTCCTAGGAAAAAACTTAGTTAATTACAGATATAGAGAGAGATATAGAGATGGATAGTGTAGTAGGAAAATTAGTGGAGTTAAAAGGAGGCTGAATAACTTGGTTTATGTGGAATACCAATCACCACCTACGTAGGCCACAGGTGTCTTTCCATTCTCCCAAAGGAGAGGAAGCACTGAGGCCTCCCCGGTCCCATCTTAGAAGCCCAGGCAAAATTAGCAGGCTTGGTGGGTACCCATGCACCAGATGGGAATTCGGCCAGAAGAATGGAGAGCAACAAAGAAGCGACATGGGGGAATCAGTCTTTCCAGAAACTGATCCCGATTTCTTTATTTTGGGGTTTGCTTATATACTTTTTGTTACACATAGGTCTGAATACAGAGTCATGCAGGGGTCAGCAGTCCTGACCTTTATCAAAATCAGGTGCTTTACATAAAAAAATATCTTAGGGGTTTTACATCATCCTCTGGCCATGAGGCCTGCTGACATTTTATGATCCTTTCCTTCTGATAACCAAAAAACTTATCTTTTCCAAGGGTGTTTTTTCTTAAACCAGGCACCACCCTCCAAATAAAGTTGAATTTCTATAGGGTGAGGGTGTAGTGAGTTACAATCAAGAAAGGAATTTATTTAACCCAAGGTTAACATGATTAATCTTAAAGGTTAATACTTATTTCTCCTATACGCTTAAAGATTAATGCTTAGTTCTCCTATATGCTAGTTATATTCATTATAAGAGCAGGGAATATGGAGATTTAGCAGCAAACATCAGCCCAACAAATGAAAATCCTTTCACCAATGTTCCCCTTAAGATCTATTTAGTCTTAAGATAGTGATAAAGTTACATTTTTACATGGCAAGGACACAGTGATTTATAACAAAGTACATTAATCTATTACAAAAGAGAAAATTCATTAATTCAAAAAGTCTAGTATTGTTAACCTTAAAAACTACTATATTTCCTTTTCTATATTCCAAATACATTGATTAATATATTCCCAGGTACCTAAGGATATGGAGGCCTGGCAGCAATCATTGACTCAACAATGAGAAAAGTCCTATGCTAATTAGGACTCTCAAAATACTCCAAAACTCTCTGCAATGTTTATGGTTAAGAAGTAGTAAACAATCATGTGCATATTGGCAGGAGTATGGAAAATCCTGTCACACAAGCTAATTTGCCAGCAGAGAGGTTTGACCTGAGACACCCTTGTCACACCCAGGGCAGGGAATTAGCAGCAATTATTGGCACAACAAATGAAAAAAACCTTCACCAATATAATTTCTAACCAACCCACTATACTAATAATCTCTAACTTCCCAAAAGAATTTGCCTTTAGTAAGTCTAAAACATCTTGTGCCTCTCATGTTGGGAGGCTGTAAACAATCACATGTGGCCGGATGAACCTAGACAGGCGGGCTAGATAACCTTCAGAGGAGTTCGTAAGTTGAAACACTCTTGTCACACCCAGGATTTTTTATTGACTTGGAGCTGCACGTTTACTCCTTCTTCGAGAGAACCGGTGGGGAACAGCCCCTCATAAAGTCAGAGGTGTAGGTGAGAGCATGAAACAGTAAAGTAGATAGACTCTGGTTTTGGGGGTAGATGCTTGGGAACAGGGGGTTTCCTGAGGCTTGATCACTCCTTTGCGTATGCCAAGCCTCCTTCCTCATGACCTTTGCCATGGGCGGAGTTCCTCACACTGGCCCCCAGCAGAAAAGGACACCTTTTTTTTTTTTTTTTTTTTAGTGTCTTGTAGGTCTTCATAGAACTGTTCAACTTCAGCTTCTTCAGCATTATTGGTTGGCACATAGACTTGGAATACCATGATAATGAATCGTTTGCCTTGGAAACGAACAGAGATCATTTCTGTCATTTTTGAGATTGCATCCAAGAGTAAAAAAAGTTGGCTTAAAGCTCAACATTCAAAAAATGAAGATCATGGCGTCTAGTCCCATCACTTCATGGGAAATAGATGGGGAAACAGTGGAAACAGTGTCAGACTTTATTTTGGGGGGCTCCAAAATCACTGCAGATGGTGATTGCAGCCATGAAATTAAAAGATGCTTACTCTTTGGAAGGAAAGTTAATGACCAACCTAGATAGCATCTTCAAAAGCAGAGACATTACTTTGCCAACAAAGGGCTGTCTAGTCAAGGCTATGGTTTTCCCAGTGTTTATGTATGGATGTGAGAGTTGGACTGTGAAGAAAGCTGAATACCGAAGAATTGATGCTTTTGAAGTGTGGTGTTGGAGAAGACTCTTGAGAGTCCCTTGGACTGTGAGGAGATCCAACCAGTCCATTCTGAAGGAGATCAGTCCTGGGTGTTCATTGTAAGGACTGATGTTGAAGCTGAAACTCCAGTTGTTTGGCCACCTCATGTGAAAAGTTGACTCATTGAAAAAGGCTCTGATGCTGGGAGGGATTGGGGGCAGGAGGAGAAGGGGAGGATAGAGGATGAGATGGCTGGATGGCATCACTCGATGGACATGAGTTTAAGTGAACTCCGGGAGTTGGTGATGGGCAGGGAGGCCCAATCTGCTACGATTCACAGGGTAGCAAAAAAGTCGGACACGACTGAGCGACTGAACTAAACTGAACAGCATTTTGGACTCTTTTGTTGACTATGATGGGTACTCCATTTCTTCTAAGGGATTCTTGCCCACTGTAGTAGATATCACAGTCATCTGAGTTAAATTCACCCATTCCAGTCCATTTTAGTTCGCTGATTCTTAAAATGTTGATGTTCACTCTTGCCATATCCTGTTTGACCACTTCCTATTTGCCTTGTTTCATGTACCTAACGTTCCAGGTTCCTCTGCAATATTGCTCTTACAGCATCAGACCTTGCTTCCATCATGAGTCACATCTGCAACTGGGTTTTGTTTTGCTTTGGCTCCATCTCTTCATTCTTTCTGGAGTTATTTCTCCACTGGTCTCCAGTATCATATTGGGAACCTACTGACCTGGGGAGTTCATCTTTCAGTGTCCTATCTTTTGCCTTTTCATACCATTCATGGGGTTTTCAAGGCAAGAAACTGAAGTGGTTTGCCATTCCCTTCTGCAGTGGACCACATTTTGTCAGAACTCTTCACCATGACTCATATATCTTGGGTGTCCCTACATGGCATGGCTCATAGTTTCTTTGAGTTAGACAAGGCTGTGGAGTGGCAAGTGGCTGAGAGGAGACACCCCACATCCTAGATCAGGAATGGCAGCTGCACTTTGCTGCAGCAGCCTTGAAGAAGTTTTGTATAACCTTCAAAAAGTTTCCCCAGTGGCAGTATCTTGCATAATCATAATAGAAAATTACAATCATAATATTTTTGTTAATAAACCCAGTGATTTCATAAGTTCTCCATGTACTCATTTCTTTTTGTATACATGTGTATATTTTTTATATAATATTATTACTTGTGTAGATTGTGTGATCACCAATGTCAAGATAAAGAAAAGACAATTTCATCATAAAGATCCCATATTCTATATTTTATAGAGACAGTTACCTATTTTCCATCATCCCTCTCCTGTACCTATAACCCCTGGAAATCACTAACTACTCTAATTTTGTAAATTCAGGAATGTTTTGTGTTTGGTTCGTAAGTTTTGTAATTTTGTGCCTGATTTTTTTTTTTTTTTTACTCAGCCCAATTATTTTGATATCCATCTAAATTAATTTTTGTATCAGTAGTCTACTTTTATTTTTGTTTAGTGTTCTATGGAATAAGTGTACCACAATTGGTAATCACTGGCCTGATGATGGACATTTGGTTTTCATCTGTACTTTCCAGTGTGTCTGTAGGATTTTACTTTCTTACCAGCAATGCATCTGTAATTTAGTTGCCTCATATGTTCATCACATTTGATGTTACTACTATTTTAAATTTATTATAATTACTTTTATTTTGGCTATTCTGATATATGTGATATATCAAAATTTCATTTTGGTTATGATTTGTATTTCTTTGAAGTCAATAGTGCCAAACATCTTTTCTTGTTATTTACCACCATTTACATTTCTGAATAAACATCTGTTTCTGTCTTTTGCTCATTTTAAATTGGACTTTTTAAAAATTGTTGAGTTTTGACAGCTTTTTTGTATGCTATGTGTAAGTACTTTATAGGATATTTACAAATATTTTCACCTAGTTGGTACTTTAACCTTTCATCTTCTTCACAACAACTTTTGTAGAGGTAATGGTCTTAATTTTCATGAGATTGTTAAATTGTCCTTTTATGGATCATGCTTTTGGTGTCAAGTCTAAGTATTTTTTTTTTGTCTTTTTACAGAGGGAAAAAAAAAAATTGGTCATCTGATGTAAATGGCTGACTCATTTGAAAAGTCCCTGGTGCTGAGATGATTGAGGGCAGAAGGAGAAGAGGGCATCAGAGGATGAGAGGCTGGATGGCATCACTGATGCAATGGACATGACCTTGGGCAAACTTCAGGAAACCGTGAAAGACAGAGGGATCTGCGGTGCAGTCACAAAGAGTCAGACACGTCTGAGCAACTGAACTGAACTGAACTGATTTGTTGGTTTTCCATTCTGTTCGTTTGTTTTCTGTCAGTCTTTCTCCACCAATAAGAAACTACCGTGGTTAGAGTAGGTATATAGTAACACTTATCATTTGATTGTGTGAGTCCTTCCAACATATTATTCTTTGTTAGAATAATTTTAGTTATTCCAGGTCACTCCACACACATTTTAGAATAAATTTACCTATATCTTCCTAAGATTTTGATAAGAATTGCATTGAACCTACCCATCAGTTTGAAGATAATTGACATTTTTACTATGTTGAATCTTGTAATATATAAACATAATATGCCTCTCAACTTATTTAGGGTTTTCACTTCTTTCATCAGATAGTTATAATTTTTAGAACAAAGATATTGTACATTTTTAAAAGTTTATATATAAGTATTTCATTTGTTGAATAAATTATAAATGGTATTATGCTTATATTTTGTTTTCTATATATATGTTTGTATTATATAGAAAGCTATTGAATTTTGTCACTTTGCTGAATTTATTAGTCCTAGGAACTGATTTCTATAGATTCTTGAGATTTTCTAAGTAGAAAAATCACATAATCTGCAAATAGAGACAATTTTATTTCTTTCTTATGAATCTGTGTTCTTTTAATTTATTTCTTCCCTTAATATGGCTAGAATTTGCAGTACTATGTCGAATTAGAGTGATGCCTGGATGGTTTTTTTATCTTGTTCCTGATCTTAGAGGGAAAGCATTCATTCTTTTACTGTTAAATATAATGTTAGCTGTGAAATTTTTGGTAGATACTTTTCATTATAATGTAGATGTTGCTCTTTCTTTCTAGTTAGTTGTTTTTTTTTTTAATCATAAATAAGTGTTGCTAAGTCACTTCAGTCAGGTCCAACTCTGTGAGACTTCATAGACGGCAGCCCACCAGGCTCCCTCATCCCTGGGATTCTCCAGGCAAGAACACTGGAGTGGGTTGCCATTTCCTTCTCCAATGCATGAAAGTGAAAAGTGAAAGTGAAGTCACTCAGTCATATCCGACTCTTAGTGACCCCATGGACTGCAGCCTACCAGGCTCCTCCATCCATGGGATTTTCCAGGTAAGAGTACTGGAGTAGGGTTAGATTTTACCAAAATTCTTTCTAATTTATCTTGCTATGGAGTAGCAAACTGATAGCTTCCCATCTGATTTGTGGTCTCTGAAGGAGAAGATTTAACTCTGAGACCAAAGACAGTCTCAGTCACTCAGAGTTTTGTGTAGATTTTTATTTAAAGTGACAGAAAATGCTTCTGACATAGACATCAGAAGGGGACAGGAGAGTACCCCCCTCACTAGTTTAAGAGGGGCATTGTATACTTTTCAACTGGATGCTGAGAATAGATAAAAAGAATACCTCAAGGTTGTAAGAGTTCCATCAGACCCTTTCCCAAGGCATACATCCTGAGATAACTTCAGTACAAGATTAGCCAGGGAGAACAGGTTCTGAGCAGCCTCTCTGGATGAGATATACTGTTGCTGTGTAATCAGGGGTACAAGTCTTGAGAAACAGATTTCCAGGCAATATTTGTTACAGTTATAGTCATTATCATAGAGCCTAAGAAAGCATAACAGGGTCTGAGAAAAGCATTTTCCTTAAGTAAGATCTATTACTGCTATGTAGTCCCTTGGACTGTAAGGAGATCCAACCAGTCCATTCTGAAGAGATCAGTCTTGGGTGTTTCTTTGGAAAGAATGATGCTAAAGCTGAAACTCCAGTACTTTGGCCACCTCATGTAAAGAGTTGACTCATTGGAAAAGACTCTGATTCTGGGAGGGATTGGGGGCAGGAGGAGAAGGGGATGACAGAGGATGAGATGGGCTGGATGGCATCACCAACTCGATGGACGTGAGTTTGAGTGAACTCCAGAAGTTGGTGTTGGACAGGGAGACCTAGCGTGCTGCAGTTCATGGGGTCGCAAAGAGTCGGACACGACTGAGAGACTGAACTGAACTGAACTGAGATGATTCATTACTTCCAGACCTAAAGAAAGGCCAGTTCTCTGGCAAGATACTTTGTTGCACAGGGCTTAAGGAAAGCTTGAGGGAGAAGGTTCATATCCTCCTTAAAGGGGCCTGGACTGCCTAAGCTTTAACTCTCTCAAAACATCATGGATAACTATCTTAGGTGAAAAATGTAACCTCATATTACTATGGGGAAACTCTGTCCTATGTCCTTCAGCCTTGTTTCTTGATTTGGAAAAAAGAGGAATTTAGACAATCTTTTCTCAGTCAGATAACCACAATGGCAGACTCTAGTCTTGAAATAAAATTGTATGCTAAGTTTGCTGCAAATTTTTATGTTATATTTTTAGTCAGAAACTTAAATTTATTCTTTCATTCTCACATTTCTTAATGATCCCTTTTCAATTTTTCAGATTAATGTCTTGAGCTAAATGGGGAGCCGGGTACACACTGAGAAAAGATAATGAGAACATGTTCATATTTTCCAAAATATTAATCCTTCCCACTCAAATAGCTACTTTAGGGAGATTAAGTTTTGAATTAAAGTTATAAGAGATTACATGAAAATTTACATATTTCTTAAGATACTTTGATATTTGGTTTTCAAGTAAGCATTAAAGAGAATTGACTTATTGGCCACAAGTGGATTTTTCTCTGCCTCCTTCTCAGTATAATCTATCACACAAGAAAAATAACAACAACTTTGAACTGTTTCTAGAAATGTCTTCTAGATATAGTGATGGAAAAACAAAGTTCTCTGAATAAGCACCTGCACCATACTTATTTGGGAAGTTTTTTTTTTTTTTTTGAAATTTAGCTGCAATTTAGAAAAAGGCCAAGTTTCTAAAACTCAATTTTCCTATTGGATAAGTTTTATAAGTACTATGTGTGACTAAAACCTACCCATAAATATTTTTAGTTATTAAAACAGAGAAAAGTATTTAGCCATTCTGTTTTGGAAGCTTATTATTTCTCTATTATCTATTTCTTAAAAGGAGTTACAGTTAATGATTTTAAAATTATAAAAATGTATTGTCTGTATTTGGAAGGACAATAGAGATAATCTAGCGCAGGGATCAGTGAAATATAGCCTGTGTTCAAAACACATTTTTGCAAATAAAGTTTTATTGGAATACAATAAATCATTTATATATTTCCCATGGCTTCTTTCATTCCACAGCAGCAAAGTTGAGTAGTAGAGGCAAAGACCATAGGCCTCATAAAACAAAGCAAAAAATGTACTATCTGGTCTTTAGCAATGTTTGCCAACCTTAGATCTTGTTGAAATTTTTATCTTTATAGATAAGGACTGGCCTTACAAACTAACTTTCAAAACATAAAATTAGTGAATTCCTGAGTTTAAAATACAGCATTAGATATCCATATTTATATTTCTATATAGAGTGCAGAGTACAGTAATTGGATTTTAGTGTTTTTTTCTAAAAAAAACTAAAGTTTAAATTATATAGTATATTGTAGATATATATTATATATAAATTATACATAATTTATATATAATGTGTGTGTATATATATATACACATATACATATTATTATATGTTACATAAAGACTTTGATGTATGATGCATGCTGAGATGCTCAACTCAAACTATCCTTCAAAAGTGAAAGACAGATAAGACTGATTTGTCCAGCTTCTGGATACCTTACAAGAAGAAAACCCTTATTTATCAGATACCTTCAGGAACTAACTGAGCTGAACAGAGTTACCTATCCAAGGTCAAGTCTGCTTCCTGGGTGGCTGGGATCAAGCATAGAGGTAGTATAAACGCCTGATCCCAATTAAACCAACTCGGGAAAATGCCACAGGAATATTCCTGCTTCCCAGCTCCTCATCAAGTGGGGTCGGTGAAGGAGGCTTTTACCGAGGGAGCACTGCAGCTCAGTTTCTCCCAGGGCCCAGTTGTGCTTCCCTCTTTCCTTCTTCTTCCCTTCTATAGGTACTGATATTAAACACAGTCTCTAGTAAGCCTCTTGCTGGCTAATTACTATCTCAGAATCTATTTCCCTTGAAACCTTTGCTGGTAAGTTGCCATTAATACAATAAAGAGCAAGAGCATTTCCAAATCAGTTTGTGAGATTGAACTATCAGACACTTATTTGATGTTTTTATTCAACAACACCTATTTAGTAAGAATACACTGCCTTTCATGAATGTAGTTTTTCCTACTTCTTTGTAAAAGAGTTTCATCAGTTATCAGGTGGAGCTCGTTTTCTGCTGTAAGTTAGTAATGCAATTATTGGCATTCATGCCTTTGGTAAGTGAACTCTAGGATGCTGCAAATCGTTCAGCATCTCTCTGCCTCTTATACTGTCAAGCAAAGAGGATGTGCTGGCCCCTTTTAACTACCATGTTGCTAACAACACAGTGATTAATGAAAACTGAGAACAGATAATGGTAATGATAGGGAAGGAATTCAATAATACCTGACTGCCTATCAGCATTTCTCCTTTGAATTTTGTTTTTTTTTTTTTTTTGCTTTTTCTATTGTAAGTCTTACCCATACACAGAGAAAAAAGTAGATGGCTAGCCTAAATTCAGCTGAAATTATGGTATTGCTTAGATATTAATGATTACTGCATTTAATTTAACTGAGAATTGAAGTGTTTGAGCTGCTAAAGTGTGCAATAGGAATGCAAAGGCTGCTTGGGAGAAAAAAACACAGGCTATAATTTATTTTTTTCTGCTGTCTTCTGACATTTTTAGTAGTTTATGCCAACTGAATGGCTTTACAAAATAGAGCTAAACAAATAAAAGTGAATGGGGTATAGAAAGAAATGCTTAAGTGGCCCTGTCAAAGATAGAGTGACAAAGTATTGTAAATATTTGGCATGTTCTGTAAGTATGTGGCACTCAATCAAAAGCTATTTAAACTTTAAAAGGACTAGAAACACAATAAAATTGAATGGAGCTACTTCTGTTTTATCTGTTTTCTTAAAGTGTTTTATTGTACTTTTTTCAGATGTGGATTTTTAACTTCGAAATCCACATATAAGCATTAACTTTAAATGTGTCATCAAAATTTGTACCACTAGTACACGCACAAAGTTTAATAGTATTTAGATTTATTATGGCTCATACAATTTACACTGAAAGTTTCTTGGAAAATCACTGCTCTTTCTTACTCCCGTAAATAAGTAGAAATTCTCTATAATCTACTAATTGAGGTTAAATTATATCTCTTAAATATATAAGCAACTATCTTAGAAAATTTAAAAAATGTTATGAAGTGCATAGGCAGATTGGTGTCATCAAAGGTTTTGGTTTGTTCAGTTCAGTTCAATTCAGTTGCTCAGTCGTGTCCGACTCTTTGAGACCCCATGAATCGCAGCACGCCAGTCCTCCCTGCCCATCACCAACTCCCAGAGTTCACTCAGACTCGCGTCCATCGAGTCAGTGATGCCATCCAGCCATCTCATCCTCTGTCATCCCCTTCTCCTCCTGCCCCCAATCCCTCCAGGCATCAAAGTCTTTTCCAGTGAGTCAACTCTTCGCATGAGGTAGCCAAAGTACTGGAGTTTCAGCTTTAGCGGTACTACTTAATTTTTATAAAAGTTGTATATGAAAGGTTTCCATTCCCATTCAAAATCAGAAAAGTAAACTTGAAGAGTGCTAGGGAAAAGAAATGAGTGGTCTTGTCTAGACTTCAGAAAGAAAGCAGAGCAGCCTCTGACCTTGCATCTAACCTGCCTGGACACTGCCCTGACTGGGAGTGACTGCCTGCTGTGAGTAAAAGACTTGCAGCACCACTGTATTGTAATGTAATTAGCCTTCAATTAAATTTACTTAATTCAAAAGAAAAAAAGGAAGGGGGAGGAATTTTTAGATTGTTGAGACCCTGCAGAGGGTCTGGCCAACCAAGCCCCAGGCTTAACCACATTCCAAATTTTACACAATAAAACAAACAACATTAACATGAAACCAGAGCTGCAGTTTGGTCACAGATTGATGATGATATCAGTTTGTGACCATCCTGGGATTATAAACTGGAAACCTGAACTGCAATCTTTGAAGCCACCCATGGAAAAGGAAATGGTAGCCCCTTCCAGTATTCTTGCCTGGAAAATCCCATGGACGGCGGAGCCTACCAGGGCTCCAGGCTCCGCCGTCCATGGGGTCGCAAAGAGTCGGACACGACTGAATGACTTCACTCACTCACTCACTCATGGAGTGGACTCACTGACTGCAACCCTTTCCCAACTGGGCCTCCAGATGTGCTGTGACATGGGTCTTCCCACCACTGTCTGAGTCTGGATATCGGTCAAAACCCAATTTGGTGATGTATCCTCTGCTCTATTTCTTTTTTCTTTTAAGGTTACTATGTTGAAAATAAGCTAGATAATTCTGTAATAAATATCTGTTCTATTTATTTGTGTATAACAAGTGGCTTATTAATAAATCCTTTGAACCTGAGACAAAAGTGATAACTTTGAGCAAAACAAAGAGACACTACTAAAATTTGTTGAGACAAAGGCAGTCTTATCGGAAGGTAGCTATTTTAGCTGACCAGGTTGTGGTATTCCTATTAAATTATTTTTTAGAGACGAAGTTTCAGAAAATAGCACTGGGAAAATTTCTGCCATAATAACTGCTCCAGGATGATTAGACCAACATTGTTTGAATAGCTAATGCAGAAAGAAGAGGTTGAGTGACTTCAGGCCTGAATGACCGAGAAAATGGAAAACATTATATTTAATATGCTTACACATTTTATTTAAAAACACAAATGTATATGTTTATTAGGCCAATAGTAGCCCAAGATGATATCCATAGCCCAGTTTTATATTACAACAGACAAATTATTTTTAATTGCTGGTGGAAAGTGAGGAAAAGTAAAATGCTTCCAGGACAGTATTTCTCAAAATATGGTTTCTATATAACAGCTACATCAACGCTGCTGTAGTTGGCTAAAAATGCTGGTTGTTGGACTATACTTCAGACTGCTGAATAAGAATCTCTGGGGGTGAGGCCCTGAAAAGTGCATTTCTTTGAAATGAAATAAATCTTTCTTTTTTGAATTACCTATTTCAATTTTATATGCTAAAGTCTGGTGGAAATGATGATGGGGCTAGAAGGGAAATTATTCACTCTAATGTAGTCTGTGGTTTCTAAGTACCAAGATGCGACCTCCCAAAGTTCTGGAAACAGGGCAGGAGAGCATTGGCCATGGTGACTGACTGACCAAGCAGTCATCACTGATGCCATTTTAGGGCAAAAGTGACCAAGATCATTCCAGTCCAATAGATAGGAAGTTATGACACATGGCAAAGGATAAATGGGTCCTTTTTAATCCTGTCCATAGCATCACAAATGTCCAATATTTGGCTTATGGTAGATTCCCAGATTGTTTTACATTTCTGATGTTTGACATAGTACTTTTTGTGCCAGTACTATGCTGTTTTGATTACTGCAACATCATAGTATAGTCTGAAGTCAGGAAGTATGATATCTCCAGCTTTGTTCTATTTTCTCAAGGTTGCTTTGGCAATTCAGGTTGTGCTCTAAAGGTATAGCTATAATGCTTTACTTGAATTTTCACTTAGATATATGTATAATTTCAAACTTGTGAAAACAAATCTATATGTATTTCAGTTCAGTCCAGTTCAGTTCAGTCGCTCAGTCGTGTCCGACTCTTTGCCACCCCATGAATCGCAGCACGCCAGTCCTCAGTGTCCATTATCATCTCCCGGAGTTCACTCAGACTCACGTCCATCGAGTCAGTGATGCCCTCCACCCATCTCATCCTCTTGTCCACTTCTCCTCCTGCCCCCAATCCCTCCCAGCATCAGAGTCTTTTCCAGTGAGCCAACTGTTCACATGAGGTGGCCAAAGTACTAGAGTTTCAGCTTTAGCATCATTCCTTCCAAAGAATTCCCAGGACTGATCTTCAGAATGAACTGGTTGGATCTCCTTGCAGTCCAAGGGACTCTCAAGAGTCTTCTCCAACACCACACTTCAAAAGCATCAATTTTTCGGCACTCAGCTTTCTTCACAGTCCAACTCTCACATCCATACATGACTACTGGAAAAACCATAGCCTTGACTAGACGGACCTTAGTCGCCAAAGTAATGTCTCTGCTTTTGAATATGTTATCTAGGTTGATCATAACTTTTCTTCCAAGGAGTAAGCGTCTTTTAATTTCATGGCTGCAGTCACCATCTGCAGTGATTTTGGAGTCCTCAAAAAATAAAGTCTGACACTGTTTCCACTGTTTCCCCATCTATTTCCCATGAAGTGATGGGACCAGATGCCATGATCTTCGTTTTCTAAATGTTGAGCTTTAAGCCAACTTTTTCACTCTCCTCTTTCACTTTCATCAAGAAGCTTTTTAGTTCTTCTTCACTTTCTGCCATAAGGGTGGTGTCATCTCCATATCAGAGGTTATTGATATGTCTCCCAGCAATCTTGATTCCAGCTTGTGTTTCTTCCAGTCCAGCGTTTCTCATGATGTACTCTGCACAGAAGTTAAATAAGCAGGGTGACAATATACAGCCTTGATGTACTTCTTTTCCTATTTGGAAGCAGTCTGTTGTTCCATGTCCAGTTCTAACTGTTGCTTCCTGACCTGCATACAGATTTCTGAAGAGGCAGGTCAGGTGGTCTGGTATTCCCATCTCTTTCAGAATTTTCCACAGTTTATTGTGATCCACACAGTCAAAGGCTTTGGCATAGTCAATCAAGCAGAAATAGATGTTTTTCTGGTACTCGCTTGCTTTTTCGATGATCCAGCAGATGTTGGCAATTTGATCTCTGGTTCCTCTACCTGTTCTAGAACCAGCTTGAACATTAGGAAGTTCACGTTTCACATATTGCTGAAGCCTGGCTTGGAGAATTTTGAGTGTTACTTTACTAGCATGTGAGATGAGTGCAATTGTGCGGTAGTTTGAGCACTCTTTGGCATTGGCTTTCTTTGGGATTGGAATGAAAACTGAACTGTTCCAGTCCTGTGGCCACTGCTGAGTTTTCCAAATTTGCTGGCATATTGAGTGCAGCACTTTCGCAGTATCATCTTTCAGGATTTGAAATAGCTCAACTGGAATGCCATCACCTCCACTAGCTTAGTTCGTAGTGATGCTTTCTAAACTAAAATATTTTAATTTCTATCTGAAGAAAGTCCATTTACAAATAGCTCTGCACCCCCCATTCTTCCTTTTTTGCTGAATATTATTTCTTTGTATTGATGTACCAGGGTTCGTTTTTCCTTTTACTAGATGAAAGACATTTGAATTTCTTTCGTTTTTAGAAATCAAGGGAAAAAATTAAAAAAAAAACTACTATACCCATTTACATAAACACTTTAGTGTGAAAATTAGTTATCTTTTCTCAAAAAAAAGAAAAATAAAGTTTTTCTTCCAAAATCTGGGAATCTGGGAGAGTTCATCAATGGCATCTACTTTACTGTCTGAATTTTGACCTTGTGCATGTACTGAATTTTTAATTTAAAAAACTTTTAAAATGGCCAATAACTTAGGTCAGTGTATGGCTGATAAGTCTTTCTAATTCCACATTTCTTTTCTCCTTTTCTGCATCTTATCCTTCTATTTTATCTCTCTAAATTTTGAAAAGACCCTTCATATAAGTTCTTCACTCTATTTGAAATCATATTCTCTAAGCCTGCTTCTTCCCTTTGACCTAGTTTATTCTTACACAACTTATAATCTCAATTTAGATATTACTTCTTGGAGGTAGCTTATCTTCCTTAAATCTTCAGGCCAAGTTGAGGTCATTGAGCACATACTCTCATCAAAGCTGTGGCATTTGCTTAGCAGCAGTAATGGATTATTTAGAAAACTTCCTGCTATAAGTAAAAACTACAATTTAATAAGAAAAAAAAAAGAAAGCGAACTGAATGTCCTATCTAATAGATGAGTCCAAGTTTGCGGCATGATTCAGGTATAGCTGTATGTAGAAGGATGTCTCCATTAGGAATCTGCCTTCTGTTTTGTTTTTTTTTTTTTGTCTTCTTTCCAATTTCACATAGCAACCTTCAGCAGCCCTAGGTCTCCATCCTCCCAAATTCAAATTTAGTGTTAATAGGACATGCCTGTCTTCATACATGCAATGAAAGTCTCATTATGACTCTTTGACTCTAATCATGCCACATGCTTACCTCAAAATTAATTGGTGAAATTGGGAGAGTGCAATATTGTGAGAAGGCTCACCTGAAAGTAGTATTTAATACACAGTTGCAACAAGAGTTAGGAAACTTTCATGAAAAGCAGGAAAATGGACAGACATTACATCATTTGGGCCTGTGAGTGCTTTTATAGTTAGCTGCTCCAGGAAATGTGTGAGTAGACTTAGAGCCAAAATATTACTAAGAAAACAAACTCACTAAGTAAGGTAGAAGGTGAGGTGAGGTGAAGTCGCTCAGTCGTGTCCGACTCTTTGCGACCTCATGGACTTCTCCGTCCATGGGATTCTCCAGGCAAGAATACTGGAGTGGATTGCCATAAAGTCTTCAATAACTGTAACAGGGAAATGCACCAAAGCAAACAAACAAAACAAAACAAAAAATTAAAAAACAGGAGCTATAAAAACATGAAGGTTTTATATGCTAGCATTCTTTTAAAGAATGGATCAGCAGTGCTAAATTAGGACAAGCAAGTCGACCTTGTAACAAAACCCTTACATATCTTTTAGGGAAAAATAAAAGCAAATTTTACCTTATGTAACATATTCATTCCAATATAACTTAATAAACTCTTAATGTAATTTAGTTACTTGTTCTATTGTTAAAAAAGAAAAAAAAAAAAGCAGCAAACTCAATATTCCTGGGAAAAAAATAAAGAGGTCCAATAAATGGATTCTTGAGAAAGCAGTTTACAGATACCTACAACTAAGTGCAAACATAGAATATGGAGATTCTAAGAAAAGCTTTCCCTGTCCAAACTTTATGTACCATATTAAATTCAAAATTGGTGGCTAAAGCTAATGTTTCACAGAAATTCATTGATAACTTTAAGAAAAATCATCAAGCCAAAGCTCAAAAATAGATTTAATATTTATAAACCTTGATGTCTGTTACCTATCAGTATCACATATATATTAACATAGTTTTATATGACTACTAATTATTCTCACATCCTTGTCTATAGTAGCTCTATAAAAACAACTGGCCTTGAGGAAGTATATACAGTGTTTCCAATAGCAAAATATATATGAATTTATAGATTAACTTTATATAGCCTGGAAGAAATTCTAGTCTGGCTCCTTTACATCAAGTTGAAGTGAGCATGTGGATACCTAGTGTATGCTTGGGTGATTTTGATGAGAAAATAATGATGCCCAAAGAGTTTGTTATGACTGGAGATACCACTGTGCATGAAATTGTCAATACGTTGAGTTTTCCAGGGCATGAGAAATGAACATGTCTGAAGTTAGCCTGTGTGTCTGTAATAATTCATGTCCAGAGATTTCTGTAGGTTTACAATGGTCCATTTGTCTGGAGTACTCACTTTTTCCAAAATGTTGTTCGTCTGGCACAGCAGTGTATTCAGAGGGGATAAATCTGTCATAGTTATTTATATGTATAGAGCAGTATATTTGTTTGAGCTCATTTTGGTGATGGTCACAGCATTCAAATTACCATCACTTTCCACAGCCTCAGAAGTTTCAATCAAGGTCTGTTCTTCCAGCTGGTAATGTAAGCCACAGCAGATGTAGTGGTGAATCATGCAGGCATCTGTATCTCCATGTTCAGTGTGATTCCTTGTTCAGATAGTCAGTTTACCAGAAGCATCTCTGCTCCATGATCTGGGGAGTCTGTAAACACCTGTCATTACTATACCTTACTCTCCACAATTCTGAATCCTGTATTCAGTATTCCCATAAGGAAAGACAGCTGTTAATTTTGCCCTTGGGAGTTGCACTTCCCATAGACTTTTCTTCTCATAAAACCTCTAGCAAACAAGAATTCTCAACAGCTGTCATTTGAATGCTCCCTTCTTGCCTTTGCATTTACATACACTGAGGGCTTGTATGAAGCTGAAAACTGGCTTATCTGGAGGGGGCATAGAACCAGCATTAGAAAACTTGGACTTCAGCCTAGGCTTTATCATCCAAAGGCTGTCTGACCGAAAAACAGCCATTTAACCTCTCTGAACTTTAGGGATAATAATAATTATTCTAATACTAACCAACAGAGTATTGTAAAGATTCAATTAGTCCTGAGTTCAATTCAATTAGTAACAATGCACAGTTCCTGCAATACAGTAAGGATTAAAAAAAAAAAAGATTGTAGCTATTACCTAAGTCTTATTTCCCTAAATTTCAGTCATGTATGAACCTCAAGCAATCAATGGAAGATTATGGTCTTATTGATTGATTAAACAGGTATAGTAAGCAGAATTCTAAAATGACCCTCAAATCCTGCCTCTGGAATGAATGTGTGTGGGTGTGCATGCACGCTCAGTCATGTCTGACTCTTTGAGACCCTGTGGACTGTAGCCCGCCAGACTTCTCTCTCCATGGAATTTTTAGACAAGAGCACGAGCAGGTTGCCATTTCCTTCTCCTGGAGATCTTATGAATATGCCTTGAATATTATTATGATAATACTATTATATACAATAATATAATACCAAGTTATTGTAAAATATTATTATATAATTTGTAAATACAATGAGGTTTTATTTATTTGATCATTTTACCTTGTATGGCAAAACAGATTTATAGCTATGAACTCCCTAATAAGTCGACTAGGATTTAAACAAAAATGAGACTATCCGGATGTACACAATAACCAACTAAACAAATGAATCCTGTGAAATTTTCAGAAGCCAAAGAGATTAGAAGTCATAGAAACAATCTTCTGCTATTGTGAGCAGAAGCAAACTGCTGTTTTGGAGATGGCCACAAGGCAGGGAATGGCAGGAAGCTTTTAGGGGCTGAATGTCTCAGTCCTACAGATGCAAGGAACTAAATTCTGCAAAAAATTAGTGGGTAAATATAAATTCTGAGCCATAGATGGGTTGCAGTCCTGGGCCAACATTGATTTCAGTCTGGCAAGACCCAGAGCAGAGGACCCAGCTAATTGGTATCCAGATACTTAACCCATAGAAACTGGAAACTCATTAGAATGGTTTTAAGCCACTAAGTTTGCAATAATTTGTTATGCAGCAATAGGAAACTAATTTAGGAGGTTTCCTGAAATCTTTGCTGTGCTGAATTTTATCTATTGTATGGATAAAATTATTTCAGTACAAATAACACTGAAACCTACTGGTTTTAATTGGAGAAGAAAGTAAAAAGAGAAAAATTGTACCATATATAAGAAGAAAAGCTCAATATTAATTGTATTTCCTGTAATAATTGCTAAGATTTAATTAGCCACTGTGATATTTGTGGCCACTATTTCAAAGGCAGAAATTGTTTTGTGATGCAATGTCAACCATAAGATAGTTCTTACTGATTTTCCAGGGTCAAATATATGTTAAGAACTGATTTGCAGTTGTTATAAAGGAGAGAATTTACAAAGCACTTAGCTGTTTTGCTATTGCTTTATTGTTTAGGACATCATGGGGAAAAGAATATAAATTGGGAGTATTTTCATTCTGTTTATGATCTTCTTTTTGTATGGAAGATAAAAGTCATCAGTGTGTCTGTTCCTATAGTTAAATCTTAGAGGCTTTACTGAAAATCGAAGAGCAATAAAAGCAGATGTAGTTTTACCTGAGAAATGTTTATCTTAGCTCCACTTCTTAGGTTGTGTAGACATATAAGGGTATAAAATAACCTAGGGCAACACAGAATTGTCTCGCTTTATTTAAATGGTGGCAATATTGGGGAAAAAAATGATGGCTATGTACATAATCATGATTTTCACCCATTTGTTTCATTTTCCATTCTGGTCAAATTTTTATTTAAATATCAAAGAAATATAAATCATCAAGAAAGATTTATATCTTCCAATCAGGAGAGTAAAAGTTTACATCCAAAGGAGAGAAAATTAAAAAAAAACAAAAAACAAAAAACAAAATCTTCAGGCTATAAGAGAAAATAATTGAAGGATGGAAGAAATCATTGATATGACTCTTGACTTGTGAAAAATAAATACTACAGGATGTATACAGATGGAATTTCCAATATATTCTTATTATTAATGAACCTGGGACTGTGGAGGTCACATACACCAGTCATGTTGTGACAAACTTCACTGACGGGAATATTTTAAGAAAGAAAGCAAAAGCGTCTTTGTAGAAATCCAGCTTGTGCTTGCTTGAGACAGATTTCTAAATAAAGTGGCAACTCCATCATAATTCCAGTAAGATCAGTGTTACCTACTGCAGACTGAAGCCCTGGATAAACTTAAGCTATCCCAACAAACACAGAAAAGTTAGCTTTTAGTAGCAGAGTAGCAAAGTTTCTGGCCACAAAATTATCTATTAGAACAAATAAATAAGAGATAAACAAATATCAACAAATATACTCTAAAAATCTAGTAAAAGGATAATTAAAAGTGATTAGTGAAGGTATATTATTGCAATGGTTGCATATTTCCAAAGTATATATCCTCAACACAATTTATTTCACCAATGCAAAACTGTAACTAGTAAAACTGAGATGCATATCCGCTGCAGCTGTTTTACCTGGTTTCAATTCGTCACCTGCAAAACAAATCAGAAATTGTAAAGTAATCGAACTTGCCATATTTTCAATGCTCTGAATTCTTGTCTCAGCTTTAGCACAGTACCAAGTAACTGTGAAAATATGCATGAAATTTTTATTTAGTGTTTATGTGAATAATTTTAAGCTTTGATGAAATTGTTGCAATTCTTTTAGAGAGAAAGCACATCATATTTTATTAAGAAGTCTTTAAAAAGACTGTTTTATGACAAGTCTTGGTCTAAACCATCCTGGTCTCGCTGACAAATCTCCCAGGAAGAAGAAGAGGTCTATAAGGCTTGTAGGTCCTTGGGCAGAATGACCAGTGTCATTTTACAATACCAAAATTGACTCCAATGCCAAAATTGATCACATTTATGGAATTAAGAAGAGAGTTTTATAAAATTATCAGACTGTTTTAAGTAAAAAGATATAGCTACCATAATTCTATAGGTAGGATGATTAAAATTAAGTAAAAATCATTTTTAAATTATATTTTCATTTGAAAGGGAAAACAACATGATTGTAAAAATAAAATCCTACACCCAACCAAAATCACCAAATCTAGTGTTTCAGTACCAAAAATGCATTTGCACTTGGTACATAAACACTCTTACCCATGGATTTTGGTTTAGGATGGTGGTAGCTGGAACATCTAAGTTTTATTTACATTGTATAAATTTAAATTCATCAGGAAATGTAATCTGTCTCTTGTAAAAATTGAGCCACTTTTGGATACAATGTTGTCTTTTTACATTCTGCTCTCCTCTTCATCCTCTCCAATTCTCTCCTCCAAGGTTTTTTACTATGTGCTTAGAGAAGGCTTGTGATCTTCAATCAACAGAAAAAAGCTTGAAATATTTGTATGAACAAGATTTCCTTTGCAGACTCGCTCATCCTACTTGCAGACCTACTCTGAGGTGTCTGGTCTAGGTTCCTCCTGAATTGATATCTTCTAGTGTAAGACATCTTAAAATCTATCTTTTGGGACTTCACTGGTGGCTCATATGGTAAAGAATCTGCCTGTAATACAGGACTGCTGAGTTTGATCACTTGGTTGGGAATATCCCATGAAGAAAGAAATGGACAACCTTTTCAGTATTCTTGCTTAGGAAATCCCATGGATGGAGGATCCTGGCAGGCTATGATCTATGGGGTCTCAAAAGAGTTGGATGTAACTTAGTGACTAAACAACAATAACATTAATTTCTACCCCTGCCCATATGTTCATCCTTCTGGGCAGCTTTTGAGGCACAACTCATATGTGTCTGATGCCTTAGATCTATATAATCTTTCTTCTCCTCCCTCAATATAGTAGAACTAAAAGGATTAAGCTTTGCCTGAATCCTTTCAGCCTGGCAAAGATTCTCCTCCCCACTTTTGTAATATTTTATAGTTACATTAGCCAGGGCTAACTCTTTCTTTTATGCTTAAAGGTAGAACAAAGGATTTCAGAAAATCTTTTTTCTCTGTACTACTCTCTGCCTTCAGAAATACTATTTTGCTTAAAGAGGTCATTCAAGTCAGCTTTAAGATTCAAAGCTGATCAATGGCCTCTTTCTTCTAGGAAACAAGTAAAGATCTCAGAAAACACAGATTTTTCTGTGAAAATTAAATGATAAGAAGCAGGCCAAGTCCTTAGCACAGTGCCCACCATATAGTGACCATTCAGTGTATGTTCATTGCTATGGTTGTTGTGGTCATTTCTTCAACATCCAGGTGGAAGTTTCTAGTTGTTTCTTAAAAATCAACTTCTCTGTTCCAAAGAGCATGCCTTTGGATGTTATTCTGTATGTGGTCTTCCTAGGCAATGTTTTCTCTCAGACTTTCTCTTTTCCTTGTTTATAAAGTCTCTGGATTCCAGTGAACTCCTGTGCATGTTTCCTCTGCCCATTCACCTTTCCTACTCTCCCTGCATCTTCTTCTGCCTCCCCACAACCTCAGTCCCCAGATATGCCCTCTGCACAACCTCACCAGATAGTCCTTCTGGGTGTCTTTCCTCCTTTCTAACACTTTCCTAGCCTGAATGATCAGAAACAGTTAAATTTCTCTATGCTCTTTTGGATAAATCTTTTTTCCTCCTTCAGTCAATTCCAACCTCCTCTGTAAGAGTTAAACTTTTCTCCTAATAAGTGCTTCTAATTCTTTAGCTACTTATGTGTTCTTAGTACGCTTTCTGTCACCATCAAAGGCTTTTTTTTTTTTTTTTTCACTTAAAATATCTGCTTTTTGCATGGAATTCTGTAGCAATTTGTTTCTCAGTCACAAAGGATTCTGAGTGACAGATTTCTTCTAATATCATTTACCTTTGTATTTGAAAGTTTTCTTCTTAGATATGCAAAGCTGGGAAGTTGGGAGATATGTCTCTAAGTCAGACCGCTCAGGTCATCATTAGGTCTCTCCTTTGACACTTTAGACAATCCCAATTTGTTAACTTTCATAGATCATTGTTTATTAAAGACATAAATCATGGGAAATTATAGCAAGAGTTTCCTTAAAGAGATCCAGATAATCCAAATGATTTTTTCCTAATAAATGAAATTACCCACTACTCTTAAGTTACCTTTAAAACAAAAATGGAATATCATCATCAGGAGAGAGTTGCCTGTTATGAGATGAGACTGTCCTCATTCAAGGAGTAAACACTCACCATAAAAAATGGTTTTGCTGTTGGATATGGGCCATTAATTTCTTCTAACTTGAAAATAGTAGTACCTTTTAGGTGTATGTGACAGTGTGTATATGAAGTGGGTGAAATCACAGGAAAATCAAGTGATATTGTCTTGAAGCATCAATTTGTTCTATGCTGTTCACTTCAGATGCCTTAAAATTTTTTTTTAAATTTATTTAGTTTTACTTGAAGAATAGTTTCTTTACAATGTTGCACTGGTTTCTGCCATAAATCAACAGGAATGAGACACAGGTATACACATCCCTCACTCTTGAATCTTCTTCCTACCTCCCACCCCATCCAACCCTCTCTGTTGTTACAGAGCTCCAGTTTGAGTTCCCTGATTCATACATCAAATTCCCATTGGCTATCTATTTTAGATATGGTAGTGTATCTGTCTTCATGTTACTCTTGCCATTCACCCCACCCTCTCCTTCCCACCTCCCATGTCCGTAAATCTATTCTCTATGTCTACATTTTCATTGCTGCCCTGCAAAGGGGTTCATCAGTGCTATTTTCTAGCTATTGTAAATAGATGTGTTTTAAAGTACTGAAAGCAAAAAAAAAAAAAAAAGTCTACAACTAAAATTACTCTACTCTGCAAGTATCGCATTCAAAATTGATGGAGAATTCAGAAGCTTTACAGACAAGCAAAAGTTAACAGAATTTAAAATGCCTTTTTAAAACAAGTGAAACAAACCACATTTTCATGGATTTGATCAGAAGATTTGAAAGTAAGACACAAAAAGCTAGAGATTTTTCCTTTTCCTTTATAAGACATTAGCCTTACTTTAACATCACTCAGAAGTTTGTGTTCCCTTGCCTGCCCTGTTACTTTAAAGTGTTAAGTATGCTTAGTCAATGGAAAAGGAAATGGCAACCCTCTCCAGTGTTCATGCCTGGAGAATCCCAGGGATGGGGGAGCCTGGTAGGCTGCGGTCTCTGGGGTCGCACAGAGTCAGACACGACTGTAGCAACTTAGCAGCAGCAGCAGCAGTCAGTAGATTTGGAGTAAACTCCATAAGCTAGAGGAAGTTTAAGCTTTTCTCTACTAGTTACTTGACATTATTTCTGTAAGTAAAATGTTTATTCAAAGTCCGTATATTTGTACTTATATTTGTAAAGTGAACTTTATGTAATTCTCTAGTACTAACTGAGAGTCTGAAGATATTGCCATTCTATTCCAGGAAATTGTTCGCCTTTGGTCAGACATGGCCATCAGATGCACAAGATTATGAATTACAGCATAAAAATGTATTTTTCCTATTTATTATGTACAACCTAGTCATGTTAGGATTTTTGAAATCATACATGACTTATTTGGAATTTCAGAAGATAATAATATGTTCCTAGAAGTTAACATCAAAGACCTTTCTCAGTGTCCTTTATTAGGTAGTTATGGTTACCTCGTGGCAGGCTCTAAATGTGTTAGAATGGGCCATGTTTCCCATCTGTCTTCTCTAAGAGAAATAAATCAGATAATGCTTGACTTCCATGTCTTGACTGTTGTGGAATCAATAGAATTTTAAATGTTGAGACTCAGTTGCATGATTATCGTTTTATCATATCCAGGCCCCAAGGCTCATGAATAACACAGTTGGGAGTGGGAAATGAATCAAGTTGCTATTTATATTTTGTTGGAATTTGGCAAAACTGGAAAAAATGGAAGAAATTTGTTAAAAAATTAAACCTGAAGATATTAATAACGTTAGAGTTGGTTGTGGCTATGGCTTACAATGTATATTTGGCATCTGGTCCCGGTGAGTTTGAAAGTTATTTTATTGGAATGTAAATGATTTCAGCTAAAGAAGTTGTGGATAGTGGACAAAGTTCAAGAAATTCAGGTTGAATTTATGAGAAGTCAGGAAACTTCTAATGCAGTATTCTCTAAAGCTGTCTCATGTATGTTCTCAATGCAAATATGAGGTGACTATCTTGGCCTTGGAGATGAAGGCAAACAGACGATGACTGTTGGGAAGGTGTAGTATGGAAAAAAAAAATACACTTGAGTTTTGTCTCATAAAAGCTCAGAACTTCAAAAATTCTAAGTATCTCCTGAGTGAGAAGAGTTTGATTGTGAAACTGCAATGAGGTGACTCATGCTGAGTCCATTAGTAGTTTCTGGATGGGAGCTTGTCACCAGAATAATCAAGAAAGTGATTAGAGGACTGAGGCTTTTGACTGCCAGACCTCTGGGGAAGGAAGAGGGCTGGAGACTGAGTTTAATCCTGTGGCCAAGGATTCAATAAATCATGCCTGCTAATAAAACTCCAATAAAAACTATGGACACTAAAACTTAATAAAGCTTCCTGATTTTTGAACACATTCAACTAGTTGATAAATATTGATGTCTGGGAAGGGAAAATGCCTTGACTGTACGGTGATGGCACAAAAGGTCTGTGTGGAACCCTCTTAGACCTTGCCATATGTGTATCCTTTAGCTCAGTTGGTAAAGAATCCACCTGCAATGCAGGAGACCCTGGTTGGATTCCTGGGTTGGGAAGCTCCGCTGGAGAAGGGATAGGCTACCTACTCCAGTATTCTTGTGCTTCCCTGGTGGCTCAGCTGGTAAAGAATCCACCTGCAATGCAGGAGACATGGGTTTGATTCCTGGGTTGGGAAGATCCCCTGAAGAAGGGAAAGACTACTTACTCCAGTATTCTGGCCTGGAGAATTCCAGGACTGTACAGTCCATGAGTCTCAAAGAGTTGGATACGGCTGAGTGACTTTCACTTTCATGTGTATCCTTTATGATACACTCTGATCTTTAGTATAGCACTTTCAGTGAGTTCTGTGAGTTGTTCTAGTGAAATGTCAGATTTGTAGGAATTGTGGAATATTGAAATTTGTAGCTAGTCATTCAGACACCAGCTCAGCCTGGTGATTAGCAGCAAAACTGTATTTTAGTACTTCCATTTGATGTTACAGCAGTTGAAATGGAAACAGAATGGAAGAGAAGGGGTTTAGCACCCTGATGATTATATTTTGCATTGGAAGCTACACAGATAATATCTTTGAATATAAATAGATATTTCTCATATTTATTTTCTGGCAAAGTCACACTTTCCATAAGTGTTAAGATATTAACTTCCCATAATTAGTTAAGAGGTACTCATTTTGGAAGTCTTTTTCTTTCTTTTTTTATTTGGGTGCAGTTTATTTTTGGGCTCCTTGGATGGCTCAAGTGGGTAAAAGTCCACCTGCCACTGCAGGACATACAAGAGATGAGGATTTGAGCTCAGTGTCTAGTAGATCCCCTGGAGGAAGAAATGGCAACACACTCCAGTATTCCTGCCTGGAGAATCCCATGGACAGAGGAGCCTGGTGGGTTATAGGTCTACAGTCCACAGTATTGCAGAGTTGGAGATGACTCAGCACTCTTCGCATAGTTGCTTTACAATGTCATGCAGTGAAAGTGAACTCTTCATGACTCCATAGTCTGTAGCGGCCAGGCTCTTCTGTCCATGGGATTCTCCAGGCAAGAATACTGGAGTGGGTAGCCATTCCCTGCTCCAGGAGATTTTCTGAAACTAGGGATAAAACCCAGGTTTCCTGCATTGCAGGTAGATTCTTTGCCATCTGAGCCACCAGGGAAGCACAAAGTAAATTAGCTGTATGTATACAAATATCCCCTTCCTCTTGGGTCTCCTTTCCACCCCAAATCCCACCCATCTAGGTCACCACAGAACAATGAGCTAAGCTCTCTGTGCTATCCAGCAATCAGTTTTACACATGAAAGTGCATGTATATCAACCCCAATAACCCAAATTATTCCACCCTCAATTCTTTCCTCTCTCCACGTCCACCCATCCATCCTCTATGCCTGCATTTCTATCCTGCCCTGCAGACATCTTTACCATTTTCCAGATCCCACATAAATGTGTTAAATACAGTATTTGTTTTTCTTTTTCTGACTTACTTCACTATGTATGACAGTCTCTAGGTCCATCTATGTCTCTGCAAGTGACCCAGTTTTGTTCCTTTCTGTTGCTGAGTAATAGTCCATTGCATGCATGTGCTCCATCCTTTATATCCATTCATCCACTAATGGGCATCTAGATTGCTTCCACGTTCTGGCTATTTTAAATGGTGTTTCAGTGAGCATTGGAATACACGTGACTTTTTGAATTATGGTTTTCTCAGGGTATATGTCCAGTAGTAAGATTGCTGGGTTATATAGGAGTTCTATTTTTAGTTTTTAAGGAATCTCCATACTCTTCTCCAAGTGGCTATATTAATTTACATTCCCACTAACAGTGCGAGAGGGTTCCCTTTTCTCCATACCCTCTCCAGTTGTAGATTATAGACTTTTTGATGATGACCACTCTGAGGTGAGGACAACTTGGTAACATGTTTTTCTGAAAGCTTACAAAGTCTGCAGTGAAGGACGTTGTGTTCTTGGAATGGAATTTGAAAGTCTTCACTTGTGAGTGTAAGTAAAGCTGAAGCATTGAATAGGACCTTTGCTCTGATATCAATTGGACACCACTGAGTGACTTTGAAGGGAAATAACATTTGTAAAGGATTATTTCTCCTGCTGAGTTGAGAAAGATTAAGAAGAGGGATGGCAAGAGTGAATGTAGGTGACCAGTACAGAGGTTGATGAATAATCTGGGGCAGGAGATGATTAGACCAGGGAGGAACAAGTTGCTAAAGTGGCTAAGCTAAAAAAGAAAGGTTCAAATGTAAAGTTTTAAATGAAATTGTTTGATAACTGTTCATATAAGAAAATGCAATCCTATAGTAAAAGATAAACAATAAGGACAATATCTGGAAAGATGTGAGTTAATAGAATTAGACAAAAGCTACTTCTTATCAATTAATAAATATAGAACAAGTGTAATTATTAAAAGAAATAGAGTTATAAGTTCTAATAAGAACCTTACACTGAGTTTACCAGAAAATGGTAAAACTAAAATGAAAATGACACAGAAATGTCACTGAGATTTTTAAAGCCTGCAGAAATGCTTGGGACTACCCTGGTGGTCCAGTGGTTAAGACTCCACACTTCCACTGCAGGCAGTGAAGGTTTGGTTCCTGGTCTGGGACCTAAGATCCTGCATACCACGAGGCCAAAAAAAAAAAAAAAATGCTTACCAGATAGCTGCTTAGAAAAGTTAAAGAAATCTGTAATATTACTTTCAAGCATTTTGTAATGAAGTTAAAAGCATTCACTAAGAAAAAGATGAACTTTGAATTATAGAAAATAAATATACAATGAGGTTATAACCATCATATATTTTTACATATCAAATAACACACAAGAAGAAAGTAAGAGAGAGAGAGATGGTGAGGGGAGAAGGAAGAACAAACAAAGAAAGGAAGAGATGAAGAGAGGAGGGGAGAGTGAGTTCATTTCAGTCGCTCAGTTGTGTCCGACTCTTTGCTACCCCATGAATCGCAGCACGCCAGGCCTCCCTGTCCATCACAAACTCCCAGAGTTCACTCAGACTCATGCCCATCGAGTCAGTGATGCCATCCAGCCATCTCATCCTCAGTCGTCCCCTTCTCCTCCTGCCCCCAATCCCCCCCAGCATCAGAGAGTTTTCCAATGAGTCAACTCTTCGCATGAGGTGGCCAGAGTACTGGAGTTTCAGCTTTAGCATTATGTAAGAAATCCCAGGGTTGATTTCCTTCATAATGGACTGGTTGGATCTCCTTGCAGTCCAAGGGACTCTCAAGAGTCTTCTCCAACACCACAGTTCAAAAGCATCAATTCTTCGGTGCTCAGCCTTCTTCACAGTACAACTCTCACATCCAACATGACCACTGGAAAAACCATAGCCTTGGGAGAGGAGGATACATAAAAGTGTAAAATAAAACACAGAGAGCCCAGAAAAACAGGGTGAGCAACGAGAGCTGATGTAAGATACAACAGAAATAGAGAAATTAAATTCATGTCTTTAAGATCTTCCTAATCAAATACCCTAAAAATAATGAAATAGGCAATATGTTCAGGTAGTCTGTGAGTGTAAACAAAGGAACACATAAAAGTTTGCTTTTATTAATAAGAAATGACATTTTTAGCATACATGCACACCTATGTTCTCAATAATCCTCTCCTCCACAAACAATTAATTGCTCAATTCATTATTTAGATTAGTAATAATATAGACCATTTTCTCTGAATAACACTAGATATTGAGCAAGAGAGATTGAGAGAGGAAAGAAAAACTTCGGAAATTAAATATTTATCTCCTAAATAACCGTGGGGAAAAAATAGAAGATGAAAAATATCCAGAAAAGAGTGGCAGTGAAAACACAACATACCAAATTAATGATCTATGCCTAAAATGATGTTGAGAAAAATTAATAGACAAATGTTCACATATATTAACACATAATGACCAACCTCCAAAATATATTTACTGTCTCACATTTTATATTCAATTTCAGTGACTAGAAAAAATGTTTAGAGCAGAATTTTTGACACTTCTGAAGCTGCTTATTGAATTTATGTCCTTTAATTATTATGTTACATCTGTAGGGCTTCAGTTTGAGATAGTCCAAGGGGGACTTCTCTACTAGCTCAGTTGGTAAAGAATCCACCTGCAATTCAGGAGAACCCGGTTCAATTTCTGGGTCGAGAAGATTCACTGGAGAAGGGAGAGGCTACTCACTCCAATATTGTTGGGCTTCCTTCATGGTTCAGCTGGTGAAGAATCACTTGTAGTGTAGGATACCTGGGTTTGATCCCTGGGTTGGGAAGATTCCCTGGAGAAAGGAACATCCCCTGGAGAAGGGAAGGGCTACCAACTCCAGTATTCTAGCTTGGAAAATTCCATTGACTGTAAAGCCCATGGGGTTGCAAAGAGTCAGACATGACTGAGTGACTTTCAATTTCAAGTTTTTATTTTCCACTGTTGCTCTCAGTGGGAAGTTGTCCTTTCTTCTCTTTTCCTCCTCTTATTTCAGATGTGAGAAGTTCATTTTATGGGTAGTTTCTAGGACACTTGTAATACATACCATGAAACAAAGAATTCTTAAATCCCAGGGTAGGGCAAAAGTTGGCTGAAAGATTGGTTTTCTTATAAATTTTACACAATAATAAAAGATGAAAAATGTGAGTTTTTATAACAAAAGAATATGAGAGCCAATTTGGTGAATCATTAGTTAGGATATAAAGATCTAAATTACAGTGTCCTATTACAAGTCATAAGGAACTCTAATATGTAAAAGAACATAGTAAACTCGACTGCTAAAGAAATTCCCACTCCCTTCTCATCTGGACTCAGCTAGTTATAGTAACTGCATTGATTAAATAGTGGGCATCTTGTCCTTTTTTTTTTTTTTTTTTTAAGTTACTGTGAGAATATCCCTGTAAAATCTTGAAATATGTTTGTATAAGAAAGCCTCTGTGTATGGGGGAAGGTGAAGAAAGTATGCTTTTCCTATCTAGCATGTAAAATGCAGATAATTAAGGATTTTTGATGTACACTAATGAGCATTTAGATATATATGTTCATGGTCTACTGGGGTTATAAAGAAACATGACAAGGTCACAGAAAAGATAGAATAATAAGCCTCTCACTGTGCCCATTTCTTATGAAGATGACTTGAAACATGTTTTTAATATTGGAGCTGTAACAACTTTGAGCAAATGACTTTCAGTATCAAGCTACTAAATGGATCATTGACTGACTCAAAATGTATGAACAATGCCAAGGGATCAATATAATCTCCCACATGCCTGCAGCGAACTGAGGTTTCTGTTGTTTAATTGATACCTTAGACCCTTATCCACTGTATGCACTTTGAATAGAATAAGTGGCCTTTTTGACCCCATTAACAAGTGTTCTTTGATGGATATTTATTTTAGTTGTATTTTATGTTACTTTGTAAGTAGAGATGAATACATGAAAATGATATCTTGATACATAATTCTGATTATGCTTTTGTACCACTGACAAAAAGGTGAACACGAGCTACAGTAAAAAAAACAAAAATAAGTGCTTGCCTCCAAACACTATAATGCATACTCTTCCCACTAAAATCACCACAAATATTGTGGCATAGGTATATTTCTGAATAATCCTTTTATTATTATTTATTTTGTGGCCTCAGGTCTTGGATGTGGCATGTGGGATCTTCCTTGTGTCATGTGCCAACTTTCCTTCTAGTACATGGACTTTCTAGTGTTTTTGTGCACAAGTTCCAGAGTGCACAGTCACAGTAGTTATGATGTGTGGGCGTCATTGCTCCACAGCACATAGAAACTTAGTTTCAGAACCAAGGATTGAACCCATGTCCCCTGTATTGATCCCATGGTTCTATGAAGACCTACAAGACATGCTAGAACTAACACCCAGAAAGATTACATTTTCACCATAAGGGACTGAAATGCAAAATTAGGAAGTCAAGAGATACCTGAAGTAATAGGAAAGTTTAACCTTGGAGTACAAAATGAAGCAGGACAAAGTCTAACAAAGTTTTGCCAACAGAACTCACTGGTCATAGCAAACATTTTCTACCAACAAACAAGAGATGACTCTACATGAGGACATAACCAGATGGTCATACCAAAATCATGTTTATTATATTTTTTATTCCCAAAGATGGAAAAGTTCTATACAGTAAGCAAAAGCAAGATTAAGTGCTGACTGTAGCTCAGATCATGAACTACTTATTGCAAAATTCAGACTTAAGTTGAAGAATGTAGGGAAAATCACTTGGCCACTCAGGTATGACCTAATTAAAATCCCTTATGATTATACAGTGCAGGTGACAAGTAGATTCAAGGGATTAGATCTGATGGAGTGCCTGAGAAGTATGGACAGAGGTTTGTAACAATGTACAGGAGGCAGTGATCAAAACCATCCCCAAGAAAAAGAAATGCAAAAAGTTAAATGGTTGTTTCAGGAGGCTTTACAAATAGCTGAGGAAGGAAGAGAAGCAAAAGGAAAAGGGATAAAGGAAGATATATCCATTTGAATGCAGATTTCCAAAGAGTAGCAAGGAGAGATAAGAAAGGCTTCCTAAGGGAACAATGTTAAGAAATAGAGGAAAACAATAGAATGGGAAAGACTAAAGATAAGAAAATTAGAGATACCAAGGGAACATTTCATGTAAAGATGGGCACAATAAAGGACAAAAACAGTATGGACCTAACAGATGCAGAAGATATTAAGAAGAGGTGAAGGAACACACAGAAGAACTATACAATAAAGATTTTAATGACCCAGATAACCAGGATGGTGTGATCACTCACCTAGCCAGATATCCTGGACTATTAATTCAACTGGGCCTTAGGAAGCATCATTATGAACAAAGCTACTGGAGGAGATGGAATTCCAGCTGAGCTATTTCAAATTCTAAATGATGATGCTGTTAAAGTGCTGCACTCAATATGTCAGCAAATTTGGAAAACTTAGCAGTGGCCACAGAGCTGGAGAAGGTCAGTTTTCATTCCAATCCCAAAGAAGGCCAATGCCAAAGAATGTTCAAACTATTGTATGATTTCATTCACTTCACATGCTAGAAGATAATGTTCAAAATCTTTCAATCTAGACTTCAACAGACTTCCAGATGTACAAAATGGATTTAGAAAAGGCAGAGGAACCAGAGATAAAATTGCCAACATCCATTGGATCATAGAAAAAGCTAGAGAATTTCAGAAAAAGATCTACTTCTACTTCATTGACTACACTAAAGCCTTTGTGTAGATCACAACTAACTGTGGAAAATTCTTAAAGAGATGGAAACACCAGACCACCTTACGCACCTCCTGAGAAACCTGTATGTGTATCAAGAAGCAACATTTAGAACTGGACATGGAACAACAGACTGATTCCAAACTGGGAAAGGAATACTTCAAGGCTGTATATTGTCACCCTGCTTATTTAAGTGCAGAGTACATCATGTTAAATGCCAGGCTGGATGAAGCACAAGCTGGAATTAAGATTGCATGGAGAAATATCAATAACCTCAGATATGTGTATGACACCACCCTTATGGCAGAAAGCAAAGAGGAATTAAAGAGCCTCTTGTTGCAGGAAAAGCATTCAGTGAAAACTCTGGCTTAAAGCTCAACATTCAAAAAACGAAGATTATAGCATCCAGTCACATCACTCCGTGGCATAGATGGGGAAACAATGGAAATAGTGACAGACCTTATTTTCCTGGGCTCCAAAATCACTGTGGATGGTGACTGCACCCATGGAATTAAAAGACACGTGCTCCTTGGAAGAAGAGATATGACAAAGTTAGACAGGTAATTAAAAAGCAGAGACATTACTTTGCCAACAAAGGTCTGTATAGTCAAAGTTGTGATTTTTCCAGTACTCATGTACAAATGTGAGAGCTAGGCAATAAAAAAAAAAAAACAAAAAAAAAAACTGAGCATCAAATAATTGATTCCTTTCAACTGTGGTGCTTGAGAAGACTCTTGAGAGTCCCTTAGACAGTAAGGACATCAAACAAGTCAATCCTAAAGAAAATCAGTCTTGAATTTTCATTGGAAGGACTGACACTGAAGTTGAAGATCCAATACTTTGGCCACCTGATGTGAAGGGTTGATTCATTGAAAAAGACACTGATGCTAGGAAAGATTGAAGGAGGGAGGAGAAGGGGATGACAGAGGATGAGATGGTTGGATGGCATCACTGAGTCAACGGACATGAGTTGGACACACTCCTGAAAATAATGAAGGATAGGGAAGCCCATTGTGCTACAGTCCGTGGGATCACAAAGAATCAGACACGACTGAGGGACTGAACAACAACCCCAGTATTGAAAGGTGGAGTCTTAACCATTGGATCACCAGTGAAGTCTCTGGCTATTCTTTAACAGTATATACTATTGTAGACCGTAAGACCACCAGAGGCAAATATTTAACAGATTTGTATAATATGCAGGTAATTAGTTATTTTACACATTGCTTGAGAGATATTTTCTGTAAGTAAATACATGAATGTTTACCTGTTATTTCTATCTGAAAAATTAATTGAGATTAGCCAGATCTAACTGTGTTGGGAAAAAAGCTATGACCAACCTAGACAACAAATTAAAAAGCAGAGGCCTTACTTTGCCAACAATGGTCCACCTCGTCAAGGCTGTGGTTTTTCTAGTAGTCATGTATGGATGTGAGAGCTGGACTATAAAGAAAGCTGAGCGCCGAAGGATTGATGCTTTTGAACTGTGGTGTTGGAGAATACTCTTGAGAGTCCCTTGGACGGCAAGGGGATCCAACCAGTCCATCCTAAAAGAAATCAATCCTGAATATTCACTGGAAGAACTGATGCTGAAGCTGAAATTCCAATACTTTGGCCACCCAATGCGAATAACTGACTTATTTGCAAAGACCCTTATGCTGGGAAAAGTTGAAGGCAAGAATAGAAGGGGACGACAGAAGATGAGATGGTTGGATGGCATCACTGACTCGATGGACATGAGTTTGAGTAAATTCCAGGAGTTGGTGATAGACAGGGAGGCCTAGCATGCTACCATCCATGGGGTCACAATGGGTTGGACGTGACTGAGCAACTGAACTGAACTGAAATAGCAAATTAGTTGAAACATGGTCAAAAATGTTTTTCCAGATATTATCTCAATGTATGTATCTCAGTTTCTCATACAATACTGAATAATTTCAAGATTATCCATCAACAGACCATGGTTTAAATAATCTCTAAAAAAGAAATGTAATGGAACTAATAAATAGACAACATGAATCTTTTGCTCTCTTGCTGTCTAACTCAAGTTCATGACGCACAAAGTGGAAAACAAACTAAAACTTCAGAGCCTGGAATAAAGCTTACTGCAAGGGTCAAGCAAGTAGTATTGGAGGCTTGTGCTCAAAAGACTTGAACTCCGGGTGGTTTTCAGGAAAGAATTTCTAAGGGCAAATTTTTGTGTGATGTCTGCAGGATGCAGAATTGAATTATCTTCTGATTGGCTGGTGGTGAGATAACAGTAGTGATTAAGGAATTTTAATTATCAGCCTTCTAGTTCCAACCAGTCTGTGATCTATGAACTTGTGCTCAACCTGATGTTACCATCCTCCTCTTGGGTAGAGGTCTTCAGTTCAGTTCAGTTCAGTCGCTCAGTTGTGTCCGACTCTTTGCGATCCCATGAATTACAGCACGCCAGGCCTCCCTGTCCATCACCATCTCCCGGAGTTCACTCAGATTCATGTCTATCGAGTCCGTGATGCCATCCAGCCATCTCATCCTCGGTCGTCCCCTTCTCCTCCTGCCCCCAATCCCTCCCAGCATCAAAGTCTTTTCCAGTGGGTCACCTCTTTGCATGAGGTGGCCAAAGTACTGGAGCTTCAGCTTTAGCATCATTCCTTCCAACGAACTTCCAGGGTTGATCTCCTTCAGAATGGATTGGTTGGATCTCCTTGCAGTCCAAGGGACTCTCAAGAGTCTTCTCCAACACCACAGTTCCTGTTAAAGAACTCAGAGACATGTATCAGCTTTATCCCTACACTATTGTTTTTCTACTGCCTTTCCTTCCTTTCCACATCCCCTCACTTCCTTAATTAGCAGCTATTTCAATCTGCCCTTTAGAACTCAAGGAAAAGGAAATGGCAACCCACTCCAGTATTCTCGCCTGGAGAATCCCATGGATGGAGAAGCCTGGTAGGCTACAGTCCATGGGGTTGCAAAGAGTCAGACACGACTGAGAGACTTCACTTCACTTTAGAACTCAGAGAAGGCCTACAAATGAGAAACAAGGGACACAGTGTGACCTTGTACCCAGAAGAGCCCCACAGTTTAATTTTATTCTCACTCTTTTGCTCCTTCATGCTCATCAAAATAGGTTATGTTCCAAAGGTTGGATTTAAGAATATTCATTTTCATTAATTTTTATCATTTAATGATACATCTGTTACAAGTTTTTTTTTTAATTGATAAAGAAACCATCTTTAAAATTGAGTATGTTCAGCTCTTTGCAAAAATCTCCCAGTTTCGATGTTTATGCTCATTCAAACCTTATGTCAGGTACATAAACATATAATATTTATTGCAATTGTTTTATTTTATGTTTGTAAACACAAAATAAAATTTTAGATGAAATTCATATTTTATGGCAAGATAAGAAAAAAATAAAAATGTCTTCTGCCCTTTGGCCTTCTCTATTGTTAAATAGAATTTAAGAATAAAATTCATATTTTATGAAGACAAAAAATTAAGCATAAAGAAGTTTTCTCTGCCCTTTGGCCTTCTTTTTCTAGGCTAGTGTGCAATGTGTATCTGCAATATGCATCAACCAAACTTCCCCAATTGGCAGAAATATCTGATCATCCATGAAGAGCAATATTCTTCTAGCATCACAAGACAACTTCTCAAAATATAACATTCCTTCTTGATCTTGTAAGGAGTTACAATGATGCTTTGTTCTGCATTGTGTAAACTGTCAATAATATGTCATAAATGTGTAACCTTATGTCTCAAAAAACTTATATAACTGTGTCTTGATTTCTAATAGTTTGAACAGTTCTGAGTTTTTAATATGTTCTTTCCAGGTTATAATCTCTGACTTTGGCTTGAATGAAGTTTTCCATGTCTTTCTTAGATTGACTGATTATTTTTTCATCAACACTACTTACTTTACTCTTACTTATATGACTTAAGGTTACAAATGAAAATTCACTTCATATGGACTATAGAATATCAAAATATGTTTAAAAACCAATTTGTTAAAATCAATGAGTCCTTTATAAGAAGCATGTAAAGACAGTTTCATAAGATGCATATTAAAGCAACCTAAAATGTTAAATTGTTCACAAAAATCAGTCCTTTGAACTAATCAAAGCATTGCTTTTATTTATACCATAAAACTAACAAAATTCAATGACAGTGTTTAAGAGTTATTTTTTGTTTTTATTGTTTCAGTTAACAGGTAAAAATGTATTTTGTATATGAATTCAAACGTCAATTTTTATAGTAGTACCAGGGATTGAAGACCCTGCCTTATTATTTTTCTATAGGTCAAGGAGTTTCAATTTATTCATACTTATAGTCAATGTTATGACTTTCTCTATGAGAGTAAAAATGATCTTTTTTCCAGAGGCTAGGAAATTTTTCAGTGATGGCTTTCTGGGGATAAGAATCTTGAAGCTCATTTCTGCTAGGGAGCATCTCAGCCACACAGAGACTGCCACAAACTGCATTGTATCATATTCTATTGTAAGAAACCATTCATACTTGAACATTTGCTGCTGTTTAGAAGCTTTCATTTTCCCAAAAGCATGTACCTTTTATAGTTCCATTTTAGCTATTAATTTTTCAAATGTTTTCTTTTCCAATCTTAAGTAGGAATACTTAACAAAATATTTTGGGGTAAAAACTCAGTTTTTATTTTTAATTTGTTTTGTATCTTTTTTGAAGATGTGAACCTTTGGTTTCATTACCTATAATTTGTCTATTAAGAGAAAATGGACACATACAAAGATATAATGATCAATTGCTATGGAGATAAGCATATTACCATAGCAACTTGTATCATGTATACGTGTGTGAAAAATTCTGAGCAATAGGAAAGGAAGATATTGTGTACATGTGTGTATGTGTTTTAATATTTTCAAAGATTGAAGAAATTAATGACCATGTTTTAATGCTAATTAATGATCATCTTTTCAGTTTATTGAAGAAATAGATTCGGTGTCACTTTGCCAATTCTGGTCTTTTGCTTTGTGTCTGTCACATACTCATTCTATATGTGTGGTGAATTAGCTGTTCCCTTGCTGATTCACTTATGGGTTTATAAATAACATTTCAATTATTTGAACATAGGGTCAGCTTAATTAATAACAATAAACCTGCATGGATTTCAGAATACTGTAGGACATAAAGAGATGATAGCAGAGAATAGGCATTTAAGTTTCTAAGATAAAATAGAGTCAGGGATAGTGATATAGGTAAATATAAACTAAAAAAAAAACAAGATTAAGCTTTCCATTATATTTAATTTCTCTATTTTGTTAGCAAAAGAATTAGAGTTATATCAAGGAATCCCAAAGTGATAGCTTTTATAATTATAAATGCCCTCCTTTCCTGTAAGAAGATTCCTACCAACTGTCATGTGATTTCATTACAGGGAAACACACATCCAACCACTTTGACTTTGGGCTAGACCCTATTAGCCTGTTTGACCAGTGGAAAGTGAAAAAAGTTCACACAACTGTGTGCCAGCAAGAGCCTTCAGAGATATTGTGAATCTTTGTGGTTCTTTTGCTCTCTTCTCCCTTATGGAAAACAACATGTTGGAAACAGAGGCTGGCTTCTCCTCAGTCTGAGTCCTAGAAGGAAAGGATATGTGGATCATAGCAGCTACAGCTGACTCTCGGGTATCATAATGTAATGTAAGTCAATGGCTTCTTTCTAATCTTTAAAAATCTGCAAGTATACCAATTAAAATGAAGATTTTTGTTTGATTTTGGTTATGTATTCATCTGTCATCCCTCTCCATTCTCTCTAAAATTTTAACTTTTAAATTTCAGTAAGAAGAAAACACAAGATCTATCCACAACAAATTTTTAAATGCATACAATACTTAAGAGCCCTATAGTATTGCTAACTTTAGGCACAACGCTATACAGCAAATCTCAGGAATTTATTCAGCTTGCATAACTAAAACTGTACAGTCACTGAACTTGAAGTGGAGCTGAGTCCAGGGATGATTTCCAGTGGCTCATAGCGAGATCTCCATTCAAGTCTTACAAATTCTAGGCCCTGGCGTGTCCTTCCCAACAGTGGACACCTGCACACTTTGCTCAAGTACACAGCCAGCTCTGGAAGATCTTTTTGGAGTTGTAGTTCATAGGGATGGTAACTGATAACCTCTGTGAGTGCTTCTGGTACTTTTGACTCCCTTTTCCAGTCCCAGGAGTATTCAGGACTCGACCAGCATCACATCTTCCTAGTATAGCCAGACGAGGCCCTGCAGCTTCCAAAGGACTATGTTCAACGGGTCAAGGCCCACTCGCTCTCAGGGGGCTTCTGCTGCAAGGAGCAGGAGGTGGTGGGGAAAGCCCACTGTGTACACACGCGAACCCTGCACCCCATCAGACGCCTCTCTGCTGTCCCGTCCAAACAAGCCTTTCGCGCCCTCAAAGTACCACACTGTCTACTGTGCATTCTGGAGGGAGATCCTGGAAGCTTCGCTTCTGGTAGAGTTCCACCAGATCAAAGGCCATATGGCTGACCAGCGCCTCACTCAGGGCCTTCTCCTGAGCGTCAAGAGGGATACTTCACCAAGCCGGTATCACCCAGCTCACTTCCAGGCAACCTACAATCCTGCACAGAGTCCCTCAAGGAGGCTTTTGCTACAATCAAGTCCCAAAGAAATGGGTGGAGGCTGCGAGCTCTAGGCTCTTCTGTCCCAAATGCCTCTGCCCCTGGGGCTCCCTGGAAACAGATGTGTTGTTGCCTAGGGCTTCTCCCTAGAGTACCTGACCATGATCAATGGTAGCATCAACATTATTTGGGACCTGGTGGGCCTGGGATAAACTGCAGGTGGGATAAGACAGCCCTGTTGCCCTGCCTGAACACCAAAACTGATTCAGGTATAGTGAAGTCGCTCAGTCGTGTTGGACTCTTTGCGACCCCATGGAGTGAAGCGTACCAGGCTCCTCCTGCTATGGGATTCTCCAGGCAAGAGTATTGGAGTGGGTTGCCATTTTCCTTCTCCAGGGGATCCCCTGGCTTCAGGTATATATAAATATAATTTGTGAGATCGTGCCAGGGAGGAGACTTGGTGAGGCTGGGGAAAAGGGAAATCGGAGCGGTATCCAGTGGATTGCTTTATAATTTGTTAAAAAATTCAGTTGCTTAAATTTGGAAGAATATTTTGTAAACTAATTCTATTCCATCAATCTATAGATCGATCAATCCTTTCACCAATATCACTGTCTTGATTAATATAGCTCTAAAGTAAATATTTAAATTGAAATGTGTAAATCTTGCAAATTTGTTCTGAAGCTTTAAACTCATTTTTGTCAATTCAAGTTTCTTTATCTTTCCATGTAAACTTTACAGACAGAATTTAGATTATCTGAAAAAAATCCAACTGGAATTTTAAGTAGGATTGTACAGGATCTGCAGATCTAACTGGGGATAATATATTTGCAAAAAATGTTAAGCCATCCAGTCTAAGAACATGGTTGTTGTTGTTCAGTCACTAAGTCGTGTCTAACTCCTTGTAACTCCATGGACTGCAGCATGCCAGGCTCCACTATCCCCTACTAATCTCAAATAATTTGCTCAAATTCATGTCCTTTAAGTTGGTGAGGCTATCTAATTTTCTCATCCTCTGCTGTTTCTTTTACCTTTTGCATTCAGTCTTTCACAGCATGAAGGTCTTTTCTAATGAATCAGCTCTTCACATCAGGTGGCCAAAGTATTTGAGCTTCAGCTTCAGCAATAGTCCTTCCAATGAATATTCAGAGTTGATTTCCTTTAGGATTGACTGGTTTGATCTCCTTGTAGTCCAGAAGAATCTTGAGTCTTCAGCGCTACAATTGGAAAGCATCAATTCTTCAGCATTCAGCCTTCTTTCAGGTCCAACTGTCACATCTGTTCATAACTATTGGGAAAACCATAGCTTTGATTATATAGACCTTTGTGGCAAAATGGTATCTTTGCTTTTTAATACACTGTCTAGGTTTGTCATATCTTTCCTTCAAAGGAGAAAGCATCTTTTAATTTCATACCTGAAGTCACCTTCCCCAGTGATTTTGGAGCCCCAGAAAATAAAATCTGTGTCTGCTTCCACTTTTTCCCCTGCTATTTGCCGTGAATTGACAGTACAGGTGCCATGATCTAGATTTTTTGAAATGTTGACCTTCAATCCAGCTTTTTCACTCTCTTTCACCCTCATCAAGAGACCTTTTAGTTCCTCTTCACTTTCTGCCATTAGAGTGATATTATCTGCATATCTGAGGTTGCTGTTATTTCTCCCTGCAGACTTGATTTCAGCTTGTGATTCATCCAGCCCAGCTTTTCCCATAATGAAGTTAAGTAAGTAGAGTGAATAAATAAAACCTTGTCATATTCCTTTTCCATTTTGGAAACAATCAGGTGTTCCATGTCTGGTTCTAACTGTTGCTTCTTGACTCACATACAGGTATCTCAGGAGAGACATAAAGTGGCCTGGAACTCTAAGCCTTTTAAGAATTTTCTACAGTTTCTTGTGATCCACATAGTCAAAGGCTTTAGTGTAATTAATGAAGCAGAGGCAGATGTTTTCCGGGAACTCTCTTGCTTTCTCTACGATCCAACAAAAGTTTCCAATTTCATCTTTTGTTCCTCTGCCTCTTTGAAAACTAGCTTGTACTTCTGGAAATTATAGGTTCACAAACTACTGAAAACTTACTTGGAGGATTTTGAGCATACCCTTGCTAGCATGTGAAGTGAATGAAAGTGGAGGATTGTCACAGCAATTTTTGGTATTGCCTTTCTTTGAGATTGGAATGAAAATTGATGTTTTCCAGTCCTGTGGCAACTACTGAGTTTTCCAAATTTGCTGACATTTTGAGTGCAATACTTTAACAGCATCATCTTTTAGGATTTTAAACAGTTCAACTGAAATTTTGACACCTCCATTAGCTTTGTTTGTAGTAATGCTTCCTAAGGCCCACTTGACTTCATACCTAGATACCTGGTTCTAGGTGAGTGACCACACCATCATGGTTATCCAGGACATTAAGTTCATTTTTATGGAATTCTTCTGTGTATTCTTTCTACCTCTTCTTAATCTCTTTTGCTTCTGTTAGATTCTTACTGTTTCTATCCTTTATTGTACCCATCCTTACATGAAATATTCCCTTGACATCTCTAATTTTCTTGAAGAGATCTCTAGTCTTTCCCATTCTATTGTTTTCCTCTATTTTTTTTTTTCATTATTCATTTAAGAAGGATTTCTTATCTCGCCTTGATATTCTCTGGAACTCTGTTAGGTATATCTTTCCCTTTGCCTTTTGCTTCTCTTCTTTTCTCAGCTATGTGTAAAGCCTCCTCAGACAACCACTTTCCCTTCTTGCACTCATTTTTCACTGGGATGGTTTTGGTCACTGGCTCCTGTACCATGATAGGAATCTCTGTCTATAGTTCTTCAGGCACTTTGTCTACCAGATCTGATCCCTTGAATCTATACATCACATCCTCCATATAATCATGCTGCTGCTGCTGCTGCTGCTGCTAAGTCGCTCTAGTCATGTCTGACTCTGTGCAACCCCATAGACGGCAGGCTCCTCTGTCCCTGGGATTCTCCAGGCAAGAATATTGGAGTGGGTTGCCATTTCCTTCTCCACTGCATGAAAGTGAAAAGTGAAAGTAAAGATGCTCAGTTGTGCCTGACTCTTAGTGACCCCATGGACTGCAGCCTACCAGGCTCCTCCATTCATGGGATTTTCCAGGGAAGAGTACTGGAGTGGGTTGCCATTGCCTTCTCCGCCATATAACATAAATGGTTTGATTTAGGTCATATCTGAATGGCCTAGTAGTGTTCCTTACTTTCTTCAATTTAAGCCTGAATTTTGCAATAAAAAGTTCATGATCTGAGTCACAGTCAGCTCCTGGTCTTGTTTTTGCTAAGTGTATAAAGCTTCTCCATCTTTGGCTTCAAAGAACATAATTAATCTGATTTTGGTATTGACCATCTGGTGATGTCCATGTGTAGAGTCATCTCTTTGATTGTTGTAAAAGGTTGTTTGTTATGACCAGTGTGTGCTCTTCACTTAAATTTTTAGCTTTTTCCCTGTTTCATTTTGTACTCCAAGGCTTAACTTGCTTGTTTTACTGGCTCTCTTGACTTCCCACTTTTGTATTACAATCTCCTGAGATGAAAAGGGCATCTTTTATTTTGGTGTTAGTTCTAGAAGTTGTTGTAGGTCTTCATAGACCTGTTCAACTTCAACTTCTTTGTCATCAGTGGTTGTAGCATAGACTTGGATTACTGTAATGTTGAATGGTTTGCCTTAGAAACAAACCAAGACCAATCTGTCATTTATGAGACTGCACCCAAGTACTGCATTTCACACTCTTTTGTTAGCTCTGAGGGTTACTCAATTTCTTCTAAGGGATTCTTCCTCAATGTAGTAGATATAATGGTCATCTGAATTAATTCACCTAATCCTGTCCATTTTAGTTCAGTGATTACTAAGATGGTGATGTTCCCTCTTGCCATCTCTTGCTTGATAATGTCCAATTTACCTTGATTCATGGACTTAACTTTCTAGGTTCATATGCAGTATTGTTTTTCACAGTATTTGACTTTATTTTCACAACCAGGCACATCCAGAACTGAACATCCTTTCCGCTCTGGCCCAGTCACTGCATACTTTCTGGAGTTATTAGCAATTGTTCTCTGTTTCTCCTCAGTAGCATATTGGACACCTTTTGACATGGGGGTGCCTATCTTATGGTGTCATATCTTTTTGTCACTTCATTATGTTCATGGGGTTCTCTGGGCGAGAATACTAGGGCGGGTTTCCATTTCTGACTCCAGTGGACCACAGTTTGTCAGAAATCTTCACTATGACCTGTCTGCCTTGGATGGCCCTGCAGGGCATGGCTCTTGGCTTCATTGAATTATAGAAACCACTTTTCTGTGATGACCCTGTGATCCATGAAGGGGATTCATATATACATGTTTCTGTGTGTGTGTGTGTAGGTGTGTGTGTATGTGTGGGGCTTCCCTGGTGGCTCGGTGGTAAAGAATCCACCTGCCAATGCAGGAGACACAGGTTTAATCCTTGTGTCGAGAGATCCACTTGAGAAGGAAATGGCAATCCACTGTAGTACTCTTGCCTGGGAAATCCCATTGACAGAGAAGCCTGACTGGCTATAGTCCATCAATTCAGTTCAGTTTAGTCTCTCAGTCATGTCCGACTCTCTGCGACCCCATGAATCGCAGCACACTAGGCCTCCCTGTCCATCACCAACTCCTGGAGTTCACTCAGATTCACATCCATCAAGTCGGTGATGCCATCCAGCCATCTCATCCTCTCGTCCGCTTCTCCTCTTGCCCCCAATCCCTCCCAGCATCAGAGTCTTTTCCAATGAGTCAACTCTTCACATGAGGTGGCCAAAGTACTGGAGCTTCAGCTTTAGCATTATTCCCTCCAAAGAACACCCAAACCTGATCTCCTTTAGAATGGACTGGTTGGATCTCCTTGCAGTCCAAGGGACTCTCAAGAGTCTTCTCCAACACCGCAGTTCAAAAGCATCAATTCTTTGGCACTCAGCTTTCTTCACAGTCCAACTCTCACATCCATACATGACCACTGGAAAAACCATAGCCTTGAGTAGACAGACCTTTGCTGGCAAAGTAATGTCTCTCCTTTTCAATATGGCTATAGTCCATGGGATCACAAAAAAGAATCAGACGTGACTTAGAGACTAAACAATATAATATATATTATTGTATATTTATCTATAGTCTGTTTTATATGCTATTATAAAATAATTTTATCATATCAGTGAACTCTAAAGATTGTTTTTGTTTCTACATCATCTGCAGGATGAAATTCAAACTTACTTCCTATTCCAAGGCTCTCTATACTTGAATTCCAAGCTACCATTTCAGGTAAACTTTGTAAATGAAAGTAAAAGTGAAAGTAGTTCAGTCATGTCTGACTCTTTGCGACCTCATGGACTATACAGGTCATGGAATTCTCTAGGCCAGAATACTGGATTGGGTTGCCATTTCATTCTCCAGGGGATCTTCCCAACCCAGGGATCAAGTCCAGGTCTCCCACATTGAAAGTGGATTCTTTACCAACTGAGCTATCAGGAAAGCCCAAACTTTGGGAATACTTCTCCCTTATTTGAAGCCTTCATAATCACATCAGTTTTGTTTTTCAGTTGCAGCCAGTGTAATCACATTTGGTCATATTTATTTATACTGTCTCTTTGCAAGCACACATTTTTATCTTAATTTAATCCTTCCTTTTCATCTTCCAAAAAGCATCTCACCAACAAATTTTTCTGGAAATACAATCTACTCAAAAGAGATCATCTGTGTCTCACAGAAAATTCTCTAAGAATTCTTTACAGAATCACTCCTTTGATACCTCTCCAGAGCATTCTCACACTGTTAGTCATGCCATTTTCACATCTACATGTCAGTTTTTAAAGTTTTGTTGACTAATCTCCCTAGATGTCACTGATATAAAAAATACTTCCATTCTTGATTTTTACCCAAATATTTACATATTTTCTCTTACATTATACCTAGGAAAAAAGAGATTGTGCACCACCAGCACCAAATCTCCATGATTTATAGACTTGCATACATTACAAGTAGGGCAACAATATTATATAATTTCTGAAATTAGGATTTAAAACAATAAAAATAGTCTTGATTTGCATTAAAAGATAATATATCATTTTGGCAATATATATTTGAAAGGAGTCATGTTGGAAATTTGGTAACTAACAAATGAATTGCCATTTCCTTCTCCAGTGCATGACAGTGAAAAGTGAAAGTGAAGTGCTCAGTCGTGTCCTACTCTTCATGACCCCATGGACTGCAGCCTACCAGGCTCCTCCGTCCATGGGATTTTCCAGGCAAGAGTACTGGAGTGGGGTGCCATTGCCTTCTCTGAATGAATGAATAGGGACATGCAAACTGTATAAAAAAACTAGGAAAATATATTAAAAATATTTATAGAATCTTCCCACTTTTCCCCTTTTCCTGATTTCGGTTCAGTTCAGTTAAGTTCAGTTGCTCAGTCGTGTTTGACTCTTTGCAACACCATGAATCACAGCACGCCAGGCCTCCTTGTCCATCACCAACTCCCGGAGTTCACTCATATTCACATTCATCGAGTCGGTGAGGCCATCCAGCCATCTCATCCTCTGTCGTCCCCTTCTCCTCCTGCCCCCAGTCCCTCCCAGTATCAGTCTTTTCCAATGAGTCAACTCTTTACATAAGGTGGCCAAAGTACTGGAGCTTCAGCTTTAGCATCATTCCCTCCGAAGAACACCCAGGACTGATATCCTTTAGAATGGACTGGTTGGATCTTCTTGCAGTCCAAGGGACTCTCAAGAGTCTTCTCCAACACCACAGTTCAAAAGCATCAATTCTTCGGCACTCAGCTTTCTTCACAGTCCAACTCTCACAACCATACATGACCACTGGGAAAACCATAGCCTTGACTAGATAGACTTTTGTTGGCAAAGTAATGTCTCTGCTTTTCAATATGCTATCTAGATTGGTCATAACTTTCCTTAATCATATATTAATATTTAAGCTGATGTTTAGAAACTCAGTTTCATTTAGAATTCATTTCTGCTGAATGAAGTCTTTGATACTCATTTTATGTATGTTTCTACAAATATTAAATGACATTTTAAAATATCAATAAGATGCAGGCTTCAGGCAAATTTAATTTTAATCTGTACTTCAATTCAGAAGAACATCGTTAAAGTACAGTAAGCCATGACTGTTTATTTTTATTTTTTAAACAACAAATATATAAGGTAAACATATCTAGAAAGTATATAAACAGGAAAAACTTAGTATTTGTTATCTAAATGTAATGTATCAAATATATATATTAATATGAGATAATCATATCTTAATACTTATAATAAAATCCACAAAGAAATATTCCTCTTTTAAAAAGATACATATTTAAAAATACCTTTTTCAAATATCCAGTTAATGATAACACATACACAAACTCATTGTCTCTCTCTCTCTCACATCCACACACACACAAAATTATCTATATGAGAATTGCAAAACAGGATTGCTTATCACTAAGAGGCCAGAAAGTTTGAAGATTAACATGAGGGTACAGTAAACAGGACTAAATTGATTAAATATTAGCCAAGTTAGTATAAAAAACATGCAGATAAAATATTATTTTTAGGCAAATACTTTAAAGCTCTTCACCTTGAAATGAAATTGATTGGAGCTCATTTATGTCAGAACATTGAACAACCGGCTGCAGTGTACTCATTGTTCATGCCCATCTCAGGCCAATTTCATATGTGTAAGAAAGAATTTCTGCTATATCATTGATTATAAAAAGGAGTACATCTAATTATGAGAAAGGCAGGCTAGTTAACCTGTAGCTGTCCATTTTGTACAGGGGGGTTCATCTCTGGGCTGAAACTAATACTCTCAAGCTCAGGAAGACATGAAATGGAAGAGAGAACCAGGTGTGTAGTAATCAGTGCTAGTGAAGGTGAGAGTTCAACTGAAATCCATAAGTGAATTCACATAGTTGACCAATGAAATGACTATCCTTGGCTTTCACTGGAGCATATCATATAGCCAGGGCTGCAGGCTAGCTTAAGCAGAACATATTGAAATTGGTGATCGATTCTTGGTTGTTCCCTCAGCTAACTTAAGGCTTAAACACACAAGATGAAAGAGAAAGCTTGTATCTGATAGAGAGTCCTTTCTATCCTTCAAAATTAATACAATATATATTTTAATGATAAATACAAATGGAATATATGTATGTATACATTTGTTGCCAAAATGCCTGAAAATTAACCACAAAATTTTAATCTCTGTCAGTTACCAGTGAAGGGAAAACAGTTTGATGTTCATCTAAAATTATAGAAAGAAATGAAAAATGTTAATAGAAATAAAAAGAGATGGAGTTCTTAAAAGTAGATAACCCTTATAGGATAATTTAAAATAAATACTTTCTTATATAACAAATTCAATCTAAAACTTACAAGAGGCATTGGATACTCGGAATTTGAGCAAACTCTGGGAGACAGTGGAAGACAGAGGAGTCCAATGTGCTTTAGTCCATGGAGTCACAAAGACTTAGTGACTGAACAGCAGCAGTTGTTGTTAACAACTGCATAATATGATATTATTATTGTGGGAGATGATTGCATATTATTGATATTTTCCTATTATCAGAAATGTGGTGGCTTAAAATAGTACCCATTTAATATCTCACAGTTCTATATGTCAGAAATCCAGCAGGCTTAACTTAGTTCTCTGCTCATAGTCTCACAAGACTGAAGTCAGGGTCTTGAAAGGGATGGACTATTATCTGAAGGTTCTAGGGATTAATAGCTTCTAAGATCATTTGAGTGTCTTAAGAATTCAAGTGTTTAACTCTGTGAGTCTGTTTCAGTTTTCCTTAATGGCTGTTACACCAAGGGGCCACTCTCTGCTTTTTAGTGCTTGCTTACATTCCTTCTAACGTAGTTTCCTCCATGTTTAAACATTTCAATAGCCTACTCATTCCTTCTCATGCTTTGAATATCTCTCACTTTTCCTTTGTCACCAGTCAGAGGAAATTATCTGCTTTTAAAGGACTCTTGCAGTTAGCTTGTACCCATTTGATAATCTTCCTCTACTCAAAACATGCAACATTGTCCCTTAAAACTTCACTTACAAGTGAAGTTAAAGTAGTAAGGTAAAATTATTAAGAGTATAGAGAAGGCGAAAGCAGAACATCAGACCAAACATAAGACTTTTCTGTACATGGTGTCCTGTGCAACTGCACAGGCTACACTCCTGTGAAGCTGGAATTTAGTAGTAGAAATAGAGTTATGTAAGAATATTGAATATTTTAGGGTGACAAGCAAAATTATAGAACATTGAGCTATATATTTCAAACAGTTCCAATAAATGGGGACTGAAAGGGTAAATAAAAGTATATCAAAATAATAATGAGGCAGTATTTGACTTAAATGATTTACTTCATGTCTATGGTAATGGTTATCTTTAAAGAGGTTCAAGGGCAGAGTTGATGACACAATCATAAGAAGGTAAATCTAAAGTTTGGGTTTTTTTTCCCTTTTATTTAAGACTATCTGAACAAAAAATGATAAAATAAAAATACTTGTTAATGTAGGTGGGTGAATACTTGCATATTAACAGTACTCTGTATAACTGTATATAACTGTGAGTGTTAAATAAAACAACTCTAAATGCACTTATATGCAGAGTACATCATGAGAAATGCTGGACTGGAAGAAACACAAGCTGGAATCAAGATTGCTGGGAGAAATAACAATAACCTCAGATATGCAGATGACACCACCCTTATGGCAGAAAGTGAAAAAGAACTAAAAAGCCTCTTGACGAAATTGAAAGAGGAGAGTGACAAAGTTGGCTTAAAGCCCAACATTCAGAAAATGAAGATCATGGCATCTGGTCCCATCACTTCATGGGAAATAGATGGGGAAACAGGGGAAACAGTTTCAGACTTTATTTTTGGGGGGCTCCAAAATCACTGCAGATGGTGACTGCAGCCATGAAATTAAAAGACACTTGCTCCTTGGAAGAAAAGTTATGACCAACCTAGATAGCATATTCAAAAGCAGAGACATTTCTTTGCCAACTAAGGTCCGTCTAGTCAAGGCTATGCTTTTTCCAGTAGTCATGTATGGATGTAAGAGTTGGACTGTGAAGACAGCTGAGCACTGAAGAATGGATGCTTTTGAACTGTGGTGTTGGAGAAGACTCTTGAGAGTCCCTTGGACTGCAAGAAGATCCAACCAGTCCATTCTGAAGGAGATCAGCCCTGGGATTTCTTTGGAAGGAATGATGCTGAAGCTGAAACTCCAGTACTTTGGCCACCTCATGTGAAGAGTTGACTCATTGGAAAAAAACTCTGATGCTGGGAGGGATTGGGGGCAGGAGGAGAAGGGGACAACAGAGGATGAGATGGCTGGATGGCCTCACCGACTCGATGGATGTGAGTCTGAGTGAACTCTGGGAGTTGGTGATGGACAGGGAGGCCTGGCGTGCTGCGATTCATGGGGTCGTAAAGAGTTGGACATGACTGAGTGACTGAAATGAACTGAACTGAACTGAAATACATTGATGTTTACTAAAAAAAGAAGTAAGAAAGCTCTCAAATATGGAACCAAAACTAAATATTAATATCAATTAATTTTACAACATAAGTACATGTTATCAAGTTCTTGAAACATTACAAATGTGGCAGGTAAATCTGGAAGTTCATATGCACAATGCAACAAACAATGTGTGTTAGTCACTCAGTCATGTCCACCCTTTGTGACCCCATGAACTGCAGCATGCCGGGCTCCCCTGTCCATGGGATTTCTCAATCAATGTAATATGAAGTAATTAAACTCTGCATTTTTCAAAATTTCTAAACTATAACATTCCTGACATAATAAGTGATTATAAGATAGTTTTGAAAAAAATTAAGAATTATATAGGATACTGACAATAAAAAGAGGAACACTTTTTTTCCAATTATTGAGATATAATTAACATGTAATACAATGTAAGTTAATACAGCTATATATTTTTAACCAAGTACTACAGTGGGATTAGTTAATACCTGTATTACCTCATATAGCTACCAAGGTTCTTTAAAGTGAGAACACTTAAGATCTGTACTCTTAGCAACTTGCAGTTACATAACACAGCATTGTTAACAATAATCATAATGTTGTATATTAGATCCACATAATTGATTCATCCTGTAATTGCAGGTTTTTACACTTTAAGCAATATCTCCCCATTTCAGTAATCCCCCAGAGCCTGGCAATCATCATTATACCCTGTTTCTATGAGATCAAATTTTTTAGATTTTATATTTTAGTGAGAGTATAGTATTTGTCTTTCCATGTCTCACTTAATTTCACTTAGCTTAGTGCCCTCAGGCCATCCATGTTGGGGACAGTGGCAGATTTCATTATTTTTGTAGCTTAATAATATTCCATTACATAGCTGCATGTCCTTTAGATTCATCTTTAGATGGACAATCGGACTGTTTCCATATCTTGACTACTGGAAATAATACTGCAATGAACATAAACATGTGATACCTCCTTTGGATACTTGATTGTATTTCCTTGCATATTTATCTAGAAGTGGGGTTGATGGATCATATAGTAGTTCTATTTTTAATTTTTTGAGGAACATTCATACCATTTTCCGTAGTGGCTGTACCAATTAACATTCCTACAAGTAGTGCACAAGGGTTCTTTTTTTTCCTCTACATCCTTGCCAGTACTTATTATTTCTTGTCCTTTGGCAACAACTATATAACATGTGTGAGGTAATATCTCATTGTGGTTTTGAATTGCATTTTGCTGAAGATTACTGATATTGGGCATCTTTTCAGATATCTGATGCTCATTTTTATATATGTTTTTGGAAAAGTCCATTCCTTTTCCAATTTTTAAAATTGCAACTTTTTTTTTTTTTTATGTTGAGTTGTGTGAGGCTTTACATATTTAAAATATTAACTCTGTGTCGGATATATGTTTTGCAAATAATATATACCACTCTGCCTGTAGGTTGCCTTTTTGTTTTGTTAATCGTTACTTATGCTGTTCAGGAGCTTTTGAGTTTGATATAGTCTCAGTCATTAACATTTATTTTTTTCTTGCTTGTACTTTCGGTGTTATAACCATGAAATCATTGTCAAAACAAATGCCAATGGATTTTTTCATATGTTTTCTTCTAGGAGATTTATAGATTTAATTCTTATGTTAAGTTTTTTGATCTAGTACAAGTTAATTTTTATTGATTTTTAAAGACAAGGATCCAGTATTTATTACGCTGTTATTCATTTTCTTCAATGATATTTATGATTATTATATTATTGTTTATTTTCCCCCTCAGATATGTTAGTCTTTGGTTAATATATTTAACTGTTCTGATGTGTGAGTATATATATGTATACATATACATATATATATTTATGATTACTATATCTTCTTAATAGGATTTCCCTGGTGGCTCAGAGGGTAAAGCATCTGTTTGCAATGCAGGAAACCCTGGTTCAATCCCTGGGTTGGGAAGATCCCCTGGAGAAGGAAATGGCAGCCCACTCTAGTATTCTTGCCTGGAAAATCCCATGGATGGCGAAGCCTGGTAGGCTACCATTCATGCGGTTGCAAAGAGTAGGACACGACTTCACTTTCACTTTCACTTATCTTCTTAATAAATTGACCCCTTTATCATCATAAAATAACCTTATTGATCTGTTCCTACTTTTTTGACTTAAGGTCAGTATTATCTGATGTAAGTATGATTACCAATACCCTCTTTTGGTTTCCAATTGCATGGAGTATGTTTTGCCGTTCTGACACTTTGAGCCTATTTATGCCCCTCCATACATAACTTAATTGAGTCTCTTATAGGCAGCACATCATTGGGTCTTTTAGCAGAGATGGAGAACTTAGTCCACTTACAATGAAAATTTATTAATAGGTTAAGACTTACTAATACAGTCTCAATTATTTCCTGGATGTTTTGTAGGTCTTTTATTTTCTCCCTTGTTACTGCTGTTCTTTGTGGATTATTTTCCACAGTGGTCTGCCTTGAATCTGTTTTCTTTATCTTTTGTAGATCTACTGTAGGTTTTACATTGTGATTATTATGAAGCATACATAAATCATCCTATAGATATAATGGTCTCTTTTACACTAACATCTGAACTTCAGTTGCATACCAGTGAGCCCTCCCTCCATAAAGTTATCATTGGCTTTCTCAGCCATAATCTTATAGTCCAGGAGAGAGTGGGATGATTTATTCAAAGTACTGAAAAGAGAGAGAAAAAAAAAAAAACACAAAACAAAAATTTCATACATAAACTCTACCTTTTTATTCCATTTTCTATTTTGATGTTATAATTTTCCTCTTTTTTATTGTGCATTGATTAACAAATGATTGGTGATGGTGGTTTAGTTGCTAAGTCATGTTTGATTCTTGTGACCCCATGGGATGTAACCTACCAGGCTCCTCTGTCCTTGGAATTTCCCAGGCAAAACTACTGGAGGGGTTTGCCGTTTCTTTCTCCAAGGTATCTTCCTAACCCAGAGATCAAACCCAAGTCTCTGGTATTGCAGGTGGATTTTTTTACCAACTGATCTGCCATGGGTATAGTTATTTTTGGTGTTCACTGCCTTTAAAATTTGGGTTAAGTTGTTAGCACATCACTGTATTACAATATTAGAGTATTCTGAATTTGACTGTATACTCACCTTTACAAAAAAAGGGATCCCCTGGTGGCTCAGCTGGTAAAGAATCTGCTGGCAATGTGGGAGACCTGGGTTTGATCCTTAGGTTGAGGAGATCCCCTGAAGAAGGGAATGGCTACCCACTCCAGTATTCTGGCCAGGAGAATTCCATGGACTGTACAGGTCATGGGGTCACAAAGACTTGGACACCATAGAGCTTTCACTTTCACTTTACCTTTAACAGTGCATTATCTATTTTTATATGTTTTAATGTTACCAGTCAGAGTCTTTTCATTTCAGCTTGAAGATTTCTTGTAAACCAGGCCTCGTGTTGATGAAAGCCTTGAGCTTTTATTTGTCTGGAAAAATCTTCATTTTATTAAGCATAATCAGCCTGATAGATTATTTTTGGCGGTTGGGGCTTCTTGTTTTCTTTTCTTTTTTCCTTCTAGCACTTTGAATATTTTATCTTACTCTCTCTTGGCCTGCAAGTTATGGTCGAGAAGTCCAACGATAGCTTTATGGGGGAGGGGCTACTTGTAAGTTAATAAGCAATTTTTTTCTTGCTATTTTTTAAGATTCTCTTTTTATTTTTGACAATTTTATTATTGTGTCTTGGAGACAATTTTTGAGTGTTTTTTTTTTAATATATAAAGTATGAGCTTAATGAACTTGGAAATTCAAATCTCTTTCTGCATGTGGGATATTCTCAGCTGTTATTTCTTTAAATAAGTTTTCTACCATCTTCCCTTTCTCTTCTTCTTCTGAATTCCAATAATCTACAGTTTGATCATTTTTATGGTATCCCAGAGATCACATAGGCTTGTCACTCTTTTTTATTCTTTTTCCTTTGTTCTCTTCTGACTGGATAATTTCTAACATTTGTTTTCTGATTCACAGATTCTTTCTCATGATCATTCAAGTCTGTAGTTGGTGCTCTTTACTGCAATTTTCATTTAACTCATTGTATTACTCAACTCTAGAATTTCTGTATTCCTATCATATGATACCTCTGTTAAACTTTTCACTTTGTGTATTGTTTCCCTGACTGTATAAATCAGGAAATCCTGATTATCTTTCTGTGTTTTCTTTATAGCTCTTTTGCTGTTTTTGATCAGGCACTGTGTCACGTCCAACTATTTGTAACCCCATAGACTGAAGCACGCCAGGCTCCATTGTCCTCAACTATCTCCTGGAGTTCGTTCAGATTCATGTCCATTGAGTCAGTCATGCTATCAAACCATCTCATCCTCTGTCATCCCCTTCTCCTTTTGCCTTCAGTCTTTCCTAGCACGAGAGTCTTTTCCAGTGAGTCAGTTCTTCACATCAGGTGGCCAAAGTATTGGAGTTTCATCATCAGCATCAGTCCTTCCAATGAATAGTTAGGGCTGATTTCCTTAGGGTCGACTTGTTTGGCCTCCTTGCAGTTCAAGGGACTCTCAAGAGTTTTCTCCTGCACCACAATTCAAGAGCATCAATTCGTCAGCACACAGCCTTCTTTATGGCTTCTGTATACCTCTTTAAGTTTTCTTAAAGCAGCTATTTGAATTTTTTACAGATAAGAGTTCTGTGTATTTATGATCAGTTACTAAAAAATTACTGTGATATTTTGGTAGTTTCTTGTTTCCTTGATTTTTCATGTTTCTCAAGGTCTTCCACTGAGGCCTTTGCATTTGAAGTAGCACTCACTTCTCCAGTTTTACTAATTGCTTTTGGAAGAGAAACGCCTTCTGTTAGTCCTGCTAGGTATTGTAAAGGCTTGCTCAGACCTTCTGTAGACATATCAGTTTTATATTTCTTGCTCTGTCTTGTGTCGGAATTGTTAGCTTCCATATAATGATGCAATCCCACTCCTGGGCATATATCTGGAGAAAAGCATGATCTGAAAGAATAAATGCACCCTGATACTCATTGCAGCACTGTTTGTAACAGGCAAAGCATGGAAGCAACCTAAATGCCCATTGACAGAGAATTGATAAAAAAAGGTATACAATGGAATAAAAAGAATGAAATAATGGATAAATAAATGAAAAGAATGAAATGATGTCATTTACAGCAACATGGATGGATTTAGAGAGTATCTTACTAAATGAAGTAAGACAGAGGAAGAGAAAGATCATATAATATCACTTATATGAGGAAAGCAAAAAAAAAAAAGAAATGATATAAATGAATTTATTTATAAAACAGAAACATACAGATTTAAAGAATGAACTTATAATTATGGGGAAGGAAGGGGGCAAGGGATTGTTAAGGAGTTTGGAATTGAATGAACACACTGCTATATTTAAAATGGATAACCAACAAAGATCTACTATATAGCAGAGAGAACTCTGCTCAATATTGTATAATAACCTAAATTGGAAAAGAATTTGAAAAAAAATAGATGTATGTGTATATATGTATATATAAAATATGTATGTATGTATAACTGAATGTCTTTGCTGTACACCTGAAATTATCACAACATTGTAAATAAACTATATTCTAATACAAAATTACAAAATTAAAAACAAATAAAAACAACATAGTTAAAAAAAGTATGCCTACTCTCAGTCTTGCAGCACACCAGGCCAGGAGTCGATGGGCTTCCTTTTCTTTCTAAAGGCAAAGCTAATGTTTAGGTTTGTGATCTCTCACTGATCTGCAGATCTGGGCCATCCTTCTGAGTATGCTCACCAGCTATCTGCCAAAGCTCGATATCACCATTGTCAGGAACATGCAGAGGGTAGGGCCACTGGGTGTGTGTACGTTGTTGGGGAGGGAGGAGGTGTGAAATGTGCAGAGCACCAGAGACATCTGTGTACTATTTAGGGATTGACAAGTGAGCCATCCTTTGTGGCTCCTGGGTAGGCTTTTTGATGGAGTCTACAACACAGTAGGATCCTTATGCCTTTAATGCTTCTAAAAAATCTTATCTGATTCTTCCAGACTCTTACCTCATGCATCTCATGACTCAGTCCCCTGGATGAGGAGAAAGAGAAGTGGTACCCTCTGACAAGGTCCCACACAGCTGGGAAAACCCCATTCTCACTTTCATGTTCTCTTTTCCTTTGTGGGGGAAATTATGGGCTGAGGTTTCTGCTGGCACTGAGCTGTGCTGTCTTGAAGAAGAAATGATTTGGGTAAAATCAAATTGTTCCTCCTATTTTCTCCGGTACATCCAATTTACATTTCAGCCTAAGATTTGTTTGTTTGTTTTACTTTAATATTGTGCAGGAACTTCTCTGCTGAAAACCTGGACTTCCACAAAGGCTCTTGTGTATGTGATGATTATCAGTGGTCAGCAGGGGCCCCAGGACTATAGCCAAGAGTACCTGGAGTTGGTTCACAGTCTACTGCAGGGTCCCCAACTGGGACCAAGCTCCGAATGCCATTATCCAATGAGTTTACAGGATTTCTCCTGGATCCCTTGGTGTGTGTTGCTGGATCCCACAGCTACCACATAGCTACTTTTGTCTACAGAAGGATGCCAGATAGTTGTTGGTGAAGGGATATAATGAGGGATATCTTATTAAGCCATGTGCTGGCATTATTGTGAGGGGAACTTTAACTTGTTAATTTTCACATTCTTCGCAAATGGTATACGTGAAGGTAATTTTTACAATTAGAATAAGAGAATGGTGTCTCTTATCTCACTTTAACTTAATATATGGTCAGTTCTGTCTAGTGCTTATGAAAGAAAAACAAACGTCAGAATTGAAAAAAATCTGCCATTAGCTTTATTTATTAATAATATATTTATCTCCTAGATGAAAAAGAGAATCAACAAATCATTAGCACTTATAAAAGATTTTGTTTGCAGATAAAAGACATATTTAAAAAAATAAATTACAACAAACCACAATTGAAAATCAAGATATTTGTAATAGCAACAAAAACTATAAAACCTTTAAAATAGTACACAAAACCTCTTTGAATAATAAGCACAAAAGCAGTTCTGAAACAAAATTAATAGCTTTATACTTTTATGAGATAGATTAATACTGTAAAATACATTTTATTTCCAATTTTAAAAAGGAGAACTGAATAAAGAGATGGGGAATTTGCCTACCTTTGGCCACCTCATTCCAAGAGTTGACTCATTGGTAAAGACTCTGTTGCTGGGAGAGACTGGGGGCAGGAGGAGAAGGGGACGACAGAGGATGAGATGGCTGGGTGGCATCACTGACTCGATGCACATGAGTTTGGGTGAACTCTGGGAGTTGATGATGGACAGGGAGGCCTGGCGTGCTGCGATTCATGGGGTCGCAGAGAGTTGGACATGACTGAGAGACTGAACTGATCTGAAGTGCAGATTGCAAAACCAGTAATAGATCTATGTATGTATTACACTTTGGTTGATAATGAAGCTGAGAAAGAGGAAAAGAGAGAAAAAAATATCTGTGGGGAAACATGAATACTTTAGTAGAGGGTTATATTTATCTTCCAAAGATGGCCTCAATAATATCTCCCATCCTACAAGTTCTTTCACAGTGTGACCTGTGAATGAACAGGTAATTAAAAGAGAGAAACCCCAAAGGAACTTCAGGCACATGAAAGTTGTTCAAACTCATTGGTAATTAGAATCAAGTAAATTAAAATAATAACGAATTATCACATTGTACTTATGAGATTGGCCTTGAGGGAAAAGTTACTCATCATCAGTTGTGGAGCTGTACGCATAAAGGAGCACTCATGCAAGATGGGAGGCTGGTGTATCCAGAGTGTATGTTAGTCCAGAGTCAAATTAATTGCACTGATACTCTGCGATACAATAATCTCACCCTTGCACATAAATCTCCGAAGAAACATTTGCAAAAATGTTTACTGCAGTTTTGTTTGTGGAAATAAGAATTTGGAGGCAGTTGTTGGAGCATCATTATGGCTATATTAAGTAAAACAGAGAGGAAGTACTCTATAGAGTATTATATAGCATTAGATCCATGGTGATGTGAAGATCTAAAAATAATTCTGATTTTTAAGAAATAAGGTGAGATATTAGGCTAATAGTATTCATGTAAAGTAAAAATCCATGCATATAAAGATCTAAGGTATATTTTACAAAGCTCAGTCTAAAATTAATTATGTTGAATAGATTATGGAGTAGGCAGTGAGGATATTGACAATTCATAAAATTGGTGATATAATTGACATATGAAGTGAAAAAATAGGTTAAAATAGATTAAAAAGAAATTTATGTATTTTCTTAGGGGTAAACAGAAATATTAATTGAGAGAGGATACATACCCAAGTATCTCTTTGTTGCTTCACCTTACTGTTGCAATCAATAACTCAGGGGAAAAGTATATTTGTGTTTGAGATCAACTTAAAATGACCGACACTGGTCAAGACAAACCTTCACAAGTTTCTCTGTTACCCAGATCATGCCCTGTTTCTTTGGTGCTTTTTTCCCTCTAGAGCTAGAAATTGCTTTTGACCCAGCACCTAGAGTAGAATGCAACCCATTATTCCTGTTCAATTTTTATTTCAGTTTTCATTGTATTTTTAAGGATGAGACTATCACTAGCATGCTAGAAAAATTGATTCTAGTTTCCTTCATAGAATGCTAAAGTTGGAAGAACCGTCACTGAACATCAAAAACAGAAGCAAAGCTTTTCAAACTGTGGCTCAGTAGGCAGAACAGGGAATTCAGGAACCCTCCTATCCCAGCTATGTGCAAGTCCAGACATGTAGATTTTTCACATCAGGGTCTTGATACTACTCAGTTCTTGTCATTAATAAATATATCAATATTCTCATAGGTTTTCTAACAAAGTGACTAGAATTTTTAAAAGAGAAGGAGAGAAAGAGGGAGGAAAGGAAGAAAGGAAGGAAAAGAGGGAAGGAGAGAAAAGAAAGGCAATGTTTTAAAATGCCTGCCTCATTTCAGTTACCATCTAAGATCTATTTCGTTATCTCTTTTTAAAGAAATGAGGAAATCTTTGAGACTCTAAGGGGTTCAGCAACTTTCTCAGAGTTTAAAAGCATGTAAGTAGAACAATGAGATTAAAAGCTACTCAAAACATAGCTCATGGAAATCATCAGCATCATCATCTGGGAGGTTGGTAGAATTGAGAAATTTCAGGCCTCACCTTTGAGTCTGAATCTGTGGGTTTGGGACCCTAAAGTCTGTGTTTTAACAAGCTTTCTATATGCTTCCCATGCACATTAAATTTTGATATCCTCTCCTACACCTATGTGCTTTCTCCATTATGCTAAGAAAATATTCTAGAAACTGTCTTTGTGCTCTTTCTAGTTTATTTAAAACTTTCTGTCCTCTGAACCAATATGAGGAAACAGCAGACTAAGGAAGGCTAGAAATATTTCATATGGCTTTTTTTTTTTTTTTTTTGTCTTCCTAAAGAGAGAAAAAAAGCGCTGCTAGAATAACTTACTTTTTTATGCAGGCAAACTTCAATGCATACTTGTATTAGAAAGCATAGAATAGTATATCTTCTAAATGATTGTCATTTAAGGAGAAATATCTTGAATCTGCTTAAGCCAAAGTTAGGAATGAAAATGAAGTATGATTCTCATATGAAATGATGTGGTTGCCCCCCTCTCATTAGTCCATTAGTTCAGAGATTAATACTGCTTTAATTTAATGGCTATAGTCAATGTTCAATGTTTGGCTGCATGTGAAATGTGTGAAGTATAAGTTCATTTGCAGCATTTGGCAGTATAAATCAGTCTTCTTGTTCATGAATTTCCCTTCAGCTAGGATCATATTTTCAGTGTGGCACATTGAATTTTTAATCTGTCATATAGGATTCAGAAATCCTTAATAGCAGATTACTAAGAATTTGCTAAAAGTGATTGCAAGTTACACATTAGCTTCAAATTAGTGAGGGTGAGTTTCCAGCAAATTTGGGAGACTGATTAAGATTTATTAAGAGCTCTCTCTCAGGGTATCATTAGATAAACAGAAAAGAAGATATTGCAATTTGAAACCATTGAAGATGACAACTTAGTATAAAATGAATACTCTATTTTTAAATCAGCTGTTGAATTGTTTGTAGTTCGCTGTAAAGTCTTAGATGATTTTTTCAATTGTACCACTCCCATTTGTTAATGAATTTGAAATATAGTAAGTAGTCTTTAGAAAATGTTTATTCTCCAGGATCGGAGTCTTTAGAATTCACTCCTCCAATGAATATATTCTAGGTCTTCTTTCCAAAGTGCCTCAGTGCATGATCATCCAGTACATTCAGCATACTGACTTTCATTCCACTCAGATTGAGCCAGCACACAAATCATTGTTATAAAGTTTTAATTGGTGCATTCCATGGGGTTGCAAAGAATTTTAATTGGGTCGTTTATTTTTCTGGAATTGAGCTGCATAAGTTGCTTGTATATTTTTGAGATTAGTTGTTTGTCAGTTGCTTCATTTGCTATTATTTTCTCCCATTCAGAAGGCTGTCTTTTCACCTTGCTTATATTTTCCTTTGTTGTGCAGAAGCTTTTAATTTTAATTAGATCCCATTTGTTTATTTTTGCTTTTATTTCCAGAATTCTGGGAGGTGGATCATAGAGGATCCTGCTGTGATTTATGTCTGAGAGTGTTTTGCCTATGTTCTCCTCTAGGAGTTTTATAGTTTCTGGTCTTACATTTAGATCTTTAATCCATTTTGAGTTTATTTTTGTGTGCGGTGTTAGAAAGTGATCTAGTTTCATTCTTTTACAAGTGGGCCAAAGAACTAAATAGACATTTCTCCAAAAAAGACATACGGATGGCTAACACACACATGAAAAGATGCTCAACATCACTCATTATCAGAGAAATGCAAATCAAAACCACAATGAGGTACCACTTCACACCAGTCAGAATGGCTGCGATCCAAAAATCTGCAAGCAATAAATGCTGGAGAGGGTGTGGAGAAAAGGGAACCCTCCTACACTGTTGGTGGGAATGCAAACTAGTACAGCCACTATGGAGAACAGTGTGGAGATTCCTTAAAAAATTGCAAATAGAGCTGCCTTATGACCCAGCAATCCCACTCCTGGGCATACACACGGAGGAAACCAGAATTGAAAGAGACACATTTAGCCCAATGTTCATCGCAGCACTGTTTATAATAGCCAGGACATGGAAACAACCTAGATGTCCATCGGCAGATGAATGGATAAGAAAGCTGTGGTACATATACACAATGGAGTATTACTCAGCCGTTAAAAAGAATTCATTTGAATCAGTTCTGATGAGATGGATGAAACTGGAGCCGATTATACAGAGTGAAGTAAGCCAGAAAGAAAAACACCAATACAGTATTCTAACACATATATATGGAATTTAGAAAGATGACAATGACGACCCTGTATGCAAGACAGGAAAAAAGACACAGCTGTGTATAACGGACTTTTGGACTCAGAGGGAGAGGGAGAGGGTGGGATGATTTGGGAGAATGGCATTCTATCATGTATACTATCATGTAAGAATTGAATCGCCAGTCTATGTCTGACGCAGGATACAGCATGCTTGGGGCTGGTGCATGGGGATGACCCACAGAGATGTTATGGGGAGGGAGGTGGGAGGGGGGGTTCATGTTTGGGAACACATGTAAGAATTAAAGATTTTAAAATTAAAAAAATAAAAAATAAAAAAAAAGGAAAAGACCCTGAAGCTGGAGAAGAAAAATAATAATAATAATAATAAAATGTATTCTTAAAAAAAAAAAAAAAAGAATTTTAAATGCTGAGAGGTTACAGTCATTAAAATCCTAGTAAGTGATTCAGTTCAGTTCAGTCTCTCAGTCGTGTCTGACTCTTTGTGACCCCGTGAATCACAGCACTCTGGGCCTCCCTGTCCATCACAAACTCCCGGAGTTCACTCAGACTCACATCCATCGAGTCAGTGATGCCATCCAGACATCTCATCGTCTGTCATACCCTTCTACTCTTGCCCCCAACCCCTCCCAACATCAGAGTCTATACCAATGAGTCAACTTTTCGCATGAAGCAGCCAAAGTACTGGAGTTTCAGCTTTAGCATCATTCCTTCCAAAAAAAATCCCAGGGCTGATCTCCTTCAGAATAGACTGGCTGGATCTCCTGGCAGTATAAGGGACTCTCAAGAGTCTTCTACAACACCAATCTTTTTCCAGCATCAATTCTTCGGCGCTCAGCCTTCTTCACAGTCCAACTGTCACATCCATACATGACCACAGGAAAAACCATACCCTTGACTAGACGGACCTTAGTCGGCAAAGTAATGTCTCTGCTTTTGAATATGCTATCTAGGATGGTCATAACTTTTCTTCCAAGAAGGAAGCATCTTTTATTTTCATGGCTGAAGTCACCATCTCCAGTGATTTTGAAGCCCCCCAAAATAAAGTCTGACACTGTTTCCATTGTTTCCCATCTATTTCCCATGAAGTGATGGGACTGGATACCCATCACTTCCCATCACTTCACCCAGATACAAAGATACCATGATCTTCATTTTCTGAATGTTGAGCATTAAGCCAACTTTTTCACTCTCCACTTTCACTTTCATCAAGAGGCTTTTTAGTTCCTCTTCACTTTCTGCCATAAGGGTGGTGTCATCTGCATATCTGAAGTTATTGGTATTTCTCCCGGCAATCTTGATTCCAGCTTGTGCTTCTTCCAGTCCAGCGTTTCTCATGATGTACTCTGCATATAAGTTAAATAAGCAGGGTGACAATATACAGCCTTGACGTACTCCTTTTCCTATTTGGAACCAGTCTGTTGTTCCATGTCCAGTTCTAACTGTTGCTTCCTGACCTGCATACAGATTTCTCAAGAGGCAGGTCAGGTGGTCTGGTATTCCCATCTCTGTCAGAATTTTCCACAGTTTATTATGATCCACCCAGTCAAAGGCATTGACATAGTCAATAAAGCAAAAATATATGTTTTTCTGGAACTCTCTTTCTTTTTTGATGATTCAGCGAATGTTGGCAATTTGATCTCTGGTTCCTCTGCCTTTTCTAAAACCAGCTTGAACATATGGAAGTTCATGGTTCACATATTGCTGAAGCCTGGCTTGGAGAATTTTGAGCATTAACTTACAAGCATGTGTCTCAGAGGGTAAAGTGTCTGCCTGCAATGTGGGAGATCTGGGTTTGATCCCTGGGTTGGGAAGATCCCCTGGAGAAGGAAATGGCAATCCACTCCAGCATTCTTGCCTGGAAAATCTCATGGACAGAGAAGCCTGGTAGGCTACACTCTATGGAGTTGCAAAGAGTTGGACAGGACTAAGCAACTTCACTTTCACTTACTAACATGTAAGATGAGTGCAATTGTGTGGTAGTTTGAGCATTCTTTGGCATTGCCTTTCTTTGAGATTGGAATGAAAACTGACCTTTTCCAGTCCTGTGGCCACTGCTGAGTTTTCCAAATTCGCTGGCATAGTGAGTGCAGCATTTTCACAGCATCATCTTTCAGGATTTGAAATAGCTCCGCTGGAATTCCATCACCTCCGCTAGCTTTGTTCGTAGTGATGCTTTCAAGGCCCACTTGACTTCACATTCCAGGATGTCTGGCTCTAGATTAGTGATCACACCATCATGATTATCTGGGTCGTGAAGGTCTTTTTTGTACAGTTCTTCCATGTATTCTTGCCACCCCTTCTTAATATTTCTGCTTCTGTTAGGTCCAGAACACTACTGTCCTTTATAAAGCCCATCTTTGCATGAAATGTTCCCTTGGTATCTCTAATTTTCTTGAAGAGATCTCTAGTCTTTCCCATTCTGTTCTTCTCCTCTATTTCTTTGCATGAATTGCTGAGGAAGGCTTTCTTATCTCTTCTTGCTATTCTCTGGAACTCTGCATTCAGATGCTTATATCTTTCCTTTTCTCCTTGGCTTTTCACCTCTCTTCTTTTCACAGCTATTTGTAAGGCCTCCCCAGACAGCCATTTTGCTTTTTGCATTTCTTTTCCATGGGGATGGTCTTGATCCCTGGCTCCTGTACAATGTCACGAACCTCAGTCCCTAGTACATCAGGCACTCCATCTATCAGATCTAGGCCCTTAAATCTATTTCTCACTTCCACTGTATAATCATAAGGGATTTGATTTAGGTCATACCTGAATGGTCTAGCGGTTTTCCCTACTTTCTTCAATTTGAGTCTGAATTTGGTAATAAAGGGTTCATGATCTGAGCCACAGTCAGCTCCTGGTCTTCTTTTTGCTGACTGTATAGAGCTTCTCCATCTTTGGCTGCAAAGAATATAATCAATCTGATTTCAGTGTTGACCATCTGGTGATGTCCATGTGTAGAGTCTTCTCTTGTGTTGTTGGAAGAGGGTGTTTGCTCTGACCAGTGCATTTTCTTGGCAAAACTCTATTAGTCTTTCCCCTGCTTCATTCTACATTCCAAGGCCAAATTTGCCTGTTACTCCAGGTGTTTCTTGACTTCCTACTTTTGCATTCCAGTTCCCTATAATGAAAAGGACATCTTTTTTGGATGTTAGTTCTACAAGGTCTTGTAGGTCTTCATAGAACCATTCATCTTCAGCTTCTTCAGCATTACTGGTTGGGGCATAGATTTGGATTACTGTGATATTGAATAGTTTGCCTTGGAAATGAACAGATATCATTCTGTTGTTTTTGAGATTGCATCCAAGGACTGCATTTTGGACTCTTTTTTTGACCATGATGGCTACTCAATTTCTCCTGAGGGATTCCTGCCCACAGTAGTAGATATAATGGTCATCTGAGTTAAATTCACCCATTCCAGTCCATTTTAGTTCACTGATTCCTAGAATGTTGACATTCACTCTTGCCATCTCTTGTTTGACCACTTCCAATTTGTCTTGATTCATGGACCTGACATTCCAGGTTCCTATGCAATATTGCTCTTTACAGTATGAGAGTGCTTATATCACCAGTCACATCCACAGCTGGGTGTTGGTTTTGCTTTGACTCCATTCCCTCATTCTTTTTGGAGTTATTTCTCCACTGATCTCCAGTAACATATTGGGTACCTACTGACCTGAGGAGTTCCTCTTTCAGTATCCTATCATTTTGTCTTTCCATACTGTTCATGGGGTTCTCAAAGCAAGAATAATGAAGTGGTTTGCCATTCCCTTCTCCAGTGTACCACATTCTGTCAGACCTCTCCACCATTACCCGCCCATCTTAGGTTGCCCCACGGGCATGGATTAATTTCCTTGAGTTAGACAAGGCTGTGGTCCTAGTGTGATTAGATTGACTAGTTTTCTGTGAGTATGGTTTCAGTGTGTCTGCCCTCTGATGCCCTCTTGCAACACCAAACATCTTACTTGTGTTTCTCTTACCTTGGGCTTGAGGTATCTCTTCACGGCTGCTCCAGCAAAGCACAGCTGCTGCCCTTTACCTTGGATGAGGGGTATCTCCTCACTGCCGCCCTTCCTGACCTTCAATGTGTGATAGTTCCTCTAGGCTTTCCTGCGCCCCTGCAGCCACCTCTCCTAGGACATTGGGTTGTTCCTCCAGCCCACTGCCCCTGACCTCAGACACGGGGTAGCTCCTCTTTGCCACTGCCCTTTGGGTATGGGGTCCTCCCAGCTTCTGCCCCTGACCTCGGACATAAGTAGCTCTTCTCAGCCACTCTTAGTGGGCCAGTTGCATCCGCCCGTGCTTAGTAAGTGATTCAGTTCAGTTCAGTTCAGTCGCTCAGTCGTGTCCGACTCTTTGTGACCCCATGAATCACAGCACACCAGGCCTCTCTGTCAATCACCAACTCTCAGAGTTCACTCAGACTCACATCCATCGAGTCAGTGATGCCATCCAGACATTTCATCTTCTGTTGTCCCCTTGTCCTCCTGTCCCCAATCCCTCCCAGCATCAGAGTCTTTTCCAAAGAGTCAGCTCTTGGCATCAGGTGGCCAAAGTACTGGAGTTTCAGCTTCAGCATCATTCCTTCCAAAGTAATCCCAGGGCTGATCTCCTTCTGAATGGACTGGTTGGATCTCCTTGCAGTCCAAGGGACTCTCAAGAGTCTTCTCCAACACCACACAGTTCTAAAGCATCAATTCTTGCACATTTGACATTATCATAAATCTATTAATTTGTATATATAGAGATATATATAAATGTATAACATACATATATATAATTTCTTTGTATACTTTTAGATATCAAAGTCAAGTTCCATGGGGGAAAAAAATGTCAAGTTCCAGAGTCCATTTCATGGCCTCTGAATGTTGCTGTAGTAACACATATATATGATTCCATTAAAAAAAGGAGAAAAAAAGTTCTGCTTTGACTTGGAAAAATTATATACTTAAATATATATAAATATGCATATATATATATATATATTCCCATAGAAAAAAAGCAGAGGTTATGCTTTGATTTTGTTTTTCTTATTACTTAACTGTAGAGGCTATAATTAAAAACATAGAACTGGTAGTTCTACCCATTTTTTTTTTAAATTAGATGTTTCTATCGTATTTATCCCCTTGAAAAAATTCAGGGTAACATTTAAGTGTTTAGAATTTTACATTGTGGAAAATTTCATTAAAAATACATCATGAATTGAAAGATATTTCAAAGGGTCAACATTACTTACTTAGAATATGTTATGACTTATAGTAGTCTCACTATGATATTTTCAATGAATAAATTGTAACTAGACCCTCTCCTTTCCCCTTTGTATAGTAAATAAAAGATAATTCTTCTCATGTTATCACTAGGAAGAGACAGACCAATTAGAATCTGTGTATATGAGCTGAATGGATAACATTTGGATATAAGGTATTTGAAAGTATCTGCGTTCTGATAAGCAAATACAGCACATTTGACATTATCATAAATCTATTAATTTGTGTTATCCTGAACCTCATAATCTTTTTCTTCAGCTCCCCATGAAGTCCAGTGTATAAAACTGACAGATCTATGCTGGGGTTCAGAGGGAGTCATTGACACAGTATTTGGCATTAGCCTTATCAATCAAAGAGGAAAATGAACAGACTTGGGCAAATACTGTATGCTGGGACCAAGTTAAAATCAGCTAAACCACCTCCAGCTCATTGTCAACATCACTGGGGAAGTCATCATGCCATTTCTTTGTGACAACTTTTGGGCACTGACAACCAGCTGGGAGACTCCCTTAGAAAAGATATCATCTAAAATCTAATGTGCTAAGTGTGCTCTGCAGCGCTGGAGCAGAGTCTGCACAGTGCTGGAGCAACTATGAGGATATACTCCACATGCAAGGGCAGAGAAACCCCAGCAAGACAGTAGGTGCTAGAGCAGCAGGCAGGGCACTGGTGCGACTTTGAGGAGATAACCCATGTCCAAAGGCAAAGGAGACGCTCAAGCAAGATGTTAGAAGGTGTGAAATAGCATTAAGAATCAAACCCCATACCTGCCAGAGTTGCTCAGAGGGCTCAAACATAGCTTGTGCACACCAGGACCCAGGAGAAAGAAGCAGTGACCCTACAGGAGACTGACCCAGATTTGCCAGTGAGAATCCAGGAGTCTCCAGCAGAGGCATGAGTCCACGGTGGGCTACTGCAGTGGGCAGTGAGTGCTGCAGTGCAGGCATGGGACGTTTTGAAGGAGGACTCCATTATCTTCAACACCTCCATCATAGTTTGGTCCCAGATAAATAACAGGGAAGGAAGACAGCCCCACCCATGAACAGAAAATTGTATTACAGATTTATGGAGCATATCCCTGCCCATCAGAGCAAGACCCACTTTCCCCCTCAGTCAGTCTCTCCCATCAGGAAGTTTCCATAGGCCTCTTATCCTTCTTCACCAAAGGGCAGACAGACTGAAAACCACAATCACAGAAAACTAAACAATCTGATCACATGGACCACAGCCTTGTATTAACTCAAGGAAACTGAGCCATACTGTGTAGGGCCACCCAAGATGGATGAGTCATGGTGGAGAGTTCTGACCAAACGTGGTCCACTGATGAAGGGAATGGCAAACCACTTCAGTATTCCTGCATTAAGAACCACATGAACAGTATGAAAGGCAAAAAGTTAGGACACTGAAAGATGAAATCCCCAGGTCAATAGGTGACCAATATGCTACTGGAGATCAGTAGAGAAATAACTCCAGAAATAATGAAGGGATAGAGCCAAAGCAAAACCAACACCCATCTGTGGATGTGACTGGTGATGGAAGTAAAGTCCAATGCTGTAAAGAGCAATATTGCATAGGAACCTGGAATGTTAGGTCCATGAATCAAGGGAAATTGGAAGTGGTCAAACAGGAGATAGCAAGACTGAATGTTGACAACCTAGAAATCAGTGAACTAAAATGGACTGGAATGGGTGAATTTAACTCATATGACAAGAATCGTGAATCATGAACTTCCAGATGTTTAAGCAGGTTTTTGAAAAGGCAGAAGAACCAGAGATGAAATTGCCAACATTCGCTAGATCATCGAAAAACAAAAGAGTTCCAGAAAAACATCTATCTTTGCTTTATTGACTATGCCAAAGCCTTTGACTGTGTGGATCACAATAAACTGTGGAGAATTCAAGATGGGAATACCAGACCACCTGACCTGCCTCTTGAGAAACCTATATGCAGGTAAGGAAGCAACAGTTAGAACTAGACATGCAACAATAGACTGGTTCCAAATAGGAAAAGGAGTACGTCAAGGCTGTATATTGTCACCCTGCTTATTTAACTTCTATGCAGAGCACATCATGAGAAACGCTGAGCTGGAGGAAGCACAAGCTAGAATCAATATTGCCGGGAGAAATATCAATAACCTCAGAAATGCGGATGACACCACCCTGATGGCAGATAGTGAAGAAGAACTAAAGAGCCTCTTGATGAAAGTGAAAAAAGAGAGTGAAAAAGTTGGCTTAAAGTTCCACATTCAGAAAACGAAGATCATGGCATCTGGTCCCATCACTTCATGGCAAATAAATGGGGAAACAGTGGAAACAGTGACTGACTTTATTTTTCTGGGCTGCAAAATCATTGCAGATGATGATTGCAGCCATGAAATTAAAAGACACTTACTCCTTGGAGGAGTTATGACCAACCTAGACAGCATATTAAAAAGCAGAGACATTACTTTGTCAACAAAGATCTGGCCATGTCAAGGCTATAGTTTTTCCTGTGGTCATGTATGGATGTGACAGCTGGACTATAAAGAAATCTGAGCACCTAAGAATTGATGCTTTTGAACTGTGGAGTTGGAGAAGACTCTTGAGAGTCCCTTGGACTCCCAGGATATCCAACCAGTCCATCCTAAAGGAAATCAGTCCTGGGTGTTCATTGGAAGGGCTGATGCTGAAACTGAAACTCCAATACTTTGGCCACCTGATGCGATGAGCTGACTCATTTGAAAAGACCCTGATGTTGGGAAAGATTAAAGGCAGGAGGAGAAGGGGACGACAGAGGATAAGATGGTTAAATGGAATCACTGACTCAATGGACATAAGTTTAGGTTAACTCCAGTAGTTGGTAATGGACAGGGAGGCCTAGTGTGCATGGTTCATAGGGTCGCAAAGAGTCAGACACGACTGAGTGACTGAATGAACTGAACTAACCTTAAAGAGTTTAGTACCAATAAATTCTTAATAAGAACAATGTTTTATCCAAATTAATTTAATTATAATATTGTCATATGTATCCTTATTTTATTTTGATTATGAAAAATAAAATCTGTGACATATAAATAATTGGCAATATTAATCATAAGTATTACAAAAATATATCTGGTTATAAATAAAATACAATATTTCTTTTCCATTATCATCTATTATAAACTATTTAATATAGTTCAATATCCTCAATAAGATATATTTAGGACCTTGTCTATTTATTTCTATGCAGAGTAGTTTTAAGGAAAAAGTTCTGGAGGAAAATTTGGGATACAAATAGAATGATTCTTGTTTAGAAAATAAAATGTCATTTATCCAACAGTATGCATGTAGTATTATTCCATTTTTGATGTTACATATGTATGTCAATATGTATATGAATATATATAATTAAGAGGGAAGACAAAAACATATACTGTATATAGAGTTACAGATGGAAAATGTGTCTATTTGAAATAGTACAAAAATATTATGTTTTTCTAAGTAATATTCAGAAAGTTTTTAAGCAGTTTAAAAGTTGTTGAAGAGCTTCATATTATAGACATTGGGAGACTGTATTCATATACCCCATACCTACTACTCTCTGTAATCAGTATCTTCATCAGTGTAGTACATTTGTTATAAATAAAAGTACAAATCAAACCAATATTGACTTATTACTGTTAACACAAGTCAATCTTTGATTCATATTTTCCAAGATTCTGCCTAAATCTCTTTTTTATTGTTTTTACAGGATCCAATCCCTGTGTACCATATCATAGTCAATCCCCTCAAGCTATTACTAAATTTTTCTAATTTTGATGACTTTGACAGGTTTAATACTGGTCATATATTTTTCTAGAATGACTACTGATTTGAGTCTGTCTGATTTTGTTTTCCATGATTAGACTGAGGTTAGGAAAGATTTTTGAAAGTAAGACCACAGAGGTAAAGTACAATTTTCATTACATCATATCCTGGGTACATGCTATCAGCATGACTCATCACTTTTGATGACTTTGATTACCTGGCTGAGGTAGGGTTTGTCAGATTTCTGTGTAATATTGTAAAATTATCTACCCTGTCCCCCTCCCCACACACACACACATTCTATGCTGTGCTTTCTCTGGAGGAAAGTAATTGCATGAAGATCAAACTGCTTAAGAGCAAGTTTTCTCTATCTCTTCTAGGAGAGATTATCTTCATAAATCATTTAGAGTTCTTCTGAATGAGAATCTTGTCCAGTCTCTTTTATTTATTTATTCATGTATTGTTCTTATCAATTTAGATTCCTGGGTGTTTATTTTATTATTTAGATTATAATCAAATGCTACTTCATTATTATTTTTTGCTCAATTTTTTAAGCTTTCATTTGAATCTAGTTGTTTCTTTGACACATCCCCTTTGAAACTGAGCAGAATCTTTCAGGTCCCTCCCAAGTACAAAGGCCCCTCTGTATTCCCTGCCTTCTATTTATAGAAGAAAAAAAAAAAAAAAAAAAAAGCTCAAACAGGTAATGATCAGGACAGCCAAGTCACAGAATCTTGTTTCTCCCTAAAGAACTAAGATAACAATGTCTGATGCATGTCCCTGAGTGGTTTTACAGATACTGTAACAGCCACCAGAGGAGAAAAGAAACTAACTTCATGATGACCAGACTGCAACCATGAAATAAGCTGGAGTATTAATGTATAATACCCTGAATCTATGGCAAGTACAATTCCCAGAACTGACTTAAAGAGTATGAGATTACTATTAATGCTCATACTATTCCACACCTGTATGGTTATAAAAATAACAGTGACTTAATCTGCCTATATATGTAAATAAACAACTAAAATTATCAGCAAAGAGATGTTGCAGACATATTTCAACATCTGTCACTCTAAGACCTCAACACCCCTTCTCAGCATAAAGCTGGGGACCGACATTCACCCCTAATGCCATAGAAATGTCTGACAGTGAAGATTTGCATGCAGCTCTTTTCAGGAAGCAGTTCTTTGTTGAAAGCAGCTTTTTTTCAGCAAGCAACTTTTGCAGGAGACCCTTTGTTTTGTCACTTTAGCAGCTATGTTTTAACTTAACCTTTATACCAGGTTTCCCCATGCTTCGCTAACTTCTAGCCCAAACACATCATTCAGATGCTTTGATCACACAATGCTTTGCCTAACCCGTTGAATTTTTTCTCAGATTAAATAAGTAGAAATGAAGGTGAAATAATTAATGGATGACTAAATTGTTTCTACAGCTTGAGAAAACTATGGATAAGATAGCAACGAAAGGAAGACCACAAGGAGTCAGTGAACCACACGTAGTGAAAGACCATGAAAACTCTGATCCATTCCCCAGATGGTTAACTGAGACTGGCTTCCACTTTTTCCTTTCAAATGTTTTCATGGCTGAGAAGAATCCTTGGAGATGTTTCTGGGACATGAATCTGCCTTCTCCCCAGGTTCCTGGCACCTTAATAAAGCAATCTTTTCTTTTCCAGGCAACACTTGTCTCTCAAGAATTGCCTGGAGCAGTGAGCAACTGAATCTGAGTTCAATAGCACCTTTAGTGTTGTTGATGGTGGTGGTGGTGGTGACATGGATGAGTCTTTTGTTAGTTTCTATACTTTGTATTACACTTCTGTTTTGTTGGCAAGGGAAGACATTACAGGCCCATTTTGTGTGTTTCCTGTACAAATCTTTAAATCAGTTATTTCTCCAAGGTATCCTAGTTCCCTTTTTTAGAAAATGGTATTAGAAACTAAGAGTTGAGCAAAGAACATGCTCATTTCTTGGGGGAATCATTTTGCAATTTATTTACCCAACATAACACATACTTTTCTTAAAATTTTTCACTCTTGAACCCGTTCTCCCAATTGCTCCAAAATTCAATTTATAGTTAGACTTAATTTTCTTCTACCTTACAATGTCTAGGCTGAAAATACAGGGTATATTCACAGTTGGGCTTTTTGGTGGTTTGATGGTAGAGAATCACCTGCCAGTGCAGGAGATGCAAATTTCATCCGTGGGTAGAGAAGATTCCCTGGAGAAGGAAATGACAACCACCTCCAATATTCTTGTCTGGGAAATCTCATCAACAGAGGAGTCTGTTGGGCTATAGTCCATGGGGTCACAAAAAGAGTAAGACTTGACTAAACAATACTCATACTGATCACATTGAAATGTATGTCCACTTATGTACATGGATTTGACTTTTTCCCTCCCCAGTCCAAAGTTGTTTTGAGTATATATATATATATATATATATATATATATATATATACTTAGTGCGGTTGGATTCTTTACCAGTTGAGCCACATGGGAAGCCACAAGTTTGCAACACCAAGACGGCAGAGTAGAAGGATGTGTTTCATCTTCTCCTCTGAGAACTCCAAAATTATAACTCGCTATTCAACAACCATCAACAGGAGAATGTTGAATCCCACCAAAAAAAGATACCGCACATGCAAGGGCAAAGGAGAAGCCCCAGCAAGATGATGTGAAGGGCAAAATCACATTTAGAATCAAACCTCATACTCACCAGAGATGATTGGAGAGTTCAAACAAAACTTACCTGCACCAGGAAACCCCTCATAGACTGAGTCAGACCTGCCTATGAGTGTTTGAGTGTCTCCAGTTGAATTACAGGTCAGCAGTGGCCTGACACAGGGGCAGGGGCTTTGGGTACAGCAGACTTGGTTATGGCATAAGCCCTCTTGGAAGAGGTCATCATTATCTACACCACAGAGCCACCAGAACAGATTCTTGGAGGGCACAAACAAAACCTGTGTTCACCAAGATCCAGGAGAAAGGGACTTCATAAGGGACAGACCCAGACTTGTCCATGAGTGTCCAGGAATCTCTGTTGGAGTCGTGGGACTGTGGCACTGTGGTGGCCTGCTGCAGCGTTGAGGGCACTGAGAACTGCAATGAGTGCATATGACCTTTTGAAGAAGGTAGCCATTATCTTCATTACCTCCACCATAGTTTGGCCCCTAAAATGAAAAGGACATCTTTTTTGGGTGTTAGTTCTAAAAGATCTTGTAGGTCTTCATAGAACCATTCAACTTCACCTTCTTCAGCATTACTGGTTTGGTCATAGACTTGGATTACTGTGATATTGAATGGTTTGCCTTGGAAAGAACAGAGATCATTCTGTCATTTTGAGATTGCATCCAAGTACTGCATTTCAGACTCTTTTGTTGACCATGATGGCTACTGTATTTCTTCTAAGGGGTTCCTGCCCACAGTAGGAGATATAATGGTCATCTGAGTTAAATTCACATAATCCAATCCATTTTAGTTCACTGATTCCTAGAATGTTGACGTTCACTCTTATCATCTCCTGTTTGATCACTTCCAATTTGCCTTGATTCATGGACCTAACATTTCAGGTTCCTATGCAATATTGCTCTTTACAGCATCGGACCTTGCTTTTACCACCAGTCATATCCACAGCTGGGTATGGTTTTTCCTTTGGCTCCATCCCTTCATTCTTTCTGGAGTTATTTATCCACTGATCTCCAGTAGCATATCAGGCACCTACCGACCTGGGGAATTCCTCTTTCAGTATCCTATCATTTTGCCTTTTAAATACTGTAGATGGAGTTCGCAAGGGAAGAATACTGAAGTGGTTTGCCATTCCCTTCTCCAGTGGACTACATTCTGTCAGACCTCTCCACCATGACCCACCCATCTTGGGTGGCCCCACATGGCATGGCTTAGTTTCACTGAGTTAGACAAGGCTGTGTTCCATGTAATCAGACTGATTAGTTTTCTGTGATTATGGTTTCAGTGTGTCTGCCCTCTGATGCCCTCTTGCAACACCTACCATCTTACTTGGGTTTCTCTTACCTTGGATGAGGGGTATCTCTTCATGGCTGCCCCAGTAAAGCACAGCCGCTGCTCCTTACCTTGGACCAGGGGTATCTCCTCACGGCTGCCTCTCCTGACCTTGAACGTGAGGTAGCTCCTCTCAGCCCTCCTGTGCCTGTGCAGCCGCCTCTCCTGGGACATGGGGTAGCTCCTCTCGGCAGTCGCCTCTGAACTTGGAAGTAGGGGACTGGAATGCAAAAGTAGGAAGTCAAGAAACACCTGGAGTAACAGGCAAAGTTGGCCTTGGAATAAGGAATAAAGCAGGGCAACGGCTAGAATAGTTTTGCCAAGAGAATGTACTGGTCATAGCAAACACCCTCTCCCAACAACACAAGAGAAGACTCTACACATGGACATCACCAGATGGTCAACACCGAAATCAAATTGATTATATTCTTTGCAGCCAAAGATGGAGAAACTCTATACATTCAACAAAAACAAGACGAGAGCTGACTGTGGCTGAGATCACGAACTCTTTATTGCCAAATTCAGACTGAAATTGAAGAAAGTGGGGAAAACCACTAGACCATTTAGGTATGACCTAAATCAAATCCTTTATGATTATACAGTGGAAGTGAGAAATAGATTTCAGGGACTAGATCTGATACACAGAGTGCCTGATGAACTATGGATAGAGGTTCATGACATTGTACAGGAGCCAGGGATCAAGACCATCCCCATAGAAAAGAAATGCAAACAAGTAAAATGGCTGTCTGGGGAGGCCTTACAAATAGCTGTGAAAAGAAGAGAACTGAAAAGCAAAGGAGAAGAGGAAAGATATAAGCATCTGAATGCAGAGATCCAAAGAATAGCAAGAAGAGATAAGAAAGCCTTCTTCAGCAATCAATGCAAAGAAATAGAGGAAAAGAACAGAATGGGAAAGACCAGAGATCTCTTCAAGAAAATTAGAGATACCAAGGGAACAGTTCATGCAAAGATGGGCTCGATAAAGGGCAGAAATTATATGGACCTAACAGAAGCAGAAGATATTAAGAAGAGGCGGTAAGAGTACACAGAAGAACTGTACAAAAAAGATCTTCACTACCAAGATATTCACGGTGGTGCATTCACTCACCTAGCGCCAAACATCCTGGAATGTGAAGTCAAGAGGGCCTTAGAAAGCATCACTACGAACAAAGCTAGTGGAGGTGATGGAATTCCAGTTGAGCTATTTCAAATCCTGAAAGATGATGCTGTGAAAGTGTTGCAGTCACTATGCCAGCAAATTTGGAAAACTCAGCAGTGGCCACAGGACTGGAAAAGGTCAGTTTTCATTCCAATTCCAAAGAAAGGCAATGCCAAAGAATGCTCAAAATACTGCACAATTGCTCTCATCTCACACACTAGTAAAGTAACACTCAAAATTCTCCAAGCCAGGCTTTAGCAATACATGAAGCGTGAACTTCCAAATGTTCAAGCTGGTTTTAGAAAAGGCGGAGGAACCAGAGATCAAATTGCCAACATCTGCTGGATCATCGAAAAAGCAAGTGAGTTCCAGAAAGACATCTATTTCTGCTTTATTGACTATGCCAAAGCCTTTGACTGGGTGGGTCACAATAAACTTTGGGAAATTCTGAGAGAGATGGGAATACCAGACCACCTGACCTGCCTCTTGAGAAATCTGTATGCAGGTTAGTTAGAACTGGACATGGAACAACAGACCGGTTCCAAATAGGAAAAGGAATATGTCAAGGCTGTATATTGTCACCTTGCTTATTTAACTTATATGCAGAGTACATCATGAGAAATGCTGGGCTGTAAGAAGCACAAGTTGGAATCAAGATTGCCAGGAGAAATATCAATAGCCTCAGATATGCAGATGACACCACCCTTATAGCAGAAAGTGAAGAGGAACTAAAAAGCCTCTTGATGAAAGTAAAAGTGAGAGTGGAAAAGTTGGCTTAAAGCTCAACATTCAGAAAATGAAGACCATAGCATCTGGTCCCATCTCTTCATGGGAAATAGATGGGGAAACAATGGAAACAATGAGAGACTTCATTATTTTGTGCTTCAAAAGCAATGCAGATGGTGACTTTAGCTGTGAAATTAAAAGACGCTTTCTCCTTGGAAGATAAGTTATAACTAACCTATACAGCAATTAAAAAGGAGAGACATTCCTTTGCCAATAAAAGTACATCTAGTCAAAGCTATGGTTTTTCCAGTAGTCATGTATGGATGTGAGTACTGAAATATAAAGAAAGCTGAGCACTAAAAAATTGATGCATTTGAACTGTGTTGTTGGAGAAGACTCTTGAGGATCCCTTGGACTGCAAGGAATTCCAACCAGTCTATCTTAAAGGAAATCAGTCCTGAATATTCATGGGAAGGACTTATGCTAAAGCTAAAACTCCAGTACTTTGGCCATATGATGCAAAGAACTGACTCACTAGAAAAGACCCGGATGCTGGGAAAGATTGAAGGTGGGAGGAGATGGGGACGACAGAGGATGAGATGGGTGGATGGCATCACCGACTCGATGGACATGAGTTTGAGCAAGCTCCAGGAGTTAGTGATGAACAGGGAGTTCTAGCATGCTGCAGTCCATGGAGTCGAAAAGTCAGACACGACCAAGTGACTGAACCAAACTGGTACTAAGTGCCCTTTTAGAATCCAAAGTCTTGGGGGAAAGTAATTGTTCACTTGACTATTTTGACAATGCAGTGTAAATTTGTGCTCAAAACCAGCATGAATGAAGGAAGTAGGTTTTCCATTCCTCACAGCATATATGGCCACTATCCTTTATTACTTTCATCTCTGATTTTAATTCCTAGACCCACTGAACTGGTTTGTCTCCTTTAACTGTCCCTCTTATCATTTCATCTCTACATTTGCCCCTTTTTTTGTTTAAGAACAATACACTCTTTTTACTATTCCCTCCACACCAGCAAAACATACAATTTGTTATAAGAAGAGTCTAGAGTTATTTTAGTTTGCTCTATTAGAACCATGTCTCCAATCTAATAATTTACAGAGTTTTATTGTGAGTAATTCTGTAAATTGATGTTTCTGCTGGTGACAGAGAAAAGGAAAAAATCTACCTGATGTAATAAAATATAGAAAAGTAAGGTAATTGTGAATTTCTTTTGGCTAAAAATTTCTAGAGATAGAAGAATAGGAAGCTTTTTTTTTTTTTTTTTCTTTTCTGCTCCATATAAACTCTCTAAGATATTCAATTATGTTTATATACTTGGTCTGGATGTCTTTTGATTATATTCAGATATAGAAAAAATGTAGTAAAATATACATCTGACAGACTACAATATCATTTATAATTATAGGTGAGATCACCAAATTAATTTTCAAACTGGATATTATTATATTAAAAGGGAACAATGTTGTTCAGTCACTAAGACGTGTCCAACTCTTTGTGGCCCCATGAAGTGCAGCACTCCAGACTTCCCTGTCCTTCACTATCTCCCAGGCCTTGTTCAAGTTCATGTCCATTGACTCAGTGATGCCATCCTGCCATCTCATCCTCTGTCATCCTTTCCTCCTCCTGCCCTCAATCTACCCCTGCATGAGGGTTTTTTCCAATGAGTCAGCTTTTCACATCAATTGGTCAAAGATTTGGAGCTTCAGCTTCAGCATTAGTACCTCCAATGAATATTCAAGAGTTGATTTCTTTTAGGATTCACTGGTTGGATCTCCTTGCAGTCCAAGGGACTCTCAAGAGTCTTTCCAGGACCACAATACAAAAGCATGTATTCTTCAATGCTTAGCCTTGTTTATGATTGAACTCTTACATCCGTACACGACTACTGGAAAAACAATAGCTTTGATTAGATGGACCTTTATCAACAAAGCGAAGTCTTTGATTTTTAATGTGCTGTCTAGATTTGTCATTGCTTTTCTTCTAAGGAGAAAGCCTCTTTTAATTTCATGACTGCAGTTTCAGTCTGCAGTGATTTGGGAGCCCAATAAAATAAAATTTGTCATGCTTCCAATGACAATTTGATTTCTGGTTTCTGGGTCTTTCTTGAATCTAGCTTGTACATTTGGAACTTCTCGGTTCAGGTACTGTTGAAACCTAGCTTGAAAGCACTTGAGCATTACTTTTGCTACCATGTGAAGTGAGTCCAATTGTGTGGTAGTTTGAACATTCTTTGACTTTGTCCTTCTTTGGATTGGAATGAAAACTGACCTTTTCTGGTTCTGTGGCAACTGCTAAGTTTTCCAATGTTGCTGGAATATTGAGTGCAGCACTTTAAAAACACCATCTTTTAGGATTTGAAATAGCTCAGCTGGAATTCCATAACCTCCACTAGTTTTGCTCATAGTAATGCTTCTTAAGGCTCACTAGACTTCACACTCCAAGATTTCTGGCTCTAAGTGAGTGACCACAACACCATGGTTATCCAGGCCATTAAGACCTTTTTTGTATAGTTCTTCTGGGTATATTTGCCACCTCTTATTAATCTCTTCTTCTGTTAGGTCCTTGCTGTTTCTGCCCTTTATTGTGCCCATCTTTGCATGAAATATTCCCTTGGTATCTCTACTTTTCTTGGAAAGATCTCTAGTCTTTCTCATTCTATTGTTTTCTTTTATTTCTTTGCATTGATTACTGAGGAAGGGTTTCTTATCTCTCCTTGCTATTCCCCAAAACTCTGCCTTCAGATGGATATAACTTTCCTTTTACCTTTGCCTTTCACTTCTCTTCTTTTCTCAGTTATTTGTAAGGCCTCCTCAGACAACAGTTTTGCTGTTTTTCATTTCTTTTTCTTTGGGATAATTTTGATCACCACCTCCTGTACAATATTATGAACCTCTGTATATATTTTTTTCAAGCCTTCTGTCTGTTAGACCTAAATCCTTGAATCTATTCGGCACCTCTATAATCATAAGGGATTTGATTTAGGTCTTTCTTGAATGGTATTTCTGCTTTATTGACTATGCCAAAGCCTTTGACTGAGTGGATCACAATAAACTGGAAAATTCTGAGATGGGAATACCAGACCACCTGATCTGCCTCTTGAGAAATCTGTATGCAGGTCAGGAAGCAACAGTTAGAACTAGACATGGAACAACAGACTGGTTCCAAATAGGGAACGGAGTACGTCAAGGCTGTATATTGTCACCTTGCTTATTTAACTTATATGCAGAATACATCATGAGAAACGCTATACTGGAAGAAAAACAAGCTGGAATCAAGATTGCTGGGAGAAATATCAATAACCTCAGATATGCAGATGACACCACCCTTATGGCAGAAAGTGAAGAGGAGCTAAAAAGCCCTGATGAAAGTGAAAGAGGAGAACGAAAAAGTTGGCTTAAAGCTCCACATTCAGAAAACGAAGATCATGGCATCCAGTCCCATCACTTCATGGAAAATAGATGGGGAAACAGTGGAAACAGCGTCAGACTTTACTTTTTTGGGCTCCAAAATCACTGCAGATGGTGACTGTAGCCATGAAATTAAAAGACGCTTACTCCTTGGAAGAAAAGTTGTGATCAACCTGGATAGCATATTCAAAAGCAGAGGCATGACTTTGCCGACTAAGGTCCGTCTAGTCCAGGCTATGGTTTTTCCAGTACTCATGTATGTATGTGAGAGTTGGACTGTGAAGAAGGCTGAGCACTGAAGAATTGATGTTTTTGAACTGTGGAGTTGGAGAAGACTCTTGAGAATCCCTTGGACTGCAAGAAGATCCAACCAGTCCATTCTGAAGGAGATCAGCCCTGGGATTTCTTTGGAAGGAATGATGCTAAAGCTGAAACTCCAGTACTCCACCTCATGAGAAGAGTTGACTCACTGGAAAAGACCCTGATGCTGGGAGGGACTGGGGGGAGGAGGAGAAGGGGACAACAGAGGATGAGATGTCTGGATGGCATCACTGACTCGGTGGACATGAGTCTGAGTGAACTCCAGGAGTTGGTGATGGACAGAGAGGCCTGGTGTGCTGCGATTTATGGGGTCACAAAGAGTCGGACACGACTGAGTAACTGAACTAAACTGAACTGAATGGTCTATCTGTTTTCCCTACTTCACTCTATTTAAGTCTGAATTTTGCAATAGGCAGCTCATGATCTGAGCCACAGTCAGCTCCAGGTCTTGTTTTTGCTGACTGTGTAGAGCTTCTCCAACTTCGGATGCAAAGAATATAATCAATCTGATTTCTGGTTGACCATCTGGTGATGTCCATGTGCTGAGTGGTCTCTTATTTTGAGAGGAAAAGGTTGCTTGTTATGACACAGTGTGTTCAGGATCGGGGGGACATATGTATACCTGTTAGGCAAATTATGTTGTTACTGTTGTTCAGTCACTCAGTCCTGTCTGACTCTGTGACCCCATGAACTGCAGCATGCCAGGCTTCCCTGTCCATCACCACCCCCCAGAACTTGCTCAAACTCATGTCCATGGAGTCAGTGATGCCATCCAACCATCTCATCCTCTGTCGACCCCTTCTCCTCCTGCCTTCAATCTTTCCCAGCATCAGGGTCTTTTCTAATGAGTCAGCTCTTCACATCAGGTGGCCAAAGTATTCGAGATTCAGCTTTAGCATCAGTCCTTCCAATGTGTATTCAGGATTGATTTCCTTTAGGATTGATCTCCTTGCAGTTGATGTATTGCAAAACAATTGCAATATTGTAAAATAATTATTCTCCAATCCAAATGAGTAAATTGATTAAAAAATAAAAGAGGATAATAAGGAGTCAGACTGGCCTGAATAAAGTGAATTCTATTGAGTTACAATGTTGTGACAGACTTTTTAAATTAAAATAATTTTACTCAAGGTAATTCAATATTTTTAAAGAAATTCTATATTTATGATATGTTACTTGGGAAATTCTAAGTATAAAAGGAAGAAATTTCAATTGTTTTAAAGGCAATTAAAATAAGTTGCTTATAACATAACTTATTTTAAATGTATTTCAAATTATTTGCACAGAGAATTTGCCCTCTTTCAGATGATTTTATAATATCAGAGCCAAACATGACACATTCAGTTGAAAGGTTCATTTTTTAATTAACTATAGGTAGTTATACTAGTAAGCATTTTTCTCAATTTATCATTGGTGCCTTGGGAACTTTTTGTATCTTTATATGACTTATAATTGAGGCTTTGTATTCCATGGGGGCAATTGTGTTTCTTCATAACAAGATTCCTTTTACATTTTTAACAAAATTACTATCAAAGACACTAATGGGATATTATCTTCTCTTTTTAAACTAGTTATGGGATTTCAATAGCGTATACTCCTTTGACATTATCTTTTTTTTTTTTTTCCACTGACAAGGAAAATAGTCAACCAATTATTTGCAGAGACATTTCTCTCTCTCCTTTTAAAAGTTTCCTATTTAGAATGTCCCCTAAATTTAGTTAAAGGACAATCTTCTTTAAGTTTGAATCGGTTCTCAAAATTGATTTATTTCCCTGCTCCCCTGCTTTTATTATTGCTCCCATTCCCTGAGCTCAAAAATTCTTTATAAATATTTTCATTTTAATTGCCTTAAGAAATCAAGTGTACAGGGTGTTGCTTCTGGGACAAGACACTTGACTTCCTTGGATATATAAATTTCATTTTGAAATAACTCAATCGATATAAAATGGAGTTTATATCATCCCTGGAAATTAGAAAGAGTCCTTCCACCTGTCTGAAATTTAAAGAAATATTTTCAAAAGAAAATATGAAGGATGAATTGAGTACAATGGAGCACCAAAGGAATGTCGAGTGGGTTAATAAGGAAAGGCACCCTATCTTCTCTCATAGCTCCATTATTCACCTGCATTCTATTAGAGCAAAAAACAGAGATAAGGACAGACTAAAAGTTATGACCAACCTAGATAGCATATTCAAAAGGAGATACATTACTTTGCTGAATAAGGTCCGTCTAGTCAAGCCTATGGTTTTTCCTGTGGTCATCTATGGATGTGAGTGTTGGACTGTGAAGAAAGCTGAGCACCAAAGAATTGATGCTTTTGAACTGTGGTGTTGGAGAAGACTCTTCAGAGTCCCTTGGACTGCAAGGACATCCAACCAGTCCATTCTGAAGGAGATTAGCCCTGGGATTTCTTTGGAAGGAATGATGCTAAAGCTGAAACTCTAGTAGTTTGGCTACCTCATGTGAAGAGTTGACTCATTGGAAAAGACTCTGATGCTGGGAGGGATTGGGGGCAGGAGGAGAAAGGGACGACAGAGGATGAGATGGCTGGATGGCATCGCTGACTCGATGGACGTGAGTCTGAGTGAACTCCAGGAGTTGGTGATGGACAGCGAGGCCTGGCATGCTGTGATTCATGGGGTCGCAAAGAGTCTGACACGACTTAGCGACTGAACAACTTTTAGTGTGCTCAGTGGGGAGAAGATCTTACGACAGACAGAATACACAATCTGCTCTACTGACATAGCAAGTGACAATCCTAACAATTGCCATACAGCTTGTTGCTACCCACTTTACAAGATACTCTGTATTTCCCCTACATTACATCACCTCTGTCTGAAAAACCGGACTTCATTCTTCTTCTTCAAAATTAATACTTCACTTCAGTTCAGTTGCTCAATTGTGTCCAACTCTTTGGGAAACCATGAATCACAGCACGCCAGGCCTCCCTGTCCATCATCATTACCCGGAGTTGACTCAAACTCACGACCATTGAGTTGGTGATGTCATCCCGCCATTTCATCCTCTGTCAATCCCTTTTCCTCCTGCCCCCAATTCCTCCCAGATTCAAGGTATTTTCCAATGAGTCAACTCTTCGAATGAGGTGGCCAAAGTACCTGAGTTTCAGCTTTAGCATCAGTCCTTCCAAAGAACACTCAGGGCTGATCTCCTTTAGAATGGACTATTTGCATCTCCTTGTAGTCCAAGGGACTCCCAAGAGTCTTCTCCAACAACACAGTTCAAAAGCATCAATTCTTTGGTGCTCAGCCTTCTTCATAGTCCGACTCTCAAACCCATACGTGACCACTGGAAAAATCATAGCCTTGAGTAGATGGACATTTGTTGGCAAAGTAATGTCTCTGCTTTTCAATATGCTATCTAGGTTGGTCATAACTTTCCTTCCAAGGATTAAGCGTCTTTTAATTTCATGGCTGCAATCACCATCTGCAGTGATTTTCAGTTCAATTCAGTTCAGTCGTGTCCGACTCTTTGTGACCCCATGAATCACAGCATGCCAGGCCTCCCTATCCATCACCTTCTCCCGGAGTTCACTCAGACTCACATCCATCGAGTCTGTGATGCCATCCAGCCATCTCATCCTCGGTCATCCCCTTCTTCTCCTGCCCCCAATCCCTCCCAGTATCAGAGTCTTTTCCAATGAGTCAACTCTTCACATGAGGTGGTCAAAGTACTGGAGCTTCAGCCTGAGGATCATCCCTTCCAAAGAAATCCCAGGGTTGATCTCCTTCAGAATGGACTGGTTGGATCTTCTTGCAGTCCAGGGGATTCTCAAGAGTCTTCTTCAACACCACAGTTCAAAAGCATCAATTCTTCAGCACTCAGCCTTCTTCACAGTCCAACTCTCACATACATACATGACTACTGGAAAAACCATAGCCTTGACTAGACAGACTTTAGTCAGCAAAGTAATGTCTCTGCTTTTGAATATACTATCTAGGTTGATCATAACTTTTCTTCCAAGGAGTAAGCGTCTTTTAATTTCATGGCTGCAGTCACCATCTGCAGTCATTTTGGACCCCAGAAAAATAAAGTCTGACATTGTTTCCACTGTTTCCCCATCTATTTCCCATGAAGTGATGGGATCGGATGCCATAATCTGCATTTTCTGAATGTTGAGCTTTAAGCCAGCGTTTTCGCTCTCCTCTTTCACTTTTATCAAGAGGCTTTTAAGCTCCTCTTCACTTTCTGCCATAAGGGTGGTGTCATCTGCATATCTGAGGTTATTGATATTTTTCCCAGCAATCTTGATTCCAGGTTGTGCTTCTTCCAGACCAGCATTTCTCATGATGTACTCTGCATAGAAGTTAAATAAGCAAGGTGACAATATACAGACTTGTTGTACTCCTTTTCCTATTTGGAAGTAGTCTGTTGTTCCAGGTGTACTTCTACCTGTTGCTTCTTGACCTGCATATAGGTTTTTCAAGAGGCAAGTCAAGTGGTCTGGTATTCACATCTCTTGAAGAATTATCCACAGTTTATTGTGATCCACACAGCCAAAGACTTTGGCATAATCAATAAAGCAGAAATAGATGTTTTTCTGGAACTCTCTTGCTTTCTCAATGATCCAGCAGATGTTGGCCATTTGATTTCTGGTTCCTCTGCCTTTTCTAAAACCTGCTTGAACATCTGGAAGTTCACACTTCATGTATTGCTGAAGCCGGGCTTGGAGAATTTTGAGCATTAATTTACTAGCGTGTGAGATGAGTGCAATTGTGCAGTAGTTTAGTATTCTTTGGCATTGCCGTTCTTTAGGATTGGAATGAAAACTGATCTTTTCCAGTCCTGTGGCCACTGCTGAGTTTTCCAATTTTTTTGGCATATTGAGTGCAGCACTTTCACAGCATCATCTTTCGGGATTTGAAACAGCCACTGGAATTCCATTACCTCTACTAGCTTTGTTCATAGTGATGCTTTCTAAGGCCCACTTAACTTCACATTCCAGGATGTCTGGCTCTAGGTGAGTGACCACACCACCATGATTATCTTGGTCGTGAAGATCTTTTTTGTACAATTCTTCTGTGTATTCTTGTCACCTCTTGTTAATATCTTCTTCTGTTAGGTCCATACCATTTGTGTCCTTTATCAAGCCCATCTTTGCATGAAATGTTCTCTTGATATCTCTAATTTTCTTGAAGAGATCTCTAGTCATTTTCATTCTGTTCTTTCCTCTATTTCTTTGCATTGATTGCTGAGGAAAGCTTTCTTATCTCTACTTGCTATTCTTTGGAACTCTGCATTCAGATGCTTGTATCTTTTCTTTTCCGCTTTGCTTTTCTCTTTTCTTCTTTTCACAGCTATTTGTTAGGTCTCCTCAGACAGCCATTTTGCTTTTTGCATTTCTTTGCAATGGGGATGGTCTTGATCCCTGTCATCGTGTAGAATGTCATGAACCTCCATCCATAGTTCATCAGGCACTCTGTGTATCAGATCTATTTCCTTAAATCTATTTCTCACTTCCACTGTATAATCATAAGGTATTTGATTTAGGTCATACCTGAATGGTCTAGTGGTTTTCCCCACTTTCTTCAATTGAAGTCTGTATTGGCAATAAGGAGCTCATGATCTGAGCCACAGTCGGCTCGTGGTCTTGTTTTTGCCGACTATAAAGAGCTTCTCCATCTTTGGCTGCAAATAATATAATCAATGTGATTTCGGTGTTGACCATCTGGTGATGTCCATGTGTAGAGTATTCTCTTGTGTTGTTGGAAGAGGGTGTTTGCTATGACCAGTGTGTTCTCTTTGCAAAATTCTATTAGCCTTTGCCTTGCTTCATTCCGTATTCCAAGGCCAAATTTGCCTGTTACTCCAGGTGTTTCTTGACTTCCTACTTTTGCATTCCAGTCCCCTATAATGAAAAGGAAATCTTTTTGGGTGTTAATTCTAAAAGGTCTTGTTCAGCCTAGTTCAGTCGTTCAGTCGTGTCTGACTCTTTATGACTCCATGAATCACAGCACGCCAGGCCTTCCTGTCCATCACCAACTCCTGAAGTTCACTCAGATTCACATCCATCGAGTCAGTGGTGCCATCCAGCCATCTCATCCTCTGTCTTGTAGGTCTTCATAGATCCGTTCAACGTCAGCTTCTCAGCACTACTGTTTGGGGCCTAGACTTGGATATCCGTGATATTGAATGGTTTGCCTTGGAAATGAACAGAGATCATTCTGTCGTTTATTAAATTGCATCCAAGTACTGCATTTTGAACTCTTTTGTTGACCATGGTGGCTCTCTGTTTCTTCTAAGGGATTCCTGCCCACAGTAGTAGATATAATGGTCATCTGAGTTAAATTCACCCATTCTGGTCCATTTTAGTTTGCTACTTCACTATAGATCAAATCGTCTGTCACATGGTCTCAGAGCTATTCTGTCTTCCCATTGCAATATAGGGTTTTCCTCGTAGCTCAGTTGGTAAAGAATCTACCTGCAATGCAGGACTTCAATTCCTGGGTTCGATTTCATGGTCGGGAAGATCCCCTGGAGAAGGAAATGGCAATCCACTCCAGTATTCTTGCCTGGAATATCCCATGGACAGAGGAGCCTGGTGGGCTACAGTCCATGGGGTCCCAAGAGTCAGACATGATTTAGCAACTAAATCACCACCACTTTGCAATATTGCCGGGATTTATTGTTTGTTTGGATAATACTATGGTTAATGTCAGTCTCACATTAGAATGAAACCGTGAAAGTAGGGCTTTCATGTACTTTTGCTTATCATTTTATAGCTAATACAAGTTGAGTATATCATTGATGATCAATAAATACATGTTGAAGGAATTATTTATTAGTGGTGCTGAGATAACAAGGATTGAATGTACCATAAGAAACAACCTGAAACTGAGTATTAGGAACCACCGCCCTAAAGTCCTTTAGTAATTCCTTGCCACAGGCAATGTTTTCTTTGTCTGTCATTCTAAGACTGTAGATTATCCCAAGATTGTTTATTTTCTTTTTCCAGGGCTACCTCAGGTTTTAGTCTATCAAATCCTGTTCTTGTAGAGTAAATAATAGGGATTTTTTTTTCTTTATTTGTGCTTTTCCATATTTTTAATATGACCTAGCTGTTAGATGAAGATTCTCCCATTTACATCCAAGGCCTCAGAAAGCTATTTCCTAAATTTAGTTCCACATTCGTCTGATATAAGTAAAGCTGGCAAAATGTGAAGTCAGAGCAATAAATATTTTTTTCTGAATATATATTTATATTTTATAGAAATACATGTATGTATGAAATTAAGAGCAGTTACCACATAATGGTGATTATTTTATTATTACAGACATCTATAGTTCCTAAAGACATACCAAAGAAAGGCAATGCCAAATAATGCTCAAACTACTGCACAGTTACACTCATCTCACACGCTAGTAAACTCATGCTCAAAATTTTCCAAGCCAGGCTTCAGCAATACGTGAACTGTGAACTTCCAGATGTTCAAGCTGGTTTTAGAAAAGGCAGAGGAACCAGAGATCAAATTGCCAACATCTGCTGGATCATTGAGAAAGCAAGAGAGTTCCAGAAAAACATCTATTTCTGCTTTATTGACTATGACAAAGCCTTTGACTGGGTGGACCACAATAAACTGTGGAGAATCTTCAAGAGGTGGGAATACCAGACCACCTGACTTACCTCTTGAGAAATCTATATGCAGGTCAAGAAGCAAGAGTTAGAACTAGACCTGGAACAACAGACTGCTTCCAAATAGGAAAAGGATTACGTCAAGGCTGTATATTGTCACCCTGTTTATTTAACTTCTATGCAGAGTACATCATGAGAAATGCTGGTCTGGAAGAAACACAAGCTGGAATCAAGATTGCTGGGATAAATATCAATAACCTCAGATATGTAGAAATATCAATAGCCTCAGATGTGCAGATGACACACTTATGTCAAAAAGTGAAGAGGAACTAAAAAGAGTCTTGATGAAAGTGAAAATGGAGAGTGAAAAAGTTGACTTAAAGCTCAACATTCAGAAAATGATGATCATGGCATCCGGTCCCATCACTTCATGGGAAAAAGATGCGGAACTTGTGGAAACAGAGTCAGACTTTATTGGGGGGGGGGGGGGGGGGGGCTCCAAAATCACTGAAAATGGTGACTTCAGCCCTGAAATTAAAAGATGCTTGCTCCTTGGAAGGAAAGTTATGACCAACCTACATAGCATATTGAAAAGCAGAGACATTACTTTGCCAGCTAAGGTTCGTCTAGTCAAGCCTATGGTTTTTCCAGTGGTCATGTATGGATGTGAGAGTTGGACTGTGAAGAAAGCTGAGCACCAAAGAATTGATGCTTTTGAACTGTGGTGTTGGAGAAGACTCTTGAGAGTCCCTTGGACTGCAAGGAGATCCAACCAGTCCATTCTGAAGAAGATCAGCCCTGGGATTTCTTTGGAAGGAATGATGCTAAAGCTGAAGCTCCAGTACTTTGACCACCTCATGAGAAGATTTGACTCATTGGAAAAGACTCTGATGCTGGGAGGGATTGGGGGTAGGTGGAGAAGGGGATGACAGAGGATCAGATGACTTGATGGCATCACTGACTCGATGGATGTGAGTCTGAGTGAACTCCAGGAGTTGGTGATGGATAGAGAGGCCTGGAGTGCTGCAATTCACGATGTCGCAAAGAGTCAGACATGACTGAGCGATTGAACTGAACTGATAGTTCCTAAAATTCTTACAGAGTAATACTTATGTGATAACTGAAAAGTTACATCAAAAAATGCTTTCAGGAAATTCAGTTTTGATAATGATCTTTTTTCCTGCTTAATCCTTTTTTTTTTAAAAAATAAAGCAATACACATATATCTATTTTGATGCAGATTTTTAAATATGACCTTAAATTATATCAATTTTTTAAGACTCTTGAGAGTCCCTTGGACTGCAAGGAGATCCAATCCGTACATTTTAAAGGAGATCAGCCCTGGGTGTTCTTTGGAAGGAATGATGCTCAAACTGAAACTCTGGTACTTTGGCCATCTCATGGGAAGAGTTGACTCATTGGAAAAGACTCTAATGCTGGGAGGAATTGGGGACAGGAGGAAAAGAGGATAACAGAGGATGAGATGGCTGGATGGCATCACCAACTCGATGGATGTGAGTTTGAGTGAACTCTGGGAGTTGGTGATGGACAGGGAGGCTTGGCCTGGTGCGATTCATGGGGTCGCAAAGAGTCAGACACGACTGAGCGACTGGGTGGAACTGAACTGAACTGAATGATAATGACGTATCCTGAAAATTGATTCACACTATTATATTAAAATGCTTAAAACACAGCAGGCTTTATATTTTATCTATTTTCTCCTATCCAGCTTTAATTTACTATCTCTCCACTGGTCTCCCTGGTGGCTCAGAGGTTAAAGCGCCTGCCTCCAATACAGGAGACCTGGGTTTGATCCCTGGGTCCGGAAGACCCCCTGGAGAAGGAAATGGCAACCCACTCCAGTATTCATGCCTGGAGAATCCAGTGGACGGAGGAGCCTTGTAGGCTCCAGCCCACGGGGTCGCAAAGAGTTGGACATGACTGAGCAACTTCACTTAAACTTAAACCACTGAATACATGATTAGAAAAAATAAGACCCTGATATTCCTATGCCACTTTAACTTTTCTACTGAGGAAATCAAACACTGAAGTAGGCAAGACAGTTTTTCATCCCAAGATAAATTTCTTCTGCACTGATGAATCCATTCAATTTAGTTAACGTCATGCTAACTGGAACCTCCATACATATCTTTGCCCTCCACTGAGCTCCACTGATTACAAACAGGGAAAGGAGTACATCAAGGCTACATACTGTCACCTTGTTTATGTAACTTATATGCAGAATATGTCATGTAAAATGGGGGCTGGATGAAACACAAGCTGGAATCAAGATTGCTGGGAGAAATATCAATAACCTCAGATATGCAGATGACACCAGACTTATGGCAGAAAGTGAAGATTAATTAAATAGCCTTTTGATAATAGTGAAAGAGGAGAGTGAAAACATTGACTTAAAACTCAATATTTAGAAAACTAAGATCATGGCATCTGGTCTCATCTCTTCATGGCAAATAAATGGGGAAACAATGGAACCAGTGAAAGACTGTATTTTGGGGGGCTCCCAAAATCATTGCAGATGGTGACTGCAGTCATGAAATCAAAAAACACTTGCTCCTTGGAAGAAAAGCTATTACGACCTAGATGACATATTAAAAAGCACAGACATTAGTTTGCCAACAAAGGTCCATCTAGTCAAAGCTATGGTTTTTCCAGTAGTCATGTATGGATGTGAGAGTTGGACTATAAAGAAAGCTGAGCACCAAAGTGTTGATGCTTTTGAACCGTGGTGTTGGAGAAGACTCTTGAGAGTCCCTTGGATGGCAAGGGGATCAAACCAGTCCATCCTAAAGGAAATCAATCCTGAATTTTCATTGGAAGGACTAATGCTGAAACTGAAACTCCAATACTTTGGCCACCTGGCTTGAAGAACTGACTCGTTTGCAAAGATCCCGATGCTGGGAAAAATTGAAGGCAGGAGAAGGGGACAAAAAAGAGTGAGATGGTTGGATGGCAACACCAACTCAATGGACATGAGTTTGAACAAGCTCCAGGAGTTGGCGATGGATAGGTAAGCCTGAAGTGCTGCAGTTCATGGGGTTGCAGAGTCTGACACTACTTAGCAACTAACTGAACTGAGCTTCACTTCTGTGCCATTGCTTATCTACAAAAGGGAGGTATTTTCCAGTATAGATGCTGTGTAAAGCAATTGGCTCTCCACTCTTTGCTGTGTCATTCACTGAATCTGCACCAGACCTTTCTTATAGCCATGGCATTAACTAGACTTTTCTAATTCTCTGACTGACTTTCCCTGAAGGCTGAGAGTTGGGGAAAGGGGGGTTGCCTTTCTGCATCAAAGATAGATTGCAGTGAATAAAAGTACCATGAGGTGAAAGTCAATGTTCTAAACTAGGTGTTATAAACAACTGATTAATTTCCAGCCTAATAAATTGAAATCCATATAGTTCAGAGCAAAAATAAAAGGAAAGAAAACTAAAGAAAATAGAAAGCAGAAACCAAAATAAAAAACAGACCCTAAAATGTGTCTTGAATTTTAATGACCATTAGAGAAACAGGAGACAGGGTCTGCAAGGTAAGTTTAGGTTTCAAATTAGTATTACCCATATGCTCTAAAAAACCCCAGATTGTGACATTTAGTTTAGAACACCTTTGAGTAGTAATTCTCCATGTTGCATACATATATAATAAAACTAAACAATGAATGTTTAGGAGTGAAAATATAAAAAAAAATAATTTCAGGAGTATCTACTTTTGGGTTTAAGAAAGAGGAATGCAATTGATAACATATTGGTAATATTTTATTGTTTACATAAAATAAGCATACTGAGGTTTTTAGATTTAAAATATTTTTTGAATTGTCTGTTAATATATATATTAATAATTTAAATTTTAAGCAAAATTTTCTCCAGTTAAACAATTTGTGTGGTGTCATTCTAGATGCATCAAAAACATTAAGAAAAAGTTAATACTTTCCATAAAATTTTAAAATAATAACTTTATTTTAATTAAAAGATAAATGAAAATTAGAATAATCTGTGTCCCATAAGAAAACAGAATTCTCCAGGCAAGAATACTGGAGTGGGTAGACTTTCCCTTCTCCAGGTGATCTTCCCAACCCAGAAATTGAACCTAGGTTTTCCACATTGCAGGCAGGGTCTTTACCAGGTGTGCTACAGGGAAGCCCAAGACTACTGGAGTGGGTAGCCTATCCCTTCTCCAAGGGATCTTCCTGACCCAGGGATCAAATATGGGGTCTCTGCATTGCAGGTGGATTCTTTATCAACTGAGCTATGAAGGAAGCCAGGAAACAGCTAACACTCATTATTTTATTTTAAAATGTATTTATATTTAAATTTTATTTTTTGAACTTTTAATAGACTTATGTGGTACAAAGATCAAAAAGTACAAAGAATAGTTATCTTAAAAGACTATGAAAATACCGGCGCCCACTGTGCGGCCTCTGAGCCGGAGCCGGCCTGAGCAGTGCCCTCAGCACCACCCTCTTTCCAAGACCCTAGGCACTCGCGTGGATCTTCACACGTCCCCCACTATCCCAGGTCCGCCTATCCCACGCGGCCAGCTTTCTGCACACCAGTCCTGCCGGGGTCCATGTCTTGTCTTGCCAGCAGGACTTGGGCTGGAGCCTGAGCTGTAGCTGGCGCCATGTTGGTGATGGGCATCAGTTCAGTTCAGTTCAGTTCATTTCAGTCGCTCAGTCGTGTCCGACTCTTTGCAACCCCATGAACCGCAGCACGCCAGGCCTCCCTGTCCATCACCATCTCCCAGAGTTCACTCAGATGCATGTCCATCTAGTCCATGATGCCATCCAGGCATCTCATCCTCTGTCGTCCCCTTCTCCTCCTGCCCCCAATCCCTCCCAGCATCAGAGTCTTTTCCAATGAGTCAAATCTTTGCATGAGGTGGCCAAAGTGCTGGATCTTCAGCTTTAGCATTATTTCTCTACTGATCTCCAGTAGTATATTGGGCACCTAATGACCTGGGGAGTTCCTCTTTCGGTATCCTATCATTTTGTCTTTTCATACTGTTCATGGGGTTCTCAAGGCAAGAATATTGAAATGGCTTGCCATTCCCTTCTCCAGTGGACCACATTCTGTCAGATCTCTCCACCATGACCCACCCATCTTGAGTTGCCCCACAGGCATGGCTTGGTTTCTTTGAGTTAGACAAGGCTGTGGTCCTAGTGTGATTAGATTGACTAGTTTTCTGTGAGTATGGTTTCAGTGTGTCTACCCTCTGATGCCCTTTTGCAACACCTACTATCTGGGCATAGACCAGAGCTGCTGCGTCACTGTAGCCCACGCCAGCGGCATCGAAATGATCGCTAATGTGTACAGTGACTGCTGCATGCTGGCTTGCATTTCTTTTGGACCTAAGAATCGCTCAATTGGAGCAGCAGCTAAAAGCCAGGTAATTTCCAATGCAAAGAACACAGTCCAAGGATTAAAAGATTCCATGGCCGAGCATTCTCTGATCCATTTGTGGAGGCAGAAAAATCCAAACTTGCATATGATATTGTGCAGTTGCCCACTGGGTTAACAGGTATAAACGTGAAATACATGGAGGAGGAACGTAGTTTTACCATGGAGCAGGTGACTGCCATGCTTTTATCCAAACTGAAGGAGACAGCAGAAAGTGTTCTTAAGAAGCCTGTTGTGGACTGTGTTGTTTCGGTTCCTTGTTTCTGTACTGATGCAGAAAGACAATCAGTGATGGATGCAACACAGACTGCTGGTCTCAATTGTCTGCGATTAATGAATGAAACTACTGCAGTTGCTCTTGCATATGGAATCTATAAACAAGATCTTCCTGCCTTAGAAGAGAAACCAAGAAATGTAGTTTTTGTAGACATGGGGGATTCTTCTTATCAAGTTTCTGTATGTGCATTTAATAGAGGAAAACATGAAGTTCTGGCCACTGCATTTGACACAACACTGGGAGGCAGAAAATTTGATGAGGTACTAATATATCATTTTTGTGAACAATATGGAAAGAAATACTAGATAGACGTAAAGTCCAAAATCCGTGCATTATTACGACTGTCTCAGGAGTGTGAGAAACTCAAGAAATTGATGAGCGCAAATGCTTCAGACCTTCCTTTGAGCATCGAATGTTTTATGAATGATGTTGATGTTTCTGGAACTATGAATAGAGGCAAATTTCTGGAGATGTGTGATGATCTCTTAGCTAGAGTGGAGCCACCACTTCGTAGTGTTTTGAAACAGGCAAACTTAAAGAAAGAAGATATTTATGCAGTGGAGATAGTCGGTGGTGCAACACGAATCCCTGCAGTGAAAGAGAAGATCAGCAAATTTTTTGGTAAATAAATTAGTACAACACTAAATGCTGATGAAGCTGTTACTCGAGGCTGTGCATTGCAGTGTGCAATCTTATCGCCTGCCTTCAAAGTCAGAGAATTTTCTATCACTGATGTAGTGCCATATCCAATATCTCTGAGATGGAATTCTCCAGCTGAAGGAGGGTCAAGTGACTGTGAAGTCTTTTTGAAAAATCATGCTGCTCCTTTCTCTAAAGTACTCACATTTTATAGAAAGGAATCTTTCACTCTTGAGGCTTATTATAGCTCTCCTCAAGATTTGCCTTATCCAGATCCTGCTATAGCTCAGTTCTCGGTTCAGAAAGTCACTCCTCAGTCTGATGGCTCCAGTTCAAAAGTGAAAGTCAAGGTTCGAGTAAATGTCCATGGCATTTTCATTGTGTCCAGTGCATCTCTAGTGGAAGTGCACAAGTTTGAGGAAAATGAGGAACCGATGGAAACAGATCAGAATGCAAAGGAGGAAGAGAAGATGCAATTGGACCAGGAGGAGCCACATGTTGAAGAGCAACAGCAGCAGACACCAGCAGAAAATAGGGTGGAGTCTGAAGAAATGGAGACCTCTCAAGCTGGATCAAAAGACAAAAAGATGGACCAACCACCTCAAGCCAAGAAGGCAAAAGTGAAGAGCAATACTGTGGACCTGCCAATTGAGAATCAACTCTTATGGCAGATAAACAGAGAGATGCTCAACTTATACATTGAAAATGAGGGTAAGATGATCATGCAGGATAAACTAGAGAAAGAGAGGGATGATGCTAAGAATGCAGTAGAAGAATGTGTGTACAAAATGAGAGACAAGCTGAGTGGTGAATATGAGAAGTTTGTGAGTGAAGATGACCGTAACAATTTTACCTTGAAACTAGAAGATACTGAAAATTGGTTGTGTGAGGATGGAGAAGACCAGCCAAAGCAAGTTTACGTTGATAAATTGGCTGAATTAAAAAATCTAGGTCAGCCTATTAAGATGTGATTCCAGGAATCTGAAGAAAGACCAAAATTATTTGACGATCTAGGGAAACAAATTCAACAGTATATGAAAGTAATCAGCTCTTTCAAAAACAAGGAGGACCAGTATGATCACTTGGTTGCTGCTGACATGCTAAAAGTGGAAAAAAGCACGAATGAGGCCGTGGAGTGGATGAATAACAAGCTGAATCTGCAGAACAAGCAGTGTCTGACCATGGATCCAGTTGTCAAGGCAAAAGAGATTGAAGCTAAAATTAAAGAGCTGATGAGTATCTGCAGCCCTATAATTTCAAAGCCCAAACCCAAAGTGGAACTTCCAAAACAGGAGCAAAAAAATGCAGAGCAGAATGGACCAGTGGATGGAAAAGGAGACAACCCGGGCCCTCAGCCTCCTGAGCAGGGTACAGACACAGCTGTGCCTTTGGATTCAGACAAGAAGCTTCCTGAAATGGACATTGGTTGATTCCAACAATTGTTTATATTAAAACAGACTATTATATATATCTATATATCTATATCTATATCTATATATATATATAGACTATGAAAAGCATCACTGACTTATGAAACTGCCAGTAATGAATGGAGAGAAGAAATGAATGAACAATTTGCAAAAGAATCTGTAATGTCTGATAAATTCATAAAAATGACATGCAGACTAGGTTTTAAATAGGTAAACCTTTTGCTTCTCTAGTGAATTTTGAAATTTGTCATCATAATGAATTACAGAAATTATTACAAATGTTTAACATTCAAATTAGTATTCCATTTTCAGCATTGTGAATTCAGGACATACTGAATTTCTATTTCAATTCAGTTAAGTCACTTGGTCGTGTCTGGCTCTTTGTGAACCCATAAATCACAGCACGCCAGGGCTCCCTGTCCATCACCAACTCCCGGAGTTCACTCAGACTCATGTCCATCGAGTCGGTGAGGCCATCCAGCCATCTCATCCTCTGTCGTCCCCTTCTCCTCATGCCCCCAATCCCTCCCAGAATCAGAATCTTTTCCAATGAGTCAACTCTTCGCACGAGGTGGCTAAAGTATTGGAGTTTGAACTTCAACATCAGTCCTTCCAACGAACACCAAGGACTGAACTCCTTTAGGATGGACTGGTTGGATCTCCTTGCAGTCCAAGGGACTCTCAAGAGTCTTCTCCAACACCACAGTTCAAAAGCATCAATTCTTCAGTGCTCAGCTTTCTTCACAGTTCAACTCTCACATCCATACATGACCACTGGAAAAACCATAGCCTTGACTAGATGGACCTTTTTTTGGCAAAGTAATATCTCTGCTTTTCAATATACTATCTAGGATGATCATATCTTTCCTTCTAAGGAGTAAGAGTCTTTTAATTTCATGGCTGCAATCACCATATGCAGTGATTTTGAAGCTCCCCAAAATAAAGGTTGCCACTGTTTCCACTGTTGCCCCATCTATTTCCCAAGAAATGATGGGACCAGATCCCATGATCTTCATTTTCTGAATGTTGAACTTTAAGTCAACTTTTTCACTCTCTTGTTTCACTTTCATCAAGAGGCTTTTTAATTCTTCTTCACTTTCTGCCATAAAGGTGGTGTCATCTGCATACCTGAGGTTACTGATATTTCTCCCAGCAATCTTGATTTCAGCTTGTGCTTCTTCCAGTCCAGCCTGTCTCATGATGTACTCTGCATATAAGTTAAATAAGCAGGGTGACAATATACAGCCTTGACATACTTCTTTTCCTAAATGAAACCAGTCTGTTGTTCCATGTTCAGTTCTTAACTGTTGCTTCCTGACATGCATACAAGTTTCTCAAGAGGCAGGTCAGGTGGTCTGGTATTCCCATCTCTTTCAGAATTTTCCACAGTTTATTGTGATCCACACAGTCAAAGGCTTTGGCATAGTCAATAAAGCAGAAATAGATGTTTTTCTGGAACTCTCTTGCTTTTTCGATGATCCAGCGGATGTTGGCCATTTGATCTCTGGTTCCTCTGCCTTTTCCAGACAGAGAGCCTGATGAACTATGGAATGAGGTTCATGACACTGTACAGGAGACAGTGATCAAAACCATCCCCATGGAAAAGAAATGCAAAAAGCAAAATGGCTGTCTGAGGAGGCCTTACATATAGCTGTGAAAAGAAGAGAAGCGAAAAGCAAAGGAGAAAAGGAAAGATATAAGCATCTGAATGCAGAGTTCCAAAGAATAGCAAAAAGAGATAAGAAAGTCTTCCTCAGTGATCAATGCAAAGAAATAGAGGAAAAGAACAGAATTGAAAAGACGAGAGATCTCTTCAAGAAAATTAGAGATACTAAGGGAACATTTCATGCAAAGATGGGCTCGATAAAGGACAGAAATGGTATGGACTTAACAGAAGCAGAAGATATTAAGAAGAGGTGGCAGGAATACACAGAAGAACTGTACAGAAAAGATCTTCATGACCAAGATAATCACGGTGGTGTGGTCACTCACCTAGAGCCAGACATCCTGGAATGTGAAGTCAAGTGGGCCTTAGAAAACATCACTACGAACAAACCTAGTGGAGGTGATGGAATTCCAGTAGAGCTATTTTAAATCCTGAAAGATGGTGCTGTGAAAGTTCTGCAACTCAATGTGCCAGCAAATTTGGAAAACAGCAGTGGCCACAGGACTGAAGAAGGTCAGTTTTCATTCCAATCCCAAAGAAAGGCAATGCCAAAGCATGCTCAAACTACTGCACAATTGCGCTCATCTCACACACTAGTAAAGTAATGCTCAAAATTCTGCAAGCCAGGCTTCAGCAGTACGTGAACTGTTAACTTCCAGATGTTCAAGCTGGTTTTAGAAGTCCTATTAGGCAGGAGCAAAAGGAGTCATAGTTGTGACCTACCTAGTCCTCTTTGACCTCTGTCATATATTCTGTCTCAAAAGAGTATTCACATCTCACATCACACTTGGTCTCTCGTCATTTGTTTGCAGGTTTTTCTGAGTCCTTTTCATTTCTACTTCAGTAGAGTTTGAACAAATATATGATTGTTCTTCTGGTACTGCAGAGGCTACTCTGGCTATTCTTGTGGGTTATCTCTAGATTCTTGAAAATTAACACACCTTATCTTTCACTTTGAAGTAGACTTCCTCATTCTTCCTTTATTATGTTCTCCTTTGCTATTTCCATTTGTCACTCTCTACAAGACTCCTTCCTGGCTGCATGAGCAGGGAGCAGCAGGGGAAGAGCACAGTGGGCGGAAGTGTGAATGCTGGGGCCATTTTGCTACAAATGAGCTCCATCTGTGCCTCCATGTCCTTATACATAAAAAGCATATAAATTAACACTCACCTCATAGTGTGGTTTTCAGATTAAATTTGTTTGCCCACAGAAGAGTTAGCTAGTAACAGTAGCAAAAAATGTACTAACAGTATTTTGTATGGGTGTAATAAACTCTTCAGATCCCCCTTCAACCTCTTCTCCTGATTACTTAGGGTATACTAGTTGCATGTTGCAATGAATGCCCTCTCAAGAAACAAATCTGTGTCACAATGACCCTTTCACTGATTTCAAATGATTCCTGCTCATATTTCACTCAAAGAAAATATTGTTTTGTTAGGGGAATCACACTGATTGAAACCGCCCACCCTGGCCAGGCACCATAGTAACCATTTGTATGAGTTGCTTTATGACATGAGATCCTGGTAAGGAATATGAAACTAATAAGCCACCAACAACCAGAAGAGTTCGGGAAAGGTTTAAAGGAGACACTGCATGTCCATCCACTTCCCAGAATCCCTCTCATTAGCATTCACCTTGGCTGAGCAATGCATGTGCCACCAGGAAAGACTCTGAATTAGAATGATTGGCCAAAGACCAGTCAGAAACTAATCCCATCACCATAAAACCTGACATTGTGAGCCACGCAGCAGAGCAGTTCTCCTGGGTTCGCTTACCCTACTGCTCTCCACCCGGGTACCTTTTCCCAATAAAATCTCTTGCTTTGTCAGCATATGTGTCTCCTCAGACAATTCATTTCCAAGTGTTAGACAAGAGCCCAGTTTCGGGCCCTAGAAGGGGTCTGCCTTCCCGCAACAGTTTTATCATTTTAAATATAAAAATAAATGGACTTTGCTGAAAACAAAACTTTGGGATTGTAAAAATATATTTATATTTTATTGTGGCTAATTAAAACAAATGGCGTGTTTTTACCTCAAGTGATTTTTTAAAAGATTAGCATGTTGAAGATTTTGCTTAATAAGGATGCTTTATTTATTAAGATTTTGCTTAAAAAGGATGCTTTATAGAGTTTGGAAGAATCAACTACTAACATTTTTCATAACTAGTAATTTGTGGAACGTTTGTCAGATGTTTCTCCAGCTCACATAATCCTAAACCTATTTCTTAATTCTGTAAGAATTCAGAAAATATTTATACAAATAATATTGAAGAAATGGAAATGTGTACAACCAGTTCATTTAAGGTCAAATGAAACAGCCAGATTTAGAATATAGGAAGTTAGATACATATATATACACATGTGCTTTCATTAGTTCTCCATTGTGAATAGCACATATATACTTATATTGTGAATAGCACATATATACTTATATGTTATATTAATACATAAGAACATAATCAATTTAATTATATTATAGGTAGCATTATATTTCCTAAAATGTAGCATGTGCAACAACATTATGTTTTGAAACACAAAAAAAATAATATACTATGCCTTTTTCCTTAAGGCCGCTTAGATGATCAAGATGTTTTATTTCCATTTTCACCTAGTTTCTGATTCTTTGTGCTCAAATTACTTTCTCACTAAAAGCAAAGTAATTCATAATTTCTCTGAGGCAAACCACATATTCACATAAACAAGCATGATATGCATTACAATTAGAATTCTTCCTACAGTTGTTCAATGAAAATGAGAGTTAAAGAATTTGCATACTTGAATAATATTTGAAATCACAATTCAAAATATAAATCAATATAGCAGAATATTAAAAATTCATTTTAAATATCAACTCAAACTGTCAGGTAATTAAACTACAATTTTATTACATGGTATAATGATAGAGATCTGTGCATCCTGTTTTCCTGATAGTAATAAAAAGCCTTGAAAATATGTTTATTAAAAGTAATTACCAGGAGAAGAAGAGTTAAAATTTTTTCCTATTAAAATTTTATTAAATTCTATTAACTTCATAATTTAAAAGCAATTATAAATTTCCTATTTGTGTGATGCTGTACAGTTTTAAAAATATTTTATATGTATTAATTGATTTGATCAGTCTGGGGATCATAGTAAGAATATGACCATCATTATTTCTAGGAAGATGAATAAGCAGATAGTTAATCAGATATTATTAGATAAAAAATTAGATAATTGAATACTCTGTTCAGTTCTGTTCAATGGCTCAGTTGCGTCCGACTCTTTGCTACCCCACGAACCCCAGCACGCCAGGCCTCCCTGTTTATCACCAACTCCCGGAGTTCACTCAAACTCATGTACATCAAGTTGGTGATGCCATCCAGCCATCTCATCCTCTGTCATCCCCTTCTCCTCCTGCCCCCAATCCCTCCCAGAATCAGAGTCTTTTCCAATGGGTCAACTCTTTGCATGAGGTGGCCAAAGTATTGGAATTTCAGCTTTAGCAATGGTCCTTCCAAAGAACACCCAGGACTAATCCCCTTTAGAATGGACTGGTTGGATCTCCTTGTAGTCCAAGGGACTCTCAAGAGTATAACAATTGGAAAAAAAAGAAGTGAACATGGATCTCAATAATTCTGATATAAAATCATTTACCATCAGTCTTTTTTAATGTATAGTAAAAGATTCATTTGAAAGGCTAAAGTGAAAGTGAAAGAAAGTGAAGTTGCTCAGTCGTGTCCGACTCTTTGAGACCCAGTGGACTGTAGCCTACCAGGCTCCTCTGTCCATGGGATTCTCCAGGCAAGAATACTGGAGTGGGTTGACATTTCCTTCTCTACGGGGTCTTCCCGACCCAGGAATCAAACCCAGGTCTCCCACATTGGAGGCAGACACACCTCTAAGCCACCGGGGAAGCCTGACCCATTGAAAGGGTAAGGGTGCTGGTAAATAGAAAAGAAGTAGGCAATCTTGCATGGCTTCCCAGGTGGAGCTAATGGTAAAGAATCTGCCTGCCAATTCAAGAGACACTAGAGATGCAAGTTTGATCCCTGGGCTGGGAAGATCCCCTGGAGGAGGGCATGACAATCCACTCCAGTATTCTTGCCTGGAGAATCCTATGCATAGAGAAGCCCGGCGAGCTACAGTCCACAGGGTTGCAAGCAGCTGGACACGAATGAAGCGACTTAGCAGTGGACAATCTTGCATTGAGCCTAACTTTGTTTTTTTACTGGGTTAATATGTAGAAGATACTTAAATCATTCTGAACACATCATCAGTGCATGTTTTAGATTTTAATTAATAAAAAAACAACACAAATTAATTTTTAAATAAATTTTAAAAGTCAAGGGAGATTTATTGGATTTTGGTATTTGGAAGGCCAAGTGAATGCTAATTTGAGAAACAACCTGATTTGGAAATCAATGACTCACCTACCCTGGGTCTTTCTCTTTGTCTCTTGATTTGTCCTCCCATTGAAATCAACTTCATTTCCAGAAAAACCCTTCTACATAATGAATGTAATCATCACTTGCACTTGCGTTTCTTACAATAAATATTAAAGTACGTTTTGTACTATAGGATACTCAAATTCTTCCAATGATCCTTGAGAATCACAAGAAGATTCTGCTTGCCACTGCTATGCCTTGATCATCTTTGGATTAATTATTAGGCCATGAACTCAAATATTCTTATTGGTCAGCTTGAGTCAAATTTTTTTCTCCGTGTGGTTGCAGTAGCAGGGATTTCTGTATGGTTGACAGTGTGACTGAATCAAACTTTGGTTCATTCATTTGATGGGCAGCAAAGTCAATAGACTGACACTGGGTTGTGGTGAAGGAAAGTACATTTTAAAGGACCAAGAAAGGAGTACTGACAGTGCACGTTCAAAAGATCCTAACTACCCAGTGGCTTTCAGGGAAGGGTTTATTAAAAAAGTATGAGGGAGGAGGTCACAGCGTGTGCTATCAACTCCTGTGTAATTATCTCTTTAGTTGATGTTAAGGTAACAGGTAATGTTTCAGGAATTTCAGTGAGTTGTGGTTTTGGAGAATACTCTTGAGAGTCCCTTGGACTTCAAGGAGATCAAAGTAGTCAATCCAAAAGGAAATCAGTCCTGAATATTCACTGGAATGACTAATGCTGAAGCTGAAACTCCAATACTTTAGCCACCTGATATGACTGACTCTTTGGAAAAGACCCTGATGCTGGGAAAGATTGAAGGCAGGAGGAGAAGGGGATGACAGAGGAAGAGAGGGTTGGATGGCATCACTGACTTGATGGACATGAGTTTGAGCAAGCTCTTGGAGTTGGCGATAGACAGGGAAGCCTGGTGTGCTGCAGTCCATGGGGTCACAAAGAATCTGACATGATTGAGCGACTGAACTGAACTGAAAGATAAGAGCAGTTAAAAGGACGTGGACATGTATTTTAACTTAAAAACTTGGGTATGCAAGAAAAAATCACATTCCTGTGTTTTCTGTAAATCAACTTAATTGTTACTTCAAGATCCCTAAATTGTAAGATTATCTCAGCTGTAGGCAGGATTTCCCCCCATCTCCTACTAGGTGTGGCAAACACAGAGTGCTAAGATATTGGAGATTAGTAAAGGGAAGTACACGTTATAGAAAAGATACCTCCACTGGTGATTATGGAGAAATGCTGTATTCTTTGCCTCCACCCCCAACCCAGAAGTTACACATTTATCTTCTAACTACTCATTTTATCCTCCAAATGGTGATATGGATGACATTTTCACATGCATCAAAAATGTAATTATTTTTATGATAATTCCCCTAAGATACTCAAAATGCAGGTAGCTGTATCTGTACACAGTCTACTTTGTGAACTGAAAGGTGGGAAATTTATCATTATTGGAGAACTTTCTCTACTGTTTCTTGTGACATATTTCTGAAAGCTTCATTTCTTTATTACACTTTGAAAGGGCTATCTTAAGATAGGCTAATTTTCAATGTACCTGAAGAATGCACAAACTACACTGTTTCTTATAAGTACTTTAAAAGAAACTTAATAATTATTCAAGTTAAAACATATATGCAATTTGGGGCTTGTACCTTCATTTCCACATTTCTTTGATTATTGCCCCCAAATTCTGAACCCTAATTTTAGAATTTTACAACATTGAACCTATAAAGTTTACCTTCAGTAAAACTCAGTCCCTAATGTGTGGTGAGATGAGAGGTTAAGTCAGCAAATAAAAATGTTAGTTTAATATCAATGTGTTGCAATTTAGAATTCTTTGAGTACTCTCCAATTCAGACTTTGTTTAAAGAAGGTCAAACGAATTGCAAAAAGAACTTGTTTTTAAGAACTAATTAGAATTTACATCCTATATTGTTATACTTGTTACCTAATCTGTGAATAATTGCATGCTTAATAAAGTTTGTGCAGAGGGTATGTTGCACCTAACATTAGCAGTTGAATTATTATTTCTGTCAAAGCCACACATTCTCATACCCTTATCCACTACTTTTGTTTGATATTGAAGTCCCTGATGAACACCTGCTGCTTGGAGAAATAAAGTGACATTATTCTCCATCCCATTCATAGCATATACCACTTCATTGTGACCATTGAAATAATTTTTCAACTATCAGGGGAAATTTTTGTAGATATTAAAAAAACAAAAACAAAAACAAAAACAAAAACACATGTTAGCTTTTTGTCAGAGTTAAGGAATGGGAAATACTTGAGGGAGATTTGCCACATGAGATTTATGGTTTCTAAGTGTTTTGTTGATGATAATGGGAATTACGCATAGTTATTCTGAACAGGTTATTTCCTGTTGTAATTCTCAAAGTTTTTAGTATGCTAAGGTGCCACTTGAATTTCCTAGAGGAACAGATGAAATTCTATGAGTCTTGGACTATTTGATAACAAACCATTTTTGATGATATACTTCATTGCACACTGTTGGAAATTTAAAATAGATTTGGATTATATTAGAGTTGTAGGTATCCTCACAAAGTACCTTGCTGAATACATGTAATTTATGGATGAGGAAATTGAGATGCCAAAAGAATCATTTCTAAATATTCCTAATTATTCCTAATGTTAAAATAAGAAATTTGTGTCTGTATTTCAAGTTAGAGAATTTTTCCAATTCACTCATTTTAGAAGTTGATTTCATAGTGATAGTGCTTAGAATATTCAAGTATTAGCTTACAGTAAAACTAATATAAATTAATCTTTGGTATGAAAGTTGGAGTAACAAATGAAACAAAACATTGAAGACCCTATTGTCAAAAATTAAAGCTTGCATGTATATTAGGAAATGATTCCAAAGTTTGGAATATTTTCAGCAAAACATGTAACAGATGAAATAAGACTAGAAGATACTTCTTATACTATATGTGGCCTTTGGGTAAAATAATAGAGTGGAGCTTTAGCAGAACTCTAACAACAAGCAGATGAGAAAAATTCCTAAAAGGCATACAAAAAGCAGTTTAAAAGGGAAGTGACTCCTCTCAATTCTGAATGATATGTTACCAAGGAAAACATTCATTGTTGTGAAAGGGTAGAAGTAAGTACTATTCTGGCTAATTCTTAATGAGGGCCACCTTAGCAGTAATAGTGTTAGTATTAGGTAAAATAACTCTTTGGGATTTATGTCTTTTTCTAGAAAGAATTTGCAGGAAATCTGGAATGCAGAATCCAAAATCTCATCCCCCTGTAACTGAGATAGAGTAATGATGAGAAATTAGATGTTTTAGCTTTTTGTTTGTTTTTGTTTAATGAGGATGAGCATGAATAAGAGGAAGTGTGGGTTGACTGTCTTTTCTTTTATTGCTGCTGCAGCTAAGTTGCTTCAGTCATGTCCAACTCTGCGACCCCAGAGACAGCAGGCCACCAGGCTCCCCCGTCCCTGGGATTCTCCAGGCAAGAACACTGGAGTGGGTTGCCATGTCCTTCTCCAATGCATTAAAGTGAAAAGTGAAAGTAAAGTCACTCAGTCATGTCTGACTCCTAGTGACCCCATGGTCTGCAGCCCACCAGGCTCCTCCATCCATGGTATTTTCCAGGCAAGAGTGCTGGAGTGGGGTGCCATTGTCTCCTCTGTTTCTTTATTGACACAGTATGTTTGTTACTCAGGACTAGAGATATTTCTGTAATCTCCTGCGTTTGTTTGTTTTTGGTTTCCCCCTATGGAACATCTTCCTAAATATGTGCCTGAAAGTAAAACTGTTAGTTACTCAGTCATGTGCAGCTCTTTGAGACCTTAAGAACTGTAACCTTCCAGGCTTTTCTGTCCATGGAATTCTCCAGGCAAGAATACCGGAGTGGATAGCCATCTCATTCTCCTGACTCAGGGATCGAACATGGGTCTCCTGCATTAAAGGCAGATTGCTTACTATCTGAGCTACCAGGAAAGCCCATATATGTGCCTGTGCTGTGTTTAGCCACTCAATCGTGTTGGGCTCTTTGCAACCCCATGGACTGTAGCCCTCCAGGATCCTCTGTCCATGGGGATTCTCCAGGCAAGAATACTGGAGTGGATTTCCATGCCCTCCTCCAGGGGATCTTCCCAACCCAGGGGTCAAACCCAGGTCTCCCACATTGTAGGCAGATTCTTTACCAACTGAGCAGGGAAGCCAAGTGCAAATTAAATGGGAAATTCAAGTCTCTCAAGATCATTTCGAAGTCTCTTTCATTTTTCCTTCAGAAAAATGTATTACTTCTGAAATGTATTACTTGAATTCTCTTCAATCCAAAGCCACACTTTACACTAAGTCAATAAAGCACTCACCTTATCCTTTTTTTTTTAGCTGTCAACCAGACTTACAATGCACATTAACATAATATACTGTATGTGATTTAACCACAATATCAGTGCAAAAATTCCATAAATTTGCTGTCATCCTTTATAAAAGAAGTCCCTTGCTCCCACAGATAATAGCCCTTTCCTCAAGTAAATCTGTGATTCATTTTCTCAAGGATAAATTGGTATTTTGTATTTTTTAAAAATCTCATTCTCTTCTTCCTTTTCTCATTGTTTATCTCTCCTTATTATTTCCAGTCAGAGGTCCTTATTTGGATCTCTCACCAGTGGGAACTAATGGAACTTCTCTGGCATATTTCTTTCTCAAAACCAAAGCATCTTTCTTTTCATGACTTTCAAAGTTCTAGAATATCAAGTTAATGACTAACAAAGTCACAAGGCTGATTCCACAGATGCTTTTTTTAGAAAACACAAGAAAACCCTTAACAGTTATCTTGTTGATCCTACTCACCATGTCTCACTGTGCACACTGTTCACTGAATCCATGGTAGGCAAGGTGCAAGCTAAGAGGCTGGGAAGAAAATGTGAGGAGCCGTAAGAACTGCAGACACATTTATTCTCTCCTGGCTGACACAGCAGCTGTAGCAGCAGACATAACATAAGATAACCACATACAAACCTTCAGGGCTTTTTCAGGTGAAGCTTACATATACTTAGAGAACAAAAGTAGCCCATGGCCAAGCGAATACCTTGTGACGCACATGCAGCATGCTAGAAGTGATCACAGCTATTACACAGTCATTATTTACAAAATGTGGGGCAAGAATGAGAGGCCTTGGGGTACAAGAGACTGACCACACCGTCTTGGCTAATTTGCTCTTTCCCTACCCTCCACCCCTTCAGGGTCTCTCACCTCACAATCTATGTGCAGTTCATCTCCCGTGATATTTCCTTGGTGAGTAATGCTAACACTTTACATTTTGCAACAGTAGTAGATACAACAGCAATTACATCCCCAATACATAGCAATACTCACTGCCAGGTATCTCCTGGAACTCATGTTGCAGTCCTTATCCTCATGAGGCTAGAAGAGCCACCTTCTGCATGTGCAGTGCCTTTATTGTGGGAACCATGTTTTAATGCTTTCTCAGAAATGTCTCCTGGAATTTAATCTTACTCATTCTCTCTTCCTTGCTTGCTCTCCCCTACCCTTAAGTTAGATGTTCCGTCTGACATGTCAGCATTAGCTAGATGCTGTTCTGCATGCAGAACAAATCCCCTTATCTTCAAAGGCCTTTCTTTACCACTCACATGCAATTACCTCCAGACTTCCAGGAGGAAGCTTATTTAACCCATGAGTTCTGGTCTCTGTCTTGCTTTACTGCTCTTAAGATTACAAGATAACTTACCAATAAAATATGCACTCAGCGTTTTCTCAGGAGCTGCTTTTCCTCGAGCTCTCCCTGTATTGTCTCTCATAATCTTGTGTGTTTATGAGAATTATTCAGCGTGAAATCACCACACTTTATCTTCCACAGCTAAGTCCAGTCCACTGTTTGTCCTTGTGAAATTGCAGGAAAGCCTCTAGAGGGGCAACTCTACTCCTGCAGGGTTTTTTATTAAGGACCCACAAAAGCCCCCATAGGCACCAGATTCACCCTTCAAAGAGGGGACCTTCGCAGCATTCACAGCCCACCCACGTGATCCCAAATGCTTTCACTCTGTTCTAAATTTACAAGAAAAACAAAGGTTAGTAGCTCATCATAAGACATAACCTTTACAGTAACTGTTCTACTAAATCTACATCACAGGACACAGCCTTTACAGTACACTGTTCTACATCTAGGACACAGCTTCTGGCTCACTGTAAACAAGGTTACATTCATCACCAGTGTCAGCTAGGGCCACTCCTTTATACATTAGCTGGTGACAAGAGAATTGCAAGTTCTATATGGGGTCTCCCGTCCCTGCTTGGGCTCTTCAGGAGGGCACCTTGGGCTGAGCCCTATTCAAAGTGGAAAAGGGCATCATTGAAAGAAACATCCATGGGTGCCATGTAATCTTTGAACTGAACCACCCATTTCTCTTGCTGTGGGTGCTTCCCAAACTTGATAAACTGCTCTGATCTCAGTTGCCTCTGCAGCTCTAGGAGCAGACCACTGGGCTATCAATTTTAAATCTGTCAAGTCCTGCTGCCAGCAAACCACCCCATATTTTCATTCTTGTCACCCAGATGGGGCCTTTACCAGCTTAGTTTCTCTTCAGCATCTTCACATTTCTAGTCCACTTTCCCTGCCACCAACTCTCAGTTCTACCAAGCTAGCCATCATTGAGTTTGCCTCATAGATGGGACACCCGACATAGGGTGCAAGAATAACAGTGCATGCAGATCCAAGACAGGTAGATGGGGCATTGTTCAAAATGGTGTCTAAAATGCTGCCAGTAAAACACTCGTCATCTGGGCCTTCAGTATTTGGGTTAAAGATTGACTGCTTCATGCCCAGTTCTCTTACCACTTGGGTCAACTCAACATAGGTATGCCATTTATTCACAATATCTGAGAGCTCTCCTGCATTTGATCACATGGCATGGATGGCAGAGTTAATCTGTTCCATGAGGGCGTGTGTTTGGTTAGGCACACCCTGCATGAGCTGCCTAACATCCTGCAACCTTTGTCTCAATGAGGGGTGAGTGGTTATAGATACCAGCCTTCCTACCTCATTCCGAAAACACATGATGCTGTACACCCGTGTTTCCCAAAGTTGCAAGAGCCATACTGCCAAGGGCTCCCCTAGATTTTGCTGAAATTGCATACCCAAGTCAACCAACTCCACCTGAGAATATAAATCGTGACCCAGTCATGTTGGGAGCCCATTGAGGATGCCCCCCTGGGGACATAAGCTGCTCATATGTCACTTTCTGGTGCACAATGGGCCTCACTGCCAAGCAGGGACCCACAGTCCCATAACATTCATCTTCACCATCACTTACAGGCTCACTGTGAGAGATGGGTTCTTCAGGGCCACGAGGTTCTTGCTCTAACATTAATATATGTTGCTGTAGTTCTTCCAAGTATCTCTGCACATTGCGCACCAGTGTGGCATCACAGAGACAACTATCCATACTCACCTTCAGGGCATCAGAAAAATCCACACCACAGTGCCAGCAGCAGTCCATGCAACCTTGTTCAGCAAATGGGAACTCCGTGTCTGTAATGCCTTTTCAGTGCTATCTGGTGAACTGTCCACTGCCTCCCAGTCTTCCGCTGGAGCTTACCATGAGAGAATCACAGCCACATGGTACCACATGCTATAGGGTGGCCACTGACTTCCTCCATCCAGTGGAGCCCCAGGCTCTTCTACCTGCTTCCGACCACCACATCAATTGTCTTGTTGATTCTGCTCACTGTACCAATTGTCTTGCTGTATCCCACTGTCTGCACTGTTCCCTGAACCCACGGTAGACAAGGCACAAGTAAAGAGGCTGGAAGAAAATGTGAGGAGCTGTAAGAACTGCAGACCCAATTATTCTCTCCTGGCTGGCATTGCAGCTGTAGCAGCAGACATAGCACAACATAACCTCACGCAACCTTTCTGGGCCTTTACAGGTGAAGCTTATATATACTCATAGAACAAAAGTAGCCTGTGGCCAAGCAAGCACCTTGTGATGCTCTGTACATGCACTGTAATATAACTGATCTCAGCTGTTACATAATCATTATTTACAAAATGTGGGGCAAGAGTGAGAGCCCAGGGGTGAGAGACTGACCATGCCATGTTGGCTAAATTGCTCTTTCCCTACAGTACCAAATGAGAACATCACAGCAATTGAGGTTCTGTGTAATCATACACAATAACATTATTCTGAAAGCAAAGTGATGCCTTGAGAATCTTTAGTATAGTAAAGACTCACAATGCTCCTAGTCTAGACATAGTGTAATCCGGGCAGAAAAGGGGAAGAGAAAGATAAAGTTTATATTTTCAGGCAATGTATACAAATTACCTGAAGTCCCAGTAGTGAGAACATTCTTCAGGGTGTTAATTTTAACACTAATATTTCTTTATACTAAGCAAATTTTGTAATAATTATAAACTTTCTCTTTCTGTAACCACATCTCACATAATTTAGAAATTTAAAAAATGTCAGCAATAGTTCACTGATCTTTCAAGAGACTTCCCTTTTTCATTTATATTTAGATCTCTAAATATTCCTTTCATGTCCACTTTGAGAAGCCCTCTTCCATTAATGAACTAAGAGAAGGGTCCTTTTCATTCCGATAGATGAAATTAAAAATTCGTTTCATCTTGTTAATTAAAAATCTGATGTCGATTCAAATCCTTTAATCTCATTTTTCTCTTCAAATGGTTCTATGAATGATCTATTTAACCTTGCTATTCTGTCCCTTACAAAGTTGTTTATGTTTATTTTTTTGCATATTTGTGCATCTCTCATCATCTCTAGCATATTTGATTGTGTTGTTTCTTTAATAATTTCCTCTTCTTTGTTTTCTATGTGATCTGTTTCTAAATTCCTAATAGTTCAATATTAGATGTTTCTCCACATCATTTATCTTTTTTTCACAAATTTATCTCTCGATCTTCTGTTCTTTTTAAAATTTTAACAATTTAAGTAATGGAAATTATATTTTTAATTTACAATAATACCTCTTATTATTTTTAACTCTTTTTAAATATCATGTGGTCATGTTCAACTAATGTAATAACTTTAGCTGCCCTTTAGTTAACAACATGCATGCTTTGTCTTAGTTTTTTCACCTTTAGCCATTTTTTATCTTTATTAGGTATTTCTTTGCCATGGTTTAGGCTTTTCAGAAAAATGTGACAATTCATGACTTTTCACTCTTTTTTTTTTTTTTATGTGAGAGAAGAATACTGAAATTTTCATGTCCATGGGCAAAAATCCTAATGTCTATAGGCAGAAAAATTATTTTCTGCCTGAAATTCTACATTTTCATGTGCTATATATATTGCATTTTAAAACTTTTCATCTAACGTGGATTTTTAGGTTTCTTGCTTTTTGTTCTGTTTCTGTAGCTCTCTCTCTGTTTCTCTTACACAAACACACTTGATTCTAGTGTTTTCTTCCGACTATGGCTAATGTGGTTATATCACAAACGTATATTTATTTTATCCTGGTGTAAAGTGATTTTTATCTTTTTGCCTCCTTTTGAGCTTCACTATAATGACTGGGTGTTGTAGAATCTACTTTTTCTTTGCCTGAATCAATAACGCTTGTGAGTGGGAAAGCAGACCTGTAAATGGTGGCCCTGAAGGATTTTTACTGAAATTCACTTAGTAGAGTTCATTCCACGTTGTTGGGATGCATTCTATGAGATACAATCTTATTTGGAACTATTCACAGGAAACGGTTTATTTTTCATATCTCATTTGGTTTTACTTGAAATCATTTGTGCCTTTACTGGAAAAAAAAAAATAACTTTTCTGGGGTGGAGTGGGGAGTTGACTCTGACATTATTAATGAAAACGTATAAATGGCATTATAAACAAGTAAGGGAAGAATTTCTTCGGGGTTCTGTCTTTGCCTTTTTCACATATATACCAATATTTCATTAAATTTTACTTAATTTATATGCATTTTTGCCATTAGCTGTCAATTCATTTATTATTAAAATTGTCTCTGAGTTAATACACTCATTCTGCTTTTCATCTATATTTTTTCTTATCTTTTTAATTTTCATTTATTTCTTTTTTTGGTGAACTATTGAGGGAGAAAAATGTGATTTTACTCAATGGGAAAAAGTTATCCATATTTTTTTCTAGATTTAGACAGTTGCATTTATTTCCCATTACCTATCTCATTCAGAACTCCTTATTGCCAAATTCAGACTTATATTGAAGAAAGTAGGGAAAACCACTAGGCCACTCAGGTGTGACTTAAATCAAATCCCTTATGCAGTAGAAATGACAAATAGATCCAAGGGATTAGATCTGATAAACAGAATGCCTGAACTATGGATGGAGGTTTGCAACATTGTACATCTCAAGAAAAAGAAATGCGAAAAGGCAAAATGGTTATCGGAGGAGACCTTACAAATAGCTGAGGATAAAAAAAAAAAAAATATGTCAGAGACAAAGGAGAAAAGAAAAGATATACACATCTGAATGCAGAGTTCCAAAGAATAGTAAGGAGAGAGAAGAAAGCCTTCTTAAGTAAACAGTGAAAAGAAATAGAGGAAAACAACAGAATGGAAAAGACTGGAGATCTCTTCAAGAAAACTAGAGATACAAAGGGAACATTTCATTCAAGGATGGGCACAATAAAGGATAGAACCATAATAGCCTAAAAGAATGAGAAGATATTAAGAAGAGGTGGCAAGAATACACAGAACTATACACAAAAAGATCTTACTGACACAGATAACCACAATGGTGTGATCGCTCACCTAGAGCTAGACATCCTGGAATGTGAAGTCAAGTGGTCCTTAGGAAGCATTACTATGGACAAAGCTAGTGGAGGTGATGGAATTCCAGTTGAGCTATTTCAAATCCTAAAAGATGATGCTATGAAAGTGCTCTACTCAATATGCCAGCACATTTGGATAACTCAGCAGTGGCTACAGGACTGGAAAAGGTCAGTTTTCATTTCAATCACAAAAAAGGGCAATGCTAAAGAATGTTCAAACTACTGCACAACTGCACTTATTTCACATGCTAGCAAGCTAATGTTCAGAATACTACAAGCTAGACTTTAGCAGTACATGAACTGAGAACTTCTAAATGTACAAGCTGGGTTCAGAAAAGGCTGAGGAACTAGATATCAAATTGTCAACTTTTGTTGGATCATGGAGAAAGCAAGGAAATTCCAGAAAAACATCTACTTCTGCATCAGTAACTATGCTAAAGCCTTTGACTGTGTGGATAACAACAAACTGTGGAAAATTCTTAAAGAGATAGGAATACCAGACCACCTTGCCTGTTTCCTGTGAAACCTTGTGTGGGTCAAGAAGCAAAGTTAGAACTGGATTTGGAACAATGGAGTGGTTCAAATTTGGGAAAGGAGTACATCAAGGCTGCATATCGTCACCCTGCTTATTTAACTTCTATACACAGTACAACATGGGAAATGTTGGGCTCAATGAATCACAAGCTAGAATCAAGACTGTTGGGAGAAATATCAACAGCCTCAGATATGCAGAGGACACCACTCTAATGGAGGGAAGTGAAGAGGAACTAAGGAGCTTCCTGAGGAGGATGAAAGAGGATAGTGAAAAAGCTGACTTGAAACTCAACATTAGAAAAATGAAGACTCAGATGACCATTATATCTACTATTGTGGGAAGGAATCCCTCAGAAGAAATGGAGTAGCTGTCATTGTCAACAAAAGAGTCCAAAATGCAGTCCTTGGACGCAATCTCATAAACAAGAGAATGATCTCTGTTCGTTTCCATGGCAAATCATTCAATATCACAGTAATCCAAGTCGATGCCCCAACCAGTAATGCTGAAGAAGCTGAAGTTGAAAGGTTCTATGAAGACCTACAAGACCTTTTAGAACTAACAACCCCAAAAAAGATGTATTTTTCATTATAGGAGACTGGAATGCAAAAGTAGGAAGTCAAGAAACACCTGGAGTAACAGGCAAATTTGGCCTTGGAATGTGGAATGTAGCAGGGCAAAGACTAATAGAGTTTTGCCAAGAATATGCACTGGTCATAGCAAACACCCTCTTCCAACAACACAAGAGAAGACTCTACACATGGACATCACCAGATGGTCAAAACCGAAATCACATTGATTATATTCTTTTCAGCCAATGATGGAGAAGCTCTATACAGTCAACAAAAACAAGACCAGGAGCAGACTGTGGCTCAGATCATGAATGCCTTATTACCAAATTCAGACTGAAATTGAAGAAAGCAGGGAAAAGTGCTAGACCATTCAGGTATGACATAAATCAAATCCCTTATGATTATGCAGTGGAAGTGAGAAATAGATTTAAGGGCCTAGATATGATAGATAGAGTGCCTGATGAACTATGGAACGAGGTTTCTGACATTGTACAGGAGACAGGGATCAAGATCATCCCCGTTGAAAAGAAATGCAAAAAAGCAAAATGGTTGTCTGGGGAGGCCTTACAAATAGCTGTGAAAAGAAGAGAAGCGAAAAACCAAGGAGAAAAGGAAAGATATAAGCATCTGAATGCAGAGTTCCAAAGAATAGCAAGAAGAAATAAGAAAGCCTTCTTCAGCGATCAATGCAAAGAAATAGAGGACAAGAACAGAATGGGAAAGACCAGAGATCTCTTCAAGAAAATTAGAGATACCAAGGGAACATTTCATGCAAAGATGGGCTCGATAAAGGACAGAAATGGTATGGACCTAACAGAGGCAGAAGATATTAAGAAGAGGTGGCAAGAAGACACAGAAGAACTGTACAAAAAAGATCTTCATGACACAGATAATCACGATGGTGTGATCACTCATCTAGAGCCAGACTCCTGGAATGTGAACAAAGCTAATGGAGGTTCTGGAATTCCAGTTGAGCTATTTCAAATCCTGAAAGATGATGCTGTGAAAGTGCTGCAGTCACTATGCCAGCAAATTTGGAAAACTCAGCAGTGGCCACAGGACTGGAAAAGGTCAGTTTTCATTACAATCCAAAAGAAAGGCAATGTCAAAGAATGCTCAAACTACCGCACAATTGCACTCATCTCACACACTAGTAAAGTAATGCTCAAAATTCTCCAAGCCAGGCTTCAGCAATACATGAACTGTCAACTCCCTGATGTTCAAGCTGATTTTAGAAAAGGTAGAGGAACCAGAGATCAAATTGCCAACATCCACTGGATCATTGAAAAAGCAAGAGAGTTCCAGAAAAATATTTATTTCTGCCTTATTGACTATGCCAAAGCCTTTGACTGTGTGGATCACAATACACTGTGGAAAATTCTGAAAGAGATGGGAATACCAGACCACCTAACATGCCTCTTGAGAAATCTGTATGCAGGTCAGGAAGCGACAGTTAGAACTGGACATGGAACAACAGACTGGTTCCAAATAGGAAAAGGAATATGTCAAGGCTGTATATTGTCACTCTGCTTATTTAACTTCTATGAAGAGTACATCATGAGAAACGCTGGACTGGAAGAAACACAAGCTGGAATCAAGATTGCTGGGAGAAATATCAATAACCTCAGATATGCAGATGACACCACCCTTATGGCAGAAAGTAAAGAGGAACTAAAAAGCCTCTTGATGAAAGTGAAAGAGGAGAGTGAAGAAGTTGGCTTAAAGCTCAACATTTAGAAAACAAAGATCATGCCATCTGGTCCCATCACTTCATGGGAAATAGATGGGGAAACAGTGGAAACTGTTTCATACTTTATTTTTTTAGGCTCCAAAATCACTGCAGATGGTGATTGCAGCCATGAAATTAAAAGACACTTACTCCTTGGATGAAAAGTTATTAGCAACCTAGGTAGTATATTCAAAAGCAGAGACATTACTTTGCCGACTAAGGTCCGTCTAGTCAAGCCTATGGTTTTTCCAGTGGTCATGTATGGATGTGAGAGTTGGACTGTGAAGAAAGCTGTGCACCAAAGAATTGATGCTTTTGAACTGTGGTGTTGGAGAAGACTCTTGAGAGTCCCTTGGACTGCAAGGAGATCCAACCAGTCCATTCTGAAGGAAATCAACCCTGGGATTTCTTTGGAAGGAATGATGCTAAAGCTGAAACTCTAGTACTTTGGCCGCCTCATGGGAAGAGTTGACTCATTGGAAAAAACTTTGATGCTGGGAGGGATTGGGCCAGGAGGAGAAGGGGACGAGAGAGGATGAGATGTCTGGATGGCATCACTGACTCGATGGACATGAGTCTGAGTGAACTCCGCGAGATGTTGATGGACAGAGAAGTCTGGCATGCTGTGATTCATGAATTGAACTGAGTCCCATTTTGTGTGTACTAAGTCAGTTCAGTCATGTCCGACTTTGTGACCGTATGGACTGTAGCCTTCCAGGCTCCTCTGTCCATGGGATGCTCCAGGCAAGAATACTGGAGTGGGTTGCCATGACCTCCTCCAGGGGATCTTCCTGACCCAGGGATTGTACCCCCATCTCCTACATCTGGAAAGCCCCATCAGATCCAATTGGTAGTAGTGTTAGTCTCTCAGTCACATCTGAATTTTTTTCTGACCCATTGTAGCCTGCTAGGCTCCTCTGTCCATAGAATTCTCCAGGCAAAAATACTGGAGTGGGTTGCCATTCCCTCCTCCAAGGGATTTTCATGACACTGTGATCAAACCAGGGTCTTCCACACTGTAGGCAGATTCTTTACCACTGTGCCACTTGGGCAGCCCCTCTGATCCCATTAATTCATGACAAATAGAAGGGGAAAAACTAGAAGCAGTAACAGGTTATTTTCTTGTTTTCCAAAATCAGTGCAGACAATGATTGTAGGCTTTAAATTAAAAGAGGCTTTCTCCTTCAGTGGAAAACTATGTCAAGCCTAGTAGCATGTTAAAAGCAGAGACATCATTTTGCCAATAAAGGGCCATATAGTCAAAGCTATGGTTTCTCCCATAGTCATCTACATATGTGAGAGTTGGAATATAAAGAATTGCTGAGCACCGAAAAACTGATGATTTTGAATTGTGGTGCTAGAAAAGACTCTTGAGGTTCTTGGACTACAAGGAGATAAAACCAGTAAATCCTAAAGAAAATCAACTTTTAATATTCATTGGAAAGATTGATGCTGAAGCTGAAACCTCACTACATTGGCCAAGTGATATGAAGAGCTGATTGATTGGAAAAGACCCTGATAATGGGGAAGCTTGAAAGCAAAATTAGAAAGGGGCAGCAGAGGATGAGATGCTTAGATAGCATCACTAATTCAATGGACATGAATCTGAACAAACTCTGGGAGATAATGGAAGACAGAGAAGCCTGGAGTGCTGCAATCCATGGAGTCGCAACGAGTGGGCCACTAGTAACTGAACAATAACAACATCTGAGTCAAGTTTTAAAGAGAATTTCCTTGAATAGGTAATATCATATATTTTAAGATGTAGATAATGAGGACATGCATTAAGGGCATGTATCTTTTAAAAATAAAGAAAATTAAAAACTGAAATTATTTCAAATGAAATGCTAGATTTCACTCCATAACTAAAATTCCACCACCCACACGTTTCATAATTTTGTTCAGACCATTCTAGAAATAATTTAAAAGAAGCATCTTAAATTATTTTCCCACTCTACCTCATTTTTAGTAAGGTTTTATAAATGCATTCACTTCCATTTATGTACAAAATTATTTTATTGACTTTTCTTATATTCTATAAAAAGTCAATAGGACATATTATTACTAAATAAATCTTTAAGTGGAAAAAAGAGTAAGAAAAAGTTTTAATCTTTATTTGTTCTGACAGGGACATACAGGAAGATCCCAGAGAATATGTTCAATTTTATTTTATAGATTCCTGATCTTCCTTCTGAATATCACTCTATAACTAAAACTGAACATCCACTAGAATAGTTCTCTGCTATGCTGCATGACATAAAGGTTAGCCTACGTTATTATTTACTCTCATCACCTTTTCAGGAAGATTTTTGAAAAAGCAGTAGTTTGAGTACTTAATTAAATTACCCAAGAAATTATAGTGCAAAAGTGTTAACCGGAGAATGTCACCTGAAACCACATTCTAAGATCCCAAGATTGGTGCTGGTTTTATTACACCTGATACTTCTAATTTTGTAATTCATGCTCAGAAGAGATAATTGGCTTGCCAAAACTGATTTTTAGAAAGGGCAAGTGAGATTAAAAGAGGTGCTTTCTCATTCCCACACTGTTTATTTCACTTTATATCAAATAACTTTGAATAACTCAGATACCAATTGAGGCAGGAGACTGGTAAAGCAGGCTGGCAGTGAAAATCAAACTACAGAAAATGAGATCATGTCTCTTTTCACTTTGGAGTTAAGTAAGGTTTAAATGCTTGGTCACAAAGCCAAATATTTTCAGTTCTATACATATCAAGCCAGTCTGCTTATGGTATTTTACTGCAACTATAATAGGAACTGTAACAGATGGGAAGGAAAGTTGATAACCAAGCATGGCAGATCCAGTTATCCCTAAGGAAATGTGATTTAAAATGCATCTTGATAAATACAGGGAGACTCGCCGAACTAAAACAGCTGCAAATACAAAGCAAAGTAACAACTCAAATGTGTCCTCTATTAAATGTGCATTCTCTTGACAATGTAACTGTCCACAGAAGGGACAGAACAGTGTGTGTGTGTGTGTGTGTGTGTGTGTGTGTGTATCATTCTATGGATGTTAGGCAGTGTTTGCACCAAAAAATCAGCAGCAGCTACTGTTCCTAAGAAAATGAATAGTAAAGGTTTTTCATTGTTCTTAATTCTTCAAGTCCCCCAGCCATTCATGTAACAAATTGGCTAACTTTATTGTGAACATATGGTTAAAGAGTGACTCTTCATGAGGAAAAATTAATTTATTCCTGAACCTGGAAAGAACAGCTAGAAAATCTTCTGACGAACAAAGCTGGCTAGACTAATAGAAATGGAGATGGAAAATAATGTTCAATATTGGTTTTATACAGCAAGACTGATTTCAATCAGAACCTTAGAACAGAAGCAAAATTTTAACTACTTAAATATTGTGCATAGGGAATATTTTTTTTCTTCATTGCCAACTTTTGGCTGAATGAAATGGCCAAATGTTGGTAAAGAAATTTGCCAGATTTCAAGGTCTGACTTCATCAAAGACACATCAGTGTCACTTTATTTGATATCCCCCATAAACAGATAGTAGAGAATCACCTTTTTTTTCTGTATATTTTTTTTATAAGCCAATGTATCTGACATTAGATCAAGCACACTATATGAGAGTTCTGAGAAACAAGGACAAACTTGCTAGGTAATCCTGTCAGTAAACTAGTCACAGATCTTTGGAGGTATATTATCATTGAGCTTCTGGATCCCTTTATATATTAATTTGCATTTAAAGTCTGTGTTGTGATTAGAAAGCCCAATGAAAGACACAGTGGCATTGTAATGGCTAATCATGTGGATGAAAATAGTTTCATTTTGAGGAATCTTAGCCTAGTCAACAACTGTCAAAAAATTTCTATCCAAAGATATAATGTAAAGTTGAAGTGTAAGGATAAAATGAATAGAAAATTTAAGAAATGCTGTGCCCACACATTCCTCAGGAGACAAGAAGTCTTGAGAAAGTTTTTTATCTGTCTGAAATGTAGAAAATGCTAAGGATATTTTGCTCAGCACTCTTACAGCCTCCATAGTGTCACTACCCAAGTCAACATTTCAGATCTCTCTATGGAATTATACTGTGGAGTTTTATATTTGGTGTTATCTTTGCTAAATTATTTACAAGTTTGGAAAAGTTACTCTATATCATTAAAGAACATTGTAAGTAGAAGGAACATTCTATACTTTTCTGTTTTTGATGCTGAAGATGAATTCAAGGCTAGAGATGGAAAGTGATATTCAAATATGTCCCTAATAAGTATATGGTGACATTTTCATAATTCATTTACTTTTATAACTATTTCTTCAACCTATGGAAACAAAATAATAACTCTAGGTTTGTTACTAAACTATTTGTTTCTTCATGCAAATCTGTGCTATTTAAAAATTTTTATTTTTAGACAACAAGGTCCTAAAGTATAGCACAGAAAACTATATTCACTATCCTGTGATAAACCATATCTGAAAACAATATAAAAAATAATGTATATATATGTATAACTGAGTCCCTTAGCTGAATAGTACAACATTGTAAATCAATTATACTTCAATTGAAAAAATATTTTAAAATGCTTTTGATTTTCATGAAAGATATATTTGCACATTATTCTGTAACTTAATAACTTGAAGCACTGAAGCTTTCTTGGAATATTGGTTTTAGTTGATATATTTAAGTAATTGGAAGAAAGAAATACACACATATGTTCATGATGTGTCCTAGGTATTTCACACATTAAATGTGATATCAAGCTGAAAACATGCTATTATACTTTGTGTTTGATGTATGAAATAAAATTTATGTCATATATTTGTTGATAAAGTAATACCATAGAACATATTACACAAATCATTGGAGTTGCAATACTTGGAGAAGAAAGTAATAGTAGTAATAATGATTTGTCTTCATCCCTCCCTCACACTGTAGTGTTTTAAAAATACAAAAATATACATTATTTTTTTGTATAAAACACTTAAAAGATTAAAAAAATATATTATTTTCTTGTTGTTATTAGTCATAGTATAAGTTAAAGTTACTTAATCATTTGTGTCTGACTCTTTGCGAGCCTATGAACTTTAACCTGCCAGGTTCCTCTGCCTATGGAATTCTCCAGGCAAGAGTACTGGAGTGGGTTGCCAATTCCTTCTCCAGGAGATCTTTCTGACCCAGGGATAGAAACTGGGTCTTCTGCATCACAGGCAGATTCTTTACCATGTGTGTCACCAGTAGTATGCTTCTGAGTAAAATAAAATTGAACTTATTTTCTTTTAAATGCCAAAAGGGATACACTGAAAAATCAAAATAGCATACATGGCTGAAACCAGGTAAACATGACTGTTATTAAAAAGCATTGAGGCTTTTCTACACTGTATTCAGCAGACATAATGACTTAAAATTTAGAATCGACACCTCTTAGGATTTGACATGTAAACGGAAATATAACATATGAGGTAAGTGGAATGACCTCCCTTTAAGACTCAGTGAAAGTAGAAGTTGTAAGCTCAGACAATTGATGGATCAGGAAGCAACAGGGAGATATGAGATGTACACAAATGAATATATTCAAACAAAGGGGGTCATAAAATGGTGGTGCCTGACCTTCCAGTTGCATGCTTATGAATCCAAGGTGACATTGGGAAAGAGATTTTCACTTACAACTGTTAAGCTTTTATTTTTTGAAGATGGAAAGTTTGGAGGAGGCCCAATAAAAAGTCTCTAGTGCTGCACAAATAATTGCATAATTATTATAGGGAGGAAAAAAGTTTACAAAACATGAAGTTAATAGTTACAAGGATTGAATTTCAGGAAAGAAGTCAATAGCCAGGGCTTTAGGTCCAGCACATCACAGTTCATTATCCTAATAAAATGACAGGTTTTAATTTACAGCAGAATATACTCAAAATCTTCTTTATAATTTTTTCCTCATGGTTGGCAGGGATGGAGAGGCCTGCTGAATTCCAGATGAGGAGTACAAGATACTGTACTGCTCATCAGGAAAGAAAGATACCAACACTAAAAGTTGTTATCAAAATGAGGAAGTTATTTTTGATGTTTTATTCCCTTTACCAAGTTTCATGACACCTTTACAGATCTTCAATGCCATACCCTATTTGTTCTTAAGAACATATGCTGTAAATTCCTTTGTTTTCACATATAAATCTGACCTTTTCTAAAACATAGAGTTGATCCTTCCAAAATACATAATCAGTATACCTTTAAAGTAGAGTCTTTAAAGTTTTATAACTTATGACTTTAAGGCCTATTTCCCACTCACCCTGGAAAAGCACACATTATGTACAAGTGAATAGCACAATCTGTAACTTCTTAAACTAAAATAATTGGAGATATAAAATCACCATTCTTCTTTCATCTAAGCTGAAAGATTTGAATAGGATACTTAAAGTATCTGAGCAAATTCATAACAACTCATAATGCTGGTGATTATGTTCATTCCCCTTAGATAGAATAAGTAAAGAGAAAAATAGCACTAGAAATATGAATATGAATATACTAAGCAGTTAAATATAAGTGGAATAAATTGAAAAGTTAGAGCAAATATATCTCCATAAAACATTTTGCAAAGTATGAGCTAAATCTTTTGAAACTGCTTAACTTCTGTTTCCAGTTGGGATCTTGAGAATACTTACTTTACATATGATGCAAAATTAAAACAATTATGATGTAGCAAAAGTGATTGTCAGAATAGAAACTATAGAAAGTATTTAAAAAAAAACTCAAAAATTTAAGACAAGTTGGAAATATTTTTTCAAGAAATCCTGTGACAAAAATGCAAAAAAAAAAAAAAAAAATGCACTGAAAATTTAACCTGAGAACAAGCAAATGTAAAACTGGGGCTAGAGGAGGAAACAGAACTACAGGTTCAGATGCTCATATTTGGATATAAAAATTTTAAATTAACATGTGAAGACTGAGAAGACAAGTAGATGATTAAGATCAAAACTGTAAGAGGAAAATACTGACCTTGAACTAATACGTGAAGTATGGGTAAAGGAAAAAAGAAAAGATTTTTATGTTCATACGCTTACACAAAAAATATATTGCACACTTAGACACATACTGATAAAATCTTAAATGTTCTTGCATGGGATAAGGAGTAAGATTAACAGTAAGGAAGATTATATGAAAATAAATGAAGCAGATTATCTAACCCCTTTCTTCTTATACTTCAACATCCCCCAAATTAAAGTCTGTGGGCAGCAGAATTTCTGCATTTCTAAACATTTTATAATTCATTTAGCCCATTTAGGTTACCACAGACAGGTTCTGATCCAAGACAGTGACATAGGAGTAATGGAACTCACCTCCTTTCATGGATACATCAAATCCAAACCTACACATAGAGCAATTCTCTTTGAAAGAAATCAAGGAACTAGCTGAAAAACTCCTACACATCAGGTAAACAAGTAAATATCCACATCAGCCATTTGAAATAGTGGAAAAGGCTGAGACACACTCTTGATATTAACCCCACTCCCAGCATTGTCTCAAAGAATCTGGAAGGAATTAAAAAATCTCAACCTCTCCCTGAGTAATGAAGTGTTTGAATTCAACAACTAGTGACCCAATGTTAAAGACGTCCCCCTAAACAATGGGATATTAAAACATCTGGATTTAAAAGTCAACAAGAACCATAAGACTATAGAAAACACGGAAGCATTTTAAGGGCTTCTGAGGGCTATCCTTGCAGGGTTTGACAAGGGAGGAGCAAGAAGAAAATGCCTACCTCTCAGTTTTACCCTGAAAGAGGCTTGTTTTTATTCTTTAAAAGCTGCCACCTGAGGGCTACGCTGATTTAGCAGGCATAAAGGGACTGACTCTGATTGACTGGAGAGTGAGGAAGCCAGCTGATAACCATGTTTATCTTCTCACAGGAGCCCTATAAAAATTGCCTAAAAGGAATTATTTATACGTATGGCAATCAATGCAAAGAAATAGAGGAAAAAACAGAATGGGAAAGACTAGAGATCTCTTCAAGAAAATTAGAGATACCGAGGGAATATTTCATGCAAAGATAGGCTTGATAAAGGACAGAAATGGTATGGACTTAAGAGAAGCAGAAGATATTAAGAAGAGGTGGCAAGAATACACAGAAGAACTGTACAAAAAAGATCTTCATGACCAAGATAATCACGATGGTGTGATCACTCATCTAGAGCCAGACATCCTGGAATGTGAAGTCAAGTGGGCCTTAGGAAGCATCGCTACAAACAAAGCTAGTGGCGGTGATGGAATTCCAGTTGAGCTATTTCAAACCCTGAAAGATGATGCTGTAAAAGTGCTACACTCAATATGCCATCAAATTTGGAAACGTCAGCAGTGGCCACAGGACTGGAAAAGGTCAGTTTTCATTCCAATCCCAAAGAAAGGCAATTCCAAAAAATGCTCAAACTACCGCACAGTGGCACTTCTCTCACACCCTAGTAAAATAATGCTCAAAATTCTCCAAGCCAGGCTTCAGCAATACATGAACCATGAACTTTCAGATGTTCAAGCTGGTTTTAGAAAAGGCAGAGGAACCAGAGATCAAATTGCCAACATCTGCTGGATCATCAGAAAAGCAAAAGAGTTTCAGAAAAACATCTATTTCTGCTTTATTGACTATGCCAAAGCCTTTGACTGGGTGGATCACAATAAACTATGGAGAATTCTGAAAGAGATGGGAATACCAGACCACCTGACTGCCTCTTGAGAAATCTGTATGCAGGACAGGAAGCAACAGTTAGAACTGGACATGGAACAACAGACTGGTTCCAAATAGGAAAAGGAGTATGTCAAGGCTGTATATTGTCACCCTGCTTATTAAACTTCTATGCAGAGTACATCATGAGAAACGCTGGACTGGAAGAAACACAAGCTGGAATCAAGATTACCAGGAGAAATATTAATAACCTCAGATATGCAGATGACACTACCCTTATGGCAGAGTACATCATGAGAAATGCTGGGCTGGAAGAAGCACAAGCTGGAATCAAGATTGACAGCAGAAATATCAATAACCTCAGATTTACAGATGATACCACCCTTATGGCAGAAAGTGAAGAAGAACTAAAGAGCCTCTTGATGAAAGTGAAAGAGGAGAGTGAAAAAATTGACTTAAAGCTCAACATTCAGAAAACTAAGATCATGGCATCTGGCCCCATCACTTCATGGGAAATAGATGTGGAAACTGTGGAAACAGTGTCAGACTTTATTTTTTGGGCTCCAAAATCACTGCAGATGGTGATTGCAGCTATGAAATTAAAAGACACTTACTGCTTGGAAGGAAAGTTATAACCAACCTAGATAGCATATTCAAAAGTAGAGACATTCCTTTGCCAACAAAGATCCGTCTAGTCAAGGCTGTTTTTTTTTTTTTTTTTTTTTTTTCCTGTAGTCATGTATGGCTGTGAGAGTTGGACTGTGAAGAAAGCTGAGTGCTGGAGAATTGATGCTTTTGAGCTGTGGTGTTGGAGAAGCCTCTTCAGAGTCCCTTGGACTGCAAGGAGATCCAACCAGTCCATCCTAAAAGAGATCAGTCCTGGGTGTTCTTTGAAAGGAATGATGTTAAGTTGAAACTCTAGTACTTTGGCCACCTCATAGGAAGAGTTGACTCATTGGAAAAGACTTTGATGCTGGGAGGGATTGGGGGCAGGAGGAGGGGGGGACGACAGAGGATGAGATGGCTAGATGGCATCACCGACTCCATGGACATGAGTTTGAGTGAACTCCTGGTGTTGGTGATGAAAAGAGAGGCCTGGCATGCTGCAATTGATAGGGTCACAAGGAGTCGGACACGACTGAGTGACTGAATGGAACTGAACTGATACCTGTGGCACTACACCATTTATGACTGGCAACCAAGGAGTGAGCCCCTGAATTGTTTGGCTATGATAGCTGAAGGGCCTTGTATTTATGATTCCCACAAGACTGTAACAGAAAAACAAACAGTTATTACTGAGTGCAGGAAGGCTGCTACACATCCAGCTGAAGCTATAGACATAGGCTCAGTACTTACTAAACTTATTAAAAATGAGCAGAACAAATTTCTTCTCTCAGTTTTCCTTGGATGAGCCCAAACCACATATTTTGACACCCAAGCAGCTGAAGCTGATCCTCCCTTTGGGGATATAGATAGGTCTTTGTACATCTTCTACTACTAGAAGTCACTGAGAACATAGAGGACAGGTTGGACAAATCCAAAGATTTGAAAGACAACCAAGAGTTTCAATAATGCTGGAAAATAAGTCTTATTGCCAACATGAAGCAATTTTATCAAGACTAGGAAACTTGGATCTTTTATCTAATGCATAGAAAAAGGAAGAGGCGTGGAAAATGAAGAAATAGAAGGGTATGTTCCAAACAAAAAAAAACAAGATAATACTCCAAAAACAAATTTTAGTGAAATGTAAGTGACTTACCTGTTTAACAACTTAAAATAATGGTGACAAAGATGCTCACTGAAGCCAAGAGAACAGTGCGTGAACCATGTAAAATCTTCAACAAAGAGAAAATATAAAAAAGTACCAAACAAATTATAGAGCTGAAGAATATAATAAGTGAAAGTAAAAATTCAATAGAGAGCATCAACAGACTAAATCAAGTGGAAGAAAGGATCAGCAAACTGAAGATCAAGAAAGTGGAATTCATTCACTTAGAGGAGCAAAAATAAAGAAAAAAAGAAAACAATGCAAGCAAGTGAAATTGTGGGATACACCAAGTCAGCCAACGTATATGTAAGTCATCTCTAGGAAGAGGAGAGAGAGAGAAAGGGATAGAAAGCTTATTCATAGAGATAGTGGTTGAAAGCTTCCCTGATGTGGAGAAAGATACAGACATTCAGACCCTGGAAACCCAGAATGTTCCAAAAAAGATCAATCCAAAGTGATCTACAACATGATACATTATGATTAAATTGTCAAAATTAAGACAAGAGATAATCTTAAGAAAATCATAAGTTGTAAGGAAAAAAAAAAAATTGTCATGTACAAGGGCCCCCTCTCCATAATATTAGTAGTGGATTTTTCAGAAGAAATTCTGCAGACCAGAAGGGAGTGACAATATATTCAAATACTGAAGGAAAACAAAGTAGTAACTAAAATACTCTATGGGGCAAAGCTGCCTTTCAGAATTGAATAAAAAATAGTTTTCCAGACAAGTAAAAGTAATGGAGTTCACCACCACTAGACAATTATTACATGTTAAAAGAAATTCTTCAAACTGAAATAAAAGGGCTCTAGTTAGTAACTGAAAAATATACAAAAGTAAAGATATATGCACAAAATTCAGAATGAAGCTACAATGATGGAAAGTAATTCAATTATAAATCCAGTATGAAGATTGAAAGATGAAAGTATTAAATATAATAATGATAATTTGCTAATTGATGCACAAGGTAAAAACAAATGTAAATTGTGAAATCAAAGACATTAAATGTGCAGAGAGAATACAAAAGTATTGCTTAGTATGTGTTAAAAGTATTTATTTAAAATAGACATAAATATAAGATTTTTTGTAAACTTCATGATAAAATAAAGCAAAAATTTATTATATATACACAAAGAATAAAGAAAAAGACATCTAAGAATACCACAACAACAAAAAAAATCATCTCATAAGAGAAAGAAAAAAAGAAAAGCATGAAAGAATTACAAAACACCCATAAACAGTTAACAAAACAGCAATAAAAGTCCATATCCATTCAGTTCAGTTCAGTTCAGTCACTCAGTTGTGTCTGACTCTTTGCGACTCCATGAATCACACCACGCCAGGCCTACCTATCCATCACCAACTCCCAGAGTTCAGTCAGACTCACGTCCATCGAGTCGGTGATGCCATCCAGCCATCTCATCCTCGATCGTCCCCTTCTCCTCCTGCCCTCAATCCCTCCCAGCATCAGAGTCTTTTCCAATGAGTCAACGCTTCACATGAGGTGGCCAAAGTACTGGAATTTCAGCTTTAGCATCATTCCTTCCAAAAAAATCCCAGGGTTGATCTCCTTCATAATGGACTGGTTGTATCTCCTTGCAGCCCAAGGGACTCTCAAGAGTCTTCTCCAACACCACAGTTCAAATGCGTCAATTCTTCGGTGCTCAGCCTTCTTCACAGTTCAACTCTCACATCCATACATGACTTCTGGAAAAACAATAGCCTTGACTAGACGGACCTTAGTTGGCAAAGAAATGTCTCTGCTTTTGAATATGTTATCTAGGTTGGTCATAACTTTTCTTCCAAGGAGTAATGTAAATGGACTATGTTCTCCAATCAAAAGACTTAGAATGGTTGAATGGATTAAAAAAAAAAAAAAATTAGGCCCAATTCTGTGCTGCCAAAGAAACTCACTTCAGCTTTAAGGACATACATAGACGGAAAGTGAATGTATGTAAAAAGATAGTGAAAATGGAAACCAAAAGAATGAAAGAGTAGTATACTTATATCTGCAAAAATTGAATTAAAACCAGTCACTAGGATAAGAGTTGAAGGTCATTACAAAATGATAAATGGGTCAGTCCAACAACAGGACATACCATTTGTAAGCATAAATAAACTTAAGCTGCTGCTGCTGCTGCTACTATGTTGCTTCAGTCATGTCCGACTCTGTGTGACCCCATAGACGGCAGCCCACCAGGCTCCCCTGTCCCTGGGATTCTCCAGGCAAGAACACTGGAGTGGGTTGCCATTTCCTTCCCCAAAACTTAAGCTAGGAGCACCAAAGTATACAAAGCACATATTGAACTATTTGAAGGGATAGAGATAGCAGTATAAAAACAGTTGGTGACTTCAATATCTCACTTTCAATAATGCATAGACTATTGAAAGACAAACTGAGTAAAGACGAATTGAGCTTAAACTTTATATCAAATCAGTTGCATATAACAGACATTTATAGAAAATTTCATCCAATAGCAGCAGAATATGCATTCTTCTGAAGTACACATGGATCATTCTCTGAGACAGATCAAATGCCAGGCCACAAAACAAGTATTAATAAATGTAAGAAGATTTGAATCTTGTCAAGCATATCCCCTGACCACAACCACATGGAACTAGAAATCAATTATAAGAAGAAAACTGGAAAATTGATAATTATGCAAATTAAACAACATGCACCTGAGCAAGAAAATGGTCATCAAAGAAATCAAAATGGAAATAAAAATGTATTTGAAATAAGAAAAATAGAAACACAACATACCAATTGTATGGAAGGCAGCAAATGCAACTGTAAAGCTGAAGATTATACTGACAATTGCATTAAAAAAAGACCTCAAATAACCTAACTTTACACCTCCATAGCAGAGAAGGCAATGGCACCCCACTCCAGTACTCTTGCCTGGAAAATCCCATGGTTGGACAAGCCTGGTAGTCTGCAGTCCATGAAGTCGCTGAGGGTCAGACACAACTGAGCAACTTCACTTTCACTTTTCACTTTCACTTATTGCAGAAGGAAATGGCAACGCACTCCAGTGTTCTTGCCTGGAGAATCCCAGGGATGGGGTAGCCTGGTGGGCTGCCGTCTATGGGGTCTCACAGAGTCAGACACAACTAAAGTGACTTAGCAGCAGTAGCACACCTCCATAAACTAGAAAAAAAAACAACAAAAAAACCAAAAAACAACTAAGCCTAAATTTAGAAGAAGGAAGAAAATAACAAAGGCCAGAGTAAAACTAGGTGAAATAGAGACTAAAGAAACAATAGAAAAAAAATGAATGAATCTAAGAACTGGTATTTTGAAAAAGAAAAATAAATAAACTTGACAAACATAACCAAGAGAAAAAGAGGATTCCAGTAAACAAAATTAAAAGTGAAAGGAGAGATATTACATCTGATAATACACAAATACAAAGGATCATAGGTGACTGCTACGAAGAATTATGTGCCAAAAAATTTAAAAACCTAGAAAAATGTGTAAATTGCTAAAACTAAAGCCGACCAAGACTGAACCTTGAAGAAATAGAAAATCTGAACAGATAAACTACAATTAAGGACATTGAATCATTGATTAAAACCTCCCAACAAATATGTTCAGGACCCAATGGCTTTGTTGGTAAATTGTATTAAACATTTAAGGAATTAATAGCAACTCTTTCAACTCTCCAAATAAAAGGAGAAGTAAACATGTCCAAAATTAATTTACAAGGTTAGCATGACTCTAATATAAAAAATGGACAGGGACACTACAAGAAAAGAAAATGCATGCTAATATATCTGTGAATATAGATGTAAATACATCAAAAATTGTAAAATATTTAGGAATGAATATGTTCAAGGAGGCTGAATATTTTACACTGAAAAGCTATAAGACACAGATGAAAGAAATTGAAAAAACACATAAATACATGAAAAAATATTTCATATTCATCAATCAGAATAATTAATATTGTTTTAATAAAATTCCAACCAAAGGTAACATATAGATTCAATGCAATCCCTATCAAAATGCCAATGACATGTTTTGCAGATATAGAAAGTAATCCTAAAATTTGTATGAAACCACAAAATACCCAGAATAGCCCAAACAATATTGAGGAAGAAAAACAAAACAGGAGGAATCACACTTTCTAATTTTCAATTGTATTACAATTCTATAGTAATCAGAATACCATGGTATTGACATAAAACAAACATATATGTTACTAGAACATAACAGAAAGTCCAGAAATAAAATCAATGCATATATGTTCAATTAATTCATGACAAGCCAAGAATATGCAACAGGAAAAGGACAGTCTCTTTGACAAATGGTATTCAGAAAATTGGACAGCCACATGCAAAATAAAAAAATGGGATTCCCCATCTTACACCACCCACAAAAGTTAACTGGAAAGAGATAACAGGCATCAGGTTAAGACTCAAAACAATAAAACTCCTGAAAGAAATCATAGGAAGCAAATTCCTAGACAATTATTTTTTGGACTTGACACCAAAAGCAAAGGCGAAAAAATAAACAAGTTGGACAACATCAAACTTAAAAGCTCCTGTGCAAGAAAGGAAACTAACAAAATGAAAAGACAACACACAGAGTGGAAGAAAGTATTTTCAAATTATATATCTGATAATGGACTAGTATCCAAAATATGAAAACATTCACAATTTAAGATAAGAAACAATCTGATATACAGGCAGAATAAATGAATATATATATATTTTCAAAGACATACAAATGGCTCACAGGCACATGAAAAGACACTCAACATCACTAATCATTAGGGAAATGCCAATCAATACCACAATCACTTCATGCCTATTACAATGACTATCATCAAAAATATATATATATATTGCAAGTATTGACATGGGTATGAACAAAAAGGAATTCTTGTGTATTGTTGTTACAAAGGTATATTTGTAGTGCTGCTATTGAAAACAATATGGAGTTATCTCAAAAATATTAAAAGCAGAACTACCATATGATCCAGGGATTCCACTCTGGGTATTCATATCCGAAGGAAATGAAAACAATATATCAAAGAGATATTTCTTCCATGTTCACTGCATTATTATTCACAAAAGCCGACTTATTGGAATGACTTAAGTGTCCACCGACCAATGAATGGATAAAGAAGGTATAGTATATCTATACAGTGGACTATTATCCAATCCTGCCATGTTCAGCAACATTGATGTTCTTTGACAGCATTATATTAAGTGAAATAATATAGAAAGGGAAATACAAATATTGATGGTATCATTTATAAGTGGAATCTAAAAAGAAAAGGTCACACTCATAGAAACAGAGAGTAAAATAGTGGTTTCTGGGGGCTGAGGTTTGGGAAAATAGAGGGATTTTGGAGACAGAGTACAAACTTCCAGCTGTAAGATAAATAAATTCTGAGTATCTAATGTATAATATGTTGACTATATTTGACAACACCATTTGTATAACTGAAATTGGCTGAAAGTCAAACCTAACATTTCATATACACAGAAAAAGAGATAAATATATGAGGTGATGGAGGTGCTAATAGACCAGTTGGGAGAAAACTTTTTACAATTAAGTAATCATATAAAAGTGAAAGTGAAAGTGAAAGTTGCTCAGTTGTTTCCAGCTCTTTGCAATCCCACAGACTATAGAGCCTATGGAATTCTCTAGGACAGAATACTGGAGTGGGTAGCCTTTCCCTTCTCCAGGGGATCTTCCCAGCCCAGGAACTGAACCCAAACATAGCCTATGCTTAAAAACATACAACTGTATTTATAATTATACCTCAGCAAAGTTGGAAAAAATAAATACCATAAGCTTAGTGGTTTATTAAAACCAGTTATAAAGTCTGGAAGTCCAGTTCAGGATACCAGTGTGTTTTGGCTCTGGTGAAAACTTTCTTCGAGGTTGCAAATTGCCAATTCCTTTCTGTGTTCTCAAATGGCAGAAACATTAGGGAGCTCTGTGGGGTCACTTTTACTGGTGTATGAATTCTATTCATTATTACTTTATCCCTATGACCTAACCGACTCTCTGAGTTCTACTGTCTAATACAGTTACCTAGAGCATTAGGATGTCAACCTACAAATTTTGGGCAGGCAAATTCAGACAGCAATAATGGCATGCATTCTGAATTTCCTCATTAGCGCAACATTGTAAATTTACTATGCTTGAATAAACAATTTTTTAAATTAAAGATTTGCTGTTACAGAATAGAAGACTGTAACTTTTACATATTAATGTTTATGTAAAATAAACCTGTTAAAGAAATGATAAATATGCCATTGATATACATATATTTTTAAATAATTTTGCCTTATAGAACATATAATAAAATTCAACAAAGCTCCATCATTTATCATAAAATTATTTATCCTCTATGAATATAGGAAATCTATATTGTCCACCTTCTTAAGCTTTCTTTCCACATCAACCTGATCACTGTCCTCTCTATTTTCATTGGAGAACAACAGCATTATAATTTTAAAAAAAATTAAGTAATTACTTCTTTTCTTTTAGAGTTTTACTACTTATGGTCATACTTCTTAAATGCATTTCAAAATGTAGTTTCCATTTTTCTTTTTTTTTCTGTTTTTGAACCCTATTTAAAGGAATCATGGAATAAATACCATTGTATTTACAAATATATATTAATATATGTTGTTTTGTTTGAGCATAATTTGTGTATTGTGTCCCAGTATTTCATATGAAAAAATTTACTTATTTGTTTGCCTGTCTATGAATATTTGAGTTACTTCCTTTTTGTAGCTATTGTGAGTAATATAATTCCACAGCCTCTCCCAGTGAGCTCAAGTAAATACTTCTATAAGGAAAATAACAAGTGGATGTCATGGGATACAATCATCTAAATTTCATTAGATGATTTTAAATTATTTCAGAGAGAGTTGAATGCCTTTTTATATTTTTCAAGGTCACTTAGATTTTTGCATTTTAAGAGCCTTTTCAAATCTTTTCTGCATATTTCCATTGCATTGCATGCATTTTACTTAAGGAGTTATAGTTGTTGTTGTTTTTAAGTCCATTCAAATTAAGAACATTAGTTGATTTCTTGTGTTATAAATGCTTTCTCCCACTCTATAGTTTGCTGGTTTTCTCCATTAATAGAGTTTATGATCATTGTTGTTCAGTTGTAAAGTCGTGTCCAAGTATTTGCAACTCCATGGATTATAGCACGCCAGACTTTCCTATCTTCACTACCTCCTGGAGTTTGGTCGAAGTCATTTTCATCAAGTCAGTGATGTCATCCAATCATCTTATCCTCTGTTGCCCTGTTCTCCTCCTGCCCTTAATCTTTTCCAGCATCATGTTCTTTTCCAATGAGCTGGTGCTTCACATCCTGTGGCCAAAGTATTGGAGCTTTAGCATCAGTCCTTTCAACGAATAGTCAGGGTTGATTTCCTTAAAAATTGACTGGCTTTATCTCCTTGCTGTCCAAGGGGCTCTCAAGAGTCTTCTCCAGAATCATAATTCAATAGCATCAGTTCTTCAGTGCTCAGCCTTCTTTACAGTCCAACTCTCACATCCATACATGACCACTGGAAAAAACATAACTTTGACTATGATCATTAGAAGTTGTTAATTTAATGTTATTTAATTTACCTGAAAGGTTGCTGCTACAAGCCGTGAACAATGCCAGAATTCTTGGCCTCCAGCGGAGAGGAATTCTATCCAGGGTGAGTAATGAGGCTTGATCACTCAGAGTTTTTTCTTGTGTGTGTAATAAAGTTTTATTAAGATATAAAAGAGATAGAGCCAGTATCTGACATAGACATCAGAAGGGGACAAAAAGAGTGCCCCCTTGCTAGTTTTTAGTAAGGAGTTATATACCTATTAGAAAGGAAGAAAAAAAGTTAACTTGCTCAGTCGTGTACAACTCTTTGTGACCTCATGGGCTGTAGCCTACCAGGTTCTTCTGCCCATGGAATTTTCCAGGCAAGACTACTGGAGTGGTTTGCCATTTCCTTCTCTGATAACTACAGAAAGGAAGTGCCTCCAAACTGAGAGAGTTGCACTAGGCCCTTCACCCACAACATGAATTTTGAGATAGCATTGGCACAAGTTGAGTCATCCTGGGCCATAAAAACAATTCACATGAATCTTGAAGAAAGGCAGATTTCCAAGCAAATATATAGTTCATTAACACAGCTTAAGGAAGTCACTTCCATGAGAAAAATACATTGGTTAGCTCAAGGTTTGAGATAAAGTCTGGTTCAGCTGGAACCAGGTGTCACCATGAAAACAAAGGATTAGCAAAGGGGGAAAAAAAAAGTCTGCCACTTGCAGTTTTACTTCCTCCTGCCACTTGGGCCAGAGAAGGCAATGGCACCCCCCTCCAGTACTCTTGCCTGGAAAATCCCATGGACAGAGGAGCCTGGTAGGCGGGGTCGCTAAGAGTCGGACATGACTGAGCGACTTCACTTTCACTTTTCACTTTCATGCATTGGAGAAGGAAATGGCAACTCACTCCAGTGTTCTTGCCTGGAAAATCCCAGGGACAGGGGAGCCTGATGGGCTGCCGTCTATGGAGTCGCACAGAGTCGGACACGATTGAAGCAACTTAGCAGCAGCAGCAGCCGCCACGTGGGGACTTCTGGCCTCCCTACTGAAGCTATTAACACCTTCATACCAATATTTACCAATATTTTCCTATAAGAATCTGTATTTCTTATGTTTCAATATTTTCCTGTATCCCAATTTCAAGAAGATATTATTGTATTAATGTCTGTAATTCAACTGGAATAGATTTGATATAGTATACTCCCAATTTTATTCTTTTCCATGGGTACACCAATTATCCAAATGCGATCTGTTGAAAACTGGTCCTTTAGCTGCTGATTCAGTGCCATCTTTTAAATTAATGAATATTTCTATATATGTTGATCTGTTTCTAGTATATACTGTTCATCTAGTTTTAATCTAAGCTTTCAAACTTATCACAATATTTCAGTAAATTTATCTTAAGAAATCATCTCTAAAAATCTATTTCTTAATCTTCAAGAATATATTGGATATTCCCTTCAGGTTCCTGAGTAGGAAGAATCAATACTGTGAAAATGAATATACTACCAAACACAGTCTACAGATTCAATGTGATCCCTATTAAATTACCAGTGACATTTTTCACTGAACTAGAACAAAAAAATTCACAATTCACATGGAAACACAAAAGACCCAGAATAGCCAAAGGAGTCTTGAGAAAGAAGAATGGAACTGGAAGAATCAATCTTCCTGACTTCAGATTATACTACAAAGCTACAGTCTTCAATACAATATGGTAGAGGCACAAAAAAAGGAATATAGACCAATGGAACAAGACAGAAAGGCCAGGAATAAACTCATGCACCTATGAGTACCTTATTTTTAACAAAGGAAGCAAGAATATACAATGCGGCAAAGACAGCCTCTTCAATAAATGGTGCTGGGAAAACTGAACAGCTACATACATGTAAAATAATGAAATTAGAACACTTCCTAACACCATATGCAAAGATAAACTAAAAATGGATTAAAGACCTAAATGCAAGACCAGAAACTATAAAACTCTTAGAGGAAAACATAGGCAGAACACTCAATGACATAAATCAAACAAATATCCTCTATGACCCACCTCCTAGAGTAATGGAAATAAAAACCAAAGTAAAGAAGTGGGGCCTGATTAAACTTAAAAACTTTTGCTCAGCAAAGGAAACTATAAGCAAGGTGAAAAGACAACCTTCAGAATGGGAGAAAACAATAGCAAATGAAACAACTAACAAAGGATTACTTTCCAAAATATACAGCAGCTTATACACTCAATACCAGAAAGCCAAACAACCCAATTAAAAAGTGGGAAAAATACCTAAACAGACATTTCTCCAAAAAAGACATAGAGATGGCTAACAAGTACATGAAAAGATGCTCAGCATCACTCATTATTAGAGAAATGCAAATTATAACTACAATGAGATCTCACTTCACATCATCAAAACGTCTACAAACAATAAATGCTGGGGACGGTGCTGGAGACCAACAATGCTTTTGCACTGTTGGTGGGAATGTAAATTGATACAGCCACTATGGAAAATGGTATGGGGATTCCTTAAAAAACTAGGAATAAAACAACTGCATGACCCAGCAATCCCACTCTTAGGTATATACCCTGAGGAAACCAAAATTGAAAAGGACATATGTATCCCATTGTTCATTGCAGCACTATTTACAAAGCAACATGGAAGCAACCTAGATGTCCATTGACAGATGAATGGATAAAGAAGTTGTGGTAAATGTACACAATAGAAATATTACTCAGCCATAAAAAGAACACATTTGAGTCAGTTCTAATGAGGTGGATGAAGCTAGAACCTATCACACAGAGTGATGTAAGTCAGAAAGAGAAAGATAAAAATCGTATTTTAATGCATATATATAGAATCAAGAAAAAATGATACTGAAGAATTTATTTACAAGGCAGCAAATTTGGAAAACTCAGCAGTGGCCACAGGACTGGAAAAGGTCCGTTTCTATTCCAATCCCAAAGAAAGGCAATGCCAAAGAATGCTCAAAATACCACACTATTGCACTCATCTCACACGATAGTAAAGTAATCCTCAACATTCTTCAAGCCAGGCTTCAGCAATTCATGAACCGTGAACTTCCTGATGTTCAAGCTGGTTTTAGAAAAGGCAGAGGAATCAGAGATCAAATTGCCAACATCCACTGAATCATCAAAAAAGCAAGAGAGTTCCAGAAAAACATCTATTTCTGCTTTATTGACTATGCCAAAGCCTTTGACTGTGTGGATCACAATCAACTGTGGAAGATTCTGAAAGAGATGGGAATACCAGACCACCTGACCTGCCTCTTGGGAAACCTATATGCAGGTCAGGAAGCAACAGTTAGAGCTGGACATGGAACAACAGACTGGTTCCAAATAGAAAAAGGAATATGTCAAGGCTGTATATTGTCACCCTGCTTATTTAATTTATATGCAGAGTACATCATGAGAAACACTGGACTGGAAGAAGCACAAGCTGGAATCAAGATTGTCGGGAGAAATATCAATAACCTCAGATATGCAGATGACACCACCTTTATGGCAGAAAGTGAAGAGGAACTTAATAGCCTCTTGATGAAAGTGAAAGAGGAGAGTAAAAAAGTTGGCTTAAAGCTCAACATTCAGAAAACGAAGATCATGGCATCTGGTTGTATTACTTCATGGGAAATAGATGGGGAAACAGTGGAAACAGTGTCACTCTATTTTTTTGGGCTCTAAGATCACTGCAGATGTTGATTGCAGCCATGAAATTAAAAGACACTTAATCCTTGGAAGGAAAGTTATGACCAACCTAGATAGCATATTCAAAAGCAGAGACATTATTTTGCCAACAAGGTCCATCTAGTAGAGGCTATGGTTTTTCCATTGGTCATGTATGGCTGTGAGAGTTGGACTATGAAGAGAGCTGAGCACCAATGAATTGATATTTTTGAACTGTGGTTTTGGAGAAGACTCTTCAGAGTACCTCTGACTGCAAGGAGATCCAACCAGTCCATCCTAAAGGAAATCAACCCTGGGATTTCTTTGGAAGGATGGATGCTAAAGCTGAAACTCCAATACTTTGTCGACCTCATGTGAAAATCTGACTCATTGGAAAAGACTCTGATGCTGGGAGAGATTGGGGGCAGGAAGAGAAGGGGACGACAGAGGATGAGATGGCTGGATGGTATCACTGACTCGATGGACACGAGTTTGGGTGAACTCCGGGTGTTGGTGATGGACAGGGAGGCCTTGCATGCTGCAATTAATGGGGTTGCAAAGAGTTGGACACGACTGAGAGACTGACCTGAACTGAACTGAATGGGGAAACAGACATAGAAATTAGACTTATGGACATGGGGAGAGAGGAGGAGAGGATGAGATGTATGGAAAGATTAACATGGAAATTTACATTACCATATATAAAATAGATAGCCAATGGGAATTTGCTGTGTGGCTCAGGAAACTCAAACAGGGTCTCTGTATCAACCTAGAGGGGTGCGATGGAGAGGGAGAAGGGAAATAGTTTCAAAAGGGAGGGGATATATGTATCAGTTCAGTTCAGTCACTCATTTGTGTCCGACTCCTTGTGAGCCCATGAATCACAGTACGCCAGGCCTCCCTGTCCATCACCAACTCCCGGAGTTCACTCAGACTCACGTCCATCGAGTCAGTGATGCCATCCAGCCATCTCATCCTCTGTTGTCCCCTTCTCCTCCTGCCCCCAATCCCTCCCAGCATCAGAGTCTTTTCCAAAGAGTCAACTCTTCTCATGAAGTGGCCAAAGTACTGGAGTTTCAGCTTCAGCATCATTCCCTCCAAAGAAATCCCAGGGTTGATCTCATTTAAAATGGACTGGTTGGATCTCCTTGTAGTCCAAGGGACTCTCAAGAGTCTTCTCCAATACCACAGCTCAAAAGCATCAATTCTTTGGTGCTCAGCTTTCTTCACAGTCCAACTCTCACATCCTTACATGACCACTGGAATAAAACAGCCTTGACTAGACAGACCTTTGTTGGCAAAGTAATGTCTCTGCTTTTGAATATGCTATCTAGGTTGATCATAACTTTTCTTCCAAGGAGTAAGCATCTTTTAATTTCATGGCTGCAGTCACTATCTGCAGTAATTTTGGAGCCCCCCCCCAAAATAAAGTCTGACACGGTTTCCCCATCTATTTCCCATGAAGTAATGGGACCAGATGCCATGCTCTTCATTTTCTGATTGTTCGGTTTTAAGGCAACTTTTTCACTCTCCACTTCCACTTTCATCTAGAGGCTTTTTACTTCCTCTTTTCTTTCTGCCATAAGGGTTAGTTCACGCTGAGGTTGACAGAAAACAAAATTCTTTAAAGCAATTATCCTTCAATTAAAAAAACAAATAATTAAAAAAGAATATATTGGATATTATTAACTCTATATATGGTTCAGATTCAATTGGTTATCTTTAAAGGAAGATTAAATTCAGCCTTTTGCTGAGTTTAAAATATGAAATACTATATGTTAGTGCTAAATAGCAGCAAGCATCAGCGTTAATTCAGTTTTCTTTTGTCTTTTCCTTTTTTCTTTTTTTGGCTGGGTCACTTTCTATAGGAACGCAGTTTGGTATAAGTATTTGAGTAATTTATTTTATTTTGTTATTTTTAAATGCAAGTGAGTTCAGTTCATTCGCTCAGTTGTGTCTGACTCTTTGCGACCCCATGAATTGCAGCATGCCAGGCCTCTCTGTCCATCACCAGCTCCAGGAGTTCACTCAAACTCACGTCCATCGAGTTGGTGATGCTATTCAGCCATCTCATCCTCTGTCGTCCCCTTTTCCTCCTGCCTCCAACCCCTCCCAGCATCAGAGTCTTTTCCAATGAGTCAACTCTTCGCATGAGGTGGCCAAAGTACTGGAGTTTCAGCTTTAGCATCATTCCTTCCAAAGAACAACCAGGACTGATCTCCTTTAGAATTTTATTTTGTTATTTTTAAAAGCAAGTGAGGAGTCAAAACTAAATATTTATAATATAGATTTTATAAGCCAAATCTTTTTACCTGCCTGTTTATCTTATCTTTTCATCCACCATCCATCCATGTACATATATATGCATACATTTATATGCCTTGTGTAAGTATGTAACATATTAACTATAATTATATCACATGTGTTTACATCCAGTTATAGCTTAGAGCTGCTGATGGGTTTTTTTAAGAAAGGATATGCCCTATAAATTTATTAACAACTCCAAATTGTAGTTGTATTCACATGTCAATTTATCCCGAACACTGTACACCCTTTTTGTATCATTTTTTCTATCCTTTCTTTCTCTTTCCTCTGTATTTGTTCTCTGCATCTTGTAGAATAATAAGAGTAAAATTTCTTCTCTATCATGTGCTTAGCATATTTCTTCCTCTATTCTGAAGCTAGGCATTAAGTGAAAGAATTGTGTGAATTTTAAATGCAGGCACACTTTTTAATCCCCAAAATTTTTGTAGCAGTTTTTCAAACAAAAGCAGTTCTAAGTTATCTGATAAATATAGTCGTTTCCACATAGTTATCATAGGAAAAAATATTATAATTCAAATATTAGCAAATGTCATCAGCTGTATAGGGAAAGAATTTGTAACATCATAGGGATGTTAAAGAAATGTTAAGACATTCAAACTATAAGTACATGTAATACTGTAATTTTTAAAATAGTATAACATTTTAAATACTTCAAGTTAAAAAATTTAAATACTAAAAGATAAAGGAAAAAACATGATTTTAACTGAACTGAAACAAATTTCATTAAATTTAAATATATTTAATACATAAGACAGATAGGGGTTCATATCTTATTAATTTGATTTTTAAAACCCTATCAAAATCAGTAGCCAGCATTTTGTTTTATATGCAAAACCAAAGTCCTTCCCATTAAATTGGAGCAAAACTGAAGTAACTGCTTTCATTGATATTATTTTAACTTTTCAAGAAATCTAGTCAATTTATTATGACAGTTTAGCAATATAAAGTTATAGATATTTAAATGGAGGTGTGAACTTATTATTTTGAAATAATTTATCTGTTAAATTCAAGAAAAACAGATAAATAACTAGCTTATTATCCAGTTCTAAAGAAATAGCAGTGATTTTTTTTTGCATATTAAATCATATTTTCCAGAATTCAAGGCTAATGTTGTTTATTTTTTCATAATGTGCACAAGTTTTATCCCTTTAGAGCAATGTAATACTTAACATTATTAAATATTTAGTATGTTAGGGATTATGCTAAATATTTCACAAATTATTTCATAAGTAGATACTGTTATCCACATTTTATGTATTAATTATTTTTCAGAAAGTTTAAGAAAATTATATGTCACACACATAGTTTTCTATCCATATTACAAGGATTCCAAATATTTTTTTCCTGATTCTCTTTTTCTCATCATGTCCAAATTGATAAGTAAAATTATTTCTACTATAAGTTAAATTTAGAGCCCTCAATTGATTAAATGACAGTAAAACTAAAGATAAATATGGAATTATTCTTAGCTTTGTTAAAATATGACTGGCTTAACAATTCTGCACATTTATTTCAGTTCTATTTCTTAGCATGGGTTTAACCAGGAAACTAAAGCTTTCAAGTTTTAGTTTTGATAATAGTCCAAACCATTTATTCAAGAAATAATAGAGTTGGCCTTAATTGTTTTAATCAAATGGATGGTAGTACCCTTGAGGCTAACTCCAACATTTTGCATAGATCAGTGTGATGTTATAATAAGATGATAATCTGATACTAATCCTCAAAGCTTCTGGCCACTTGTTGCATCCAGGATAGTTCCAAAGCCTTTAATTGCAGAATACAAAGACAATCACAGCTTGGAAGAAAGGAGGAATGAGCTTTATATGCAAGTTGAATTTTGATGATATTTACTGAATCTGTTATGCAAGGGCATTATTTTTTAACTCCAAAGTTATTCTCCACTTCAGAGCACTCTTTCAGTTGAGTGTAAATTTTCCCTTCTTCTTTCTATTTACTTTTTTCTTTGTAAGTGGTGACACGTGTGTGTGTGTGTCTGTGGGTATGTGTGTGTGAGAATCACTCAGTTGTGTCCTACTCTTTGCAACCCTATGGACTGTTGCCTGACAGGCTCCTCTGTCCCTGGAATTCGTCAGGCAAGAATACTGGAGTGGGTTGCCATTTCTGTCTCCAGGGGCTCTTCCCAAACCAGGGATTGAACCCAAGTCTCTTGCATTGCATGCAAATGCTTTACCATCTGAATTACAGGGAAACCCTAAATTAAAGTTGCTCAGTGATGTCCGACTCTTTGCAACCTCATGGACTATATATAGTCCATTAAATTCTTCAGGTGAAAATACTGGAGTGGGTAGCCTATCCCTTCTCCAGGGTATCTTCACAACCCAGGGATCAAACCCAGGTCTCCCATATTTCAGGTGGATTTTTCACCAGCTGAGCTACAAGGGAAGCCCAAATTTGTTGAAGTTCAGTGAGTGAAAGTTGCTCAGTGGTGTCTGACTCTTAGCAACCACATGGTCTATACAGTCAATGGAATTCTCTAGGCCAGAATACTGGAGTGGATAGCCTTTCCCTTCTCCAGGGGATCTTCACAACCCAGGAATTGAACCGGGGTCTCCTGCATTGCAGGTGGATTTTTTACAAACTGAGCTATCAGGAAAGCCTTATATTTTCTTAATTCATAAATTCCTACATTGATAATAGTAGTTCTATTGTAGACCAATAGTGCTAATGTAGATCAATAGTTCTATTGTAGACCAAAGGTCTCTGATGGGTTTTTCTATATACTGCAGAGTAATTCACATACAGTCTTCAAAGTACAGTTGGACTTTGAACAATATGAATATAGACTTTCCCTATAGGGAGAAATCTGCATACAACTTATAGTTAGCTCTCCGTGCACACAGTTTCTCCACAGTTCAGCATCTGCAGATAAAACCAAAGGAGAGTTGAGTTGTGCTGTAATATTTACTATTGAAAAAAATCTACGTATAAGTGGACAAATGAGGATGATTCAAGGGTCAGTTCTATTGTGTACTTTGAATTCAGTTCAAGTCACTCTGTGACATGCTGAATAAGGCCTGCTACTGAGGAAAATAATGTCATAATAATAATGGCATTGGTATTACATATACTACACAATACATACATGATACATAATATAGTACAGTATAGTAGTATAAGGTACTGTCAAAGGAAGTAATCAATAAACTAATGTAAAATAGAAATATAACAAAGTTTTTCTATGATCCAACCTGAGGGTTTTACCCTCGGAGAAACAGATTCAAGAATCAGTTGAATTGTGTCCCACTGAACTATGAAATGGGGGAGGCTTATGAAGGCAAATTCTGTAATTTGTCTGTCAAGAATTATACTTGGAGTTGGTAAGAAGCAAGGGTGCTGGTTAAGCAAGGATTGGTTGGATTCTGAAATGGTTGCATAGTTACAAGGGGAGAAATTGAGACTGTAAGTTTGTTGCTGGCAGCTATTAACATATAATTTTGAGAAAGGCTGGTGGTGTCCTTGCATCTTAAATATAGTTCACTAAATTCAGTTCAGTTCAGTTCAGTTCAGTTGCTCAGTCATGTCCTACTCTTCGCGACCCCATGAATCGCAGCACGCCAGGCCTCCCTGTCCATCACCAACTCCCGGAGTTCACTCAGACCCACGTCCATCGAGTCCGTGTTGCCATCCAGCCATCTCATCCTCGGTCATCCCCTTTTCCTCCTGCCCCCAATCCCTCCCAGCATCTGAGTCTTTTCCAATGAGTCAACTCTTCGCATGAGGTGGCCAAACTACTGGAGTTTCAGCTTTAGCATCATTCCTTCCAAAGAAATCCCAGGGTTGATTTCCTTCAGAATGGACTGGTTGGATCTCCTTGCAGTCCAAGGGATTCTCAAGAGTCTTCTCCAACACCACAGTTCAAAAGCATCAATTCTTTGGCACTCAGCTTTCTTCACAGTCCAAATCTCACATGTATACATGACCACAGGAAAAACCATACCCTTGACTAGACAGACCTTAGTCAGCAAAGTAATGTCTCTGCTTTTGAATACGCTATCTAGGATGGTCATAACTTTTCTTCCAAGGAGTAAGCGTCTTTTAATTTCATGGCTGCAGTCATCATCTGCAGTGATTTTGGAGCCCAAAAAAATAAAGTCTGATGCTTTTTCCCCTGTTTCCCCATCTATTTCCCATGAAGTGATGGGACCAGATGCCATGATCTTCGTTTTCTGAATGCTGAGCTTTAAGCCAACGTTTTCGCTCTCCTCTTTCACTTTCATCAAGAGGCTTTTTAGCTCCTCTTCACTTTCTGCCATAAGGGTGGTGTCATCTGTATATCTGAGGTTATTGATATTACTCCCAGCAATCTTGATTCCAGCTTGTGTTTTTTGCATTCCAGCGTTTCTCATGATGTACTCTGTGTATAAGTTAAATAAGCAGGGTGACAATATACAGCCTTGATGTACTCCTTTTCCTATTTGGAACCAGTCTATTGTTTCATGTCTAGTTCTAACTGTTGCTTCCTGACCTGCATACAGATTTCTCAAGAAGCAGGTCAGGTGGTCTGGTATTCCCATCTCTTTCAGAATTTTCCACTTTTGATTGTGATCCACACAGTCAAAGGCTTTGGCATAGTCAATAAAGCAGAAATAAATGTTTTTCTGGAACTCTCTTACTTTTTCCAGGATCCAGCGGATGTTGGCAATTTGATCTCTGGTTCCTCTGTGTTTTCTAAAACCAGCTTGAACATCAGGGAGTTCACGTTTCACGTTATTACTGAAGCCTGGCTTGGAGAATTTTGAGCATTACTTTACTAGCATGTGAGATGAGTGCAATTGTGTGGTAGTTTGAGCATTCTTTTGCATTTCCTTTCTTTGGAATTGGAATGAAAACGGACCTATTCCAGTCCTGTGGCCACTGCTGAGTTTTCCAGATTTGCTGGCATATTGAGTGCAGCACTTTCACTGCATCATCTTTCAGGATTTGAAATAGCTCAACTGGGATTCCATCACCTCCACTAGCTTTGTTCGTAGTTTTGCTTTCCAAGGCCCACTTGACTTCACATTCCATGGTGTCTGGCTCTAGATTAGTGATCACATCATCATGATTATCTGGGTCGTGAAGATCTTTTTGTACAGTTCTTCCGTGTATTCTTGCCACATTGCAAACTGACGCTTTACCATTTGAGCCACCAGGGAAGCCCTCACTAAATTCAGTTCTCTGAAATTCAGAAACATGTCTGAAACCATATCCACATTGGCCACCTAGCTCCATCCTTGAAGCCTGAATCAGTTACCCCATTTTAACTTTTAAATCCATTCTTTTCTTTAAAGCTTAATGTGGATGCATACTATATATTTGACATTGCACAAAATGGACTGTTCTGGTCAGCATAAATTAAAATCGTGTGTAAGCCAGAATGACGACCCCATATTTCAATATTTGACAGTTTCTTCCATCAAGGTGGTGTTATGTTAGTTACTCGCTATTTACAGAAATCAACACAAGTAATTGTTTGAAACATTTTAAGATTTCTGACTTCCACATGTCATAACAGTAATTTTTTAATGCTCTTGATACTTTTTTCAAGTGGCAATATTTACTTTAGCTGGAGCCCTTCTACTTTTTCTCAAATTGTTTGATGTTTCCAATTCAAATACTTTTCATTTTTTTCCCTCCTCTTTTTGAGTTTGTGCTAGTAATTGAAAGCACCAAGTGAACAAATACTATGTTTATTTTACCAACAGGTACCATTTCTCTGCATTGCAAATAGAAATTCTTTTTTGGAATATGTACTCATGTATGTTATGATAATTTCAATAATGCTTAATGAAAATCTCCATCTATAATCCAGAAATGATGAAATGCCTGGCAGAGTATCAACCGTATCTCTTCATGCACAGAGACTCAATGTTGTGTTTTTTATGTTATAATTGGCATTTTGGAATAAATTGGCAAACACAGGTGAAATATCTTCACCTGTATATTAAATCTGAATTAAGGCAGTACTTTGTAAGAAAAGACAATGAAAATACCTCAAGACATATAGAGTTTGAGCCAACAGGGTTTTAGCTGACCTAGTTACAAACAGTAAATTATTATTTTCAAGATTTATGTCAAAATGGGAAGAATTTTCAACTTCACTTTATCATGTCTCCTATTTGTTGATTTATCTGTTGTTATATTAATGTTTCTAAAACATTACCACGTGGCCTAATTCCAACATTTTTTGAAGATGTTAACATAAATTTATTTATTTATTTTATATTTTAGCCATAAGGTATGCAAGATCTTAGTTTGCCAATCAGGGATTGAACACCTGGTCAGCAGATTAAGATTGCGCCCACTGCAATGGAAGCAGGGATTCTTAACCACTAGATCACCAGGAAAGCTCTCTAGTTGCAACAATTTTAAGCAATTTTTAAAACTTGAACTCCTTGTCCTATTTCTAACAATTTATTAGTAACTGCTAATTTGGGAAGATCCCCTGGAGAAGGGAAAGGCAACCTACTCCAGTATACTTGCCTGGAGAATCCCATGGACAGAAAAGCCTGGCTGGCTAAAGTCCATAGGGTCTCAAAGAGTTGGACACAACTGAGCAACTAACACACACACACATACTCACAATTATATCTTGCTATCTTGGGTTAGCTGGGCCATTATTATATACTGTTTAGTAACAATTATACATAGTAATTAAAATTTCACTGATCGTTAAATTACTGATTGTCAACATGCTTGTCTGTGTGTGCATGTTAAGTCGCTTCATTCCTGTCTGACGCTTTGTGTCCCTATAGACGGTAACCCACCAGGTTCCTCTGTCCATGGGGATTCTCCAAGCAAGAACACTGGAGTGGGTTGCCATGTGCTCTTCCAGGGGAATCTTCCTGACCCAGGAATTGAACCCACATTTCTTACATCTCCTGCATTGGCTGGTGGGTTATTTACTACTAGTATCACCTGATCATCAAATTGCTGATTAACAACATACTTGCCTAATTAGTTTCAAATCACCCAATGTTTTTAAAGGAGTCTTTGACAGTAAGGAATCTGCCTGCAATTTGGAGACCTGGGTTCTATCCTTGGGTTGGGAAGATCTCCTGGAGGACATGGCAACCCACCAGAATTCTTGCCTGGAGAATCCTCATGGACAGAGGAGCCTGGTGGGCTACAGTCCATGAGTTCCCCAGAGTCGGACATGACTGAGAAAATAAGAACATTACTCTGTTATTCCCAATTAGTGTAAAATCACCGAAAGTTTTTAAAGGGGTCTTTGCAAAATTTGAGTTTCAAAGATCTCATAGGTTCCGACAATCTGTGAGGACATGAGGGAATGAGAGTGATATTGGTCACCTGCAGGTATAAAAATCTGCAGACTAGATATTTTGATAAGCCAGGATTAAGACTTTAGGTCCACACTAAGACAAGGAGGACAGGCCATCTTAACTTAATACTGAACCTTTGTTGGCTTGGGCTTAATTCTCTTCATACCTCACTTCCATTTTCCTGAGTATTCACCCCAGCTTTCCTACTCTCCCTGTTTTCAAACTGCCTCTGCCAAATATCTTGTAACGTTTTGAAGTTTAAAGATCCATCTAAGTATCAGTTTTCCCCTACATTTGTTCTGCTTATGCTTCAGGAAAACTCTTTCAATCTAAAAATTTGTGTTCTTTCTCTCTGAGAAATTCTCATATTATTTATTTAATAACTTTTTTCTATTGATTTTCCCCCTTCTTTTTTTCTGGATCATTGTTTTAGTTCATTTGAGCTTTTATAACAAAATGCCATAGAATGAATAGCTTATAAGCAATAAAAATTTATTTATCATAGTTCTAGAGCATAGGAATTCCAAGATAAAGGTGCTGACATGGGTGGTTTCTGGTGAGAGACCGTCCTGATTCACAGCGAGCATCTTCTTGCTGTGTCTTCACATGGCAGATGGTGAAGCTCACTATCTTTGCTCTTCTCTAAGGTCACTAACCTTATTCATAAGGGCTCCACCTTCAAGAGCTAAGTACCTCACAACAGCCGCACCTCATGATGTTGCCACTTTAGGGGCTTGATTCAACATATGAATCTGGAGGACACAGATACTTAAACCATAGAAATTGCCTCTAATTCCATGGAATAACCTTTATGTCTTATTTTTCCTCATATAAATTTTGGCTCCAAATTCTTCAAAGTATTGTCAAAAGAAACATCTGGCTCCTGTTATTGCTATTTTTAAAATTTTAAAAAGTATGTCTTTTCTCTCATGCCATTTTTCCTTGTTTCATACAAGCCATAATGTCAAGTATCTTAGAATGCATTGGTTGTTAAAATCAGTGTTTTGGCCATTCTTACATGTCTGTCAGTTCAGTTCAGTTCAGTTGCTCAGTCGTGTCCCACTATTTGCGACCCCATGAATCACAGCACGCCAGACCTCCCTGTCGATCACCAACTCCCGGATTCACTCAAACTCATGTCCATCAAGTCAATGATGCCATCCAGACATCTCATCCTCTCTCGTCCCCTTCTCCTCCTGCCCTCAATCCCTCTGATCATCACGGTCTTTTCCAATGAGTCGACTCTTTGCATAAGGTGGGCAAAGTATTGGAGTTTCAGCTTCAGCATCAGTCCTTCCAATGAACACCCAGGACTGATCTCCTTTAGAATGTACTGGTTGGATCTCCTTGCAGTCCAAGGGACTCTCAAGAGTCTTTTCCAACACCATAGTTCAAAAGCAGCAATTTGGCTCTCAGCCTTCTTCACAGCCCAACTCTCATATCCTTTCATGACCACTGGAAAAACGTTAGCCTTCACTAGACAGACCTTTGTTGGCAAAGTAATGTCTTTACTTTTGAATATGCTATCTAGTTTGGTCATAACTTTCCTTCCAAGGAGTAAGCGTCTTTTAATTTCATAGCTGCAATCACCATCTGCAGTGATTTTTGACCCAAAAAAATAAAGTCTGACACTTTTCCCACTGTTTCCCCATCTATTTCCCATGAAGTGATAGGACTAGACGCCATGACCTTTGTTTTCTGAATGTTGAGCTTTAAGCCAACTTTTTCACTTTCCTCTTTCACTTTCATCAAGAGGCTTTTTAGTTCCTCTTCACTTTCTGCCATAAGGGTGGTGTCATCTGCATATCTGAGGTTATTGATATTTCTCCTGACAATCTTGATTCCAGCTTGTGCTTCTTCCAGTCCAGTGTTTCTCATGATGTACTCTGCATATAAGTTAAATAAGCAGGGTGACAATATACAGCCTTGATGTACTCCTTTTCCTATTTGGAACCAGTCTGTTGTTCCATGTCCAGTTCTAACTGTTGCTTCCTAAGCTGCATATAGGTTTCCCAAGAGGTAGGTCAGGTGGTCTGGTATTCACATCTCTTGAAGAATTCTCCACAGTTTATTGTGATCCACACTGTCAAAGGATTTGGCATAGTCGATAAAGCAGAAATAGAAGTCTTTCTGGAATTCTCTTGATTTTTCGTTGATAAAGAGAATTTTGGCAATTTGATCTCTGGTTCCTCTGCCTTTTCTAAAACCAGCTTGAACATCTGGAAGTTCACGGTTTATGTACTGCTGAAGCCTGGCTTGGAGAATTTTGAGCATCACTTTACTAGTGTGTGAGATGAGTGCAATTGTGTGGTAGTTTGAGCATTATTTGGCATTGCCTTTCTTTGGGATTGGAATGAAAACTGACCTTCTTCAGTCTTGTGGCCACTGCAGAGTTTTCCAAATTTACTGGCAAATTGAGTGCAGCACTTTCACAGCATCATCTTTCAGGATTTGAAATAGCTCTACTGGAATCCATCTCCTCCACTAGCTTTGTTTGTAGTGATTCTTTCTAAGGCCCACTTGACTTCACATTCCAGGATGTCTGGCTCCAGGTGAGTGATCACACCATCATGATTATCTTGGTCGTGAAGCTCTTTTTTGTACAGTTTTCCTGTGTATTCTTGCCACCTTTTCTTAATATCTTCTGCTTTTGTTAGGTCCATACCATTTCTGTCCTTTATCGAGCCCATCTTTGCATGAAATATTCCCTTGGTAACTCGAATTTTCTTGAGGAGATCTCTAGTCTTTCCCATTCTGTTGTTTTCCTCTATTTCTTTGCATTGATCACTGAGGAAGGCTTTCTTATCTCTTCCTGCTGTTCTTTGGAACTCTACATTCAGATGCTTATATCTTTCCTTTACTTCCTTTGCTTGTCGTTTCTCTTCTTTTTACAGCTATTTGTATTCACGTCCAACGTAAGAGAAACCCAAGTAAGATGGTAGGTGTTATGAGAGGGCATCAGAAGGCAGACACACTGAAACCATACTGACAGAAAACTAGCCAATCTGACCACATGGACCACAGCCTTATCTAACTAAATAAAACTAAGCCATGCCATATGGGGCCACTTAGGACGGGTGGGTCATGGTGGAGAGGTCTGACAGAATGTGGTCCACTGGAGAAGGGAATGGCAAACCACTTCAGTATTCTTGTCTTGAGAAGCCCATGAACAGTATGAAAAGGCAATATGATAGGATACTTAAAGAGGAACTCCCTGTGTTGGTAGGTACCCAATATGCTACTGGAGATCAATGGAGAAAATACTCCAAAAAGAATGAAGGGATGGAGCCAAAGGAAAAACAATACCCAGTTGTGGATGTGACTGGTGATAGAAGCAAGGTCCAATGCTGTAAAGCATAATATTGCATAGGAACCTGGAATGTCAGGTCCATGAATCAAGGCAAATTGGAAGTGGTCAAACATGAGTTGGCAAGAGTAAACGTCAACATTCTAGGAATCAGCGAACTAAAATGGACTGGAATGGGTGAATTTAACTCAGATGACCATTATATCTACTACTCTGGGCTGGAATCCCTTAGAAGAAGTGGAGTAGCCATCATGGTCAACAAAAGAGTCCAAAACGCTGTACTTGGATGCAATCTCAAAAATGACAGAATTATCTCTTTTTGTTTCCATTCAATATTACAGTAATCCAAGTCTATGCCCCAACCAGTAATGCTGAAGAAGCTAAAGTTGAACGGTTCTATGAAGACCTACAAGACCTTTTAGAACTAACACCCAAAAAAGATGTCCTTTTCATTATACGGGACTGGAATGCAAAAGTAGGAACTCAAGAAACACCTGTAGTAACAGGCTAATTTGGCCTTGGAGTACAGAATGAAGTAGGGCAAAGACTAATAGAATTTTGCCAAGAGAACACACTGGTCATAGCAAAAACTCTCTTCCAACAACACAAGGGAAGGCTCTACATATGGACATCACCAGATGGTTCACACCAAAATCAGATTGATTCTATTCTTTGCAGCCAAACATGGAGAAGCTCTATACAGTCAGCAAAAACAAGACCAGGCACTGACTGTGGCTCAGATCATGAACTCCTTATTGCTGAATTCAGGCTTGAATTGAAGAAAGTAGGGAAAACCACTAGCCCATTCAGGTATGACCTAAATAAATCCCTTATAATTATACAGTGGAAGTGAGAAATAGACTTAAGGGACTGGATCTGATAGACAGAGTGCCTGATGAAGTATTGACAGAGGTTCATGACATTATACAGGAGACAGGGAGCAAGACCATCCTCATGGAAAAGAAATGCAAAAAAGCAAAATGGCTGTCTGAAGAGGCCTTACATGTCTGTACTTGAGTTCAATTTTTCAAATTTTACAAAGGTTTTAGATTTACAGAATTATTACAATGATAGAGATTTCTGTTATGCCCAAAGCCTGTTTCCCCATTTTTGATATTTTACATTAATATGCATTTATCACACTGAATCTATATTGATACATTATTATTTACGCAAGTATTTACATTATTTTTTATATCCTCAATACTTTCATAATGTTCTTTTTCCTTTCCAAAATCCCACTCAGGATACCAAATTACACTTAGTCCTTCTCTGTTTCCTAGGATCGCTAAAACAAATTAACAAAACCTCGCTGGCTTAGAAACAACCAAGACATTCTATCACCGTTCTAGAGGATAGAAGTCAGAAATCAAGGTTTTAGCAGTGCCAAGATCTCTCTAAAGTCTCTGAAGAAGAATCTGTTTCTTGTCTTCCTGTTTGCCTTGGGTGTTGCCAACAATTCTTGATATTCCTTGGCTGGTGAACACTCCAGTTTCTGCCTCCATTGTAATTTTCTTCTGTGTGTGTCTGTATCTGTCTCTTCTCTTAAAAGGATACTGTGCATGTGTACTAAGTTGCTTCAGTTTTTTTCCAAATCTTTGCAACACTGTGGAGTGTAGCACATCAGTCTCCTTTGTCCATGGGTTTCTCCAGGCAAGAATTCTGGAGTGGGTACCATTTCCTTCTCCAGGGGATCTTCCCGACCCAAGGATCTAACCCATATCTCTTACATTTCCTGCATTGTCAAGAGGATTCTTTACCACTAGTGTCACCTGAGAAGCCCATATAAAAACACAGATCTTATTGAATTTTTCTCTAGTATAGTAAGTTGGAAGCTTAGACTCTTTCATAACTTTGTTCTTTTTAAAGATATGACTTTAATGCTATAAGAATAACTCTAAGTACTGTGTTCTCTGCACCTCACCAATTCTGATAAGTTGTATTTTATTTTATTCATTTCAGACAATTTCAAATTTCTCTTGGGACTTTTCCTTGACCTATGTGCTGTTTATGTTGAATCTACAAATATTTGGGTATTTTATAGTTATCTATTATTGATAACTAGTTTAACTCTATTGTGATCTGAGAACATACCTTGAGTGATGTCTATCCTTTTAAATTTGTTCAGATGTGTATTATGACCCGAGGCTTCCCAGATGGCACTACTGGGAAAGAACCTACTTGCCAATGCAGGAAACTTAAGAGATGTGAGTTTGGTCCCTGAGTTGGGAAGATCTCCTGGAGGAGGGCATGGCAGCCTACTGCAGTATTCATGCCTGAAGAATCCCATGGGCCAGAGGAGCCTGGCAAGCTATAAACAAACAGTTGGACACAACTGAGGTGATTTGGCATGCATGGATGTATTATGACTGGAAACTGATCTTCATTTTGGAATGTGAATAATAAGCTTTATATGGTTGCATGCAGTAGTCTATAGGTGTCAATTATATGCAACAGATTAATGATTTTTTTCATGTCAAATATATGCTGCAGATTTTACTTGATTTAGTTTGTCAATTACTAAAAGAGGAGTGTTGAAGTTTCAACTATAACCATAGATTTTACTATTTATTTATTCAATTTTATATCATCTATTTGAGTCTCTTTTTAGATTCCTGAAGTGAAGTGAAGTGAAAGTTGTGCCTGACTCAGTCTGATACAGTAGTGTCTGACTCTTTGTGGTCCCTTGGACTATACGTTCAATGGAATTCTCTACAACAGAATACTGGAGAGCGTAGCCTTTCTCGTCTCCAGGGTATTTTCCCAACCCAGGGATTTTCAGATGTGTACACATTGGTGCTGGGCTTCCCTGGTGGCTCAGGAGTAAAGAATGCAGGAGATGAGGGTTTGATTCCTGGTTCAAGAAGATTCCTTGGAAAAGGAAATGAAAACCCACTCTAGTATTCTTTCCTGGGAAATCCCATGGACAGGGGAGCCTGTTGGACTACAGTCCATGGGGTCACAAAAAGTTGGACATGACTTAGGAACTAAAATAACAACACTTCTGTTCAGTACAGCCACTTAGTCATGTCCAACTCTTTGCAACCCTTTGGATTGCAGCACACTAGGCCTACCTGTCCTTCACTCTCTCCCTAAGTATGCTCAAACTCATGTCCATCGAGTCATTGATGCCATCCAACCATCTCATCCTCTGTTGTCCTCTTCTCCTCTTGCCTTCAGTCTTTTCCAGCATCAGGGTCTTTTCAAATGAGTCAGCTCTTTGGATCAGGTAGCCAAAGTATTGGAGTTTCAGCTTCAACATCAGTCCTTTCAATGAACATTCAGGACTGATTTCCTTTAGCATGGAGTAGTTGGATCTCCTTCCAGCCCAAGAGACTCTCAAGAGTCTTCTCCAACACCACAGTTCAAAAGCATCAATTCTTCAGCACTCAGCTTTTTTTATAATCCAACTCTCATATCCATACATGACTGCTGGAAAAACCATAGCCTTGACTAGACAGACATTTGTTGGCAAAGTAATGTCTCTACCTTTTAATATGCTATCTAGTTTGGTCATAACTTTTCTTCCAAGGAGTAAGCATCTTTTAATTTCATTGCTGCAGTCACCATCTGCAGTGATTTTGGAGCCCCCAAAAAATAAAGTCCGTCACTGTTTCTCCATCTATTTGCCATGAACTGATGGAAATGAATGTCATGATCTTTGTTTTCTTAATGTTGAGCTTTAAGCCAACTGTTTCACTCTCCTCTTTCACTTTCATCAAGAGGCTCTTCTTCACTTTCTGCCGTAAGGGTAATGTGATCTGTTTATCTGAGGTTATTGATATATCTCCTAGCAATCTTGATTCCAGCTTGTGCTTTTTCCAGCCCAGCGTTTCTCATGATGTACTCTGCATATAAGTTAAATAAGCAGAGTGACAATATACAGCCTTGACGTACTCTTTTTCCTCTTTGGAACCAGTCTGTGGTTCCATGTCCAGTTCTAACTGTTGCTCCCTGATCTGCAAATAGGTTTCTCAAGAGGCAGGTGAGGTGGTCTGGTATTCCCATCTCTTTCAGAATTTTCACAGTTTATTGTGATCCACACAGTCAAAGGCTTTGGCATAGTCAAGAAAGCAGAAATAGATGTTTTTCTGGAACTGTTTTGTTTTTTTGATGGTCCAGTGGATGTTGAAACAAGATGAAACAACAACAGCATTATAATTATTCCGTCTTATTGGAAAGTTGATCCTTTATTATTATAATACCAGTGTCCCTGATGATTTTTGTTGATAAGAATCTGCCTTGTCAAAATTTATCACAGATAACCGAACTTTTTTGATTAGTGGTTGCATCATACACTTTTCTCCATCATTTACATTTTCACTTTTATTATGTTTTAACATTTAAAGTGGGTTTGGTAGAAAACATAGTTTTTAAATTTTTTTTAAGTCCTTGTTTTTTAATGTTTTTCTTCTCTGTCAATCTCTATCTTTTAATTAATACATTTAGATTATTTACATTTAAAATAATTATATAGATTCATATATGTTTGTTTTAATTTCCTATTAGTTGATTGTGCTATTTTTCTCCATTGTCAAGTATTTCATGCTTTTAATTGAGCATTTTGTATGATTCTATTCTCTGTCTCATATCAATTATACTTTTAAGATAATTGTTCGTGATTATTCTTTGCAAGGTCTTCCCAGGCGGCTCAGTTGCAAAGAATCTGCCTGAATGCAGGAGACTCAAGAGATACAGGTTTGATCTCTGGGTCAGGAAGATCTCCTTGGGAAAGAAATGACAACCCACTCCAGTATTCTTGTCTGGAAAATTCCATGGACAGAGGAGACTGTCATGCTACAGTCCATGGTGTCAGAAAACTGACACGACTGTGCAGTGCAGGAGTCTGTGTGTAGGCATGTGCATGTGCACGCAAGCGTGTGCACATTCACACACTCTTTGCAATAAATATCCCCCGGTTCTATTGGAATATTATGAACATACATCACTATGTAAGTTTAAGGTGCACAGCATAATGGTTTGAATTACATATATCGTGAAATGATTATTGCCGTTAACTTTAGTTACTAAGTTCATCTTCAAATAACTCTATAGCATTTAGCAAAGTATAGTTACCTTATATAATTTCCAGTTTTTGCCACTTGCCTCATAATTCACTATTAATCATTTCACGTACCCATTTTTTACTTATCCTAATACATCAATGCTATTATTACCTTAATAAATAATACTCTGTTTCTGTCACAACTTCCTAACTTAAAAAACTGTTATCTTTATTAAATGTTAATAAAATGTTGTTAAATGTTAATTAAAACAATTTTACTTTACTTTTCAGTTTATTTGACTTTACTCCATTTTATTATTTTTTATTTTGTTCCAGTTATTTAATATTACTCCTTCCCCTATGTTCTTCCTTCCTTTATTTAAATCTAAGTTTCTTATCTATGTCAGTTTCCTTCTATTAAAAATAAATGTCCTTACCATTTCTCACAAGACAGATAAGATCAGAGTATACTTTTGTTTGTTGCAAGCTTTTTCCACATTGAAGCTGAAATAGAAATGAGTACATTAATTTTTAAGCAGATTATTTCAGGCATTTCTTTTGTTTCCTTCAGAGGCTATTTTTCTAGCTTGCTTCAGTGCTTCTCTGTCTTGGCATATGTGTTTCCTATGTGATCCTTTAATATTTATATATCTGATTTTATTTAAGAAGCTATAACTCTACTGGTTACTTTATCTATTAATGTGCATTTTGTCTACCATTGTATATGTAGTTTGTTTCCCGAGAAAGTTTTCTCCTTAAATTAAAATACTTCACTGGCACTCCATGGATGGGGTCAGTGTCACGGTGCCTCACATGCTTTCATTTCATGAGAAGGCTGGCCCTTACAGGGATTACTTTCAAGAGCTAGAATAAAAAGATAAATATTCTAGTGGTTCCAATACCATATCAACAGTATTATTTTTGAAGGTGGTTTTCTTTATGTAAAGAAATGCTTTTTGATATTTCTCTAGTGATGAATGACATGTGGTAAAATTCTTTTGACAGACTCTCAATTAGTGGAACAATTTTCACAACCTTTTTTCACTCTATGCTTTTATATATCCAGTCAAAATTTCCCTGAGGTTTCCCCTTCTCCAATATTATATCTTGGCTTTGAATAAAACACACACACACACACACTATTTTCTTACTTACTTAAAATAGCTTATCTTAGCTAAAATATTTTCTATGAATGAAAGAGTATAAATATATGTTTATATGATTATAGTTCTCCTCTTGGGCTTCCCAGGCAGTGATAGTGGTAAAGAATTTGACTAGCAATGCAGGAGGTGCTAGAGACATGGGTTAGCTCCCTAGGTTGGGAAGATCCCCTGGAGGAGGAAATGGCAACTCATTCCAATCTTCTTATGAACAAAATCCCATAGATAGAGGAACCCTGTGGGTTACAGTCCATAGAATTGCAAAGTTGTACATGACTGAGCACAGACACAATTATTCAATTTCCTCTTGACAGTTATCAGAGACAATGTTAATTAAAATGTCTCATATTCTTTCAGGTGAACAGTGAAGGGATTCAGCCATACATATACATGTATCCATTCTCCTCCAAACTCACCTCCCATCCAGGCTTGCACATAACATTGAGCAGAATTCCATGTGTTATACAGTAGGATTTTGTTGGCTATCCATTTTAAATATAATAGTGTGTACATGAGCTTTTCAGTCAACTATCACAGCACTGTTAATTGGCTATACCCCAATGTGAAATGTTTTTGGTATTAAAAAATCAAATAATAATAAAATTTTAAAAATAAATAAATAAAAAGGCACACAACATAACATGTAAAAAAGAAAAGGTCTCAATTCTTATAGTCATTAATAAAAGTTAATAAATCAGAAATGATTTTTAAATACTTTTGTGTACACAGAGCAGCGTCTAAGAAAAGCCTGATTACACACACACAAACACATACCTTTCAAAACAAGCCAAGGACAGAAAATTGAGTCATGGTGCTCAGGAGCTAATAAAAGATAAAAATGATAAGCATTGTTGCATGCATAAGGAAGATTTTTGTTTTTTCTTCTTTCCTCTTTCAGGTATAGTGATTTCAATCTCTTGGAAATATTTGTATGACTGGAATGACTGTTAAAACATTGATGTATGCTTTGGATGAAGTCAGTGCCATTGTGGATCTGTAGTTTTGATGAAAAGAGCCTTCCAGAGCCTGTATTTCCCAGTCCAGTTCTCCAGGGGGAGGCTATCAGAGGATTAAAGGCAAATAAGGAAGTCTGTAATGATCTCTCAGCAACATTATATTCTCAGGAATATGTAGCAAAGTGATTTTTTCTATTACTGTGTAACAAATTACTACAAATGAATTAGTGTAAGATATTATCCATTTATTATTTCACACAGTTTCTATGAGTGATGTGTCTGGGCACAACTTATCTGGGTCCTCAGCTCAGATGTCTGTCATAGGACTGCAGTCAAGGTTTTGATTGGGCAGTTTTCTCATCTGGAGACTTGATTAGGGAAGAATCCTATTCCAAGCTTAAGTAGGTTGTTGGCAGAATGCTCTTAACAGCCACATAACTGTGGTATCCAGTGTTTTTCTGATTTGCTGAAGAGTGCATGGAAGTCCTAGGAGCCACCCCCAGTTCCTAGAGGCTTCCTTCAGTTCCTTGTCATGAGGGCTTCCTTAACATAATACATATTTTTTCAAGCCAACAAAGAGATTCTTCTCTTTAGTCAGCTTTAGAGTCTTATAAACATAATACAGTCAATGACCTCTAAGGACCTTTGCCATATAAGCTAATCATGAAGATGACATTCCATCACCTGTGCAATATTCAGTAGATTGGAAGCAAAATACAGGTACCACCTGCACTCAGAGGGAAGGATTATACACAGCGGAACAGTGACTTGCCAAACATCTGTCCATCACAGCTTGGTTGGGTTGTAGTCATTAATCTTTCATTCTGACCATCTCCATCTTTCCATCAGAGCTATAGCTAACTTTGGTTGTATGCTATCAATTTGTGAAAAGTATACACACAAATCATTATAATTTATGGGACTGAGATCTCCAAGAGCAAGAAAAATTACTTTGGCAAAGTCAAACTTGAAATTTGCAAACTGATTTGCTTTTTAAAATATTCAAAAATTTCAGATTTTAAAACTAGGGCAAAACCAGTGATTGGGATAAATCACTGGAAGGGAATCCACACTGAACACTAGTAAGAATCCTGTTTGGGAGAGAATTGAACTGATTTAACTACCAGAGCATGAAGACTTTATATGTACAAGCATATAAATGATGAGTGATATATCATTTATCAGTCAGACTGTATTTGATTTCTTCTTCTTTTACATAGTGACAGCAAGGAAGCTGGAATGACACCAAATCTTCAGTATGTTCATGAAAATTAGAATTCAAAATATGACTTCAAACATAATGTATATTAGAAGGAATATATTTAATGAATAAACAAGTAAAATAAGTGTGAAAAAATAATGTGCATTCCCCTGATATTGAGAAGAAGATAAAAACTGGAATTATCACAAAGAAAAGCACCAAGGAAGAAGCTTGAAAATCTGTTTTTGGAACACTTTTCCTCAAAGAATTAGATTTGTCAGAGGCAAAAGGAAAACCACAGTTAGCAAGTTAAAAAAAGTCAGAATTTGGTACGTGAACAAAAAGTAAAACTCAGACTTTGAAATAAGAACATCAGAAACTCAGGAAGATATAGGATCAACTTAAAAACAAATTTTGATCTTGTGGTCAAGAAAAAAATTCTGGGCTAGACAGAGAAAAGAGGATCCAACAAATTCTTTTAACCTACATGTGGTAAAAGAAGAAAGGGACCAAGTTAAGCAAGAGGTAAAATTTTTAAAACAGATAAACTTTCATAAAGAAGGTAGATACACACCATGCAGAAATAAAATGTAAGAGAAAGCTTTTGCTTTTATTTGAAAAGAGAGTGTGCCTAGGAGTGTTTATGCAGTTTCATTGTGAAGAATTTTTAACAAGGTCTTGGATATTCATGTTCAGAAATGTGTATCGAAGTACAGGGTAAGCATGCTATTCCTTACAGCTTTAGGTTGCATATCCTCAATTCAATAATTTATTATTGTGAATTCTAGACAGGAAGAGTTGGAGATTAAAAGTTGGGGATCTGTCTCTCATAGATCAAATTTAAAGGCTGAAGGAACTTAGAACCAAAGAAGGAAGGCTTGCAAAAGTGTTAGTGGATGAAATAAACTCAGATTTAAAGAAAACTTATTTTAAAAGTTGATAAAATAAGTTGCAGATGACTACTATGGGAAAATTCAAGACAGTGACAGACAAAGACAATCTCTGGGCAGAAACTATATCCAAAATTCAGTTTTGAAAGTTGAAAATGTAAAGAAGAAAATAGGCAAAGAAAGGGAAATAAGAAGTTTTTATATTTAAGATAATACTGAAGAAAATGTTGGGAAATAACCTCAACATCAAATACAGTTACATTCTGTCAAAGAAATAATCTATATCGATGGTAAATTTCATCTTTGGATACAGAAAACATAGTGTCACATTTTTAAGTATTTGATGATAAATTGCTCCAAATGAAAATTGGGTAAATAAAGAAGCTAAACTTCTGACCTCTTTCTTGGTCTGCCTTCTCTATATATTTCTCCTCGCTTATCTTCTTTTTTTCTTTTGTTTTTCTTCTCTTCATTGCATATCCCATTTATCTGAAAGAACATTTATGGTATGTGATTGACAGATACAAATTTAATAGCAACATGTACTAAATTATAATAAACATATTTTGCCTGGAAATGATATTTTACATATACTATCAGGTCAGTTCAGTTCAGTCACTCAGTCGTGTTCAACTCTTTGCGACCCCATGAACCGTAGCACACCAGGCCTCCCTGTCCATCACCAACTCCCAGAGATTACCTAAACTCATGTCCATCGAGTTGGTGATGCCATCCAGCCATCTCATCCTCTGTCATCCCCTTCTCCTCCTGCCTTCAATCTTTCCCAGCATCAGGGTCTTTTCAAATGAGTCAGCTCTTCTCATCAGATGGCCAAAGTACTGGAGTTTCAGCTTCAACGTCAGTCCTTCCAATGAACACCAAGGACTGATCTCCTTTAGGATGGACTGGTTGGATTTCCTTGTAGTCCAAGGGACTCTCAAGAGTCTTCTCCAATAGCACAGTTCAAAAGCACCAATTCTTTGGTTCTCAGGTCTCTTCATAAGCATATGAAATTGTTTGATTGACTCTTGGATATTTCCAATATAATATTTTTGATTTATTAGTCAGTCAGTCATGTCATACTCTTCGGGACTGCATGGACTATAGCTCACCAGGTTCCTCTGGCATGGAATTCTCAAGGCAAGAAATCTGGAATAGGTAGCTATTCCCTTCTCAGGAGATATTTCTAATCCAGAGATTGACATGGGTCTCCTTTATTACAGATGAACTCTTTACTGTTGGAGCCATCAGGGAAGCTCACATTTTTAAACAGATTAATTAATTAATTAATTAATTTTAAAAGTTATTTCTCGCCATCTACAATGGGACTTTTATATAGACACTGATATGATTAAATTCCATACAAACATTGATTTTTGTCACTTCTTCACTAGGAAGAAATCTGGTTAAATTATTAATCCAAATCTGTGCTGATTTTTCTAATAGTATGGTAGAGAACTATGAATGGTAGTATATTATATTATTTGGATTCCCTTATAAATTTCATTGAATATGTTTTAAAGTGCAGATTTACATTTTGGTCCCTGTTGCAAGAGAACTGTCAAAAGAAGAAAACCAAAAAAATAAATAAATAAATAAAAGACAATTAAGCATTAGCAAAACAAGATGTCATTTTCATTATAGGGGACTGGAATACCAAGGGAACATTTCATGCAAAGATGGGCAAAATAAAGGACAGAAATCGTATGGACCTAACAGAAGCAGAAGATATTAAGACAAGGTGGCAGTAATACATAGAACTATACAGAAAAGATCTTCATGACCCAGATAATCTCGATGGTGTGATCACTCAAGAGCCAGCTATTCTGGAATGCAAAGTCATGTCGCCTTAAGCATCACTACTAACAAAGCTAGTGGAGGTGATGGAATTCCAATTGAGCTATTTCAAATCCTAAAAGATGATGCTGTGAAAGTGCTGCACTCTATATGCCAGCAAATTTGGAAAACTCAGCAGTGGCCACAGGACTGAAAAAGGTCAGTTTTCATACCAATCCCAAAGAAAGGCAATGCCAAAGAATGCTCAGACTATCACACAGTTGCACTCATCTCGACACTAGTAAAGTAATGTTCAAAATTCTCCAAGCCAGGCTTCAATAGTACATGAACAGTGAACTTCCAGATGTCAAGCTGAATTTAGAAAAGGCAAGGAACCAGAGATCCAATTGCCAATATCTGTTGAATCATCGAAAAACCAAGAGTTCCAGATAAACATCTACTTCTGTTTTATTCACTATGCCAAAGTCTTTGACTCTGTGGATCAGAGAAACTTGTGGAAAATTCTTAAAAAGATGGGAATACCAGACCACCTGACCTGACTCCTGAAAAATCTGTATGCAAGTCAGGAAGCAACAGTTAGAACTGGACATGGAACAACAGAATGGTTTCAAATCAGGAAAGGAGTACATCAAGACTGTTTATTGTCACCCTCCTTACTTAACTTATATGCAGAGTACATCATGAGAAATGCTGGGCTGGATGAAGCACAAGCCAGCCAGCATTAAGGTTGCCGGAAGAAATATCAATAGCTTCAGATATGTGGATGACAGCACCCTTATGGCAGAAAGTGAAGAACAAAAGAGCCTCTTGATGAAAGTGAAAGAGGAGAGTGAAAAGTTGGCTTAAAGCTCAACATTCAGAAAACTAACGTCATGGCATTTGGTCCCATCACTTCATGGCAAATAGATGGGGAAACAATGGAAACAGTGACAGACTTGATTTTCTTTTGCTGCAAAGTCACTACAGATGGTGACTGCAGCCATGAAATTAAAAGATGCTTACTGCTTGGAAGAAAAGCTATGACCAATATAGCATATTAAAAAACAGAGACATTTCCAACGAAGGTCCATCTTGTCAAAGCTATGAGTTTTACAGTAGTCATGTATGGATTTCAGAGTTAGACTGTAAAGAAGGTTGAGTGCCGAAGAATCGATGCTTTTGAACTGTGGTGTTGGAGAAGACTCTTGAGAGTCCCTTGGACTGAAGGAGGTCGAACCAGTCTATTCTAGAGCAATTCAGTCCTGAATATTCATTGGAAGGACTGATTTTGAAGCTGAAACTCCAATACTTTGGCCGCCTGATGCGAAGAGCTGACTCAGTAGAAAGGACCCTGATGCTGGCAAAGATTGAAGGCATAGGAGAAGGTGACAACAGAGGGTGAGATGGTTGGATGGCATCACCAACTTGATGAACTTGAGTTTGAGGAAGCTCCAGGAATTAGAGAAGGATAGGAAAGCCTTAGTCTGATATGACTTAAGCAACTGAACTGAACTGAATCAACCAACCTTTCCTTTAGTTCCTAGTAGATCTTATCATCATGTATTTGAGTGAATTTCTGTTAATTTTTACATAAAACATTGGCCATATTTTATTTTACTAGCATAGTACTCTTGCCTGGAAAATCCCATGGACAGAGGAGCCTGGTAGGCTGCAGTCCATGGGGTCGCAAAGAGTCGGACACGACTGAGAGACTTCACTTTTACTTTTCATTTTCATACATTGGAGAAGGAAATGGCAGCCCACTCCAGTGTTCTTGCTTGGAGAATCCCAGGGACGGGGGAACCTGGTGGGCTGCCATCTATGGAGTCGCACAGAGTCAGACACGACTGAAGTGACTTAGCAGCAGCAGCAGCAGTGCTACTTCACATGCATAATCATCTATGGAAAATATTTGTGTCCCTTGTTCTATGCAAAGAACAATAAGTAAAAATATCATACTGGAATTTTATTTCCTGTTAATATTTGGTGGAAAAAAACAGTTATAGCTAATTATAATTAGGTACAAGTATAATTAAGCCCATTGTATAGTGTGTGTATTCATTTTTTAAGAGCTTCTGTCAACCTCTACCCTATTGACATTTTGGATTAAATAATTCTTTCTGTGGAGGACTGCTCTGTGCATTGAGAAAGATCATCCCCATACTGGACTCTGTTATTGATGCAAATAACACTTCAGTGTATGACGACAACAACAACAACAACAAATAATGTCTCTAGAAATTTAAATGTTCCCTTGGGTACAGGATAACCCCTTTGCATTGATAACTACTGCTTTAAATTGACTGTGCAAATATCAGTTTTAAGTTTATAACATATTTGAAATAATAATGTGAGATTTTCATTAAAAAGTTATTTGATTTAGAATAAATATGTCTGAAGTCTATAAGTCTAAATTACTCTTCTAAAATTCTAATGAAAGAAGAAATCAAAAAATAAAAAAATTCATGTCAGCTCTTAAAAAACAGGGAATATCATTATCTGTTAGAATCTTTGGTTGTTGTTTTGTTTGCTAGTTTTTGCTTTTATTTAGTAGAGGTTATGGGGCTCTCCCAGTACTCTTGTCTGGAAAATCCCATGGACCGAGGAGCCTAGTAGGCTGCAGTCCATGGGGTCACGAAAAGTCGGACACGACTGAGAGACTTCACTTTCACTTTTTACTTTCATGCCCTGGAGAGGGAAATGGCAACCCACTCCAGTATGCTTGCCTGGAGAATCCCAGGGATGGCGGAGGCTGGTGGGCTGCCGTCTATGGGGTTGCACAGAGTCAGACACGACTGAAGCTACTTTGCAGCAGCAGTAGCATGAGGCTCTCAGTGGTGCTAGTGGTAAAGAATCCACCTGCCAATGCAGGAGAGTCAAGAGACACAGGTTCGATTTCTGAGTTGGGAATATCCCCTGGAGTAGAAAGTGGCAATCCACTGTAACATTATGGCCTGGAAAATTCCAAGGACAGAGGAGCCTCACGACTAAAGTCCATGGAGCCACAAATAGTCAGGCATGACTGAGTGACAGAGGACACACGCACACACACACACACACACACACACACACACACACACACACTGGGTTCTTGTCTATTCTGAAAGTAGATTAAAGAAATCTTTTATGTGATATCTATTTGAGGTAAAAGTGAAAGTGATACCTAGCAGAATTTCACCAATACTATTTAGAATAGAAGACCAGGAAATAAAAGCTGTCATAAACTAGCTGGTGGTCATAAAAAAGACAGATATTGATATATGAGGGATTTCAAATTACATGACAAGTTTCACCCTGCAGGAGTTTATTCTTAGTTTGTGTTCCACAAAAAGAGCAAGAGAAATAAGCAGATAACTTTATTATATGGCATGTATCAAATTGAGCAGGGTGTCAAATAGGGAGATAACATGTATCATCACATACACACACACACACACACACACACACACAAGTCAAACTTAGACAAAGATGAACTTACCTGAGTAATAGACTTTTGTCCTACTCTTCCATTAGCCACTTGACCTCTTTTCTTGGAGTGAATTATGCTAATTCCATACTTCTCTTAATCCTTATATGAGATTTGTGTGTTTAAATAGAGAATGAAAAATATCACACAAGCTGTACATTAGTTCTTGACATCGTACAAGCTTAGATCCTCATTGTAGGAAATTCAAAAAGAGAAAAATGACCATAAAAGAAAAGATGAAGTTACTTAAATTGATATGAGGAACTGGAGAAAACATTCCTTGCAAAACAGACATACTATAAGAAAGAGTTCCAAAATCTGAATAATAATTTTAAAACTTCCAATCTTCATTTGCTAATGAGATTTGAATGACATATTACTTATGAAATGAGAAAAATCTGGAATCAGAAAAGATGGTATTTTTGCTAAAACTCATGACTTCAGTATCAGAAGGCATATTAGAGAAAACAGCACACTATGCTTCAGAAATTCACATCCTATAAATCCAGTGGAATTGTAGCATATTAAAGTATAGTCTAGTCTAACGTTTCTCATTTGTCTCCATTCTCATATGCCTACCTTCCAGGGTAAGATCACCTTGTAGGTGAGCAGGTGTGTATTGATAGACTACAATCCAACTTTATCTCATTGGTTATTTACTTAAGTTGTTTAAAAGGGATTGGTACTAAGAGCTCACTTTCAGGATAAAAGTTTTCACAAACTGTTTGATTTTACTGCTTTTATATTGAGAAACTACTATATTTCATATATGTTGCTAGGAAGTGAGGATAGAAGAGCAAACAGCATATAAAATCTCTGTTCTTTTGCATTAATGTGTCATTGGGGGCAACAGAAAATAAAATTAATATAGACTACAGTAAGTCCCCTACATATGGAAAAGTTCCATTCCAAGAGTGCATTTGTTAAGTCTACTTGGTTCAAAAATCCAACAGAGTTAGCCTAGGTATCTGACTAACACATTTGGCTATGTACTACAGTACTCTATTGTAATAGGTATAATATTTTTCACATTTAATAATATATAAAAACAGAAAAATAAAGATAACATTTTTAGTCTTATAGGACAGCAGCTGGCATTAAGTGAACAGGAAAGAAGAGTTTTTGACTGGAGGGAGGAGAGGAGATGGGAAATGGTAGAGCGGAAGGATTATCAGCAATAGATGGAAGGCAAGTGCAGTTTCACTCACACCTGACATTGATGGCACAGGTTCTTTTCCTTGCTGGATTCAGTTCTATCTTTCCTCTTGCTAAAACAATCCAAAGATGGCTGGGTAGTGGCTCTCTTTTGCTCATCATAGATGACTCAGTGGCACTGGATTGCACTTGGAATGGCTGTTGTAACCTTCGTGTACCATTCTAAGCTTTGGGTCTTGTGCCTCAAAAACAAACAGTGCCTCCTCAATAAAAAACATTCCTTTGCCATTTCATGCACTGTGAATCTCCTTGGTTCTTCAGTTACTTCTTCTTCCCTTTTTCTCCCTTGGTCTTTTCCCTGGGCATGTTCACATATTTGAAAGTTTGAAACTTAAAAGGTTTTTATGTAGGGGACTTACTGTATATTTATACCAATGTGGAAGGCTGAATAACATTTCCCTTCCCATCAAAAAAGATGTCCTTATGCTAATCTCTGGAACTTGTGAGTATGCTATCTTAAATCATAAAAGGAAATTTTCACGTATGACTAAATAAAGGATTTGAGATTGTGATATTAACCTAGATTATACAGACGGTCCCAGTTAAACCACTGAGATCTTTAGAGAAGGAAGCAGGAAGGTCAGATATACAGAAACAGAAGCAAGCAGTTTGAGATAAAGAAGATGCTATATAAGTGGCTTTGGAAATGGAAGAAAAAAGTCCATGAGACAAGAACTGTAGTCAACCTCTATTAGCTGGCGTGAAAGGTGTGGAATGGCTTCTCTCCTAGAGTCCCAGAAGGAATACAGACCTGACCATGACTAGCTTTCAACCCAGGAATACTAGTTTAGGTATCTGACTTCTGGAGCTGTAAGATAATAAATTTATGTTGTTTTAATCCACTAAGTTTTTGGTGATTCATTATAGCAATAACAGGAAAGAGCAAAATTGCTTTAAATGTTGTTAAGAAAAAGTAAACATAAAAAGGGAAGAGTGATAACTATTTAATTAAAATGAGTAAGCAAAAAATAACTTCCTGATGAGGTATTATTTGTAAACAGGCAAGAGTGTAGTGAAATAAGTAAATAAATAGCTAAGACAGTACAAGGCCAAGAAAGTGTAAAGTCTGTGACCAGAGTATGTATTGGTTGAATTCAAAGAAGAGTAACAGTACTGTGAACAGCAAGGAATCTAGAAGAGGTACAATGGAAAAGGTGAGTGATCTGGATTGTTCAGGAAATCTGTGGACCAGAGCAAACTTATGGCTTTTATTTTATGGATGATAAGAAAAGTTGGGAAATTTTGAGAAAAGCAGTAACATATTACAAAAAGGCTACAGCAACTTCTCTGTAAAGAGGAAACCATTATGTCCAAGAAGCCTATTACTCTTGTCTAGACCGAGATTATAGAACATGGTTGTAACATATGTAAAAGCACCTTTATTATGCTTTTAACCATATCCTGATTTAACAGCAAACTGAAATCTTGCATTAATAAAGGAAATATTTAATTTAGTAAGTAGAGTACAAAGTAAAATTCTGCTCTGCATATTTTTGTTGAGTTGTGTTTGAAAATATATCTCCCACATAGAGCAGAAATTTCATCAGTACATTAGATTTAGTGAAAGAGTTGATACATAAACAGAAACAAAAGAGAATAAACAGATCTCACACAAAACACCCACTTCATGTACAGTAATTATTTTAGTGTGTAGTGAAGTATTCTTACTTTTAAAAGACAGAAATAAAAAGAAACATTAAAAGATACTAAAATACTTATTTTTCTAAAATGCTGAAATGTTATAATCCTCTGAAAAATTATTTTACTCTGCATGCTTAATTTTTGAAATAATGTTCAAAGATCTCTCATTCAAGATGAATATGCAAAAAAAATTTTTCCAAATTTCATGAATAATTCCTTTACATTCTTTTTAAAATATATGGATATGGAAATAACTATACAAGTAGAGAAAAAGATTTCTCCTCAAAAGAGGATAACAGATTAGAAATGAAAATAGTTTGTACTCCAGGTAGATAAGCATAAACTTTTACCCATTGCTGTGGAGAATGGGCTGCCCAGGTGGTGCTAGTGGTTAAGAACCCGCCTGCTGATGCAGGACCATAAGAGACACAGATTCGATACCCAGGTCGGGAAGATCCCCTGGAGGAGGGCATGGCAACCCACTCTAATATTCTTGCCTGCAAAATCCCCATGGACTACAGTCCATAGGTCACAAAGAGTTGGACAGGACTGAAGCAATTTAGTAAGCATGCACAGATAATGGGACGTCTAATGAGATGGATACAGTATAAAGGATTATATTTGGAAAAAAAAAAAAAAAGAAAAAAAGGTAGGGCTCACCTAGCTTGCACTGATTAGGATGACTATGGTAATTAAAGAATAATATTTTGTTCCAGTTGTGTTCTAGTTTCTAATATTAACCCAGAAATCAGAAAATATGCATAAGGGAGGTAAAACTCTCTGCAAAAGCTATTTAGCCATTTCTCTAATATATATGCCTCCAAGACCTCCAGATGTATATAACACAACTGTTTCTGGATATCTCATAGGCTTCTAAAAACTTGGTATCATCAAAAGAGGTATCTTGAATTCCCTCACAGCCTAAATATGCTCCAGCACTCCACCCCTGGGAGTTGGTACCAGTATTCCTTTTAAGTGCTAGTTGCTCAGTCGTGTCTGACTCTTTGAGACCCTGTGGACTGTAGCCTGACTCCTCAGTCCATGGAATTCTCCAGGCAAGAATATTTGAGTGGTTAGCCATCTCCTTCTCCAGGGGATCTTCCTGACCCAGGGATCAAACCCAGGTCTCTTGCACTGCAGGCAGAATTTTTTACCATCTAAGTATCCCTTTTAAATACCCCCATTACTGTGTATGTGTGTGTGTATGCGTGTGTGTGTGAGAGAGAGATTATTGTCCCCTTCTTCCAACAGAGCAGTGAGTCAATCTTTCAACTTGGAACCCTAATGGGATCCATAGAGGTAAGACTCACAAAAATGTGGGAGACACTTATGACTATGACTCCCGAGAGTTTCTCACTGCTAAGTAAGTTGTCATTCAGTCTGCAGCCATTCCCTAAAATTACCATTTATTTTTTTCCTACTCAGCTCTCAGCTGTGTCTCTCTGGATATGACTGCTTCTACAAATTTCTGCAAACTTACTTCTCAGTGACGGTTCCAAGAAAAATATATTAATTTCTATTATGTTTAGTTTTTTCTTGTTGTAAAGACAAGAGTGATAATTTCACAGTTTCTTCATATTTCCAGCTTTAAAATAGAAGTTTCTCATGTATTTTTTTAAACATCATTTCCCTGATGTTAAAGATATAGAGCACATTTTGTATGGTTAGACAATTGGCAATGATTGTGTACATGTTTGTGTGTGAAGAAAAAAAGGCCAAAGGAAGATAAATAATATTTACTATACATATTAATAATTTGTATATAGAAAAAAGAAACTTTATAACTCCATGAGAATAAGAAAAATCCAATAAAGAATATGCTCTGATGTCATTCCTCTATCAATATTATTGACCATATATACAAAAGATCCCCTAAATCTATCCGGTTATCTTATTCTATACCCTTACCATCATAATCCAAAATACCATCATCCTTTACTTGAACATGGTAATTACATTTGTATTTAGTGTTTCTTCCAAAATCTGATATTCAGTGGTCATCCATAATTAAAGTGATTTTAAAGCATAAATATTTCACTTTCCTGCTTAGGACTTCCCAGTAGCTTCTAATTGCACACAGGATAATATCCATGTCCCTATCATAGTCTCTGAAGTCCAGAATGTTGTCACTCATCACTTCAACTTCTTATCTCATATCCTCATGTATTATGCTCAATCAGTTCTGACCTTCACTTTCTTTCTTATTGAGAGTGTGTCTGCCTTACATCATTTCCTCTGCCTGAAATTATCTCTGCACTGTGAGCACCTGCTTGTCTTTGAGGTTTCACTCTAAATGTCATCTACTAAAAGAAGTCTCTTTTTAACCATCAAATTTAATATAAGCTTCTATATCAATATAAATGTTTATAGCTATAAGAGAAAGGCTTATGAATGGCTTAAATCATAAAAAGATGTGTAACTTCACTTGATAGCAAATTCTGAGTTAGGGTTAGCCCTGGATGTGATTTCTGAAATGACTCTGTGCCCAGTTTTTCATAGTAAAATAAGAATTACTATAATAATATGTATATCACGGAAATATTGTATTTACTGAATTAGTTATATTTAAAACACTCAGAAGAGTACAGGGAATATATTAAGTACTGTATCAGAATTTACAACATTTTTAATTTAATTGAATGTTTCTTTTGCTTCATCCTCCGCACCCATACATATATTTACCAGAAAATAAATCCCAATAGAACAAGGATTTTATGTGCTTTTGTGTGGAGAAAGCATAGCAGGCCTGGAACTACTACACCCAGAAAGTCTGTTTGCAATTAAGATCTTCTCTAGTATTAGTAAACTTGGATATCAGGAGGGTTCCAATGATTTCCTAACTGATAAGAATAACTCAGGCATCCTAAACTGTGTGAACAATATGGCTTATGCTGGACACCAGCTTTCTTACATGGAATCTGAAATTTTTGTACAAGTTAGATATTGCTTTAGTGAGCAACATTCATTCATTAACATCTTTGTTATTGAATCTTTAATGAGCTTCCCTGTTGGACAAAATTTCACACATATTGTAAAAGCTAATCACGTGGAAGCAGTGTGTACTGTGTGACTCTGTTCTGAGAGTGTGACTCTCAGACTCACTCTGTGCCTTAGACTCCTCTATCTGAGATTTTCCAGGCAAGAATATTGGAGTGGGTTGCTATGCCTTCCTCCAGGGGATCTTCTCCATCCAGGGATCAAACCCATATCTCTTATGTCTCCTGCATTGGCAGGCATAATCTTTACCACTAGTGCCACAAAATCTAGACTGGTGTCATACTCAGAGTGGATTCTCAAAGAAAGTCGAATAAATGGATTCAGTAATAAATGAATAATCATAATTTTCTATACATTAAAGAAAAGAGAAACTTCAGCACAGAGAAGAGGCTTCTTTCCAACTGAAGAGACTATGTTCTTTGATGTCTTTGTACCTAACACAATTTGTCATAGATAACTCAAATGTCAGAATGATGGGTCATAAGAAAACTATGGGAAGGCATGACCAGTAAACCTACAAAATGTGCCATTTTGCCCACCAGCTGTGTGGCTTAGTACCGCAGGCATTAGCCTAAAATTGGTGTAGATATAAAGGCTGGAATGTTATAAGAGAAGGCTACTAATAAAGACATGAGACATTATGGTTCAATTTGAACCTTATTTCAACTCCAGGAGAGTGGGGTGAGATAAGTAAGATAAATGGGAAAGTTTAGATAGTTTTGAATGTACAGAGTGAAGGAACAGAAAAAGAAAACCTGTATATTTTTCACATGCAAACAGCAGGGATTCTAGGAAGACCCATTGGAGCAGTATCAATGCTTCATGCCTGAGTCCTGCACACTCTCTCCTTTCCTTTCCACTTTGGAACAATCAGACTGTGCTGAATTTATATTTTATGTTTGTTTTTTTTGGGGGGGAGGGTCTGGACTTGTAAACTTTTGAGGGCTACCCATGAAATACTGTTTTATAATAATTAATTTGTTTTTCATTTCCATTCTTATTCCCTAACAAAATGCTTGACATCTAGTAAGTGTTCACTAGAAGAGCATTCAGAATTGTGTTGGCCATCTTGGAGGTTAGGTGTCTTTACAGAAAATTTCCAGGGCAAAGAACACAAGCAGAAGAAATAGAAGTATTTCTGGAGACTTACCATCATCTTTCTATTACTTTGTATCCCAAGCACCTACTGTAGTGTCTTGAACAAGTCAGAAAAGAAGTATACCCTGTAAAAATTTTAGATTGTCTAGTTTGGAAAACATAGAGACAGTAATGCATTGCGTGCTAAAAAAACGTTATTAGGCTGGGGTCAGAAGATGTCAATTCAGGTCTTGACACATTTGTGTGGTATTAATGAATAATTTATTTTCTCTTTATCTGTAAATTAGAACAAATAGAGTATTTAAAAGGATTAAATGAAATAGTCTAACTTAAGAAAGCAATTTTACAAGCATTTTAGAAATGCTAGGCATTATTATTATAATCTAAAAAAGTGATAAAAGTTGAAAAGTAATACTTTGTCAGATTTTGCAAGGCCTCAAATGTTTATATGGCAGTAATGAAATTTTTAGCAGAATAGTGTGATAATTATTTTTTGTGACTGAACTGTAGAAGATTCTATTTTCTGTGACTAAATATTATCTAAGCCACTATAGTCTAGAAAAAAGCTACAAGTTTATGGCAGAAATTTAAATTAAAGGAAATAAACATTGTTGATGATTATGAGTGGAAACAGAAAATTATGAGCAGAGAGCTTTAACTGGTCTATGTTTCTTCATAATTCTTACTAAGTTAGCCTTTCATTTTCAACTAAATGGGGCCTCACAAATTTATCAATGGTCAATAACCTACCTGCAATGCAGGAGACCCAGGAGACACAAGTTCAATCCCTGGGTCAGAAAGATCCCCTGTAGTAGGAAATGGCAACCTGCTCCAGTATTCTTGCCTCAAAATTCCATGGACAGAGGGGTCTGGTGGGCTATAGTCCATGGGACTGCAAAGAGTCGGACGTGACTGAGCACATGCATTTCAACTAAATAGTCTGATAATTAGTGTGTAGCCTACATTGCCTAGCATAATTGTATGATTTTTAAAATATTTTAAATTTGCAATTTAGGCAATTTCATCTACCATGTTTCAAGAATCTCTGGTAATGATAGCTATCAGGTTGTATACCATTTGCTTCTTTAAATAATCTAGAGTTTTCCAGACTTTTCAGAGAATCACATACAATAAAGTATTGTTAAAAGCAGTTAGAAAATGAATAAATGAAAAACTGAATCACTGATGTTCTAACATTACCTAAGGGAGACAATCGATAACAATCACATTTTACCACTCCAGTAGATTTTTGTCTAAGTGATTTTTAACTCCTTTTTTCCCCCCCTAGGGAAAAGCTATATTAAAAAGTCTTGAGAAAAAATATGTGAATGATTTTTATAAAGGACTTTTATTTAAAATGTTATTTGAACTTTGATTATGTGTCACTATTGTTGTTGATTTTTCTGCATGTTCAACTGCTTGAAAAAACATTTCTTTCACTTAATTCAAATGGCCTCTGAAAAGTAATGAGATTTATTTGTGAATTACTTTATAATTGTCTTTTAACTACAGTATAATATTTGATAATGTCAGAATGATTTTGCTTTAGGGAAAGTGAGGTTTTAGCACCTGAAGAAAATGTATTACCTTTTCCTAAACAGCATTTTATATATTTTATATTAACTAAGAAAATATTTTTAAGGTTAAATAATTTGTATTCTGACAACTGCAGAAATTTTTGAAGAAGAAAATTGCTTATGTATTCAGGACAGTTTGCTTATGCTAATATAGACACACAAGGAAAATATCAGATTCTTTAAATTGTACTTGAAGAAAAAGACTTATGATTATTTTTGAATCTAAAATATCAGAGTGGAGTGATATCAGCTCTATTTTGTGACCCAATATTTAATTTGCTTTCTTCAAAACCTTGTGCCAGGAATTGTGTTAGTCAATTTATCAGATGCTTAATTCACTCTCAAAAATAATAAATCTATTTCTTCCTATGTTTTTATTTTCTAATAATCTTTTTCACATTAAACTCTCCAAGTTCTTGTAGATATAGGCATTAATAGATTTGTAGTCAGTAGGAAAAAATTAAGAGGAGTGATACAAACCTGTTCATGGTGGTTTAGTTACATTTTGGGGAAAGCAATGAAATGCAGGATGAGTAAGGTGAATATATATAAGCTTCTATTTTTTTTACATTATTTTTACACTTAAATTACTTATCTCTCATTTCTCAGTAATTCATGTTATTCTAAGTAATTTGAGGATTTGAAAAATCATTTTGCATTTATGATTTATTTACAGTCTTTGAACAATGAAAACAAGAAAAGTCCTTCTTTCCCAGGTCCTCCAAAAAAAGCTACCCATGGCAAACAAAAGTCATAACGTAAGTACATAAATAATTATGGAATAATTAAATATATAATTCTAGATTTACAGTGCATTCATGACATTCATGAAACACTATGATTACTTATCTAATTTAAGGTTTGGTATCTATGTTTTCAACAAATAATTGTTGAGTGTATTTATGTGCCACGTACCATGCTAAATACCCAAGATGCCACAGTGAAGAGAACAGAACAGACACTTCAGGTTGGAGTTTCTTTTGTTAGTGGAGGAGGACCTTAGAGAAAAAAAATGTATGAATAAATCATTGAACAATATAATTGCAGACAATGATGAATTTCATGCAGGAAATAAAACAGTGATGAGAGGGATAGTGACAGACAGATTTAGATCATAGGATAAGGAGAGTCCTTTGAAGAAATAACTCATGTGAATCTTGAATGACAAGATAAAAATGCTAAAGAGTTAGAGGCCAATCATTTTGGCCTGAGGAAATAACCAAGTGCATTTGTTGTGAGACATAGTTCTAGGACATAGATATAAATAAACTGTAAATCAACTTGACTGTTCTGGAAATGGACTGAAGACCTCAGAATATGAGGAGGCAGAGGAGAAGCTGTAAGAGAAGAGACTGAAGTGAGAAAAGCTCATGAAAAATCTGGAATCCATGATAAAACTTTGAATTTTATTCTGCTCACTACCAACCTACATAGCATATTCAAAAGCAGAGACTTTGCCGACTAAGGTCCATCTAGTAAAGGCTATGGTTTTTCCAGTAGTCATGTATGGATGTGAGAGTTGGACTGTGAAGAAGGCTAAGAGCTGAAGAATTGATGCTTTTGAAATGTGGTGCTGGAGAAGACTCTTGAGAGTCCCTTAGACTGCAAGGAGATGCAACCAGTCCATCCTGAAGGAGATCAACCCTGGGATTTCTTTGGAAGGAATGATGCTTAAGCTAAAACTCCAGTACTTTGGCCACCTCATGCAAAGAGTTGACCCACTGGAAAAGACTTTGATGCTGCGAGGGATTGGGGGCAGGAGGAGAAGGGGACGACAGAGAATGAGATGGCTGGATGGCATCACTGACTTGATGGACATGAGTCTGAGTGAACTCCGGGAGTTGGGGATGGACAGGGAGGCCTGGCGTGCTGCAATTCATGGGGTTGCAAAGAGTCGGACATGACTGAGCGACTGAACTGAACTGAACTGATTGGGATGGGATGTGGAGACACTAGTGGTTTTTAAATTAAGACAGTGACATAAGAAGTTTACATTAAACAATTAATTTGAGATTCTCCGAAGAAGAGAGAAGAGCTGGGAAATCGTGGACACAGGGATGCCAGTTATGTGGTCATTGTAATCATCCAGATAAAAGATAATGATGGTAGCTGAGAGCAAAAAATCAGATGGATTTGAAGTATTAGGTTTACTCAAATGAAATTGTCACTTTTCAACTTCAAAAAACATTGACCATCAGTTGCTTTACTGTAGTTCAGACTGATATATTTAATGATCTGCTGCTGTTGCTGCTGCTGCTAAGTCATATCAGTCGTGTCCGACTCTGTGCGACCCCATAGACAGAAGCCCACCAGACTCCTCCGTCCCTGGGATTCTCCAGGCAAGAACACTGGAGTGGGTTGCCATTTCCTTCTCCAGTGCATGAAAGTGAAAAGTGAAAGTGAAGTCGTTCAGTCGAGTCTGACTCTTCAGCCACCCCATGGACTGCACAGCCTACCAGGCTCCTCTGTCCATGGGATTTTCCAGGCAAGAGTATTGGAGTGGGTTGCTATTGCTTTCTCCGATTTAATGATCTAGCAAAGGTAATTATGGACAGAGATGGTAGGTAAGGCATATTAAAAGAGAGCGATGGTGCTAAACTAAAAAGAATTTGGGTTCAATGGATTGGAGTGTGAAAGACCAGGGGCTCTATTTGGACACAATAATTGGGAATTATTCATTCAACTGAGATGTCAGGTAGGCCATTAGAAAATGTTATGTAGTACAGTAAAGAATGGAAACTGCAGAATGATGTCATCTCAGGGCTTTTCACCTTGTGTGATAATGGAAAATTCTTGTTTAATTTCACAATTTTTACCAGGTTATTCCCCCTTGCTTCAGTAGTGGAAGTTGATCATAATTTATTTACATTTTATGTTATTTTTCACTCCTTAAAAAATAAAGCCAAAATTATATTTTCTTAAGTTATTTCCTTTAAAAACATGAAATATCAAAACCAGGTTCACTATCAGGTTAATTCATGTTTACATTTGTGCTTCTTAACAGATGCCCATATTTATTTCTCACTGTTACTCTTCTAGGTAACAGAATTGTCTATAGTGTTATTCAACCAACTACAACAACATACTATAGTATTACAAATTAAATAGCAAATATTTCAGATATTCATAATTTTAAGTCACAAAATTATGTTTAAAATTCTAACCATGAAGTCTTCCACTGTAAAAAAGCAGGAAAAATATTGAATTTGGATAGTTTAAAAGATAGTTTTTTGTTTATGTGCTTATTTTCTTTAAATGTAAGACAATCAGAATAAAATTCTAGTTGAACTGCTAGAATTTTTAAATTATTGTTCATTGAAAATTATTAAAGTTCTTTTAGAAGCATTAAATATTTGAGATAGCCAGGAGATTTATTTGTTTTTTAATGAGAGGATACTAGTTCTTTTAGCATGTTACATTTACAATTTTTAGAATGCTTCAGTTATTAAATCAGAATGGTATTGTGATAGAAATAAAAACATTAATGAAAAAAGAAGTGTGTAGACAAATTTTATGATAAAGCTGAGATTTCAAATCATTAAAGGAAAAAGATGAATTATTCATTAAATTGTTTTCGGTAAGAAATGAATCTCAACCTCATGCTTTGTTTAAAGCATGTAAATTACATGTAGAAGAAAGCTTTAATGTTTAAGAAAGTAATTATAGAATTTGTTGTCAGATTGTCTCACAGATTAAGCCTGATAATCTCCCAAATACTCACTCTGCATTTATTCCAAACATATAGCTATCCTGGTTGGGTTGCAGCAAAAACATCAAAAAGCAGATAACTCCATAGATCTATCTCCCCACTGGGGTGAGGGAGTGGGGGTGGAAATATATACAACAATTAGATTTGAATCTGGGACAAATTGAATTAGAGTTATGTTGAGGCAGTCCTGAGTTATTTTTATCCTAGGCCCTTTGTGGAGAGGACATGAGTCAGATTCCGTATAAACTCGGAACTTGGGTGAAGCTCTGTGTCCTGTGACAGAAAACAAGGGGGGAAAAAACACACACAGTACATTCTCTCTGTCAAATATCATAATTGGTGCTCTCACATCATTCTGAAGGCTGAAACCCTGAATCACTAATGTAAGATCTGTTTGTGAACTAATAAGAACAAGAATTAGATTAGAAGAATTTAAAAACACAGCAGCAAAAAATAAAAAATCCCTGTAGCATTGACAATTAGTTATGCATTTTAAAGTAAGGTTTCACTTTTAAATATGTAGCCCTAACATTGGTGTGTATTCCCTTTTTGTTCTATTTACTAAAATCTGTGCTGTCTTCTCCCAGTCTTTCATGAACCCTCATGCTTCAGTTTACTGATTCATCCAGGTAGAGTTTATGTATGTTAAGTTGCTTCAGTGTGTCTGACTCTTTGGAACCCTAGGGACCATAACCCTCAAGGCCTTCTGTCCATGGGATTCTCCAGTCAAGAATACTGGAGTGGGTTGCCATTCCCTTCTCCAGGGGATCTTCCTGACCCAGGAATAAACCCACATCTCATGTCTCCTGCATGGCAGTCGAGTTCTTTACCACTTGGGCCACCTGGGAAGTGGAGTCAAAACAGACTATTTTGAGGCAGAATAAAATAACAAGCTATGGTTTTTCCAGTATTCATGTATGAGTGTGAAAGTTAGACATAAAGAAGACTGAGCACAGAAGAACTGATGCTTTTGAACTGTGGTGTTGGAGAATATTCTTGAATAATATTAGTCCAAGGGACTAAACAGAGATTAAACTAGTCAATTCTAAAGGAAATCAGTCCTAAATATTCATTTGAAGAAGAAGCGAAAAGCAAAGGAGAAGAGTAAAGATATAAGCATCTGAATACAGAGTTCCAAAGAATAGAAGGAGATATAAGAAAGCCTTCCTCAGTGATCAATGCAAAGAAGTAGAGGAAATCAGCAGAATAGAGAAGCCTAGAGATCTCTTCAAGAAAATTAGAATACAAAGGGACTATTTCATGCAAAGATGGGCATGATAAAGGACAGAAATGGTACGAACCTAACAGGAGTAGAAGATATTAAAAAAAGGTGGCAAGAATACACAGAAAAAGATCTTCATGACCCAGATAATCATGATGGTGTGATGACTCACATAGAGCCAGATATCCTGGAATGTGAAGTCAAGTGGGCCTTAGAAAGCATCACTATGAACAAAGCTAGTGGAGGTGATGGAATTCCAGTGGAGCTATTTCAAATCCTAAAAGATGATGCTGTGAAAGTGCTGCACTCTATATGCCAGTGTATTTGAAAAACTCAGCAGTGGCCACAGGACTGGAAAAGGCCAGTTTTCATTCCAATCTCAAAGTAAGGCAATGTCAAAGAATGCTCAAACTACCAACAATTGCACTCATCTCACACGATAGCAAAGTAATGCTCAAAATTCTCCAAGCCAGGCTTCAGCAATATGTGAACTGTGAACTTCCAGATGTTCAAGCTGGTTTTAGAAAAGGCAGAGGAACCAGAGATCAAATTGCCAACATCTGCTGGATCATGGAAAAAGCAAGAGAGTTCCAGAAAGACTTCAATTTCTGCTTTATTGACTATGCCAAAGCCTTTGGCTGAGTGGATCACAATAAACTGAAGATTCTGAAAGAGATGGGAATATCATAATCCCTGACCTGCCTCTTGAGAAACCTGTGTGCAGGCCAGGAAGCAGCAGTTAGAACTGGACATGGAACAACAGACTGGTTCCAAATAGGAAAAGGAGTATGTCAAGGCTGTATAATGTCACTCTGCTTATTTAACTTCTATGCAGAGTACATCATGAGAAACGCTGGGCTGGATGAAGTACAAGCTGGAATCAAGATTGCCAGGAGAAATACCAATAATGTCAGATATGCAGATGACACCACCCATATGGCAAAAGTTAACAAGGAACTAAAAAGCCTCTTGATGAAAGTGAAAGAGGAGAGTGAAAAATTTGGCTTAAAGCTCAACATTCAGAAAACGAAGATCATGGCATCTGGTCCCATCACTTCATGGGAAATAAATGGGGAAACAGTGGAAACAGTGTCAGACTTTATTTTTTTGGGCTTCAAAATCACTGCAGATGGTGATTGCAGCTATGAAATTAAAAGATGCTTACTCCTTGGAAGGAAAGCTATGACTGACCTAGACAGCATATTAAAAAGCAGAGATTTACCTTGCCAACAAAGGTCTGTCTAGTCAAGGCTATGGTTTTTCCAGTGGTAATGTATGGATGTGAGAGTTGAGACTGTGAAGAAAGCTGAGCACCAAAGAATTGATGCTTTTGAACTGTGGTGCTGGAGAAAACTCTTGAGAGTCTCTTGAACTGCAAAGAGATCCAACCAGTCCATCCTAAAGGAGATCAGTCCTGCGTGTTCATTGGAAAGACTGATGTTGAAGCTGAAACTCCAATACTTTGGCCACCTCATGCAAAGAGTTGACTCATTGGAAAAATCCCTGATGCTGGGAGGGATTGAAGGCAGGAGAAGGGGACGACAGAGGATTAGATGGCTGGATGGCATCACCAACTCAATGGACATGAGTTTGAGTGAACTCTGGGAGTTGGTAATGGACAGGGAGGCCTGGCGTGCTGCAATCATGGGGTCACAAAGAGTCGGGCACAACTGAGTGGCTGAACTGGTCTGAACTGAAAAGAAATCAGTCCTGAATATTCATTGGAAGAACTGATGTTGAAGCTGAAACTCCAATAATTTGGCCACATGATATGAAGAACTGACTCATCTGAAAAGACTCTGATGCTGGGAAAAATTGAAGGCAGAAGAAGGAGACAACAGAGGATGAGATTGTTGGATGGCATCACCAACTCAATGGACATGAGTTTGAGCAAGCTCCAGGAGTTGGTGATAGACAGGGAAGCCAGGCGTGCTGCAGTCCATGGGGTCACAAAGAATTGGACATGGCTGAGCGACTGAACTGAACTGAAAATAATAAGAATCTTTCACCATTTGGAAAAGTTTGAGTGTAATGAATTTCTCAAAGCTTCCTACCTATATCATCCTTAGAAAGCAGAAATTACTGTTTACAAGTATATATATTTTTATTACTTTTTAATTGAAGTTGCTAATTATGATGTGTTAGTTTCTGGTATACAGCAAGGTGATTCAGATCTATTTATCTATCTATATAGATAGATAATATATATGCTAATACTTTTTAATGTATTTGCTAATACTTTTACAGTTTTTGTAATTGTTGACCCTAAACTCTTAATTTATCCTACCTCCCGTGAATAACTTTTAATGAATGTTCCATTGTGTTGTACTCAAATAACATAATCATGTACCTGGAAAAAAAAAAGACACATCTCATTCAAGATAACTTATAAATACCTTCCACAGCAGAGGTAAAAAATAAATTACAGGAAAATAGCATAAAATTTCAGTAAGTTAAAAACACTATGCCAATGCATAGAAATAAAAGAGAAATCTAAAACTGACTTTGTAATAATTATTTTTCAAATTCCTCAAAGAGATAAATGACAAAATTGCTGTTAGAAAACAAGACCAATAGATTATCATAAAAAAAAAAAAAAAGCAAATGTGAAGATAAAATAGTACAAACTATAAAGTACAAGTACAATAGCATAAGCTTCATTCTCCATGCCCTGGTCCTGCTCTGGGAGAGTGTACTCCAGCCACCACTTGGCCAGTTCCCACCTGAATAGGCTCCTGTGCTTAAGCTGCAGTGTAGGTGGGCTCTCACACCAAATGCTGCCTCAGTAGGCCCTTGGAGCAGATGTCAGTGGAATGCCCATGTGCACAGGTAGGGCTAAAACCACAACTGAGTCCCAGGGACTGCATGACTTAGAAAGCAGGGCTGAAATCTTTCTCTGCTGCTGCATGAGCCTTGGATTTACACCTCTAACACAGACTTTATAAATTCACTGCCTGTGGGACATCTGAATAGACAACAGCCTATTCAGGACAGACCTGCCTTAGCAGCTGTGGGCTTTGTAGGTGTGTGCATGTAGGGACTAAGCTGGGCCAGGGTCTGAGATGCCTTCGCAGCTCCCACAAAAATTCTGCAGATGTGATTACTGCAGTCCTGGGACCTGACTTCAGTGGATCTGTGCTAGTGATCTTGTGAAAATAACACTTGAAGAGATGCCAGGGCCAATTGCTGACATTCCCAAGATTGAACAAGAGGGTTGAGTCAGTACCAGCAACAGTTTACTTCATGAGCCCACACAGTGGATGAAAGGTGACATAGCAGAGCACTTTTATTGGTGAATAGCTCTGAAAGAGGAATACTCAGTGGCTACTCTCGCAATGGGAGCACTCCAATCTTGTCTACCTCTCACACCACAGCTCAGAAACACAGCTCAGAAACAGATCTGGGGGCTTCTACTCCAAAAACTAGGGAGGAGACCCTGCCCCAGATAGGACAGTGACAACCACAGAGCATAGAGGAGGCACTGCACACCATCCAGCGATGACTCTGATAACCACAACATCAGTCACACCTTCTAATAAGGGAATAATGTTCAGCAAACATTGAGGAAAAAGGTGGCAGACATCCATACTAAAAACTTCCCTTTTACCAAAAGAATTAAACCCACGAAGGCTACATAGGGATGCTACATAGGGATGAACCCACATAAAAATAGCTCTCCCAAACCAAAGTGGTAATTGCTTCTTCTACTCATGGGGCAACAGAAATATAAGTTAAATGAAGAAGAAGAGGAACCACTCTTAATTAAATGATCAAGAGAGTTCCCACAAATGAACAATGAAACAGACCTCTTCAGTCCTATAGACAAAAAGTTCAAAAAAGGAGATAATGAAAAAAAACTGAAAGATTAAGCAGACTATTGACAGAAGTGTGGATTACTGTGAAAAGGAACCAGAAAGTATATGGAGGAACCAAGAAAATTTTAAAAATTCATTTGCAGAAATAAAGTGGAAGTAAAGGCAATGAATAGCAAAAATGAAGTATTTGGGAAAATAAATGACCTAGAAGAAAGAATAATGTAAATCATCCAAGCAGAACTCCAGACAGAAATTTAGTTCAGTTCAATCACTAAGTTGTGTCTGACTCTTTGCGACCCCATGAACCACAGCACAACAGGCCTCCCTGTCCATCACCAACTCCTGGAGTCCACTCAAACCCATGTCCATTGAGTTGGTGATGTTATCCAACCATTTATTCTCTGTTGTCCCCTTCTCCTCCTGCCCTCAATCTTTCCCAGCATCAGGGTCTTTTCCAATGAGTCAGCTCTTTGCATCAGGTGGCCAAACTATGGGAGTTTCAGCTTCAACACCAGAGAGAAAACCAAATGGAAAAAAAAAAAGAAAGAAAGAAAGTGAAAACAATATAAAAGACCTATTGGGTTACATAAACTATGAAAATATGCACATAATGGGAATCCTGAAAGAAGAAGAAAGAGAAAAGGGGACTGAAAAGGTATTTGAAGAAATTATGGCTGAAAACTTGCCAAACCTAAAGAAGGAAACAGAGATCTAGGTAGAGGGAACACTGAGGGTCCCAAAGAATATAGACCCAAACAGAATTACACCAAGATATAAAAAATGGCAGAAGTTAAAGACAAAGAGAGAATTCTAAAGGTAGCAAGAGAAAAACAAAAAATGTTATACAAGGGAACACTCATCAGTTCAGCTCAGTCCAGTCACTCAGTCATGTCCGACTCTTTGTAACCTCATGGACTGCAGCACGCCTGGCTTCCCTGTCCATCACCAGCTCCCGGCCTACTCAAACTCAAGTCAGTCGAGTCGATGATACCACCCATCCATCTCATCCTCTATCATCCCCTTCTCCTCCCACCTTCAATCTTTCCCAGCATCAGGGTCTTTACCAATGAGTCAGTTCTTCACATCAGGTGGCCAAAGTATTGGAGCATCAGCTTTCAGCATGCAGTCCAAGGGACTCTCAAGAGTCTTCTCCAGCAACACAATTCAAAAGCATCAATTCTCGGGGACTCAGTTTTCTTTATGGTACAACTCTCAAACCCATACATGACTACTGGATAAACCATAGCTTTCACTAGACAGATCTTTGTCGGCAAAGTAACGTCTCTTCTTTTTAATATACTGTCAATGTTGGTCATAGCTTTCCTTCCAAGGAGCAAGCCTCTTTTAATTTCATGGCTGCAGTCAGCATCTGCAGTGATTTTGGAGCACAAGAAAATAAAGTCTGTCACTGCTTCCATTGTTCCCCCATCTATTTGCCATTAAGTGATGGGACCAGATGCCATGATCTTCATTTTTTGAATATTGAGTTTTACCATTTTTTCCCTCTCCTCTTTCACTTTCATCAAGAGTCTCTTCAGTTCCTCTTCATTTTCTGCCATTAGGGTGGTGTTATCTGTATATCTGAGGTTATTGGTATTTCTCCCAGCAATCTTGATTCCAGCTTGTGCTTCATCCAGTCCAGCATTTCGCATGATGTACTCTGCATATAAGTTAAATAAGCAGGCTGACAATATACATGTTTGATGTACTCCTTTCTCAATTTGGAATGAGTCCATTGTTCCATCTGTGGTTCTAACTATTGTTTCTTGACCTGCATACAGATTTCTCAGGAGGCAGATCAAGTGGTCTGGTATTTCCATCTCTTTAAGGATTTTCCACAGTTTGTTGTGATCCACATGGGTCAAAGGCTTCAGTGCAGTCAATGAAGCAGAAGTGTATACTTTTCTGGAATCCCCTTGCTTTTACTATGATCCAATGGATGTTGTCATTTTGATATCTGGTTCTTCTGCCTTTTCTAAATCCAGCTTGTACATCTGGATGTCCTCATTTTATGTACTGTTGAAGCCTAGCCTAAAGGATTTTGAATGTTACTTTGCTAGCATGTGAAATGAGGGTAATAGTGTGGTAGCTTGAACATTCTTTGTCATTGCCTTTCTTTGATATAGGAAAGAAAACTAACCTTTTCCTGTCTTATAGCCGCTGCTGAGTTTTCTAAATCTGTTGGTATATCAAGTGCAGCACTTTAACAGTATCATCTTTTAGGGTTTGAAATAGTTCAGCTGGAATTCCATCACCTCCTCTAGCTTTGGTTGTAGTAATTATTGCTAAGAACCATTTGACTGCACACTCCAGAATGTCTGACTCTAGGTGAGTGACCACAACATCATGGTTATCTGGGTCACTGAGACTTTTTTTGTACAGTTCTTTCATGTATTCTTGTCACCTCTTATTCTCTTTTGCTTCTGTTGCATCCTTGCCCTTTCTATCCTTTATTGTGACCATCTTTGCATGAAATGTTCCCTTGATATCTCTCATTTCTTGAAGAAATCTCTAATCTTTCGCATTCTATTGTTTGCCTCTATTTCTTTGCATTGATCACTTAGGAAGGCTATCTTATCTCTCTTTGCTCTTCTCTGGAACTCTGCATTCAGATGGGTATATCTTTCCCTTTCTCCTTTGCCATTCACTTCTTTTCTCAGCCATTTGTAAGGCCTCCTCAGATATTCACTTTGCCTTCTTGGATTTCTCTTTCTTGGGAATTGTTTTGGTCACCACTTCCTATAGAGTGTTATGAATCTCCAGACATAGTTCTTCAGGCATTCTATCTGCCAGATCTCATCCCTTGAATATATCCATCACCTACACTGTATAATCATAAGGGATTTTATTTAGGTCATGTCTGAATGACCCAATGGTTCCCCTTACCTTCTTCAATTTGAACCTGGATTTTGCAATAAGGGGGTTTCCCTTTTGGCTGGTAAAGAATCTGCCTGCAATGCAGGAGACCTCCAAGATACCCTGAAGAAGGGAAAGGCTACCGACTCCAGTATTTTGGCCTGGAGAATTCCATGGACTGTATAGTCCAAGCAGTCGCAAAAAGTCGGACACAACTGAATGACTTGCATTCACTTTGCAACAAGGAGCTGATGATCTGAGCCACAGTCAGCTCCAGATCTTGCTTTTTCTGATTGATTAGAGCATCTCCATCTTTGGCTTCAAAGATTATAGTCAAACTGATTTTGGTATTGACCATCTGGTGATATCCATCTGTAGAGTTGTCTCTTGTGTTATTGGAAGAGGGTGTTTGCTATGATCAGTGCATTCTCTTGTCAAAACTATAGCCTTTGCCCTACTTCATTTTATACTCCAAGGCCAAACTTGCTAGTTACTCCAGGTACCTCTTGACTTTTTCTTTTGTATTCCAATCCCCTATGATGAAAAATACATCTGTTTCTGGTGTTAGTTCCAGAAGTTCTTTTAGGTCTCCCTAGAACTATTCAACTTCAGCTTCTTCAGCATTAATGGTTATGGCATAGATATTGATTACTGCAATGTTAAATGGCTTGCCTTGGAAATGAACCAAGATACTCTGTCATTTTTGAAATTGCACCCAATTACTTCATTTCACACTCTTTTCTGGACTATGAGGGCTGTTCCATTCCTTCTAAGGGATTCTTGCCACACGGGTAGATATAACAGCCAACTGAATTAAATTCACCCATTCCCATGCATTTTATTTCACTGTTTCTTAAAATGTCGATGTCACTCTTGCCATATCCTATTTGACCACTTCCAATTTATGCCTTGATTCATGAACTTAACATTCCAGATTCCTATGCAATATTATTCTTTACAGCATCAAACTTTACTTTCATCACCAGACATATCCACAACTGGGCATCATTCCCACTTTTGTGCAGCCTCTTTATTATTTATGGAGTTATTTCTCCACTCTTCCACAGTAGCATATTGAACAGATACTGAGCTAGAGGCCATATTTTCCAGTTTCATATTTTGTAATGTTTTCATACTGTTCATGGGGTTCTCAAAGCAAGAATTTTGAAGTGGTTTGCAATTCCCTTCTCTAGTGGACCACATTTTGTCTCGCCCAGACTAGCAGAGAGGTGCCCTTCAGCTGCTCCATGTAGCCAAAAGGACATGGCCAGTGCCCTGGTTGTGCCACTGCTGGTTCTCTTGAGTGTGTAAACCTTCACTGCCTGCTGGGTGCTGGTCAACATGCCACCTGGGGGCCTGGACAAAGGCCCTGCTGTAATTGTTGGCTGTAGCTGATAGATGTTGGAGAATGCCCAGGAGCAGAAGGTTCCCTGGTCTCTCTGCTGCCACTGGCTGTCCTGGGGTCTTATGCATCACCCTAGGGTCTCGAGGAGCAGAGGGTTCTCCAGCCTCACTGTTGCCTCTAGCCACTCTGGGGCCATACTTCAATGAAATTTAAATATAAATTAGTGCACAATCAGAAACTTGGTAGCATTGCTGTACAATATAAAGGTATGAGGGAAAACCTACTAAGTATTCAGAGGACAAATACTATGAATGAAAGAAATGAAGATGACTGCAGGCTTCTTGCAGTAACTACTGATGTCAGGTGTTAATAAAAATTTCTATACTTGACACCCAAAAAGTCCATTGAATTTCTACAACAGTACATCAGCATTTATGGGAGGAGTGAATTTACTATTAAAAATTGCTACCCAATGACACCATCAGAAATGAATTCAAAGAATATCAAGATAATGGAAAAAAAAATAACAAGACAAAATGGTGGGAAGAAAGGACAATAATGAGCTATCTAATTAGGAAATTAGGTTGGTAAATCCAACTTTATAAGGCAACTAAGAAATTTGTTCTGTCTGAAAATGAAATCAATATTCTAACTTACAATAACATGAAAGATAGGATAGACAAGAAAGGGGAGAGACTCTAAAAGATGTTGGCATGTTAATTTGGGTGATCTGGCAAGAGGAAAAATGTGCTGAATAAAATTATAATGCATTTGCAAAAAGATAAGCAAGCATTTTCAAAATTTATGGTTAAATTCTCAGGAAATATATGCTTTCTTTAATTTCTAAAACATCAGCTGTAAAAAACAGAAAAAATAACTCTTTTGAATTGGGTATATTAAATATGTGTGTTTATAATACATCAATAAAACATTTTTAAAGGTAATTAGACAGAAAAAGCTAATGGAGGACAAAATAATTGTGGGTGTGTGCGCATGTGTGTGTAACATTTATAACATCAGAAAGGATTAAAAGATGTGTAACCAAATGTAAGAACAGCAATTAATAATAAAATGTGAATAATTTTCAAAATGATAAAATATGCATCAACAAGATTAAGGGATATTAAACAGTAACAAAGAAAATACTATACTAAACTCTCATTAGATTGGCAAAAATTTAAATATTGATAATAGGAAGTGCTAGCAGGGAACCCAGGAAAGGAAAGCATCTTAAATATTGATGGGTGGAATATAACTTTGTGAAGTATTTTCAAAAAATCCTGTGTCATTATCTAATGAAGCTAACAGGCAATCAATAATTACTGAATCTGTTATAAAACATGGTTGTTAAATACTGGAGTTAAGTGAAATCAAGGGAAGAGTGAAGGACGGGAGGTGCAGTCTCCTTGCTTTGTTTCACTGGTGGGGTTAGAATGAGGACAGAAGTGACTTTAAGTGTGGCTAAATTTCCAAGTTTCTCATATTTTCTATCAACCAGGCTAATAAGGAGCATAAATCAAAAGGTCAGAGATGCACCTCGAATCATGGACTGAGAAGGAGCCCCACTTTTGCAGATATACTAGAAAAGAATGACCTGTGAAAAGATGGCATTTAGACAATTAATTTACATGTGTAATCCTTCGAATTTTATTCCATAAAGCACTGAAAACATGTATTTCTACTGCTATTCTCCTCCCACTTTCTTTATTGAATATTTGGCAGTTTTATTTATTTATTTTTCTTGAGTATGAGTGCTTTTATTTCCAAGTATAATAATGTTTGATAGTCTAAATATTGCATTGTTAGCTCCCCCAGTCTTGCTTAATTTGAGAGTTATAATTAGCCTCAATTTTCTTGAACAGAGTGAATGCAAGTGCATTGGATTTTAATTTAAAATGCTATTTCATAGTTGATTTAAGTACTAAAATGTAATACACAAATTGCACTTTTAGTCAAATGACTCTGAAGTATTTTTTGAAGTGTATAATTAAAATATTCAAATGTGTACTGATAAGCCACTTTCAGAAGCTCTGAAGTACTCTTGAAGGTGACTTGGAAGAAACCCAAAACCAAACTTCATCTGTTCCTGTTTTCCACACCACCTGATAGACACTTTGAATAATTTGTTTTGGAAGTGTTTTTCAATAAGATGCTTTTCACTTGTTGTTAACATAACTCAGTAGAGTTAGTTTAGTTTGCATTTTATAGGCATTAGAAGTAGGACACATTTTTAAATGACTGCACCTCATTACCTATAATAAGAGCAGCCTCATGTTACTGCTATGGAAGCTATTCACAACTTCATTGGCATGTGTGATCTAAGAAATGTGTTTATCTTATGCATATGATCATTGCCATCTCATCATAATGAAACCTTTTAAGCCCTTGACTTCTCTTCAGTACAGCCTATTCTTAAATATATATATATGTAAAATTCTTAAATATATATATAAATAACTTGGATAACTTGGACAATTTGCTGTGTTTACTTTCTGCAAGTTCTTAAAGAACTCAAATTGCCTGGAAGATACTCTTTTTTTCATCTAAACTACATACCCAGAGCTGAAAAAGGGAAACAGACATTTCACTTTGTCACATGATAACAGTAAGTTTGAAAAATAGTGGTGACATTTCCTTTCCTCTCTAAGGAAAGTAGTTTGCTACGTTATATGCTATATGTTATATGCTGTGTTGGATCAGTGACTTCTTTTACAATATATACTAACTGCAATATTTCACTCTGTGGATTGAAGTTTCTCATACATCTGTAGAAGCTCATAAATCATATCCTGTTTCCCTGATGCCAACACAGTTTGAACATCCAAATTATATTTATTAATGTGAAAGCATTAATCTCTTTACTGTGAAATGCAGTGTAAACATTTTTCTCTTTTAGAACAGATAAGAGCACACTTGGCATACTATGAGACTTTATTCCACAGGCACGCTATGCACACCAGTCTTAACTCTGACTCTCACTGTTGCTTCCAAACGTACTACCAAGATCCAGAACAAAATTGAAATTTATAAAACAATGCCCCCTTCCCTACCAAAGGAAAATCCTTGTTTATAAATGAAGTTTAGATCAAGCATAATAATATTTAGAGGAAAAAATTAATTATACAATTGGCAAAATGAGTTTAAAAATTGTAAGTTATGGACATTCTGTATGGTTTCACCAAAATATAAAATGGTCAGTGTTAGATGTCAATGAAGCATCACCTATGAGTCCTTACAGCTTTGTGCAAACTTCAGAAATAGGCAGCTAATACTCAAAAGTGATGATTTTTCAAATTGTGATCACTGGTCACTTTGAATCAGGATCTCCTGGGAAATTCAATAAAAATGCCAGTGCGAGTTTGATGTATGGTGCAGGGAACCCAAAGCCAGTGCTCTATAACAACCTACAAGTGCAGGATGGGGAGGAAACCAGGAAGGGGGTTAGAGAGAGGGGACATATGTATATGTATGAAAGTGAGAGTTGGAACTTAAAAAAGGCTGAAAGCCAAAGATTTGATGCTTTCAAATGGTGGTGTTGAAGAAAACTCTTGAGAGTCCCTTGGGCATCAAGAAGATCAAACCAGTCAATCCTAAAGGAAATCAACCCAGAATATTCTTTGAAAGGACTGATGCTGAAACTGAAGCTCCAAAACTTTGGCCACCTGATGCAAAGAGACAAGTCGTTAGAAAAGACCCTGATACTGGAAAGGATTGAAGGCAGCAGAAGGGAGTGACAGAGGATGAGATGGTTGGATGGTATCACCAACTCAATGGACATGAGTTTGAGCAAGCTCTGGGAGATGGTGAAGGACAGGGAATTCTGGAGTGCTGCAGTCCATGGGGTCACAAAGAGTCGGACACACCTGAGCAACTGAGAAACAAGAGCAAAATGCCAATTCATGTTGATGTGTGGAAGAAACCATCGTAATATTTTAATTATCCTCCAACTAAGAAAAATAAATGCAAACTAGTTGGATACTCTTCAGGGCTATGAAGTCAAATATCTGTAAGGAAAACTCTTTTAGCTAACTAGCTTGGTGATATCGATGTGCAGTGAGGTCTGAAGATGACTCTGTTCTGTTGACTCTGCTTTGTGAGTGGTTTTCTTTCTTTCATTGCTGTCTCCCTTACTCTGCTTTCTGAAAAACATCTGGTAGGATGTGGGTGATTGACGATGAATGAGAAGCTTGAATCCTGAAAGAATGAGGCCATAGACAGGGCAGAGGGAGAAAGACACAGCAACCAGGGCATTCTAGTGAGTGATTTTTCATGGACTCCATCTGCCAGAAGTGTCAGAGAGCCAGATTGCAGGGCTTAGATAAGAATTTCTCTTGGACCAGCAGTCTTCACTGTGTGAAAGCTGCAGCATCTGAATAAGAGCTTTGTACATTAATCTGCCACCCAGCAGCAGGTTTGTGAAGATTTGCACATCATTTAAGTGAATAGAAAGTAAGGTAGAAAAACACACACACACACACACACACACACCTATCAAGAAACACAAGGTGAAGGCCTTTTCTATTTCTAATACATTTGAAGATATGTTAGAAACATCACTGCAAGTAAGTAAGTAAATAATTATATAGGACAGGCTTGAAAACTAAAATACTGCAGAGCAAAGAAAGGAGCACCATGCTGAAAACTGCCAGGACAGTCAGGCTTTGGAAAATCACTTCTATAGAAATTGAATCATCTGACATCCTCTCTGAGATAGGAATCCACCACTGCCAGGTAGGGAGAAGAACGGCTTGGAGGACACACATGTAACACTCCTTGCCTTCAGTGAGTCTCTTGGACATGCTCCCCTAATTATGGGTGCTAGGGTTTAAGAAGGAAGCCAACCAGACATAAATGCTGACTCTAATGCTTCAGTAACAATTGGCATTCTTGGGGGCAGGTTGGACTTGATGAAACCCCACAGCATGAAGCATCTCGTGCAGGCAAGCATATCTTTATTGGGTTCCTCAACACTAAAGCAGGCACAACAAATAAAACAGGTTTTGAGAGGTTTCTAAATTAGGTAACTATGAAACACACTGTATCTCAATAAATAGAACCACTCTGAAACATCATTAGAAATAAATATCTATTTCTGTTACATAAAGAGATGCATTGTGCTGTGTTAGTCACATCAGACTCTTTGTGACCCAATGAACTTTAGCCCACCAGGTTCCTCTGTCCTTAGGATTTTCCAGAGAAGAATACTTCAGCAAGTTGCCATGCCCTTCTCCAGGGGATCTTTCTGACTCAGGGATCAAACCAAGGTCTCCTGCATCAGCTTTATCAGCTGTGCTACCAGGGAAGCCCACATAGAAAAGGAGAGCCTTTCAGAAGTGTACAATTTCTGTTTTACAAGATTTATAAGCCCTTTTATTTATTAAACTACAACAATTTCCAGGAAGAAAAGACTCAAATTGGAAAATGTGTGATTTGAAGATATAGCTACAGATCTCAAATTTTGTATCATGATAGAATGACTTTCAAGTGTGATATAGAATTTGATAAGCAAAAAAAAAAACAACAGAAAGAGTATAAGATAAGCAGATAAGTGAATAGATTTTTGTTAATAAGAATGATGTGCATTTGTGTACTTATTGGTAATTTTATTTTCTGTTTAAATTTTCATTTCCTCAGTCTATATATGTTTACATTCACCTTTTAAATGTGTTCATTTTATTTGTAAAATAAATAAATCTTTTATTTATAAAGGATCCAGTGGAAAATGTTTCTCTCCTGTGTTTCCCAGTGATCCAGTTCCGTTTCTCAGAGCAAACACTGTTGCCAAATTCTTAAGTAACTTGACAGGAAAGTAATATGTTTATATAATAAATCCTATGAGTTAATGTGTATATATGTATATGTGTATCCATATCTATGTCTATGTCTACTTTTGATTTTCCCAACACAGATTGCACCATTCAGCAGCAATTGCTTTATAAAATTTGTTTATATTTATTGGATTTGTTCCATATCAACAAGTCAATATATTTTAAGATCAACATAATATTTCCCTAAATAAATACATCAGAACTCATTTAACTAACTTCCTACTAGAAGACATTGAAGCCGTTACCCATATTTTGATATTACAAACAATTACTGCAATAATATCTGTGTACATAAGGCATTTTGCATATTTATGAGTGCATCAATAGTATATGTTTGTTAATTCGTTTATAATGTCAATTCCTAGAAGTGAAGGTTTTGTTATTTTATAACCCCAATAGCAAAAATATTTATGCCCTCATCCTTTGATGTATATTTATTTTTTTTGATGTACAATATATTTAAAAACTTGAATTCTGCTAATATGACAGAGAAATAATTTCTAAGTGTATGTTAGTCTTTTGTTCTTATTTTAAGTTTGCTTAAGCATATTTTCACATGTGTAAGAGCTATTTTTTTTTCTTTTCTTCTTTTCTTTGTGCAAATTGTTAAAATTAAACAAAAGTTCACAAGTATTTTTATAGTTTATAATTTATAGTTTGCCTTTGGTTATTATTTATTCTATTTTATTCTGTGTAATCTTTCCTTTGTACTTCTAATGTTAAACCAAACAAGTGGTTGGTTGCTGCTCTAGCCAAAGTGTACGCTACAAAACAACTTTGGTTTCCCCTCAATCCCTCCTCCTTACATAGTAATGTTGTCTTAGCCATTTTCATAGCTCTATAATCAGTAATCTATCTGATACACAGGATGTGTAAAGTAAGAGGTTCATAAAAGTGTGTTAGTCTAATCATTAAGATTCTTAGTAATTGAATGATTTGATAATTTTCAAGCTCATGGTGAAGTTGATGGAGTAATACACCAAATATTTAAATACTCTTACTCCATATGGTGGAGAAGGCAATGGCACCCCACTCCAGTACTCTTGCCTGGAAAATCCCATGGATGGAGGAGACTGTTGGGCTGCAGAACGTGGGGTCGCTAAGAGTCAGACACGACTGAACGACTTCACTTTCACTTTTCACTTTCATGTATTGGAGAAGGAAATGGCAACTCACTCCAGAATCCCAGGGACGGGGGAGCCTGGTAGGCTGCCGTCTCTGGGGTCGCACAGAGTCGGACACGACTGAAGCGACTTAGCAGCAGCAGCAGCACTCCATAAGGACAGGGAGGCCTGGCATGCTGTGATTCACGGGGTTGCAAAGAGTCCACTGACTCCATATTCACTAACTTTAACATTTTGCCACATTCTTTCCATTTCTATGACAGTGAAAAAAACAGAAAGTGTTAGTTACTCAGCTGTGTCTGACTCTTTGTGACGCCATGCACTGTAGGCTGCCAGGCTCCTCCATATTTCGTTATCTATATGTACTTTGATGTTTATCACTGTAGTCATACACAGACACGTCCCTTTTATTAATTTATCTTAAGGTAATGTGAACATAACATAACAATTTAGCTCTGTTTCCCAAAATAATGACATTCTTCCTTAAAACCAACATCATCATTCATCGTCTAAGAGAATCAATATTATTTCAATGCCCTGATCTAAGAAAATGCTTATATTCTGGCTTGCCAAATAATTTCAATATAATCCCCAGTTGTTTTTTTTTTTTTTTTAAATCTAGAATCCATTTAATATTCACACATTTCTTTTAGTGTAATGCCTTATCTCTCAAGATCGAGAACACTCTCATTTCTATTTTTGAGAAGTTCAGACCAGATTTCTTCAGAATATGTACTTTTGGATTCAATGGACTGCTTCTACTTGATTGTTGTTCTTGTTCAGTCTCTCAGTCCCGTCTGACTCTTTGTGACCCCAAGGAATGCAGCATGCCAGGCTTCCCTGTCCTTCACCATTTCCCTGAGCTTGCTCAAACTCATATCCATTGAGTCAGTGATGCCATCCAACGATTTCATCCCGTCGTTCCCTTTTCCTCCTTCCTTCGATGTTTCCCAGCATCAGGGTCTTTTCTAATGAGTCAGTTCTTTGCATAAGTTGGCCAAATTATTGGAGCCTCAGCTTCAACATCAGTCTTTCCATTGAACATTCAGAGTTGATTTCCTTTAGGATTGACTGGTTGATCACCTTGACATCCAGGGGATTCTCAAGAGTTTTCTCCAACACCGCAGTTCAAAATCAATTCTTCTGCACTCAGCCTTCTTTATGATCTAAATCTCACATCTATACATAACTACTGGAAAAATCATAGCTTTGACTAGAAGGGACTTTGTCAGCAAAATAATGTCTCTGCTTTTTAATATGCTGTCTAGGTTGGTCATAGTTTTTCTCCAAGGAGCAAGTGTCTTTTCATTTCGTGGCTGTAGTCACCATCTACAATGATTTTGGAGCTCATGAAAATAAAGTCTCTCACTTTTTCAATTGTTTCCCCATCTATTTGTCATGAGGTGATAGGAGTGGATATCATGATCTTAGTTTTTTGAATGCTGAGTTTTAAGTCAACTTTTTCACTCTTTTCTTTCACCTTCATCAAGAGGTTCTTTAGTTCCTCTTTGCTTCCTGCCATAAGGTTGTGTCATCTGCATATCTGAGGTTGTTTCTATTTCTCCCAGCAATCTTGATTCTAGCTCAGGGTTCATTCAGTATTCTGCATGTATGTTAAATAAGTAGAGCAACAGTATACACCCTTGACCTACTCCTTTCCCAACTGTGAACCAGTTTGTTGTCCTAAGTTCAATATTATTGCTTCTTGACCTGCACACAGGTTTCTACTTGATTAGATCAACCTAAATAATTTCCAGCAAAAGCACTACATGTGATGCATGCCTCCTACTGCATTACATTACAAAAGCAATGCTAAATGTCACTACTTAATTAAGACCATTACATGAAATCTCCACATTGTAAATACACATTTCTTCTGTATAATTGAGATGCAATCAGTGCAGTGATGCTTTAAGATGGTGAGAATAGTGTTTTCCAACTTTTGCCCATTAGTGTTAGCATCCATTGGTGAAATTGCCTGATACAATTATTACATGGATTGTTAAAAAAGGAGATTTAGTTTTAATGAGCTAAAAATGTCTTTATGTGGGCTTCAATTCATTTAATAAAAGATGCAAAGTTTGGATGATATCTATATCATTAACAATGACAAATCATAATAAAACTTTAAGCCTTTGTATTAAAACTCATATAAGCCTCAAACCACCAAAATCTACCTCCAATAAATGTATTCATTTAAAGTCCCTAAGTTTGTTTTAATGTGAACTACTGGTGTTTGTTCTAATTATATAGATTTTATTTTTTACTTTGAAACTAAACTACAGAACTAAGCTCAATATCGTTTTAGATTCAGACTGAACTAAGACAATTCACAGCATTGATAATGCCATGTGAATGATCTATTACTTTCAGTCATAATCAGAAAAGATTAACATCATGGCAGTAGAAGGAGAGTCATGAGAATTTTCCCAGGGATAGGCATCATTGATAAATGTTTCAGAAATGGAGAACAGCTTTAGGAAAACAGAACATTAAGGTATCAGATTTAGAGGTGAAGAAAGAGGGATGGATCAATGTGGATACAAGATGTTAATTAGTCATGTTTCTATGGGATGTAAATAGTCTTTGCAGTTCTGTAACTGAATAAGCAGAGACAGGATGATTTGACATCATTCACTTCTTAGACATTGATTTATTCCATTTTGCTAAAATTGAATGGCCAGAACATAATTCTTAGCTTGATCTTCTCTTGTTTAACAAATTGAAATACTTAAGTTAGTAAGTAGCCATGTGAAAAGCTCATAAATATTAATGCAATATTCTGAAAGGTTATGTTTATTGTCCATGAATAGTAGTGAAACATAGTGAAAGAAGTTGATTGAAAATAAGCCTTAAACCTCTATAATAAAGACACACTTCATTGGAAATATTCCTGTAATGTCAGGTTTTATCTTTTGTTATTCTTTTTCATCAGTAATATAGAGAATTGCAGGGAGGGTGACTGAAAAATAAAGGTCTGAGACTACCAAGCATAGCAAAATTCATTGCTTACATGAGGTTTAATGATCCCTACATTTGTTAAGTGTTTGAGTGTATATTCAGTTCTTTATCATATTAAGAAAAATATAATATTCTTTTAGATTCACAAAGAGTTTTTAAACTTGGGTAAAAATTGCAATTGCTGATATAAACTTATTTATCTAATATCTGGAATTTTTCATATTGACTAAATTTATACAAGTTAATGATCTATAAACATGGTATAGCAAGAATTAAGGTTTTAAAGAAAATCATGTAGAAGAAGGCAAATGTGGATATATTAAATAGTCATACTTATTTTGATATAGTTTTCCCCTATATGCCACAGTTCTATGCCTTTTGTGAAAATGAGGGTCCAAATAAGATATGATTGGGACTTTCCTGGTGGTCCACTGGTTAAGAATCCACCTTGGAATGCAGAGGACATGGGTTCAATCTTTGGTTGGGAAACTAAGATCCCACATGCTGTGAAACAACTAAGCCTGTGCACTGCAACTACTGAGCACAAGCATTCTGGAGTCCGTGTGCCCCAACTAATGAAGGCCTTGTGCTCTGGAGCCCATACAACACAACTAGAGTGCCTATGTGTTGCAATGAAAGATCCTACATGCCACAACTAAGAACCTATGCAGCAAAAATTAAATATATATATGTGTGTGCATATATATATATGATTTTAAAAATAAAGATATGACTGAGGTAGAAGCTATAATTTTGATCTGTGTTACCATTATCAGAATAACACTGTTTAAATGTCTAACACATGAGCTTGATCTTACAGGGTGTCATTTTCACAGCAATCTATCACAAAAAATGCCCTTGCCATCATAAGTAGGAGTGTCTGAGCAATGATTATACCCATGAATATTATCAGGAACACTTGAATTTCATCATTCCTCAAACTGTTTGTTAGTCATAGATGTAATAACTGTGGACTGTACCATAAAACTCAAAGCACAAATCTCAGAGTACAATAATTAAAATTCTTGAGTTAATAAAAAATTGTTCTCAATCCACAGTTTAAAATAATTAAGAATGCCATTATCCCCTTAGGAGATATTTCACTTTTCTCTTCCTGAAAAATGCAAGGACCTTATGCTATCCAAAAGGGGTTTCAATCTCATTCCCAAAAACAAAGTGGGAAAGCTCTCAGGTCTAAAACAAAAGATTCTGCTACATATTGTGATACATACTATCAGTGCTAGGTCCAGATAAACACTGAGATGAGATTTTTCTAAAGCAGTATTTTATTCTAGTGAAATGAAGGAAAATTGCTGTGACCTTGAATTTGATAGAGATTTCTCAGAAGAGCTAGCAAAATAAAATTCATTATATATATACATACATATATATATGAAGTAAAAACCATACCCATTTTTGGATATGACCGGTAATGGAAGCAAGGTCTGATGCTGTAAAGAGCAATATTGCATAGGAACCTGGAATGTTAGGTCCATGAATCAAGGCAAATTGGAAGCGGTCAAACAGGAGATGGCAAGAGAAACACTGACATTTTAGGAATTAGTGAATTAAAATGGACTGGATTGGGTGAATTTAACTCAGATGACCATTATATCTACTCCTATGGGCAAGAATCCCTTAGAAGAAATGGAGTAGCCATCATATTCAACAAAAGAGTCCAAAATGCAGTACTTGGATGCAATCTCAAAAATGACAGAATGAAGTCTGTTCGTTTCCAAGGCAAAAAATTCAATATCACGGTAATCCAAGTCTATGCCCCGACCAGTAACGCTGAGAAACTTGAAGTTGAATGGTTCTATGGAGACCTACAGACCTTCTAGAATACCCAGAAAAGATGTCCTTTTCACTATAAGGGACTGGAATGCAAAAGTAGGAAGTCAAGAAACACCTGGAGTAATAGGCAAATTTGGCCTTGGAGTGTAGAATGATGCAGGGCAAAGGCTAATAGAGTTTTGCCAAGAGAACACACTGGTCATAGCAAACACCCTCTTCCAACAACACAAGAGAAGACTCTACACACGGACATCACCAGATGGTCAACACTGAAATCAGATTGATTATATTCTTCGCAGCCAAGGATGGAGAAGTTCTATACAGTCAGCAAAAACAAGACTAGGAGCTGACTCTGGCTCAGATCATGAACTTCTTATTGCTAAATTCAGACTTAAAATGAAGAAAGTGGGGAAAACCACTAGACCATTCAGTTCAGCTCAGTTCAGTTGCTCAGTCGTATCTGACTCTTTGCGACCCCATGAAGTGATTATGATTTTATTATGATTATATTCTTTGCAGCCAAGGATGGAGAAGCTCTATAGAGTCAGGAAAAATAAGACTGGGAGCTGATGGTGGCTCAGATCATGAACTCCATGTGGGCAAATTCAGACTTAAATTGAAGAAAGTAGGGAAAACCACTAGATCATTCAGGTATGACACAAATCAAATCCCTTATGATTATACAGTGGAAGTGAGAAATAGATTTATGGGACTTGATCTGATAGACATAGTGCCTGATGAATTATGGAATGAGGTTCATGACATTGTACAGGAGACAGGGATCAAGACCATCCGCAAGAAAAAGAAATGCAATAAAGCAAAATGGCTGTCTGAGGAGGCTTTACAAACAGCTGTGAAAAGAAGAGAAGAAAAACAAAGGATAAAAGAAAGATATATCAATTTGAATGCAGAGTTCCAAAGAATAGCAAGGAGAGATAAGAAAGCCTTTGTCAATGATCAGTTGAAAGAAACAGAGGAAAACAATACAATGGGAAAGACTAGAGATCTCCTCAAGAAAATTAGACATATCAAGGGAACATTTCATGTAAAGATGGGCTCAATAAAGGAAAGAAATGGTATGGACCTAACAGAGGCAGAAGAAATTAAGAAAAGGTGGCAAGAATACACAGAAGAACCATACAAAAAAGATCTTCATGATCCAGATAACCATGATGGTGTGATCATTCACCTAGAGCCAGATATCTTGGAATGTAAAGTCAAGTGGTCCTTAAGAAGCATCACTACAAACAAAGCTAGTAGAAGTGATGGAATTCCAGTTGAGCTCTTTCAAATCCTAAAGATGATGCTGTGAATGTGCTGCACTCAATACACCAGCCAATTTGGAAACCTCAGCAGTAGCCACAGACTGGAAAAGGTCAGTTTTCATTTAAATCTCAAAGAAAGGCAATGCCAAAGAATGCTCAAACTACCGCACAATTGCATTCATCTCACATGCTAGTAAATAATGCTCAAAATTCTCCAAGACAGGCTTCACAATACATGAACCATGAACTTCCAGATGTTCAAGCTGGTTTGAGAAAAAGCAGAGAAACTAGAGATCAAATTGCCAACATCTGTTGGATCATCGAGAAAGTAGGAGAGTTCCAGAAAAACATTTATTTCTGCTTTATTGACTATGCCAAAGCCTTTGAAGACTTTGGAGCACCACAAACTTTGGAAAATTCTTCAAGAGAAGGGAATACCAGACCACCTGACCTTCCGCTTGAGAAATTTCTACGCAGGTCAGAAAGCAACAGTTAGAACTGGACATGGAACAACAGACTGGTTCCAAATCAGGAAAGGAGTATGTCAAGGCTTTATATTGCCACCCTGCTTATATAACTTATATGCAGAGTACATCATGAGAAACACTGTCCTGGATGAAGCATAAGCTGGAATCAAAAATCCCGGGAGAAATATCAATAACCTCAGATATGCAGATGACATCACCCTTATAGCAGAAAGTGAAGAAGAACTAAAGAGCCTCTTCATGAAAGTGAAAGTGAAGTTGCTCACTCGTGTCCAACTCTTTGCGACCTCATGGACAGTAAACTACCAGGCTCCTTCATCCATGGGATTTTCCAGGCAAGAATACTGGAGTAGGTTGCCATTTCCTTCTCCAGATCTTTCTGACCTAGGAATTGAACCTGGGTCTCCCACATTGTAGGCAGATACTTTACCGTCTGAGCCACCAGGGAAATCAGGAGAGTGAAAAAGTTTGCTTAAAGCTCAACATTCAGAAAACTAAGATCATGGCATCTGATCCCATCACTTCATGGGAGATAGATGGGGAAACAGTGGAAGACTTTATTTTGGGGTGTTCCAAAATCATTGCAAATGATGACTGCAGCCATGAAATTAAAAGATGCTTATCCCTTGGAAGGAATGTTATGACTAACCTAGACAGCATATTAAAAACAAGAGACATTACACTGCCAACAAAGGTCCATCTAGTCAAGGCTATGGTTTTTCCAGTAGTCTTGTATGCATATGAGAGTTGGACTATAAAGAAAGCTGAGCACTGAAGTATTGATGCTTTTGAACTGTGGTGTTCGAGATGGCAGTTGAGAGTCCCTTGGACTGCAAGGAGATCCAATCAGTTCATCCTAAAGGAGATCAGTCCTGGGTGGTCATTGGAAAGACTGATGATGAAGCTGAAACTCCAATACTTTGGCCACCTGATGTGAATAACTGTCTCATTTGAAAAGACTCTGATGCTGGGAAAGATTGAAGGCATGAGGATAAGAGGATGACAATGGTAAGGTGGTTGAATGGCATTACTGACTCCATGGACATGAGTTTAAGTAAACTCTGGTATTGGTGATGGACAGAGAGGCCCAGCGTGCTGCACTCCATGGGTTGCAAAGGGTCAGACACAAATGAGCAACTTAACTGAGCTGATATATATATATGGGGAAGGAAATGGAGCGTAGTACAGTATTCTTGCCTGGAGAATTCAATGGACACGGGCACCTGGTGTGCTGCAGTCCCTGGAGTCAGAAAGAATCAGTCATGACTGAGTGACTAACACACACTCACACACACACACACACACAAGCATATATATATATATATATATTATATATATAATATATATATATATAATATATATATAATACATATATATATACATTATATCATTAATATAAAAATCTCTACTGCTTGAAGGACCAGTAAAAATCGAAAAATAAGCTAAAACCTGGGTAAAATATTTGCAAACTATATATCTGATGAAATGACCTCTAGCCAAAATACATGAAGAGAAATCACAACCCCTTAGCAAAGCAAGTAGTACAATGAAAAACCAAAATACTGAAGTATCCTAAGGATTTAAACAAAATATATATTGGAAAATAGACAGTCAACACAAACACGAAAAGCTGGAAACTTTTCGGCTAAATTTTGGAACAAGACAAAAATGCCCACTCTCACCACTTCTATTTAATATAGTATTGGAAATGCAGGCCACATCACTGCAATGAGAAAATAAAAAGAAGTAAAATGTATCCAAATCATAAGGAAAGTGGTAGAATTGTCACTGTCTATGCAGACAACATGATACTCTATATACAAGTCCCCAGAATTCTACATAAATATATTTGAACTGATAAATGAAGTCTTCAAAATAGCATAATACAAGATTAATATATCAAAGTCTCTTGCATTTCTTTACATTACCAAAGAAATATCAGAAACAGAAAGTTTAAAAAATCCTGTTTAAAAATCTCATTAAAAATGCATGAAATACTTAGGAATAAAGCTAACCAAGGAGGTGAATTCTTAAACACTGAGAATAATAAAATATTAATAAAAGAAACTGAACATGATTCAAGGAAAGAGGACGATTTTTCATGGTATTTGGGTATGAAGACTTAGTATACTACTACTACTACTATAAATACTATACTACTACCACTAAAAAGTAGTATATACTACTACTGCTCTACTACTAAAAACAATCTACAGATTTAACATGATTCCTATCAAATTTCCTATGACAGTTTTCATAGTGCTAGAGTAAATAACCCTAAAATTTACATGGAACCTCAGCAATCCAGAATTGCCAAAGCAATCCTGAGGAAAAAGAACAAAGCAGGAGGTATAAACCTCTCAGACTTCAGACAATACCACAAAGCTACAGTAACTAAAACAGCATGATATTTGCACACAAAAAAATAAATAAATACAATAAAAAGCCTTATGAATCAATGGGACAGAATAGAGAGCTCAGAAATAAACCTGCACATCTACAGTCAATTAATCTTTGATAAAATCAAGAATATACAATGGAAAAAAATACAGTCTTTTTAGCAAGTTGTTTTGGAAAACTGAACAGCTGCATGTACATCAATGAAGTTTGAATACTCCACATCATAAATAAAAATAAAATCAAAATGACTTAAATAATTAACTATAAGACATGATACCATACAACCCTGGAAGAAATCATAGGTAAAACATTCTCTAATGTAAATCATAGCACCATTTTCTTAGGTCAGTCTTTCAAGACAAATAATAGCAAAAATAAACAAGTGGAACCTAATCAAGCTTATAAGCTTTTGCATAGCAACAGAAACCATAAAATAAAACAGAACAAATAATAGCCTATAGACTAGTATAAATATTTGCAAATGATTTGATTGACAAGGCTTCAATTTCCAAAGTATACAAACAACTCAATTGTAAAAAAAAAAAAAAAAAATCAAAAAAATGAGCAGAAGAATTAAATGGACATTGCTCCAAAGAAATGAGTAATAAGCATATGGAAAAATGTTTAACATCACTAATTGTTAGAGAACTGCATCAAAACTATAATGACGTATCACCTCCCACTGGTTAAATTGGCCATGATACAAAAGTCTACAAATAGTAAACGCTGGAGAGGATTTAGAAGAAAGGGAACACTTCTGCACTGTTGGTGGAAATGTACATTGGTGCGGCCACTAGCAGAACAGTATGCATGCTCCTTAAAGACTAAAAGTAAAACTACCATATGATCTAGCAATTCCACTGCTCTTCATATATCTGGAATATATGAAAACTGTAACTAAAAAAGATGCATACACTCCTATATTCATCACAGCATTATTAATTAATACAATATCCAAGACATGGAATCAACCTAAGTGTTCATTGGCTGATGAATGAATAAATAAGATATGATATATATACATATATATATATGTATATACATATACAATGTCATATTACTCAGCAATAAGAAAGAATAAAATTGCCATTTGTAGCGACATAGATAGACCTAGAGAGCATCATACTAAATTAAGTATCAGACAGAGAATGTCAAATATTTTATAGGTGGATTCTAAAAAGCACATAAATCACCTATATGTGGAATCTAAAAGTAGCACAAATGTACTTATTTACAAAATAGAAACAGGCTCACAGACGTAGAAAACTAACTTATGGTTACCAAAGGGGAAGGAGAGGGAAGGTTAAATTATGAGTATGTGATTAACAAATAAGCACTATCAAACAATATGTATAAAATAGATATACAATAGGATTTTCTGTATAGCACAGAGAACTGTATTCAACGTCTTAAATTATAATGGCTAATAATCCAAAAAAGAGTATATATAGATATATACTTATATAGATATTACCTATTTACATATCTCCAATTCACTTTGCTGAACACCTAAAACTGACATAACATTGTAAATCAACAGTACTTCAACATTTAAAAATATATATATACATGTGACAATGTAACATATTTAAAATGTTCAATATCATTATTCATGATGAAAATGTAAATTTAAATCAAAATGAGATAACATTAATACTATGCACATTAAAATGAATTAAAACAAATACATAAACAAAAATTTGGCAATATCAAGTGCTGGTGAGGTTGAAGAACAGTTAGAATTCATGTGTATTGTTGCTGGGAATGGAAAATAGGAAAGTCACTTTGGAAAATAATGTGTCAGCTTTTTACAACATAAAATATGCTTAAGAAACAAGAAGGAGGCCCATGCAGTTTCTAAATATTTTAAATAAAAGACTAGTAGGAATATGAAGACAATGTCCTCCAGTAATTCTAAGCAAGGTAGATGTGTATATTGAAGGAAATGGAAAAAATTCTAGATGTGCTTTGCAAAAACAAGATATAAGATTGTTTAATTTACTGCCCGATGGACAATGATCAGGAAAGGTGGTGGTAAGGAGATACCCTTCTTCCAAGGTAAGAAGCAGCAGCTGTGCTTTGCTGGAGCAGCCGTGAAGACATACTCCACGCCCAAGGTAAGAGAAATCCAAGTAAGATGATAGGTGTTGCAAGAGGGAATCAGAAGGCAGACACACTGAAACCATACTCACACAAAACTAGTCAATCTAATCATGCTAGGACCACAGCCTTGTCTAACTCAATGAAACTAAGCCATGCCTGCGAGGAAACCCAAGATAGTCAGGTCATAGTAGAGAGGTCTGACAGAATGCGGTCCACTGGAGAAGGGAAGGGCAAACCACTTCAGTATTCTTGCCTTGAGGACCCCATGAACAGTATGAAAAGGCAAAATGATAGGACACTGAAAGAGGAACTCCCCAGGTCAGTAGGTACCCAACACGCTACTGGAGATCAGTGGAGAAATAACTCCAGAAAGAATGAAGGGATGGAGCCAAAGCAAAAACAATACCCAGCTGTGGATGTGACTGGTGATAGAAGCAAGGTCTGATGCTGTAAAGAGCAATATTGCATAGGAACCTGAAATGTCAGGTCCATGATTCAAGGCAAATTGGAAGTGGTCAAACAAGAGATGGCAAGAGTGAACGTCAAAATTCTAGGAATCAGTGAATTAAATGGACTGGAAGAGGTGAATTTAACTCAGATGACCATTATATCTACTACTGCAGGCAAGAATCACTCAGAAGAAATGGAGTAGCCATCATTGTCCACAAAAGAGTCCAAAATGCAGTACTTTGATGCAATCTCAAAAACGAAAGAATGATCTCTGTTTGTCTCCAAGGCAAACCATTCAATATCACAGTAATCCAAGTCCAAGCCCCAACAAGTAACACTGAAGAAGCTGAAGTTGAAAGGTTCTATGAAGACCTATAAAACCTTTTAGAACTAACACCCCAAAAAGATGTCCTTTTCATTATAGAGGACTGGAATGCAAAAGTAGGAAGTCAAGGAACACCTGGAGTAATAGGTAAATTTGGCCTTGGAATGCGGAATGAAGCAGGGCAAAGACTAATAGAATTTTGCCAAGAAAATGCACTGGTCATAGCAAACACCCTCTTCCAACAACACAAAAGAAGACTCTACACATGAACATCACCAGATGGTCAACACTGAAATCACATTGATTCTATTCTTTGCAGCCAAAGATGGAGAAGCTCTATACAGTCAACAAAAATAAGACCAGGAGCTGACTGTGGCTCAGATCATGAACACCTTATTACCAAATTCAGACTTGAAGAAAATAGGGAAAACCAATAGAACATTTAGGTATGACCAAAATCAAATCCCTTATGATTATACAATGGAAGTGAGAAATAGATTTAAGGGCCTAAATCTGAGAGACAGAGTGCCTGATGAACTATGGAATGAGGTTTGTGACATTGTACTGGAGCCAGGGATGAAGGCCATCCCCATGGAAAAGAAATGCAGAAAAGCAAAATGGCTGTCTAGGGAGGCCTTACAAATAGCTGTGAAAAAGAGAGAGGCTAAAAGCAAAGGAGAAAAGGAAAGATATATGCATCTGAATGCAGAGATCCAAAGAATAGCAAGAAGAGATATGAAAGCCTTATTCAGTGATCAATGCAAAGAAATAGAGGAGAAGAACAGAATGGGAAAGACTAGAGATCTCTTCAAAAAAATTAGAGATTGATAAAGGACAGAAATTGTATGCACCCAACAGAAGCAGAAGATATTAAGAAGAGGTGGCAAGAAGACACAGAAGAACTGTACAAAAAAGATCTTCACAACACAGATAATCACGATGGTGTGATCACTCATCTAGAGCCAGACATCCTGGAATGCGAAGTCAAGTGGGCCTTAGAAAGGATGACTATGAACAAAGCTAGTGGAGGGGATGGCATTCCAGTGTAGCTATTTCAAATCCTGAAAGACAATGTTGTGAAAGTGCTGCACTCAATATACCAGCAAATTTGGAAAACGCAGCAGTGGCCACAAGACTGGAAAAGGTCAGTTTTCATTCCAATCCCAAAGAAAGGCAGTGCCAAAGAATGCTCAAACTACAGCACAATTGCACTCATCTCACATGCTATTAAAGTAATACTCAAAATTCTCCAAGACAGGCTTCAGGAATATGTGAACCATGAACATCCTGATGTTCAAGCTGGTTTTAGAAAAGGCAGAGGAACCAGAGATCAAATTGCCAGTATCTGCTGGATCATGGAAAAAGAAAGAGTTCCAGAAAAACATGTATTTCTGCTTTATTGACTATTCCAAAGCCTTTGACTGTGTGGATCACAATAAACTGTGGAACATTCTGAAAGAGATGGGAATACCAGACCACCTGACCTGCCTCTTGGGAAATCTGTATCCAGGCCAGGAAGCAACAGTTAGAACTGGACATGGAACAACAGACTGGTTCCAAATAGGAAAAGGAGTACGTCAGGCTGTATATTGTCACCCTGCTTATTTAACTTCTATGCAGAGTACATCATGAGAAACGCTGGACTGAAAGAAACACAAGCTGGAATCAAGATTGCCGGGAGAAATATCAATAACCTCAGATATGCAGATAACACCACCCTTTTGGCAGAAAGTGAAGAGGAAATAAAAAGCTTCTTGAGGAAAATGAAAGTGGAGAGTGAAAATGTTGGCTTAAAGCTCAACATTCAGAAGATGAAGATCATGGTATCCAGTCCCATCACTTCATGGGAAATATTTGGGGAAACAGTGGAAACAGTGTCAGACTTTATTTTGGGGGGCTCTAAAATCACTGCAGATGGTGATAGCAGCCATGAAATTAAAAGACGTTTACTCCTTGGAAGAAAAATTATGACCAACCTAGATAGCATATTCAAGAGCAGAGAGATTACTTTGCCAACTAAGGTCCGTCTAGTCAAGGCTATGGTTTTTCCTGTTGTCATGTATGGATGTGAGAGTTGAACTGTGAAGAAGGCTGAGCGACAAAGAATTGATGCTTTTGAACTGTAGTGTTAGAGAAGACTCTTGAGAGTCCCTTGCACTGCAAGGAGCTCCAACCAGTTCATTCTGAAGGAGATCAACCCTGGGATTTCTTTGGAAGGAATGATGCTACAGCTGAAACTCCAGTACTTTGGCCACCTCATGTGAAGAGTTGACTCATTGGAAAAGACTCTTATGCTAGGAGGAATTGGGGGCAGGAGGAGAAGGGGACGACCGAGGATGAGATGGCTGGATGGCATCACTGACTCGATGGACGTGAATCTGAGTGAACTCTGGGAGTTTGTGATGGACAGGGAGGCCTGGCCTGCTGCGATTCATGGGGTCGCAAAGAGTCAGACATGACTGAGTGACTGAACTGAACTGAACTGATGGACAATGATCAGATTTTGTATTGTGAAAATAGATAAGAGTCAAGGTATGCTGGCAAGTGAGTGAAGAGAAAGTTGCTCAGTCAGATCCAACTCTTTTGGACCCCATGGATTTTACATGGAATTCTCTAGGCCAAAACACTAGAGTGGGTAGCCTTTCCCTTTTCTAGGAGATCTTCTCAACCCAGGGATTGAACCCAGGTTTCCCGCATTGCAGGTGGATTCTTTACCACCTGAGCCACAAGGAAGCCCAAGAATACTGGAGTGGGTAACCTATTCCTTCCCTTCTCCAGTGGATCTTCCCTGCGCAGGAATTGAACTGAGGTCTCTTGAATTGCAGGCCAATTATTTACCAATTGAGCTATCAGGGAAGGAGGATACATTTAAAGTTTCTCCAGCTATAATAAAGTACTAACTTTGCAAAAATTACCACTGAAACACAAAATGCTCAGAGAACTGGAACTATTATAAACTTTAGAGGCCTAAACTTTACTGTTTGCCACTGCTGGGTCTGTCTCATATTTGAAAAGAATATTGGGTGTTGCAAACATAACTGAAAGGGTAAAACTCTCAAATGCTCAAACTCAAACTGTGATTGGTTAAAAAACAACAACAAAAAAAATGAAAAGAAAAGTTCAATGGGATATGCTTCATTAGATACTGAGTTTATTTGAATTTGTAAAGTAATTTTACCAAGTAAATTTAAAACTGAAAAATCACATGTAATAGTCCTGTGATTTTTGATATCAGTGTGTTATAAGGCTTCTGTTCACGTAAAAGAAGATAGTCTATACTAGATTATTTTTCTATAATAACTTGAAATTTGGGTTTGTTTATATTTTAGTTTCCCCCTAACCAGTAAGTAGCCTTCCATTAATGAGGCTAAAAAGATACAATACTAGATAGCCCCCTTACTAATTCCTTTAAAAATACCTTTTTTAATTTTATGTGTAATTAATTGCCCTTTTAAATACAGATTAAGGTTTGTGAACACACTTATTCTGAGAATCTGGGATATAGAAATATGGTTGCATGATTTCTAGTGCTACTTTGGGTCTGTTGGGAGGAAAGGGAGGTGGTCTGCATTAGTTAGTTGGTGTAAATATAGGCCACTATCCACATATTTACTTTAGGAAAATTGGGAAGGCATGAGGTACAAGGGTTTTACCTTTTTTTTTTTTTTTTTTAGTGTATCTTGCCTTGATATCTTCTTATAATTCTGCACACAGGATGTATAATCTCATTTAAACTGTATGTAAAGGAATGAGAAATCCATGGACAGCTGGTTTTCAAAATTATCTGTGCTGAAATTGATCGCCTCTCATTTGACAAAATAATTTAATATATTGATAACTGCTGCTAAGTGATTTAAACATTCTAAGACAAGCGCCAAGCAGACACTAAGGCATACAATCCTAACTCTCCATGTTTTCAGTTAATAAGTAGAAGGAAAATATTACACTTCATGTGTCCCTGAAACTCACTGCATTACAGAAATTTCTAAATTAGAAGAGAATTAAACCCTCATTCCCTTCACATTCCCCCCGCCAAAGTAGTTTATTTTTCTTTACTTTGGAGAAAAGTTTGTGATGCCCATTAAAACAGCATTTGAATAAGCATGGTACTAACAGAGTGCTCAAGAACAAACAATGGTGAACTAGCCCCTTACCTTCTGCCAGTGACCCATGAAATGTTATTGCCTATAGAATCAGAGAACAGATGACATTTCACATTTTCTAAGACACTATGGTGTATAATTTTCAAGGAAATGAATAACTCATATGATGATCTTTTATTTCCAACCTAGACAGCATATTAAAAAGCAGAGACATTACTCTTCGACAAAGGTCTGTCTAGTCAAGGCTACAGTTTTTCCAGTGGTCATGTATGGATGTTAGAGTTGGATTATAAAGAAAGCTGAGCACCAAATAATCGATGCTTTTGAACTGTGGTGTTGGAGAAGACTCTTGAGAGTCCCTTGGACTGCAAGGAGATCCAACAAGTCCATCCTAAAGGAGATCAGTCCTGGGTGTTCATCGGTAAGACTGATATTGAAGCTGAAAATCCAATACTTTGGCCACCTGATGTGAAGAGCTCACTCATTTGAAAAGACTCTGATGCTGGGAAAGATCAGAGGGCAAGAGGAGAGGATGACAACAGAGGATGAGATGGCTGGATGGCATCACTGACTCAATGGACTTGGGTTTGGGTGGACTCCGGGATTTGGTGATGGACAGGGAGGCCTGGGGTGCTGTGGTTCATGGGGTCACAGAGTCAGACACGACTGAGTGACTGAACTGAACTGAAAAGGAAAATGATAAAGCTCAGTTGTTACTTTCCTGGCACTCAGGATGGACAAGAAACATTGGCTTATTGCAAGTGACTGTAGAGCTAAGAAGAAAGTATTTGAATCAGCCCCCTAAAAAGTGAATCAAAATTTCCAGTAATACCAATTATGAAGCCATAGCAACTCTGCTTAATATCCCTTTGCATGTGACTTTTTTTTTTTTAACTCAGAGTTAGAATCTCTTTATCTCCTGGTGTTCTAAAGTTTCATAGTAATAACTTCAGTGTAGACCTTATATTTTCATTAGATCAAGTGTTTGGGAGGATTTTCTAATCTGAACATATCAGATTAGAAAATGTCTAAACTGATATAAAATTATCCATCCTTATAATTTTTTTGGTATGATTTATATTTTTTTCTTCGAAGAAGGCAATGGCACCCCACTCCAGTACTCTTGCCTGGAAAATCCCATGGACGGAGGAGCCTGGTAGGCTGCAGTCCATGGGGTCGCTAAGGGTCAGACGCGACTGAACGACTTCACTTTAACTTTTCACTTTCATGCATTGGAGAAGGACATGGCAACCCACTCCAGTGTTCTTGCCTGGAGAATCCCAGGGACAGGGGAGCCTGGTGGACTGTCGTCTATGGGGTCGCACAGAGTCAGACATGACTGAAGTGACTTAGCAGCATATTTTTTCTTGTATAACTTCTGCCTAGAAAACTTCTGTTTTCTCTGCTGTCTCTTTCAGGGACCCCTTTTAGATAGACTTCTAGACTGAATCTCTAATTTTCATATATTTCATATATTTTTTCTTTCTTTCTATGTGTTCTTTAATTTTTAATTTCTGAAAGATTTCTCTTTCAAAACTCTATTGATTTAATTAATGTAAGGTATCATATTTTCAAATAGCTTTTTTGATGATTTTCTGATTTCACCTTTATTATTATGTTAGACAAGTCTATCTTCTGTATTATATGTCTATCTTTGTTTTCCCTCAAATAAATCTAACAATATCAGAAAATGTACATGGACCATAACTTATAGGAAGCACCATTATTGTATCTTTACTTTTAGTTGATAGTTTACAGTTATTTTTCAGCTTCCAAATCCCTCTGCTTACAACCTTCTACTGTGTCACATCTATAAAAATCAGAATAATTTCACTGATTAGCCTATGCAGATTCAGTCATCTTCACCAGTGACTTCTATTGCATGTCTTCTGCTTAGGATTTGGCATTATTAATTCTCATTCTTTTATTCTACTGTTCTTTAAACTAGTGACTATTAAAGAATGCCTATTGCCTACTCAAAATATTTTCTCACTGCTGCTTCTAAAAAGCAGATATTGGGATAGGAGCAGTATTAAGAACAACTATGAGTGGTTTACTTTTTTTCTCTGTCTTCACCATATCATTTTGCAAACATTATGCATTTTTACAACGGTATTTCAGCTAATATTTTTTCTGCATTCTACTATTTCTAATGCAACTTATTTAACTTGTATTAGTACAGATATTCTGAGATTATCATTTCTCCATCTTTGGTTAAATAGAAGTTTGTGTTTAACCAGAAAACCCTAAACTGGACATTTTATCCACGCTCTAAACCTAACCAAAGATGATGACATAAACCCACTTCCAAATAGGAACTGTTAAAAAATTTCCTTAGACTTTGTCAGATTTAAATAATCACACAATGTGTCAATAGCAATTATCAGCAAAACAACTCATAAAAGTTTAAAATTTGTCTGTAACCTTGAAAAAATAAGAACACAGGGCATTATTATTGCTAAAAATCATACTGCATAACAATTAGAATTATTACAGAAGCTTATTACATTTTTTCCACTCTTAAACATTTGCCAAAGCTTACAGTAATCACACCTACAAAGGGAGAGTACCACCATATTAAAATCTTAAAAAATATAATTAAACACATCACATTCAGACTGATAAGGCAATACTAACAATGCATTCTGAAGAGAAAAAAAAAAGTCTTACTATATATACAGATTAAAACAAAAATTAATTATCTACTTTGAAGATGTTATCATAAGCAATTATGTTTGAACTTCTGAACTCTTTTATCTTTGTTATTGTCATTTCAGAGTCAAATTTATGTCTAATTAATTCACACAATTACAGAAAATTTTGATATTACAAACATCCAGTTAGAATTGAACTTCCTATACAGAGAAAGAGAAAAATAGGATACACGCCTACAAAGAGTGATTCTCCATCACTGATATTGAAAAATTTGTAAGTCTTCATAGATAGCTATATGTTGTTACATATGTCTTAGTGTCTAACAATGGCAGGTCAGTTAGGGAGATGTATACAAAGTTGTAAGAAGACAAAGAAAACTCCCCTCTTTTCCTTGACTGATCTGTATGTGTTAGTTGCTCAGTCATGTCTGACTCTTTGTGACCCCATGGACTGTAGCCTGCAAGGTTCCTATGTCCATGGAATTCTCCAGGTAAGAATACTGGAGTGAGTAGCCATTCCCTTCTCCAGGGAATCTTCCTGACTCAGGGATCAAACCCAGGTCTCCCACATTGCAAGCAGATTCTTTACCCTCTGAGCCACTAGGACAGCCCCAGATTGACTTATCCTGTAGCAATTTTTCAAGTAGTAGCATTCTGCCTCCTTGTACTTTTTTCAAGTTTACTAGCTTATATGCTGATTAGGACACATAGAAATACAGTTCTATGTCTTTATTCATAAATTTTAGTGAGATAATATGCACAAACTAGAAAAATTATTCTACATGATGAAAGGAATGTGATTGATAATTATACATTGCCTGAATTATTGATCAGTTTTGATATCCAACTGTTTTCTTTTCTTATTCCTTTCAAAAAATAAATTACATAACCTTAGCTTCACTTTTGGAGAAGGCAATGGCACCCCACTCCAGTACTCTTGCCTGGAAAATCCCATGGATGGAGGAGCCTGGTGTGCTGCAGTCCATGGGGTCGCTAGGAGTCAGACACGACTGAGCGACTTCACTTTCACTTTTTACTTTCATGCGTTGGAGAAGGAAATGGCAACCCACTCCAGTATTCTTACCTGGAGAATCCCAGGGATGGGGGAGCCTGGTGGGATGCCATCTATGGGGTTGCACAGAGTTGGACACGACTGAAGCGAATTAGCAGCAGCTCCACTTTATGAGTTATTATAACAACTGTATGTTTGATAGTTATTGATTTTATAATTGAACACAAAACCAGAAAGTAACATGTATTCTCTAATGAAAAGAAACGTCTTCTCTTTTAAAAGATGTGTCCTTTGCTATATGATATTTAATAACTGGAGTGGTAGTGGAGATGCAGGCAGCAAGGAGGTTGACTTTTTCCATTTGGGAGATAGCATGATGGTTTGTCACTTTATCATTTTATATAGGAAGGGATACCATTTAATTTTTTATGGTATTTGAATGTTTCTTAAAATATGCCAAATATATGTTTTGTATCTTTCACAGCCAGCAAAGAAAATCCTGTGTCAAGAATAATATAAATTCAACTAGTAAATCACTTTCAGCATCAAGTCAGTCAGTCAGTTCAGTCGCTCAGTCGTGTCTAACTCTTTGCGACCCCATGAATTGCAGCATGCGAGGCCTCCCTGTCCATCACCAACTCCCAGAGTTCACTCAGACTCGCGTCCATCAAGTCAGTGATGCCATCCAGCCATCTCATCCTTGGTCGTCCCCTTCTTCGCCTGCCCTCAATCCCTCCCAGCATCAAAGTCTTTTCCAATGAGTCAACTCCGCATGAGGTGGCCAAAGTACTAGAGTTTCAGCTGTAGCATCATTCCTTCCAAAGAAATCCCAGGGCTGATCTCTTTCAGAATGGACTGGTTGGATCTCTTTGCAGTCCAAGGGACCCTCAAGAGTCTTCTCCAACACCACAGTTCAAAAGCATCAATTCTTCGGTGCTCAGCCTTCTTCACAGTTCAACTCTCACATCCATACAGGACTACTGGAAAAACCATAGCCTTGACTAGACGGACATTAGTTGGCAAAGTAATGTCTCTGCTCTTGAATATGCTATCTAGGTTGGTCATAATTTTTCTTCCAAGGAGTAAACGTCTTTTAATTTCATGGCTGCTATCACCATCTGCAGTGATTTTAGAGCCCCCCAAAATAAAGTCTGACACTATTTTACTGTTTCCCCATCTATTTCCTATGAAGCGATGGGACCAGATGCCATGATCTTCGTCTTCTGAATGTTGAGCTTTAAGCCAACATTTTCACTCTCCTCTTTCACTTTCATCAAGAGGCTTTTTAGCTCCTCTTCACTTTCTGCCATAAGGGTGGTGTCATCTGCATATCTGAGGTTATTGATATTTCTCCCGGCAATCTTGATTCCAGCTTGTGTTTCTTCCAGTCCAGCATTTCTCATGATGTACTCTGCATAGAAGTTAAATAAGCAGGGTGACTTTCAGCATAGTTTGCTTTAACAAGAAAGTTTCAATATTAACATCTTGGTGTCTGGGCTAAAGTAATGTCAGTGCATTCAAGAAATTCAGTGCATTTTTGAGATATGCCCTTTGAGTAAACTACTTGAAATAATAGAAATGATCTTTGGAAGAGCAAATAAAAAGCCACTTGTGGTTTCATTTTTTTTTTCTGTTTTTTTTTCTATATTTTTCCCCATTTTAAAGTGTGAACCCCTTTTCTCTGAAAATCAACTGCCCATCCATGTGAATTTAAAACCATCATCTCTTTTCTCTTTCACTGCACAAATCATGAGAGATAATTTCTTCATATACAAATTATCTGACATTTCTGTCAATACTGAAACAAAATATGGAAAAATGAAAATTGTTTTCTGTTTTGAATAAATATTGTTTAGTAGCCATTTTATTGCATTTTTATTTTCATGGCAACATTTTTTCTGCTTTCTACATTGTTAATTCTCTAGTAGTACTAACTTCAATTGTCTATTAAAATCAAGATAAATGGAAATTTCGTCAATGTAATGAAGCTCCACAGAGACAAAGACATTCTTAAACACATTTACCTTGTGTATTTATCACTTCTATCCAAGGAAGTGTTTTGTACTTTGCATACCAGAGGTTTAATCTGACTATAAAACAAAATATTTACTACAAATGCATCAATAACTGTTCTTACAGATTGTTTGTCAGTAAAATTATAGAATGTAAAATAATGCCATTTGGTAAGCAGATGTTTTTCCCAATAAAATATTATGTTTCTTTTTCAAACAAAAAGTATGATACTTTTTTATCAAGTTTGTGTTTAGTGTTCAAGCATCTCAAAAAGAGCTTAAGAGTTATGCATTTCTATGTCTTTTATTTTCCCTTGGAAAATATTCAAATTTTATATGGAAAATAATTCATGGTTGTTCTGGAAACAAGTTGTATCACCAGAGAGATCTTCTAAATAAAGAAAAAAAATTTAGTATTTCTCCTTTTTCTAGAAAGAAGGATTATTTAATTAAAACAATAACATGGATTCAATTCTGCAGGCCAAACAAAGTCATAGAATCATTTAATATGTATATTTTCAAGTTATTCTAAATTGAATGCTTATAGTAATATTTACATCTTTAGTTTCCTGTTTATAATTTTTTTTTTAGAAAATTGGAAAAGTATGTTAATCAAAGTGCATATAGACAGTTTTAAAGAGAAACACTTTTATAGCAGCCAGATATAAAAATATGTTATATATAAATGAATAAGGTTTATAACTGACAACAACAGAATATATGTAAGCTAGAGATGATGGAAAAGCACTATTAGAACACAAAGAAAAATAAGAAAATCCATCAACTTGGAATTCCAAATACAAAAATGTCTTTCAAAAATGAAAGATATTTTTCTGCAAACATAAGGTGAGAAGTAAAACAGAGCTTTTTCCTGACAACAAAAGCTACATACCTTCACTACTAAAGGAAATTCTGTAAGCAAAGGAAAAAATATATAACAGATGAAAAATTGAATTTATATAAAGAAGAGAGAGTGCCAGAAATGTCAAATATTTAAGTAAGTATAAGAAATACTTTTTTGTGTGTAAAAATCATTTTAGAAGTTAGTGGGAGGTATTCTGACCATCTAAAGAAATGGCAGAAATGTAAATCTGATGTTTTCAATTTTTGTCCCCCAAAAAACAATGAAAACAATTTTAACATTGCCATAAAACAGAGTTCAGAAGCAAGATCACATATATACAGTAAAATTTTTTTAACAAAGGTACCTAGATAGCTAAATTGAGCAGCCATTTAACAAAGAATGCTAGATAAAAATCAGAATGCAAGATAAAAATGTCTCTTATCAGAAAGAGAAATTAAGTTTTAATACCCTACCTAATGTAGAAAAATAAAAATTGAATAGACCTAAATGAAAGCCAAAACTATAAAACTTTTGAAAGAGAACAAAAGAAAATCTTTGTAACATCATGAGAGACATAAATGTACCAGTTAACACAAACAGGACTAACAATCAATGAACTCTTAAGGAAATATATTTTGTAAAACAAGTTCTCACAGAAAATCAAAGTACTCTTCAGACATTTCATTTAGCAAAAATAAAAATTAATTCACAAATGTGAAAAGCATATTTGTCATGCATATATATGATAAAAGATTTATAACTAAATTATATCAGAAAATTTTGCAATTCAATAATAATACAAAAAAAACTGATCCAAAAGTGATTAATATATTTGAGTAGAGTTCTGATTATAGTAGAGTGATTATATGCCTTCTATAATCACTGTGAATGCTAATAAATCATATAGGATCACAAGTACTTCCAATGAGTCTTCTGGAACTGTTTCTTCTTTCACGCTATGATTCCATAGCTGCAAGATAATTGTGTATAAAATAATATGTGCATGTGTGTTAGTTGCTCAGTCATGTCTAACGCTTTGCAACCCCATGGACTGTAGTATGCCAGGCTTCTCTGTCCACAGAATTCTCCAGGCAAGATACTGAACTGAATAGCCATTCCCTTCTCCAGGGGATCTTCCTAATCCAGGGATCCCAACAGGGTCTTCTACATTGCAAGCAGATTCTTTACTGTTTTAGCCACCAGGGAAGCCCACAATAATACATATCTCACATTATATATACATCATGCTTGGACTACATAAACAGTTGAACCTTGAACAGCATGGCTTTGAGCTATGCAGTTTCACTTATATATGTCAATTTTTTTTCAATAAATATGTACTACATGCTTGCATGCTCAGTCATGTCTGACTCTTTGTGACCCTTTGGACTGTAGCTTGCCAGGCTCCTACATCCATGTGATTCCCCAGGCAAGAATACTGGAATGAGTTGCCATTTCCTACTTCAGGGGATCTTGTTGAACCAGGGACTTAACCTGCATGTCCTGTTTCTCGTGCATTGGCAGGGAGAGTCTTTGCCACTGAGCTACTTGGGAATGATGCCATATGTGTGCCTCTGTCCATGGGATTCTCCATGTAAGAATACTGGAATGAGTAGCTATTCCATTCTCCATGAGATCTTCCCAACTCAAGGACTGAACTCAGGGCTCCTGAGCTGCAAGAAGATTCTTTACCATCTGAGCCACCAGGTAAGCCCTATTATAATACTACACAATTCAAGATTGGTTGAATCTAAAAACCCAAGACCTTGGATAGAGGATTCCAAATGTAGTTATGTTTGACATTTGACTGTGCAGGGGTCAACATACCAAACCCTTGTGTTGTTCAAGATTCAAATATATATATATATATATCATAATGTTATATTTATATATTGGGAAATTATTAAGGAAACTGTATACTGTATGCCATACTAGCTATACAAATTTACATTCATATCAGCTTGTATAAGGATTCCCTTTATTCCACATCCTCATTGACACTTGCTTCTCTTTTAGATAATAGCCATCCTAACAGATTTGACTATGGAAAATTCTGAGAGAGATGGGAATACCAGACCACCTGACATGCCTCTTGAGAAATCTGTATGCAGGTCAGGAAGCAACAGTTAGAACTGGACATGGAACAACAGACTGGTTCCAAATAGGAAAAGGAGTACGTCAAGGCTGTATATTGTCACCTTGCTTATTTAACTTCTATGCAGAGTACATCATGAGAAACGCTGGACTGGAAGAAACACAAGCTGGAATCAAGATTGCCGGGAGAAATATCAATAACCTCAGATATGCAGATGATACCACCCTTATGGCAGAAAGTGAAGAGGAACTAAAAAGCCTCTTGATGAAAGTGAAAGAGGAGAATGAAAAAGTTGGCTTAAAGCTCAACATTCAGAAAGTGAAGATCATGGCATCCGGTCCCATCACTTCATGGGAAATAGATAGGGAAACAGTAGAAACAGTGTCAGACTTTATTTTTTGGGGCTCCAAAATCACTGCAGATGGTGATAGCAGCCATGAAATTAAAAGACACTTACTCCTTGGAAGAAAAGTTATGACCAACCTAGATAGCATATTGAAAAGCAGAGACATTACTTTGCCAACTAAGGTCCATCTAGTCAAGGCTATGGTTTTTCCTGTTGTCATGTATGGATGTGAGAGTTGGACTGTGAAGAAGGCTGAGCACCGAAGAATTGATGCTTTTGAACTGTGGTGTTGGAGAAGACTCTTGAGAGTCCCTTGGACTGCAAGGAGATCCAACCAGTCCATTCTGAAGGAGATCAGCCCTGGGATTTCTTTGGAAGGAATGATGCTAAAGCTGAAACTCCAGTACTTTAGCCACCTGATGTGAAGAGGTGACTCATTGGAAAAGACTCAGATGCTGGGAGGGATTGGGGGCAGGAGGAGAAGGGGATGACAGAGGATGAGATGGCTGGATGGCATCATGGACTTGATGGATGTGAATCTGAGTGAACTCTGGAAGTTTGTGATGGAAAGGGAGGCCTGGCGTGCTGCGATTCATGGGGTTGCAAAGAGTCGCACATGACTGAGTGACTGAACTGAACTGAACTGAACTGAACAGACTTGAAGTGATTGTCATTTTTGAGTCTTCTTTGAAAAGAAAAAGGGTTGGGATATGTGGCATTTTTATTTTTTAGTTCTCAACTTGCACAGAATTTTCATCTGTAGCATATTTAGATAAAATTTATAACATAAAAATATTGAGGAAAAAGAACTGGCAGCAAGAGAACATAGATCAGTAGAGTCTCAAGGAAACAATAAGTTCAGTGACATTTGAATTCCTTATTGTGGCTGGCAAACACTATAGATGTAAAAAATCACATTTCTATATAACAACTGACGTATAATATGTGAGCACTTAAAAACCTTTGTAGGATTGTGTGTAAATTAAAATGTAGCACACGGATAGAGTTTCACCCAAGGCCACAGATAGCCTTTTGAAGCCAAAATATTCAGCTCAAAATGCATTTTTAAAAATAATGCCTGCATTCACCTAACTAGTAAATGAACAGTATTTCTCTAAAATCATTTCCTCTCTTACAAATTGACCACATCTGACTTACTCCCCTGAAATATATGTGTATATATGTATATATTTGGTATAAAATTTTCCAAGTTTAAAAACAACCAGTCCTTAAAAATCTCTCCATTTCATGATTATTTATATAATTCTTATTTTTTTCTCTTTGAACTTCATCACCTGTTTCTCTCACTCCCTACCCCTATCTCTGATAACCATCAATCTGTTCTCAGTACATATGAGAGATCATACAATATATGACTTTATGTATGTGGCTCAAATGCTAAAGAATCTGTCTGCAGATCAGAAGACCCAGGTTCGATTCCTGAGTCAGGAAGATCCCCTGGGAAGGGGGATATATATATGTGTATATATATCCATATATATATATATATATATGGATATATAATTTCATTACCCATTCATCCATCAGTGAACACTTAGGTTGTTTCCATATTGTGGCTATTGTAAATACAATGAATTTGGAAGAGCATATATCTGTTTGAGTTACTATTTTTGTTTTCTTCAGATAGAAATGTAGAAGTGGAATTAATGGACTGTGTGATAGTTCTAGATCTTCCCTGGTGGCTCAGTGTGGGTAAAGAATCTGCCTGCAATACAGGAGATATAGGTTTGATTTCTGGGTTAGGAAGATCCCCTGGAGGAGGGCACGGCAATTATGCTCCTGTTACTGATTTCAATTTTTATAAAATTTGGTCAGATTGTGGTCAGAAAATATACTTAATATGATTTTTGATATCCTGAAATTTTTAAGTTTTACTTTATAGCCTAAAATATGATACATCTTAAGAAATATTTTTTGTGCTCTTGAGAAGAGTATGTATTCTGGTGCTATTGGATTGGAGGTTCTCTATAATCTTTAATGTCCTTTCTGCCTATAATTTCACTGTTTCCTCATTGATTTTTTTTGTTTAGGTAATCTATCCAGTTAGAAAGTGAGTTATTGATGTCTTCTACTATTATCATATTTCTGTTTCTTTCTTCCTTCAATTTTGCTAATCATTCCTTTAAAGAAGGAGGTGATATGATGTTGGTCAGATATATATTTACAATTGCTGTATTCTCTTGATGAATTCACTCCTATATCACTATATAGTGACCTTTATCCCTTGTGACCAATTTTGACTATAAACCTATTTAATCTAAGTGTAGCTGCTTATGTTCTTTTGATTACTATTGCATCAGTTCAGTCACTCAGTCGTGTCAGACTCTTTGCGACCCCATAAACTGCAGCATTCCAGGCCTCCCTTTCCATCACAAACTCCTGGAGCTTACTCAAACTCATGTCCATCGAGTAGGTGATGCCATTCAAACATCTCATCTTCTATCGTCCCCTTCTCCTCCTGCCTTCAATCTTTCCCAGCATTATTCCCAGCATATTTTTTCCATTCCTTCACTTTCAATCTATAAGTGTCTTCAAAACTAAAGTGAGTCTCTTGTAGTGATAGATCATGTTTTTTTTTTCCATTTAGCCACTCTGCATTTTGATTGCACAATTTAATCAATTTACATTTAACATAATTATTATTGATATTGTCATTTTTAAATTGCCATTAAAAATTATTTTCTGACTTTTTAAGTTCCTTTGCTCATTTTTTCCACTTTTGACATTTTCCTTTGTTATATATTTATTTATTTTAGTTGCATGATTTAGTTACTTTCCCTATAACTTTTATGTATTTAACAGACATTTTTCTTTCTAGTTATCATGGGGCTTACACAAAGCGCATTATAGATATGACAGCTTTTTTAAAACTGATAATAACTTATATTCAACTCATAAAAAATATCTAGATTTAACTTTTCATACCCGCACATCTTATGCTATTGATGTCATAATTTTCATCTATCATGAAATTATTGTAGCTATACCTACATTTAAAACTATTGTCTTTTAACTTTTATGCCAGAGATAAAAGAGATTTATGCACCATCATTACAGTATTAGTGTAGTCTGAATTCAACCATATTTTACCTGTACCAGTGAGTTTTATACTTCTATGTTTTCATATTGTTACATGGCATCCTTTTATTTCAACTTGAAGAGCTACTTTTAGAATTTCTTGTAAGTCAATTCCTGTTGTGATGAACTCCCTTATCTTTTGTTTATCTGGGAATGTCTTGAATGTCTTAGTATCTCCTTTATTTCTGAAGGATAATTTTCCTGGTGTGGTATTCTTTGTTGTCTTTTTCTTAGCACTTTGTATATATCATCCCACTCTCTCTTGGCCTGAAATGTTTCTCCAGAGAAACTTGCTGATAGATTTCTATGGGGGTAGGAAGGTTGCTTTGTATGTAATGAATTATTTTTCTCTTATTGCTTCCAAACTTTCTCTGTTATCTTTGACTTTTAATATCTTGATTACAATGTTTCTTGGGTTAATCTTTTTGAGATAACTTTTTTGCGGGTCTTTTGAGCTTTCTACTAAAATTTAATATCTAAGTTTTCAGCTGCTATTTCTTTAAATAAAACAATGTTCCCCTTTCTCTCTCTCTTCTCCTGGGATTTCCATGATGTGAATGTTCATTTACTTGATAGTCCTATTACTCATGGAAAGTTTCTTCAACTATTTTTCATTTTTTCTCATTTTTTTCCTCTTCTGTTAGTTTCAAATAATCTGTCCATGAGTTTGAAGACTTTTTTTTTCTTCTGTGTGATAGAGTCAGTTGTTGAAGATCTCGATTGAGTTTTTCCATTCTGTCATTGTATCTTCTGCTCCAGGATTTCTGTTTTGTTCTTGGTATGGTTAAAATTTACTTATTACTTTTCTCACCTTGTTCATGCATTGTTTTCCCTGCTTTCTTTAGTTGTTCTCCTGTGTTCTCTTGCATTTCATTGGCTTACTTTAAGATGATTGTTTTCTATCTTAGGTAAAATTCATATATTCAATTCTTTCTTGGTTGGCTATCAGAGTTTTATTAGTTTCCTTTGGTGCATTATATTTCCCTGATTTTGTGTGTGTATGTGATTCATTTAGCCTTGCAATAATAAAGATCTCTTCAGTCTTTACAGATTGATTTTGATAAGTTAACACCTTCTGTCAGTTCCCTGGGCTATTGAGATTACTTTCAAAATTACAGTTATGCTGGACTGAAACCAGGCTCTGAAATTGTTACTGAATTTTCAGTAGGAGGTACAGTTTGTAGGTCTGTTATCAAAGAATTGAATCTGTCTGGTCCCCATGTGAATAGGACTTCCTTTAAGACCTTGTTGAGTAGAATAATGCTTTGTCTCAAGGCCCACTGTTGAATCTGCAACCAGAGTGTGTTGTCAAGTGCACAGATATGTGTGAATCCCCACTAGTTCCCTGGGAGGGCTCCTAATGGTTGGTTCCTTATCCATGCAAGACTGGAACCAAGACTGGACCAGAACCAAATCCCAGGTGTGCTTCAAGGACTTTATTGGGTCTGAGGTATGCAGCTCTGTTTCTGGGAAATGGGTGGATATGTCTCTAGTCAGGTCTTGAGTGGCCAGAATTGATCCCTGACCAAGGATAGGAGGGATTAAAGCTGTTATATTGTTGTTTTAGGAAAAACAGTCAGACTGTGGTCGGCAGGCTTACCTCCAGGTACATGAACACATGTGTTTTCTGGTCTCTGGGTAAGCAGGGCTATGTGTGGACCAGAGCTGGGAAGTGTTGGAGCTGAGCACTTAATCGTGTCCGTACCTGCTCTTGGACCAATGCGGACTGGTCTGTCTCCAAGTGCTCTGATAGGTCTGTCTCCCTGAAGAACTTTGGACTATCAAGACTGCTTAAGGACTGCAGTTGGGAGGAGATGGAACCAACTATAGGTCTATTTTAGGATGTTTGGGATATAGGCATGAGTGTTTATGGTCAGGTCCCTAGGCCAGCAGGACAATTCACATACTGCATATAGAAGAAGTTATAATACAGTTACAAGGCATTTAAGAATCAACTGTCAGAACAACTTCCACAGTTGCCTCCAGGGGCTCCTAGACTGTACCAAGAGGGGCTAAAGCTTGGTCATAGGCCTACTTCAATGTCAATAGCTGGGATCAAAGTCTGCAAGCCTGTCGCCTGAAGCTGACTCTTCCAAGGTCCTTTGATATATTGTTCTGATGGCAGGACAAAGGCCAAGTAGCTGAGTTCACAAAAGTATGAAGCTCTTTCTGAGTCTGCAGCTGTGAATATGGTTTGTGAGTCAGCCAACTGAACACAGCCTGCATTCTCAAAGTGATGCTCTCTGGTCCTGGACTCCACCGCAGTTTTATCATCTTCTATCTGGATCCCAAAGCTCCCACAAATGCACTTTTGTCTGAGGACAATTGCCAAATTAAAGTTACTTAGGGGGAATAAAGTCAGAGACCTTCTATTCTGCCATCTTGCTACATCACCTTAATTTCAGTTTTCAACTTTTAATAGTGTTTCCTTCCACCAATGTAATTGCTTGATGCTGGTTTGTATGATGTTTGAATACATAATTTTTCCATAAGTTTGAATATATTTCCTCAGCAATTTCACATTTTAATCACTGACATGAATTATAAATGTATAGTACAATAAAGTAGAATAAGATGAATCTTGACAACTAAAAAAATTATCACTGTAACATTACATTCAAAGAGACCATAAAGTTTTTTAGAGAAATGAACAGGCTGGTATACTCATTAAAAGCTCTTAATTAACTAGCTTCCTTCAGGTGACATTCTTGCACACTAATTTAAGACAGTGTACAAATGACAAAGATGCCACTGGAACATTGGGAAGGTTATTTGATGAATGCCCAACCAAATAAAGTACTGTATGAATCATTTAATTGGATATGTTGCATAAACAACTAAGGTTTTGTTTTTTTTTTTTCCCCCACTTTTTGTTGTCAGGTGCAGAGGTGACTTTCATTGCTTTTCTGTTATTATTTTAATAGTGTATGGAAGGATCGATTTAAAATTGAACAGTCACCTCTAAAATGCTAATTCCCCTTAGTCCTCAAAGTAGTTTTGAATGTGAGAAAGTACATTATTTTTCTCTATTTGTCATTTATTTTATTCATTGCTTTTTACCTCATTTTTAAAAAATAATGTATCTAGTCATTAAATCTTGCTTCTGAAATATAATTGTTTACAAATCTGATTAATTTCAAAGATATTATAGAAAAGAGGATGAAAAATATGATGATAATTGGCAGAAATTTCTTTTTAAGTGGCAATAGCTGATTTGAGATGATAGTATAGTGTGCAGGGATAAGATTTATTTGTTCTGAATATGATTTCCATCAAGTTACTAAGATAACTAAGTTGGTAACATCTACTTTATCAGTCCCAGCAAGGATAAAAGTTGTGTCTAAAAGTTTTGTTTTTTTTTTCCTATAAAACAATCTTTTCTATCAAATTACATTAAAACTCAGTCCTTTCACTCCAATAACTGTCTCTGATAGACTAAATAAAATATTATGACATTAAAAATCAGTATCATGTTATGTTAGATTTGGAAATAGTAAATAAAATACATAGTTTCCCTTTATTTAAAAGATAAACTTGCTATAGTAAGTATCCCTGATGATTTTGAGACAGGAGATTTGGGGCCCCAGGTTAAGCAGCTGGAGTTTGTTCCCAATGGACAGAAACTTCAAAATATCAATATCAGGATAACTGGGAGAAGAGTCTGGGCCTGCCAGATAAGAGATAAGAGACCACATATTTCTCATTCTTGAAATCAAGGAAACCTTTCTCACTTGGAAGCTCAGACCTAAAGGGGAGTCAAGTTTACCTTTAGGCCTCTTTGGTGCAATCCTTCTTGACTGAGAAATACACGAGCATATTGGAGGATCCTGAGATATACCAAATAAAGATTCAGAACTAAGCAAATAAAAATGATTGGTCAAAAGAAATCCAGAAGAAAATGCCCTATATAAGTGATTTAAACTACCACAAGGGCACAGCTCCCTCTCTGAGTCCATCTGTGTGTCTAGCCACTAGTACTGTTCTCTTTTCAACTCTACTACTTATGTTATGCAGAAACCCTGTAAGTTACAATTTGCCCCGCACTCTCCCCTGTTCCAGATCCTAGATGTAGCCCAAAGGGTGATTAACAGTCAAGAACAAACTGAGGAGGAAGAGAGAAAACAATGTGAGAAAAGACAGGCTGGGGTCTTATGGAACTGACAGTTGCTGTCAGTCATGCTTTGCAACCTCAGAATAACAAAATGGGGCCAAGAAAGTTCAACAATTCATCTAGAAGATTAATAATGGGGGAATGCTAAAAATGCAAGTAAATTGACTATTGGGCCTGAATTGCCAGCAAGAGCCCCTGGGGCTAAGCCCAGTCTGCAAACAAACAGGTCATCAGAAGAGGGACTGTCCTCAGTCCTAAGGGGGAAAGGAAGCTCCCACCTCTGAAATGGCCCTACTGGATGACTGAGATGGCCCAGGGATTCTGGAAGCTCCCTCTCCCCTCACCCCCACTCCAACAAGATATCTATCTCCATTGAGGAGCCCTAGATGGTCATGCACTTGGCAGATAAGAAGATTGATTTTTTAATTGATATGAGAGCCATTTAGTTTGTCTTTAATTTCTCACACTGGACATCTTTCCTCCAAAAGCCGTACTGTGATTGGTGTCACTAAAAAGCCTTGTACCATTATTTTACTGGACCTCTCACTTGCCAATTTGAGCAGCAGTTGATTTCACTTGCTTTTTTTCGTTGTACCTGACTGTCCCATCCCACTTCTGGGGAGAGACCTTCTGAGCTCCCTTGGGGCCATACTACTGACTAGGAGATCCCAAGCAACACTGATTTTGACTCTAAGACAAATCAGCCAGAAGAGCAGAGTCCTATTTCCAGCCATATTCTAAAAGCAGTGGATCCTTTAGTATGGGACAAAGGAATTCCTCGAAAGGCCATAAATTCCTAATCTCTAAGAATTAGCCTTAGGCCAGAAACTCCCAACACTTATAAGAGACAATATCCCATAAAGTTGGAAGCTAAGAATGGTTTACAATACTTCTTAGATAAATTCTTAAGACATGGCCTGTTGATGCTTTGCCAGTCTTCATGCAATATTCCTATTCTGCCAGTTGTTAAGCCAAATGGGGAATATAGGATGGCACAAGGCCTTAGAGCAGTAAACAATGTGCTGGTCCCTATACATACCCCCGTGTCCAATCCTTAAAGAACATTAGCCCTGATCCCTGAGGATGCTAAATGGTTTATTGTGCTTGATCTCAAGGATGTCTATTTTGTGTGTGTGTGTGTGTGTGTGTGTGTGTGTGTTTCATCTCAGGTCATCCTTAATCACAATATCTGTTTATCTTTAAGTGGACTGATCCCAACTCAGGCCATATGTGACAATACACCCTACTTCAGGGATTTCAGGATAGCCCACACTTGTTTGCATAGGTCCTAGGAAAGGAACTAAAGGAAAAACACCTAAAAGACAGTGTTATCCTATAGTATGTAGATGAAATATTAATATGTATTCCCCCATGGTGGCCTCAGATCAAAATACCATTGAAGTTTTTAATTTCCTTGGGGCCCAACATTACAGAGTCTCTCAGACAAAGGTACAAATCTCAAAGCAACAAGTTAAATATCTGGGAGATATTGCAAACCCCACTTTGAGCTAAGGACACAAGATATTAGTTTATTCTAGTTCTACAGCAAATTATTTTGAATATGTTTTTATGCGTTATAATAGCATTAATTTGGGGAACAGAGGAATTTTTTGATCACTTTTATTTTTCTTTAGTTGCTTTTTTTCTCTGTTCTGCTTTACTCCCACAAATGTGAAATTGAACTCTTCTTCATTCAATAGTGCAATGCAATTATATATTCTTTCATTTTGCCTCCCTGTGTTTCAGGGTGTATGTTTCCTTCTGCCCTATCTCTAATTCATTGATTACTCTTTTCATTCTAAAGGCAAATAACTGCAGCATTTTTGATAGGCAAATATAATCATCCTACATATATTACAACCACTTAACATATACTTTTGTCATTTCTTGCATTTCCTATACACGAGGTTTTCTTATTTCTTCCATTCTCAACAATATGATCCTTCCATATTTTGGTAGATAATTTTTCAAGAACTTTAGGTTGCTTCTTTCTATTTCTACCATACTCATGAGACAAAATGATTTGGTAGAGAAATTAACATCTCTAGTAGAGTGGTTCTTCTACACTGCTTCCTGAGTTGGGGACATATGCTCAGCCTACTTTGTTAAAGAGAGTTCTCCAATTGCACTTTTATTTTCTGTTGTCGTTGGTAGTTAATATTTACCTTAGTATGTTTCCCAGGAATCTTTTCTCTTTTAATCCATAATTTGAATATTTTTTTTAAATAAGAAAAACAAATACTCTGCCATTTGTAATTGCCTTCTCTGGTGTGTGCTATGTGTTGTTTATTTGTTTCTGATATATCTTATTTTTGGATTGGTTCTTTCTCTTCTCCATTGTATCTGTCAATTTTATTTTTTATGCTGTTTATTTTTCCAAAAAGTCATTAGTGTCCTTTTTTTTTTTTTTTTCTCTTGCCCAGGTTTGTGAGTTTATTATACTTGTTCACATCTTTCTACCATTTCAATCGACCTTGGAGTAAATGGGAGATAGAGGAATCTTTTCTCTTATTCATTCTAATAAATAATGACTGTGATCTATTGCATGTCAGACATTATTCTAAGTGCTGGAGATATAATAATGAATAAAACTAATTCCCTGATATGATTGCCCTTAACAATGGATGCATGTGTGTGAGAGATACATATAACTATGTAGATAAATATTTAATATTTCAAATACTGTGTGATTATTTTACAAAACATAAAACACTATATCAAAAATTTGCAGAGATGTAAAGCAGGGAGATGTTAGTTCAGATAAGGCAATCTGAATCAGGGAAAATTTTTCTGATAGGCATGATTTTCTCAAGTACTAGAAGTAGGTGCATGTGTTTAATGTTTTGTTTTTGAACCTTCCAATGGACAATAAATACAGCTGACTAAGGCTCATCCATTAATTCAAAAAACTGAGGAAATTAAAATAAGATATATTAACAAAGCACATATAGATCACACAACTTATTTTGTCTTTAATACAGAATATTTCCACCTAAAGTATTTCCATAATGTCTCTGACACATAGTTCTATCTATATTCCTATGAATAAAATTAATATTTGAAAGAAATAATCCAAGAGATGTTTTTCCCTGAGGTCAGGGGAGGAGACCTAGAGAAGCTACCCCATGTCCAAGGAGTGGTGGCTGTGTGGGTGCAGGAGGGCAGAGAGGAGCTACTCCACGTTCAAGATCAGGAGGGGTGGCCATGAGGAGATACCCCTTGTCAAAGGTAAGGAGCACCAGCTGTGCTTTGCTGGAGCAGCCGTGAAGAGATAAACCATGTGCAAGGTAAGAAAAAGCCAAGTAATACGGTAGATGTTGTGACAGGGCATCAGAGGGCAGACACACTGAAACCATAATCAAAGAAAACTAGCCAATCTGATCACACGGACCACAGCCTGGTGTAACTCAATGAAACTAAGCCATGCCATATGAGGCCACCCAAGCAGGAGGGTCATGGTGGAGAGGTCTGACAGAATGTGCTCCACTGGAGAAGGGAATGGCAAACCACTTCAGTATTCTTGCCTTGAGAAGCCCATGAACAGTATGAAAAGGCAAAACGATAGGATGCTGAAAGGGGAACTCCCTGGGTCAGTAGATGCCCAATATGCTACAGGAGATCAGTGGATAATTAACTCTAGAAAGAATGAAGGGATGGAGCCAAAGCAAAAACCATACACAGTTGTGGATGTGACCGGTGATAGAAGCAAGGTTTGATGAAATAAAGAGCAATATTACAAAGGAAGCTGGAATGTCAGGTCCATGAATCAAGGCAAATTGGAAGTGGTCAAACAGGAGTTGGCAAGAGTGAATGTCGACATTCTAGGAATCAGCAAACTAAAATGGACTGGATGGGTGAATTTAGCTAGATGACTGTTATATCTACAACTGTGGACAGGAATCCCTTAGCATGGTCAACAAAAGAGTCCAAAATGCCGTACGTGGATGCAATCTCAAAAACGACAGAATGATCTTTGTTCATTTCCAAGAAAACCATTCAGTATTATGGTAATCCAAGCCTATGCCCCAACAAGAAATGCTGAAGAAGCTGAAGTTGAATGGTTCTATGAAGACCTACAATACCTTTTAGAAAGAAAACCCAAAAAAGATGTCCTTTTCATTATAGGGGATTGGAATGCAAAAGTAGGAAGTCAAGAAACACCTGGAATAACAGGCAAATTTCGCATTGGAGTACAGAATGAAGCAGGGTAAAGGCTAATAAAGTTTTGCCAAGAAAATGCACTGGTCATAGCAAACACCCTCTTCCAACAACACAAGAGAAGACACTACACATGAACATCACAGACGGTCGACAACAAAATCAGATTGATTCTATTCTTTGCAGCCAAAGATGGATAAGCTCTATAAAGTCAGTGAAAACAAGACTGGGAGCTGACTGTGGCTCAGATCATGGACTCCTTATTGCCAAATTTAGACTAAAATTGAAAAAAGTGGAGAAAACTACTAGACCATTCAGGTATGACCTAAATCAAATCCTTTATGATTATACAGAGGAATTGAGAAATGGATTTAAGGAACTAGATCTGATAGAGTGCCTGATGAACTATGGATAGAGGTTCTTGACATTGTACAGGAGACAGGGATCAAGACCATCCCCATGGAAAAGAAATGCAAAAAAGGAAATGGCTGTCTGAGGAGGCTTAATAAATAGCTGAGAAAAAAAGAGAAGTGAAAAGCAAAGGAGAAAAGGAAAGATATAAGCATCTGAATGGAGAGTTCCAAAGAATAGCAAGGAGAGATAAGAAAGCCTTCCTCAGAGATCAATGCAAAGAAACAGAGGAAAACAGCAGAATGGTAAAGACTAGAGATCTCTTCAAAATAATCAGAGATACCAAGGGAATATTTCATGCAAAGATGGGCTCAATAAAAGACAGAAATTATACAGGTCTAGCAGAAACAGAAGATATTAAGAAAAGGTGACAAGAATACACAGAAGAACTATACAAAAAAGTTATTCATGACCCAGATAATCACTATGGTGTGATCACTTACCTAGAGCCAGACATCCTGGAAATTGAAGTCAATGGGGCCTTAGAAAAGCATCACTACAAGCAAAGCTAGTGGAAGTGATGGAGTTCCAGTTAAGCTATTTCAAATCCTAAAGATTATACTGTGAAAATGCTGCACTCAACATGCCAGGAAATTTGGAAAACTCATCAGTGACCACCGGACTAAAAAAGGTCAGTTTCCATTCCAATCCCAAAGAAAGGCAATGCCAAAGAATGCTCAAACTACCACACAATTGCACTCTTCTCACACACTAGTAAAGTAATGCTCAACATTCTCCAAGCCAGGCTAAACAATACATGAACCATTAACTTCCAGATGTTCAAGCTGGCTTTAGAAAAGGCAGAATAACCAGAGATCAAATTGCCAACATCTGCTGGATCATCAAAAAAGCAAGAGAGTTCCAGAAAAATATCTATTTCTGCTTGATTGACTATGACAAAGCCTTTGACTGTGTGGATCACAATAAACTGTGGAAAATTCTAAAAGAGATGGGAATACTAGACCACCGCACCTGCCTCTTGAGAAACCTGAATGCAGGTCAGGAAGCAACAGTTAGAACTGGACATGGAACAACAGACTGGTTCCAAATAGGAAAAGGAGTGTGTCAAGGCTGTATATTGTCACCCTGCTTATTTAACTTCTATGCAAAGTACATCATGAAAAACGCTGGGCTGGAAGAAGCACAAGCTGAAATCAAGATTGCTGGGAGAAATATCGATAACCTCAGATATGCAAATGATACCACCCTTATGGCAAAAATTGAAGAGGAACTAAAAGCCTGTTAATGAAAGTGAAAGAGAGTGAAAAAGTTGGCTTAAAAATCAACATTCAGAAGACTAAGATCATGGCATCTGGTCCCATCACTTCATGGCAAATAGATGAGGAAATGGGGGAAATAGTTTCAGACTTTGTTGTTTTGGGCTTCAAAATCACTGCAGATGGTGACTGCAGCCATGAAATTAAAAGACGCTTACTCCTTGGAAGGAAAGTTATGACCAACCTAGACAGCATATTCAAAAGCAGAGACATTACTTTGCCAACAAAGGTCCATCTAGTCAAGCCTATGGTTTTTCCAATGGTCATGTATGGATGTGAGAGTTGGACTGTGAAGAAAGCTGAGCCCCAAAGAATTGATGCTTTTGACCTGTGGTGTTGGAGAAGACTCTTGAGAGTCCCTTGGACTGCATGGAGATCCAATCAGTCCATCTTAAAGGAGATCAGTACTGGGTGTTCATTGAAAGGACTGATGCTAAAGCTGAAATTCCAATACTTTGACCACCTCATGCTAAGAGCTGAGTCACTGGAAATGACCCTGATGCTGCAAGGAATTGGGGCAGGAGGAGAAGGGGATGACAAAGGATGAGATGGCATCACCGACTCGATGGATGTGAGTTTGAGAGAACTCCGGGAGTTGGTGATGGACAGGGAGACCTGGCGTGTTGTAATTCACGGGGTCACAAAGAATCAGACACGAGTGAATGACTGAACTGACTAACTGACTATTACATATTCACAAGGCATTTATCTTTTGAAACTATGTAGACTGTTGAGAATTAGCACTATTATCACATCATTGTGACAGAATGTTTCAGGACATTGAGGAACAAATGATCACTGTATAGCTTACCAGCACTGGTCAGTACATACATTTAGAGTATCTGATTATTTCAAGAAATAAAGAGCAGCCACTAAAGAGAGACATATAAGCAGCAGAATATATCTGTAAAAGTTCACATTTCATTATCATCTTACATCATAACAGAACAATTATAACTGCATTAAATACATATATATATATAAACACACATATATATGTGGAAACAAACATGGAAAATAAATTATACTTATTAAGAAGAGAGTTCTTTAATTAACTTTGAATGAAAGTTAAACATCAAAAATAACTGAGCTGAGATATGAATCAAGGATTTCAACAATATTCAAAATTTCCAAGCTAACTTCTGGTATATTTTATACAATTAAATAATTTACCCCATTTTATTTTACCCCAAATGATAATATTTATCCATTTGGCAAAAAAGGCATTCTTTAATTATGAAGTGATGGTGTTTTAGTTACCATCTTCATGTCTCAAAATTTGAATATAAACTCCTATATCAATAAACATCTACATTAACTTTATTTTTTTGAAAATAAATGTTTTATTGAAACATCAAGATGTTTTTATTACTTTTACTTTTCACTGGAGATAACTTGTGATACTTCTCTAGTATCACAGCCATAAAGTTTAATTTGCTTCCTAACATAGTTACCATTTTGTAATTAATTATTTTTGAATATTTATTTTAATGACTCTTCCCTCTTAAAAGTTCTAACAATATTTCTCAAAATTTATTGCCTTTTCCTTGATTTTCTAGATTAAGTAACAATTTGCATACTGAATGGTGAGGCCAAACAAAAACTGACTTAACTTTTTTGGGTTCCATAATTCAGACAGCAAGACGAAAGATTACAAGCGTCTTGATAGGAATCAGTTCAGTTCAGTCACTCAGTCATATCCAACCGTTTGTGACCCCATGAATTGCAGCACAAAAGGCTTCCTTGTCTATCACCAAGTAACAGAACTAATTAAACTCATGTCCCTTGAGTCGGTGATGCTGGCCAACTATCTCATCCTCTGATGTCCCCTTTTCCTGCCACATTCAATCTTTCCCAGCATCAGGTCTTTCCCAGTGAGTCAGTTCTTCACATCAGGTGGTCAAAGTATTGGAGTTTCAGCTTCAGCATCATTTCCTTCCAATGAACACTCAGGACTGATTTCCTTCAGTATTAACTGATTGGATCTCCTTGCAGTCCAAGGGACTCTCAAGAGTCTTCTCCAACACCATACTTCAAAAGCATCAATTCCTCAGCACTCATCTTTCTTTATAGTCCAACTCCCACATTCATACATGACTACTGGAAAAACCATTGTCTTGACTAGATGGACCTTTTTGGGCAAAGTAATGTCTCTGTTTTTTAATATGCTGTCTAGATTTGTCATAACTTTCCATCCAAGAAGTAAGTGTCTTTTAATTTCATGGCTGCAGTTACCATCTGCAGTTATTTTGGAGCCCCCCAAAATAATAGGTAGGAATAATGAATATCATGATTGTTATTTAGTGGTTTCCCACTTATACACTGTGTGTGTGTGTGTGTGTGTGTGTGCTTGTGACCCTGCTCAGTCATGTCTGAGTCTTTGCAACCCCATAGACTGTAGTCTTCCAGGGCTCCTCTCCATGGACTCTCCAGGCAAGAATACTGGAATAGGTTGCCATTTCTTCCTCCAGGGGATTTTCCTGATCCAGGGATCCAGCCTGCATCCTTTGTGTCTCCTGCATTGGCAGGTGAATTCTTTACCACATCTACCACTTGGGAAACCTCTTAAACAACATGCTTCTGACTAATTAACACATGATGAAGGAACATCAACCAACGCCACCCATAAAACAGAGCATTCAATTTTATGTTTTAGTGATTTATTATGAAAAATAAATAGAAAAGAATACGTACATTTGAGCGAAATATTGAACATGGTACTATGGCGGCTGTGGCAGCAGCACAGAAGCAGGACAGCTGTGACAGTGGTGCAGAAGCAAAGCCAAGAGGAGCTACACCACTGCACTTTACTGGAGCAGCAGTGAAGAGAGACCCCATGTACAAGGTAAGAGAAACCCAAGTAAGATGATAGGCACTGAGAGAGGGCATTAGAGGTCAGACAGACTGAAATCACAATCGCAGACAACTAGCCAATCTGATCACAGGGACCACAGCCTTGTCTAACTCAATGAAACTAAGCCATGCCTTGTGGGGCCACCCAAGATGGAAGGGTCATGGTGGAGAGGTCTGACAGAATTTTGTCCACTGGAGAAAGGAATGGCAAATCACTTCAGTATTCTTGCCTTGAGAACCTCATGAAAAGTATGAAAAGGCAAAAAGATAGGATACTGAAAGAGGAACTCCCCAGGTCGGTAGATGCCCAATATGCTACTGGAGATCAGGGGAGAAATAACTGCAGAAAGAATAAAGGAATGGATCCAAAGCAAAAACAACACCCAGCTGTGGATATGACTGGTGATAGAAGCAAGGTCTGATGCAATAAAGAGCAATATTGCATAGGAACCTGGAATGTTAGGTCCATGAATCAAGGGATTTTGGAAGTGGTCAAACAGATGACAAGAGTAAACATCAACATTTTAGGAATCAACAAACTAAAATGGACTGGAAAGGGTGAATTTAACTCAGATGACCATTATACCCACTACTGTGGGAAGGAATCCCTTAGAAGAAATGGAGTAGCCATCATAGTCAAAAAAGAGTCCGAAATACAGTACTTGGATGCAATCTCAAAAAAGACAGAATGATCTCTGTTCATTTCCAAGGCAAACCATTCAATATCATGGTAGTCCAAGTGTATGCCCCAACCAGTAAGATTGAAGAAGCTGTACTTGAACAGTTCTATAAAGACCTACAATACCTTCTAAAACTGACACCAAAAAAAAGATGTCTTTTTCATTATAGGGGACTGCAATGCAAAAGTAGGAAGTCAAGAAACACCTAGAGTAACAGGTAAACTTGGCCTTGGAGTATAGAATGAAGCAGGGCAAAGGCTAATAGAATTCTGCCAAGAGAATGCACTGGTTATAGCAGACACCCTCTTCCAACAACACAAGAGAAGACTCTACACATGGACATCATGGTCATCACCAAAATCAGACTGATTATATTCTTTGCAGCAAAAGATGCAGAAGCTCTATGCAGTCAGCAAAAACAAGACCGGGAGCTGACTGTGGCTCAGATTATGAACTCCTTATTGCCAAATTCAGACTTAAATTGAAGAATTGGAGAAAACCACTAGACCATTCATGTATGACCAAATCAAATCACTTATGACTATACAGTGGAAGTGAGAAATAGATTAAATGGACTAAATATGATAGACAGTGCCTGATGAACTATGGATGGAGGTTTGTGACATTGTACAGGAGACAGGAATCAAGACCATCCCCAAGAAAAAGAAATGTAATAGTGCAAAATGGCTGTGAAAAAAGGGAAGTGAAAAGCAAACTCTATTAGCAAAGAAAAGAAAAAATATACCCATTTGAATGGAGAGTTTCAAAGAATAGCAAGGAGAGATAAGAAAGCATTCTTCAGTGATCAGTGCAAAGAAATAGAGGAAAACAATTGAATGGGAAAGACTAGAGATCTCTTCAAGAAAATTAAAGATACCAAGGGAACACTTCATGCAAAGATGGGCTCAGTAAGGACAGAAATTGTAGGGACCTAATAGAAGTAGAAGATATTAAGAAGAGGTGGCAAGAATACACAGAACTATACAAAAAAGATCTTCATGACCCAGATAATCATGATGTTGTAATCACTCACCTAGAGCCAGACATCCTGTGATGTCAAATGGGCCTGAGGAAGCATCACTATGAACAAAGCTAGTGGAGGTGATGGAATTCCAGTTGAGTTAATTCAAATCCTAAAAGATGATGCTTTGAAAGTGCTGCACTCAATATGCCAGCAAAATTTGGAAAACTCAGTAGTAGCCACAAGACTGGAAAAGGTCAGTTTCCATTCCAGTCCCAAAGAAAGGCAATGCCAAAGAATGCTAAAACTACCGCACAATTGCACTCATCTCACACACTAGTAAAGTAATTCTCAAAATTCTCCAAGCCAGGCTTCAGCAATACGTGAACTGTGAACATCCAGATGTTCAAGCTGGTTTTAGAAAAGGCAGAGGAACCAGAGATCAAATTGCCAACATCCGCTGGATCATGGAAACAGCAAGAGAGTTCCAGAGAAACATCTATTTCTGCTTTATTGACTATGCCAAAGTCTTTGACTGTGTGGATCACAATAAACTGTGGATAATTCTGAATGAATTAGGAATACCAGGCCACCTCTCCTGCCTCTTGTGAAACGTGTATGCATGTCAGGAAGCAACAGTTAGAACTGGACATAGAACAACAGACTGGTTCCAAATAGGAAAAGGAGTACATCAAGGCTATATATTGTCACCCTGCTATATATTGTCACTCTGCTTATTTAACTTATATGCAGAGTACATCATGAGAAACGCTGGACTGGAGGAAGCACAAGCTGGAATCGAGATTGCCAGGAGAAATATCAGTAACCTCAGATATGCAGATGACAGCACCCTTATGGCAGAAAGTGAAGAAGAACTAAAGAGCCTCTTGATAACAGTGAAAGAGGAGAGTGAAAAAGTTGGCGTAAAGCTCAACATTCAGAAAATGAAGATCATGGCATCTGGTTCCATCACTTCATTGGAAATAGATGGAGAAATAGTGGCTGACTTTATTTTGGGGGGCTCGAAAATCACTGCAGATGGTGATTGCAGACATGACATTAAAATATGCTTACTCTCTGGAAGGAAAGTTATGACCAACCTAGACTGCATATTGAAAAGCAAAGACATTACTTTGTCAATAAAGGTCCCTCTAGTCAAGGCTAAGGTTTTTCTAGTGGTCATGTATGGATGTGAGAGTTGGACTATGAAGAAAGCTGAGCACTCAGTAACTGATGCTTTTAAACTGTGGTGTTGGAGAAGACTCTTGAGGGTCACTTGGACTGAAAGGAGATCCAACCAGTCCATTTAAAAGGAAATCATTCCTGAATATTCATTGGAGGGACTGATACTGAAGCTGAAACTCCAATACTTTGGCAACCTGATGAGAAGAGCTGATTCATTGGAAAAAAAAAAAACCCTGATGCTGGAAATGATTGGAGGCAGGAAGAGAAGGGGACGTCAGAGGATGAGATTGTTGGATGGCATCACCGACTCAATGGTTTGGGTAGACTCTGGGAGTTGGTGATGGACATGGAGGCCTGGAGTGCTACAGTTTATGGGGTGGCAAAGAGTTGGACACCACTGAGCTATTGAATTGAACTGAACTGAACATGGAAAATAATTTCTTAAATTACAAGAAGGTAAAACACACACAAACACACACACAAACAATGTAAATGGAGCAACAGAAAACCTAAAGCCTAATTACTCTTCCTCAAATAATTAGGATATTTCTCCAAAAAATGGAATTATTATAATTTGGAAAACCTAAAGAACAAGAACGAGCTTTTCAAAATAAACATTTGAGTATATATCCCCAAGTTCAGCAAGTTTGCTAGAAGTTTAAGTAATCTCAACCTTCCAGAAAGTAGAAAAATCCTAATAATGACAAATATGTACAATATGAGCAAAACTTTCAAAATCCAACTGGAGAGATCTAACATCAAAGTAATAAATACTCTTGATAATGTTAAAAAATAAGAAGAAAATTAAAAAAGAATAAACTATTCAAAACGTGTCACAAGAAAAAATGATATAACAGGAGGATACAGATCTTATCTTTGGAAAGAATAATTAATGAAACAATTACCAAATCTATCAAAAGATTTCAGAAAACCACAGACAGGAAAAGAGACAAGAGAGAGGAAAGGCAAAGAGCAGAGTAGAGGTAAGGAGGAGAAATAATTTACATAAAAAACATGGGAATGAGAATATCATCAGACCTTTGAAAAATAATATTCCCTTTTAGCAGAAAATAGAGCACAACATTCTCAAAATTCTGCTGAAAGATATTTCTCAGTTGGAATTTTGTAGTTAGTTAAATATTCATAAAAATATAAAGCAAAATTTGACCTTTTCAAGTACTCAAAATAATCACCCCCCTCCACCATGTATCACTTTTTAGGAAGTTGCTTAATTTTTTTATTCCATTTAAACAAGTGTTTAGGCAATAAAGGAATGAATACAAGAGAGAAATGAAGGAAATTTGTAGAATGCCATGAAAGATGACATAAAATGAATCCTCAGGACCATGTCCACCCAGAAAGCCCAAAAGCTAAACAAAAAAGCAGACAGCCAGGTAATATTTTGACCAGGATGGCAGAGATTCCTACGAGTTGGCCAGGCTGTTAGGATTTTTCTAACATCCAACAGAATCAAAGAAAAGACTAAAGAATATTAAGCAAAGATATATAGCAAAAAATATGAAATAATTATTGTTGCAGATAGGACATTTGAGTGTAGAAACTTGGGTGTGCATCAGAATCACCTGAGTTTATTAAACCACACAGATAACTAGATCATTGCCTTCCACGTCACACACACACTAAAAAAAAAAAGCCTGGCCAAGATTTTTACCTACCTCTAAGTGGGCATATGAGGCTTCTTCTGGGAGTACCAATGATATGCTGAGATAAGAAGCAATTTCACAGCATGAGGAATAGTTGTTTCTGGAATGCTGTTGACAGGAACAGAATACATATAGAAAGGCTTAAGTCCTTCCTTTTTATAGTTTTACTGTCCTCCTGTGGTACATAAGGCTAAGAGTTAGATATTCAAGTAAATTCATAGAATATTAAATTATCTAAATGTGAAACTATGATGGATTCAAAAAATTCATGTAAGAATGATCCTTCCAAACTCAAAGCTTTTTAAATGGGGTTTCTCTAATGAGATATGTGTCATTTTTGATTCAGAGATTAAAATTTAGAGGTAGAATAAAGAAAAGAATTGTTTTAATTTAGCTGTTTTTAACATTGTGTCCAAAATAACACTATCATTGTATACCTTTCCCCCTACAAAAAAAAAAAAAATTTCTCTCTCACTAAAAAAAGCCACCTGGAGAACAGCGTAATTTAACAGTTCTATGGAAATCAGCCTCCTACTTTTCTTTTTCGCCATCCTATTGTTTACCATCTTGGAAATTCTTTCCCTTCCACAGATAACCAAGGAAGCTCTATCTGTTATATCTGCATGTGTGATTTAAAGGATAGGAAGAAGAAAGTAGGAAAGCACAATAGTTTCATGTGGCTTTCCAAAAACCCTCACACACTTCTGCTTAGGTCTAATGAGTCAGAATGTTGTCAAAAGTTATACTCTGCAAGCAAGGTTGAGGAATGCCATCTTTTAGGGAGCTTATTCAATTGCTAAATAAATTCTGGATTCTATAATTAAGGAATGATGAGTGTAATGTTATTTGATGATAAGTGGCAGGTTAATCCCAGGAAGCTTATGCATTAAGTTTCAGGTATTTTGTATTTTGCAAAAGCTATAATTGAAGAACAACATTATTAATTTTAAAATATTAAATATTGATTATGAAATATTATATAGTATTAAAAATGGCTCATTATATGAAATTTCATTCAATTTGAGTTTTGAAGGATGAATAGTAATCAGCCAGAAAATAAACTGTGAAAAATTCTTAAAAAGGTGGGAATACCAGACCACCTTAATGTGCCTTCTGAGAAACCTGTATTCAGGTCAAGAAGCAATAGTTACCATTGCACATGGAAAAACAGACTGCTTCTAAATTGGGAAAGGAGTACTTCAAGGCTGTATGTTGTCACCCTGCTTATTTAACTTATATGTATATTGCATCATGTGAAATGCCAGGCTGGATGAAGCACAAGCTGGAATGAAGATTGCAGGGAGAAATTTCAATAACCTCAGATACGCAGGCAAGACCACTCTTATGGCAGAAAGCAGAGAAACTAAAGAGCCTCTTGATGACGATGAAAGCAGAGACTGAAAAAAGCTGGCTTAAAACTCAACATTCAAAAAACTAAGATCATGGAATCTGGTTCCATCACTTCATGGCAAATAGATGGGAAAACAATGGAAACAGTGACAGACTGTATTTTCTTGGGGTCCAAAATCACTGCAGATGGTGACTTCAGTCATGAAATTAAAAGATGCTTGTTCCTTCAAAGAAAAGCAAAGACAAGCCTAGACAGCATAGTTAAAAACAGAGAAATTACTTTGCTCACAAAGGTCTGTATAGTCAAAGCTATGGTTTTTACAGTAGTCATGTATGGATGTGAGAGTATGACCATAAAAAAGGCTGAGCACTAAAGAATTGATTCTTTTGAACTGTGGTGTTGGAGAAGACTCTTGAGAGTCCTTTGGACTGCAGTGAAATCAAACCAGTCAATCCTAAAGGAAATCAGTCCTGAATGTTCATTGGAAAGACTGATGCTGAAGCTGAGGCTCCAATTCTTTGGCCATCTGATGTGAACACCCGACTTATTAGAAAAAAACCCCAATGCTGGGAAAGATTGAAGGCAGGAGGAGAAGAGGATGACAGAGGATGAAGTGGTTGTATGGCATCCCTGACTCAATGGACATGAGTTTGTGCAATCTCCTGGAGATGGTAACGGACAGGGAAGCCTAGTGTGCTGCAGTCCATGGGGTTTTAAAGAGTAGAACGTGACTGAGCAACTGAACAACAACAAAGAAACAGTTTAGGAGGGAAAGAGGAGTTTCAGGAGAGAGAAACACACCTGGAAAGTACTGAAGATGCTGGAAACACAAATAATGAATTATTTTTTTGTGGGAAAATAATAATAATTGCTTTGCCTAGGAATTTAGAAGTATACACACAATTTCCTCCTCTATGGTATTTGAAAATGGTAGATATAAGACTAGCAAGACAAAATAACACTTTATTATTAGCTGTGGATTTTACCTCCAAAGCATAAGATAAAATTCCTTAAGCTAGGTTGAATCCTCTTTAGAACACCTTCATCTCAGTCTCCGTGAGAACAATATGACCTTGAGAACAATATGACAAAGCTCTAAGTATCTTGCCTGTGTGCCGTGCTCAGTCACTTCAGTCAAGTTCGATTCTTTGTGACCCCGTGGACTACAATCCCCTGGGCTCCTTTGTCCATGGGATTCTACAGGCAAGATACTGGAGTGAGTTGCCATACCCTCCTCTAGAGGATCTCCTGAACCCAGAGATGGAACTGACCCAGGGATCGAACTCACGACTCCTCTGTCTCCTTCACTGAACACAGATTCTTTACGCACTGAGACACCTGGGAAACCCCTCTAAATATCTTCTTTACATAAACTCCCAAACCTAAGGCTCAAGCCAAGCAACTCTAATGCAAGAAAATATAAAAGTGGATCACCATACTCACCTTCAAACATCAAAAGGAGAAGTATACAACTAGAAGGGAATACTGTTCTTGGCCCACTGCCCAAGTAGGGCCAGGATAGTGCAGCTCTTGTGTACAAACTGTCTTCATGTTGAATGCCCAGCCAAGGATGCTTGGCAGGCTCTAAACCTTATACTTGATATGGAATACTTTAAACGATAAATAATAATAAATAATTATTATTTATAATAATTCTTTTAAGGTAAGTAGATTTACAGGCTTCCCAGGTGGTGCTAGGGGTAAAGAACTTGCTTAACAATGCAGGAGAGGGAAGAAACGTGAGTTTAATCCTGGATTGGGAAGCTCCCCTGGAAAAGGGTGTGGCAACCCACTCCTTCAGAGGAGCCTGGCAGACTGTGATCCATGGGGGTCACAAAGAGTCAGACACGACTGAAGTGACTTAGCACACACACACAAACACAGGTAGATTTGCATACAAGATGTTCAACAACTTTCCCAGGTCACCCTGATCACATTGGTTGAGCCAGCTTGTAAAATCAGGGAGCTTGAGTCCAGAGCACTCATTCCTTCCTCTTATGCTACTCTGTCTCCTTGATAGAACATTCTTATTACTGTTCTATTACTTGGCCTTCACAGCAATACTGTGAGAAATGAAAAGAAGGTATGATAATTATTTTATTATTTTGCTGAGAAAAGTGAGATTGGGGTTCACTCAATGTACACAACTGTTAAGTGCCAGAACGGTGTGACTTAATGTCTTATGATTCCAAATCCAATTTTCTTTCTGCTTTACAGCTGATTAATATTTGTATAGTCACTGCCACTTTCTGTTCTTAACTCATATGTGAAAAGTGTCCGACTTTTTGCGACCCCATGGACTATAGCCTACCAGGCTCCACTTTCCATGGGATTCTCCAGGTAAGAGTACTGGAGTGGGTTGCCATTTCCCTTCTCCATTTGTAGGCATATGTAGGCAGCTTTAATTCTCCTATTATTTATAGGAGAATAATACAATGCATTGTCTTGACATCTCAGTCCACCTATTGGAGCTGGATAGTAATTCTTTCTGAAAAATTTATTTTGCAAATTACATTTTGTTGACAAATACAGGTACTCTGAAAATGGTAGGATTATCTGAGTCTTTACCAAATCATGTGAATTACTTCCCACATCTCTGTGAATGTGTGCAGAGTCAGATTTAACTCACTTTTAATATCAGGGTGAAAGGTTGTTGCTTAACCATGAAAGTCACCGGGATTCTTGGCCTCCGGAGAAGAATTCAATGTGGGGCCAGAGATGAGGTATGATTGCTCAGAGTTGTGTCACTTCAGTTCAGTTCAGTCTCTCAGTCGTGTCCAATACTTCACGACCCCATGAATCGCACCACGCCAGGCCTCCCTGTCCATCACCAACTCCCAGAGTTCACTCAGACTCATGTCCTTCGAGTCAGTAATGCCATCCAGCCATCTCATCCTCTGTCATCCCCTTCTCCTCCTGCTCCCAATCCCTCCCAGCATCAGAGTCTTTTCCAATGAGTCAACTCTTTGTATGAGGTGGCCAAAGTACTGGAGTTTCAGCTTTAGCATCATTCCTTCCAAGAAATCCCAGGGCTGATCTCTTTCAGAATGGACTGGTTGGATCTCCTTGCAGTCCAAGGGACTTTCAAGAGTCTTCCCCAACACCACAGTTCAAAAGCATCAATTCTTCAGCGCTCAGCTTTCTTCACAGTCCAAATCTCACATCCATACCTGACCACTGGGAAAACCATAGCGTTGACTACACAGATCTTTGTTGACAAAGTAATGTCTCTGCTTTTTCATAAGCTACCTAGGTTGGTCATAACTTTCCTTCCAAGGAGTAACCATCTTTTAATTTCATGGCTGCAGTCACCACCTGCACTGATTTTGGAGCCCCCCCAAAAATAAAGTCAGCCATTCTTTCCACTGTTTCCCCATCTATTTGCCATGAAGTGATGGGACCAGATGCCATGATCTTTGCTTTCTGAATGTTGAATTTTAAGCCAACTATTTTACTCTCTTCTTTAAGTTTCATCAAGAAGCTTTTTAATTCCTCTTCAGTTTCTGCCATAGAGGTGATGTCATCTGCATATCTGAGGTTATTGATATATCTCCCGGCAATCTTGATTCCAGCTTGTGCATCTTCCAGCCCAGCATTTCTTATGATTTACTCTAAATAGAAGTTAAATAAGCAGGGTGACAATATACAGCCTTGACGTACTCTTTTTCCTATTTGGAACCAGTCTCTGGTTCCATGGTCAGTTCTAACTGTTGCTTCCTGACCTGCATACAGGTTTCTTAAGAGGCAGGTAGGGTGGTCTGGTATTCCCATTGCTTTGAGAATTTTCCACATTTTTTTGTAATCCACACAGTCAAAGGCTTTGGCATAGTCAATATAGCAGAAAAAGATGTTTTTCTGAAACTCTCTTGCTGTTTCCATGATCCAGCGGATGTTGGCAATTTGATATCTGGTTCCTCTGCCTTTTCTAAAACTAGTTTGAACATCTGAAAGTTCTTGGTTCATGTATTGCTAAAGCCTGGCATTGAAAATTTTGACCATTACTTTACTAGCGTGTGAGATGAGTGCAATTGTGTGGTAGTTTGAGCATTCTTTGGCATTGTCTTTCTTTGGGATTGGAATGAAAACTGACCTTTTCCAGTCCTATGGCCACTGCTGAGTTTTGCAAATTTGCTGGCAGATTGAGTGCAGCATTTTTACAGTATCATCTTTCAGGATTTGAAATAGCTCCACTGGAATTCCATCACCTCCACTAGCTTTGTTCATAGTGATACTTTCTAAGGCCCACTTGACTTCACATTCCAGGATGTCTGGCTCTAGGAGAGTGATCACACCATCGTGATTATCTGGGTCATGAAGATCATTTTTGTACAACTTTTCTGTGTATTCTTGCCACCTCTTCTTAATATCTTCTGCTTCTATTAGTTCCCCACCATTTCAGTCCTTTATCGAGCCCATCTTTGCATGAAATGTTCCCTTGGTATCTCTAATTTTCATAAAGAGATCTCTAGTCTTTCCCATTCTGTTGTTTTCCTCTATTTCTTTGCATTGATTGCTGAGGAAGGGTTTCTTGTCTCTTCTTGCTATCCTTTGGAACTCTCCATTCAGATGCTTACAACTTTCTTTTTCTCCTTTGCTTTTTGCTTCTCTTCTTTGCACAGCTATTTGTAAGGCCTCCTCAGACAGCCATTTTCCTTTTTTGCATTTCTTTTCCATGGGGATGGTCTTCATCCCTGTCTCCTGTACAATGTCATGAGCCTCCGTCCATAGTTCATCAGGCACTCTGTCTATCAAATCTAGTCCCTTAAATCTATTTCTCACTTCCACTGTATAATCATAAGGGATTTGATTTAGGTCATATCTGAATGGTCTAGTGGTTTTCCCCACTTTCTTCAATTTGTGTCTGAATTTGGCAATAAGGAGTTCATGATCTGAGCCACAGTCAGCTCCCGGTCTTGTTTTTGCTGACTGTATAGAGCCTCTGCATCTTTGGCTGCAAAGAATAAAATCAATCTGATTTCGGTGTTGACTATTTGGTGATGTCCTTGTGTAGAATCTTCTCTTGTGTTGTTGGAAGAGGGTTTTTGCTATGACCATTGCATTCTCTTGGCAAAACTCTATTAGCTTTTGCCCTGCTTCATTCTGTACTCCAAGGCCAAATGTGCCTGTTACTCCAGGTGTTTCTTGACTTCCTACTTTTGCATTCCAGTCGTCTATAATGAAAAGGACATCTATTTTGGGTGTTAGTTCTAAAATGTCTTATAGGTCTTCATAGAACCGTTCAACTTCAGCTTCTTCAGCATTACTGGTTGGGGCCTAGACTTGGATTACCATGATGTTGAATGGTTTGCCTTGGAGACAAACAGAGATCATTCTGTTGTTTTTGCGATTGCAGCCAAGTACTGCATTTCGGACTCTTTTGTTGACCAACCATGATAACTACTCCATTTCTTCTGAGGGATTCCTGCCCGCAGTAGTAGATATAATGGTCATCTGAGTTAATTTCACCCATTCCAGTCCATTTTAGTTTGCTGATTCCTAGAATGTCGACATTCACTCTTGCTATCTCTTGCTTGACCACTTCCAATTTGCCTTGATTCATGGACCTAACATTCCAGGTTCCTATGCAATATTACTCTGTACAGCATCAGACATTGCTTCTATCCCCAGTCACATTCACAGCTTTGTATTGTTTTTGTATTGGCTCCATCTCTTCATTCTTTTCTTGAGTTATTTCTCCACTGACTTCCAGTAGCATATTGGGCAGTTACCGACCCAGGGAGTTTCTCCTTCTGTATCCTATCATTTTGCCTCTTCATAGTGTTCATGGGGTTCTCAAGGCAAGAATACTGAAGCAGTTTGCCATTCCTTTCTCCAGTGGACCACATTCTGTCAGACCTCTCCGCCATGACCTGCTCATCTTGGGTGGCCCCACATGGCATGGCTTAGTTTTATTGAGTTAGATGTGGCTGTAGTCCGTGTGATCAGATTGGCTAGTCTTCTGTGATTACGGTTTCAGTGTGTTTGCCCTCTGATGCCCTCTTGCAACACCTACCATCTTACTTGGGTTTCTCCTACCTTAGACATGGGGCATATCTTCTCGCTGCCTCAGCAAAGTGTAGCCACTGCTCCTTACCTTGGATGAGGGGTATCTCCTCATGTTCGGACCATGCAGAAAGGCACCAGCTGCGATGGACAGTGCACAAGCATGGCTGAGAGGAGCTACCCCACATCTGAGGTCAGGGGCGGTGGCCGAGAAGAGTAACCCCACATCCAAGGAGCAGCTACTGTGAGGGTGCAGGAGGGCTGAGAGTAGCTACTCCACATTCAAGGTCAGGAGGCACTGCCGTGAGAAGACTAAGGAATGTTGAGGAGAAAAAAAAAAAAGTTTGTCCTTTTCTCCTCGTTGAGTGTTCCAAACCCCTCTCTCCTTGGGTACCCTGGACTTCTTATCCATTTGCCTAAGAACTGACTACTTTTTAGTTATGTGTGAATTGTTCATTCAGTCTGTGAAGCCTGAAACAACGATATGGGAAAAAATGATTTCAGACATGTGGGACATTATTTATGTGAAGCTGTATTTTTTAGGTTGAGATAAAAAACTTAAAAATTAAACAGAAGAGTTATGGCAGATAGATTCAAGAGATCTCAGTAAACTATAATAGATGCCAGAATAAGTTTTTGATGTACAATAGAAACACCTGTAGCTTATGCTTAGTCAATTTTCAACCTCAGCTTCAAAGAGCTGCAAGGAGTTTTAAGTGCTATCCAATTAAGTTGCCTTATTATTAAAAAATGGTTGCCTTATCCAAACCCTTTACAAAGGTTTCACTAATAAAACACACTCAATAAAGACATTTGAAAGCCAGAGGAGAAAGCAAAAAAAGGTATGAATGTCTATTAAATATTTAAAAGTAAAATGGCCACTATGTTCATTTAAGAAATACTACTACATTATCATAACAAATATCTACTTAAGCAGAAAGGTTAACAATAACAGCAAAAGTGTTAATAAAGCTTGTATTTTCATTTGCTGGACCAATAGAAGAAGAATAGAACTCTGAAATTGTTGTCATTTCAAAAGTTATCACATCTAAGATTTGAAAACAAGAAACAAGCAAACAAACCATAAACCCTCTCATAATCTTAACAATAAGATTGAAGGCAGCATGTAGAGAGGGAATAACATTTAAAGAACTATTGAGTCTATCTTTGAACTACATAAATAGACCTATGCAATTTCATAGAAACTGTTTTGTGACTATCATAGTATCAGAGTATTCAGAGTAAATACATAGAAGAAAACTTCTATCCCAAGGACTCCCAAAACGTCTTAATTAAACAGTCATCATAGGCCAAGTCCTCTGCCAAGCATTAGGAGAAAAAAAAAAAAAAAAAAAAGATGGAGAAGAGAAAGAGAAGAAGGAGGAGGAGGAGGGGAAGGGAAAGTAGAAGAAAAAGAAATGAAGCAGTGCTGCCCTCAAGGAGTTGAAAGGTCAGGAGTAAAAACAAACTAAAATTTAAAGGAGCTATATGAACATGTACATCTGGCAGGATTTGTTCATTAACTGTTAAAGGATGAGTAAGAGGAATTTTTACTAGTGCATAACCAGGCCTTCAACAAAATTAATGATGGTTTAATATTTTTAAGGAAATAATATTTATAACTCATACAATAATTGTATTAGGGTTATTCTAGGTATGGGAAGAGGCAACAAGGGAAAATATTTCCTGGATCATAATAGAGTAATAAGACTAAAGGTCCAGAGAATCTTTTATCAGCAGGGTATAATCTAGAAATTGCACAATAATCTAGAAATTCAACAAGAATATTTCCCTGACCTGAGAAAAGCCTCCCAGCACTGTGGGGAGAAAAAAAAAAATGAAAAGAAAAACAAATTGGTCATGAAATGTCTCACAGACATCAGTCAAGCTTCCAACCAAGAGGGGTAGTTGATAAATAGAATATTGCCTACCATATAGGTAAGCAAAGGATGTCACAGTCACCAGTAATTGCAGTCATCCAGGATGAGCTGCCTGAGCCTTTCAGAAACATAAAGGAAAGACCCACCATAAAACAGCCATCAAACTGCAGCCATTCCCTAGGATAAGCCCTGGGGGAACTCATGATGTGAAGTCACAGGATACTGCTACCACTCCCACCCCTGACCCTGGATAGCTGAATTGCATATCAAAGGAATGATTTCAGTGAGCCTAGACTCTTCACTCTTCCCATACATAAAGAAGTGCTAAATTCCTTAATTGGGATATTTGGTTTTCTTTAATTAACAATAATCTTTTAACATTCAGACTACCTGCCCTTTGCTGCAAAACCTATATAACCTAGCTCCCTGCCTTGCAACCTATAAGCAGTTCTCTAAGATTTACTTGAGATGCTAAAAATTACTTGAGTCCTAAAAATTCCCACTGAATAAAACATACACACACAGACACACACACACACACAATGTGTAAAAAGGATTTTTAGAGATGATTCTGAATTTTCTGGTTCGTGCATCCTGAAGGATGGTGACATCATGTATTGAGATGATATACCAAGGAAAATAAATAGGCTTGGAGATTCCTGTGGAAAATTTTAATAGTCAGATGAACAATTTCAGAACTCAGTAAAGATCTGAAAGACATATGAATTTGGGAGCCATATGTATAAAAACCAGAGTTGAGTGCATGAGATCTTCCTTAAGAAAAATTAAGAAGAAAAAACAGGTACAAAACCAGAAACCTGAAGAATATCACAATGTAACTGATGAACAAAGAAAATCCATCTCTAAATCCATCTCTCTCTAGTGGATGCTTAAACTAGATCCTTGATGAAGAAAGATGAAAAGAAGAGTTCAGTGGTATGGAAGTCAAAATAATTCATTCCTAAGAATTCGGCAGCAGTGTCAAATCAGAAACAGAGATCAGGACCAACAATTTCAAAGTTTTGTAGTCATATTACTAATCAAACTATTTTAGAATTAAAAACACTTAAATTTCTACTTAAATTTGTTTACATGATAATGTAAACAAATACAGAATATTTATTTTCATGGCTCCTCATGATTTTAGAGGTTGTCCATGTCGATTGGTTCATGAACCCATTTCTCCACCTTCAAAATCAGTAATAGCCATTCAGACCTTTCTCATATTGCATTACTTTGGAACTTCTCTTCCTCCCACTTCTCTCTTTAAGGATTTTTGTGATTATATCTTAGACCCAACTGGATGATATAGTTTTTATCTTTTTATTTTGGGGTCTTGATTAACAACCTGATTTCACCTGCAATATTTATTCTCTTTTGCCAGGTAACCTAAAACAGTCACATGCCCTGGGGATTTGGACATGAACAGCTTAGAGAGCCTTTTTATTTTTTTGAATCATTGTATTTTCCTGGTTAACTAATTTTATCACTTTATTTTCAACTGTTTTATGACATATCCATTAAACATGTTCAAGGTAAGCCAGAGTGAGCTGAGGCTTTCTTTTTCAACTTGTCTTACTAATCTCTATATTTAATAGGTAATTAATCTGGTGCATTATGATTACTACCAAATTCACTTGACTTTTTCTCATTTTTACTTTATTTTAATTGTGCATTTAATTTGTCCTCTTTTCTTTCTTTTCCTGACTTCACAGTCTTTACACATATATCTTTATTTTTACTCTGATTTTTCATTTTCTTTTTTACACAATTGTATTCATGCACTTTAATATGGTCATAGCTCCATATCTCAAGGGAATTGGTTCCAGGACCCTATGAGGTTACCAAAATCAGTGGATGCTTAAGTCCTGTATAAAATGACACAGTATTTGCATATCATGTACACACACACCTGTCATGTACTTTAAATAATCTCTAGATGAATTATATTATTAAATACAATGTAAGTGCAATGTAAATAGTTGTAAATACAATGTAAATGCTATGTAACTAGTTGCCAGAGAAAGGAAAATTCAGATTTCCCTTTCTGGAACTTTGTGAGTTTTATAAAAACATTTTCTGATTCACCTTTCAAAGAATTTGCAGAATTGGAACCTGTGGATATAGAGGGCCAACTGCACTACTTGTTTATTGAGTAAACATCCCATCCTATAGCCTTGCAATTTTTGCAAAAAGTTATGATTTCAGCTTTTAAACACTAACTATATTTTTGTAGTCATTAAACAGATATGAATTCATTGTCATGCATTATTCCTTGCTTCTCACTTTTTTTCCCACTTTCATTGTTCTTCTCTATAAATATATTTTACACTAAATACTTCATCAAGGTATTGTAGGTTATACACATTGCTAGATTCTTTTTAATATCTGAAAATTATGCCTTGATTAATATGGTTGGTTAAATATAGAATTCACAGTGACACAATTTCCTTCAACACTTTGAAGACATTACTTCATTGTCTTCTTACATCTGGGATTGCTTATTTTGCTATTATTCTCTGTATACTCTGCAATTAGTCTTATTTCATTCCTTTGAATATCACTTTTGTTTCCTTCAGGTAGTTTTAATATTTTCATTTTATCATTAATACTCTGAAGTTTTACTTTTTTTTCTGGGTGTGCATTCATATTTATATATCTTTATTGGGACTTATGAGTTTTCCATCTATGTGTGCATGTATGCTCAGTCATGTCTGAACATTTGCGACCTGATAGACAGCAGCCTGTCAGGCTCCTCTGTCCATGTAATTTTCCAGGCAAGAATACTAGGGTAGTTTGTCACTTCCTTCTCTAAGGGTCTTCTCTACCCAGGGATCAAACCCATATCTCCCACATTGCAAGCAGATTCTTTACCACTGAGCAACTGGGAAGCTCGATCTATACACTTGTTATTATTATTCAGTTCAGTTCTGTTCAGTAGCTCAGTCGTGTCCGACACTTCGCGACCGCATGAATCATAGCACACCAGTCCTCCCTGTCCATCACCAACTCCCGGAGTTCACTCAGACTCATGTCCATCGAGTCGGTGATGCCATCCAGCCATCTCATCCTCTGTCGTCCCCTTCTCCTCCTGCCCCCAATCCCTCCCAGTATCAGAGATTTTTCCAATGAGTCAACTCTTTGCATGAGGTGCCCAAAGTACTGGAGTTTAAGCTTTAGCACCATTCCTTCCAAAGAACACCCAGGGCTGATATCCTTTAGAATGGACTAGTTGGATCTCCTTGCAGTCCAAGAGACTCTCAAGAGTCTTCTTCAACACCTCAGTTCAAAAGCATCAATTCTTCAGCGCTCAGCTTTCTTCACTGTCCAAGTGTCACATCCATACATGACCACAGGAAAAACCATAGCCTGAACTAGACTGAACTTTGTTGGCAAAGTAATGTCTCTGCTTTTCAATATGCTCTCTACGTTGGTCATAACTTTGCTTTCAAGGAGTAGGCATCTTTTAATTTCATAGCTGTAGTCACCATCTGCACTGATTTTGGAGCCGCCAAAAATAGTCTGACACTGTTTCCACTGTTTCTCCATCTATTTCCCATGAAGTGATGGGACCGGATGCCATGATCTTTGTTTTCTGAATGTTGAGCTTTAAGCCAACTTTTTCACTCTCCACTTTCACTTTCATCAAGAGGCTTTTTAGTTCCTTTTCACTTTCTGCCATAAGGTGGTATCATCTGCATATCTGAGGTTATTGACATTTCTCCTGGCAATCTTGATTCCAGCTTGTGCTTCTTCCAGCACAGAGTTTCTCATGATGTACTTGTTATTATTAGTAGTATGATTTTATCAATTCCAATAAATTCTTAGTTATTTTGTCTTTGAATAATTACTCTGCCATTACCCCTGTTCTTACTCCCTATAACACACATCAGGTATGTATTGAAGTTTTGTTAATATTTCTTACTTTTTTTAAGTTTGTCATATTTTTTATTGCTTTATTTTATGCATTGTTATCTGGGTCAATTCCTTGTTAAAAGCATCAGAATAATGTATTTTCTCTACAGCCAAATTGAGTCTAGATTTTTCAATATGTTCCCAAATGTTCTAATTGTTTCTTTGCATATCTGCATGTGACACTTTTAAAAAATGTCTGCACATTCTTTGGCATTTTTCTCACAAATGGTGAAGTCTGGTTTGTGTCCCTGTAAAAATCAGATAAGTTTGGTTACACACTTATAAACACACAACATAGAAGAAAAGAGTTTTGAAGCTATCTCGTAAAAGGAAACAGAGCTTCTGCTTCTCTTTGTCCTTTCTCAGTTTGTCTCTCTGTCTCTGTCTCACTCTTTCTTTCTCTCTGAAATTTTAGAATTATGAACTCCAGGTAAGATGTCTGGCTATTCTAAATCCATCCTCTGAGGAAAGCTATGTGTAGCAATCACATACAAAGAAAAAATAATGCTCAAGAGTACTCCAACTGCTGCAGGCCTCAGATGTCCAGATATTTACAGTTGAAAAAATGAAGATACAGCTTCCTGTAATATTGCCTCTCATCCTGGAAAATAAGCAGTGTCTAAAAAAAGGAGCTTCCCACTTACCTTCTTTTCCAAAACTTTGAAAACCTGAGCCACCATGTCAGAGTTCTGGCTGCTGGAAGCCACCATGGTAAAAAGAACATCTGGAGAACAGGCAGAGATAAATACACTTGAGGAAACACAGCAATTCTAGATCCAGATATTCTAATTTTCTTCACAGTCTAACGTTGATGTGACTGAACAAGGCATCTAAATGCCTCTAGAACCTAGTCTTTGAACTGAGACAGCTTGCATCCATCAGAATAGAAGCGAAGGTTTATTTAAATTCCTGACCCATAGAATTCATGAAATTATAGTTGTTTATTTTATGCCACTGAGGTTTTTTTTTTTTTTTTTTTTTTTTTTTTCCACAGGCAGAGTAACGAACAATCTGTGGCCTTTTTTCATACCTGTTTGTTTTGGTTTTAAAATTGCTTATTTCTCTATGCAAATTTTAGTTCTGTTTTTGAGATTCTTAAAACTCAATTTTAAAATTATTTCATAGTTATTCCAGGATTTCCCTTTTATTAATGTTAGAGTAGTTTCATCTTTTTCAATAAGTAATTAATAGTTGGCTTCTCTTTTTATGGATGGAGGAGCCTGGTGCAGGTTACTGTCCATGGGGTTGCAAAGAGTCGGACGTGACTGAGTGATTTCATTTCTCTTCACTTCTCTTTTTATAGGGCTTCCCTGGTAGCTCAAGTTTTCCACACATTTCACAGAGCTTACTTCGAGTTTGCTTTTCTTTTCTTTTCTTTTTTTTTTTTGATCTCAGCCATTTTGTCTAACTTTATTGTCATTTTATCCAACTTTATTGTCATTTTATCCAGTTGCCTCATTCCACAACCTAAATCTATTTCAGAACAAGGTTTTATTTTTAACAGGATTTTTGCGTTATGGTGACATTGTACATGTTGCCAAAATTATTAATTAGTTGTCATCATGCTCTGTTCAGGTCTCATCTGCCTGATAGTTTCCATTTGCTCTGCTTATGCAGGTAATCAACATGACACAATCTCAGGAAATAACGTCATATTTTCTCAGCCTCCTTTCTTTCAGAGAGAGACACAGGAGGGCCATTTATCTAGGCAGTTTTAAATTTCTCTTTGGATAGGAGGAGAATAAAATGACCCAGATATTATAGCAATATTGCCACATTGCTTTGACTGTATAGCTCTAATAGAAAGCCACAAATTGTCATGACCTGATCTGCATGTTTTGCTTGACAGACAGATGGTCTGGCAATACTTGCTCCAGAGCAATCGGGTAATGGATAAAAGTGTGAGAAGGATGTATTCAAAATTAGAATGTTTGCATTTAATACTTCTGATAGACATAGTTTAGATGATTCAGTGACCCAAAATGCCATGTGAGCTAGTAGAATGTGGATAGTGTTCACCAGAATTGAATAATCCAAAATAAAACATTGTCATGGGAATTCTAATGGACCAAATTCTCCAGAATGATGGCAGCACTAGGACAGTTAGCTAGCTGATAAAGAAAACCAGTCAATGACAAGAATATAGGACATTCCTTGTTCGACCATATTAATGATGTGAGAAAATATTATTTTGTAGTAAGTAAATACCTTAAATAATATATGTTTTAATATATATTTTATAAACATGCAAGTAAATATAATCTAAATATTAATCAAATGCTAAAAAATTGTCAGAATTGTAAAGGACAAAATATTAAGAATGTATTTTATGTTTTTGTACATTTTTCCATGATTACTGTTTGTGATAAAAGAGGAAAAAGTAGGTATAGAGAATGTTTATATATATTTGAAAAATCCAAAGACATACATACACACAGATATTTTTAATTGCTTTTGTCTTATTTAACTATAGATCAAATATACTATGGGGCTTACACACACATAATTTGCCAATAAGGGACATTATGATATTATGTATGTGCATGCATGGGTGCTAAGTTGCTTCAGTTGTATTCAACTCTTTGCAACCCTATGGACTGTAGCCTGCCAGACTCCTCTGTCCATGGGATTCTCCAGGTGAGAATCCTGGAGTGGGTTCCCCTGTCCTTCTAAAAAGGATCTTCCTGACCCAGGGATCGAACCCACAAATCTTACATCTATGTATACTGGCAAGCAAGTACTTTACCACTAAGTGCCAGCAGGGAAACCCCATAATATTATGTAATAAATACTAAATATGTAGTAAAGATTATTAGATGACAAGTCAAGTATTTTTATTAATAGACTTCTTTCCATTATCTGTGAAAGAGTGGGCTGCACAAGATGGTTTTGAGCTTGTTTCCTTAATACTAGCGTTCCTGTGTTTTAAGTGTTTTTAAATTATTTACAATGAACTGTTGTAAATTGTCCTTAAAATAGGGCAAAAATATGATGGAATCTTTGATTCTTAAAAAATTAAAATTAAGTTGGTAATATAAACATGGTTTTCTCTGCTCTATGTATATGTATGAATATTATTTACAATGATGAGATTCCAGTGTTGCTGAACCCAAGTTCCTGTGCCTAGCACACAGTAAAGCCAAACAAACTAAAATGTCAGAGTTTAGAGCAGAGAAAGATGTACTGCAAGGGACATGAAAAGAGAATAGGGAGGCTCATGCTCAAAAGATTCAACCTCCCTAATGGGTTTATAAGAGTAAGTTTTTATAGGGAAAATTTCAGGGGAGGGCTGCAAAGTATATAATTCTCCTCTGATTGGTTGGTGTTATTCTAGAATTCTCAATCATCAGTCTCTGGTTCCAACCATTCTAAGGTCCACAAGCTTGTGCTCAGTCTGAAGTTAATATTCTCCTTTTGGTTGGGGACCTTTGTTTCTGTAGAATAACTCAGAGATATATATAAGATTGTTATGCACCTTCCCAGGCCCAGGCCCCATTACTGCACTATTTATTTCTGCATTCTCTCACTTTCCTAATAAGGAACTGTTTAAATCTGCCCCTTGAAACTAAGAGAAGGTCTAAGAAGTTGGAAATCTTTTTTTCAACAATTGAGAAATGGGAGACACAGAAGGGCTTTCATGTCCAAGAAGGCCTCACAGGGTCTTACTTGATTTCACTAACACCATCAATTTTGTCATAGTTTTCCTGGGAAATAATTTTAACAGAATGTTCAGTTATTTCCTCACATTTATTAATTATCTACAGTGATAAATGTATCATGTCTAAAACAGTAAAATCTGGTGCCTTCAAGTGCATGTTGGGATTACTATATTTAAATTTTAATACAAGTAAGACATAGTGGTAAGGTAGTGATCCACAATTTCAAATAAGCTCAAAGCCTTTTCTTTTAGAAATATTATATGATTTCTAGTATATGCTATATTATCATTTTAAGATATTGCTTTTAATTCAGAAAAATATTAACATTTGTATGTATATATAGTTTGACTTTTCATAATCACAATATAAATCTTACTATGATAAAACAAAAACTTTGATTCAGTATTATTTTTTCTCTTGCTTAAGAAATGGGGTAAATATGTGATAATTTTTATAAGATTATGTTTTTATATTATCTTTTCCTAATGAGACAATTTCAATTTGAAAGGAAAAATGCTCTTTATCTTAAAATGTCCTGTTATATTTCCTGATTTTATGTGAAATAAGGTGTAAATAATAAGAAAAGCAAAGCAAAGCCTGTTAGGTTTTGTAAGGTTATGTTTTTATCAAGACACTTACTTTTGGAGCTATTTTCCTTTCCTTGCATCTAATAAAACTAAATAACTAAAACAGAATTATGATCTTGTCTGAATGACTATAACTTCTCTCATCTCTACCATTTCAAGCCTCCAATAGATTGAATATTATAACCAGACAACACGTTAAGGGCATAAAGCATCTTCGATCTCTCTGAAGTCCTTCTTGTAACATGTGCAGTGCTAAGAACAAAGTTATGTGTTCAATAAAGTCTTGCTGAAACCAGATTTCTCCTGAATCTTCCTTATTTATCATTGTGATCATTTCTCTCTCTATTCCAAAGTATATTCTAGTTAATATAACTTTCTTGTCTCTAAGGCTAAACTTTCTGCCTATTCTCTTGACCCCTAATTTGTTACCTCCTCAGAGAAGGGAATGGCAACCCACTCCAGCACTCTTGCCTGGAAAACCCCATGAACAAGGAGCCTGGTAGGATGCAGTTCATGGGGTCGCTAAGAGTCGGACACAACTGAGCGACTTCACTTTAACTTTTCACTTTCATGCATTGGAGAAGGAAATGGCACCTCACTCCAGTGTTCTTGCCTGGAGAATCCCAGGGACAGCAGAGCCTGGTGGGCTGCCATCTATGGGGTCACACAGAGTTGGACACGACTGAAGCGACAGCAGCAGCAGCAGCAGCAGCAGCAGGGAAATTGCTCCATCAATTACACATTCTTAAAGGGCCTGCCTCCAATGCGGGAGACCTGGGTTCTATCCCTGGGTTGGGAAGACCGCCTGGAGAAGGAAATGGCAACCCACTCCAGTGTTCATGCCTGGAGAATCCCATGGACGGAGGAGCCTGGTAGGCTACAGTCCACAGGGTCGTAAAGAGTCGGACACAACTGAGCGACTTCACTCACTCACTTCACTTCAATCATTTGCCTCTCACCTGACTTCTTCCTTTTTACTTTGAAAATGTGGTTTTTCTAAAGTTGAAAACAATTCAAACCAGTCAACTAAACAAAGCAACAAGAAGTAACTCTTTATTTCATCCCGTGGTTCTCTTTATTTTCTTCCATAGCCAAATTGTAGAATGTGTTGAATTTTGACCTTTGTTGTCTGTATAATTTTGTTCATGGCTAATTTAATAGACAGCATCCAGAATCCGCCTACAATGCAGGAGACCCCAGTTCTGTTCCTGGGTCAATAAGATCCCCTGGAGAAGGGATATGCTACCCACCCCAATATTCTTCCCTGGTGGCTCATCTGGTAAAGAATCTGCCTACAGTACAGGAGACCTGAGTTTGATCCCTGGGTTGGGAAGATAACCTGGAGAAGGGAACAGCTACTCACTGAGCAACTTTCAATTTCTAGAACTTTGTAAGGAAAAAAAAAAAAAAGTTGTTTTTTTTTTTCCTCCTTCTCTGACCACTTCTCTGGTCCTGGAGGACTTATGCTGAAAAACACATTTTTATCCTCAAGCCAGCTTCATTGGTTACCTAAAGTGGAACAATGTATACTAAGCAATTCTGTGTCCTTCTGCTTTGAGTATTCTGGGGGTAATGATTTATTTTACCTAAAACTGTCTCATCATTTTGACAATATATGATAAACTTAGAGAATCTCTGCCTGCCTGGTTTCCTCAATGTAACTGGGGATAAATAATAGAGCATAATAGTGCTCTGAGGATTATGTGAGCTAATACCAACAAAAGGACTTAGAACAGAACCCTGAACTTAGCAAATGGTCAATAAATTTTGAATTATGATTATAAGCTAAAGAGTAATTAATATTTGTTGCCTCAATGACTCCCTGAATGTCAATACCCTCCCTGCTTGTTTTGAATTTTTAGCTAGCTATTGTCCATTTCTGGGAACCCAAGATGTGTGTTTACACAATAAGCTTCATGATGACTTCTTCATTTTACTCTTTCCTCCTTTCCATGTAGATCCAGTTACATTAAAATTATCCATCAAAAATGATTCCCATGTGTCACGGACTATGATGCCCATGACACACTCAATAAAGGCGTTTGCCCAAAGGTCTTTGTCCTGCTCTCTTTCTGTCTGCTCTGACCAAACCTCAGGCTTTTGGGTGACTTTGAGTGCCCTCTGGGCATGCCATGCACCTCTCTCTAGTATCTGTGAGTATATTTAATCTTTCCATACATCTCTCCTAGTGTAATTTTCACAGCTGTGCGTGAGGGGATCCTTAAAGACCCAGAGAAGGGTACTTACTCTCCTCCCCTACCCTTAGAACACAATAATAATAACAGTTATTATGATTATTCCTTATATTAAAAACAATCAAACCCCCTCCACGATTTTCACAAGGTTTAATGAAAGAAAATCTTACAGTGAATTCCTGCTCTGAGATCAGGAATTTAAGATCCTATTCAATTCTGTCTCATCTTTACTCCTGAAGCTGCTGTCTTGTCTTCCAAATTCATTCACTGTGCTTGAATACAGCTCTCCATTTACTCTGTCAACAAGCACATTATGTAGGTTCTTGCTATGCATCATGCATAGGAAACTGACTTTAATGGGATTTTCAGACATATTAGAGGAGCAATACAGCACTGTGCAAAAGATGATATGGCTTCAAACTGATCCCATGACACCAACGTTCTTAAAGTTCTTTGACTCTCTGAATCACAATACATTCCTCTTTTGCCCTCCTTCATTTTGGGCTCCTACCTTCCAGTATTTTGTGTAGACCCACTTCTGTCCTGTTACTTATCATTCTTATTTTCCTCAAATTCAGGGATACTCTTCCAATTAACAACTCAAGTCAGTTCACAGAAGCTAATAAGAAATTTTATGTGACATTATTAAAGCGAGTTTCAAAGTTAATTGAAACTAGAGATCAACTTGCAAATTCCTTTTACGCAACAAAATATTTTAAATCCTTTGTGTAATAGTGCAAACTGCTGAAATGAATCCTTCTGCCCTACCACATCTTTATATTGCAAAAGTGAATGCATTAATATTTGTTTAAATAACACTGTCTTCTTTTCTGTGCTATGGAGATCATGTCAGATATATCTTATAGCCTGACATCTTCCCTAAGTATCATTCTTTTTCCAGTTCACTTCCAACAAGATATCTTTTTATTACTTCAGGCTTAACATGGGTAAAGGCAGATTTCTGTTTTATTTCAAATTGTCTGCTATGCCTGACTTTTTCTCAGTGTTATAGATCTCTAAACAAAAACTACTTTTCATTTCTTGCTAACATAAATTTCCTCCATGCAAACAGTTCTTCACAGATACTATTTTTGTATACATAATTAGATTGACTTGATTTTTTTCACTTAAAGATTCATTTGTGGATTTGACTAGCTATGAAAGACTGGTACTCATTACATTTAATATGGAATGATGGTGTGGTCATTTTTATTAGGTAGAAGGGTATGTGCAGTAAATCTTTTGTAGTGAACAGTCTCCATTTTTCTTATTTTACATATTTTATGTTCACAGGCATGTGTATAGTGTTTTATACATTTGTCTATGTTTAATATATCCCATTTTATAAATTTTCTTTACTTGTACACTAGAATCTTGATGTAATTATATCCTGAATCAAGCTTTTTTAAAGTACTTTTCTCTTTAACTGTTAGTGCTGTCTTTGATCAGTGCTTTATAAATACATCCAAATAATTTTATATAAAATTATTAAAATGCATAATAATATGCATTTTATAATACCTACAAAGCATGCATGTAAAATTTACATACAGATCAAATTGTCACAATGCCAGCACAAGGTATCTTGTAATCAATTCTGGTTGGGTTTTCTAATTACTTAAGATATAAATTATCTATTGACTTTGGAAAATTCACATTGATCTATGTTAGATGCCTAGCCTTCTGCATCTGATCTGATAAGTTAATTGCTGTCTGTCATTCTTTTTTCCCCCAATGTAAATTAACAGCAAAAATCTATTGATCAAATGACCATTTCCTGTAGACAGCACTGTAACTGACATTCTTACAAATGGGAGTAGCATTTGCAAGTTTGAACATGTTAAATTGGAGCAAGAATAGGTAGCCTGTCTTCTAGGGATGATTCTCCTAGACATTCCACATTAAGACCAAGCATAGTACTACAGGCTCTTCCTTTTTCTTTTGTTTTTTTTGAATTTTTATTGGGGTATAATTGATTTACATTGTTTTATTAGCTTTGAGTGTACAGCAAAGTACATATATTACACATATACATATATCACTCTTTTTTAGATTATTTTCCCATATAGGCCATTACAAAGTATTGAGTAGTGGTCTATATGATATTCAGTAAGTTTTAATTAGTTATATATTTTATATATAGTAATATTTATCTGTCAATCCTAATCTTCCAATTTATCCTCATTCTTCTACACTTGATAACCATGTTTATTTTCTACATCTGCACTTTCATTTCTGTTTTATAGATAAGTTCATTTGCAGTCTTTTTTTTTTTTTTTGCATTCCACATATAAGCGCTATCATATGAGATTTGCCTTTCTCCGTATGACTTACTTCATTCTGTATGGCAATCTCTCAGTCCATCCATGTTATTGCAAATGGAATTATTTTGTTATTTTATAGCTGAATAACATTCCGTTATGTATGTACCACATCTTCTTTATCCATTGCCCTTTCGACAGACATTTATGTTTCTTCCATTTCTGGCTATTTGTAAATAGTAATATGTTAGACTAGAGACTGTAAATTTCTCAGAATAGTAGAGTAGACTTGAGTCAGACTGCCTTATGTTCAAATCCATGTGTTGGTAAATTAAACCAAAGGGTCATAGGCAGCGCCATACTGAACATGGGAGATTGAAACCCAATTTTTTCCTAAATCTGAGTCACTCTGCCAAGTTTATGATTAACCTCTAGTCCCTTTCTTATCCTGCTATAACAGACCCAGAAAAGCCTTGTTTTCCTTCTTGCTTCTTTAACTTGTTCACCAGCTCTTAAGCTTTTCTGTCTGCTTAAAATTAAACCCATCATAACCTTTAACATGATTGTTATCTTAAATCAGTACCCTGATTCATAACCCTAAACTATTGAGATAATATTCTAAGGCTTCAATCAGCTTCCCTTGAACAGACTTAATCAATGACATCTGGAGTGTCAGTTGAAAACTTTAAACTTCGAAACCATCATATAGTCCCTAAATAAGTGATAAAATGCCTCCACTATTGCTTCTGCCCTCTTCTAGAGGGAAGTTAAAGGATCTCCAGACCTTAATGAGCTTGTTTAGTAGGAACTTAGAGCATAATCAAGACCATTAGGGACAAACTAAGTCACAAGGTAGTGCCAAAATGTCTGCTACTGAGATCCTATGGGCAAGCTGGCCTCACAGAGACCACTCTTCCCTACTCTTGCTCTTTGGCCTTTAAAAATATTACACCCTAACCAGCCAACGAGATGGATTTGAGACAAGCCTAGGTCTCCCATTGTCTGTGTTGGTGCCTCCTTGACTAACAAACTTTTCTCTGTTCAAAACTCTTGTTTAGGTTTGTCTGGTGTCACTGTGCATCCTACATGTGAACTTGGGTTTGACAACAGGATTATGGAAATATGCATGGGCCACTGAACCCCACATCTTTGAGTTACAGCAGCAGGGAACAGAAACCAAAAGCAAAGAGAATAAAAAGAAATCAAGAAGAAAAGAAACAATGCAATGTGTAGAAGAAAATATATTACACATACTATAAAGTTCTCAAAAAACAAGAGAAGATACTTCATCCATGAAACATGAATAGGCATTATAAAGAAGGTGAATTCACAATCCCACAAAAACCTCTAGAAATATATATATATATATATATATATGTATATATATATATATATATATGTATATGTATATATATGTATATGTAATAGAAGGAATGAGTAACTATCCAGAGGTTTTGGTGGAAATAATTTTGGAAAAAATATCCCACAAAATAAAAATTTAACAATAAAAAGATAGAGATAAGTTTTTTTTTTTTTTTTTTTTTTTAAATGTTAAGAAACTGAAGCATTTGTCTTAGGAATCCAATATCTATTCAACATTTATTCAACATCAGAATTCAATATCTATTCAACAATAAGAATTCCAACCAAAAGAACAGAAAAGAGGGGAGGAAATTACAAAATAAACTATTACGGAAAATTTCCCATAGTTGAGGGATATTCATTTACACTTTAGCTAAGTGCCAAGAAAAATCAGTTCAGTTCAGTCCCTCAGTGGTCCAACTCTTTGCGACCCCATGGACCTGTATTCCAGGTCCCCTGTTCATCACCAACGCCAAGAGTTTATTCAAACTCATGTCCATTGAGTTGGTGATGTCATCCAAGAAAAACAGAGAGGAAAAAAAGAAATGAGAAGAAGCTCCCACTCTAAAACATCTTTGGAGAAAAAAAAGAGTACCTAGAAGCTCACAGAGAGAGGCAGGTATCAGTAGTTATTATCCAATTTTGAACCAGATAAAGATAACTATTCATATAATTTGAAAAGAATTTTCTGGAATAGTTAGGCACAGGCACAGTTTCCTAGAAAAATCCGAAGATATAAAGCCATTTTTATCTCTGGAGTAGAAAGTGAGGGCTATCACAGGATTGGGGAAGGGAAATTTTGAGACTTTCTTCTGGAGGAAACGCCATGGAAGTTAGCAGGGATAGATAATTAAATTTGAAGAATCTTACCCAAAAGCTGTAGGTGAAGTCACCCTAATGAGGCAGGGTGAGTGAGGTATGGATTGTTCCATGAAAAATTATGCTAGAAATCAACCTAAGAGAGAAGAATCACTCCAAATGATCCCCAAAACAGTGCTACTATATAGAGGACACAATCTACTCCATGAAAACTCATTCTAAGGACACTCACTGTTAATATAAGGTTCAAGAAGCCATGGCTATCTTATCCATTGCTTTGATTTTAGGTGCCATTTTGAGCTCCCATTGCTGCATTTTTCTTTGGGTAAATATTTAATGAACTCATGCAAGTGCCAGGATGTTTTCTGGTGTTGATGATGTTGTTGTTGTTGTTTATTCACTGTTATGTCTGACTTTTTGTGACCCCGTGGACTGTAGCCCACCAGACTCCTCTGTCCATGGGATTTCCCAGGCAAGAATATCGCAATGGATTACTATTTCCTTCTGCAGGGGATCTTCCCAACCCAGGGATTGAACCTGCATCTTCTGCACTGGCAAGCAGATTCTTTACTGCTAAGTCACCAAGGAATACGTCTGTTTAAATAGATATAAATCCTTGTTTCAGAGAGGTTGCAACCTAGTATCCATAGTTAGGTGACCATGAAAGTAAGTAAAAAGGCTTAGTCACATCAGCTTCCAACAATCACCTTCATTCCAACAACACTCTATATACGTTTCCTGCCCGATCTTTGTAAAGGATATCAGAATTAGCTGTGGTTGGAGATATAAATTTATTAGTATTTAAATTATTATGCATAAGTAAACATTGTTCACTGTTGTGCCCTTTTATGAAAAGTAGCTATGTTCACCACTATGCTACCAAAGCAGGTTGTGGCCTCTTAGGAACTTTTGTATTCAAATTTATCTCTGTATTGTTCCATAAGTATAAAATAGTCTAGTGTAGGCCTCAACTCTTTCCCTGTATCTTCAGACAGTTTCTCTTAAACTTTGTGTATCACTTTTATTTTCTTTAGTAACGAAAGAAATATCTTGCAAATGTTTGCTTACAGTTCTCATTTTTTTTAATTAAAAAAAAATTGTACAGTGGAACAATGTGAAATGCACTATATATACATGTATATGTGTATATATATATTTTCACTAGCCTAATATGTTACGGTTAAATGTTTTCAGGCCAATCATTATTTAATTTATATTTATTTTTAATTTAAATTTTCTAATTATTGTTTTCTTTGTATTTTGATGTATGGTATGTTTCTCTTGAAAGCAAAAGTCTTTCCAATTTCTTCTTCAAGACTGATATTTTCATTTTAAATGTGTGTATAAAGATTCCTCTCACCCACAACTTTGGAATTTCTTAGGAAAAGAATGCTTAAAACAGAATCCGCTAGTATTTTCTATAGGAAACATTATTATTTATTAGCTGTTGGAAAGAGTGTCAAGTACTATGACTTAAAAATTCAAATAACTGAGTTAAAGCAATATTAAGAAACAAACTTGCCTCCTTTCATTGCTGTCTTCTCTGTACATGCTCCATATTGGGAGAGGATTCTGGGTTTCTCTGCCTTGTTAACTAAACAGAAAAAGGAAAATAAAAATAAACAAACAGAAAAGGGAGCCAATGCAGACTCCGAAGTTCTTTCTCATTGCCAAATGTGACTATACCACATGTGTAGCTTTCTTGCTCCAGCTGTAGATACATCTGCTAGTGCTTTTTTTGGCATTGAAGTAGCTATCCACTAGGATTTCTCCAAAATAGCAGTCTGTCAGTGCAAATCTTTACAAGCACCATTTTCTAGAAGACACCTTACTCCACCCCCTGTATATATATAAAATTCATACAAATAAACATTTTTATAAAAATAATAACTCTTTATTGTGAAATATTTCAAATGATGTAGTAAAGATTAAATAACAGCTACTCCTTTACATTCTTGGCCCTACCAACACGTTGTTATGCAATATTTATTGCAGGTCTTCTAAGAATTAAAATGTGACAGAGACAATTGAGATCCTCGTAATTTTCTGCCTAATCTCATTTCCTTCTTTCTTACTTGAATGGTAACTTCTACCATGAATTCAAAGTTTATGATTTTGGTGTGTATTTTGCTACATAGTTAATCATAAATGGTCTATTATCATTTTGCAGGTAGGCTATTATTTATATATCTGGAATCTAATTTCATGCCTACTGGCATAATTCTGCAAATTGAAACTTTTTCTGTGCACATAAGTGTGATTTTCTAAGAAGTAATAAAGGGAATTCTTGAATTACAGAGTTTGACCATCTTAGATTGTATTATATTTCATCAAATATCTCTCAAAAAATCATGAGTGCTAGTTGTTATTGACATCGTTTCCAAAAATTATATTGTCAGACTTTTCTACATTTGCCAATTATTGAATCGGCATGTAAAGTGATGTCAATTATAAAAATAATTTATTGTTCTTAAACAATTAGTAAAACTGAACACTTTCATTTAACTGGGTTTTTGGATTTTCTGTTACTTCTTTATTAAATTTCTCTCTTTTGACTTGAATATTCTCTGTAGATCTTGGAAAGCCTGTAGAAAAAAACAAAGAAATTAAAGAAGCTAACCATGTTCCCTTCTAAAATTACTTTGCTGAATATTTTCTTAAAGAATGAATTTTGAATATTTTCAGGTGTCTTTTCTTCATATACTGTGGTGTATAATTATTACTTTCTTTGAATCTTATAGTTTTAAGATATTTTGGACATTAAATTCATTAATATCTACTAATAGTTTCTATATATATTAGTTATATCAGCCCTGGGTGTTCTTTGGAAGGAGTGATGCTAAAGCTGAAACTCCAGTACTTTGGCCAACTCATGGGAAAAAGACTCTGATGCTAGGAAGGATTGGGAGCAGGAGGAAAAGGGGACAGCAGAGGATGAGATGACTGGATGGCATCACTGACTCAATGGACGTGAGTCTGAGTGAACTCTGGGAGTTGGTGATGGACAGGGAGGCCTGGCTGCTGCGATTCATGGGGTTGCAAAGAGTTGGACATGACTGAGCAACTGAACTGAACTGAACTGAATAGTTTATATGTATTTTTACATACTTTATGTGACATTAGGATAAATTTTAATTTTCTTGTACTCTTCTTGACTAAAGATTTTTATCAAAGTTTCAGTGTTCTCTTAAAGGAGAAAGTAGCTATTCTTTTTCTATTTTTTAAAGTTGTAAATATATACTTAAATTGATCAGGGAAATTTGAAAGCCCCATGGTAACAATGGCCTGTTTTTGTGCTAGCTCAGTCTGATTTCCCGTAATTCCCATATAAAACACAAAGCAAGTAGATAGCAACATCAAAACTCACAAATACTATTTACATCAAATTAGATAACGAGATGTCTTCCCGAACCAGTAACTGTAAGTGGGTGGGTATACAATTAACATCTGCACAAGAGAAAATGGGACATAACAGAAGAGAGCAAAACCTAAAAACAAGAGAAGACATAAAAGTCCTCCTTTCCAGTATTCAAAATTTACAGTGCAAAATGAACAGGGCATTTATTTGAGAATGGCACCTGGACCTGTTAGGAGTCTTGTTGAATCAAATTTTGGTTTAATGCAAGGGACCAGCAGTAAGTTCTAAGCTTGAACCATACAGAATCATGTGTGTTTGAAAAAGATGTGTAAAAACAGCAAATGAGATGGCTCTGAGAAACTTGAAAAATATTTTACAGTGTGTCCTTCTATATAGACAAAAGATATCCATCCCATAGATCTGAATATTACTAAAGGAAAAGACCAAACCAGAGGAATAAAATCAGTTCAGTTCAGTCGCTCAGTCATTCCAGCTCTTTGCTACCCCATGGATTGTAGCACACCATGCTTTCCTATCCGTCACCAACTCCTGGAGTTTACTCAAATGCATGTCCATCAAGTTGGTGATGCCATCCAACCATCTCACCCTCTGTCATCCCCTTCTCCTGCCTTCAATCTTTCCCAGCATCAGGATCTTTTCAAATAAGTTAGTTCTTCACATCAGGTGGCCAAAGTATTGGAGTTTCGGCTTCAACATCAGTCCTTCCAATGAATAGTCAGGACTGAATTCCTTTAGAATGGACTGGTTGCATATCCTGCAGTCCAAGGGACTCTCAAGAGTCTTCTCCAACACCGCCATTCAAAAGCACCTATTCTATGGATCTCAGCTTTCTTTATAGTCCAACTCTCATATCCATACATGACCACTAAAAAAACAATAGCTTTGACTAGACAGACATTTGTTGGCAAAGAAATGTCTCTGCTTTTCAATATGCTTTCTAGGTTGGTCATAACTTTCCTTCCAAGGAGTAAGCGTCTTTTAATTTCATGGCTGCAATCACCATCTGCAGTGATTTTGGAGCCCCCCAAAATAAAATCATTATTTAGTTTATGTTTATTTTTCTTTTAAATTTCCCAATTATTATTTTCTTTGTATTTTGATGTATGGTATATTTCTCTTGAAAGCAAAAGTCTTCCAATTTCTTCTTTAAGACTGATATCTTCATTTTAAATGTGTGTATAAAGATTCCTCTCACCCACAACTTTGGAATTTCTTAGGAAAAGAATGCTTAAAACAGAATCTGCTAGTACTTTCTATAGGAAATATTATTATTTATTAGCTGTTGGAAACAGTGTCAAGTACTATGATTTAAAAGTTTTAAATTACTGTGAGTTGAAGCAGTATTAAGATACAAATTTGCCTCCTCACTCTCATTGCTGTCTTCTCTGTACATGCTCAATATTGGGAGAGGACTCTAGGTTTCTCTGCCTTGTTAACTAAACAGAAAAATAAAATAAAATAAACTTACAGAATAGGGAGCCAATGCAGACTCCAAAGTTCCTTCTCATTGCCCAAGTGTGACTGTACCACATGTGTGGCTTTCTTGCTCCAGCTGTAGATAGAAGTGCTGTTACTTTCTTTGGTATTGAAGTTGATTTTCTCTAAAATAGCAATCTGTCAGTGTAAATGTTTACAAACACCATTTTCTGAAAGATACCTTGCTCCACCCCCTGCATATATATAACATTCATACAAGTAAACACTTTTATTAAAATAAAAATTCTTTATTGTGAAGTATTTCAAATGATGAAGTAAAGGTTAAAGAATAACATAACAACTACTCCTTTACTACTCATCGTTTTTTATCTGTTTGATTATTTTTTTTAGTAGTTTGTGTTTAGTTTCAATGTAAACTTTCTTTCTTATTTCTCTTTCTGTATTTTATTTCTAGTTTTAACCTGTTATGATCAGAAAAGATGCTTGAAATTATTTCTATTCTCTTACATTTGTTGAGGAATTGTTTTGTATGTGGTCCTAGACAGTCCATGTACACTGGAAAAGAATGTGTATTCTTGTTTTGGGAGATATAGTTCTTGTAGATATTAACGAAGTCCATGTGTCCTTTTGTGTCATTTAGTATCTCTGTAATCTAACTGAAATTTGCTGTAGGAAGATTGAACTATATTTCTCATAAATTTTTGCTTTATGCCATTTTCTTATTTTCGGTATTATTGTTCATTCTGCAAAATTTACTTTACAATTAACTTTACAACTATTTTTTTCTATCTTTTAATGCCTATAGCTCATTTTTTTCTTTTTTCTTTCTTTAAGATAATCTGAATACCTCTGTCTCTGAAAAATACAAATAGCACCCATAGTTTACATTTAATTTTGAAATTCGTATACATATACTTCCATTTAATTTCCCTATGTACAGTTCTCACACATTTTAAATATCTCATATAAATATGAAGAATACCATTTGACTGATTCTTTTTAACTCATAGCCCTTATCATAAAATTTAACTGTTATTTTCTGCTGTTATTCTGAGGTTCCTTTAAAGCATAGTAGAATTTAGTTTTCCATCTGGCATCAGTGAAGACCTTCCTCCTCCTACTGTTTATTCTGTTGCTAATTTTTTGTCTCCATAATATTTTATTGTATTTGTTTATGTAGTGTTTAATATTTTTTCTATTCAATTCATTCATTCAGTCTTGTCCGACTTTTGTGTGACCTGAAGAACTGCAGCATGCCAGGCCTTCCTGTCCATCACCAACTCATGGAGTTCACTCAAACTCATGTGCATCGAGTCAGTGATGCCACCCAGCCGTCTCATCCTCTGTTGTCCCCTTCTCATCCTGCCCCTATTCCCTCCCAGCATCAGAGTTTTTTCCAATGAGTCAACACTCTGCCTGAGGTGGCCAAAGTATTGGAGTTTCAGCTTTAAAATCAGTCCTTCCAAAGAAAACCCAGGACTGATCTCCTTCAGAATGGACTGGTTGGATCTTCTTGCAATCCAAGGGACTCTCAAGAGTCTTCTCCAACACCACAGTTCAAAAGCATCAATTCTTTGGCACTCATCTTTCTTCACAGTCCAACTCTCACATCCATACATAACCACTGGAAAAACCATAGCCTTGACTAGACGGACCTTTGTTGGCAAAGTAATGTCTCTGCTTTTGAATATGCTGTTTAGGTTGGTCATTAACTTTCCTTCCAAAGAGTAAGCGTCTTTTAATTTCATGACTGCAATCACCATCTGTACTGATTTTGGAGCCCCAAAAAACATAAAGTCTGACACTGTTTCCACTGTTTCCCCATCTATTTTCCATGAAGTGATGGGACCAGATGCCATGATCTTAGTTTTCTGAATGCTAAGCTTTATGCCAACTTTTTTCACTCTCCTCTTTCACTTTTATCAAGAAGCTTTTTAGTTCCTCATCACTTTCTGTCATAAGGGTGGTGTCATCTGTGTATCTGAGGTTATTGATATTTCTCCCTGCAGTCTTGATTCCAGCTTGTGCTTCCTCCAGCCCAGCGTTTCTCATGATGTACTCTGTATATAAGTTAAATAAGCAGGGTGGCAATATACAGCCTTGACGTGCTCCTTTTCCTATTTGGAAACAGTCTGTGGTTCCATGGTCAGTTCTAACTGTTGCTTCCTGACCTGCATACCGATTTCTCAAGAGGCAGGTGAGGTGGTCTGGTATTCCCATCTCTCAGAATTTTCCACAGTTTATTGTGACCCACACGGTCAAAGGCTTTGGCATAGTCAGTAAAGCAGAAGTATATGTTTTTCTGGAACTCTCTCAGCTTGAACATCGGGAAGATCATGGTTCACATATTGCTGAACCCTGGCTTGGAGAATTTTGAGCATTACTTTACTAGCATGTGAGATGAGTGCAATTGTGCGGTAGTTTTAGCATTCTTTGGCATTGCCTTCCTTTAGGATTGGAATGAGAACTGACCTTTTCCAGTCCTGTGGCCACTGCTGAGTTTTCCAAATTTGCTGGCATATTCAGTGCAACACTTTCACAGCATCATCTTTCAGGATTTGAAAGAGCTCTACTGGAATTCCATCATATCTCTTAGCTTTGCTCATAGTGATGCTTTCTAAGTCCCATTTGATTTCACTTTCCAGGATGTCTGATTCTAGTTGAATGATCACACCATCATGATTATCTTGGTCAGGAAGGTCTTTTTGTACAGTCTTCTTGTATATTCTTGCCACCTCTTCTTAATATCTTCTGCTTCTGCTAGGTCCATACCATTTCTGTCCTTTATTGAGCCTTTCTTTTCATGAAATGTTCCCTTGGTATCTCTAATTTTCTTCAAGAGATATATAGTCTTTCCCATTCTATTGTTTTCCTCTATTTCTTTGCATTGATCACTGAGGAATGCTTTCTTATCTCTCATTGCTATTCTATGGAACTCTCCATTCAAATGGAGGTGTTACCCCATGCCCGAGTCCAGGGGCAGTGGCCAGGAGGAGCTACTCCACTTCCAAGGAGCAGTGGCTGCTCGGGCTCAGGAGAGCCGAGAGGAGCTACCTCATGTTCAAGGTCAGGAGGGGCAGTCGTGAGGAGATACCCCTTGTCCAAGGTAAGGAGCAGAGGCTGTGCTTTGCTGGAACAGCCATGAAGTGATGCCCCACTCCCAAGGTAAGAGAAACCCAAGTAAGAAGGTAGGTGTTGAGAGAGGGCATCAGAAGGCAGACACAGTGAAACCATAATCACAGAAAACTAGTCAGTCTAAAACACAGAACACAGCCTTGTCTAACTCAATGAAACTTAGCCATGCCTTGTGGGGCCACCCAAGACATGTGGCTCATGGTGGAGAGGTCTGACAGAATGCGATCCACTGGAGAAGGGAATGGCAAACCACTTCAGTATTCTTGCCTTGAGAAGCCCATGAACAGTATGAAAAGTCAAAATGATAAGATACTGAAAGAGTAACTCCCCAGGTCGGTAGGTGCCCAATATGCTACTGGAGCTCAGTGGAGAAATAACTCCAGAAAGAATGAAGGGATAGGGCCAAAGCAAAAACAATACCCAGTTGTGACTAGTAATAGAAACAAGATCCGATGGTGTAAAGAGCAATATTGCATAGGAACCTGGAATGTTAGGTCCATGAATCAAGGCAAATTGGAAGAGGTCAAACAGGAGATGGCAAGAGTGAACATCGACATTCTAGGACTCAGTGAACCAAAATGGACTGGAATGGGTGAATTTAACTCAGATGACCTTTATATCTACTACCATGGGCAGGAATCCTTCAGAAGAAACTGAATAGCCATAATGGTAAACAAAAAATTTTGAAATGCAGTACTTGGATGCAGTCTCAAAAGTGACAGAATGATTTCTGTTTGTTTCCAAGGCAAACTATTCAATATCACAGTAATCCAAGTCTATGCCCCAACCAGTAATGCTGATGAAGCTGAAGTTAAACGGTTCTATGACAATCTACCAGACCTTTTAGAACTAACACCAAAAAAAGATGACCTTTTCATTATAGGGGACTGGAATGCAAAAGTAGAAAATCAAGAAATACCTGGGGTAACAGGCAAACTTGGCCTTGGAATGCGGAATGAAGCAGGGCAAAGGCTAACAGAGTTTTGCCAAGAGAACGCACTGGTCATAGGAAACACCCTCTTCCAACAACACAAGAGAAGACTCTACACATGGACATCACCAGATGGTCAACACCAAAATCAGATTGATTATATTCTTTACAACCATAGATGGAGAAGCTCTATACAGTCAGCAAAAACAAGACTGGGAGCTGACTGTGGCTCAGATCCTGAACCCCTTATTGCCAAATTATGACTTAAATTGAAGAAAGTAGGGAAAACCACTAGACCACTCATTTCAGTTCAGTTGAGTTCAATTCAGTCTCTCAGTCGTGTTTGACTATTTGTGACCCCATGAATTACAGCACGCCTACCCCCAATCCCTCCCAGCATCAGAGTCTTTTCCAATGAGTCAACTCTTCGCATGAGGTGGCCAAAGTACTGAAGCTTCAGCTTTAGCATCATTCCGTCCAAAGAACATCCAGGACTGATTTCCTTCAGAATGGACTGGTTGGATCTCCTTGCAGTCCAAGGGACTCTCAAGAGTCTTCTCCAATACCTCAGTTCAAAAGCATCAATTCTTTGGCACTCAGTTTTCTTCACAGTCCAACTCTCACATCCATACATGACTACTGGAAAAACCGCAGCCTTGACTAGACGGACCTTTGTTGGCAAAGTAATATCTCTGTTTTTGAATATGCTATGACCTAAATCAAATCCTTTATGATTATACAGTGGAAGTGAGAAATAGATTTACGGGACTAGATCTGATAGATAGAGTGCCTGATGAACTACGGACGGAAGTTCGTGACATTGTAGAGGAGACAGGGGTCAAGGCCATCCCCATGGAAAAGAAATGCGTTTTTTCTATTAGACTTAGTTTACTTGTTGAACAGCTTGATTCTTTTGAGTTGTATATTTAAGCTTTGCTATTATGAATTGAATAGCTTTAATCTAGGGTTAATTTAGCCCTACTTGAATGGTACAGCTTTTCTTCAAATATTTACAAAAAAGATCCTGGTATTAAAAGTTTCTGCAATATCCTCTGCTGAATTATTTACCATGTTGTAGGTAGAATTCTAAAATGACCTCACAGTACTCTAAGTTTCTGTCAAGCAAATGCTGTAGTCATTTGTTCAATCAAATAGTAATCTAGAAAATGCTGTGATGGGGTTTTGCAGATTTAAACTTCAAGGTTGTTTGATCTTAAGGGTTTGAGATTATCTACGTAGGATGATATAAGTAGAAGAGTCTTGCTAGTCACCCAAGCAGAAGTTATACAGACAGGCTCTCTCTGGTGTGAAATAAAACAGACATTCATGTCATTGATTGACTATGATAACATCAAGGAAAATTTGAGTATTTTCTAAGAGCTGAGAATGATACAGGGCTGAGAGGTAGAATGCAGACTTTGTCATATAAACACAAATAAAATCACTGAGCTTAAAAAGACCCTGATAAAAAATGAAGCCATGACTTTCACTTTGACTTCAGTCTTGTCAGACACTCAGAGGGGAATTCAGTCTTGTCAGCCTTAGATATCTGATTAATAGAAATTGTGAGATTATAAAATATTTTACCTAAGTGTATAGCAATTTGTTCTGCAGTAATGATAATGTAAGATACTCCAGTAGTTGTGTGTGTGTGTGTGTGTGTGTGTGTGTGTGTGTGTGTTTTGCCTGCTCTTGGGCAGGGCCACTGAGCCTTTCAACCAATGATTTAATAGACCTCAAAGAATTAGTTTTGCTCTGTGTCTGTGTAGATGCCTCCTTTCAGGTAGTATCCTCTGTTACGTTTCAGCTCTTTTAGGCCCCACAAACTGTGATCTCTGACTTTTCAGCTCAGCAGCAAGGTTGTTCCTAGTTACATTATTCCTCCCTATTTTGGAGTCAGACAAATGCTTCAAAGGAAAACATTACAATCCTTTACCAGCTAAGCCACAAGAGAAGCCCAAGAATGCTGGAGTGGGTAGTCTATCCCTTCTTCAGTGGCTCTTCCTGACCCAGGGATCAAACCATGGTCTCCTGATTTGCAGGTGGATTCTTTACCAACTGAGCTATCAGGGAAGCCTATATATATATATATATATATATATTTTTTTTTTTCTTTTAAAAAAATTACCTTTTGTTTAGGATTTGAAATATGCTGTTTCAAATATATTGTGAGTTTTTTAGTTGTTTATAGAGGAAGGACAAAATCAATATTATATATAATATGTTCCCCCCAGATGCTAGAAGGTTCTTATGATTTCATTGTGTTTTCTTCACAATACATCCCCACAAATGTAGTACTGACATACTTTTTTGAGTATTCCTTTTTGGTTGTTTACGCTGGTTTGGAAACTTCAAGGTATACTAGTGTTATTTTACTAATAGCTGTTTTATACTTAAGAAATAAAAATTTTTCTAAGAAAATACATTCATTGAATCCTATTATCCTTCCTTCTTTTAGTAACCTTATGGCAAATCAATCCTTATATGAAGAAACTTCTCCCTTCTTGTTAGTATTTAAATATTCAATAATTTTAAATAAAAATTGTAAAATAGCTAATTACATTTATTACTACATTATATCAATTATATACTTATTGTTTTCTTAAATCTTATTCTTTCAGTTAGTATTTTATTTTTCTTTAACAATATTTTAGTTAGATTCTGTGGGTGATCAAATTTCTTGTTATTCTGTGTGTCTATTGCTAATATATATTTTTATTGCTCACTCTTAAAAAATATGCTTGGGTATAAAATTATATGTTAGAGTTATTTTCTTTCAGTAGGGTGAAGATATAATTCCACTTTCCCTTGGCATCCATTGTTGTAAATGAATATCCATTGTCAGTTGGTCACTCTTTTATTGTTAAAATGCCTTTTTGCTAGGCGTTTTTATGAATTATTTTACAACATTTTTCAGTATAATATATTCAGGGTATGACATTTATTTTTCTCTTTATCATTAAAAATACACATTTTATTAAGAGTCACATGTTGTCCTCTCTCAATTTTGAAAACGTTGAAATAGTTTATTCAAATGCAGTTTCTCCTCTATTTTCCTATCCTTCCCACTTAAAAAAAAAAACAAAAAACTTTTACACTAATGTTTGGAGTTTTTATTATATCCTTTATTGTTAAATTATATCCTTTATTGCCTGAATTTTTCTGCACATGTACTGGCCAAATTTTCTTTCTATCTTCAGTTTACCATTTTTCTCTTTTACTTCATTCAGTCAAGATACTTGCAAAACATTTTTCTGACAAATATTTTGTTATCAGTGAAATATATTTCATGATTTCATGTTGTTATTTCCAAGTCCTTTTCATATAATGGAATATTGTTTCAATTCATAAATTCATGCTACTTTTAAATGTGAATTGATAAATCATTTGAAATTTTAAAATAATTTTTTACTGTATTTGTAGGAATGTTTCATGAAATTAATTGATGTACATTGTTTTTTTATAGTTTTTTTTTCGATTAAAAAAATAATGTTCTATTTTTTGGAGTTACTGTGTTGTGGTAATCTGGATAATGTAACATATCTAGTCACTTAGCCAGCATGGAATGATTCTTTCTACCATTCCTCAACTTAGCACTTGCAACTGCTGCACATAGCATTTGGCAGTTTTTTCAGTTTACATTCTTTAGCATAGGGGGCCTAAATCTAGTCACCAGTTGTAATCTGTGAGTCTGATCCAAGTACTTCATGTTGACTGGAGGACATTCAGATGCTTTTTTTCTACAAAAGCAAAATTCCTAACTTATTCTACCCACTTTTGTGTCTATCAGACCCCAGTGAGCTAACCCATGAGACAAACACATTTGCCATCTTATATTTCTGATCTCTCTCTTCTTCTAAAGATATTTGTCTTACATTTGATCTTTGAGTTATATATTTTCATATTGTGTATAATTATAATGATTCTGCCTTGCAAATGGTAATTGAAACATGAACTCACTTTACCATCACAAGTCTTAACTTTGAAAGTAAAAATAGTACTCATATGCAGGATGAATCAACATCTTATGTTTCTGCTCAGAATTTTAAAGCTATTTAAGAGTGATTTTTCTAAGAGCAGGTTTTTCCATAGTGTTTTAGAAAGAAATATGTCTCCACTTTGCATATATTTAAAAAGAAGTTACTTTTCCAAGAAAACATAACTGTTTAATGTGTATAAGTTTCAACCAATTAGACTCAATTAGTTCTCAATCATTGAGGACATTATATTAATTAAATCTGAATTTGAGTCACATGAAATAAATTATAGTGTAGTCATTTGAGTTAGATGTCTATAGACAAACAGTTTGGGTCTGTATCCTAGTTGTGCCATCCTCAAGTTATGTGATATTAATCAAAATTTCTAAATTTTTTTGTTTTTTTAACTTATTGATATATAAACATATATATATGTATGCATATATATAGAGAGAATATGTGTGTAATAGTATCTAAATTCTCATAAATTTATTCTAAAATTAAATAAGTTACATGAAAACTACTTAGAACAAAGCTTTATAAAATCTCTTTGGTTATAAAATAACAAGAAAATGGATATCATAAACACTGGAAATTAGTGTTAAAAATTATTTCAACTGAATCTAATGTTTTCTGCTGTTAACTATACTGACAATAAATGCAAAAAATATAAATTACTGTAAGAACAGAAAGTCTAAATGTATTTAATGATTTTTAAAGTATAATGTTGTAAGTCTTCCAAAATTAATTTGGACTGTAATGAGCTAAATAGCTTTCTTAAAAAAAAAAAGTAGTGGTTTATACTATAAATGAGGCAAAGCAATTATTCAAAGTTTTATACTTAAAAATGATTTTCAATTGCTTTGCTGTTCATTTAAAATGAGATAATAGATCTTAAGTATGTAAAGTGATTGGAGAAACTTAGCATTTGAGTATCTACAGATAAATTAGGTGACCAGAAAATAGCAGAGTATAGAGTATATTTTCTAAGATATCAAATTGCTGGTTAATTCTATTCTGGAAGGGGTGAACAGTTAACACAAATAACAACTACAACAACAATAAAAAATAAACAAATGAACAAGTAGGCCAAACAATACTGCAACCAAGATTCATGAGTTTATTCTCTGATTCTGATCTTTTTCTGACTGTGTGATCTAACAGGTTGAAACATATACATTTAAAAAAATGTTTCTTGGAAAATTAGGAGAGCAGGATCATTGGGAAAGACCCAGATGCTGGGAAAGATTGAGGGCAGGAGGAGAAGGGAGCAACAGAGGATGAAATAGTTGGATGGCAACATTGACTCAATGGAAATGAGTTTGAGCTAACTCTGGGAGATGGTGAAGGACAAGGAAGACTGGGAGTGCTGCAGTCCATGGGGTCATAAAGAGTCAGACATGACTCAATGACAGAACAACAACAAATGCACATGCACAATATAGATATATTCTTCCAAAACACTATGATGTTTCTCACAAATGCTAATGAATATCTCCATGTAAAGAATAAAGCTGTACCCTTTCTTTACAGCATATGTCAAAATTAATCAAAATGCATCAAAAACTTAAATGTAGGATCTAAAACTATATAACTCTGAAATGAAAACAAAGGTAGAAGAGTTTTATGGCATTATTTGGCAATTATTTCGATATAATATCCAAAGTATAGACAAAGTCAAAATAATTGTACTACATCAAAATTAAAACATCTGTTCATCAAAAGACACTATCAGTAGTATTGAAAGGAAACTCATGGAAGAGGAAAAAATTCTATTTGCAAATCATATATCTGGTAAGGGGTTAAAATCCAGAATATATACATAACACCTACAATTCAACAATAACAAAATAAATAACACAAAAAATTCAATTACAAAAAAGGAGCAAGAGATTAAATAGACATTTCTCCAAAGAAAATATATAAATGACCAACATACAAATAAAAAGGTGCTCAACAACATTAAATATTCAGTTCAGTGCAGTTCAGTCGCTCAGTCGTGTCCGACTATTTGCGACCCCATGAATCGCAGCACGCCAGGCCTCCCTGTCCATGACCAACTCCCGGAGTTCACTCAGACCCACATCTATCAAGTCAATGATGCCATCCAGTCATCTCATCCTCTGTCGTCCCCTTCTCCTCCTGCCCCCAATCCCTCCCAGCGTCAGAGTCTTTTCCAATGAGTCAACTCCTTGCATGAGGTGGCCAAACTACTGGAGTTTCAGCTTTAGCATCATTCCTTCCAAAGAAATCCCAGGGCTGATCTCCTTCAGAATGGATTGGTTGGATGTCCTGGCAGTCCAAGGGACTCTCAAGAGTCTTCTCCAACACCACAGTTCAAAAGCATCAATTCTTTGGCACTCAGTCTTCTTCACAGTCCAACTCTCACATTGATACATGACTACTGCAAAAATCATAGCCTTGACTAGACGGACCTTAGTCGGCAAAGTAATGTCTCTTCTTTTGAATATACTATCTAGATTGGTCATAACTTTCCTTCCAAGGAGTAAGCGTCTTTTAATTTCATGGCTGCAATCACCATCTGCAGTGATTTTGGAGCCCCAAAAAATAAAGTCTGATACTGTTTCCACTGTTTCCCTATCTATTTCCCATGAAGTGATGGGACCAGATGCCATGATCTTCATTTTCTGAATGTTGAGCTTTAAGTCAACTTTTCCACTCTCCTCTTTCACTTTCATCAAGAGGCTTTTTAGTTCCTCTTCACTTTCTGCCATAAGGGTGGTGTCATCTGCATATCTGAGGTTATTGACATTTATCCTGGCAATCTTGATTCCAGCTTGTGTTTCTTTCAGTCCAGCGTTTCTCATGATGCACTCTGCATAGAAGTTAAATAAGCAGGGTGACAATGTACAGCCTTGACGTACTTCTTTTCCTATTTGGAACCAGTCTGTTGTTCCATGTCTACTTCTAACTGTTGCTTCCTGACCTGCATACAGATTTCTCAAGAGGCAGGTCAGGTGGTCTGGTATTCCCTTCTCTTTCAGAATTGTACACAGTTTATTGTGACCCACACAGTCAAAGGCTTTGGCATAGTCAATGAAGCAGAAGTAGATGTTTTTCTGGAACTATCCTGCTTTTTTGATGATCCAGCAGTTGTTGGCAGTTTGATCTCTGGTTCCTCTGCCTTTTCTAATACCAGTTTGAACATTAGGAAATTCACAGTTCACGTATTGCTGAAGCCTGGCTTGGAGAATTTTGAGCATTACTTTATTAGCGTGTGAGATGAGTGCAATTGTGCAGTAGTTTGAGCATTCTTTGACATTGCCTTTCTTTGGAATTGGAATGAAAGCTGACCTTTTCCAGTCCTGTGGCCATTGCTGAGTTTTCCAAATTTGTTGGCATATTGAGTGCAGCACTTTCACAGCATCATCTTTCAGGATTTGAAATAGCTCAACTGGAATTGCATCACCTCCACTAGCTTCGTTCGTAGTGATGCTTTCCAAGGCCCACTTGACTTCACATTCCAGGATGTCTGACTCTAGATGAGTGATCACACTAAATATCAGGGAAGTATAAAAATCACAATAAATATCACTCCTTATGTTTGAATGTCTAATACTTTAAAAAAGAATAATAACACATGTTTGCAACAATGTGGAAAAATTGTAACCCTTATACACTCTTGCTTGGAATATGTAATGATACAATTGCTATGAAAACAATATAGAAGTTTTAAAATATTTTAAAATACTTTTTTTCCCCTATGATCTAGCAATTCTATATCTAATACACATACTGAAATTAGAATCACAGAGATATTTACATATCCATAGTAACATTATTATAGACAAAATTTGGAAGCAACCCAAGTGTCCACGCATATATGAATGGGTAAATAAAACACGGTATATTTCATGCAATAGAATATTTTTCAGACTTAAAATGAAAGAAATTTAGACTCATGTTACACCATGGATGGAAGGTGAGGACACTGAAAAGTGAAATAAGCCAGTCATAAAAAGAAATACTGAGTGATTTTATGCCTTTGATGTACCTAAATTAGTCAGGTTCAGATAAACAGAAAGTAGAATGGTGATTGACAGGGACTTTGGGGAGGGAAAATTCAGAGCTGTTGTTTAATAGTATGAAATTGTAATTTTTAATAATATACATTTGTTTGTCCCATTTCTAGCACTCAGTTCCTAAAATTGTCGTCATTTCCAAGTGATAAGAGCAATGGAGCATCTTTTTAGTTTTTTGTCTTCCATTCCGAAATGGTTGCATCACTTAGGAAAGATAAAAGGAATATCTTTTGTTAGTCATAGCAAGCCCCTTTCAACCACATCTGAGTTTATGTTAATGACGTGACTATTGGAAAGCCCCTCAGAATGAGTGGATGATTGCCAGGGGAACTAACCAGTGATTAGAGGATTGGAACTTTCAGTCTCACCCCCTGATCTTCAGAAACAAGTGAGAGCCTGGAGATTGGGTTCAATCACCAACAGCCAACAACTTTATCAATCACACCCTGCTAAGGAAGGATTCAAAAGAAAAATACCTAAAGTAAGGTGTTCCGAGCTTCAGAGAGCTTCAGTATTGGTGAACACGTGGAAGTGCCAGGAAAGTAGCATATCAGCAGGGTGTGGATATAGTGCACCGCTTCATCCACACCTTTCCCTATGCATGTCTTTCATCTGGTTTTTCTAAACCGTATCCATCTATAATAAACTGGTAATCTAGTAGTAAAATGTCCTGAGTTTCGTGAACTGCTTTAGTGCATTAAAAGAAGGTTATGAGAACCTCTGATTTACATACAGTTCCTCATAAGGGAAGGTGACCAATGGAACTTTTGACTGATGTATAAATAGGGAAAGGAGAATTCATCAGCTGAGATAGGCCTTACTTAACCTGTGAGATCTGATACTAACTCCAGGTAGTGCCAGAACTGAACTGAATTGAACTGTAGAATGCTCATTTGGTGTCCGCTGGGAATGGGAGATTAGCTAATCATGAAAAAAATGTACTTATCTGGTATCAGAAGTAGTGTGTAAAGTGTTGAGAAGAGAAGCAGAGGTTTTGTTTTGTTTTGTTTTGCTTTCCCTTTGCAAATAGATATAATTTCAATTTTTCATGATGAAAAACTTCTGGAGATGGGTTGCATAAAACTGTGGAAACTGTACACTTAAAAAGTCTAACATGGCATATTTTATGTTATATGATTTTCCCACAATTGAAAAAAACAATCTATGGTACTGACTAAAATGATAAAATAGTATCAAAGTAAATAATGACAAATCTTCTTTGAAAGCTTGAAATTATGCTTGGGGCTGGTGCACTGAGATGACCCAGAGGGCTGGTAGGGGAAGGGAGGAGGGAGGGGGGGTTCAGGATGGGGAAAACATGTATACCTGTGGTGGATTCATGTTGATGTATGGCAAAACCAATACAATATTGTAAAGTAATTAACCTCCTATTAAAATAAATAAATTTATATTAAAAAAGAAAGCTTGAAATCAAAAAGTTTAAAACTAAAATGGTAAAAAGTGTCACACTGATAGCTGTACTGTCAAAGTGGCTCTTTTTGTTAGTCTTTAAGAGATAAAAAATTTTGGATTAAATATCCAATTTAAAACACACAAGAAATAGGAGACAATTCATTATATGCTATTTTATTTGAAATGATATTAGTTTCTTGCTTAGATAACTAGAAATTAGTTATAATATATAATTATATATAATATATAATTTTCTATATGATTAGAAAATTAGTTTTCTTGTTTATCTTCTATAATACAATTTACCTGAATTGACAATCCTCCTGTATGAAAGAAAACATGATTTATTAAAATCATATTTTTCAAATTTTAAGTGAAACAAGTATTTTAATCATCTTATTTAAACTACTGGCTCTATTGCTTTTAATAGTAGACATTATTAAGTTCACTATTTTACCTGAAACAACAGAAGTAGTAATCCATTCATATTTCAACATATTTATCATAGCATATTCCCATAAAAGGGCTTCCCTGGTGGCTTAGATGGTAAAGAATCTATCTACCTGCAATGCAGGAGACCCGGGTTCAATCCCTGGGTTGAGAAGATCCCTTGGAGGAGGTCACGGCAACCCACTTCAGGATTCTTGTCTGGAGAATTCCCATGGACAGAGGAGACTGGTGGACTATATAGTCCAGTAGGCTGAGAAGAATCAAACGTGACTGAGCAACTAAGTACAGCACAGAAAATTCCCATAAAAAGAGCTGAAATTTAAAGCTGAAATGATTCAAGAAAAGGTGCAGGGGATTATTAGTCATTCTGATTTCCATGTTTGGATATTTTTGCATTTTGGAAATTATAATTGCATTGTGATCATAAAAAACCTATTTTCATAAAATGGATACTTATATTTTATATACATAGTAAATGTAGCATCATAAACCATCACAAATTTTCTCAATAAAAAATAAAAAGTTTTATTTTTGCCTGGTTGAACTGTATAACTCTATCATAAAAGAAAGAAAAATGAATTGTGAAATTTTTCTACTCTGCTTTAGTTCATTAAATTTGGTCTGTTATTTGTTTCAAACTCATTTCATAGTATATCCTGAGATTTATTTTCAAAATTCCTTCCATTTATAGAGAAAGAAGATCAAACTACCTCAAAATGCAATAAAACCTACATCTTATTTATAGTCCTATTTCAACTATTAAAACAAAAGTAATTTTTTTCCTATTCTAACTTACTCAGATACTGTCTTAACATCTAAGCTGTAATTATACAAGAAATGTTATTACAGAAAGTATTAACAAAAAGCTTTCATTTTTAACCTTTTAGTCATAGTTATACTGTATTTTAGGGCTTCCCAGGTTGTGCTAGTATTAAAGAATCTGCCTGCCAGTGCAAGAGATGAAAGAAGCATGTTTACACTCCCTGGGTCAGCAAGGTCCCACGGAGAAGGAAATGACAACCTACCTCAGTGTTCTTGCCTGGAAAATTCCATGGACAGAGGAGCCTGGGGGATCAGAGTCTATGGGGTTGCAAACAGTTGAACCTGACTGAGTGATAAAGCATGTAACCATATATTGTTTTAAAATTGTAATAATATAACATACACTTCTAAAAATTTCCCTTTGTAGATTATTGTTTCATGTTATAACAAAGTTTTCTACATCATGTGAAATGTTAGGTTGGATAAAGCACAAGATGGAACCAAAATTGCTGAGAGAAATATCAATAACCTCAGATATGCAGGTGACACCATCCTTATTGCAGAAACTGAAGACTGAATAGCCTCTTGATGAAAGTGAAAGAGGAGAGTGAAAAAGTTGGCTTAAAACTCAACAGTCACAAAACTAAGATCATGACATCTGGTCCCATCTCTTCATGACAAACAGATGGGGAAAAATTGAAACAGTGAGAGACTTTACTTTGGGGGGCTACAAAAATCACTGCAGATGGTGACTGTAGGCATGAAATCAAAGGACACTTGCTCTTTGGAAAAGCTATGACAAGCCTAGACAGCATATTAAAGAGCAGAGACATTGCTTTGCCAACAAAAGTTCATCTAGTCAAAGATATAGTTTTTCCAGTAGTCACATATGGGTGTGAGAATTGGACCATAAGGCAGGCTGAACACTGAAGAATTGATGCTTTGAATGTGCTGTTGGAAAAGGCTCTTGAGAGTCCCTTGGACTGCAAGGAGATGAAATCAGTCAATCCTAAAGGAAATAAACCCTCAATATTCATTTGAGGAACTGATGCTAAAGCTGATGCTCCAATACTGTGGCCACCAGATACGAAGAGCCAGCTCATTAGAAAAGACCCTAACTCTGGGAAAGATTGAAGGCAAGAGGGGAAGGGAACGACAGAGGATTATATGGTTGGATGGCATCACTGACTTGATGGACATGAGTTTGAGCAAGCTCCTGGAGATGGGAGAGGATGGAGAAGCTTCGTGTGCTGCAGTCCATGGTGTCACAAAGAGGTGGACATGACTGAGCAACTGAACAACAAGTTTTCAGGGACTTCCCTGGTAGTCCAATGGTTAAGACTCTGTACTCCAATGCAGAAGGCCTGGATTTGATGTCTGGTTAGGGACTATATCCCATGTGCTGTAATAAAGATCTGGTGCAGCCAAACAAAAACAAACAAAAAAAAGGGTTTTTCTCTTTTTGCATAACTGTGGTTTGTAATAACAGTAATATATTTAATAATGTAATTCAGTTCAGTTCAGTTCAGTCACTCAGTTGTGTCCGACTCTTTGCGACCCCATGAATCGCAGCACGCCAGGCCTCCCTTTCCATCACCATCTCCCGGAGTTCACTCAGACCCACGTCCATCGAGTCAGTGATGTCATCCAGTAATCTCATCCTCTGTTGTCCCCTTCTCCTCCTGCCCCCAATCCCTCCCAGCATCAGAGTCTTTTCCAATGAGTCAACTCTTCGCATGAGGTGGCCAAACTACTGGAGTTTCAGCTTTAGCGTCATTCCTTCCAAAGAAATCCCAGGGCTGATCTCCTTCAGAATGGATTGGTTGGATGTCCTGGCAGTCCAAGGGACTCTCAAGAGTCTTCTCCAACACCACAGTTCAAAAGCGTCAATTCTTTGGCACTCAGTCTTCTTCACAGTCCAACTCTCACATTGATACATGACCACTGGAAAAACCATAGCCTTGACTAGACGGACCTTAGTCGGCAAAGTAATGTCTCTTCTTTTGAATATACTATCTAGGTTGGTCATAACTTTCCTTCCAAGGAGTAAGCGTCTTTTAATTTCATGGCTGCAATCACCATCTGCAGTGATTTTGGAGCCCCAAAAAATAAAGTCTGACACTGTTTCTACTGTTTTCCCATCTATTTCCCATGAAGTGATGGGACCGGATGACATGATCTTCATTTTCTGAATGTTGAGCTTTAAGCCAATTTTTTCACTCTCCACTTTCACTTTCATCAAGAGGCTTTTTAGTTCCTCTTCACTTTCTGCTATAAGGGTGGTGTCATCTGCATATCTGAGGTTATTGACATTTCTCCCGGCAATCTTGATTCCAGCTTCTGTTTCTTCCAGTCGAGCATTTCTTATGATGTACTCTGCATATAAGTTAAATAAGCAGGGTGACAATGTACAGCCTTGAAGTACTTCTTTTCCTATTTGGAACCAGTCTGTTGTTCCATGTCCAGGTCTAACTGTTGCTTCCTGACCTGCATACAGATTTCTCAAGAGGCAGATCAGGTGGTCTGGTATTCCCATCTCTTTCAGAATTTATCCACACAGTCAAAGGCTTTGGCATAGTCAATGAGGCAGAAATAGGTGTTTTTCTGGAACTCTCTTGCTTTTTCTATGATCCAGCAGATGTTGGCAATTTGATCTCTGGTTCCTCTGCCTTTTCTAAAACCAGCTTGAACATTAGGAAGTTCACGGTTCACATACTGTTGAAGCCTTGCTTGGAGAATTTTGAGCATTACTTTACAAGCGTGTGAAATGAGTGCAATTTTGCAGTAGTTTGAACATTCTTTGGCATTGCCTTTCTTTGGGATTGGAATGAGAACTGACCTTTTCCAGTCTTGTGGCCACTGCTGAGTTTTCCAAATTTGTTGGCATATTGAGTGCAGCACTTTCACAGCATCATCTTTAGGATTTGAAATAGCTCCACTGGAATTCCATCACCACTGCATAAATATTTGAGCAGAAGTGAATTATTTAATCACAGTACTTTAATGATAGTAGATACATCTTCTGATTATGGAAAATAATGTGTATTTAAGTAAGCACAGAAATGGTATGGGCCTAACAGAAGCAGAAGATATTAAAACAAGGTGGCAAGAAAACACAGAACTGTATAGAAAAGATCTTTATGACCAAGATAGTGACGATGGTATATTCACTCACCTAGACCCAGACATCCTGGAATGTGAAGCCAAGTGGGCCTTAGAAAGCATCACTATGAACAAAGCTGGTGGAGGTGATGGAATTCTAGTGGAGCTATTTCAAATCCTGAAAGATGATGCTGTGAAGGTGCTGCACTCAATATGCCAGCAAGTTTGGAAAACTCAGCAGTGGCCATAGGATTGGAAAAGCTCAGTTTACATTCCAATCCCAAAGAAAGGCAGTGCCAAAGATTGCTCAAATTACTGCACAATTGCATCCATCTCACACACTAGTAAAGTAATGCTCAAAATTCTCCAAGCCAGGCTTCAGCAATACATGAACCATGAACTTCCTGATGTTCAAGCTGGTGTTAGAAAAGGCAGAGGAACCAGAGATCAAATTGACAACATCCACTGGATCATGGGAAAAGCAAAAGAGTTCCAGAAAAACATCTATTTCTGCTTTATTGACTATGCCAAAGCCTATGACTGTGTGGATCACAATAAACTGTGGAAAATTCTGACAGAGATGGGAATATCAGAACACTTGACCTGCCTCTTGAGAAATCTGTATGCAGGTCAGGAAGCAACAGTTAGAACTGGACATGCAACAACAGACTGGTTCCAAATAGGAAAAGGAGTACGTCAAGGCTGTACATTGTCACCCTGCTTATTTAACTTCTATGTAGAGTACATCATGAGAAATGCTGGGATGGAGGAAGCACAAGCTGGAATCAAGATTGCAGGGAGAAATATCAATAACCTCAGATATGCATATGACACCACCCTTATGGCAGAGAGTGAGCAGGAACTAAAAAGTCTCTCAATGAAAGTGAAAGATGAGAGTGAAAGAGTTGGCTTAATCTCAACATTCAGAAAACTAAGATCATGGCTTCTGGTCCCATCACTTCATGGGAAATAGCTGGAGCAACTGTGGAAACAGTGTCAGACTTTACTTTTTGAGGGCTCCAAAATCAATGAAGATGGTGACTGTAGCCGTGAAATTAAAAGGTGCTTACTCCTTGGAAGCAGAGTTATGACCAACCTAGGTAGCATATTGAAAAGCAAAGACATTACTTTGTCAAAAAAAGGTCTGTCTTGTCAAGTCTATAGTTTTTCCATTGATCATGTATGGATGTGAGAGTTGGATTGTAAAGAAAGCTGAGCGCCGAAGAACTGATGCTTTTGAACTCTGGTGTTGGAGAAGACTCTTGAGAGTGCCTTGGGCTGCAAAGAGATCCAACCAGTCGATTTTAAAGATCAGTCCTGCGTGTTCTTTGGAAGGAATGTTGCTAAAGCTGAAACTCCAGTACTTTGTCCACCTCATGCGAAGAGTTGACTCATTGGAAAAGACTCTAATGCTGGGAGGGATTGGGGGCAGGAGGAGAAAGTGAAGACAGAGGATGAGATGGCTGATGGCATCGCTGACTCGTTGAACGTTAGTCTGAGTGAACTCCGGGAGTTGGTGATGAACATGGAGGCCTGGTGTGCTGCGATTCATGGGGTTACAAAGAGTTGGACACGGTGAGAGAGTGAACTGACTGACTGAAATAAGCATGTTTTTTTGCATTTTACTTGACATTGTTGTAAAGTCAATGCAGTCACTACGTGAAGGGTTTCCTAACACACCAGGATGTGTCTTGTTGGGAGCCGTGTTAGGCTTTATTGAGAAAATAGAGACATGGCTCCAACTCCCTCTCCTCATTCCACAGGCACAGTTCAAGGATGAAGGAGTTAGGTCTTGTGATTTTGACTTGTTTTTTTCCTTTCTTTGGTTGAGTTGGCTGGAAAAAATATCAAGGTGTTTATTGTTCTTGAGAGAAACAAGAGAAAGCACAAAGCCTCCTGCAGTTGTGCCCAGAAAATAATTTATAAAGTAACCATTGACATTTGTTCAAGGATCTTTACAAAAAATGTTCCTGTATGAGCATGTAGGTCACAGCTTGAGGCCATGGGAAAGATTGTTATCTGAGACCTGTTTGTGAGGGGAATGCTTACAGCAAAATAAGTTTGCTGAGCTTAGGTTTCAGGAATAATTAAGAAGCCTTTTTAGGAGATAGTGAGCTTAGGATACCAGGGGCAAGCAAGATTTATAAAGATAAGAAAAAAACAGAGGGATGTGGTATGCAGCCCAGACATAAGCATAAGTTGAAATGCAACTCTGGTTGAAGGGCAACAATGATTTATGGAGACAATAAATCTGGGTGAGGGGGAGCTGAAAATGTAAAACCTCTGACCTAATGCTTTTTTCAAAATATAAAAGACCTGATGCTTGAAAGAAAAATGCAGTCTGGCACCTTGAGTCAGAGGCTGCATCAATCTCCGCCAACACCTCTCATCTCTTCAGGCTGATTCCTGGCTGCTGGAGCTGGACTCTGACAGTGTCTCATTTTTGCACACTTTGTTGAAATTAGGGCTTCTTTCCTCTTAATTTCCTTCATAATTTTCTGGAACTTTAATCATTTAAGCTATTATCTTTCTCTTTTCCAGGGTTAAACATCTTACACATGTCCTCTCTCTCACAGAGGTGGTTTTCCTGATGTTTCTGTTCTGCCTTTTTCTGATTCAAATTAACAAAACTTTTATTATTGCATGAAAGGTTTCATTATAGTGTTATTTAATTATTCTGATATGTATTTTTCTCTATTGTATAGCATAGTTTCACAGGCATGTGTCTTCAATGAATCTTTATTTTATTATGGCTATAGTTTACAGAAAGTTGTGAAGATAGTACCTAGAGATCCCATGTACAAGCATCCAGTTTCCCCTATTTTCAAAATCTTACATTAATATGATACATTGCAGCAATTAGTGAAGAAATATTAAAACATTATTACTAACTGAGTTCAGTTCAGTTCAGTCCAGTCACTCAGTCATGTCTGAATCTTTGCAGCACCATGATTGGCAGCACGCCAGGCCTCCTTCTTCCTCATCAACTTCCGGAGTTCACTCAGATTCACATCCATCGAGTCAGTGATAACATAAAGCCATCTCATCCTCTGTCGTCCCCTTCTCCTCCTGCCCCCAATCCCTCCCAGCATCAGAGTCTTTTCCAGTGAGTCAACTCTTCACATCAGGTGGCTAAAGTATTAGAGTTTCAGCTTTAGCATCATTCCTTTCAAAGAAATCCCAGGGCTGATCTCCTTCAGAATGGATTGGTTTGATCTCCTTGCAGTCCAAGGGACTCTCAAGAGTCTTCTCTACCACCAGAGTTCAAAAACATCAATTCTTCGGCACTCAGCCTTCTTCACAGTCCAACTCTAACATCCATACATGACCATTGGAAAAAACATAACCTTGACTAGACGGACCTTAGTCAGCAAGGTAATGTCTCTGCTTTTGAATATGCTATCTAGATTGGTCATAACTCTTCTTCCAAGGAGTAAGCATCTTTTAATTTCATGGCTACATTCGCCATCTGCAGTGATTTTGGAGCCCCCAAAAAGTAAAGTCTGACACTGTTTCCACTGTTTCCCCATCTATTTCCCATGAAGTGATGGGACCGGATGCCATGTTCTTCGTTTTCTGAATGTTAAGCTTTAAGCTAAGTTTTACATTCTCCTCTTTCACTTTCATCAAGAGGCTTTTTAGTTCCTCTTGACTTTCTGCCATAAAGTTTGGTGTTATCTGCATATCTAAGGTTATTGATATTTCTCCCGACAATCTTGATTCGAGCTTGTGTTTCTTCCAGTCCAGCGTTTCTCATGATGTACTCTGCATAGAAGTTAAATAAGCAGGCTGCCAATATACAGCCTTGACATACTCCTTTTCCTATTTGGAACCAGTCTGTTGTTTCATGTCCAGTTCTAACTGTTGCTTCCTGACCTGCATACAGATTTCTCAAGAGGCAGGTCAGGTGGTCTGGTATTCCCATCTCTTTCAGAATTTTCCACAGGTTATTGTGATCCACACAGTCAAAGGCTTTGTCATAGTCAATGAAGCAGAAATAGGTGTTTTTCTGGAACTCTTTTGCTTTTTCCATGATCCAGTGGATGTTGTCAATTTGATCTCTGGTTCCTCTGCCTTTTCTAAAATGAGCTTGAACATCAGGAAGTTCATGGTTCACGTATTGCTGAAGCCTGTCTTGGAGAATTTTGAGCATTACTTTACTAGCATGTGAGATGAGTGCAATTTTGCGGTACTTTGAGCATTCTTTGGCAGTGCCTTTCTTTGGGATTGTAATGAAAACTGACCTTTTCCAGTCCTGTGGCCACTGCTGAGTATTCAAATTTGCTGGCATATTGAGTGGAGCACTTTCACAGCATCATCTTTCAGGATTTGAAACAGCTCAACTGGAATTCCATCACCTCCACCAGCTTTGATTGTAGTGATTCTTTCTAAGGCCCACTTGGCTTCACATTCCAGGATGTCTGGCTCTAGATGAGTGATCACACCATCGTGATTATCCGGGTCATGACGATATTTTTGTACAGCTTTTCTGTGTGTTCTTACCACCTCTTCTTAATATATTCTGCTTCTGTTAGGTACATACCATTTCTGTCCTTTATAGACCCCCTTCTTTGCATGAAATATTCCCTTGGTATCTCTAATTTTCTTGAAGAGGCCTCTAGTCTTTCCCATTCTGTCCTTTTCCTCTATTTCTTTGCATTAATTGCTGAAGAAGGTTTTCTTATCTCTTGCTATTCTTTGAAACTCTGCATTCAGATGCTTATATCTTCCCTTTTCTCCTTGGCTTTTTGCTTCTCTTCTTTTCACAGCTATTTGTAAGATCTCCCCAGACAGCCATTTTGCTTTTTTACATTTCTTTTCCATGGGGATGGTCTTGATCCCTGGTTCCTGCACAATGTCGCAAACCTCATTCCATAGTTCATCAGGCACTCTATCTATTAGATCTAGGCCCTTAAATATATTTCTCACTTCCATTGTATAATCATAAGGGATTTGATTTAGGTCATACCTGAATGGTCTTGCGGTTTTCCCTGCTTTCTTCAATTTCAGTCTGAATTTGGTAATAAGGAGTTCATGATCTGAGCCACAGTCAGCTCCTGGTCTTGTTTTTGTTGACTGTATAGAGCTTCTCCATCTTGGGCTGAAAAAAATATAATCAGTCTGATTTTGGTGTTGATCATCTGGTGATGTCCATGTGTAGAGTCTTCTTTTGTGCTGTTGGAAGAGGGTGATTGCTATGACCAGTGCATTTTCTTGGCAAATCTCTATTAGTCTTTGCCCTGCTTCATTCCGCATTCCAAGGCCAAATTTGCCTGTTACTCCAGGTGTTTCTTGGCTTCCTAGTTTTGCATTCCAGTCCCCTATAATGAAAAGGACATCTTTTTTGGGTGTTAGTTCTAGTCTTGTAGGTCTTCGTAGAACCGTTCAACTTCAGCTTCTTCAGTGTTACTGGTTGGGGCATAGACTTGGATTACCATGATGTTGAATGGTTTGCCTTGGAGATGAACAGAGATCATTCTGTCGTTTTTGAGATTGCATCCAAGTACTGCATTTCGACTCTTTTGTTGACCATGATGGCTACTCCCTTTCTTCTGAGGGATTCCTGCCTGCAGTAGTAGATATAATGGTCATCTAAGTTAAATTCACTCATTCCAGTCCATTTTAGTTCACTGATTCCTAGAATGTCAACATTCACTCTTGCCATCTCTTGTTTGACCACTTCCAATTTGCCTTGATTCATGGACCTGACATTCCGGGTTCCTATGCAATATTGCTCTTTACAGCATCGGACCTTGCTTCTATCACCAGTCACATCCACAGCTGGGTATTGTTTTTGCTTTGGCTCCATACCTTCATTCTTTCTGGAGTTATTTCTCCACTGATCTCCAGTAGCATATTGGGCACCTACTGACCTGCTATCATTTTCAGTATCCTATCATTTTGCCTTTTCATACTGTTCATGGGGTTCTCAAGGGAAGAATACTGAAGTGGTTTGCCATTCCTCATGCTTTATTCAAGTTTTCTAATTTTTACCTCTTGTCTTTGTGTGTGTGTGTTCTAGGAGTCTATCCAGAATGATACATTATATTTATTCATACTGTCTCCTTAGGCTCTTGCCTGTGACAGTTTGTCAAGGTATGTTTTGAATGACCTTGACAGTTTTGAGGAGTACCAATCAAATTTTTACAGAATGTCCCTCAAAATGTTTGTATGATGTCTTCCTAACGATTAGACTTGGGTTATGGGTTTTTGGAAGAAGCCCACAGATAATTAGTGTAATTTTCATCACATTATATGCATGGTACATTCTCTTAGTATGAGTTATTATCATTGATATTTACCTTTATCATATGATTAATGTAGTGTTTTTCAGTTTTCCTCACCATAAATTTGCCTCATTCACTCCTTTTCATACTACACTTTTTGGAGGAAAATTGGTATGCACAGCCCACATTTAAGGAAAGGGGAAGTTGTGTTCTACCTTCTTGAAGGTGGAGTATCTAAATTTATTACATGGAATTACTCAGCACTGAGCAGCTATCTGTTCTCCCTCACATATTTTTCAATAATTTACTTATAAATGTATGAATACTTATTTTATACCTTGAGTGTGTATGTGTTTGATATGAATGAAACTATATTTTTGTTGTGACTTCATTTTCACTAATAATATATGACATGTTTCCATGTCAGTTGTCTAGATTTTCCTTTTATTTTATTTGCTGAATTTTATTTAAGACCAGATTTTACTGGCTGTAAGATACATTTTTCATTTTTTATAGAATTTCTGAAGTAGAGATGTTTTAAGATTGATAGTATCTTATATTCACTATAAGCCTGTGAAATTTGCATATTTGTCATTGCGCATAACCATAAATGGGTTTCCCTGGTGATTCAGTGGTGATTCAGAATTCACCTACCAATGCCAGAGAGGCAGGTTTGATCCCTGAGTGGGGAAGATACCCTGGAGAAGGAAATGGCAACCCACTCCAGTATTCTTGCCTGGGAAATCCCATGGACAGAGGGGTTGCAAAGAGTCAGGTATGACTTAGCAACTGAGCACACATATATACCCATAAATACTTGGTGGAAGAGTTCATATTTTTATTACTTCAGTTGAACTCTGTCATTATTTGTAAAACCTGTGCTGAGTTTACTTGACATTGTACAGACTTCAAACTGTTTATACTCTGATTTAGCATTAAATTAAATGTTATTTCTATGTAGAAATTCATGGACACAGAGAGCAACACGTGAATTTAAAATGAAGTTACTGGGCTTCTTTTGTAGGTCATCTTGAAAAATGCACCTGAGATGAAGAAGACCTGAATTCGATCCCTGGGTTGGGAAGATCCCCTGGAGAAAGGAAAGGTTACCCACTCCAGTATTCTGGCCTGGAAAATTTAATGGATTGTATAGTAATGGAGTTGCAAAGAGTCAGACATGACTGAGCAACTTTCACTTTCAACTGTTTATCATTGTAAACAATATTTCACGTTCTTTTTAAAATGTGAAACAAAATTATCTTTAGGACCTAAGAAAAGGTGACACCAACAGTAAAAATATCAAGTGTATTAATAAGAAATGCATACAAGTTGGACTATCACATTTCACATATTGCAAATATATATATACACAAATAGATGATAGAAAATCCATTACAATTGTTGAAATAAATTTCAAAGTAAAAATAATGTAACTGGTATGACATATTCAAGGATCACAAAGAACTGTTTAAAAGGCATTTTCCACATTTTAATAGATTTTTTTAATTTTAAAAAAATTAATTTTAATTTTTTGATTACACATTAATAATGATTCATATTACTGTTTGTTTTCCTTTAGATTCAATGTTATGAGTAAACATGAATTTACCATAATGCTGTTAAACATTTGTGTCTTTTAAATTTGGTTATTTGATTATTATAAATCATTTTTCAATGAACACCTTCCTACATGCTTCCTTGTTCACTTGTTCATGTATTTTTCCTGGGTAGATATCAAGGGATAGAATTGATGACAATAGTATACATACACTTAAAAAACTAGTGCTGTTATATTTTTCTTCAAAGTGTTCATAAAAATATTTTAGTTTTCTCAGAAGTGTATGAATCTATAATTTCTCTAATTTCTCTATTCCTTTTTATATTATAAAATGCCTAAACTTTCCAATTTTAAACACAGTAAGTAGTATATGTCAACATGGTTTTAACTTGCAATTACTTTGCATTTTCATTTACTATTCTTTTACTGTTTGCATTAGAAGTTTTTACCTTCAAAATCATGAAGATGGGAAAGAAAGAAAGTGGCCAGTGTTTAGGCACCATTTGATGAGCACTGGGTTTCATTTCTCTTGGTTTTCAGAGTTGTGCTATAAGAAATAGAGCAAATGCCTTACATTCTGTGCTTTCGTGCTGGACTAGCACCATTCTCAAGTGTCCAAGGCATTTGAGTTATTGGGAAACAAGATAGCAGGTAATTTTGGAAATGTAAATCAACGCTAAACTGTGAAGCACACTTTCAATTCTACCAAGAAAATTGGGTTTTGTTTTTTAAGGGGTGAAAGACTTTAAAAATAAAACATAGCACTGGACATACTATGGACAAAGATGATAATAAATAAAAGTTAGGGATATATAAGTAGTCACATAGAAATGTATTTATGAAGAAATTATAGTTATGGTGAGATTTTTGTAAGTTTACAAATTGAAGGTTACTGCCAAAGTAAATGTGTGAAGAGAAAAGAGAAAGAACAGAGTCAGATATGACTAAAAATGTCCTTGCATGGACCACTAACAAATGTTTATTTTATTAGAAATCAAATGTTGAAGACATACATAGGACACAGCATTACAGAAATCATACAAAGAGTGACTAACTGATAGCCAATACTAGTTTTAACTTACCTATTTGAATGGACGAAAAGAGTATTCTCCATTTAACCTCTTTTAAGGACCAGATTAGATTATACAGTCACAATTAATGAATGGGTTCATTTTGTATAACTCATAAGAGCTTTCTGGAGTGCAGATAGTAGGACCTTATCTCAGTTGAATCAATTGTAGACAGAGACAATCTCCAAGTTAGAAATGAATTAATGTAGTAGATGTGACAGTCATAATATAAAGACATTCTATTGGACTTGTCTAGTCGGGACATGGTCATTCCTCAATCACAATAAGGTTTAGCAGGGTTCCTCCTAGGTCCCTGAAAAGCTAAATCTATAGCTCCCAGTCCCCTAACCATTTGCAAGTAGGCTATTGTCTCTAACTTTGTCATGAATTGCATTTTCTTTACCAACTGGCCCTTGTCTATCTTTGGAATCCCTAAATATTCTGCTCCCTATGCTTCCCTCCCAGTGGTTGAATAAACTGGGTTAGGAATTTTCTAATCATGCTGCCCTTAAATCTACACTTGGTAAATTTTAAGAAGCCATCCCAGAGACTCTGCCTTGTTCCAGACTAAGAATTCTGCAGTAAAGGAAAGAGTAATCCCGTCTTCTGAGTTGGATCAGTTTAGCAACTTTATTCTCCCCAACTTTCCCTCTCTCCCAACATCCAACTTCTGCCCTCTTTCTCTAAGAGAGGACTGGCTATAGAACAAAGAGTGGGGGAAAAAAAAAAAAAAAAAAACACCTCGATAATACCAACTTATTAATTCATAATTAGAAATACAAATGTCAAGTGAACCAAAATGCTTGATGTGGAAGAACTGCTGGATGAAAACTTAATTATAACATGATGGCCAGCTTATTATTTTACTTTAGGGAGAAAACTTCCAAAGCCAACAGGCACATTATTCAGGCAGCACATTCTCTCCCTGTGGACATATTTGTTAAGCCAAATAATAATCAATTTGTGATGATAATTTCATAAGGAAGCAAGACATATGGCTTGAATTTTAAGTGGGTTCTCCTAAAGGTAAAGCTTATATCACTGCAGACTGCAGCAAGTCTATCTAGGCATTATGCTTGAATCTCTGCACTCCTTTCCCTGGGCAGTGCTAGATGGATATGATCACCCTTTGCTTCTTTTGGTTTACCTTGTATTTAATGAAGTAAGATAGAGTTAGTAGACAAAAAGAAGAATAACATATCTCAGTTATACATTAGTAGCAAATGAAGGGAGCATAAGTGTAAAGAATAGGGAACTGAGGTAAGAGCATCGTGAATTGAGAGATCATGGGTTTTGATTAACCAAAAGATTAAACTTTTGAAAGAAAATGAGCTATACATTTTATAGGAGTTCTTAGAGAGTAATGATTGCATATTTATGATTTCAAAGATGATAAAAGGGCTTCCCAAGTGGCACTAGTGGTAAAGAATCTGCTTGCCAATACAGAAGATGCCAGACATGCAGCTTCGATCCACATGTTAGGAAGATCCCTTGGAGGAAGAAATGGCAACCCACTCCAATATTCTTGTCTGGAAATTTCCATGGACAGAGTAGCCTGCCTGGCAGACTACAGTCTATGGGGTCACAAAGAGATGGAAACAACTGAGCACACATGCACCACGAAGCAGTTGTAGAAGTTAAAAAGCTTTAGGTATGGTCATAGTGAAATGAGACAGTATGATCAGGTCCTACTGCCCACTACATTCATTTTTCCTACCAAAAAGTCCTGCAGAAAATCAATGAGCGGGGATTCAGAAACATTGAATCACTTTGTAGACTCAAACCAGTTTGAATTTAATCAAGTATCACAAGTAGCCTAAATCAATTTTCACACAGTTGGGACTATTAGTCCAAATACCTTGTTATAAGGTCACAGAAAATCAGAGGTGACAAACATCCAGTTTCATAAAAAGGGTAATAGGATAGAGAATTTGGGAAATCGTTGTCAAGGTTTAGGAAATCATGAATATTATCTTAATTTTCTTATTATGCCAAGATGTATATATTGAGAAGGATACCCAATGTGATACCTTGAAAAAGCATATTGAAAAGAGCTTCTTTCAGAAGGACTTGCTAAAAAAAGTACGTAAACCATCAAAATGAAAAAGACAATGGACCTGAACTTAGTCATTCCATGACTAAACTATTTAAGACTTTTTTGATGCCCTTTGTTATGCCAGTCTTAGGAAGGCATACACAATTAGCAAATTATTCTAAAGTAATTGAGCATATACACAATGGAGTATTACTCAGCCATTAAAAAGAATACATTTGAATCAGTTCTAATGAGGTGGATGAAACTGGAGCCTATTATACAGTGTGAAGTAAGCCAGAAAGAAAAACACCAATACAGTATACTAACACATATATATGGAATTTAGAAAGATGGTAATGATAACTCTCTATGTGAGACAGCAAAAGAGACACAGATGTATAGAACAGACTTTTAGATTCTGTGGGAGAGGGAGAGGGTGGGATGATTTGGGAGAATGGCATTGAAACATGTATACTACCAGGTAAGAAATGAATTGCCAGTCTATGTTTGATATAGGATACAGGAAGCTTGGGGATGGTGCATGGGGAGGATCCAGAGAGATGATATGGGGTGGGAAGTGGGAGGGGGGGTTCAGGTTTGGGAACTCATGTACACACGTGGCTGATTCACATCAATGTATGGCAAAACCAATACAGTATCGTAAAGCAAAATAAAATAAAACTAAAAATAAAAAAAGTAAAGTAATTGATCTAAAATCTTGCCTTTTCTTTGGTTACTTAAAGCTTTTAAGATAATTCATTTAGAAAGTAAATTCTATTTCCATACTCTCTTCACATACAGAAGAGAGATCTGAGCTGAAGAATTAGGCAAAATAAAAGTTCTTTACATATTTACTTCTTTAATGTGTGAGATATCTTTTTATTAAAGAAAGAGTCTCAGAGATGTTAAAATTACTTGTAATATATTCTGTCACATGCAAGGTGAGTACTTGCTGTAGAAAGTTTGGGGACTTTATGCACATGATTGTTGAATCATTACATTTATAAAAGGGAAGAAACATTTTTTGAGTGCCTGGAAAAGACAGAGAAGTTGTTAATGTTTTGCTGTGGTTGTCTGGTTACTGTAATCTGATACTTGTATCAGTTATTCATCATATAATTCCTATTAGGATACAAAGGTAGGGATTTGAGGAGCATTTAAGTTTCTATTTTGCAGCTTTGATTTGTCCTGAAGAGAACTGTTATGCCATGTGGGAGAAAGAAGACCTCACTCCATTCCTCTAGCTGAGTTGGTAATGTACATGAGCTTAATCTTTTAATCCATGCCTTAAATTTCACTAAGAGAAAAATACATACCTCTAAGGACACTGGTCCTGCTGATTATTGCTACTTGGAAGGCAGCTACTCAGAATATAGTTCTTTTTTATGTTTCCTAGTGACTGAAATGATTGACACCAACAAGGCTAATCTGATTTGTAAGAATAATTGAGGTCAATATGTTCAGGCTAGAGGGTGGAAGAGTTACTATTAAATATAAATGAAATCATAATCTTCTCTATCTAAATGATAAGTACAGAGAAAGTCAGGAACAACTCAAGTAAAATTCAGCCTAAATAATTATAAGAAGTGAAAGACGAAATGCTTGGGTTATTATGTCTACCTGACATTTCATGGAAGACTGAGCCGATGAAAAACATCATTACAGCATAAAATAAGCTATCATATCTAAATTACTTATCACTGAACATAATTAAAATCTTCTTAGTAATTTAATTGCACACCATAGTACATACAGGAAAAATGAGCACATTCCTTAGCAAAATATCACCTGAATCTCTATAGTGGGTTCACATTCCAGAAAACACTGGGTTGATGAAGTTTAAAACAATAGCAATGCAATTCACCATTAAATATATGTATATCGTTATAAAATAGTCTCTAATGAAAATCAGTGAATTTTTTTCGGATTGTAAGCATATATAACATCAAATCTATAAGGGCATGAGACTTTACTCATCTATTTTTCCATTACACAATCATTTGCAGGACATTTTTAACATGCTCATTCAGTACAATGCTCCTGGCACAATGTGAGCTGATAATAATTTTGGTTTGATAAATATGAATAACTGTAAAAGATATAATGCTGTTTTGAATTCATGTACTTACAAACTTTTAAAATATTTTTTCTTTTGGATCAGGATCATTTGGATAAGTAAAAAATATATACAATACAAATAAAATTGGTAGATTCCAAGAGTAGAAATATATTTATTGCTAAATATGACTCCAAAAGGTACTTTAGAAAATTAAAATTCAAACAAAATGAAAATAATGTCTCCCACATATTTTTAAATTTCCCAGTTAAGCATATTTAGATTAAAAGGAGCATTGCTAAATACTGTGTTGACAATAACTAAAGGTATCACAGGCTCATGTGTCGAGATGGCAATGGCATTATGGTTCCCCCTTGCAGGACATTTCCACTTTTCCTGTGTGCTCCTACTCTTCAAAAGAAAAGGATGAGCTTCCTTTTGAAATGAGATTGCAGCTGGGAAGTCACAATCTCAATCAAAATAATAAAGCAGTTATATCCAACAATGCCTAGCTAAGCATATCCTTTACCTGAAAAAGTTTTCTTGTATACCGACAGCTTCACCATGGTCTATTTTTGCCCACCACTAGGATAACTACTGATCTTTTTTTCCAATTTTTCCATGTAAATTAATATTTATAATTTTATATTCAAGTAATCACAAAGAAGTTACTGATTCTTCTCTGATTCCAGCACTCAGTATAATTTTTTTTTTTTTTAGTTAATACTGAGAAGTATTTCAATACATGGATATATCACAATGTATACATTTCTGGTCAACATTTGGGTTGTTTCAACTTTTGGGATATGACAAAAATGCTGCTAAAGAAAGCTGTGTACAAGTCTTTCTATCATCATATAGTATAGCCATATTATTCTGTCCAAGTCTATAGTAATGTCTCCTCTCTCATTCTTGATATTGGAATATTTTTGTCTTGTTTTCTTCTTGATTGATCTGACTAGAAATTTACCATGTTTTCCCTGAAGAACAAATATTTGAATTCATTGATTTTTCTTCATAATTTTCTTTTTTATATTTTTCTTATGATTTTTCCCATCTCCTTTGGGTTTGCTTAGTGATTCTTGTCTAATTTCTTTTGAGAAAGATGAAGTCATTGGTGAGAGATCTTTCTTATTTTCTACTATAGGCATTTGGTATCATTAGTTCTGTTCAGTTGCTCAGTAGTGTCCAGTTCTTTGCAACCCCATGGACTGCAGTATGCCAGGCCTCGCTATTCAATGCCAACTCCTGGAGTTTACTCAAAGTCATGTCCGTTGAGTCAGTGATGCCATCAAACCATCCTCTATTGACTCCTTCTCTTACCACCTTCAATCTTTCCCAGCATCAGAGTCTTTTCAAATGTCAGTTCTTCACATCAGTTGATCAAAGTATTGGAATTTCAGCTTCAGCATAAGTCCTTCTAATGAATATTCAGGACTGATCTCCTTTAGGATGGATTGGTTGGATCTCCTTGCCATCCAAAGGGCTCTCAAGAGTCTTCTCCAACACCACAGTTCAAAAGCGTCAATTCTTCAGTGCTCAGCTTTCTTTATAGTTCATCTCTCACATCCATATATGTCTACTGGAAAAACCGTAGCTTTGATTAGACTGGACTTTGTTGACAAATTAATGTCTCTGCTTTTTAATATTATGTCTAGGTTGATCATAACATTTCTCCCAAGGAGCAAGCGTCTTTTAATTTCATGGTTGCAGTCATCATTTCCACTGATTTTGGAGTTGGGAAAAAAAAAAAAAAAAGTCTCTATTTCCATTGTTTCCCCAACTATTTGCCATGAAGTGATGGCACCAGATGCCATGATCTTAGTTTTCTGAATGTTGAGTTTTAGGCCAACTTTTTCACTCTCTTCTGGTATTATAAACACCATAATACCTTTTAAGGAGAGTTTTATCATTTTTATATGTTGTATTTTATTATTTTGTTCAGTTCAGTTCAGTCACTCAGTCGTGTCCGACTCTTTGCAACCCCATGAATTGCAGCATGCCAGGCCTCCCTGTCCATAACCATCTCTCGGAGTTCACTCAGACTCACGCCCATCAAGTTCGTGATGCCATCCAGCCATCTATCCTGGGTCATCCCCTTTTCCTCCTGCCCCCAATCCCCCCCAGCATCAGAGTCTTTTCCAATGAGTCAACTCTTTGCATGAGGTGGCCAAAGTACTGGAGCTTCAGCTTTAGCATCATTCCTTCTAAAGAAATCCCAGGGTTGATCTCCTTCATAATGGACCGGTTGGATCTCCTTGCAGTCCAAGGGACCCTCAAGAGTCTTCTCCAACACCACAGTTCAGACGCATCAATTCTTCGGTGCTCAGCCTTCTTCACAGTCCAACTCTCACATCCATGCATGACCACAGGAGAAACCATAGCCTTGACTAGGCGGAGCTTAGTGGGCAAAGTAATGTCTCTGCTTTTGAATATACTATCTAGATTGGTCATAACTTTTCTTCCAAGGAGTAAGCGTCTTTTACTTTCATGGCTGCAATCACCATCTGCAGTGATTTTGGAGCCCCCCAAAATAAATTCTGACACTGTTTCTACTGTTTCCCCATCTATTTCCCATGAAGTGATGGGACCAGATGCCATGATCTTCGTTTTCTGAATGTTGAGCTTTAAGCCAACTTTTTCACTCTCCTCTTTCACTTTCATAAAGAGGCGTTTTAGCTCCTCTTCACTCTGCCATAAGGGTGGTGTCATCTGCATATCTGAGGTTATTGATATTTCTCCCAGCAATCTTGATTCCAGCTTGTGCTTCTTCCAGTCCAGAGTTTCTCATGATGTACTCTGCATAGAAGTTAAATAAGCAGAGTGACAATATACAGCCTTGTTGTACTCCTCTTCCTATTTGGAACCAGTCTGTTGTTCCATGTCCAGTTCTAACTGTTGCTTCCTGACCTGCATATAGGTTTCTCAAGAGGCACGTCAGCTGGTCTGGTATTCCCATCTCTTTCAGAATTTTCCACAGTTTTTTGTGATCTACACAGTCAAAGACTTTGTCATAGTCAATCAAGCAGAAATAGATGTTTTTCTGGAACTCTTTTGCTTTATCCATGATCCAGCAAATGTTGACAACATGATCTCTGGTTCCTCTGCCTTTTCTAAAACGAACTTGAACATCAGGGAGTTCATGGTTCACGTATTGCTGAAGTCAGGCTTGGAGAATTTTGAGCATTACTTTACTAGCATGTGCGATGAGTTCATTTGTGTGGTAGTTTGAGCATTCTTTGGTATTGCCTTTCTTTGGAATTGGAATGAAAAGTGACCTTTTCCAGTCCTCTGGCCACTGCTGAGTTTTCCAAATTTGCTGGCATATTGAGAGCAGCACTTTTACAGCATCATCTTTCAGGATTTGAAACCAGCTCAACTGGAATTCCATCACCTCCACTAGCTTTGTTCGTAGTGATGCTTTCTAACGCCCACTTGACTTTACTTTCCAAGATGTCTGGCTCTAGATTAGTGATCACATCCTCATGATTATCTGGGTCGTGAAGATCTTTTTTGTACAGTTATTCCGTGTATTCTTGCCACCTCTTCTTAATATCTTCTGCTTCTTTTAGGTCCAGACCATTTCTGTCCTTTATCGAGCCCATCTTTGCATGAAATGTTCCCTTGGTATCTCTAATTTTCTTGAAGAGATCTCTAGTCTTTCCCATTCTGTTGTTTCCCTCTATTTCTTTGCATTGATTGCTGAAGAAGGCTTTCTTATCTCTTCTTGCTACTCTTTGAATCTCTGCATTCAGATGCTTATATCTTTCCTTTTCTCCTTTGCTTTTCGGCTCTCTTCTTTTCATAGCTATTTGTAAGGCCTCCCCAGCCAGCCATTTTGCTTGTTTGCATTTCTTTTCCTTGGGGATGGTCTTGATCCCTTTCTCCCATACAATGTCACGAACCTCATTCCATAGCTCATCAGGCACTCTATCTATCAGATCTAGACCCTTAAATCTATTTTACACTTCCACTGTATAATCACTTCAACATAAATATTTGTTTTCACTTTTTTGTAGCTTTTCAATCTATTTTTAATTGAGATCTGTTGCTCAACGTTTAAATATTTGACAATTTTGAGAGATCATTCTCTTTTTGAGTATTAATCTAATTCATTGTGAACAGAGTAGGATATGCTTTGTATGGCTTCTTTTAAATTTACTGAAACATTTTTTATGACCTATCTTGTTAAATGTTTCATGTCCTCTTGAAAAGCCATTCTGTTGGATTTGAGGTGAGAGTCTATAAATGTCTATTAGATAAAATTGAGTAATGGCATTTTTATATATGCTTACTGGCTTACTGATTATCTGTCTACTTATCCTCTCAGTTATTGAGAGTAGTATTGAATTCTTCAACTATAATTTTGAATTTGTCTAGTTTCCCTTGCAATTCTATCAGTTATTGCTTTGTCTGTTTTGAAGCTCTGTTATTAAGAGAATGACATTTAAGACTGCCATGTTCACATGATGCCTTAACCCCTTCAACACTATCAAATGGATTTCTTTACCCCTAGCAATATTTTTTGCTTTGAAAACTTTTTTTCCAAAATTAATATAGCCACTAAAACTTTCCTTTTTCTCCTCTATTTTCTTTTTTTTTCCCTTATTTCTCTTTTCATAGTTGTGTAAACAAGAGATCTTAGATGGCTTGGCTAGGTTCTCTGCTTAGGGTCAAAAAGGATGCTATTAAGATTTTGGTTGCATTGGAAAGTCATCAGAAGACTTACCAGAAGAATTATCTTCTAAACCCATTCACATGGCTGGAATAATCTAGTTCCTTGTGATTTTAGGATGAAGTTCCCTGTGTCCTCATTAGTTTTCCATTAAGGATTGTTTTGGTTCCCAGAAACCACTCTCAGGTTCTTGTACTTTGCCTTCAGTAACCAATCCAGCACCAGTACAACAAATTCAGCACAATGAATTTAGTTCTTCTCATTCACTGAATATCTACAACTTTGTTTTCTGTAACCACACACACACACACCATGTGCTTTTAAGGGCTCGTGCACTTAGACCAACTCCAGCCCTAATCTTCATTTGATTAACTTAAGTCAAATAATGGACACTTAAAACCTGGATGTCATTTGCCATGAAACATAACAGAATTAGGACATAAGAGCCCATCTTATTCATACTTCCATGGATAAGGGAAGGAAATTAGGCATGGAGGTGGAGGCAACTTAGAAGACTATTATATTCTTCCATGTTCAACTTAGTCTTTGTCTCTTGGTAAAGAATCTGCCTGAAATGCAGGAGATGTGGGTTCAATCCCTGGGTTGGAAAGGTCCCCTAGAGAAGGGAATAGCAACCCACTCCAGTATTCTTGCCTGGAGAATCCTATGGACAGAAGAGCCTGGTGGGCTACAGTTCATGGAGTCACAAAAATTTTGATCATACTGAGCAACTCACACACATCTCCTATAAATGCTGCACTACTGTTCAAAATAGAGCACATTTCAAAGTTTCCTGGCTCTACTATTAACATCATTTGTCTAAAACACAAGTTCATTGCTTAGTCATGTTTAATTTTCCTTTCCTACAAGTTTTGCCTAATTAGCCATCAAATTTGATCCACAATGCTTCTGAAATGATGTTCAGTTCAATTCCGTTCAGTCGCTCAGTCGAGTCCGACTCTGCGACCCCATGAACAGCAGCATGCCAGGCCTCCCTGCTGCTGCTGCTGCTGCTGCTGCTAAGTCGCTTCAGTTGTGTCCGACTCTGTGTGACCCCAGAGACGGCAGCCCACCAGGCTCCTCTGTCCCTGGGATTCTCCAGGCAAGAGTACTATCCATCACCAACTCCAAGAGTCCATCCAAATCCATGTCTATTGAGTCAGTGATACCATCCAACCATCTCATCCTCTGTCATCCCCTTCCCCTCCTGTCCTCAATCTTTCCCAGCATCAGGGTCTTTTCGAATGAGTCAGCTCTTCAGATCAGCTGGCCAAAGTATTGGAGTTTCAGCTTCAACCTCAGTCCTTCCAATGAACACCCAGGACTGACCTTTATTATGGACTGGTTGGATCTCCTTGCAGTCCAAGGGACTCTCAAGAGTCTTCTCCAACACCACAGTTCAAAAGCATCAATTCTTCTGGACTCAGCTTTCCTTAGAGTCCAGCTCTCACATCCATACATGACCACTGGCAAAACAGTAGCCTTGACTAGATGGAACTTTGTTGACAAATTAATGTCTCTGCTTTTTAATATGCTGTCTATGTTGGTCATAATGTTCCTTCCAAGGAGTAAGCATCTTTTAACTTCATGGCTGCAGTCACCATCTGCAGTGATTTTGGAGCCCAGAAAAATAAAGTCTGGCACTGTTTCCACTCTTTCCCCATCAATTTGCCATGAAGTGATGGGACCAGATGCTGTGATCTTAGCCTTCTGAATGTTGAGCTTTAAGCCAACTTTTCACTCTCTTCTTTCACTTTCATCAAGAGGCTCTTTAGTTCTTCTTCACTTTCTGCCATCAGCATGTTTTCATCTGCATATCTGAGGTTATTGATGTTTCTCCCGGCAATCTTGATTCCAGCTTGTGCTTCTTCCAGTCCAGCATTTCTCATGATGTACTCTGCATAGAAGTTAAATAAGTAGGGTGACAATATACAGCCTTTACATACTCCTTTTTCTATTTGGAACCAGTCTGTTGTTTCATGTCCAGTTCTAACTGTTGCTTCCTGACCTGCATACAGATTTCTCAAGAGGCAGGTCAGGTGGTCTTGTATTCCCATCCCTTTCAGAATTTTCCACAGTTTATTGTGATCCACACAGCCAAAGGCTTTGGCATTGTCAATAAAGCAGAAATAGGTGTTTTTCTGGAACACTCTTGCTTTTTTGAAATGATGTTCATATCATCTCTAATGTTATTATCATTAATTATGATCTTCTTTATCTTTTAACTTGTACTATACAATAGCATCTAAGCCAGTAGAGAGACATTGCCAGTCTCTCCCAGCTAATATTGAATTTGTATGACATTTTATAACTTTTAAAATGTCTTCATACGTATTATTTAATTCTTGTGGCAATTCTATTCATTCAATATGCAGTTAGAGTCACTGTGCAAAAGTTAAACAGTTACCTTCTCACAGCTAGTAACTTATTTGTCATCAAATTGTGCTTTACCCATCTTCTTTTTCAAGAGGACTCTAGCTTTTATCTTTTTACCTGAAATATAATTGATTTAAAATATATTAGTTCAGATATATAACAGTGATTTTATATTTTATAGAACATGCTTCATTTAAAGTTACTACAAATCAATGGCCATATTTCCCAGTGCTGTTTAATATATCCCTGTTGCTTACATATTTTGCACATAAAACTTTGTATCATCTAATCTCATAACCCTATCTTGACCTCCCTCCTACACTCTCCCCAGTGACAACAACTAGTTTGCTGTTTCTATCTAGGAGTTTGTTAGTGTTATTGATATTTGTTTGTTTTACTTTTTAGATTTTGAAAATAAATAGTAACAAAGAGTAATAGTGTTTCTCTGACTTATTTCACTAACAACAACAACAAAAAAGGCTCTCTAGGACCATTCACATGGTTGCAAAAACAACAATTTTCTTTTTCATTTTTTAAATGACTGAGTAATATTCCTTTGTACATATATACCAGATCTTCTTTATACTTTCATCTTTTGATAGACACTTAGGTTGCTTACATATCTTAACTATCTGAAATAATTAGCTATAAACATTGGAAAGCATGTATTTTTTCAAAATTGTGTTTTTGTTTTCCTTGCATTCATACTCAGAAGTGGAACTGCTGGATCATATGCTAGTTCTATTTGTAATATTTTGAAGAAACTCCATGTGTTTTCCATAGCAAATGTGCCAATTTACATTCTGAACAGCTGTACAAGGGTTTCCCTTGCTCCACCACCTTGCCAAAGTTTCTTATTTGTGTTCTTTTTGATGAAAGACATTCTAATAGCTGTGAAGTAGTGTCTCAATGTGTTTTGTTGCTGTTGTTTTAGAAAGATTTAGAGATTGACTGTTTTATTTTCTAAACAGAAAGCAGATGGAGCTCCAACTCAGCACCTTGTGGGCTTCTTGTCTCTCTCTGTGCCCTCAATGAGGTTTTGATTTGCATTTTTTTATGATTAGCAATATTTAGCACCTTTTCATGTGCCTGTGAGTCATCTTCATGTCTTCTTTTGGAAAAGTGCCTCTTGGGTCTTCTGTCTATTTTTTAATCAGTTTTTTTTTTTTTTTTTTTCCAAATCAGGTTTCCTTAGCTGCTTTCATATTTTGAATATTATTGTATATTTTGGATGGCAATATCATTTGGAAATGTTTTCCCATTCAGTAGGTTGTCTTTTCAGTTTTGTGATGGTCTTATTTCTTGTTCAAAAGCTTTTAAGTTCAATTTGTTAAACTAAACTCCGATTTGTTTATTTTATTTCTTTTGCCTTAGAAGACAGATCTACAGAATCAGTGCAATGATTTATGTCAAAGAGTGTTCTGTTTATGATATCTTCCACTAATTTTATGGTTTTAAGTCTTACTTTGAGACCTTTAATTCATTTTGAGGGCATTTTTGTACCTGGTATAAGGAAAGGTTCTGGTTTCATTGTTTCACAAGGATCTATTCAGTTTTCCCAGTACAACTATTGACAAGGATATATTTTCTCCATTTTATATTCTTGTCTCCTTTGTCATATGTTAATTACCTGTAGTGTTTGGGTTTGTTGTTTGGGTCTTTATTCTGTTTCACTGATCTATGTGACTGCGCTTTTTGTCAAAGCCATGCTATTGTGATTACTGCAGCTTTGTAATATAGTCTAAAGTCAGAGAGCATGATGCTCAAGGCTTTCTTTCCTTTGTCCCTATGTCCCTGTTTCCTGTGTCCATGATATAAAAATTTAATAGAAATTTGAATATTATTTTTAAAGTATTTTTAAAATATTTTCTTTTCCTAAGAACACATTATGATTCAGGAGAGATATAAAAAGGATCTGAATTAGGAATATAACATCAGGGATCAAATGAATAAGGGAGCTGGAAAAGACAAGTAAGAAATACAATTTTAAAAATGTGACACATGAGTTTACATGAGAATCAAAGAGGTCAAATAAGAAAATGACTCTTCACAGTTTGAATCTAAGTAGGGGCTTTCCAACACACAAGTGCTACTAACAGAAATAGACAATTAGATATGTTAGCACATTTTAATCGAAAGAAACTGAATAGCTAAAAAAAGGTAATGTGAAAAAAATTATAAAAGACATAAAACTTTTGTAGGATAAATAATAGAAGGCAACAATATATAAAAACGGAGTATTACTTTAGTACTATGACCGTGTAATGTGGAAAGTGAAGTTGCTCAGTCGTGTCTGACTCTGTGATCCCATGGACTGTGGCCAGCCAGGCTCCTCCATCCATGGGATTTTCCAGGCAAGAATACTGGTGTGGGTTGCAATTTTCTCCAGGGGGTCTTCCCAAACCAAGGATTGAACCCAGATCTCCACTTTGCAGGCAGACTCTTTACAATCTGAGCCACCAGAGAATCCCACTATGACCTAGTAAACCCATATAAATTGTCTCTTAAAGGAGGTTTTCACACTGCTATTAAATTAGAAGGAATGAGGCCTGTTAAGTGAACAAAGAAGAGTTTTCCTCAAGGAAGGAGCAATATCCTCAGGTTGTGAAGGAACCTGTAATGTTCAAATAATAAAAAGAAATTTGGGAAGGCTGGAGGACACAGAACAGAGGGAAGAATCGGAAGTGGTCAGGGAGTTGGAGATCAGGTGAAAAGAATGAGTTTTATTTCTGTTGTAATGGGTAGCTATTTTGAGCTTAAGATTCGTACCTGGTAAATAATATGATCATAGTCTGTATTAATAAAAACCAATTTATTTCATTAAAAAATATCTCTACTGTGTAAAGGCGAGTTATAGTGGCACAAAAATTGAAGTATTAAAGACTGATTCAGAAGATTTTGTAAACATCCAGGAGAGAATTGATGAGAAGTCACACCACAGAGATGCTCAGCATCTCCAATCATCAGGAAGGTGCAACTAAAAACCACAGTGAGACAGCACCTCACACCTGTTAAAATGGCTATTATCAAAAAGCTAAGAGACACTAAATGGGGATGATGTGAAGAAGAAACTCTGAAAACTCTAGTGAGAAACCAAAGAAACTCTGGTGAACTGGTGGTGGAAATGTAAATTGGGTCAGCCACTGTGGAAAACAATATTGTTGCTCTTTAGTTGCTAAGTCATGTCCAATTCTTTTGCCACCCTATGGACTGTAACACCCCACACGTCTCTGCCTATGGGATTCCCCAGGTAAGAATATTGTAGTGGGTTGCCACTTCCTTTCTCCTGGCAATTTTTCTGACACAAGGAGCGACCCCATGGCTCCTGCTGTGTCTCCTGAATTGCAAGTGGATTCTTTACCACTAAGCCACCAGGGAAGCACTGGAAAACAGTATATAGACCCTCTCCCCCCAAAAAATTACTACTATCAAATGACACAGAAATGCTGGTTCTGGACATACATCCAAAGGAAATGAAATCACCATTTATCACTATCACTATTGGTAGCTTAAGGTAGGTATTAGAGAAAAAAAAAAAAAAAGCATTATATCCACAAATGTCATGGAATAACCTAATTCCACATGATAATGCAAATATTATTACCTAACAATGTAAAGGTAGCATTAGATACATTTAATAAGTTTAATAATAGAAATACAGAACTTAATAATCAAAAGTCTCTGATTAATTGGTCCTCAGTTCTTCCTGAATAAACGTAAACACCTGGAAGAGCTTTTAGATAATTGTAAGACTTGGCCATTGGCCTCCTGTCTCTGCTCCAGAAATTGGGATTTAAATAGTTGAGCATTTTTTAGAGTTCTCCACAGTACTTTATACTATACACCCACGTTTGAGAACAACTGCCTTCAGACATTGCTCCACAACTCTGAATTGTGTTATTTCTCCTCAATATTTTAACCTCTGTCAGATTCGATCTGAGCTTCTATTCACACTTTTCTATAGCACTATGCTTCTTGTATGAATCTGTCTCTAGGATTCTTGTAAGCATATGGTACATAAGATGGATGAACAGAAATACTCCCTGATTTCTATGGAAATTTAGAGATTTTGAAAATATATAATTTTTGACATTATAATATATTAAGGATTCCCTCAACTTATAAATACTAGTGATTTGTGATCCTGTTGGACTTCATTTATTTTACAAATGTTTAGCTATTCCTTTTCATGATTCAGATGTGACTTCAAACCGTGCTTGAAGGGAAGAAAATGCATAGCTGCAGTGTTTTATTGAAGTACCAAAGCCATTCAACAGAGTGATTGCCTTTCTGTCTTACTTATTATTATATACTACTATATATACATATAAATATATATATATATGAATTTTCTGCTATTGAATAAGAAAACATCTCTCTTTTGTTGTGTGTTCCCACATATCATGTATCCTGATAATAATAAATCTGTTTTCTCTCAACATTCTTCTGTGAATTGATTTAGTTTTATGTAGCAGGACATTTAAACAGACTTTTCAATTCATATAGCATGTATCGTTAAAAGTGTAATTGAAATAACAAGTCCGTGAGATGCCTTAAGATTTCAAGACCATATTTACAGGGTACAGAGCTATCAAATTAGGACTGAAAAATTTTCTTTTTCCTTGGGGTTGCTGTTTGCAAAAATAAATTTTTATGTCAGTATTTAAACATATTGGTGTTAATAAAGATGAAAAACCTAATTACTTTCTATCAACTATTATGTCTATATTCATAAAGTTGTAAACAATTATTTATGTGACACACCCATGTGAATTGTCAAGTGCAATAACCCTTACAAAACTGGGGTTTGAAACTGCCAGGAGTTCCTTGAAATGGCAAAGTGTTTTTAAGCAAACAGAGACATTAACAGAGAAGACATATTTTAATAAACTATTCAGATATGATAGCTATCATATGCACATTATGGTCAGTCACAGATTAGACAAAGAAAGATGCACAAATAATGTTTTCAGAAAATTATTATCTGAAAATAAAATTAAGGAAGTTTCTTCTAAGTAACTGAAAGTGAAAGTCGCTCAGTCGTGTCCAACTCTTTGCAACCCCATGAACTGTAGCCCACCAGTTCCTCTATCCATGAAATTCTCCAGGCAAGAATACTGAAGTGGGTAGCCATTCCCTTCTCCCAGGGGATCTTCCCAACCCAGGGATCAAACCCAGGTCTCCCACATTGCAAGAATATTTTTTACCATCCGAGCCACCAGGAAAGCCCAAGAATACAGGAGTGGGGAGCCTATCTCTTCTCCAAGGGATCTTCTAGATCCACAAATTGAATCAGGGTCTCCTGCATTGCAGGCAGATTCTTTACGAGCTGAGGTCCATAAATCTGTTTTTTTGGATAATATGGCTCATCTGAATGGGATCTGAGTGAATTCATTTGGTCCCTTTTAATATGATATTTCTATTTTAGCTGATTTCTGCAATTCATTTAATAAATGATAGGAGACAATTTCCCATAAGTAGCCCATATTTCTGCATGTCTTGCAAGCAAAGACATTGACAGTCTACAGCAGAGTAGCTATCTTTTTAACGACAGTTGCATAATATACAAAGAGCTTTGGGAAATAAAGATCAAGTCTTCTAGAGGGCAGATATGTTTGCTGTCCAAGAAAATATAGTAACACCTTCTGGGACAGTAGTAGGGCATGTTTGCTTGAAACCTCTTGTAAAAGATTAAGACTTTAAATTCAATATTCTTTAGCTTGGAGAAGTCTGAATGATTTTCTAGGCAGCTTCTACCTAGAACCAACTGCTTCTCTTTCCTAGAAGCCCCTCAACATAAAATCATCACATTGAATTGGCCAGGAGAGATGAATGTGTTATCTTATTATTGATCTCCTAGAATGTAGGCAGAGATGGCTACCTGGAAAAAAACATAAAAATAAAAAATGTTAGGTACTGTGAGAAATAAAAGTGGAGGATGAATTCAATGTAAGGAACCCAAACTGGATACTATCTCTGAAAAATGCCTTCATAATTTTATTTTATTTTTAATCTTTTTTTCCTTCATAATTTTAAAAGGATAGTTTGTGTTTAAGTTTGATATTGATATTACCATGTATTATCTGGTCACTCTAGGCTGAATTATTATTTTGAATATTTTCTTAATTTATCATCTAGACTTTTCCAACTATAGAATTTTGTCATCTACAAAGAGTAATAATAGTTCAAAAGAGGAAGAAAATATATATACCTACCTTCTTTCTCTCTTTAAACTAGTAAAACCGAAACAACATTAAACAATAGTGATTGAAATAGCCATTCTTGATTAATTCATCTTTAAATCGTGTTGTTTCCTGAGTCAATCAATTAAAAGTGCCTTCAATCCAAATAACAAGAAAATTTTGGCAGCTTGATGAATTTAGTAAAATATTACATTTTTATTACAAATATTAAGAATAACAATGAAATAATAATGCATATTGAATAAGAGCTCCATACTTGGTATGAAACCACATTATAAAACCACTTAAAATAAGTCATTTTGATAGTGGCACAGGAATAGACTTGATTTTTTAAGGATATTATAATGTGTGGTAATTTTTATAGAAGAAATAAAAAACAAATATAAGAATTACTCATTTAAGTAATATTATAAGGTCAACTGGCCAACCCTAATAATATTCCTTTTTTTTTTTTTTCAATTACAGTCCTTTCTTTTATTGGAGTTTCAAATTTTAAAAACTGAAAGTAAAGCAATAATTCAGTGGTTCAGATAAAAGAAAAGCATCTTTACCTGAGTTACCCATCAGGCCTACTCTGACCTGCCCTAGCTCTTCCCAGAACAAGTTTCTGGGTATCTAAACAAAATGGTTTGCATGTCGACTCCATTAAAATTCATCGATACTACAGGGGTCAACTAACTATGAGAACAGTTCTCATACCTATTAAATGTACACAGTCCACAGTGAGACCTCTATAGAGGTCTGCAAAATGCTCTCCAGAGTAGTTTCTTTGGGGCCCAATAAGGTAGAGATTTCCTGCAAGGATTTTTTTCCCCCAGACGTAGGGTTGTTTATAGGGTCTTTCACTTATACAAGTTCCCTGGTGTACAAGAACTGATCATTGACAGAAGTTTTTCTCATTCAGAGAATTCATAAGGTCCTTCATCAGATTTTTTTTGGAGGGAGGGGCTTGCAAACCGAAGAAGGCTCTCCACTTAATGCTTTTGCCACATTCAAGGCAAATACACAAATTTTCACCTGTATGGCTTCTCTGATAGGTAATAAAGTCACAGTTATGTTAAGAGACTTTTTTCACAACTGTTGGGGTTTCTTTCCAGTGGGGCTTTCTGACATCCAATGAGGCGTGCATACTGTCTGAAGCACTGTTTCACAGGGCATTAAAAAAATATCCTCTGATCTGATTTATCTTGGAATGAGGAGAGGTGAGCACTGCTAGAGAGCTTTCTCACATTCACCGAACTTATGTTTCCCACCTATATAAATCCTCTTGTGGGTGATCAGACATGAGCTTGGACTGAGGTTTTCCAAAAACTCAGAGCATCTGTAAGGTTTCTCACTGGAGTGATTGATACGGTTCTGTAAAGACAGCTCTCTGGTCAAACCGTTTCTCAAGTTCCTACAGCTACAGATTTTCCGGTCCCCAATAAAGTCTGAGCTCTGAGGAGAGTCTGAGATTTGCTTTGAGTTCTCCATCTTAAGTGAGTTCTCTTACATTGTAAACACATTCTTTTTTTTTTTTTTTTTAATGGTATAACAACTTCTTGCCTGGTCAAGACATCTGTGAGGCTTCTGATACATGGGGAGGGCTGAGCTCAAGACCTTTCTCAGCCACATTACAGAAATATGGTTTTTCACCAATGTGGATTGTCTGATTTTGAAGAAGGGCTGAGCTCTGATGAAAGCTTTTATCACAGACACTGTATTTATAATGCAGCTCCTCTGTCTGAGTTCTCATTTTCTGTTAGGCAACAAAGTCCATGCCTAAGAGGAAGCCACTCTCACATGCAGACCACTGATGTGGTTTCTCTTCCATGTGAATTCTTTGATGCACAATAAGGTCTGAACTACAGCTGAAGCTCTTCTCATATTCAAGGCATTTAAAAGTGTGAGTGTGAGTTGCCTGGTGCCTAATGAGGTTGGCACTCAGGGTAAAACTTCTCATACATTCCAAGCATTTATACGGCTTCTCACCTGTGTGGACTCTCTGGTGTACAATAAGGTCTGATTTCTGGCCAAAGCATTTCTCACAGGCACCACACTTATAGGGCTTCTCCCTAGTATGTACTCTTTTATGAACAATGAAGGCTGACCGATGTCGGTAACTTTTCTCACACTTATTACATTTTTAGGGTCTTTCACCAGTGTGAGTTCTCTGGTGGTTAATAAGATCGGATTTCCCACTAAAAGCTTTTTCACACTCCAGACACTTAAACGGTTTCTCACCCATGTGAGTTCTTCGGTGCCTTATGAAGTTTATAGTTCGGCTGAAGCATTTATCACACTCACTACACAGATATGGTTTCTCGCCTGTATGGCTTCGCTGGTGGACAAGCAGATCAGAGCTCTGACCAAAATTCTTGCCACAGATATCACATGTATAGAATTTTTTACCTGCATGCGTTCTCTGGTGTCCTGAAAGGGCTGAGTGATGCCAAAAGCTCTTCTCACATTTGCTACATTTATAAGGTTTCTCATAACTGTGGATCCTCTGATGTGAAATTAGATCTGAGCTTTGGATGAAGGTTTTCTCACGCATATCACATCTATAAGTTTTCTCCCCAGTGTGAGTTCTCTCACACATAATAAGAGCTAAGTTTTCACAAAAGTTTTGTTCACATTCAAGGCACTTGTATATCTGATCATCTATTTGAGTAATCTCACGCACATGAATAAAAATCTTTTTACCCTTCTGAGGGCATACATGATATATTTTCCTTTTTTGAGTTCTCTGATTATATCTCTCTTCTGAAGTGTACATTTTCTATGGCTCTCTCCTAGGGAGTTTTCCACTGGTCTTCCTGACCCATCATTTTCTGCATAGTCATTTTCTCGATAAGAACTTGAAAGATACATCTGTCTTAGGCCTTTCAGTCATGAGCAGTTTCTCTTTACAAGTTTCCAGCATTGCATGCACTCGTTCTTTATGTGGTATTTACAACCCATAACAAGAAAGACTCAAGACTGTCTTCCTTTTGGCTCCAAAAGGTCTCCAGTCCATAGTTATTAACAATACTCAATTCTTCCCTCTCCTGGGAGGCCAACGAGAGCCAGGAGCATCCTTGTTTGTGCGGCTGGGCAAGGGTAGCTGGGGCGAGGGCATCCAGTGTGCGATTTAAGGGCCAACAAGGCCAGCTAGCTTCCCAAGCCCTTTCAGCCTGGCTGGGAAGCCATAATATTTCAAAATTAATTATCTTTGACTGAAATATCTAATTTTCATCAACTTTTCTTTCAACTATTCTCCCATGAACACAGAATAAGGTTTTAAAGATGTTCAATTTTAGCATTGTTTGCAATAGAAAAACTGGGGCAGGAAAAAAGGCAGAGCACAAACCTTAAAAGAATGATTTAGCCATTGAAAGCAGAACATTAATTGGTTAGAATCAGGTAGGTCCAACACAGCAGATGATTGACTTCCACTAGACCTTGGGCTGCAGTATATACTCATTGCAATACATTAGTGAGCTATCTGACATACTCACCAAGGCCAACCTTAAAAGGTCAAAAAGTGGGTGGTGGCCCAGTTCCTGGAAATCCCTGACGATTCCCTAAAATAGTTGGAATAATCCTCCTACTCATTAGCCTATGAAATGACAGCTCATGAAAAATAATCACCACATATTTGGGGGATTCTAAAGGAGATCAGCCCTGGGTGTTCTTTGAAAGGAATGATACTAAAGCTGAAACTCCAATACTTTGGCCACCTCATGAGAAGAGTTGACTCATTGAGGAAAGACTGATGCTGAGAGGGATTAGGGGCAGGAGGAAAAGGGGACAACAGAGGATGAGATGGCTGGATGGCATCACTGACTCGATGGACGTGAGTCTGAGTGAACTCTGGGAGTTGGTGATGGACAGGGAGGCCTGGCGTGCTGCGATTCATGAGGTCACAAAGAGTTGGACACGACTGAGTGACTGAACTGAACTAAGCTGAACTGACTTCTTCAATGACCCACAATCTGAGGAGTGCATATCTCCCTGAATAAAGCACCTTTCACTTTATTATGTCTTGCTCTTGAATTCTTCTCTGTGAGAAGTCAAGAATCCCCACTTGGCCACCATCCCAGGGACTTACCTGAGTTCTAAGATGCGACCATTCTTTTTCACCTCACTCTATTTCATGCAACAAAATCTAAACAAATAACTAGAAATTAACCTAAATAATCATGAATAATTTAACTTCTGTACTCAGTATCAGTTCAGTTGATCAGTCCTATCCGACTCAACTCCCAGAGTCTACACAAACCCATGTCCATTGAGTCGATCATGCTATCCAACCATCTCATTCTCTATCATCCCCTTCTCCTCCCGCCCTCAATATTTCCCAGCATCAGGGTCTTTTCAAATGAGTCACCTCTTCGCATCAGCTGGCCAAAATATTGGAGTTTCAGCTTCAACATCAGGCCTTCCAATGAACACACAGGACTGATCTTTAGAATGGACTGGTTGGATCTCCTTGCAGTCCAAGGGAATCTCAAGAGTCTTCTCCAACACCACAGGTCAAAAGCATCAATTCTTTGGTGTTCAGCTTTCTTTCGAGTCCAACTCTCACATCCATACATGACCACTGGAAAAACCATAGCCTTGATTAGAAGGACATTTGTTGACAAAGTAGTGTCTCTGCTTTTTATTATGCTGTCTAGGTTGGTCATAATGTTCCTTCCAAGGAGTAAGCGTCTTTTAATTTCATGGCTGCAATCACCATCTGCAGTGATTTTGGAGGCCCCCCCCCCAAAAAAAAATGTCTCACTGTTTCCACTGTTCCCCCATCTATTTGCCATGAAGGGATGGGAACAGATGCCATGATTAGCTTACTGACTGTCGAGCTTTAAGCCAACTTTTTCACTGTCCTCTTTCACTTTCATCAAGAAGCTCTTTAGTTCTTCTTCACTTTCTGCCATAAGGGTGGTGTCATCTGCATATCTGAGGCTATTGAGCTTTCTCCCAGCAAACTTGATTCCAGCTTGTGCTTCATCCAGCCCAGCATTTCTCATGATGTACTCTGCATATAAGTTAAATAAGCAGCGTGACAATATACAGCCTTGGCATACTCCTTTTCCTATTTGGAACCAGTCTGTTGTTCCATGTCCAGTTCTAACTGTTGCTTCCTGACCTGCAAATAGGTTTCTCAAGAGGCAGGTCAGGTGGTCTGGTATTCTCATCTCATTCAGAATTTTCCAGAGTTTATTGTGATCCACATAGTCAAAGGCTTTGTCATAGTCAATAAAGAAGAAATAGATATTTTCTTGGAACGCTCTTGTTTTTTCAATGATCCAGCAAATGTTGACAACATGATCTCTGGTTCCTCTGCCTTTTCTAAAACCAGCTTGAAGATCTGGAAGTTCACAGTTCAGGTATTGCTGAAGCCTGGCTTGGAGAATGTTGAGCATTACTCTACTAGCTTGTGAGATGAGTGTAATTGTGCAGTAGTAATTTGAGCATTCTTTGGCATTGCCCTTCTTTGGGATTGGAATGAAAACTGACCTTTTACAGTCCTGTGGCCACTCTTGAATTTTTCCAATTTTCTACAGCCCTCTTCCCCCGAATCCTCTTTATTTCCTCTCTGAAATACCTAAATAACAGTATCTGATGCATGCTTCCTGAGTTACTTCAAAAGTGTTCCACCCTGCCAAATGGCAAATGTTAACTATCAGATGACCATGAGCACTAGACCTGAGAATTGATAATATTACCCACTGTGGCATTGCCCTATAACATTACCATCAAACTTTCAGAGAATTGGGCACCAGGTATTACAACACCCTGTGACTCCCCTCCCTCACTTTGTTTTAAAAATGTCTCTGTGGGTTTACATGTGTTCCCCATCCTGAACCCCCCCATCTCCCTCTCCATCCCAAGTAAACCCATGGCTGATTCATATCAGTGTACTGCAAAAACCAATAAAATATTGTAAAGTAATTAGCCTCCAACTAAACTAAATAAATTTTTAAAAAATAAAAAAAATAAAAATATCTCTGTGAATCCCATCAATGACCTTGGGTTTTTTGAGCATGAGTGGTTCCAGACTTCTCTTCTGGTGCCTTACAATAAATGCTGCACTTTCCTTAACCTCAACCTGGTGTGAGGATCTGATCTTTATGCACACAGGTGAAATGGCCTCCAAGTTTGGTTTGGTAACAGTTCCAAGAAGGTTTAACAACAACCAGAAAAAAAAAAAAAAAAAAAAAAGATTAAAAAAGCAAATAAAATGCTGTACCAGTGACCATGGATCAGATTACAGGCTTTGCTAAGGACCTCCACATACATAGGTTTTTTTTTTTCCTGAGAAGCAACTTCAACCTTGGAAAAGTGGAGGAGATATGTTTCAGAAACCCTCTCACATTTCCAGGTTTGTAGGTAAGGACTGTAGTCAATCATCAGCCATAGTTTACAGGAGCAGCAGGCTGTTCAGACTCTCCTTACGATGCCATCAGCTACATTTACAGAGCTACTTGTAGGTCATAAGCACAGCATGTGGAGATAGCAGGCAGGAAGACAGGGCATGAGAAGACTGCCTCTAATAGGGCAAGCGACAGGAAGGACAGAGGAGCAAATCCAGCCAGTAGCTAGCAGAGTGATTAGTCTAAGGAAAAAACTGTATAGAAAGCAGTGGTTTCATAAAACACAAAGGGGAAAAAAAATAGAGATAAATTTGTCTTGAGCTACCAATGGCTCTGGCACCCTTCCCAATTAATCTAATTCATTGCTCAACTAGCGACATAAATTTACATCAACCAGACCTACAGTTTAAGCTCTAAAGTGACTTTCTAACACAATTCATGTGGACTGTTACTGGTCAAGGAGAGGTCACACATTGGGGGCTTTTGAGTGAGTGAAAGTGGCTCAATTGTGTCCGACTTCTTTGCCACCCCATGGACTATAGCCAGGCAGGCTCCTCTGTCCATGGGGTTTTCCATGGAATAATACTGGAGTGGGTTGCCATTTCCTTCTCCAGGGGATCTTCCCAACTCAGGAATGGAACTCATGTCTCCTGCATTACAGGTGGATTCTTTCCCACTGAGCTACCAGGGAAGCCCCCTGGGGGTTTCCAGGAGAATGAAAAAATATCTAGATGCCACATGTGCCAGTTTAAAAAAAAAAAAAAAAAAGAAGAAGAAGAAGAAGACAGTGAATCATATCTTCAAGCTAATTTTGTGCTTAAAAGAAAAATTTAAGAGAAAAAAAATAAGCATGTTCTATAAATAAAAAAAATAACAAAGCAAAATTCATAAAGTATCAGCTTTGTAATAATTTTCAAACAATTGTTTTTAAAAAATTGAATGGTACCAGACAGTAGTGATACCAAGCCAAACTTGGGTCCTCTCACCTACAAGCTGTAAAGTCAACCGACTAACACTGAATTATAGTGAAGGAACACTGAATTATTAGTGCGGGGCACCAAGCAAGGAATCCAGGGAAATTAGCGCACAAAAGCACCTGATGGGTTTCAGGAGAGCATTTTTTTAAAGATCAAGTGCGGTGGGGTTTGTTCACAGGGTAGGGAATCAGCTTGTGCACAATTCTGATTATTTGATGGTGAGGTAATAGGGCTGTGTCACAGAGGTTAACACTATCAATCCTCAGACACCAGTATGTCTGATGCCCATGGTCATCTAGCAGTTAACTTCTTCCTTTTGTGTGGGCTTTAACATCTGTAAAACAGTTCAGGATTTGTGCATCAGATCTAGGTATTTCAGAGAGGAGTTAAAGCAGAGAATTTAGGGAAAGGGGTCTGTCATAGGTAAAGCCCATAGGGTCCTGTTAGGTTACAGAATATATTTAAACTTATATGAAATGGATACAGCACTGCTTGGAGAAAACACAAAGACTAAAATAATTTTTCTTTTCAGTCAAGAAAATAAAAATAAAGAAATTAAGCATTCAGTGTAAGATAGATAAGAAAGATACATGAAATAAATGGATTAATAAAACAGGAAATAAAATATTTGGGAATCTAAAAACAAAAGTGCAACCTTGTAACTCATATAGGAATTTGAACCTACGTGCCTGGGATTCAAACCAGGATAAAACCCATGGTCTCCCAACAGACGTCACACCTGGTTTCAGGATTTAATGATGCCCAGGTACTTGATGTCTCACTGCAGAAAAAAATCAGTCAGAAACAAAGTGACAGGTAAGCAGTGGAATTATTTAGAGAGAAATACACTCCATAAACCCAATGTCAGTCATCTCAGAAGGAGAGAGAGTGACCCCCAAATATGGAGTGGTTTATTTTTGTATGCTGAGTAATTTCATAAGCTAATGAATGGGAGGATCATTCCAACTATTTTAGGGAAGGGTGGGGATTTCCAGGAATTAGGACACAGCCAATTTTTGGCCTTTGATGATTGGCCTCAGATCTGTCATGGCACTGGTGAGTGTCAGTTAGCTCATTGATGTCTTACATACATGAAAGCATACTGAGGCTCAAGGTCTAGAGGAAGTGAACATGTCTGCTATCTTAAACCTACTTGGTTTTTTAAGTAAAATTTATTAAGTAAAACTTGATTTATTAAAACCTACTTGGTTTCAATCAGTTTCTGTCATGTCCTCTGGCTATGTCATTTTTTTAATGTTTCTGCCCTGTTCTCTTCCTACCTATCTCAAAACTGCTTTCAAAAGGAATATAATATATATTATATATACTATATAATATATACTATATATTCCTAGTATACATATATACTAGTTCTTTAAAAAAAGTTAGCAAAATTAATTAGAAAAAACACACACACAAAATCTGTCCAACAAAATTATAAAGTAAGAGTTGACTGAAAGAATAAAAACATAATGTAAGACTCTCAAGTTTCAATTTTGTCTCAGTACCTCTCTGTGGACTACAATGCAGTGAAATTGCTTCTCAGATAAATCTGAAGAACATCTCTGAAGCAAAAGGTGTAAGTAAAAATGAGTACCTATAGGGGACGACAGAGGATAAGATGGTTGGATGGTATCACTGACTCTATAGACATGGATTTAAGCAAGCTTCGAGAGTTGGTGATGGACAGGGAAGCCTGGCATGCTGTAGTCCATGGGGTCGCAAAGAGTCGGACACAACTGAGCGACTGAACTGAAGCAAATTGATGTCTGTATCTATATGATTTTCATTAGGGGATAGTGCAGTCACGCATATATCTCAGTGAAAAGTCACTGCTAGTCATAAGACTCAGATATCTCAGTTAATGATTTCAGAGTTCTTTTTTTGAAAAGGTGGATTTTCTTTTTCTTTTTTTTTTTTTTGTAGGACAATTGCTGTGCAGTATTGTATTGTCCTCTGCCTCCCATCAATCAGTCACAGGTATACAAATGTCCGCTCCCTCCTGAAACCCATTCCCATCTCCCACCCCAACTCACCCTCGGGGTTGCCACAGAGTTGAGCTCCTGGTGTCACAAAGCAAATTCTCATTTGCTATCTATTTTACATACAGCAATATACATGTTTCCAAGCTGTTCTCTCAATTCATCCCACTCTCTTCTTCTCCCACTGCCTCCATACGTCTGTTCTCTATATCTGCATCTCCATGGCTGTTCTGCAAACAGGTTCATCAGCACCATCTTGCTAGATTCCATATGCATGCATTATTTGATACAGCCACTGTGGAGAACTGTATGGAAATTCCTTTAAAAAATAGGTCTAGAACTTACGTATGACTGAACAATTGCATTACTGGACATATACTCAGAAAATAATAACTGAAAGAGACACATGCACCACAGTGTCTGTTGCAGCACTTTTTACAATAGCTAGGACATGGATGCAACCTTGATGTCCACTGACAGATAAATAGATAAAGAAATTGTGGTACATATACACAATTGAATATTACTCAGCCATAAAATGGAATGCTACTCAGCTATAAAATGGAATGCATTCAAGTCAGTTCTAGTGAGGTAAATGAAGCTAGAGCCTATAATACAAAATGAAGTAAATCAGAAAGAGAAAGATTTTATGGCATTTCTATATATAAGAGGATACAAATATTTTTGTTTATTTAAATGTTTCCTGAAATATATACATAACTCTATGAGGGCCAGTTTTTCCAAAACACAGATTGCCGTACCCTGTTCTGTTTGTTGGTTTGTTTTCCCTGAATTCCTTTCAGGGTGTACTATATGTGGGTGACTGCAGTATCCAATGATTTAACCTTCTTAGAACCCAAGAGTGAGCAACTGTTTTTATTTTGCATAAGGTTATTGAATAAAAGTAGGAGAAATACATGTAACATGTGATCTATAATATGTTTCAATATAGAAAGTGCAATGTGTAAGGGAGTGTTGGGATGGAACGGTTTACTCTATAAGCCAGTTTTTTATTTGCTTTCTTTGCTTTCATTGAAATATATTATATTGAGATGTATTAACTGAGATATATGAATACTCATGATATGGTTGGTTATGATTTGATAAAAACAATATTAATGCAGAAGTAGCTATCATAAATTCTTCAGCTTCCTTTAATTCCTGTCATCATCACTGTCGGATTTTTTAATTAGCAAACTAGATATATGGAGTGGCTGGAAATATAACATGAATGCATTCTACTATTGAATAAACTGTGCATAAGATTCTAACAAACATTGTAGTCTATGTACTTTGAAAATAAATCTAAGGCTTGTTGTAAGGGCCAGTAATGATACTGAAGTATGTTAGAAGCCTTACATTCATTGTAAGTTTAGCTGAATCCTGCCTTTAGACATTGCCTCAGCTGCTTCTCATGAAGCAAGCTGTGCCACCTACAGAATCAGAAGGATGATAGCTGAAACTTTCCTAATTGTATAAAAAAAGTTCATCCTCTGTGTTTTTATGAAAGAATTTAGTCTTAAACATCCAGTTATCAACTATTTCTAACTGTTGGAAGTTACAGAAACCAGAAGAGAAACTGGTACATGAACAACATTAGTTTGGGTATACTTAAAGTCCACATATCTGAAATTTAGAATAATAAAGGATTCACTATCTTATATGTCAAAAATATAAACAATGAATAAAAATAACTATGTAAATTTAAATCTAAGAAATGAGTTCAGTTCAGTTCAGTCTCTCAGTCGTGTCTGACTCTTTGTGACCCCAAGAATTGCAGCATGCCAGGCCTCCCTGTCCATCACCAACTCCTGGAGTTCACAAAGGCTCACGTCCATCGAGTCTGTGATGCCATCCAGCCATCTCATCCTCTGTCATCCCGTTCTCCTCCTGCCCCCAATCACTCCCAGCATCAGAGTCTTTTCCAATGAGTCAACTCTTCCCATGAGGTGGCCAAAGTACTGGAGTTTCAGCTTTAGCATCAGTCCTTCCAAAGAAATCCTAGGGCTGATCTCCTTCAGAATGGACTGGTTGGATCTCCTTGCAGTCCAAGGGACTCTGAAGAGTCTTCTCCAACACCACAGTTCAAAAGCATCAATTCTTCGGTGCTCAGCTTTCTTCACAGTTCAACTCTCACATCCATACATGACCACTGGTAAAACCACAGCCTTGACTAGACGGACCTTAGTCGGCAAAGTAATGTGTCTGCTTTTTAATATACTATCTAGGTTGGTCATAACTTTTCTTCCAAGGAGTAAGCATCTTTTAATTTCATGGCTGCAGTCACCATCTGCAGTGATTCTGGAGCCCCCAAAAATAGTCTGACACTGTTTCCACTGTTTCCCCATCTATTTGCCATGAAGTGATGGGACCAGATGCCATGATCTTTGTTTTCTGAATGTTGAGCTTTAGCCAACTTTTTCACTCTCCTCTATCACTTTCATCAAGAGGCTTTTTAGTTCCTCTTCACTTTCTGCCATAAGGGTGGTGTCATCTGCATATCTGAGGTTATTGATATTTCTCCTGGCAATCTTGATTCCAGCTTGTGTTTCTTCCAGTCCAGCGTTTCTTTGACACACTCCTTTTCCTATTTGGAACCAGTCTGTTGTTGCATGTCCAGTTCTAACTGTTGTTTCCTGACCTGCATACAGATTTCTCAAGAGGCAGGTTAGGTGGTCGGGTATTCCCATCTCTCTCAGAATTTTCCACAGTTTATTGTGATCCACACAGTCAAATTAACCTCTATAAACTAGACAATTTCCTAAGAAGTATTCAAAGAAAAATAAATGTACAGCAAATTTTTAAATTATCTTAGATTTAGATGTATCAAACCATTTCCAAGTGGCTTATCTGCTTCCTAGAACAGGGCTCAAAACAATACACAAATTATAAAAATATCCAGAACCCAATAAAGGAAAATTTGTATTGTGTAACATAGTGTAAGCCCTGAAATTTAACTTTTATTTTGGTTTTGAAGTGCCTAATTTGAGCTTTGATTGTTGAAGTAGCCATTTCAATTAAGCTTCCACTTCAAAGACTATTTGTAATAAACACATTACCAGCCACAACCCTGCTCCTGCCCTTCCCCAGCCTCATTTCTTTTAGAGATTCTGCTTCATTTATATATAATATACTGATTAGAATCCTTTTTTTTTCTCTTCCTGTGTTTTAAATTCCTGCTCTTATACTTTCAAATTCACCAATGAAGAGTGGGACTTCCTTGTGGTCCAGGGGTTAAGACTCCACGCTCCCAGTGTAGGGGCACTGGTTCGATCTCTGGTCTGGGAACTAAGATCCCATGAGGCATGACCAAAAAAATAAATAGAAAGAAAGCTGAGTGCAGTTTATTGGGGCTTCCCTTGTGGCTCAGGTAGTAAAGAATCTACTGCAATGCAGAAGACATTAATTTTCCCCTCAGTCAGTCTCTCCCATCAGGAAGCTTCCATAAGCCTCTTATCCTTCTCCATCAGAGGGCAGACAGACTGAAAACCGCAGTCACAGAAAACTAACCAATCTGATCACATGGACCACAGCCTTGGACCACTCAATCTGATCACATGGACCACTCAATGAAACTATGAGCCATGCCATGTAAGGCCACCCAGGACAGAAGAGTCATGGTGGAAGGTTCTCACAAAACATGGTTGATGGGAGAAGGGAATGGCAAACCACTTCAGTATTCTTGCCTTGAGAACCCCACGAACAGTATAAAAAGGCAAAAAGGTAAGACACTGAAAGATGAACTCTACAAGTCGATAGGTGCCCGATATGCTACTGGAGATAGTGGAGAAATAACTCTAGAAAGAATAAAGAGATGGAGCCAAAGCACAAACAAGACCCAGTTGAGGATATGACTGGTGATGGAAGTAAAGTTTGAAGCTATAAAGAGCAATATTGCATAGGAACCTGGAATGTTAGGTCCATGAATCAAGGGAAATTGGAAGTGGTCAAACAGGAGATGGCAAGAGTGAAGAACGACCTTTTAGGAAACTGTGAATTAAAATGGACTGGAATTAGTGAAATAACTCAGATGGCCATTATATCTACTACTGTTGGCAAGAATCCCTTAGAAGAAATGGCGTAGCCATCATAGTCAACAAAGAGTCTGAAAGGCAGTACTTGGATGTAATCTCAAATAGGACAGAATGATCTCTGTTTGTTTTCAAGGCTAACCTTTCTATATCACTGTAATTCAATTCTATGTCTTGACCAATAATGCTGAAGAAGCTGAAGTTGAACTGTTCTATGAAGACCTACAAGACCTTCAATAACTAATACCCCCAAAAGATATCCTTTTCATTATCACGGACTGGAATACAAAAGTAGGAAGTCAAGGAACACCTGGAGTAACAGGCAAATATGGTCTTGGAGTACAGAATCATGCACAGAAGATGTTAATAGAGTTTTGCCAAGAGAACACAATGGTCATAGCAAACACCTCTTCCAACAGCACAAGAGGAGACTCTACACATGGACATCACCAGATGGCCAACACTGAAATCAGCTTGATTATATTCTTTGCAGCCAAAGATGGAGAAGCTCTATAAAGTCAGCAAAAACAAGACCGGGAGCTAACTGTGGCTCAGATCATGAACTCCTTATTGCCAAAATGAGACTTAATATGAAGACAGTAGGGAAAACCACTAGACCATTCAGGTATGACCCAAATCATATCCCTAATGATTATACAGTAGAAGTGATAAATAGATTCAGTGGACTAAATCTGATAGACAGACTACCTGAAGAACTATGGACAGAGGTTCTCGACATTGTACAGAAGGCAAGGATCAAGGCCATGCCCAAGAAAAAGAAATGAAAAAAGCCAAAAGGGTTATCTGAGGAGGCCTTACAAATGGCTGAGAAAAGAAGAGAAGCAAGAGGCAAAGGAGAAAAGGAAAGATATACCATTTGATTGCAGAGTTCCAAAGAAGAGCAAGGAGAGATAAGAAAGCCTCCTCAGTGATCAGTGCAAAGAAAAAGAGGAAAACAATAGAATGGGGAAGTCATGTAAAGATGGCTCAATAAAGAACAGAAATGGTATGGACCTAGCATAAGCAGAAGATATTAAGAAGAAATGGCAAGAATACACAGAAGAACTATACAAAAAAGATCTTCATGACCCAGATAATCATGATGGTGTGATCACTCACCTAGAGCCAGACATCCTGGAATACGAAATCGAGTGGGTCTTAGGAAGCATCACTACGAGCAAAGCTAGTGGAGGTGATGTAATTCAAGTTGAGCTATTTTAAATCCGGAAAGATGATGCTGTGAAAGTGCTGCACTCAATATGCCAGCAAATTTGGAAAACTCAGCAGTGGCCACAGGACTGGAAAAGGTCAGTTTTCATTCCAATACCGGAGAAAGACAATGCCAAATAATGCTCAAACTCCCACACAACTGCACTCATCTCACACGATAGCAAAATAATGCTCAAAATTCTCCAAATTAGGTTTCAATAGTATGTGAACCTTGAACTTCCAGATATTCAAGCTGGACTTAGAAAAGCAGAGGAACCAGGGATTGAATTCCCACCTTCTGTTGCATCATCAAACTAGCAAGAGAGTTCCAGAAAAATATCTACTTCAGCTTTATTGAGAATTCCAAATCCTTACTGTGGATCACAACAAGATGGAAAATTCTTAAAGAAATGGGAATATCAGATGACTTGACCTGACACTTGAGAAATCTGTATGCAAGTCAGGAAGCAACAGTTAGAACTGGACATGGAAAAGCAGGCTGGTTCCATTCTGGGAAGGAGTATGTCAAGGCTGTATATTTAACTTATTTAACTTATACGTTAAATAAGTGTCACCCTGCTTATTTAACTTATATGCAGGGTACATCATGAGAAACACTGGGCTGGAAGAAGCACAAGCTGGAATCAAGATTGCTGGAAGAAATATCAATAACTTCAGGTATGCAGATACCACCACCCTGATGGCAGAAAGTGAAGAACTAAACAGCATATTGATGAAAGTGAAAGAGGAGAGTGAAAAAGTTGCCTTGAAACTCAACATTCAGAGAACTAATATCATGGCGTCTGGTCCCATCACTTCTTGGCAAATAAATGGGGAAACAGTGGAAACAGTGAGAGATTTTATCTTTTTGTGTTCCAAAATCACTGCAGATGGTGACTTCAGCCATGAAATTAAAAGACACTTGCTCCTTGGAAGAAAAGTTATGACCAATCTAGACAGCATATTCAAAAGCAGAGACATTACTTTGCCAACAAAGTTTTGTCTAATCAAAGCTATGGTTTTTCTGATAGTCATGTAGAGATGTGAGAGTTGGACTATAAAGAAAGCTGAGCACTGAAGTATTGATAGTTTTGAATTGAGGTGTGGAGAAGAATCTTGAGAGCCCCTTGGACTGCAAGAATATCCAACCAGTCCATCCTAAAAGAAATCAGTCCTGAACATTGAATGAAAGAACTGATGCTGAAGCTGAAACTCCAATATTTTAGCCACCTGATGAGAAGAACTGACTCCTCTGAAAAGACCCTGATGTTGGGAAAGATTGAAGGCAGGAGGAGAAGGGAATGGCAGAGGATGGGACAGTTGGATGGCATCACTAACTCAGTGAACATGAGTTTGAGTAAACTCCAGGAATTGGTGATGGACAGGGAAGCCTGGCATGCTGAAATCCATGGGATCGTTAAGAACTGGACACAAGTGAGTAACTTAACTGAATTGAATAAAGAGTTAGCCTACAAAATCCTAGGCCCTTGCTCTTGTTCCCAGTAAAAGAAAACCCCAATGCCTGTATGTGTATTCACTGGAGTTCTCTCTCTCTTTTGCCCATCTCCGCATCCCCTGGACTTCACAGTATAGCCCCAATTGTGCCATACAATTTGTAAGATTCATAAATAATAACTAATAAACTTGTTTGTGTTTTCAGATTTTCCTGATTTTTACTCCTGAGGACACCTTGGGATCGTGCAAAGGGACCAAATGAGCAAGTTCAGTCACAACACTGGCTACTGATAGCCTGAGACCAACAGATAGCTTCTGGTCCCCAATAAAAAATCATCAGGACAATAAGGCCTATACTGAAGAGAAAAGTAAATGAATCAACAAACACACAGAACTGATGCAGGTAATAGAATGAACTGACACAGATATCAAAGCCATTAGTACAACTGTTTCCCACATATTGAACCAGTTTGGAAGTAGTTTATCATTTTCTTAAAAATTAGATATATACCTACCATATAATCAAGACATTCCATAACCAGGAAAAATAAAAACATGTATATATAAAAATCTCTGAGAACTATGCTTCCCATTAAAGTTCAAAGCACAGTTACATAAATTTTTGAGACAGAATGCTGAACATTAAATAGCATTATTGGAAATTAGCAAAATCAAGAATTAAACTTATGAAGTAGTGGATCAAGGTCATCTCCTAAGGAGTTGTAATTCTTAATTAGATTAAAAAGGAGAGCTGATTAATGCAGATGCACAATACACACTAAAAGGGAGGGAGGAGGCCCAAAGTCCAAACAAAATTTTTTTATATTTAAATATTGTCTTGCCATAAAATATAAATTTTATTTCATCACATTTCAAATGTCCAGTCACAAGGTAAAGGATGCACAAATAATGGTATATGCACACGATGCAACGTTACTTAGCAATATAAAAGAATGATCTATTGATACAAAAAAAGACAAGAATAAATTGCAACATGAAATATGCCAAGTGAAAGAAACCAGATGAACAGAGTACATACTAAATGATTCGCTGATATAAAACTCTACAAAATTCAAACTAAACTATAGTGATGATGAGAAAATCAATTATTACCTGAGGACTGAGATGAGAGGAGCTGGTAGTAGGCTGGAAGGACACTTTGGAAAGTGATGGGAATTTTCTTTACCTTTATGGTGATTACTATTTAGGTAATATATATACACGTGTAGGCAATGGACATGAACTTGGGCAAACTCCGGGAGGTCATGAGGGACAGGGAAGCCTGGCATGCTACAGTCCATTGAATGGTAAAGAGTTGAACAAGACTTGGTGACTGAACAGCAACAAACATGTGTGTTGTTAACACGTTATTAAATGCTAAAGTGTATGATAACCAAAATCTGAAAATGATTATAATGTTCATCTGCAGGGTAATACATAAACACAGCTGCTTATTATGTATCAATTTATACCTCAAAAAGCTATTTAAAAATACAAAGAAATGCTGATTTTATTAGCCTCAACTACCAATTTTCCAAAGTATACATAATGTCTGTTCTACTTTAAATGTACGCCAGCATAGAAAATGACATTTTCCCCAAATATGTATACCAAATGATTCTTACTTTGTAAATAGCATAGAACATATAAAACATAGTTTTGCATTTATAAATTATAAGTAAAAATATTTCTGAATAAACTTAAAAGTAAATCCAATAAAATCAGGAAAGCAATCACAATTGGTTTTCATTATACTATTAGGTAACATGCTGCTGCTGCTGAGTCGCCTCAGTAGTGTCCAACTCTGTGTGACCCCATAGACGGCAGCCCACCAGGCTCCTCCATCCCTGGGATTCTCCAGGCAAGAACACTGGAGTGGGTTGCCATTTCCTTCTCCAATGCATGAAAGTGAAAAGTGAAAGTGAAGTCGCTCAGTCGTGTCCAACTCTTAGTGACACCATGGACTGCAGCCTACCAGGCTCCTCCATCCATGGGATTTTCCAGGCAAGAGTACTGGAGTGGATTGCCATAATTCTACACCAATTACTGAAAGTTAAGGGTGAAATGAAAGAATAAAATGAAAGTCAGTCACTCGTGTCCGACTCTTTGTCTCTCCATTGACTATAGAGTCTACGGAATTCTCCAGGCCAGAATACTAGAGTGGATAGCCTTTCCCTTCTCCAAAGGATCTTCCCAACCCAGGAATTGAACTGCAGGATTGGTCTCCTGCATTGCAGGCAGATTCTTTACTAATTGAGTTATGAGAGAAGGCCATATGTAATATAACTCTGCATCAATTATTGAATAATTAAATTATCTAATAATCTAATTAAATCATATACATCATTTAATAAGATAACACATGCAAGGAGAAAAAGATCACTATTTTCAAATGACTATATCTGAGAAAAACATTGAAATACTTAGAAAATCTATATAAAAATAGGTTATTTTCATGATATCTGGTTGAAAAGTTACTATATATTACATTTCTATAATTATCAGTTAAAAATGAAAGATGTAAAGTTTTTATTTCACAATGCTAAAGAATACAAAATATCTGAGAATAAATTTAACATGTTATACTGCTACTGCTGCTAAGTCACTTCAGTCGTATCTGACTCTGTGTGACCCCATAGACGGGAGCCCACCAGGCTCCCCTGTCCCTGGGATTCTCCAAGTAAGAACACTGGAGAGGGTTGCCATTTCCTTCTCCAAACATATAATAAGTCATTCTTGTATCAAGAAAACATTAGACTCCACTGAAGTTGTGTATGAGCACATAAATATTAACATTAAGGAAAAACATTACTTGCTTTGTGATAGGATAATTCAGTCCTATCAGATGTAAATGGTCTCCTCATTTCTTTAAGAACTTTGAATTATCTATTTTATATTTAAAAGTTGTCCTTTGCAGTTTTTCCAACTTCATTTCCTAACTTTAACATCATTGTGTTACTTTTAATACAGTCACTGTCTGTATAGTTAGCTTCTATTTTCAGTAATTTCTTAATCAGTTTTAGGAGAGATAAGAAAAATGACGAGGGATTATGTGTTTGCTTCTTTGTTTTTTAAGGAATTCATTCCATTATAAAGGCTACGCATGACAATATAGAAGTACCTGCCATTTGAAAGACTCCTGTGGGGGTGTGGAGGGAAACCTGTGCAAATTTACCCACGGTTTTCTGTAAGAAAGTTTACGAAATTCTAGGAAGATCTTTGTGTTGAATTTATGTGTCAAGAGGCCAGCTTCTTAGCAGTATCTAGGTCTCCTTCTTATGACCTAAGTTGCAGTGCCCTGGAATATTAAATGATGCATGCTAAGAATGAGCTGCTTCCCTGATGGCTCAGACTGTAAAGCATCTGCCTACAATACGGGAGATCCGGGTTCAATCCCTGGGCTGGGAAAATCTCCTGGAGAAGAAAATGGTAACCCACTTCAGTATTCTTGCCTGCAAAAATCCCATGGATGGAGGAACCTGGTAGGCTACAGTCCATGGGGTCGCAGGGAGTCGGAGATGGCTGAACGACTTCACTATCACTATCATTATGCTAGAATGGCTTTTATTTCTTACCATTAGCTTTCAACAATCAAGTCAACATTATATGTCTGTCTCATTAGCATCTCTGTGTTTTCTCCACTTTGGTCTTCCAGTCAAATATGTAAGAAGTACTTATCAGACATTATAGCATAGTCCATTAAAAGTTTTCAAACCTTATAAATTAGCAATTTATATGCTCCTGTCTTTGAGCAAGAATCAGTTGAGTTCAGTTCCATTGCTCACTCATGTTTGACTATTAGTGACCCCAGGGACTACAGCATGCCAGGCTTCTCTGTCCATCACCAACTCCCAGAGTCTACTCAAAGTCATGTCCGTCAAGTCAGTGATGCCATCCAACCATCTCACCCTCTGTCATTCCGTTCTCCTCCCTCCCACCTTCAATGTTTCTCAGGACAAGCATTTTCTCCAAGGATCAGATCTTCACACCAGGTGGCCAAAGTATTGGAGTTTCAGCTTCAGCATGAGTCCCTCCAATGAATATTGAGGACTGATTTCCTTTAGGATGGACTGGTTGGATCTCCTTGCAGTCCAAGTGACTCTCAAGAGTCTTTTCAACACCACAGTATAAAAGCATCAATTATTTGATGCTCAACTTTCTTTATAGTCCAACTCACATTCACACATGACTATAGGAAAAACCATAGTTTTGACTAGACAGATATTTGTTGGCAAAGTAATATCTCTGCTTTTTAATAATGCCGTCTAGGTTGGTCATAGCTTTTCTTCCAAGGAGAAAGTATCTTTTAATTTCATGGCTTTAGTCACCATCTGCAGTGATTTTGGAGCACAGGACAATAAAGTCTCTCACTATTTCCACTGTTTCCCCATCTATTTGCCATGAAGTGATGGGACTATGGAAAGTAACTATGCCAAAGCCTTCGACTGCATGGATCACAATAAACTGTGGAAAATTCTGAAAGAGATGGGACTACTACACCACCTGACCTGCATCTTGAGAAATATGTATGCAGGTCAGGAAGCAACAGTTAGAACTAGACATAGAACAACAGACTGGTTTCAAATTGGAAAAGGAGTACACCAAGGCAGTATATTGTCACCCTGCTTATTTAACTTATATGCAGAGTACATCATGAGAAATGCTGGACTGGAAGAAACACAAGCTGGAGTCAAGATTGCCAGGAGAAATATCAATAACCTCAGATATGCAGATGACACCACTCTTATGGCAGAGAGTGAAGAGGAACTAAAAAGCCTCTGGATGAAAGTGAAAGAGGAGAGTGAAAAAGTTGGCTTAAAGCTCAACATTTAGAAAACGAAGATCATGGCATCCGGTCCCATCACTTCATGGGAAATATCTGGGGAAACAGTGGAAACAGTGTCAGACTTTATTTTTCTGGGCTCCAAAATCACTGCAGATGGTGACTGCAGCCATGAAATTAAAAGATCCTTACTCCTTGGAAGAAAAGTTATGACCAACCTAGATAGCCTATTCAAAAGCAGAGACATTACTTTGCAAACTAAGGTCCATCTAGTCAAGGCTATGGTTTTTCCTGTGGTCATGCATGGATGTGAGAGTTGGACTGTGAAGAAAGCTGAGCACTGAAGAATTGATGCTTTTGAACTGTGGTATTGGAGAAGACTCTTGAGAGTCCCTTGGACTGCAGGGAGATCCAACCAATCCATTCTGAAGGAGATCAGCCCTGGGATTTCTTTGGAAGGAATGATGCTAAAGCTAAAACTCCAGTACTTTGGCCACCTCATGTGAAGAGTTGACTCATTGGAAAAGACTTTGATGCTGGGAGTGATTGGGGGCAAGAGGAGAAGGGGACGGCAGAGGATGAGATGGCTGGATGGCATCACTGACTCAATGGACATGAATCTGAGTGAACTCCAGGAGTTGGTGATGGACAGGGAGGCCTGGTGTGCTGCGATTCATGGGGTCACAAAGAGTCAGACATGACTGAGCAACTGAACTGAACTGAACTGAATTGATGGGAGTAGATGCCATGATCTTTGTTTTCTGAATGTTGCATTTTAAGCCAGCTTTTTCATGCTCCTCTTTCACTTTCGTCAAGAGGCTTTTTAGGTTTTTTGTTGTTGTTGTTGTTGTTGTTTTTTTTCGCTTTCTGTCATAAGAGTAGTGTCATCTGCATATCTGAGGTTATTGATATTTCTCCTGGCAATCTTGATTCCAGTTGTGATTCATCTAGCCCAGCATTTCTTATGATGTTCTTTGCATATAAGTTAAATAAACAAGGTGATGATATAAAGCCTTGATGTACTTCTTTCCCAAATTGGAACCAGTCTGTTGTTCCATGTCCAGTTCTAACTGTTGCTTCCTGACCTGCATACAGATTGCCCAGGATGCAAGTAAGGTGACCTGGTGGTCCCATCTCTTCAGAATTTTCTATAGTTTATTGTGATCCACACAGTCAAAGGCTTAGGCTAGTCAATAAAGAAGTAGTTGTTTTTCTGGAACTCTCTTGCTTTTTTAATGATCCAACAGATCTTGGCAATTTTATCTCTTCTTCCTCTGCCTTTTCTAGAGGAAAAGTCCAGGTTGAACATCTAGAATCTCACGGTGTTCAAGAGCAAGAATATCTGGCATTAAGTAACTACAGTTCAATTCAGGTTCCTACTGTTTTGAATCATCCCTTAGATTAATAGTTATAGCTTCTACTTTTGTTACATGTTTTCTTATGGATCTATCATGGAGAGTTCATTATTTTTGTGCAGAAATATCAGATTTTCAAAGGGAAAAAAAAGGCACAATTTCACATTTTGCACGAGTATCTCCCATAGTGCTCAGGGACATATGTCCTTTAAGCATACATGGGTGATTCTGATAAATCACAGAAATATTGAAATTATAAATGAGCAGCACATCTGGGTTATAAAATTATCTCAAAAGAGTTTGCACTTAGCACAGTTCTACCTCTACCTCTGGAGAACTCTTGGAACCAATTCAACAATTATTTATTGAGCACCCACTATATATATATATATGCTATTGGCTATATGTCTTAGAAGACAGAAAGAATCTTTTGTTTAAGCTGCATAAATTATAAATCTTGGATGTTGGACAAATTATAATATTTTTATAAAGCAAAGTATACAAAGGTATTTTTTTACATAAGAAGAACAATAAAAATGTTTTGTTGGAGTGTGGGTTTAGTGATTTAAAGAAGAAGCTATTCATAGTTTTTAAAAAGAGAGACAGACAGATAGACAGAGATAAGGGGGAAAATAAGGAAAGAAAGAAACAAAGACCAGTAAGTCTCAACTAAAAAAGTGACACTTGAAATGACAGGCAAGTGGAATTCCATCCTCTCTCTGGATTTGTATTAAGAAGGTAGACTTTAGTTGTCCTGACCTCAGCATTCCTAAATTGGATGACTAATTCCACCATTGATGTAATGAACTAAGCAAGTAACACAGTGTTTATAAACCTCCATTATATGATGCATATGATGGAGACAGTAGCATTTAATACAGAGATGCTATGAAGCTTAAATGAGAAACATTTATAAAGAATGTAGCACAGCCCCTTTTATATTTTAAATGTTCAATCAAGGTTTAGTTCTTATTAGCAGTTACAATAATAATTGTAATTACTACATCTACTAGTGGAAAAAGTACCATAGTAGTAAAACAATATGGGCAAAAAAAAAAAAAAAAAAAAAGGAAAACAGCATGAAAATTTTTGAGAAACAGTAGAATTTAATTTTGATTGGAGGATATGGTTCATTTAGACAATAGTGACAGAGTAGCAATGCTGGAAAAGTAGGCTGGGGATTTATTGAGGGGCTTAAGTGCCTGGTTAATAAATTTATAATTAATTTGGCATACAAAAATGAGTCACAGAAGTTAATTGAGCATGGATATATAATTTGGCCTCTTCTTTTAAGAAGATTAGTCATGGGCTTCAGTGGAAAAAGAAAAGAGGCAAGAAGGCCAGTTGGAAACTTAATAAAGTAGTCATTGCAAAGGGAATTACATCCTTTATAAGAACAATAACTATAGTAGTGGAAAGAAGTATTCCAGAAGGATTACTGAAGAAGAAGCTACATACTGGCTCTGACTAGAATGTAGAAGATTAAAAAGTCAAGTTGACTAAGACTGCTCTCAAGAATTGGAAGTCTAGTGGGAACTGCAAATAAAAGCTGGAAAGCAAGGACTGAGGGAACTTGGTTCTGTGGAAAATGTAGCACTTTTTGATTTGTACATAAGCTTGATGAGTCGGGGATGTGTAGTCTAAGGAAACAAAAACAGTCAAAATTCAAGCCAAGTCTGAAGAGAAAGCTCAGGCTATCAGGAGATATTTTGGAGCTATTTACATTGAATGTTGGTTTATGAAATCAGAGAATACAAATATTAAAATATAATAGTTTGAGGAAGAAAATAAGAGGACTGAGAGGAGACTACTGGTCCTTTTCCTTTAACTCCTCTAAATAGTCCTAATCTAACTAGATCAGGTGGGGTAATAATTTAAATTGTAGCCTTCTACAAGTAATTAATACACATCTTAACATATACATATCATTAAGATCAGTAAGACATCATATGTATGCTAATTTCCAGTTCAAGATTGTTTATAAAAGTTATGCAGATGTTGGGGAAGTAAATAATGTGAGCAGCTACATGATCTAATATCTATACTGAATGATGAAGTAATAAATTGGGGCCTTATCCAGCAATTCTTCAACAGATCAGTTCATAATGAACACTTTTCTTCTCATTTCAATAATCTACTAATGAAACCCCTTCTTAATTCCATCCCCTGATTGTCCTCCAAGATGGACATAGTGAGAACAAGTCATTTGAACTTAGTTTTCACTATTTTCCCCCCATTGCACACTTACATTTATAATACCATTAGGTGAATTGGCCCTTTTTTCTCCCCAGGTGTAGTTTCTGCTCCTCTGGGATAAATTTCTTTTGAGTCACTCTAGCTTGAAGAACACATTCTTTCAAGCATTCAAAAATTCAATCAAATGTGTCCTCTGAGTTCACTGAACTCAAAATCTTATTTGAGTATATATTGCTTGTGTCCTCAATATAACAAAGAATTCCAGATATATCATTTTCTTGGATTAGAAGAACTACTGTTGTGAAAATGACTAAAGAATATTGCCCAGAGCAATCTACAAATTCAATAAAGTCTCTATCAAATAAAAAAATATATTTTTCACAGAACAAAAAACTTTACACTTTCTTTGGAAGCACAAAAGACCCTGAATAGCAACAGCAATCTTGAGAAAGGAAATCAGATCTGGAGGAATAAACCTTCCATACTTCAGAATATACTGAAAAACTACAGTACTCAAGACAATATAGTACTCGCACAGAAACAGAAACATAGATCAATGAAACAAGATAGAAAGTCCAGAGACAAACCCACACAACTTATCTTTGACAAAGGAGGCAAGAATATACAATGGAGAAAAGATAGTCTCTTCAATAATTGGTGCTGGGAAAACTAGACAGCTACATGGAAAAGAATGAAATTAGAACCATCCCTAACACCATACACAAAAATAAACTGGAAATGGATTAGAGACCTAAATGTAAGATCAGACACTGTAAAACACTTAGAGGAAAACATAGGCAGAACACTTTTTAACCCACCTCTAAAAGTAATGGAAATAAAGACCAAAAAAAGTTTTTTTAATGGAACCTAATTAAACCTAAAGGAGCCATCCCACGTTGAAGGTCAGGAAGGGTGGTGGTGAGGAGATACCCCTCGTCCAAGGTAATGAGCAGCAGCTGTGCTTTGCTGGAGCAGCCGTGAAGAGACACCCCATGCCTAAGGTAAGAGAAATCCAAGTAAGATGGTAGGTGTTTCAAGAGGGCATCAATGGGCAAACACACTGAAACCATACTCACAGAAAACTAGTCAATCTAATCACACTAGGACCACATGCTTGCTAACTCAAAGAAACTAAACCATGCCCATGGGGTAACCCAAGATGGGTCGGTCACAGTGGAGAGGTCTGACAGAATGTGGTCCACTGGAGAAGGGAATGGCAAATTACTTCTGTATTCTTGCCTTGAGAAACCCATGAACAGTATGAAGAGGCAAAATGATAGGATACTGAAAAAGGAACTCCTCAGGTCAGTAGGTGCCCAATATGCTACTGCAGATCAGTGGAGAAATAACTCTAGAAAAAATGAACGGATGGAGCCAAAGCAAAAACAACACCCAGCTGTGGATGTGACTGGTGATAGAAGCAAGGCCTGATGCTGTAAAGAGCAATATTGCATAGGAACCTGGAATGTTAGGTCCATGAACAAAGGCAAATTGGAAGTGGTCAAGCAAGAGATAGCAAGAGTGAATGTCGACATTCTAGGAATCAGCGAACTAAAATGGACTGGAATGGGTGAATTTAACTCAAATGACCATTATATCTACTACTGTGGGCAGGAATCCCTCACAAGAAATGGAGTAGCCATGATGGTCAACAAAAGAGTCTGAAATGCAGTCCTTGGATGCAATCTCAAAAACGACAGAATGATCTCTGTTTGTCTCCAAGGCAAACCATTCAACATCATGGTATCCAAGTCTATGCCCCAACCAGTAACGCTGAAGAAACTGAAGTTGAACGGTTATATGAAGACCTACAAGAGCTTTTAGAACTAACACCCAAAAAAGATGTCCTTTTCATTATAGCGGACTGGAATGCAAAACTAGGAAGTCAAGAAACACCTGGAGTAACAGGCACATTTGGCCTTGGAATGTGGAATGAGGCAGGGCAAAGACTAATAGAGTTTGGCCAAGAAAATGCACTGGTCATAGCAAACACCCTCTTCCAAAAACACAAGAGAAGACTCTACACATGGACATCACCAGATGGTCAACACCGAAATCAGATTGATTATATTCTTTGCAGCCAAAGATGGAGAAGCTCTATACAGTCAACAAAAACAAGACCAGGAGCTGACCGTGGTGCAGATCATGAACTCCTTATTACCAAATTCAGACTCAAATTGAAGAAAGTAAGGAAAACCATTAGACCATTCAGGTACGACCTAAATCAAATCCCTTATGATTATACAGTGGATGTGAGAAATAGTTTTAAGGGCCGAGATCTGATAGACAGAGTGCCTGATGAACTATGGACAGAGGTTCGTGACCTTGTGCAGGAGACAGGGATCAAGACCATCCCCATGGAAAAAAAATGCAGGAAAGCAAAATGGCTGTCTGGGGAGGCCTTACAAATAGCTGTGAAAAGAAGAGAAGCGAAAAGCAAAGGAGAAAAGGAAAGATATAAGCATCTGGATGCAGAGTTCCAAAGATTAGCAAGAAGAGATAAGAAAGCCTTCTTCAGCAATCAATGCAAAGAAATAGAGGAAAACAACAGAATGGGAATGACTAAAGATCTCTTCAATAAAATTAGAGATACCAAGGGAACATTTCATACAAAGATTATGTCCATAAAGGACAGAAATGGTATGGACCTAACAGAAGCAGAAGATATTAAGAAGAGGTGGCAAGAATACACTGAAGAAGTGTAAAAAAAAGATCTTCACAACCCGGATAAGCACTATGGTGTGATCACTCATCTAGAGTCAGACATCCTGGAATGTGAAGTCAAGTGGGACTTAGAAAGCATCACTACGAACAAAGCTAGTGGAGGTGATGGAATTCCATTTGAGCTGTTTCAAATCCTGAAAGATGATGCTGTGAAAGTGCTGCACTCAATATCGTACAAATTTGGAAAACTCAGCAGTGGCCAGAGGACTGGAAAATGTCAGTTTTCAATCCAATCCCAAAGCAAGGCAATGCCAAAGAATGCTCAAACTATCACACAATTGCACTCATCTCACATGCTAGTGAAGTAATGCTCAAAATCCTCCAAGCCAGGCTTCAGCAATACATGAACCATGAACTTTCCGATGTTCAAGCTGGTTTTAGAAAAGGCAGAAGAACAGATATCAAATTGCCAACATCCGCTGGATCATGGAAACAGCAAGAGAGTTCCAGAAAAACATCTATTTCTGCTTTATTGACTATGCCAAAGCCTTTGACTGTGTGGATCACAATCAACTGTGGAAAATTCTGAAAGAGATGGGAATACCAGACCACCTAACCTGCCTCTTGAGAAATCTGTATGCAGGTCAGGAAGCAACAGTTAGAACTGGACATGGAACAACAGAATGGTTCCAAATAGGAAAAGGGGTACGTCAAGGCTGTATATTGTCACCCTGCTTATTTAACTACTATGCAGAGTGCATCATGAGAAATGCTGGACTGGAAGAAACACAAGCTGGAATCAAGATTGACAGGAAAAATATCAGTAATCTCAGATATGCAGATGACACCACCCTTATGGCAGAAATTGCAGAGAAACTAAAAAGCCTCTGGATGAAAGTGAAAGAGGAGAGTGAAAATTTGGCTTAAAGCTCAACATTCAGAAAACAAAGATCATGGCATCCAGTCCCATCACTTCATGGGAAATAGATGCAGAAACAGTGGAAACAGTGTCAGACTTTTTATTTCTTTGGGCTCCAGAATCACTGCAGATGGTGACTGCAGCCATGAAATTAAAAGATGCTTACTCCTTGGAAGAAAAGTTATGACCAACCTAGATAGCATATTCAAACGCAGAGACATTACTTTGCTGACTAAGGTCCATCTAGTCAAGGCTATTATTTCTCCAGTGGTCATGTATGGATGTGAGAGTTGGACTGTGAAGAAGGCTGAGCAGTGAAGAATTGATGCTTTTAAACTGTGGTGTTGGAGAAGACTCTTGACAGTCCCTTGGACTCTAAGGAGATCCAACCAGCCCATTCTGAAGGAGATCAGCCCTGGGATTTCTTTGGAAGGAATGATGCTAAAGCTGAAACTCCAGTACTTTGGCCACCTCATGCAAAGAGTTGACTCATTGGAAAAGACTCTGATGCTGGGAGGGATTGGGGGCAGGACGAGAAGGGGACGGCAGAGGATGAGATGGCTGGATGGCATCACTGACTCGATGGACAGGAATCTGAGTGAAGTCCGTGAGTTGGTGATGGCGTGCTGCCATTCATGGGGTCACAAAGAGTCGGACAGGACTGAGCGACTGAACTGAACTTAATTAAACCTAAAAACTTTTGAATAGCAAAGGAAACTATAAACAAGATGAAAAGACAACCCTCAGAATGGCAGAAAATAATTGCAAATTAAGCAACTGACAAGGGATTAATCTCCAAAATGTAATGTATAAACATTTCATGCAGGTCAACATCAGAAGAACAAGCAACTCCATTGAAAACAGCACAGAAGACTTAAATGGACATTTTTCCAATGAAGACTTACATATGCCCAACAAACATATGAAAAGATATCAATTTTTCTCACTGTTAGAGAAACGCAAATCAAAATTAGAGGGAGGTATCACTTCACACTGGTCAGAATATCTGTCATCAAAAAATCTACAAACAATAAATGCTGGAGAGGATGTGAAGGCAAGAGAACACTCTTGCATTGTTTTTGAGAATTTAAATTGTTATAGCCACTATATAAATCAGTATGGAGATTCTTTAAAAAACTTGGAATAAAGCTGCCATATGACCCAGCAATCCCACTAGTGGGCATATACCCTGAGAAACCCATAATTCATAAAGGCACATGTACCTCCAGTAACCATAGCAGCACTCTTTACAATAGCCAGAGAATGGAAGCTTCCTAGATGTTCTTGGGCAGATGAATGGATAAAGAGTTGTGGTACTTATATACAATGGACTATTACTCAGCCACAAAAAGGAATGAAACTGGGTCATTTGTGATGTCGATAAAATTTGAGTCTGCTACACAGAGTGAAGTAAGTCAGAAAGAGGAAAACTTGTATCCTATATTAACACATACACACACTCACACAGAATCTAGAAATATGGTATTCCTGAACCTATTTTTAGGGCAGGAATAGAGATGCAGATGTAGAGAATGAATTTGTGAACACAGTGGGGGAAGGAAAGTGTGAGATGAATCGAGAGTGCAGCACTGACATACGTACACTGCCATATGTAAAACTGATAGAGGGAAGCAGCTGTATAGCATAGGGAGCTCAGAGGTCTGGGATGGTGGTGGTAAGAGGGAGCCTCAAGAGGCAGGGAATACATGAATACTTATAGCTGACACCTGTTGTACAGCAGAAACCAACACAAAATTGTGAAACATTTTTCCTCAAATTAAAAATGAAGGAAATCCCTCACCAATATTTTCCCACTATTGCTGATATCAGAAATATCAGATCAGATCAGATCAGTTGCTCAGTCGTGCCTGACTCTGCAACTCCATGTATTGCAGCACGCCAGACCTCCCTGTCCATCACCAACTCCTGGAGTTCACTCAAACTTATGTCCGTCAAGTCGGTGATGCCATCCAGCCATCTCATCCTCTGTCGTCCCCTTCTCCTCCTGCCCCCAATCCCTCCCAGCATCAAAGTCTTTTCCAATGAGTCAACTCTTCACATGAGGTGGCCGAAGTACTGGAGTTTCAGCTTTAGCATCATTCCTTCCAAAGAACATCCAGGGCTGATCTCCTTTAGAATTTACTGGTTGGATCTCCTTGCAGTCCAAGGGACTCTCAAGAGTCTTCTCCAACACCACAGTTCTAAAGCATCAATTCTTCGGCGCTCAGCTTTCTTCACAGTCCAACTCTCACATCCATACATGACCACTGGAAAAACCATAGCCTTGACCAGATGGAACTTTGTTGGCAAACTAATGTCTCTGCTTTTCAATATGCTATCTAGTTTGGTCATAACTTTTCTTCCAAGGAGTAAGTGTCTTTTAATTTCATGGCTGCACTCACCATCTGCAGTGATGTTGGAGCCCAAAAAAATAAAGTCTGATACTGGTTCCACTGTGTCTGCATCTATTTCCCATGAAGTGATGAGACCAGATTCCATGATCTTAGTTTTCTGTATGTTGAAATATAAGGAACTCTTATTTTTCACTGGGCATATGAAGATAAAGGGAGAAATTTCAGAAAAGGAGAGAAAGGAAATTTTCACATCATGAGACATTCCTTAGAGGAAAAAAAAATTAGTTAATTGTGCAGTTGTCAAAGCATGCAATAGTATAAATAATTTGTGAGGGACATGGTAATTTAAAGTATTTTACTAACAGACGAGATGCAGATTGCTAAATAGTATTACTAGAGAAAATCATATGATATAGACTAGAGAAAAGAGAGATAACAAGTGTAGATAACTCAGAACTTATGGTAAGGGCTAGTGACGACTGGAATTTTGAGTTAAATATATCTACCCTATTGATGGATTTAATGATTATTGGTCTTGATTGTCATATTGTGGGCAGGACAAGGAAAAAAGGAAAAATAAATTACAGGATAGTAAAATACTATCTTAAAAATACTTTAAAGTAGTATCTATAATATATTCATATTAATAAAGACTAATAATACATGGTTCTAATGTATTTATCTTTTATTTGTCTTTAAATTTTTTAAACACACCATGCAGCATGTGGTATCTTAGTTCCCCTATCAGAGATTGAACTCATGCCCCCTGCAGTGGAAACACATAGTCCTAACCACTGGACTGTAAGGGAATTCTGTCTTAAAATTGGATTCTTTGCTATGAATATTGGACCTAAACACAAATGAATCAATATTTGTAGTCCTGACATTTTATTCATGATCCTGGAACTTATTTCCAAATAACAGCTGCAATCCCACATCTCATATTTCAATGCTGCAACAAAAATATTGATTCTTTAAAACCACTCATAATTATTATTTATTGTCATTTTTTTAAATTCTGAAGCTAAATTCCTTTTCTTAATCTCACCAAGCCTGAAAGAAATCAAACACAGAGATTTCTAAGAGACCATTCTTGAGAGCCTTTTTCATTCATTTCATTGGATAGACAGTGCAGATTATTAATACCCAAATTTTCATTATTAACCGTTTGTCTGCAGGGCACTCTCTACTATAAAGGAAAACATAATTTGAAGTGTTCAGCTTTTGTTAACAGTCCCAAGTGTTATGCTGTGGTCATTCTTGATTTTATATTTCCTCTTATCTAAATGTACCTTGACTATAAATCCTAACCATAGAAAATTCTTAATTTGCTGTGATCTTCTATTTTTCTTAAATTTCAAATCTTTCTATAACTAGCATACATATTTACAATTTATAGAAGTCTACCCTATATATTTTCAAATACTTTAATATGTATATCATATGCTATGATCAATATTGCTATTATCTCTTAATCTTTCCCACCCTCGATATTGAAGTTGGTCCATTCTCTATAGATAGAATGAGCCAACATAGTACCATCATACTAATGTGTATAAATCTATCCATAGATAAGTACTTCATAGATGCTTTATCTTACTCTCATTCCATACCTGAGAAAAAGGGTGTTCAGAGAGGTTAATTTATCTGTCTACATAATGTAGAGAGTATGTGACAGGGGAAATCCCCAAATTCTGAACTTAGACCATTATCCTATTTCAAACACACTATTTTCTTTCATTTCCAATTACTTTCTACACATAAATATAAAAACCCAGCACTATAACACAAAATGATGTATATAGATTAGCATTTTTATTTTCTATTTCTTCAAGGAGCTGAAGTGCTGGTATTAAATAAGAACTTTGGGTTTGATTTTGCTTTGGATAATACACCAGTTAAGAGATGCAAGCTTCAATCATATAGGATAATAGATGATCTGCTGAAGAGAGAAATTGATTTTGAAGTTGTAATTTACTTGAAGTGTTTTGATGATCTCGTAAAATACAGGCACAAAATTGAAGTTATTTAGGTTTTCGTGGCTCTCTTAAAGCTTGAATTACTACTTCAGTGCCAAAGTGCCCAGGATAGATCCACAGGTTCCTGTATTACAGATTATATTTTTATTGCACTGTGAATATATTTCCTGGTACAAAAGCTTATTGTTTACCCTCTCCATCTATTATTCATTACCTTTTTCTCTCTCCCACTCTCTCAAATTTCTCTCTCTATTTCTCATTTTTCCCCGCTTGTCTTCTCATTCTCTCTCTCTGTCTCTTTATCTGAAAAGTGACCCACTCCCATGTGTGTGTGTGTGCTCCATGGCTGATATTTCTTTTTTCAAAAATGGTTTTATTTGGGCTAACTAGCAGAAATAACCCTGTATATATCATCTCTTTGGCTATCAGCCATTTCTCTTGAACATGATTCTAGTGTTGTATATGGGTATTTGTCATTTATCTATACCTTTTATCATTTGATATATTTAAGCAAGGATAATAATATCCAGAAAGAGGACATAAGAAAACGGCCTTCTCTGCCTTGTCCCTTCTAAGGAAGTAAGGTAGAAGGCATAGTTTGAGAAGCTTGAGGGGTTGCTCTCCTGAAATGGTTTTCAATCCTGGAGACAGATAGCATCATCTGGAGAATTTTTGAAACTATTCAACTAGATAATCAGAATCTCTGGAAGACAAAGATTTTTAAGCTTCCCAAGTGACTTGTAGGGCTTACCAGGCGGCACTAGTTGTACAGAACCCACCTGCCACTACAGGAGATGTAACAGACTCTGGTTCAAACACTTGGCTGAAAAGATCCCCTGGAGGAAGGCATGGCAACCCAGTTCAGTATTCTTGCCTGGAGAATCCCATGGACTGAAGAGCCTGGAGAACTATAGTCCATAGGGTCACAAAGAACTGGACATGACTGAAGTGACTTAGCACACATGCATGTACACAGGGAGCAAGTGTAACCCCACTCATTAGCAGATAATTGTATTAAAGCTTTACTGAGCAAGGCCCTGCCCACCAGAGTAAGACCCAGTTCTTCCCACCAGCAGTCCCTCCCATCAGGAAGCTTACACAAGCCTCTTAGCTTCATCCATCAGAGGGCAGACAGAAGAAGCAAGAACCACAATCCCACAGTGACTAAAATACATTACAGAAAATTAATCAGCATGAGAAAGCAGACAGTCATGTCCCAGATGAAAGGACAAGACAAAATCCCAGAAAAACAACTAAATGAGCTGATGATTGGCAACCTTCCAGAAAAAAAAACAGAAAAAAAAAACAGAAAAATGAGAGTGAAGCTGATCCAGGATCTAGGAAAAAGAGTGAAGGCAAAGATTGAGATGATGGAAGAAATGCTTAACGTAGACCTAGAAGAACTAAAGAACAAACACACAGAGGTGAATAGTACACTAGAAGGAATCAATAACAAAATAACTGAGGCAGAAGAAATGATAAATGACCTGGAGGACAGAATAATGTGAATCACTGCCACAGAACAGAATATAGAAAAAAGAGTGAAAAGAAATGGAGGCAGCATAACAGAGCTCTGAGAAAACACTAAATTTGCCAACCTTCTCTTATAAGGTTCCCAGAAGAAGAGGGAAAGGACCTGAGAACATACTTGAAGAAATAATAGCTGAAAACTTCCCTAACATGGGAAAGGAAATAGTCAACAAAGCTCAGGAAGCACATAGTTCTAAGCAGGGTAAGCCCAAGAAGGAACACACTGAGACACATGGTAATAAAATTGATAAAAAATAAAGACAGAGATAAAATATTAAAACAACGAGGAGAAAATGACAAATAACATAAAGGGAACTCTCATCAGGTTATCAGCTGATTTATCAACAAAAACTCTACAAGCCAGAAGGGAATGGCATGATATATTTAAAGTGATGAAAGAACCGGCAACCAAGAATACTCTCCCCAGCAAGACTCTCCTTCAGATTTGGTGGAGAAATCAAAAGCTTTCCAGACAAGCGAAAGTTAAGAGAATTCAGCACCACCAAACCAGCTTTACAACAAATGCTAAAGGAACTTCTTTAGGTAGGAAACAAGAGAAGGAAAAGACCAACCTACAGAAAATAAACTCAAAACAATAACATAGGTCAATAGTATAATGCCTAATTACTAATTCAATAGGTATCAGGAAGATGTCTAATAAAATTTACCACCATTTCTAATCAAACTTCTTATTTAAATAGGAATAATGTACATAATAAAGAATAAAAGTCACAGTTAGCAGTACAACTTCCTACCTACTAAAGGATAGAACACTAAAGATATCAATTAAATTCAGAAATAAGACATAATAAATACACATGACTCATATAAAATATATGACTATAACAACTGAAAAGTAAAAATTAGATTTGATTCATGGTAAACATAGAAACTTCTTGGGTAAGAGTTGAGGGTAGGAGCAAAAATTTTCATTTCCATACATTTTCCATACACTGAGTTCATTTGCATTAAAAAGTGAATGGCAATTTTTTGCCATTTTACAAAGGATTTTAAAATTCATTTGGAGGAAGAATTTTTAAAATAAATTTTAGAAATTTTAAGGAAGAACTAACACAATTAAGAAAATCTTTGATCATATATTTGAAGAAATGAATGGTTAGGTACATTTCAAATAGTGTTTCTACTAGAAACTGATTAAAGTATTCTAAAGGTTAAGAGTGATATTTCACATCAAGGATAAGGTTATTATTATTCACAATGGAAGCCTGGCTAACAACTTGAGAGAAAGTAAAAAGACTAACTCATGCCATACATAGTAATTTCCTAGGGTCAGCATAAATTACCACAGACTTAGAGAGTTAAAAATAACAAAAATTTATTGTTTCACATTCTGGAATCTAGAAATCTGAAATCTGGGATTATTAGCTGGGACACACTCCTTCTGAAGGTTCTAGGAAAATATTCTTTTATCTTCTGGTTTCTTGTGGTCCTAGCCATTCCTTGGTTTGTGGCATCATTACGCTAATCACTGTTTTTGCCTCCAAATGACATTCTTCTATCTCTTTATGTTTGCTTTTCTTTCCATAGGGACATCAAGTCATTTGGATTTAGGTACCATTCTATTAAAGCAGGAATGATTAAACATCAAGATTCTTAATTAATTACATACACAAAGAACCCATTAGCTTAAGAGATCACATTCTGACTCTTTTCAACCTCCTATATTATACCTTAAATAAATTGTAGCCTTTTTTCTCTTCTCCAATTTAGACAATTTTTTGGCAAGGTACAAAGAATTTCATTAGCTCAAGTATAAGTTCACCATACAAATAATAAATAGCAATAAGGGAAAAACAATAATAAGATACAAAAAAGTAAGGCCAAGTTTGTTGAAATTCTAGATGAATATGCTTGTTCATACTATATTGGTGATAGTGCAAAATGTGGTTACTTTGGATTCTGTATTTCAAGGATATTAGAATCAATTATATAGATGAACAAAAGACTTTATAGTAAATTTTCTAGTAAACATTATTATAAAATCAAAATACAAGAAATTAAAAATACTAGTTAAATTATTTGTGTTCATATAATGGATGGGAATTTAAATGCCATTAAAAAATGTATTTGCTGTCAGTAAACTCATATGATACACTTAAACTAAAGAACAAGCTAAAAATCATTTATTAAATAATCTTTTATTTATGAATTGGAACAATAAAAGTATCTAACTACTATTTTTGCAAAGGGAATATAAACCATAATTCACAGTCATAAATCTGTAAGAATGGTTCTTTAAAAACAGTTTTATTTTCTTCCATTGTATTGATTTCATAAGACATATTGTAAATATTGATAGTTTTATGTGTTTTACCAATATTTTCAAAGATTTTAGTTTTGGCTATATTATACAGTTATTTTATTTTTCTTTTATGTATCTAGAATTATATTTTTTCAATTTTATTTGTATTTTTCTTCCTTTAAATTGATTAGTCTTACAAGATGTCAACTATTTCATTGATTATTTTTAAAGATACATTTCATAAAACAGTTTTGTGTTGTTTATAAATAAGCTGTTTAGGATTCAGAAATATATGTGTGTGCATTTGGAGTGGAAATTGATGGAATCAAACTCAGATAAGGGGACCTCCATGCTCTATGAGAATGGCTTACCCTAAGAAAAGAAACAATCTGGCATATTTAGCTGCTGCTGCTGCTAAGTCGTTTCATTCGTATCCGACTCTATGCGACCACATAAACAGCAGCCCACCAGGCTCCTCCGTCCCTGGGATTCTCAAGGCAAGAACACTGGAGTGGGTTGCCATTTCCTTCTCCAATGCATGAAAGTGAAGAGTGAAAGTGAAGTCACTCAGTTGTGTCCGACTCTTTGCGACCCCATGGAATGCAGCCTACCAGGCTCCTCCATCCATGGGATTCTCCAGACAAGAGTATTGGAGTGGGTTGCCATTGCCTTCTCTGGGCATATTTAGCTAGCCTCAGCAATTAACTTGAGAATAATATGAATGTGGTGCATCCAGGTATGAACTGACAGTTGTTGTAATACTCTTTCCAAATATATCTCCATCAGGAGAATTCATGAAAACTAGGGAGGGAATACTTCTAGGTGAAATATATAAAAAAGTCAACACTGAGACCTTCATAATCTACAAGACACTTTTTAAAGTATTGAAATCAAGAGAACGAGAAACCCATTTTTCTACTTTACTGTGGAAAATAAAGTATTCTTTTTTTAATTTTTTTTTTTTTTTTAGCAGCTTGGTGTTTGTGTTTTAAAAGAGCATGACATGAATAGAAATGAAAGCTTTCCAAGGAGCAAAGCACCTATAATATCAGTCTCCCAAGTCATATGGTGGAAAAGTTGCAGTTCCTCAACAGAAAAACACTGGCTTGTCAGTGATAGCCCACATGACACAAGATATGAGCTGGCTACCAACAGTAAAATTTTTCTCAATTATGGCACAATCAGGGCTTCCCAGGTGGTGCTAGGGATAAAGAGCCCACCTGCCAATGCATGAGACAGGGGTTTGATTCTTGTGTTGGGAAGATCTGCTGAAGAAGGGCATGACAACCCACTCCATTGTTCTTGCCTGGAGAATCCCATGCAAAGAGGAGCCTGGTAGCTACCATCCATTGGGTTGCAAAGACTGGGATGTGACTGAAGCGACTTAGCACACAGCACACACATATGGGGTAATTCAGGGTTTGTTTTATATAGTTTTAATGCTTAACATTATTTTCCAACTATTTTGCAGTAACATTGAATTTTGTGTATATACTTCTTAAATAAATATTTTAGTATACATGTAATTCTCCATAAAAATCATTCATTCACTTAAGATTTCTGAAAGAATCACAGCTATACAAATATACACTACTGTTTGAAATATGCAAAAATATTTGTAGAATTTTAAATATCAACATTCTAATTTTATTTTCTCTGTTTAACTTCAGACTAGCAAGGAAATTCTATCAGTTCAGTTCAGTTCAGTCGCTCAGTCATGTCCGACTCTTTGCGACTCCATGAATTGCAGCATGCCAGGCCTCTCTGTCCATCACCAACTCCCAGAGTTCACTCAGACTCACATCCATTGAGTCGGTGATGCCATCTAGCCATCTCCTCCTCTGTCGTCCCCTTCTCCTCCTGCCCCCAATCCCTCCCAGCATCAGAGTCTTTTCCAATGAGTCAACTCTTCGTATGAGGAAATTCTATAAGCCCCTACAAATTCAAACAGTGAAAATTTCTGAGGCTGAATCCTAGAAAAGAGACAAGGTAACTGAAAGGTCGGGCAAGGTCGGGCATGTTGAGGCATGCCTGGACATGTTGAGGCTTGCCCGGGCGTGTTGAGGCATGCCCCGGAAAAGTGCCGCAGACAAGTCCCGGAGGCGAGCTGACAACAAAGCCGTCCAATCAGGTGCTGACACGGAGCCCTTGGACACCAATCACCGCTGAGCCCGCACTTTCTTCCTTATATGGGGACCCGGCCCTGGCTATAAAACCCTTCCCCACCCCTCATACCTCGCAGACTCCCTTCGCTTCCTTGCTCACCCGCCCCTGGGAGTTCTGCCCAAGAGCGACCACCCAATAAAGGCCCTGATCAACGGTCCATAGGGGTGGCTCTTTCTTCCCATGGCGTTTCTTACAGTAACTATAATAAATTAGTTCCTGAGCACAGAAGGAAGATAATCAGTGGAAAGAATAACGAGGAATTTGTCCTCTGGAATTTTTAGTTGTTGTTGTTCAGAATATTGGCATAGGAGTCAAATACATTCGGAATAAGTTTCTAATTCTACCGTCTACTATCTGTGTGTCTTTTCTCAAAATTACTTTATGTCTAAGCTTCTGTTTGTTTGTAAAATAAAAGTAGTAATAACTATCTCACTGGATTTTTATAAATATTATATAGGAAAAGATATAAAATCAATTAGCTCAAGGGCCAGAGAAATTCTCAAAATAGAAATCATGATTAGTATATAAAAAGTTTAAATATTAATCAATAAAACCATTAATAATTTTAATTATCAGACTAGCTTGACAAAATGAAGTTCATTCCAATGATCTTTCTGATTTCCTGAAGAAATCTCTCTCTTAATTGCTTATGCCACAAGAAGTTAAGAAATCTCTTGAATATTTAATTAAGAATTCCCAATATCCTTGTTATAATTACAAAAAATCCAGCCTATATTAACATGCAGTATGCAGAACACGTCTCATAAACCAATTTTTAAATGGGTGTAAACTCAGAGGTCCCTGAAGGCAGTTCCCAATCAGCCTACTGCTAAGTGGAATACCCTTAGAAGTGCATTAAATGCTTTGATTAAGCATAAAATGCTCCTGTTAAACAGCCATAATGAAATATCTCATTAATGTGAGATATGGGTGTATGTGTTAGTGTGTGTGTGTGTGTGTGTGTGTGTGTATAACATGTCATACTCCCCCCTTTTCAATTAAAGAATAGTTAATTGTCTATTGTTTGCAATATGTATGGAAACAGCCTCCTCCTTGATCTTGATTTAGGTTAGCTAAAATTCATTTATCTCTCAATCTTAGGATTTACAGGCTATTATTAATAGTTTCTATATTTTATTTATTCATAGTTAAACTATTTTGTTGGCTTTTGAGTTAGCAAAAATATAGAATTCCAGAGCTCAATCGAAAATATTTTATATTTTGTGGCAGGGCCACATCCTGAGGCATCATCATTAATGTTTAGGTTAAAGAATCTTGTCTCAGCTCAATCATCTACCCAAAATAAGGTCAAGAATAAATAAATCCTTTATTACTAGCTTGGTTTTGAACTCAAATTAGATAATTTCCTGGTTAACTACATAAGTGTTTTTAAGTTAGTGATAGACAAAACTACAATGGTTTCTTTTCTTTCTTGGCATCTTTTATTGAGTTCCCATTCCAATCTGAACTTTTTAGAACTGTGACACTTAAAGCTTCATTGTGCATCAATATCATCAACGTCACTTTTAAAAAAATGCTTTATCCTAAATTTGGTATTGTAATGCTTTGGATTTTTGGATTGATGATTGAAATACCATACTTTATTTTACCACTAGAAAAAAAAAAAAAAGAAATATTCAAAATAGGAGCAAAAGTGGTATTAAGGAACGGAGGAGAAAATTCCCCCTCAAATCTAGAGTAAAACCAATCTAACCAAAAATGTAAGCCTTTCACAAATTATTAAAAATTTCTCACCCTGTAGGGAGTGCCCAAATTCATATTCTAAATATGATTTTTATCTTCCAACTTTCCCCCTCTATAATCCCTAACAATTTAATTTTTTCACTATCAAGTAGCTCAGCTTATTGTTTATAAAATAGATATTTTTGTTTATTCACCTGTTAATCACTTAGTTAATATTTGTTTTTCACAGCTGATTTTGTAATATTCCTGAATTTCTTTTTCTTTGCAATTAAACACAGGTTGCTTGAGAATTAAGATTGGTTTGAGATTAGGGATAAGATACTTATGGGACCTATACATGACTCCACTGTATTCATTTTTGATGCCTAAAATTCTTATCAGCAATTTAAGTATTCATTTTCTTTTTATTTTTAGAGCATAATAAGATCCACTGCCTGCAATGCAGGAGACATGGATTCAATTCTTAGTTTGGGAAGATCCCCTGGAGGAGGGCATGGCAACCCACTTCAGTATCCTTCCTGGAGAATCTCATGGACAGAGGAGCCTGGTGGGCTACAGTCGATAGAGGTGCATAAAGTTGGACATGACTGAAGCAACTGAGCATGCATGCCTGCAAGATCAAATGCAGCCAAATATTATGTATTTGGAAAAGCTACTTTAGAGCCAAAGATGATGATGCCAAAATTAGACAGCTAATTGACATATAGAACCAGTATGTTTATGTTTAAGACATATTAATTTTAACTGATGGAAAATCGTTCAAAATGATGGTAAATTTTTTGCCTTAATTATAATGGTTTAATTGCCTAAAAGTGCACCATGTAAAAATTGAATCCACAGAAGTAGAAGACATCCTTGAATGATGTAATGATGATTCTAAATATGTCATTTAAAACCTGCAATTGTACAATCTACTCAAACACCACACATTTAGACACCAATCCTTTAGACTACTAAAGGATTTGTTGCAAAATATAAACATCAATATAAATATATATATACACATACATATGCATATATAAAGAACCTACGTTTACATATTCCTCCCACTCTCTTTCATTCCATTGCCCTAATGTTTGCTGAAACAAACCCCATGGGATTTCTCTAAGTCTGTAGGACATTTTCTTCTCCTTAAGCAAAGAATTCCATGATACTCCCTTCATTTTGGGTCTGTAGCTTTCCTTGAAAGCACCCAACAAAGTTCATAATTATTTGCTTATTTGCATTAATGTCCAGTTAATGTGACTCTCCCAATAAATTCTTTATATTAAATTATAGCAATATTTGTATTATTTATGGGTAATAAAATACTGCAAGGAGATCCAATCAGCTCATCCTAAAGGAGATCAGTCCTGAGTGTTCATTGGAAAGACTGATGTTGAAGCTGAAACTGCAATACTTTGGACACCTGATGCAAAGAACTGACTCATTGGAAAAGACCCTGATGCTGGGAAAGATTGAAGACAGGAGGAGATGGGGATGACAGAGGATGAGATGGCTGGATGGCATCACCAGCTCAATGGACGTGGGTTTGGGTGGACCCCAGGAGTTAGTGATGGACAGGGAGGCCTGGCATGCTTCGGTCCACAGGATCGCAAAGGGTTGGACACAACTGAGGGACTGAACTGAAATGAAGTAAAATACTAGTGAGAACACTGTGAGATGTCTCAATTCATGGACAAATAATCAAGAATTTTGGTGTTCACATTTTAAGTTCTAGCATATAGTAAGTCTATGAATACAATACAAGTATTTAGTGGAAAGACAATATATACACATAAGAGAGTTTTCTGGGCTAGAGATATATTTAAATTCTTTGGATCTTAGATCACAAAGTCAAGGAATTATATTCTGGACTGAGAAATCTATAAATCATCTTCAAAAACTGCCTACCTTCTTTAATCATTAATTGAAACTGTGTTCTTACCTTAATTATAATGAGTACCTTTGGCCCCACTGCTTGATATAGAGAGCTAGGAGTTCTGCTTTCACCCTGCCACAAAGAAAATCTAAAATAATTTCAAATTCTTTCTTCAACACATTAAGATCTTAGGTTACATAGTTAACAACTAGTCTCAAATCAAATAGAGATGAAAACCTGCAGGGAGAGATGAAATGGAAACACTTACTCAGGTAGTGTATAATAATGCAACAGAACACAGGTAAACAAAATTCAACTATAATCATTGACGACCTTTCTGAAATTGAAAATTGAGCTAGTGGGACACTGTGAAACTCAAGGACCTGCTAAATTAATGGCAGTCAATTTTGTTGATTCTTCTTTCTCTGTGAACTTACTGGATTTTCACAGAAAAGGCAGGAAAGAGTGCTAATAATTATCCATTGTAATGACCTTGGGCAAGGAAAAGCAGTTGTTTGAAGAGGGCAAGAAACTCTACCCAAATTCATCTTGTCTATGGCAACCCACTCCAGTATTCTTGCCTGGAGAATCCCATGAACAGAAGAGCCTGGAGGGATACAGTTCATGGGGTCACAGAGAGTTGGACATGACTGAGTCACTGACACATACACTATGGAGTGGGGAGTTTGAATTTGAGCAGGAAAGGGAAACAGACTATGCTTTTCTCGGTTACTGGTAAAAACTTGTGGCTGTCAGAAAAAAAAAAAAAAAAACTAATAAAGGAAAAAATCCTATTCCTGGTGGAGAAGCAGGATTATATAGTAGACTCACAACTATAATTAAACTTGTAACTATAACTAATCTGTAACGAAAAAAAGAAGAGTAGAACCAAGAGCACGACATCCATGAGCTCCCTGGAACAGAAAGTGCCAATACCTTAGGCTAATTAGAATAAGACACCCCTGCCACCGGAATAACAGACCTTAAATAACAAACAACAGCTTTATATTACAGAGGGAGAAAAGATGAAGAGCAAAAATGTCAGAACACTCAGTGATAAACAGAGACATTAGAGCTATCTGATATGGACTGTAAAATAATTATGATTAATGTGTGTGTTTTGCTTTTCATCCTGTTTGTGACACCAGCTGTCTTGCTATTTAAACTTTTTGCCCTGTTTACCGAACCCAGGGTAAGCAAGGTGCAAACTAAGAGGCTGGAAGGCAACTCGAGAAGCCGTAGGAACTATAGGGACCATAGAACTCTCCTGGCTGATGCATCAGCCATAGGGTAACCTAACACAACACAATCTCTCTTCTGGCTGACAACAGCCCTAACAGTTTCTCTCCTGGCTGATGCAGCAGCTAGAGCAGTAGACACTCTATAGTCCCTCCTCTAATGGCTGTCCCAACGGACATAGCCATGATGCACCAGTAAAAAGCTGCTGCCTTCTAGGTGGAGCTCACATATATGCATACCACACAGTGTTCCATGATCAAGTGAGTACCTTGTGACACATGCATGCACAGTGCTCAAATGATCTCAGTTGTCCCATCATCATTATTTGAAAAACGTGGGGTGAGAGAGCCTAAACATGCCATCTTGGCTAATTTGCTCTCTCCTCACAGTGTGAAAAGCTCGAAAGAAAACCTGGGCCACACTATCAACATCAACAGTGTAAAAAATGGTAAGGAAGCATCAAATATAAATGCCTGACCTGCCTCTTGAGAAATCTGTATGCAGGTTAAGAAGCAAAAGTTAGAACTGGGCATGGAACAACAGACTGGTTTCAAACAGGGAAAGGAGTATATCAAGGCTGTATATTGTCACCCTGTTTATTTAACTTATATGCAGAGTACATCATGAGAGATGCTGGGCTGGATGAAGCATAAGCTGGAATCAACATTTCCAGTAGAAATATCAATAACCTCAGATACGCAGATGACACCACCTTTATGGCTGAAAGTAAAGAAGAACTAGAGAGCCTCTTGATGGAAGTGAAAGAGGAGAGTGAAAAAGTTGGCTTAAAGCTCAACATTCAGAAAACGAAGATCATGGCATCTGGTCCCATCACCTCATGGGAAATAGATGGGGAAACAGTGGAAACAGTGGCTGACTTTATTTTTCTGGGCTCCATAATCACTGCAGATGGTGACTGCAGCCATGAAATTAAAAGACACTTGCTCCTGGGAAGACAAGTTATGACAAACCTAGACAGCATATTAAAAAGCAAAGACATTACTTTCCCAATAAAGGTCCATCTAGTCAAGGCTATGGTTTTTCCAGTAGTCATGTATGGATGTAAGAGTTGGACTAAAAAGAAAGCTAAGTGCTGAAGAATTGATGCTTTTGAACTGTGGTGTTACAGAAGATTCTTGAGAATCCCTTGGACTGCAAAGAGATCAACCAGTCTATCTAGGAAATCAGTCCTGAATATTCATTGGAAGGACTGATGTTGAACCTGAAACTCCAATATTTTGCCCACCTGATGCAAAGCACTGACTCATTGGAAAAGACCTTGATGCTGGGAAAGACTGAAGGCAGGAGGAGAAGGGGAAAACAGAGGGTGAGATGGTTGGATGGACCAACTCAGTGGACATGAGTTTGAGTAAACTCTGGGAGTTGGTGATGGACAGAGAGGCCTGGTGTGCTGCAGTCCATGGCGTTGCAGAGTTGGACACGAATGAGTGACTGAACTGAACTGAGAAGTGAAGAAGATTTTACTATCAGAAATGAAGAATATCTCTTGTGAGCTCATCAATAGATTGACACAAAAAAAGTCAAATAACTTGAAGACAGTTTAAGAGAAATTACTCAAATTGAAACACACATACACAATAGCACATGTTCCTTTAAACATAACAGAAATAAACAAATAACACGTTTCTTGTTGGTACTAGACTTCTTTCTTATTCAACTTTAGCTCTACTTAGTGACTTTCTTGAAACAGGTAATATACATTCCATAATATCATGTAATAGAATAAGTCTGGATGATTTTTACCCTTATATATAGTTGAAAAGTATCACAGACATCAAATAAAGCAAAAAAGTTATTATCAACATAAGTACAGATCAAAATTACATGATGAAAGAGAGTATGTAGTTACTTCATGGTGAATACAATAAACAGGAAATTTAAGTCTGAAAATAAAGAGCAGAAAAGGAATTTACAATATACCTGCCAATGGGAATGAAAAAAAAAAAAATGTGGAAAATTCTCAGCAATAGAGAAGGGGTCCAGTGGACTAAAGGCATAAAGAATAGGAGAATTAAGGAAAAAAAAAAAAGATTCCAATGCATCATCCTGTATATTTCCTGTGTTCTTTTGGCTAACCTTCATTTTGCCATTGAGTCAGGGTTCAAAATGAAACTTTTCAGATGTTTGGAGCTCTTGAAAATTTTTATGAGTAAAGAGGTAAAAAGGAAGTTTGGGAATATGTTTCATTTCAGTACTCACGACCATTGATGTTCACCTATTCCTCTGCAGCCAAATTTTTTTTTGTAATCATTCTAGATATCAATAATTATAAGGCATGTGGATATTTATATACTATATAAAAGAAACACACAGTTTTTATATTTATTCTCTTAAAAAAATGTCTTCATCTAAAAGCTTTCAGAATGTTTACATCTGCAGAATTGCTGTCTGTTATAAAATCTTGTAAGAGAGGAAATTCACTCTGAAATCAAATCATTCATCATAAGGAAATACTAGCTGGACTACAGAGAAAATAAGAAGTGGTTAGAGGGATATGACGGTTAGAAGTAGTTGGGAAAGAGATTTTTTAAATGCCTGTCATTTAGCTCAAGTTATTTAATTTTTCTTTGAACATTATTCCTTTGTACAATTAGTATTTAGTCTCTAGTATTAAAATATTTGTGAATCCATAGTCATGTATATCTGAATGTGATGTGGACATGAATTTCAAATTCTAAACTCTAAGTTACTAGTCTAAGTTCTGGTATTTACTATGTGTGTTAACTCTGTAAATTACTTAAGCCTTTTGGGACTCAATTTCACCATTTCCAAAATGTTTTTGTTAGAAAATTACTAAGGCTTAAAATAGCTACAGAGTGTGAAATTGCTTTTTATTCTACTTGATACAAATATAAGTATATTTTTAAGTAGTTAATACATTTTGCCAAGCTTCCTTCCTTTCTGCAAGGAAAACTCAACAGTTTGACTCCATGTCATATGGTTCTTGAAGTGAAAGTGAAGTCACTCAGTTATTTCTGACTCTTTGTGACCCCATGGACTGTAGCCTGCCAGGCTCTTATGTTCACGGGATTTTTGAGGCAAGAATACTGGAGTGGGTTGCTGTTTCCTTCTCCAGGGGATATTTCCAACACAGGACTCTAACCCCGGTCTCCTGCATTGCAGGCAGACTCAGTACCACCTGAACCACCAGGGAAGTAGCATGAGGGTTCTTGAGAGAATGGTTAATGAAGATTATTCCATTTCCATGGCAGCAGGGATGGGAATATTACCTCCCCCACTTCCACTGAAATTTCTTCTCTGCAAACTTTAAAGTTGGAACCAAAGAAACAATTTTTTTCTATCTGCTAGTGAGTTTGTGAAGATGCGACCTATACGAAAAAAGAAAATAAAATCTGCATGCAGAGAGAAGCTTCCCATTAAGATGGGAAGAATGCTGGCATTTCCCTCACCCCTTGGTTTCTGGGGTCTTCCTGCTCTTCAGACAGTTTTACTTCTTGGGTCAAACTTTTTTTTTTTTTTTTTTTTTGCCTAAATTGAATTACATTGAGTTTTTGTCACCCACAAGCAAAAATATATCTCCTTAAAAAGATAAACCTTATTTGTCTTGCTGGTGGTGCTTCCATACCCTACTACCAAATATATTATTTCCTAGAGATGGTAAAGCTAGTTTTTATTAAACATAAATTTAATAGTTATTCAGTTCAGTTCACTGTCGTGTCCAACTCTTTGCGATCCCATGAATTGCAGGACGCCAGGCCTCCTTGTCCATCACCAACCCCCGGAATTCACTCAGACTCATGTCCATTGAGTCCGTGATGCCATCCAGACATCTCATCCTGGGTCGTCCCCCTCCTTTCCTGCCCCCAATCTCTCCCAGCATCAGAGTCTTTTTCAATGAGTCAACTCTTCGCATGAGGTGTCCAAAGTACTGGAGCTTCAGCTTTAGCATCATTCCTTCCCAAGAAATCCCGGGGTTGATCTCCTTCAGAATGGATTGGTTGGGTCTCCTTGCAATCCAAGGAACCCTCAAGAGTCTTCTCCAACACCACAGTTCAAAAGCATCAATTCTTCTCCACTCAGCCTTCTTCACAGTCCAATTCTCACGTCCATACATGACCGCTGGAAAAACCATAGCCTTGACAAGTCAGACCTTAGTCAGCAAAGTAATGTCTCTGCTCTTGAATATACTATTTAGGTTGGTCATAATTTTTCTTCCAAGGAGTAAGCGCCTTTTAATTTCATGGCTGCAGTCACCATCTACAGTGATTTTGGAGCCCCAAAAAATAAAGTCTGATACTGTTTCCTCTGTTTCCCCATCTATGTCCCATGAAGTGATGGGATCAGATGCCATGATCTTCGTTTTCTAAAAGTTGAGCTTTAAGCCAACTTTTTCACTCTCCTGTTTCACTTTCATCAAGAGGCTTTTTAGTTCCTCTTCACTTTCTGCCATAAGGGTCGTGTCATCTGCATATCAGAGGTTATTGATATTTCTCCCGGCAATTTTGATTCCAGCTTGTGTTTCTTCCAGTCCAGTGTTTCTCATGATGTACTCTGCATAGAAGTTAAGTAAGCAGGGTAACAATGTACAGCCTTGACATACTCCTTTTCCTATTTGGAACCAGTCTGTTGTTCTATGTCCAGTTCTAACTGTTGCTTCCTGACCTGCATACAGATTTCTCAAGAGGCAGGTTAGGTGGTCTGGTATTCCCAATTCTTTCAGAATTTTCCACAGTTTTTTGTGATCCACACAGTCAAAGGCTTGGGCATAGTCAATAAAGCAGAAATAGATGTTTTTTTGGAACTCTCTTGCTTTTTCCATGATCCAGTGGATGTTGGCAATTTGATTTCTGGTTCCTCTGCCCTTTCTAAAACCCTGCTTGAACATCAGGGAGTTCATGGTTCACGTATTGCTGAAGCCTGGCTTGGAGAATTTTGAGCATTACTTTACTAGCATGTGAGATGAGTGAAATTGTGCAGTAGTTATAGTATTCTTTGCAATTGCCTTTCTTTAGGATTGGAATGACAACTGACTTTTTCCAGTCCTGTGGCCACTGCTGAGTTTTCCAAATTTGCTGGCATATTGAGTGCAGCACTTTCACAGCATCATCTTTCAGGATTTGAAATAGCTCTACAGGAATTCCATCACCTCCACTAGGTTTGTTTGTAGTGATGCTTTCTAAGGCCCACTTGACTTCACATTCCAAGATGTCTGGCTCGAGATGAGTGATCACATCATCATGATTATCTGGGTCTGAAGATCTTTTTTGTACAGTTCTCCTGTGTATTTTTGCCACCTCTTCTCAATATCTTTTGCTTCTGTTATGTCCAGACAATTTCTGTCCTTTATCGAGCCCATCTTTGCATGAAATGTTCCCTTGGTATCTCTAATTTTCTTGACGAGATCTCTAGTCTTTCTCATTCTGTCCTTTTCCTCTGTTTCTTTGCATTGATCGCTGAAGAAGGCTTTCTTATCTCTTCTTGCTATTCTTTGAAACTCTGCATTCAGATGCTTATATCTTTCCTTTTCTCCTTGGCTTTTCACCTCTCTTCTTTTCACAGCTATTTGTAAGCCCTCCCCAGACAGCCATTTTGCTTTTTTGCATTTCTTTTCCATGGGGATGGTCTTCATCCCTGTCTCCGGTACAATGTTCATGAACCTCATTCCATAGTTCATCAGCCACTCTAACTATCAGATCTAGGCCCTTAAATCTATTTCTCACTTTCACTGTATAATCATAAGGGGTTTGATTTAGATCATACCCGAATGGTCTAGCGGTTTTCCCTACTTTCTTCAATTTGAGTCTGAATTTGACAATAAGGAGTTCATGATCTGAGCCACAGTCAGCTCCTGGTCTTGTTTTTGTTGACTCTATAGAGCTTCTCCATCTTTGGCTGCAAAGGATATAATCAGTCTGATTTTGGTGTTGACCATCTGGTGATGTCCAGGTGTAGAGTCTTCTCTTGTGTTGTTGGAAGAGGGTGTTTGCTATGACCAGTGCATATTCTTGGCCAAACTCTATTAGTCTTTGCCCTGCTTCATTCTGCATTCCAAGGCCAAATTTGCCTGTTACTCCAGGTGTTTCTTGACTTCCTAGTTTTGCATTCCAGTCCCCTATAATGAAAAGGACATCTTTTTTGGGTGTTAGTTCTAAAAGGTCTTGTAGGTCTTCATAAAACAGTTCAACTTCAGTTTCTTCAGCATTACTGGTTGGGGCATAGACTTGCATAACTGTGATATTGAATGGTTTGCCTTGGAAATGAACAGAGATCATTCTGTCGTTTTTGAGATTGCATCCAAGGACGGCATTTCGGACTCTTTTGTTGACCATGATAGCTACTCCACTTCTTCTGAAGGATTCCTGCCCGGAGTAGTATATGTAACAGTCATCTGAGCTAAATTCACCCATTCCAGTCCATTTTAGTTCGCTGATTCTTAGAATGTCGACGTTCACCCTTGCCATCTCTTGTTTGACCACTTCCAATTTGCCTTGATTCAGGGACCTGACATTCCAGGTTCCTATGTGATATTGCTCTTTACAGCATCGGATCTTGCTTCTATCACCAGTCACATCCACAACTGGGTATTGTTTTTGCTTTGCCTCCATCCTTCATTCTTTCTGGAGTTATTTCTCCACTGATCTCCAGTAGCATATTGGGCACCTACCGACCTGGGGAGTTATTCTTTCAGTATCCTATCATTTTGCCTTTTCCTACTGTTCATAGGGTTCTCAAGGCAAGAATACTGAAGTGGTTTGCCATTCCCTTCTCCAGTGGATCACATTCTGTCAGGCCTCTCCACCATGACCCGCCCGTCTTTGGTTGCCCCGCAGGCATGGCTTGGTTTCATTGAGTTAGACAAGGCTGTGGTCCTAGAGTGATTAGATTGACTAGTTTTCTGTGAGTATGGTTATTAAGTGAAGACAAAGACATGCTAGTTCACACAACCAGTTTTTCCATAATGAAAGCAGAAGGTAATGGAGACAAAAAAGCAGAGCTATGTTTTCAAAGATAGCACCTGAAGAGAAATTTGATTTAGCCAAAATTATTCCCTTGAATTCCCTGTCACAGTATGAATCCCTGAGTCCATGAGAGTGAATTTAGTCTAGTACTAAATTTTCATTGGTTTATTCATCACCATTAAAAAATTTAAAAAATGCTGTGGTGATAGAAGGAAGTTAATTTATTACATTTGCATATTTTCCCCTAAATATAATCCTTGGGCTATGCTCTATAAATATTTGTATTGCAATGAAATTTTGCTTAAAGCTCTATATTGAGGTCTTTCTAAATAATTTATTAAATATTTATAATTGTTTTTCATGCATTTCAAAGTTTAAGGTTTGGCTTTTTAGTTTTTGCATTTTCTTTAAAAATCACTTTCATATAAGTATCATAACTTCATTAAAAAGTAAAAACAACCTTTATGATGTATACATTCATTTTTAGAAAGTAAACCAAGTGTGTGCCAATTTTATGAAACTTATGTGCATTAGGAATGGCTATAATAAAAGCCAAAAGTCTTTTGAAGAGAAATTTTAAAAGAAATGGCATAATATTCAATTTCATTTTAAGTGATAAAACCTTAGCATAGATTTTAAAAAATATTATAATAAATGTAGACATATGAAGATGACAGTGGCAACCCACTCCAGTACTCTTGCCTGGAGAATCCCATGGACAGAGGAGCCTGGTGGGTTGCAGTCCATGGGGTCGCTAAGAGTTGGACACAACTGAGAGACTTCACTTTCAGTCTACACTTTCATGCATTTGAGAAGGAAATGGCAACCCACTCCAGTGTTCTTGCCTTGAGAATCCCAGGGACGAGGGAGCCTGGTGGGCTGCCATCTATGGGGTCACACACAGTCGGACATGACTGAAGCGACTTAGTAGCAGCAGCAGACATTGCACTTTACATTAGGCAGACATTTCTGGTATATGTACAATATGTGTGATCTGTTACTCAGTCATGTTCAACTCTTTGAGGCCGCATGAATTCTAACTTACCAGGCTCCTCTGTCCATGGAATTTCCTGGGAAAGACTAGTGGAGTAAGTTGCCATTTCCTACTCCAGGGGATCTTATATATATACATACATATATAAAATATCAAGCATCAGTTCAGTTCAGTCGCTCAGTCGTGTCCGACTCTTTGTGACCCCATGAATCACAGCACGCCAGGCCTCCCTGTCCATCACCAACTCCCGGACTTCACTCAAACTCATGTCCATTCAGTCGGTGATGCCATCCAGCCATCTCATCCTCTGTTGTCCCCTTCTCCTCCTGCTCCCAACCCTTCCCAGCATCAGAGTCTTCCAATGAGTCAGCTCTTTGCATGAGGTGACTAAAGTATTAGAGTTTCACCTTCAGCACCAGTCCTTCCAAAGAACACCCAGGACTGATCTCTTTTAGAAGGGACTGATTGGATCTCCTTGCAGTCCAAGGGACTCTCAAGAGTCTTATTCAACACCACAGTTCAAAATCATCAATTCTTTGGCCCTAGCTTTCTTCACAGTCCAACTTTCACATCCATACATGACCACTGGAAAAACCATGGTCTTGACTAGATGGACCTTTGTTGGCAAAGTAATGTCTCTGCTTTTCAATATGCTATCTAGGTTGGTCATAACTTTCCTTCCAAGGAGTGAGCGTCTTTTAATTCCTTGCGTACATATCTAATAAATTGCATATTATGGGAATGTATCAGAAATAATCTACATAGGGGAACAAAAAAGAAATAAACCTAATTACAAATCAACTTTTGATAAGGCATATGCTTCTAAAGTGCCAATTGCCCATTTATGAGAACAATCAGACTATGTCCTCTGATCCTTAAAATATGCAATTCAAGCAAATTAGTCAGTGTGGTGTTTCAAGAATGAAAAAAATCAAAGATAGAAAAGCAGAAGATTCAAGTAGGGAATAATTTTTTCAATTACTAATTTCATCAATATATCCATCCATTTCTCTGTAAATTTTTAGTAGTTTTCCATTAAGTAAGTTTGAATTTTAAGTCTACCATCACATCCTCAAACAATATTTTGTATTACTTTGATTAATTTTTTAAACCTCTCATTTACTTGCATTTTCTAATCATATAGCCTTGTTATGGAATAAAATATTCTTTTTTAACTGGCTTTTGCAAATGACTCCATAATAATTGTCTGTTGATTTCAATAATAAAACTCTCTGAAAAGAAAAAGAACAAAACTGGTCCATTACACTGATCTTGGGCCATTCATTTTACATTAGGATTTCTATTTGAAATATGAAAATCCAAATATTTGTACTTTTCTTAGTTTACTTCCAATTATAGTATATAGGTTACATATCACATCTTCAAATTAATATAAATAGTATTCATTAGTAAGTATTTAAAAGTAAATTGATTTTCAGTTCTTCTGTATAATCTGGTTTTCCTACAAAGCATGAATAGTTACCATAAAGTATGTGTGTACATGCATTTCTATCTGTTTTTGTGTGTATGATTAAGAACATCTACTCATTAAACTGAAAACGAAGGAGAAAAGGAAAGATATACCATTTGAATGCAGAGTTCCAAAGAATAGCAAGAAGAAATGAGAAAGCTTTCCTCAGTGATCAGTGCAAAGAAATAGAGGAAAAGAATAGAATGGAAAAGGCTAGAGATCTCTTCAAGAAAATTAGAGATACCAAGAGAACATTTCATGCAAAGATGGGCACAATAAAGAACAGAAATGGTATGGACCTAACAGAAGCAGAAGATATTAAGAAGTGGGAAAAACATGTATTCTTGTATAGAAGAACTATACAAAAAAATATCTTCACAGCCCAGATAATCACGATAGTGTAATCACTCACCTAGAGCCTGACATCCTGGAATGTGAAGTCGAGTGGGCCTTAGAAAGCATCATTACGAACAAAGCTAGTGGAGGTGATGGAATTCCAGTGAGCTATGTCAAATCTTAAAAGATGATGCTGTGAAAGTGCTGCACTCAATATGCCAGCAAATTTGAAAAACTCAGCAATGGCCACAGGACTGGAAAAGTTCAGTTTTCATTCCAATCCGGAAGAAAGGCAATGACAAAGAATGCTCAAACTACTGCACAATTGCACTTATCTCACATATTAGCAAATTAATGCTCAATATTTTCCAAGCCAGGCTTCAACAGTATGTGAATCATGAACTTTCAGATGTTCAAACTGGATTTAGAAAAGACAGAGGGACCAGAGATCAAATTGCCAATATCTGTTACATCATCAAAAAATCAAGAGAGTTCCAGAAAAACATCTATTTCTGCTTTATTGACTATGCCAAACCCTTTGACTATGTGGTTCAAAACAAATTGTGGAAAACTCTTCAAGAGATAGGAATACCAGACCCTCTTATCTACCTCCTGAGAAATCTGTATGCAGATCAAGAAGCAACATTTACAGCTGGACTTGAAACAACAGACTGATTCCAAATTGGGCAAGGAGTATGTCAAGGCTGTATATTGTCACCCTGTTTATTTAACTTATATGCAGAGTATACCCTGCAAAATACCAGGCTGAATGAAGCACAATCTGGAATCAAGATTGCTGGGAGAAATATAAAAAACCTCCAATATGCACATGATCCCACCCTTATGGCAGAAAGTGAAGAGGAACTGAAGAGCTTCTTGTTGAAAGTGAAAGAAGAGAGTGAAAAAGCTGTCTTATAATGCAACATTCAGAAAACTAAGATCATGGCATCCAGTCCCATCACTTCATGGGAAATAGATGAGGAAACAATGGAAACAGTGAGAGACTTTATTTGAGGGGCTCCAAAATCATTGCCGATGGCTTGATCAACCTAGATAGCATATTAAAAAGCAAAGACATTACTTTGCCAACAAAGATTTGTCTAGTTGAAGCTATGGTTTTTCCAGTAGTCATGTATGGATGTGAGAATTGGACTATAAAGAAAGCTGAGCACCAAAGAATTGATGTTCTTGAACTGTGGTGTTGAAAAGACCCTTGAGAGTCCCTTGGACTGCAAAGATATCAAACCAGTAAATCCTAAAGGAAATCAGTCCTGAATACTCATTGGAAGGACTTATGCTGAAGCAGAAACTCCAATACTTTGGCCACCTGATGTGAAGAACTGACTCATTGGAAAAATCTCTGATGCTGGGAAAGATTGAAGACAGGAGGAGAAGGGGATGACAGAGGATGAGATGGTTGAGTGGCATCACTGTCTCAGTGGACATGAGTTTGAACAAGGTCTGGGAGTTGGTGATGGATAGGGAATCATGGCATGCTGCACTCCATGGGGTCGCGAAGAGTCAGACATAACTGACTCTGAACTAAACTCATTAAACTATTTTTGCAAATTATTTACTTCTTATCAAACTTGTAATAAGTTACTTTGAAATTATTTCACAGCATCCTCTCAAAACAGCCTTTTCTTTTCAGTTTTCTTTTCCAATGTCTCCCACCCATACTGTAAACAAAACAGGTTGACCTAAAACTTTTATAAATCAACATATTTTCTAAATATATCCTTCTTAAGTTCAGATATTGGCTTTAGGAATCAATTCCAACATGTAACATATTGTTAAAGGTAAGGTCTGTTATTATATCTATACAAATCTCATAGCAACAGTCAATGAAAGTAATTTTATTTGTTATAGTTAAAAAATTCTTTAAAAATTGCTTTCACATAAGTATCTCTGAGTTAGAGGATATTTTTAGAATTCATGTAGGAAGAGATTAAATTTTCCAAAATAATCCTAGGTTCATAACAAGACATATAGATCTTAAACCAGTGATTTGAATAGATTTTGAGAGACACAATTAGGTATGAGATTCTACATCTTAATGGCACCAGAAATGTCCTTAATTCATTGCACACAACTTGAGGCAGAATATTTACACCTTAAGAAATAAATACCTGATAAAATAATCACTGTAGTGTATATAATACTAGCAAACTAAATATATGTGAAGTAGAATGGATTTGGTTCCTGTAATCCATTTGTTGTATGATTGGACCAATATTGCATTTAGAATCACTTATCTGTTATTAGTCTCAATTAGTACTTCATTTTTCAATCATTGAGCATATATATCACTGTATTCTCATTATAATGCTGATTTCTAAAGATTCCTTATGACCTTCCACAATTTATCCAGTAGACTTAACTCCCACCATGCACATACAAACCAGATAGTGCTGGCAATTTTTCCTTAAATAATTCCCTGAATACATATTATTAGATTATATTTATTAATATTATTAAAATATAGAACATTACTTACAGAGAAAACTAATGATAAAACTAATTTTATTTATAATCAAAGAATATAATATCTCCCATGTATATTTAGATGTACTTATATTTTAAAACATAACCATCTATAAATGATGGGACTCCATGTTTGGAGTTCTATTCCTTTTGGAAATGACAAAGGACAATTATTTCCTTATAAAGAACTTTAGTATTTTATAATTTCAATGTTATTATTGCATAATTACTTTCATTTCAAGTGTAACTGATGAGAATTCATAGATTTTTGAAGCCTAAGGTTAATGATATCTGCCTAGGGAAAGTTCTCTCTGTATTGTACTGTTGTTCTGAAGAAAGGACATATCTCAGGTTAGCATTGATATTCTTTTCTTTGCAAGGCCTATAGTTAGAAACTATACATTTTGTTAGTGATTCAAAAAAAATTATATCAAGACTAAATTTTTTAATGTTCTTGTACGATCTATGGTTATACTAATAAAAATGTTTGAAGCATTGCAATAATTTCCCTTGCAAATTTCATTGTAAGTCATTTTCCCAGATGCTTTCTCTTCAAAATAAACTACAATGTATTTTTTACAAGCTTTTTAAAGTCTGAAGGAAGTTAAATGATTCTGATATAATTATTAGCAATTTATTCATTATGGTTTGATGAAAAATATATATGGAAGCAATTACTGAAACATATAGATTACAGGAATTTTAAAGAAATGTAGTGTTAGTAGTTTGAGTTCCTCCAAGGTATTTTTTTTAACTAAGTTTGCAAAAATGCCTTCTGAGAAACAAAGCTAATAAATAAATAGTGTCTGGTAATGAGTATATCAATGCTCTGTGAGCAGAAAGAAAATTATATTGTGTAAAAATACTATTTTCTCATTCAATCACAAATTTATTTATATTCATTTGAAAGTAGAAAATTCTGGCAAATAAGAATAATTTCTAACTCCACTCCCTACATTCATCTGTCTTCAAAGCACATACACAGATTACATGCTAGATGGCCCAACCACAACTGAGCTAGCTAGAATTTTCTCCACTTTTGGCACCCTTTCAACTCTGCCTCTAAGACCCACTTGCTTTGACACAGAAATGGTGTTAACAGTTTTTCTGTCAGTCAGCCACCCAGAGTACAAATACCTTTAGCTGTCTTAAGTGAAAAACAAAATCACTGGGATGTGTAAGAGAATCAATCACACACTCATCGGGAAGCCTGGAGAAACAGATTTGGAAATGAGCAGGAAGCAAGGGCTAGGACCATGATCAATGTCAGGCCACAAGAACATCCTCTTTAAAACCTTTCACAAATGCTTGCTTTTTATATTTTTAGTGTAATCATACGTAATACAAATGCCTACTTTTGATTTACTACTTCCCACATTTATTTTCATTTTCATAATTAAACATAGTAGAATTCATAATTGGTACTCAAATAATCTACTTACAAGAGTAATGGGGGTGGGGTGTACCCCTTCCCTATAAAATCTTCAAAACTATAGCTCCTGGCATGCTTATGAGTCTAGATAGAAAACCCCTGCACAGCAGGCCTGGTACATCTGCTTTAACCAGCTCTCTTATGCTTACAATCTTATGGCAGGTGCATTTGTGAGTCCTCAAATTTCATATGTTTAGGTCCTAAACCCGATGTAACTGTATTTGGAGACAGGGCTTTTAGGAGGTAATTGGGATTAAATGAGGTCATAAGAATGGAATTCTAATCTAATGGACCAGTGACCTTATAAGAAGAGGAAGAAAACCCTATTCTTTCCTACCTCCATGGACACATGCTAAGAAGTGTGAGTGCACAGAGAGAAGGTGACTATCTGCAGGTCAGGAAGAGAGCTCTCACCAGAAAGTTAATAGGCTGATACCTTGATCTTGAACATTTCAGCTTCTAGAAATAGGAGAAAATAAATTTCTATTGTTTAGGCCACTCAGTCTACAGTATTTTGTTTTGGCAGTCTGAGCAGTCTAACACAACAAACATATTTATTCTAGGTGCTCACATTACTATATCAGGTGATAAATGTGTAAGTTAATGGAGCTTGAAAGAAAATCATATGAAAGTTAAAGTGACTGCTTGGGAAATACTCAGTAAAGTTTGCTTAAAAAAGTGTTGCCACTGTAGGCATGTAGACAACTGTAAAACTCTAGAAAAAATAATAAAATCTGGACAGTTTCTCAACTCAGTTGTTTTACAGCTTTCTTAAAATGATTTTGTCTTAAATACATTGAATGTAAGCATCTTAAAAAAATTGTCAATGTGTTTATTATAAAACAGATTTGATATGGAACTATAATCAAAATTATACTTATAGGCTTCCCTTGTGGCTCAGGTGGTGAAGAATCCGCCTGCAATGTGGGAGACCGGGGTTCGGTCCCTGGGATGGGAAGATCCCCTGGAGAAGGGAAAGGCTACCCACTCCAGTATTCCGGCCTGGAGAATTCCATGGGCTCTATACTCTATGGAGTTGCAAAGAGTCGGACATGACTGAGTGACTTTCACTGTCACTTCTTTCATAATCAAAATAATAATCCTTAAAGAAAATGTCTTTTTACACCTTGAAAATGCATATACCTAAGTTAAAATGAAATGTTCTCAGTACAGACACAGAAAACATTTAAGAATATTTACCAAAATTTTATATATGTTTATGTTTTATATCAGAGTCTTTTCCAATGAGTCAACTCTTCACATGAGGTGGTCAAAGTACTGGAATTTCAGCTTCAGCATCATTCCCTCCAAAGAAATCCCAGGGCTGATCTTCTTCAGAATGGACTGGTTGGATCTCCTTGCAGTCCAAGGGACTCTCAAGAGTCTTCTCCAACACCATAGTTCAAAAGCATCAATTCTTCAGCACTCAGCTTTCTTCACAGTCCATACATGACCACTGGAAAACCATAGCCTTGACTAGATGGACCTTTGTTGGCAAAGTAATGTCTCTGCTTTTGAGTATGCTATCTAGATTGGTTATAACTTTCCTTTCAAGGAGCAAGCGTCTTTTAATTTCATGGCTGCAGTCACCATCTGCAGTGATTTTGGAGCCCCCCAAAATAAACTCTGACACTGTTTCCACTGTTTTCCCATCTATTTCTTCTGATGCTGGGAGGGATTGGGGGCAGGAGGAGAAGGAGACGACAGAGGATGAGATATCTGGATGGCATCACTGATTCGATAGACGTGAGTGTGAGTGAACTCCGGGAGTTGGTGATGGACAGGGAGGCCCGGTGTGCTGCGATTCATGGGGTCGCAAAGAGTCGGACACGAGTGAGCAACTGAACTGAACTGAACTGAACTGATGTTTTATATAATCTCTTAAACTATCAGAAGATAAGAATATATTTAAGCTAATTTTATTTTTTGTTTTTATTTACAAAAAATTACTCTGTGTTAGTTTGGTTGTTGTTGTTCAGTTGCTAAGTCATGTCCAACTTAACAATCCTGTGGACTGCAGCACTCCAGGCTTCCCTGTCCTTCACTATCTCCTGAAGTTTGCTCAAACTCATGTCCACTGAGTCGGTGATGCCATTCAACCATCTCGTTCCCTGTGACCCGCTTCTCCTCCTGCCCTCAATCTTTCCTGGCATCAGGGTCTTCTACAATGAGTGGCCAGAGCATTGGAGCTTCAGCATCAGTCCTTCCAATGGATATTCAGGATTGATTTCCTTTAGGATTGACTGGTTGGCTCTCTTTGCAGTCCAAGGGACTCTCTAGAGTCTTCTCTAGCACTGCAATTTGAAAGTATGGCTTATCCTTGCCTGCCATCAAACAGCAGCATTAAACTCCCTATCTCTCCAGAATGTACTGGACCATTTCATTTATGCCATGAGGTCACTATGGGTCTAATGGTTCTGCTTAGGGTAAAGAACTTCTGTGAGCAAAGGGTTTCTCTGATGCATCACTTGGGAGCAAGCAATGACTAAAAGCCAAGCAAAATTGACCAAATCCTAGCACAGGGTGTTTGTTAGCTTTCATTCTTATGTTTATTGGTCAGTTCTCTAACTGCTTGTTAACTAGTTGAGTTAGAATAAATATATCTGTGGCAAAGTGCACACACACAGAGGAGAAAGAAACAAAAACGAAAACAAAAACCTTAACATTCAAAAAACTAAGATCATGGAATCCAGTCCCATCACTTCATGGCAAATAGATGGGGAGAAAATAGAAAAATACTTTCTTGAACTCTAAAATCACTATGGATGGACTGCAGCCATGACATTAAAAGACACTTGATCCTTGGAAGAAAAACTATGACAAACCTAGACAATATATTAAAAAAGCAGAGCCATCACTTTGCAAAGAAATATCCGTATAGTCAAAGCTATGGTTTTTCCAGTAGTCATGTACAGATGTGAGAGTTGGACCATAGAGAATGCTGAACACCTAAGAATTGATACTTTCGAATTGTGGTGCTGGAGAAGACTCTTGAGAGTCCTTCCAACAGCAAGAAGATAAAAACCAGTCGTCAATCTTAAAGAAAATCAACCCTGAATATTCATTGGAAGGATTGATACTGAAGCTGAAGCTTCAATATGTTGGCCACCTGATGCGAAGAGATGACTTACTGGAAAAGACCCTGATAATGAGAAAGATTGAAGACAAAACGAGAAGAGGACAATAAAGGATGAAACAGTTGGATGGCATCATTGACTTAATGGATGAGTCTGAGCAAACTCCAGCCTGGCAGCTGCTATTCATGGAATCTCAGAGTCAGACATACTTAGTGACTCAATAATAACAGTCCTTTGACATTTAATGTGATTTCTTGCAGGAGTGTACTTATTGGCATTTCTTTACTTGTTTTCTATGTTTCTGTAGTTCTTTTCTTCTTGTTTTAGTTTATTCCCATGTAGTTTAATGATGTTGTTTGGTGATATGGTTGTGTTTCTTTCTAATTTGTGTGTGTCTATCATAGGTTGGTCGTCTGTGGTTCTCATGGCTTTCATATATGGAGACCAAATAGTTTATATATTAGTTTTAAACTGATAGTCATTTATTTTTTTATTTTTTATTTTTAGACTGGTGATTCAATTCTTATATGATAGTATGCGTTTCAATGCCATTCTCCCAAATCATCCCACCCTCTCCCTCTCCCTCTGAGTCCAAAAGTCTGCTATACACATCTGTGTCTTTTTTGCTGTCTTGCATAAAGGGTCATCATTGCCATCTTTCTAAATTCCATATATATGTGTTAGTATACTGTATTGGTGTTTTTCTTTCTGGCTTACTTCACTCTGTATAATTGGCTCCAGTTTCATCCATCTCATCAGAACTGATTCAAATGTATTCTTTTTAATGGCTGAGTAATACTCCATTATGTATATGTACCACAGCTTTCTTATCCATTCATCTGCTGATGGACATCTAGGTTATTTCCATGTCCTGGCTATTATAAACAGTGCTGCGGTGAACATTGGGGTACATGTGTCTCTTTCAATTCTGGTTTCCTTGGTGTGTATGCCCAGCAGTGGGATTGCTGGGTCATATGGCAGTTCTATTTGCAATTTTTTAAAGAATCTCCACACTGTTTTACATAGTGGTTATACTAGTTTGCATTCCCACCAACAGTGTAGGAGGGTTCCCTTTTCTCCACACCCTCTCCAGCATTTATTGCTTGCAGATTTTTGGATCGCAGACAATCTGACTGGTGTGAAATGGTACCTCATTGTGGTTTTGATTTGCATTTCTCTGATAATAAGTGATGTTGAGCATCTTTTCATGTGTTTGTTAGCCATCTGTATGTCTTCTTTGGAGAAATGTCTATTTAGTTCTTTGGCCCATTTTTTGATTGGGTGGTTTATTTTTCTGGAATTGAGTTACATAAGTTGCTTGTATATTTTTGAGATTAGTTGTTTGTCAGTTGTTTCATTTGCTATTATTTTCTCCCATTCAGAAGGCTGTCTTTTCACCTTGCTTATAGTTTCCTTTGTTGTGCAGAAGCTTTTAATTTTAATTAGATCCCATTTGTTTATTTTTGCTTTTATTTCCAGAATTCTGGGAGGTGGATCAGAGAGGATCCTGCTGTGATTCATGTCGGAGAGTGTTTTGCCTATGTTCTCCTCTAGGAGTTTTATCGTTTCTGGTCTTACATTTAGATCTTTAATCCATTTTGAGTTTATTTTCGTGTGTGGTGTTAGAAAGTGATCTAGTTTCATTCTTTTACAAGTGGTTGACCAGTTTTCCCAGCACCACTTGTTAAAGAGATTGTCTTTACTCCATTGTATATTCTTGCCTCCTTTGTCAAAGATAAGGTGTCCATATGTGTGTGGATTTATCCCTGGGCTTTCTATTTTGTTCCATTGATGTATATTTCTGTCTTTGTGCCAGTACCATACTGTCTTGATGACTGTGCTTTGTAGTAGAGCCTGAAGTCAGGCAAGTTGATTCCTCCAGTTCCATTCTTGTTTCTCAAGATTGCTTTGGCTATTCGAGGTTTTTTTAAACTGATAGTCATTTAAATTCAACACATTCTTAAAGATCTACAATTTTTTTTTTACCTCATTTCATCGCCTTTTATGTTTTTCATGTGATAGTTTTTATTTTTATGTCTATCTCTTACTTGTTACTTGAAGTTCAATAAATATTACATTTATTAACTTTTCGGAAAAGGTCAGTTTTCATTCCAATCCCAAAGAAAGCCAATGCCAAAGAATGCTCAAACTACCGCAAAATCGCACTCATATCAAACGCTAGTAAATTAATGCTCAAAATTCTGAAAGCAAGGCTTCAGCAATAAGTGAACCACGAACTTCCAGATGTTCAAGCTGGGATTAGGAAAGGCAGAGGAGCCAGAGATCAAATGGCCAACATACTCTGGATCCTTGATAAAGCAAGAGAGTTCCAGAAAACATTTATTTCTGCTTTATTGACTATGTCAAAGCCTTTAACTGTGTGGATCACAATAAACTGGAAAATTCTGAAAGAGAAGGGAATACCAGACCAGCTGACGTGCCTCTTGAGAAACCTATATGCAGGTCAGGAAGCAACAGTTAGAACTGGACATGGAACAACAGACTGGTTCCAAATAGGAAAAGGAGTATGTCAAGGCTGTATATTGTCACCCTGCTTATTTAACTTCTATGCGGAGTACATCATGAGAAAAGCTGGGCTGGAATCAAGATTGGAGCTGGAATCAAGATTGGAGCTGGAATTAAGCACAAGCTGGAATCAAGATTGCCAGGAGAAATATCAATATCTTCAGATACGCAGATGACAGCACCCTTATGGCAGAAAGTGAAGAGGAACTAAAAAGCCTCTTGATGAAAGTATAAGAGGAGAGTGAAAAAGTTGGCTTAAATCTCAGCATTCAGAAAATGAAGATCATGGCATCTGGTGCCATCACTTCATGGCAAATAGATGGGGAAACAGTGGAAAGTGTGTCAGACTTTATTTGGGGGGCTCCAAAATCACTGCAGATAGTGATTGAAGCCATGAAATTAAAAGACGCTTACTCCTTGGAAGGAAAGTTGTGACCAACCTAAATAGTATATTCAAAAGCAGAGACATTAGTTTGCCAACAAAGGTCCGTCTAGTCAAGCCTCTGGTTTTTCCAGCGGTCATGTATGGATGTGAGAGTTTGACTATAAAGAAAGCTGAGCGCCGAAGAATTGCTACTTTTAAACTGTGGTGTTGGAGAATACTTTTGAGAGTCCCTTGGACTTCAAGGAGCTCCAACCAGTCCATCCTAAAGGAGATCAGTCCTGAGTGTTCATTGGAAGGACTGATGTTGAAGCTGAAACCCCAATACTTTGACCACCTGATGTGAAGAGCTGACTCATTGGAAAAACCCTGATGCTGGGAAAGATTGAGGGCAGGAGGAGAAGGGGATGACAGATGATGAGATGGTTGGATGGCATCACTGACTCGATGGACACGGGTTTGGGTGGACTCCAGGAGTTGGTGATGGATAGGGAGGCCTGGCGTGCTGTGGTTCATGGGATCACAAAGAGTCAGACACGAATGAGCGACTGAACTGAACTGAATCTTCATGTTAGTTTATTTAATGTCTGATCAACAACTAACTATATATTTACCTTTAGTGGTAAGATTTCTATGATTGTATAATTCTTACTTCTTGTAGCCTTTTCATTTCCACTTAGAGAAGATCCTCTAATATTTCATTAGGGTTTTTTTTAGTATTAGACTCTTAGTTTTCAGTGTTCTGAGAAAAACTCTTTATCTACTTTAATTAGCATGGTAAGTTTTCAGTGTAGAGAATCAACTGGTAGATTTCTTAAAATATATTTCTATTTCTTTTTATTTCAGAATTTGAAATATATCCTGACACCCACTTCTGTCTTGTGAAGATTTTTGAAGGGGAAAAATGAGGTGATAGTCTTATGGTGGGGTTCCCTTTTATAATATTCCTTTCTGTTTCTTTCTTTTTCAGCTTTAGGGACTTTTCAGTAGTGACTTTATTAACTTTTTGTTTTTTCTTTAAGTCCAGAGATAATAGCTCGAGGGTATGTTTTTCTTTAAGCTTTGCACTAATGATTATATAACAACAATGTATGTTGCTTGAGGACATGTTTCTCTTTCTTAATAGGAAGCTTCTGACTGATTTTGTTAATTTAAGATGTGTGTTGTGAGAGTGGGTCTGGTTAAAGAATATAAGGTCTTGATAAGACTAGCAAGGAGGGGGTGGTGCTCTCAGTCTGCCTTCTGATGTCCTTTTGCACTGTAATAAAACTTCTGCCACATAAAATTCTGAGTTATTAAGCCTAATGCCTGATCCTGTAGCTAAATCTTCTTCGGATATCACAAATCTGACATTGTTCACCAGAAGCTATCAATACCTTCTAGTGTATTTTTATTTCAGTTATTTTATTTTTTTATCTCTGCTGCTTCCAGTTTGTTTTCTTATTCCTTATTAAAATTCTTATTGTGTTGATCTATTCTTTTCCAAGTTCAGTTAGCATTATTTTTATTAATGCTTTGAGTTGACTATCTGATAAATTATCTCTGTTTCGTTATGATTTTTTTTTTAATTTTTCCCTAGTCTTTTCATTTTAAGCCAACTCCTTTTTCTTCTAATTTTGTTTAACTCTCTCTGTCTCTATGAATGTAGGCAGAACAGTTATTTATTCTGCCCTTGAAGGGATGTCCTTTTACAGGTGTGTCTCCATGTACCCATTGTTTGTGCCCAGTGGCTTTGGTGAGAGAACTGGATTTGAAGTGAACACGGGTCAAGTCTTCTCTACATATGTGATTGCAGCTACCTTGGTGGGAAGTAAGGTTGGGGGTGGAGGAACTAGAGCCAGCGTTAGTTGTGAGCCAGGTCTTCTTTTTCTCTACTTATTGATGACCACAGCTCTGTAGGGGGCAAAGTTAAGACCAAAGTAGTTGATCAGAAGCCAAAGTGTCAGGTCCAAGTTGACCTCTAAGTGTGTACTCTGCCCTGGCAATGGCCTCTCTACCCTAGTAGAAAGCAGCACAAGAGCTAGAAGAACTGGCTCAGATACCAGGTGCAGTTCTGAGGTTCACTGGGACAGTCTCAGCAATCTGGTCAGAGCCCCTGGCAGCTCCTAATCAACTGCCTTCAAGTGCACACTGGCACTGGTTAACCTCACCCTGTTCAGAAACATGGAAACATCCAAACCAGCCTTGTTCCTGTAGTGTGCGTACATTCTCCTCATCAATGGCATCTACACCTCAATGAAAACCAGTGTTTGTACAAGAAAGGGTGGAGTGGGCATTTGGTGAGGGTTGGAGTACATGCTGGGATAGTATGGGGAAGTCTGTCAGAGCTCCAGGCAGCTTTTAATTGACCACCTTTGCATGCACTCTGGAAATGCCTGCCTTTGGCCTCTTCAGAGGTAAGGTCAAGTCCAGGCTTGCTTCATTTTCTCTAAGTATTTATACACAGTCTCCTTGGCAATGTCAGTGTTTGCCTTAGTGGATAGCTGCTGAGCAAAAGGGATTGGAGCTGACCCCCTTTCTGGCCATGAGTGTGCACTGTGGTATTCTTGGGAAGCTGTATAAGAGAACTCAGACTGTTTTCAGTCTGTTCTTCATTATTCCTGAGAATAAACAAGTATATATGTAGCTCTTCACAAGTGGAATCTGGTTTATTACAACCCTCTGGTATGTCCACTGGTTTGCAAAGCAGCTAAGGAAACTTGTCTTTCAGGACTGGGGTGTCTGATTTATGACTTGAAGCCCTCACTCCCAATGGAGGGCCTCTGAACTTGCAATTCTCCATCCTTTTCTGTGTCAGTTACTAAGAATGTGGGTCTCAAACTGAATGCTTCTCCACCCTTCAATAAGGAAACAAAGAAGAATCAGAGGTCTTACCCATGGCAAAAACAAGTTTAATCAAGAACAGAAAGACCACCTCAAGGAAGAGGTGGGCCAAACCAAGAGAGGCTTTGGCACCAGAATGATGAAGTATGGGGTTTTCAGGACAGGGATTTCACATGTTCACCTAGGCAGGCATGTGGACTGACAGTTTTATATGACAGTTGCAAGTTACATTATAACAGGCTCTATTGTGCATGTTTTCCCATAATTCAGTCTGCTATAATCAGATATATGTATGTATAGATAGTTGAGGCAGTCCAAGTGTGAATTGGAAAAGAATTTCCAGACACAGGGCATTTCAGAAGGGAGTGAATTTATTAAAAGCAAAAAGCAGAGATAAGATAATGTGGGCACTGTGGGCACAGTGGGCCTGTCGACCTCCTGACAGACTAAGGAGAGTTGATAGTTTTCATGAGTTAATAGCTAATTTTATAATCTCAAGACAAAAAACAGAAAGATCCTGCTGGAAGGTTGGCACTGGGTGATTGTTTGGGGTTCTATACATGGCTTATTGTTGGAGTGGGCATATTTGCCTAATTTGGAATTTGGAAGCTTGTTAGTAATGAACAGGTAGCTTGTGGCAATGGTTACAAAGGGGTTCAGTTACTTTCGAAGGTGACCTTGGTTCTGGGCTTTGCTTCTGTGGCCTTGGTTAAAGGCACCTGCACCTGTGGCCTTGGGGCAGGACTCAACATAAAATATTTATGAACCCTTAATAGGCTCCCAGCTACCTAATGTGACTTGAGGACACAGCTGTGTTTCCAAGGTGCCTGTGTTGGAGTTGGAGAAGCCTGTGTAGATAGTTTGCATCTACTGTGCACCGAGGGAACATGCTCCAGAGTTGGAAAAGAATCTGTGGTTATTTTGTATCATATCTGTGAGCTCTCTTCAGTCGCATTGGAGTGTGTCTGAGGTGAAGTTTAGAGATCAGCTTGAATCATTTTTGGCTAGGCCTACCCTCATTGTCCCTAGAGAGGGAAATGGCAACCCACTGTAGTATTCTTGCTTGGGAAATCCCATGGCCAGAGGAGCCTGGTGGGCTACAGTTCATGGGGTAGCATGAGACAGACAGGACTTAGTGACTAAATGACCACCAACCATCCTACACCTTAAAAAAACAAATGATTTGTTAATCATATATATGATTTGTTAATAAAACCATTCAAATAAATAACCATTCAAATAATAAAACCTCAATAAAACCATTCAAAATTAAAAAAAAAAACAGTAACAACAGCAGAAAAAAATTAATTGAGAACTAATCTCTCTAAATGATTGATGAATACTAGAAGAAAGTATAATAATGTATTTTATGTGTTTAAAGAATATAACTGTCAGTGTACAACACTGTACTTAACAAAAGCATTCTCCAGTAATTAAGGTTGAATAAAAATATTTTCCATAAATTTAAAAAATGAAGTAACTTGTAACCAGCAGAACCACACTGAAGGAAATACTAAAAATCATAATTGTCTTAATAAATTATGTATAAAATAGTACAGGATATAACTCAGGAAGTGGTAAGTAGAATTAAATATTTGAAGGTATTCCAGAAGAAATGGAAAGTATCACCTAACATTAAATTTAAGGTTGAATTGCTATCTCTTAAATAGGTCAGTTCAGTTCATTTGCTCTTTGCAACCCCATGGACTGCAGCATGCCAGGCTTCCCTGTCCATCACCAACTTCCATAGCTTGCTCAAACTCATGTCCATTGAGTCAGTGAGGCCATCCAACCATCTCATCCAACCTTTGTCGTCCCTGTCTCCTTCTTTCAGTCTTTCCCAGCATCAAGGTTTTTTCCCAATGGGTTAGTTATTTGCATCAGGTGGCCAAAGTATTGGAGCTTCAGCTTCGGCATCAGTCTTTCCAATGAATATTCAGGATTAATTCCTTTAGGATTGACTAGTTACTTAAATCGATGAAGACAATGACACCCCACTCCAGTACTCTTGCCTGGAAAATCCCATGGACAGAGGAACATGGTGGGCTGCAGTCCATGGGGTCACTAAGAGTCGGACACGACTGAGCGACTTCACTTTCACTTTTCACTTTCGTGCATTGGAGAAGGAAATGGCAACGCAGTGTCCTTGCCTGGAGAATCCCAGAGATGGGGGAGCCTGGTGGGCTGCCGTCTATGGGGTCACACAGAGTCAGACACGACTGAAGTGACTTACCTGCAGTTACTTAAATAAACAGTCAAAATTAAATAATAGCTAAATTATAACTTAAAGAAGGAAAAATGAAAGTATAAACAATTTAACACAAAAATTATTTTGTTTCAGTAACTTAGTAATAGACAATCTCAAGAGGAAATTAAGAAAATAATTTTATAAATAGTAGCAGTCAAAATAATGAAATACATGTGTGCTGTGTGTACTTAGTCACTCAGACATGTCCAACTCTTTGTGACCCCAGGTACTGTAGCCTGCCAGGCTCCTCTGTCCTTGGGAATTTTCCAGGCAAGAATACTGGAGTGGGTTGCCATATCCTCCTCCAAGGGATATTCCCAACCCAGGAATCCAACCCAGGTCTCCCACATTGCAGGCAGATTTTTCACCTTCTGAACCAACAGGGAAGCCCAATAAAATATATATGGATACATTTAACTAAGGAAGTGAAAGACTTGTGCACTGAAAACTACAAAACCTTGTTGAAATAAAGACAACCTAAATAAATGGAAAAACATCAAATGTACATGAATTGTAAAAAATATTTCTTAAGATATCAATATCACCAAAAATGATCTATAAATTTAGTATCCATGAAGTTGCTCAGTCGTGTTTGACTCTTTGTGACTCCATGGACTGTAGCCCACCAGGCTCCTCCATCCATGGGATTTTCTAGGCAAAAATACTGGAGTGGGTCGTCATTTCCTTCTCCAGGGAATCTTCCCGACCTGGAGATTGAACCCAGGTCTCCGGCATTGCGAGCAGATGCTTTCTCTCTGAGCCACCAGGGAATCCCACCAGGGAATTATAAATTTAGTATATTTCATATAAAAATTCCAAAACTTTTTTCTCAAAATGGAAATGCCAATTCTCAAATTCACATGGATTTTCAAGAGCCCTACATATTCAAAACTATCCTGAAAAACAAAAATGAAGCTGCAGTGCTTAGACTTTCTAGTTGCAATATAATTAAGAGTCTAGAAATAAGTACAAACATCAGTTGCTAACTGATCTTCAATAAGGGTTCCAAGATCATTCACAGAGAAATAAGTCTTTTCAAAATTTGCAGAAGGATAGCTGGATTTCCACCTGCAAAGGAATGAAATGGAAGATTTTGCCTATATGTCTCCCAGAAACATATCAAAGAAACAGAAAACACAAGCACAAAAACTCTGTAAGGTTATGTAAAGGTTGAGCAACATAATTAATGAACTTTATTTGCTGAATATACGTGGAGAACTTCACTGAACAACTTCATAAGGCCTATTCTTTTTATGAACACATGAAATATTTTTGAAAACTATATGCTTTATTATTGCATTTATTTTATTTATTTATTTATCTGCATATTACTAATGATGTCCTTCAAGTCACAGACTTCCCTGGTGGCTCAGACGGCAAAGCGTCTGTCTACAATGCGGGAGACCTGGGTTCGATCCCTGGGTTGGGAAGATCCCCTGCAGAAGGAAATGGCAATCCACTCCAGGACTATTGCCTGGAAAATCCCATGGACAGAGGAGCCTGGTAGGCTACAGCCCATGGGGTCGCAAAGAGTCGGACACGACTGAGCTACTTCACTTTCACTTTTCAAGTCACAGATGCAAGATATCGGGTAAAATTAAATTACATTTACCTCTAGTTTTCTTTTTTATCCCAGTTTTTAGAATATAATTATTTCCCTGTTATTAAGGCATTGTATTTTGTAATCTTAGTAGTACTATTTGGTTTAGTTAAAGGCTACGCTTTTTAGTTGTTGCCAGGTCCTTTGTCATAGTACTCCAGGTGAACTCTCAGCATGCTTAAGATGGTCTCAAGGGAAAAAAAAAAATTCTAAAATCTGTATATGTTCAAATCTACTTTCCCATAGGTTTCATTCTTAAAGCTAATATGAATTGATTAAATATAAAAGTCTTCATTCAGAAATGTCTTCCTATGAGTGCCTTTAGATATTGCTATATGTCTTTTGTGACACTGAATTTTGCTGTAAGTCAGTCTAAGGTAAGCTTTCTTTTTCCTCTTATAAGTTACTTGATGTTTTTATCCTGGCCATAGAAGAACTGTTTATATTTGAAGGCTAAATATTTTACTAGATTATATTGTGGTATTGACTCTTGCTGTATCTGTTATATTTTACATATATTGTCTGCATATCTATAGTTTTTTACATTTATTGAAAGTATTCTCAAATTATATACCCGATGTATTTCCTTTTTTATTGTTTAAGCTCTCTTCTCCATGTACTCTAGTTAGGCACATATAGACATATCTACATATTTATCTAATCTACTTTGTACATCTGTTGCATCTATCTTTATTTCTTTGGTCCTCTTAAAGTGGTTCTTTTGGTTTTACTTTGCTTGCTTTGTTAGTTTCTACACATCATGTCTCTTAATTGTTTCTTTCACTGTGTCTATTCTTTCCTTCTATTTTAATCTTCATTCTCATGCTGTTTTGTGGATTGTTTTACTTCTTTATTGAACTCTGCAAACTCATATTTATTTCATTGTTTTACCATGACTGGTTTGTAAAGCAATTTATTACTACTGATTTAATTTATTATGGAATAGTTGATCAAAAGTGTATTAGATTTGCATCATCACATAGTTCTGATGATTGATTTTTATGTATTTGTGAGTTACACATTTATTTTTGTAGAGTATCCCCTTACATGTGTTTTATTGCTGATACTATGCTAGAGGACTTTACTGAATGTTTTATACAGCAAATATTACTTTCTAAGTAGGTCTAGGATATGTTCAGAGTACATTTTACAGTTTCTTTTTTTCTTTGATGACATGGAGATAATTGCTTCCTACAAATACTAATAACTGGTGGGATCCTATAGGCATTTCTATTTCTCCTACTTTTTCAGTAGAATTCAATAGATGTTTCTCACCCCAATTCCAATAGCCATCTTGCATATATGATATACTGATTCTCTTTTACAATATGGTTCTTTTCCCTTTAAAAAGTGGAATTTTGCTGGCATTTTCTAAGTGATCATTCCTATTCTTTCAACTCTCTTGCATTTCTTTTTTGTAACTTCCTATATGAGATATTTGGGGTTTCCCCAGTGGCTCAGTGGTAAAAAAGGCACCTACAACGCAGGAGATGCAGGAAACACAGTAGGAAAGATACCCAGGAGGAGGGCATGGCAAGCAACTCCAGTATTCTAACATGGAGAATCCCATGGACAAAGGAGCCTGGAGGGCTATAGTCTATAGCATCGCACTGAATCAGGCATGACTGAAGCGACTTAGCACACATGCATGCACACATATGGGGTAGTTGGCCAATTTTAAATGAATTGGCAGTTTTTACCTAATTTTGTTCGATGGAATATTTCTGTTGTCATTTTAATAACTGAAAGTTTTATTTGCTTAAAACTATCATTGTTTCCTTGCTATGTTTCCAAAGAATGAAAGATGTATAAGATTCAAATATTACATTATTGTGCCTGAAAATTTGAATCTTTTTAATTTTAACCTTTAAAGAAGGAAAGCCCATAAGCTCCTGTTTCTTGGGTTGCTTGGAATTCCCCTATTTTCAGGCTATCCCAAGACATTGATGTTCAAACTTGAATTTCAGTATCTTGCAAATAAATAGCCCCCACTTTTTTGTGGGGGGAGTTTATGCTCTCTGTAACCACTTTCTTTTATTCAGAATATGAAAAATTGAATACTGATATAATAACACTATTTAAGCTAATCTTCAGATAAATTTTTCAATGTGTGTTGTGTGTGTGTTAAAAATAGAAATCCATTTAATGTTGCAAATTCTATGATATAATATAGCCTAATCTTAATCTGGGCATATGTAATCTTTTAACAAACTGACAATCATCAGCTTTATATCTTGGTATATCTTAATAATGAATAGAAGCTCTTATTTCTTCCACTAGACATTTTTAAAGATTGCTTATTACAGAAAAGTTTCTGATATAGAAATATTAAAATTTTTCAATTGGCCAAAAATGCCCTTGCAATAATTAAGCACCAAGCAATCAAGAATAATATGATGCACTTGGTTGTTTTATCTCTTTGAAAGTGAAAGTGGGGTCACTCAATCATGTCTGACTCTACAGTCCGTCAGGGACTCTAGCCTGCCAGGCTCCTCCATCCATAGGATTTTCCAGTCAAGCATACTGGGGTGGGTTGCCATTTCCTTCTCCAGGAGAATCTTCCAGACTCAGAGATCAAAGCCAGGTCTCCCAGGTTGTAGGCAGACTCTTTACCATTTGAGCCACAACTTTACCATCTGAGCCACCACGGAATCCTTAATATGCTTTAATCTCTTTTCATTCTTGAGAAATTTCTTCAATTTTTAAAAGAATATAGGCCAATTACCTATAAGTTTATAAAATGTTCAAGAGTCTGGAATTCTATGACTGAATTTTAATTGTTTGTTTCAGCTTAAACACTGTTGTAAGAATGCTGCACAGTTAGTTAATGTTTTACTCTTGTGATTATCAGAAAGCATATATTCTTGTGCATATATTCATATATTCTTCAGCATGTGTTCACATGCTACAGTATTCTTGCCTGGAGAATCTTATAGAGGAATACAGGAGCCCAGTGGGCTATAGTCCATGCCATTGCAAAAGAGTTGGGCATGACTTAGCAACTAAACAACAAGAAAAATTGCTTCACAATATGTGTTGCTTTCTGCCATATAATATGAATCAACCAAAAGTATACATATATCTCCTCCCTCTTGACACTCCCTCCCATCTCCCATATCCCAACCTCTAGGTCATCACACAGAGTACTGGGTTGAGGTCAATTCAGTTAAGTCTCTCAGTCATGTCCAGCTCTTTGTGATTCCATGGACTGCAGCATGCCAGGTTTCCCTGTCCATCACCAAATCCTGGAGCTTGCTCAAACTCATGTCCATTGAGTCAGTGATGCCATCCAACTATCTCATCCTCAGTCATCCCCTTCTCCTCCTGCCTTGAGTCTTTCCCAGCATCAGGGTCTTTTACAGTGAGTCAGTTCTTCATATCAGGTGGCCAAAGTATTGGAGTTTCATCTTTAGCATCAGTCCTTCCAGTGAATATTCAGGACCGATCTCCTTTAGGATGAACTGGTTGGATCTCCCTGCAGTCCAAGGGACTCTCAAGAGGCTCTTCAATACCACAGTTCAAAAGCATTAATTCTTCAGCACGCAGCTTTCTTTATGGTTCAACTCTCACATACATACATGACTACTGGAAAATCCATAGCCTTGACTAGAAAGACCTTTGTTGGCAAAGTAATGTCTCTGCTTTTTAATATGCTGTCTAAGTTGGTCATAACTTTTCTTCCAAGGCAGAAGTGTCTTTAAATTTCATAGCTGCAGTCACCATCTGCAGTGATTTTGGAGCCAAAAAAATAAAGTCTCTCACTGTTTCCATTTTTCCCCCCATCTCTTTGCCATGAAGTGATGGGACCAAGAGTGTTTATTTTCTCACAACTTTGATATATGAGTGTTGACCTAATAGATGAGGAAAATTATCTGGGTAAATTATTTAATTTTTAAACGGTTGGTTTCTTTATTTGTTGGTTATGATTTTTTTTTTTTTTTTTTTTTTTTAGCAATCCTCTTGGGGTTTATAAGACAACACTAAAATATGGATTTCTCAAGATACAAGCTTTCAAGAAAAGGCATATACAGTTTACCTTGGTTAATGGAGATTACTACAATTATATACAAAAACAAAAAAACCAAGCACTTTGATTTCTTGTTAGTAAGAATTTGAGGAAAAATTCACTTGGGCTAATAGCCAAGTGCTATTTTATTTTGGAATGGCAATTGCTTTGTTACTTAAAGGCAAAATACATGCAGTATCTTTTTTTTTTTAACTTGAAAATGTTCTTATTGTGTCTTTTTAATTTCTAAATCACAAGCTACAAAGTGTGCAAAGAAATTTTATCTTGCCTCTAATATAAGTAAAATGGGTGATAGTCAACTGGTGAGGGGCTTACACACATTCTATTACCTTTAGAACTATTAGTTCCTTGTTTTATCTCCACAAAAATACTGTTCACAATCTGTCACAGTCTTGAGTTGGACTCATTGCACCTAACTGAAGCTGTTAAGTCAGCATCAGGAACTGTTTCTGTATTTTGGATAAGTACTTTCTAGTGTCCTTCTGACATACAGAAAGACTTTGTTGTTCATTTGCTAAGTTGTATGCAATTCTCTGCAACCTCATGGACTGTAGCACAGTAGGCTCCTCTGTCCACTATCGTCTGGAGTTTGCTCAAATTCATGTCCATTGAGTCGATGACACTAGAAAGACTTAGCAGTTTCTATTTTTCTATTTCTAGAAAAAAGAAAAGAAAGACAAAGATAGACAAAGAAAGTGAAAATTAGCTTTTAACGTCTTCATATACTCTACAAAAATGTCCAAGTGAAATTCATAAAGAGAAAATTATTTCCAGTTTTATCTTAGAGCATTGGAGAGAGCTTGCTAATAAAATTTTATGTTACATTTTAAGTGATAGAAATCAGAAGTTTTTATTGTGCAACTAAACATTAGTATTGCCCTAAACTTAGATTTTAATTTTACAGGTTGGAAAATGAGGCTCCATTACCAAGAGATGAGGTCAATATTGTCAATGTAGCTATAAACATGCAAATGAAGTCATGCATTCAAAGCACTTTTATGTTTTACAAACACTCCTCACAACAGCATTAAAGAGAGCTCACAACACTCTGTTGGTGAAATGTTAAGAATGGATAAGGAGAGTAGCATAATGTCACTTCCTGGCAAAAATATGCTTGCACTTACTTTTGAAAATCCAACTGTTACTAAAGTGTCATGTTTATGCTGAATTTATCTTATTGTCTCTAAACCCAAATCGTCTCTCTCCACTTGAAAGTGAAGTGGAAGTGTTAATCACTCAGTTGTATCTGACTCTTTGCCACCCCATGGCTGTAACCCACCAGGCTCCTCTCCCCATGGAATTCTCTAGGCAAGAACACTGGAGTGGGTAGCCATTCCCTTCTCCAGGAGATCTTCCCTGACCCAGAGATCAAACCCGGTTCTCCTGCATTGCAGGCAGATTCTTTACCATCTGAGCCACCAGGGAAGCTCTCTCTGTCTTTTGAAAAACCTTAAATATTCTCCTCTCTGCCTTCTCACCAGATCCATGAGATATGTCAATAAGTTTAAAACATTAGCCTATTCTTTTTTTCTTGTTGTTTCTGGCCTTTTATCCATTTTCAAACAGTAAAAAAATAAATTACTCTGTTTATAGCCTTCAAGAAGGAAAGTACAATATAGATAGATATTATATCTACAGGGAGTAAAGCTAAATGTTAAAATAGGCTTAATTAAAAACATACAATTTGTGACACTTATGAAAGAAAAAAACAAAACAACCTATTTTCTTGTCTCATGATGATCTAAGTAATCAACTTAGTTTCTACTGGGAAACTTGGATGTCCCAAGTATCATAAACTTGCCTAAATTTGGTTTGGAGATCACCAAAATCCTGGAGGGAAATGTGATTTTCTTTCTTTCTTTCTTTCTTTTTTTTTTTTTTTTTTTGGTGATTTTCAATACAATAGAATTATAACAGAGCCCCAGATTCAATTTTGAGGTGGATACCACTTTGTTCTGAAACTATATTTAATAAAAAGCCCCTACTTTTCATTCATAACAGTTCCATGAGTCTTCACAGAGAGCTCCAGGGCCTTTTAGAGCCACTTCCAACAGTTCTGTATATTAGAATTCAATTCATTTTCTAGTTGAAAAACTTTTCTACAAGGACAAGTGAATACATTCAAAGTCACTTTAATAAGCAACAGAGTTATATGTAGAACTTGGTATCTAAAAACATGAACTTTTTGTTTACTCTAAAAATTAGATTGATGTATAAAGGTGATGTTATCCAGAAGAAAAAAGTCCTGATATGTTTTGTATTTCTTTTCCATTTGCAATTGAGCTTTTTATCCTACTATTTTCTAATAAACCATTTAATAAGACAAAATAAAAGAGGATAATTTGCTATTAAAATGTAGGGAGGATGAAACAAAAGTCATAAATAGATGGTTTCAGCTGGCCAATGTTATATACATCTCAGAATTTTGCCCAAGGTTTCTGTTTGTGTTCACTCATGCTGTAAAAACAATTTTTCACCAGTTGCTGCCAGAACATGCTGACCGACATTCCTTGCCTGATCATTCTAAGATGAGATCTATCTTGCAATGCTATACCAAATCAATTACTAAGTTATAATAACACAAAGCATGTGGAAAGCTTTGAAGAGCTGAAAGAGACAAAATAAAGGTATCAATTGTGCTCCCTGGAGGTGAGGATATTATCTTATGGGAGACACCATAAATATAAAATCAGTCAGCCTCCATGATCATAAGTAGAAAAATGGGAAGAACTTCAGAGGAACACATTTTACCTCTAAAATGTAGTATCAGCAACTTAATTAGAAATAATTCTAAAACTAAGTTCCTAGGACCATATTTTTTAACTACAAGTATATTTTACCTAAAAGCATACATGCCTACAAATATGTATGGATTTATGCTTTGTAGAACAACACAGTTTTGTGCAATAAAGAGTCCATATTTAGATACTTCTTATTTAATATTTTGTCCTATTATCATGCATGTGTCTAATCAAAGTTCTAATTTTATGGATTAACTGCACAGTCAATGGCATTCCAAATAAAACAAATCTTTATTATATCAATTGAATGTGAATAAATAACACGTTATATATACTCAAATTATACCCTAAGTCAGTTAGCAAATGGTTTGAAGTTTTGACTCAAAATAAAAATTAACTTTATAAAATATTTGTTAGTAGTTTTTAATCACATTATGTTTACTGACATTCAGTATTTACTGAAACTATTACTGTTACAGATGACCTGCTGTCAGAATGTAAACTCACATTTGCTTAATTCCAAGTCTGTGTTTTAGTCATTCTAGTTTTTTATCAAAGATTTTTTACTTGGATTAGCATCATGTGTTGGCTTCCCTGGTGGCTCAGACTGTAAATAATCTGCCTGAAATACAAGAGACCCAGGTTTGATCCCTGGTCAAGTAGCCTGGCTGGAGAATTGTTCTTACCAGGTTAACATTTGTTGCTCAGGTCAGTTCAGTTCAATTGCTCAACTTTGTCCAACTCTTTGCGACTCCATTAATTGCAGTACGCGAGGCCTCCCTGTTCATCACCAACTCCCGGAGTATACCCGAACGCATGTTCATTGAGTCAGTGATGGCATCCAGCCATCTCATCCTCGTTCGTCCCCTTCTCCTCCTGCCTCCAATCCCTCCCCAGCATCAGGATCTTTTCCAATGAGTCAACTCTTCGCATGAGGTGGCCAAAGTACTGGAGTTTGGGCATCAATCTTTCCAATGAACATCCAGGACCGATCTCCTTTAGGATAGACTGGTTGGATCTCCATGCAGTCTAAGTGACTCTCAAGAGTCTTCTCCAACACCACAGTTCAAAAGCATCAGTTCTTTGGCACTCGGCTTTCTTCACAGTCCAACTCTAACATCCATGCATGACCACTGGAAAAACCACAGCCTTGACTAGTCAGACCTTCGTTGGCAAAGTAATGTCTCTGCTTTTCAATATGCTACCTCGTTGGTCAAAACTTCCTTCCAAGGAGTAAGCATCTTTTAATTTCATGGCTGCAATCACCATCTGCAGTGATTTTGGAGCCCCCCAAAATAAAGTCAGCCACTGTTTCCACTGTTTCCCCATCTATTTGCCATGAAGTGATCGGACCAGCTGCCATGATCTTAGTTTTCTGAATGTTGAGCTTTAAGCCAGTTTTTTCACTCTCCTCTTTCACTACCATCAAGAGGCTTTTTAGTTCCTGTTCACTTTCTGCCACAGGGGTGGTGTCATCTGCATATCTGAGGTTATTGATATTTCTCCCGGCAATCTCAATTCCAGCTTGTGCTTCCTCCAGCCCAGTGTTTCTCATGATGTACTTTGCATATAAGCTAAATAAGCAGGGTGACAATATACAGTCTTGACATACTCCTTTTCCTATTTGAAATCAGTCCATTGTTCCATGTCCAGTTCTAACTGTTGCTTCCTGACCTGCATATAGAAGCAGATCAGGTGGTCTGGTATTCCCATCTCTTTCAGAATTTTCCACAATTTGTTGGGATCTACACAGTCAAAGGCTTTGGCATAGTCAATAAAGCAGAAATAGATGTTTTTCTGGAACTCTCTTGCTTTTTCCATGATCCAGCGGATATTAGCAATTTGATCTCTGGTTTTGTTTTGTTACTGTCATGTCCAACTCTTTGTGGCCTCATGGACTCCAGCAGACCAGAGTTCCCTGTCCTTCACTGTCTCCTGGAGCTTGCTCAAGCTCAAGCCCATCAAGTTGGTGATGCTGTCAAACCATCTTATTCTCTGTCCCATCCTTCTCTTCCTGCTTTCAATCTTTCTCAGCATCAGAGTCTTTTCCATTGAGTCAGCTCTTCATAGCAAGCGCCCAAAGGACTGGAGCTTCAGCTTCAACATTAGTCCTTCCAATGAATATTCAAGTACACTGATTTCCTTTAGAATGAACTGGTTGGATCTCCTTAAAGTCCAAGTGACTCTCAAGAGTGTTCTCCCACACTACAGTTCAAAAGTATCAATTTTTCAGCATTCAGCCTTCTTTGTGGTCCAACTCACACATACAAACATGACTACTGAAAAAAACTATAGCTTTGACTAGATGGACCTTTGTCTGCAAAGTAATGTCTCTGCTTTTTAATATGCTGTCTTTCCCTGATAGCTCAGTTGGTAAAGAATCCACCTGCAATTCAGGAGAACCCAGTTCAATTCCTGGATCTGGAATATCTGCTGGAGAAGGGGCAGTCTACCCACTTCAATATTCTTGGGTTTCCCTTGTGGCTTAGCTGGTAAAGACTCTGCCTGCAATGTGGGAGACCTAGGTTTGATCCCTGGGTTTGGACAATCCTCTGGAAAAGAGAAAGGCTACCCACTCCAGAATTTTTGCCTGGAGAATTCCATGAACTGTATAGTCCATGGGGTCACATAGTCAGATATGACTGAGAAACTTTCACTTCACTTCAACTATATTAATAAGATATACCAGATAATTATTGGTTTTTAAGATTTTATTTTTTCAAGTTTTTTTTCCAGAATTTTTAGCACCCTACTTTCCTACATGAAGGAGATACAATGTTAATACTAAAATATAATTTTCAGTCATTGTTTTTAAATTTACTATAATACTGATTTTTTTCAAAGCTAAATATATGTCAACATTGAAGAATAAATCAGACCTCTGCCATTAGTATAGATGGATTAAATAGAGTTGTAGATTTTCAAATAGTTGTTAATATGTGTAGTGTTGTTTAGGTATTTTGCAATTGTCATACAGTACAGTCCCATTTTGTTAACTGCACATGTAATCCATATTTCTGCTTTTCTTGTGTTTCTCTTTGCTGTGGCTTCAAAGAGAGCTACTCAGTTTACAGTCTACTTTACAGCTATTTTATGACTCAATTTAGGTTCATGGCATTTAAGCAGAGGTCATCAGAGGTAGCTTGTTGGAAAATTATTGCCTCTTTTTAAAGGGTCAAACAAGAATGCAGGCTATGTACTGTGCCCATTTCCCTTCTGCCTGATTTGATGTTGTGTCTAGAACACCAGCTTTGATCTATTGATCATGAAGAATTTAACATAAGAACAAAGAGCCTACACTGTAGACATCACAAAATGGAGCCTGGGGCCTTGAAACCATAACCACATGATTTATACAGAACCTGGAGTCACCTGTACCCTGACATGTTGCTAAGTAAATGTCCTCATTTGCAGTCAGTGTTAGGCTGTAAATTTCTGATGAATGTAATCCTAATAGTGATACCCTTATAGCTGTATAATGGATATGTTCTTGCTCAATATCTTTCAAGTTAAATATTACATTAACTTTCTTAAGTGTTAATTGTGCTTTAACACTTCTTATGTGATGAGAAATATCCCACTCAGTCATTCAGTGGGGAGCTGTTTCCTCCTCACTGGGGATTTCTACATTTGCCGCATGGGGATTTTCACTGACCAGAATATTGAGACAAAATACTCCCCTACACACTGACTTACTCCTTGCCATGATCTATTCAACATGTTATACTAAAGGCCTATGTTCACTTTGAAAGTTCCAACTTAGTTGCCTAATGTCCTATCTCTACTATCATTCACATAGACAGACCCGACTCCAGGCCAAAATCCTATGTCTGATTTCTCAGGTTCAACCATAGGCATGTGCAAAGGCTTCATCTGAGGAGGTTCCCAAAGGAAAGCAACTCTGCCCACACCAGACCTGATACACAGTCAGGGCATTGCAGTCTCAGGACTCAGGACTCTTAGTGACACATGCCCTTGTATATACTTGAATTCCTGGCCCAGGCTCTTCATTTGGAGGTCTTCCAATCTAGGGCCCCATGCAGCAGGAAGATCTCAAGCACTTCTGCCCAGATCACCTCTTTAAGCGTCTTTGAAAACATTTTTCTCCACTCTAATTACTATTTCTTCCCCTTTGCTTCCTCTCAGCACTCATGGTCAAAGATGTTAGGAGTCCTTTGTCTGGGTCTTCCCTAGCCAGTAAGACAAACATCTACACTGATCCACCTGACCATCACCCGATGCCATTCCATGGGGGAAAGTGAACTACTGAGGGAGCTGGCACTTTTTCCTTTAGCCTCTCACTATAATATCAACAAGTGATTAAAGGCTTGATTGCTACAGTCATTTGGCTGTTTGTCCTTCTTAGCTACTTCAAAATCTGGCATCGTCTCTCCCTCTAGCTCATCTGGCCCTTGACAAGACCCAGAGGAGGTACATACTTGAAAATGGTGTGTGAAGCAGAATCGAACCACAGGGTCAATCCTTAGCAAAATTCTCCAGGTAAAATCATTTGGGGGCATATGGCTGTCTTTCAGTTGTGTCATTTTTATCTTTGCACACTTTGAAACATTCTAATTCTCAAATTGAATATTAAAAAAAGAAAGCTCTCATAATTATGCCCTGAAATCTAGAAAAGCTACAATCCCTAGAATATGAGTCTTATCAGACTTTGAGGAGGAGGGTAACTGTTATTCTCATTCTTTAGTGTTTAGGATTATTAGTTGCAATAATTAAACAGAAATTAGCATTCATTGTCATGTCAAATGTGTGATAGGAAAACGTACTTCCTGTATCTGTATATTCTCCTGTGCCTAAATTTCTCCTGTATATCAAGTAAATTACTCTGTTTCTTGGGTCATGCCTGCTACCTTGCTTCTACTTCCAATGTGCTTACCGTTTGCACTAACAGGTTTTGGGCAGCATTTTCTCTTATGATCCTTCCTTCCTCTCTCCTCTCACTTCTCTTCTTTTTCCTTTTGTTTTTGGCAATTGTTTTATTTTATTTTATTTTTTCTTCTTTGATGAAAAGGACAGTTCATTCACTTTTGGTCAGACTGCACTGATACCTAAAGTAAGCAAATAAAAATGACAATTTAACAGGGAAATAAAGAATATATACACAGACACATAATGACAAAACTGAATGCTATGTCACTATTGTCATACTTTGGCCCTCTTGAAATTTTCCCTCTGTTTTCTGTAATTTGTCATTGTGGGGAAACAGCAAATTAACCAAGATGGCATGGTCAGGCTCTCTTGCCCCATAACCTCTTGCTCTTGTCCCACATTTTGTAAATAATGTTTATGTGATGGTTGTTATAGCACTGCACATGTACCTCACAAGGTACTTACTTGGTCACATGTTGTGTGTTATACATATATATGTGCACTCCACTCGGTGCACTCCACTCGGAAAATGGCAGCATTTTACTGCTGCATCACAGCTGTGTTCATTGGGTCAGCCAAAAAGGAGAGTCTATAGCGTGTCTACTGTTATGCCTGCTGCATCAGCCAGGAAAGCATAGTGTTGTGGCTGCTGTATCAGCCAGGAGAAGGATTGTTTTGTGTCAGGTTATGCTATGGTTGTTGCCAGAAAAGACTAAACATGTCTGCAGTTCCTATGCCTCCCTGTGTCTTCTTCCAGCCTCTTAGCTCTGGGTGCCTACCTACTTTGCCTTGCCTACCCTGAGTTCAACAAACAGTGTACAGAGTGAGATACAGCAAGACAATTGTCCTCATGAACAGGATGATCAGTGATACAGCTATATATGTGTCTCATGGAAACAGAATGGATGGAAGAAGGGGAAGGAGAGACAGGTGACATCTGTATCCTTTTCTTCTCCAATGTAGCTCCTTTGTCCTGAGAAGTTCCAGATCCTTTTATAAAATTTTTTTCAAGGAAAAAGCTAGATTTTACAAAGAATAGAATCAGAAGATTATGTGTCTTATGGAAAAACATGGCTGGCTTCTGCAGTTTTAAAACAAGAAACATAGGAAAGAGGATAGTGGAACAGCTGTTTGGTTGCTGTTGTTCAATCGCTCAGTCACGTCTGACTCTGCAACCCCACAACTGCAGCACACCAGGCTTCCCTGTGCTTCACCATCTCCGGGAGCTTGCTCAAATTCATGTCGGTTGAGTCAGTGATGACATCCAACTATCTCATCCTCTGTCCCCTTCTCCTCCTGCCTTCAATCTTTACCAGCATTTTTTTTCCCTGAAATTGAAAGAATTCCATAATTTCTTCTTTTCATCTATAATCCTGAAGTTTGAAATGGAGACTAAAACTAACCTTTTAAAATACTCATTCTCATTCATTTTTTAGTCTTTTAACAAAGAAAAGCATTTTGAATTTGTCTCTCTAGTAAACTTAAAACAATTAATTTTTGAATGCCTTAGCTTCTAGATGCATCTGAAATTTTGTACAATCTCAGACATATTATTAGGATTTGACAAATAGCATAATACAAATAAATGAGAAGTTACTTCTGCAGCCCTTGTCCTCCTTTATGAATATGAAAATAAGGTAGTGTCAAATATCACCTTTCAATTGTTTTTGGCAGATTAGAATTTCACTGTCAGTTGCTCAAATTTTTGACATTTTCATGTTGTGATTTCTGACTTGTAATAGCTCACAATAGCTGCTTATCCAAATTAAAAAAGCAGCTTTCTTGGGGGAAAAAAATGTATTCCAAAAATTGTACTTACTAAAGTAATTTTTAATCAAATAAATTAAGCTGTTTTTTTTCCTGATAAAGAGAAAACCTGGGAGGGCATCATCCATCTTGTAGAATTACTGAACAACAACACTGATAAAAATAGACTGTTTGCTGTTCAGAAGAAATCTGTGGGCATGAGATTTGTAACAGAACAATAAAACATATTGTGTTGCTACAGTATTCAGTGATCTTTTGGTCAAAAATGGCACTGATTCATACCAGATTATGTCACACAAGAGTATTGACTGGTCCACATATCCTGAAGGCTAAATATCAGTGTTTGTCTCAAGTAAGAGTGGATCCCAGGGTTCAGATATGTCAACAGCAACCTGTGTCATTTTCTTATCTCTTGTTTCTGATTTCATTTTGAGATATCATCCTCTTTATAATTACAAATGTTGACTATAAAACTCAAGTTTAATAAATAATTTATTTTCCATTACTTCACAGGCAGAGCTAAACTGCAATCCAACTTCCAGTCAATATTTCCACTTACTTCTATTCTACCACCCTGAAACGGGAATCAGTTCAGTTCAGTTCAGTTCAGTCACTCAGTCGTGTCCGACTCTTTGCAACCCCATGAATCACAGCACTCCAGGCCTTCCTGTCCATCACCAACTCCCGGTGTTCACTCAGACTCACGTCCATCGAGTCAGTGATGCCATCCAGCCATCTCATCCTCTGTCGTCCCCTTCTCCACCTGCCCCCAATCCCTCCCAGCATCAGTCTTTTCCAATGAGTCAGCTCTTTGCATGAGGTGACCAAAATACTGAAGTTTCAGCTTTAGCATCATTCCCTCCAAAGAAATCCCAGGGCTGATCTCCTTCAGAATGGACTGGTTGGATCTCCTTGCAGTCCAAGGGACTCTGAAGAGTCTTTTTCAACACCACAGTTCAAAAGCATCAATTCTTTGGTGCCCAGCTTTCTTCACAGTCCAACTCTCATATCCATACATGACCACTGGAAAAGTGATAGCCTTGACTAGATGGACCTTTGTTGGCAAGGTAATGTCTTTGCTTTTCAATATGCTATCTAGGTTGGTCATAAACTTTCCTTCCTGAAGAAAGGCAAAGAATGCTCAAACTACCACAAAATTGCACTCATCTCACACGCTAGTAAAGTAATTCTCAAAATTCTCCAAGCCAGGCTTCAGCAGTACATGAACCATGAACTTCCAGATGTTCAAGCTGGTTTTAGAAAAGGCAGAGGGACCAGAGATCAAATTGCCAATATCTGCTGGATCATCGAGAAAGCAAGAGTTCCATAAAAACACCTATTTCTGCTTTATTGACTATGCCAAAGCCTTTGAGTGTGTGGATCACAATAAACTGTTGAAAATTCATAAAGAGATGGGAATACCAGACCACCTGACCTGCCTCTTGAGATACATGTATGCAGGTCAGGAAGCAACAGTTAGAAGTGGACATGGAATGACAGAATGGTTCCAAATAGGAAAAGGAGTACGTCAAGGCTGTATATTGTCACCCTGCTTATTTAACTTATATGGAAAGTCCATCATGAGAAACACTGGGCTGGAAGAAAGACAACCTGGAATCAAGATTGCCGGGAGAAATTTCAATAACCTCAGATGTGCAGATGACAGCACCCTTATGGTAGAAAGTGAAGAGGAACTAAAAAGCCTCTTGATGAAAGTGAAAGAGGAGAGTGAAAAAGTTGGCTTAAAGCTCAACATTCAGAAAACGAAGATCATGGCATCTGGTCCCATCACTTCATGGGAAATAGATGAGGAAACAGTGGAAACAGTGTCAGACTTTATTTTTGGGGGGCTCCAAAATCACTGCAGATGTTGTTTGCAGCCATGAAATTAAAAGGCGCTTACTCCACAAGACCTTTTAGAACTAACGGCCCCCCAAAAATGTCCTTTTTATTATAGGGGACTGGAATGCAAAAGTAGGAAGTCAAGAAACACCTGGAGTAACCAGCAAATTTGGCCTTGGAATATGGAATGAAGCAAGGCAAAGACTAATAGAGTTTTGCCAAGGGAATGCACTGGTCATAGCAAACACCCTCTTCCAACAACACAAGAGAAAACTCTACACATGGACATCACCAGATGGTCAACATCAAAATCAGATTGATTATATTCTTTGCAGCCAAAGATGGAGAAGCTCTATACAGTCAACAAAAATAAGACCAGGAGCTGACTGTGGCTCAGATCATGAACTCCTTATTGCCAAAATCAAACTGAAATTGAAGAAAGTAGGGAAAACCACTAGACCATTCAGTTATGACCTAAATCAAATCACTTATGATTATACAGTGGAAGTGAGAAATAGATTTAAGGGACTAGATCTGATGGATAGAGTGCCTGATGATCTATGGATGGAGGTTCATGACATTGTAGAGGAGACAGGGATCAAGACCACCCCCATGGAAAAGAAATGCAAAACAGCAAAAAGGCTGTCTGAGGAGGCCTTACAAATAGTTGTGATAACAAGAGAAACAAAAAGCAAAGGAGAGAAGGAAACATACAAGCATCTGAATGCAGAGTTCCAAAGAATAGCAAGAAGAGATAAGAAAATCAATAAATTGAATCAAATCAAATCATTCAAGTAACCAGATAAGCAAGCAAATCCAGTTCTGACTGGTTCTGCTTAAATCATATGATCATCCTTGAACCAGTTACAATCTACATGGAAGAAATATTCTAATTGAAAGTTTGTCTGTGTGTGTTCCAGTGACTGATTGTTAACAAATTATCCAAAAACTTAGTTGTGAAAAATGATCATTCATTTTGCTTGTGGATTCTGAAGGGTATGGTGGGGAAGCCTTATGTGCTTCATTTGGTCTGCCAAGGCCTCTCAGAGGCAGGGGTCTGAAATCATTTGATGTTTCTCTCACACATACATTTGAGAGTTGATGTCAAATGGAGCTGAACAGCTTAGGAACAGAATAGACCAAAGCTGTCTCTTACTCTATGTGGTCTCCTCACCTGAAGGAGAAGTTTCAAGGCTGTAGCCAGACTTTTTACATGTCAGCTCAGAAATCCAAAGAGAGCTAGACAGAAGTTGCATTGCTTTTTTCTTAGAATCAGAAACTATGATACCTAACTTCAGATACATTCTATTCATTAAAAGTAAGTTAATAATCCAATCAATATTTTAAAGACATATTTTGTGAGAGGAGACTTAAAGAATTTGTGGACCTGTTTAAAACAACCTCAATGCTCCTAACTCTGGAAAGGGTAAGTTACACATTTTGATAGAAATTTCTAGCAGGTAGAAGGATAGAAGCAAAAACAGGGGTGTGTGTACTTGATACCAATATATGAGACTAGAATGCATAAATAAAAATTATAATGAATTTCAGCATTAGGGGCCCAATATTATCTTATTAATTACAGCTTGCTGTTATAGTTCTATTGAGATGAGTAATTAATTACACTGTCTTGGAATTATCACTGTCTTGTTTATTATTATACATTTTTATCAATCTTTCCATTTATGGGTATTAACATTGCTTTCTCTACCAATTGGTTGAGATAGATCTTTAAGCATTTTTTAAGGAGAATAAATTAGTTCAAATTTTTCTTGAGCCCTATTTACTTTCAGGGGCTTTTATCTTAAAAAATAATAGTATCTTGTCATATACTTTAATTTTCAACTTAAAATTACTAAAGATACTATGACTTTACATTGATAACATGAGTTTGTTTATTTACTATTGTTAGTGTGAAGTTTGGAGAAGGCAATGGCTCCCCACTCCAGTACTCTTGCCTGGAAAATCCCATGAATGGAGGAGTCTGGAATGCTGCAGTCCATGGGGTCGCTAAGAGTCGGACATGACTGAGCAAATTCACTTTCACTTTTCACTTTCATGCATTGGAGAAGGACATGGCAACCCATCCAGTGTTCTTGCCTGGAGAATCCCAGGGACGGGGGAGCCTGGTAGGAGGCTGTCTATGGGGTCGCACAGAGTTTGACACGACTGAAGTGACTTAGCAGCAGTATGAAGTTAACCCTTATTTTTGGCTGTTTTTACTGGTGATAGAAGCAAGGTCCGATGCCGTAAAGAGCAATATAGCATAGGAAACCGGAATGTCAGGTCCATGAATCAAGACAAATTGAAAGTGGTCAAAAAAGACATGGCAAGAGTGAAAGTCGAAATTCTAGGAATCAGCGAACTAAACTGGACTGGAATGCGTGAATTTAACTCAGATGACCATTATATTTACTACTGCGGGCAGGATTCCCTCAGAAGACTTGGAGTAGCCATCATGGTCAACAAAAGAGTCGAAATGAAGTCCTTGGATGCAATCTCAAAAATGACAGAATGATCTCTGTTCTTCTCCAAGGCAAACCATTCAATATCACAGTTATCCAAGTCTATGCCCCAACCAGTAACACTGAAGAAGTTGAAGTTGAACGGTTCTATAAAGACCTACAAGACTAGACCTAACACCCAAAAAAGATGTCCTTTTCATTATAGGGGACTGGAATGCAAAAGTAGGAAGCCAAGAAACACCTGGAGTAACAGGCAAATTTGGCCTTGGAATGTGGAATGAAGCAGGGCAAAGACTAATAGAGTTTGGCCAAGAAAATGCACTGGTCATAGCAAACACCCTCTTCCAACAACACAAGAGAAGACTCTACACATGGACATCACCAGATGGCCCACAATGAAATCAGATTGATTATATTCTTTGCACTGAAAGATGGAGAAGCTCTATACAGCCAACAAAAACAAGACCAGGAGCTGACTGGCTCATATCATGAATTCCTTATTACCAAATTCAGACTTAAATTGAAGAAAGTAGGGAAAACCGCTAAACCATTAAGACATGACCTAAATCAAATCCCTTATGATTATATAGTGGAAGTGAGAAATAGATTTAAGGGCCTAGATCTGATAGAGAGAGTGCCTGATGAACTATGGAATGAGGTTTGTGACATTATAGAGGAACCAGGGATCAATACCATCCCCATGGAAAAGAAATGCAAACAAGCAAAATGGCTGTCTGGGGAGGCCTTACAAATAGCTGTGAAAAGAAGACAAGCAAAAAGCAAAGGAGAAAAGGAAAGATATAAGGATCTGAACGCAGAGTTCCAAAGAATAGCAAGAAGAGATAAGAAAGCCTTCTTCAGTGATCAATGCAAAGAAATTGAAGAAAACAACAGAATGGGAAAGACTAGAGATCTCTCAAAGAAAATTAGAGATACCAAGGGAACATTTCATGCAAAGATGGGCTCGACAAAGGACAGAAATGGTCTGGACCTAACAGAAGCAGAATATATTAAGAAGAGGTGGCAAGAATGCACAGAAGAACTGTACAAAAAAGATCCTCATGATCTGGATAATCACGATGGTGTGATCACTCATCTAGACCCAGACATCCTGGAATGGGAAGTCAAGTAGGCCTTAGAAAGCATCACTATGAGCAAAGCTAGTGGAGGTGATGGATTCCAGTTGAGCTGTTTCAAATCCTGAAAGATGATGCTGTGAAAGTGCTGCACTCATTATGCCACCAAATTTGGAAAACTCAGCAGTGGCCACAGGACTGGAAAAGATCAGTTTTCATTCCAACCCCAAAGAAAAGCAATGCCAAAAAATGCTCAAACTACCACACAATTGCACTCATCTCACATGTTAGTAAAGTAATGCTCAAAATTCTCCAAGCCAGGCTTCAGCAATATGTGAACCATGAACTCCCTGATGTTCAAGCTGGATTTAGAAAAGGCAGAGGAATCAGAGATCAAATTGCCAACATCTGCTGGATCATCGAAAAAGCAAGAGAGTTCCAGAAAAACATCTATTTCTGCTTTATTGACTATGCCAAAGACTTTGACTGTGTGGATCGCAATAAACTGTGGAAAATTCTGAAAGAGATGGGAATACCAGACCACCTGACATGCCTCTTGAGAAATCTGTATGCCGGTCAGGAAGCAACAATTAGAACTGGACATGGAAAAACAGACTGTTTCCAAATAGGAAAAGGAGTATGTCAAGGCTGTATCTCGTCACCCTGCTTATTTAACTTCTATGCAGAGTACATCATGAGAAATGCTGGGCTGGAGGAAGCACGAGCTGGAATCAAGATTGCTGGAAGAAATATCAATAACCTCAGATATGCAGATGACACTACCCTTATGGCAGAAAGTGAAGAGGAGCTAAAAAGCCTCTTGATGAAAGTGAAAGAGGAGAGTGAAGAAGTTGGCCTAAAGCTCAACATTCAGAAAACGGAGATCATGGCATCTGGTGCCATCACTTAATGGCAAATAGATGGGGAAACAGTGGAAACAGTGTCAGACTATTTTGGGGGGCTCTAAAATCACTACAGATGTAAATTAAAATCCATGAAATTAAAAGACGCTTACTCCTTGGAAGAAAAGTTATGACCAACCTAGATAGCATATTCAAAAGCGGAGACATTATTTTGCCAATAAAAGTCCATCTAGTCAAGCTTATTTTTTTTTCTAGTAATCATGTATGGATGTGAGAGTTGGACTGTGAAGAAGGCTGAGCGCTGAAGAATTGATGCCTTTGAACTGTGGTGTTGGAGAAGACTCTTGAGAGTCCCTTGGACTGCAAGGAGATCCAACCAGTCCATTCTGAAGGAGATCAACCCTGGGATTTCTTTGGAAGGAACGATGCTAAAGCTGAAGCTCCAGTACTTTGGCCACCTCATGCGAAGAGTTGACTCATTGGAAAAGACTCTGATGCTGGGAGGGATTGGGGGAAGGAGGAGAAGGGGACAACAGAGGGTGAGATGGCTGGATGGCATCATAGACTCGATGGACATGAGTCTGAGTGAATTCCGGGAGTTGCTGATGGACAGGAAGGCCAGGCGTGCTGTGATTCATGGGGTCGCAAAGAGTCGGGCATGACTGAGCGACTGAACTGAACTGATAATTGCAATGGAATAAGATCTATCTTCATTCCTCTGTGTTTATATGTAAGTATCTTAAGAATGATATTGCATGACTCAGTGAACATTACACATGCAATATATATATTTTGTCTAGAAAACATATATGTGTACTTGTGTGTATGTGCTCAGTCATATCTGACTCTTTGCAACTCCATGGACTGTAGGTCACCAGGCTCCTTTGTTCATGAAATTTTCTAGACAAATGTAGTAGAGTGGGTTGCCATATCCTACTTCAGGAAAATTCCCTCCCCAGGGATCCAAAATGTGTTTCTTCCATCTCCTGTGTGATTCCAACTTCTGCCCTATTTGTTCTATCAGTAATCACCAGTAATTTGCATTTTTTTAAATCACCAGTTACAGCCTCCATAGATATACTTGCATCTTTTATCTGTTAATTTTCACTTTGTCCTGTGAATTCTGGGAAAGCTTTTCAAATTGTTCCCCACATCTCTTAATTGACAACTTCTGATAATTCAAAACTATTTCCCAAACATTTTTCAGATAATGGAATAGATCATTTTCAAAATTAATATCCTCCTTTAAGTTTTTTGTATTTTGTTCAATATATTTGATTCTGTACTATATTTTCATGGGCTGCAAGTTGTCAGCATTTACAGTTTTTTCCTTTAACATCATTTGAATTGTAATCTCTTCAACATTGTTTATCAAGAGATGGGGTATGTTAATTCTACTTTCATCTTTTTGACAGTGCCACTGTGTCTTGAATAACATAATTCATTATAAGTTTTGAAACTGGAAAATGGGAGTCTTCCAACAGTTTTTGCTTTCCATTATTGTGGCTATTCTGTAACTCTTGAATTTCCAATGGATTCTATTGTCAATTTGCCAATTTCTGTGAAAAGTCCAGGTAGAATTACAATAGTGAAAAAAGTGAAAGTTTCAGTCACTTAGTCATCTCCAACTCTGCAATTCTGTGGACTGTGGCTGACTAGGCTCCTCTCTCCACGGAATTCTCCAGGCATAGAAACTGATTGGGTAGCCATTCCTTCTCCAGGGGATGTATCAGATCTTTCAATTAATCTTGGGACTATTGACATCTCAACAATATTGTCTTCCAATTTGTGAACATGTGATGCCTCTCTACTTATGCAAATCTTCCTTAATTTCTTTTGAAGATGTTTTATAGTTTTCGGTGTACAAATCCTACAGTTCTTTTACTTAATTTTTTTCCTGAACTTTTTATTTGTTAATATGCAAAAACATAAATGAAATTTGTTTATCGCTAATATATAGTAGTACAACTGATAGTTTATATTGATTTTATAATCTACAATCTTGTTAAACTCATTTATTATTTCTGAGAGTGTGTGTGTGAAATCTTTTGTAATTTCTGCATCCACTAGTATGCCATGTGTGAAAAAAAGCAAACATTTCTATACTTGGCAAAACATAACTCTATTTCCTTGATTCTTGCATGTCTCATAGTTTTTGTCAAAATCTGAACAATTAATATAATGTAGTAACTATGCAAATAAGACTTTTGTAGGTTTGTGTGAATGTGTGTATATTTCCTGACTATTCTGTAAAGTCTGGATAATGTATTGTCACTGATCTCTCTCTTTGATTAGCTTAGAGGTTGGCTAATAAATCCACGTATTTTACTTAAGTATCTTGATCTAGTACATCTCCTAGATGTTACTGAGTGGTTGCATGCTTTAGGCACTCCTTCAGTTCACAGTAGTGCCTTATTCTTTACTTTGAAGTTTCAAGATCAGCCAGAGGTGAGATTTTAGGGCCACTTCAGATCTTCCTGGACATATGAACTGCCTCAAATATGACCTTCCAGATTCTCAGGAATATGGTAGAGCTTTTCAAAACCTCCCATGAACATCCCATTTTCCAATTTTTCCTTTAAGTATTTGGTTGTGTTTTCCCATTTGCTCCAATTATTAGCACTGGCTCAAGTAGTTGTGGTTTTAAACCATTGTGGCTGATTATTTTAAACAACTGTCCAGGGATGAAAACTTTTCATTCTGAATTCTGACTCAGATTAAACAAGAGCAAGCTGTCCAATTTTGGTTTACAGGGTACTTACAGGCCATGTCAGAAAAAATCTGTAAGAATGAGGCACTATGGGTTACTTCAAATTTATTCTGCCTCATCAGGGCACTAACTTTAGGATTCACCTTTTTTATATAGATGTACTTGATGAATATTATCCTGTTTATGCAGTGAGCAGAAGGTAGCTACCTCAAGATTAAAACTGCTATAAAACTTTGAGTAAAATTTATATTTACTAGAAAATGTTAGGTGCATTTTTTCTTTTTCTTTTTTATATTCAAGTATAGTTCATTTACAATATTGTGTTTGTTTTAGGTGTATAGCATAGTGATTCAGTATTTTTGTAATATATATTCCATTATATGTTACAATAAGGTGATGGATATAATTCCCTGTGCTATGCAATAAATACTTTTTGCTTATCATTTTTTCATATGTTGTAGTTTGCAACTGTTAGTTCCATATTTTCTTAAGAATGACAATAAGCCAAGATCACCCAATGTCATTATCTTAATCACCACAATTTTAGGGCAGTTTAAATTATAACTCCTGACATATTATTTATTTAGTAAATACTCATTGAAGTGAAAAAGTTTTAGTCACTCAGTTGTGTTCTACTCCTTGAGATCCCATGAACTGTAGCCCAACAGCCTTCTCTGTCCATGGAATTCTCTAGGCAAGAAAACTGGAGCGGGTAGCCATTCCCTGTGTCTCCAGGGGATCTTCCTGATCCAGAGATCAAACCCAAGTCTTCTGCATCTCCTACACTGGCTGGCAGATTCTTTACTGTCTGAGCCACCAGGGAATACACACATAAGAGCATCTATCCAATAATAGTCTAATCATTCTTTAAAAAGAATTAGGGAGGTTTTTCCTACCTGATAAGATGGTATATTTTAAAGAAATCATTCTAATAAAATTATGTAGTATAAGCATCATAGTAAACAAATTAAACAGAATGGAAACTTTAAAAAATGGAAATAAAACACATATGAATGAGTTTATTTTGTGATAAAGTATCACAAAAATTGGACATAGTGTGGGCTGTTTAAGAGATGATGGTGGGAAAACTGTCTCTTGGAGAAGAGTATAACTTTGGATCTCTACTGATCACTATATATACTATGCATATGAGAACAGTAAAACTGTAAGAGTAATGGAGTAAAACCAGGGAAAATATCTTCGTATCTCTGGGTTTGATAAGAGATTTTAATGAAGCATTTGAAAGCACATACAAAAGGCCAAAAATAAAAGTCTCATTCAGTGTTGTCATATTTACTATTTTCCAAATGTATAATTGAAAAATAAACTGGGGATGATAAAGAAATAGAATATATTTGCAAAGTTAGTGCCTGGAAAATATTTTATATTTATAATATAGAAGTTCATATAAACAAAATAAAAGCAGAGACCCAATACAAAGAGGGCTAAGCTTATTGACAAGCAATTAAGAGCCACCTTTAGCACACTTTCAGTTTTTAGTGTATATTTTTAAGATATTTGTTTCAACATAGTATGTGAAAGCAAATAATTGGAACCATCCTTGTGAATGACCACTAAAAATAAGTAAAGTTAAATAAAGTAGGATATATGTGATACATATGATGCCATAACAGATAGTAAAAGGACTAGATAAACAAGAGGTACTCAGAGCATATGGATGGATTTTAAAACATGAAGCTGTCAAAATATTATTGTATTATTATTGCTAAATGCTATATATGTAGCTATACAATACAAACATAAAAGAAAAATATATTATACTTTATGTCAGGAGTCATATTAGGCATTACTGACAAAATGGAGGCACGACCCTAAACCCACTCCCTTTGTTCCGTAGGCACGGACCCAGAATGAAGGAGTTAGGCTTTGTGATTCTGACTTGTTTTTAACTTTCCTCAGCTGAGTTGACTGAAGAGAATATTAAGGTGCTTATTGTTCTTGAGAGGAGCATGAGAAGGCATAAAGCCTTCTGCAGTTGTGCTCAAAGAATAATTCATAAAGTTAATCACTGACATTTGTTCAAGGACTTTTACAAAAAAGTGTTCCAGAGTGAGCACCCAGGCCGCAGCTTGAGGCAATGGGAGGGATTTCTATCTGAAGCCCATTTGTGAGAAAAGTGTTTATAACAAAGGAGTTTGCTGAATTTAGGGTTTAGGAATAATTAAAATAGTTAGAATCTAAAGATTTAAGGATTGCTGTAATGTTAACATATTCTACTATAGCTTATAGAAATTAGGGACTTTAGAGATATTATTATATAGAAGCCCTTTCTAAGAAATAGTGAGCTTAGGATGCTAGGGGCACACAGGACTTAGAAAAATAAGAATTAAACTGAAGAATGTTGTGTGCAGCCCAGACATTAGCATGAATTACAGTGTATTCACAAGGACACATGAGAAAAAGTAAAGAGGATCACTGAGGAAGGAACTCCTTTTGAGGGGTAACAATGATTTTTGGAGAAAAATAAATCTGGGTCAATGGGAACTAAAAATATCAAACCTCTGACCTAATGCTTTTGTAAAAGTATAAAAGAGAATCATAAGCTTAAAATAAACAGACAGTCCAAGAAAACTGAGAGGCTGCCTTAGTTTCTCACCGACACCACTCACCCCTTCAGGTTGAATCCCTGGCTGCTAGAGCTGGACTCTGGCAACTTTAAAACATGTTAGAGTGTCTGTAGGAGGAAATAGCAGTATTGAAAGAATGTGGAGAGTAGAATGGGGAAGTAAATGCTTAATTCTTGCACTACAGGTCCAAAATGATAAGAGGAAAAATTTTTTTAAAAAGGCAGAAAAACAAAACTATTCCAACATAATGGGTAAAATTTTAACTATATCTTGACCTGTGACATGGGTCATACTTTTCCTCCTACAACTTCTCTTCACAATGAACCTATTATTCATATAATAAGCACATGTTAATTTCATGGATGATGGTACCAAATATTTTGGATGTATTTTTCTGTAATACCAATATAATAAGGAAATCTACTTCATAGTGTTGCTGTAAAGATTATATAATTTAATATGTGAAAATATTTAGAGCAATGTTTAGGACATGACTCAGATGGTAAAGCGTTTGCCTGCAATGTGGGAGACCTGGGTTCAACCTCTGGGTCAGGAAGATCCCCTGGAGAAGGAAATAGCAACCCACTCCAGTACTCTTACCTAGAAAATCCCATGAACTGTGGAGCTTGGTAGGCTACAGTCCATGGGGTTGCATAGAGTCAGACATGACTGAGCAACTTCTTAAGTAAGTAAGTAAAATCCTCTGCAAAATTGCCTTCTTGAAATTTTTTGACTGTTAACACACGTGAAGAAAAAATAAAATTATATAATAAATATATATTATATACTTTTAGAATAAAGGACATTATAGTATAATTTACACATGCATTAAGTGATTTGAAATTTGAATTCAATATCATTTCACTTACTTTTGAAGTTTATTGCGGGTCTTAATCTTGAACTGGCTTTTGAAAAATTTGAGTCTAATAGCTAAATATTCCCATATAAATATGCCTATATAAAGAATGTATATGTAATACATATACATATATATATGCATACATACATATATATACACACATATATATACATATATATATATATATATATACACACATACACATGGCTGCAGAAAAGGCAAGTTCAATCCTGGGATTGAGAAAATCCCCTGATTCCAGTATTCTTGCCTGGATAATCCCATGGACAGAGGAGCCTGGGGGGCTATGGTCCCTGTGCTCCCAAAGAGCTAGACATGATTGATCACACACATACCTCTCATTTAAATAAATGGTAACTGATTGGATCATATAGCCAAAATAGCCTAGAAGCAGAACTGGATTCATTTGAATGTTAATTTCAACATTCACACGTCTTTAGAACTTTGGCTTTATTTATTTATACTCTGAAGTCATTGTTATTTTTCCCCTCTATGAGTCACTTTCACAATTAAGACAGATCATCTGATGAGTTAAAATATATGTAACAGTTCCTAAACTCCCATCACCATACTATTCCAAGTCATTCAATATTCTGTTCATTCTCAAAAAATTAGACAAAGTTTCTGCCCTCATTTATTTAGCAAAATCTGCTGAATGTCACACGGCCTAGATTAGGTCTCATGATTATCTCAGAACTGCATTCTATAGCTGGAATAATGGGAGTATTTCCTGGAGCTTGTGATGACTCACTCCCATAGAATTTTAGAGAGTGAAATAGAGATGCTATTACACAAAAGAAAATATGGGTGCTTTAGTGAGAATTCTAGGGAGTGAGTCTTGTCTAAGAAACCAACAAATATTAACTTTAGAATGAATACCTTAAACCAATAATAATTCTATATATTCCCTCTAGGGTATTTTTTTAATATAAAATCTTACTCAATATATGTGACTCCATTTCATCTCTGCTTTCCTTTTGCATTTAAAAATTTTTCTACCATGTCTATGTTCTTGGTTCCTCCTGTGTCAGTATTTCAGATACTGACAAATCCATTGGTTTCTCTTACTAATTTTGTTCACAGGATATTTAGATGTTCTACTGTAACAGACAAAAATGGAGAGGCATATAATTTTTGTCTGAAAAACAATCTGCCCTACAAAGATAGTCAATACTTTATTTATGGTATTCTTAGTATAGACAAACAAAAACAAGTGCATAAACTTTGATTAAATCTGTTCACCTGTGAAATTTTCAGGGTCAAGCTAAAGAATGTGTGTTGGTTGCAAAATCTAACTACATGTTCAATTTTCTCTACAGTGCAATAGAAAGAAACAGTGATACTGACACTATGAGGAGGACGGTTAACATGATACTGGAGATGTCGTTGATAATGAGTGACTATGGGTATTAAATACTATAATTTAAGTAAAATGTTCATTGTTGCTGTTCTGTGGCCAAGCTGTGTCTGACTCTGCAACCTTATGCATTGCATCATCCCAGGATTCCTTGTCCTTCACAATCTCTCAATTTGCTCAAACTCAAGTCCATTGAGTCATTGATTCCATCCAACCATCTCACACTCTGTCACCCTCTTCTTCACTTACCCTCAATATTTCCCAGCATCATGGTCTTTTCCAGTGAGTTGATTCTTCAAATCAGTTTGCCAAGGTATTGGAGCTTGAGCATCAGTCCTTCCAATGAATATTCAGTACTGCTTTCCTTTGGATTGACTGGTTTGATCTCCTGCAGTTCACAGGATTGAAGAATTTTTCCTAGCACCACAGTTTGAAAGCATCAGTTCTTCTGTGCTCAGCTTTCTTTATGGCCCAACTCTCACATCCATACATGACTACTGGAAAAACTATAGCACTGACTATATGGACCTTTGTTGGCAAATTATATTATTTTAATTATTAAATAGATATTTTCTTATCTTGAATGTATATACATGCAATATATGAAAAATGAAATATGTATTTGGTCTTTTCCTCCAGTGCTTGACAGATTCTAAAACGCTTGCAATTTCCTAGGTGATAGGAACATTTGTTGTTCTAATGTGACTACTCTTGGTAGGCTTCTGGATAGCCTCACAATGCGAACAGATCACCAGAAAGACCAAGTCATGGTAAGAAGCTTGCAACTTTCAGCCTCATTCTCCAGAGAAAAGAGAAGGGCCAGAAATTGATTTATAATCAGTCATATCTATGTGATGACACATTCATAAATATCCCCACAACTACAAGGTTCCAGAGTTTCCAGATTTGTGCACAATTGAAAGTGGTACCCTCCAACTCCACAAGGACACTTCCAGAACTTATTTTATATACCTCTTCATCTGACTATTCATCTGCATTCTTTATCATATCCTTTATAATACATTGGCAAATGTAAGCAAATATTTACTTGAGTTCTGTGAGTTGTTATAGCAAAAGTTGAACCATCTTCAGGGACTGTTCAAACCTGCAGTTTATATCTAGTTGGACAGAAGTATAGGCAACAACCTGGGACTTGGAACTGCTGTCTAAAGTGGAGGATGGTCTTGCAGGACTAACCTCTCAACCTGTGGGTTCTGTGCTAATTCCAGGTAGTAAGGTCATGATTGGATTATAGGACATCTGGTTGGTGCCTGAGGGTGGGAAACTGGGTGAGACTGGGGAAAAACCCACACGTTTGTCATCAAAAATAGCATATGTGTAGAGGAAACACATTTTTATTTTAACCTATACAACTCAAAGTATGTTCTTCTACAAAGCAATAGCTGTGACCATACTTTGCTGGTCATTTTTATTAGTGATTGTTATATTTAATCTTAAAAATTCATTTGAATTTTTAATCTTTTCTCACACCTACTTTTTGAAAACTTTTTTTTTTGTTTGTTTTTATGTATATCTATTCTTCTAGACTCTTCACCAGTTTTGGCTTTACAGTGTGCAGGTTATTGGATTTCAGAATCTGTTGATTAACATATAGACAGAAAAAGACATGTTCTGAGAAGAAAAATATGAGAAGATGAAATAGAAAATGCAAAGCAAGTGTATAATTTGTTTGTGGTTTTAAATTTAATAGTATAATTCTATATGGGATGAGAATAGTTTAACTAACCAAGCCACTATTTCAAATGTTAAGAACCACATCAGTTCAGTTCAGTTGCTCAGTCGTGTTCGACTCTTTGCGACCCCACGAATCGCAGCATGCCAAGCCTCCCTGTACATCACCATCTCCCGGAGTTCACTCAGACTCATGTCCATCGAGTCTGTGATGCCATCCAGCCATCTCATTCTGGGCCGTGCCCTTCTCCTCCTACCCGCAATGCCTCCCAGCATCAGAGTTTTTTCCAATGAGTCAACTCTTCTCATGAGGTGGCCAGAGTACTGGAGTTTCAGCTTTAGCATCATTCCTTCCAAAGAAATCCCAGGGCTGATCTCCTTCAGAATGGACTGGTTGGATCTCCTTGCAGTCCAAGGGACTCTCAAGAGTCTTCTCCAATACCACAGTTCAAAAGCATCAATTCTTTGGCGCTCAGCCTTCTTCACAGTCCAACTCTCACATCCATACATGACCACAGGAAAAAACATAGCCTTGACCAGAAGGACCTTAGTTGGCAAAGTAATGTCTGTGCTTTTAAATATACTATCTAGGTTGGTCATAACTTTTCTTCCAAGGAGTAAGCGTCTTTTAATTTCATGGCTGCAGTCACCATCTGCAGTGATTTTGGAGCCCCCAAAAGAAAAGTCTGATACTGTTTCCCCTGTTTCCCCATCTATTTCCCATGAAGTGATGGGACCAGATGCCATGATCTTCGTTCTCTTTCTTTTTTACTTTTTTTGTTATTTTTACTTTATTTTACTTTACAATACTGTATTGGTTTTGCCATTTGACATGAATCCACCATGGGTGTACATGCGTTCCCATGGAGGGTTCATGTTTGGGAACGCATGATCTTCGTTTTCTGAATGTTGAGCTTTAGGACAAATCTTTTGCTCGTGTCTTTCACTTTCATCAAGAGGCTTTTTAGCTCCTCTTCACTTTCTGCCATAAGGGTGGTGTCATCTGCATATCTGAGGTGATTGAGATTTCTCCTGGCAATCTTGATTCCAGCTTGTGTTTCTTCCAGTCCAGCGTTTCTCATGATGTACTTTGTATATGTTAAATAAGCAGGGTGACAATATACAGCCTTGATGTACTCCTTTTCGTATTTGGAAACAGTCTGTTGTTCCATGTCCAGTTCTAACTGTTGCTTCCTTACCGGCATACAGATTTCTCAAGAGGCAGGTCAGGTGGTCTGGTATTCCCAACTCTTTCAGAATTTTCCACAGTTTACTGTGATCCACACAGTCAAAGGCTTTGGCATAGTCGATAAAGCAGAAATAGATGTTTTTCTGGAGCTCTCTTGCTTTTTCCATGATCCAGCAGATGTTGGCAATTTGATCTCTGGTTCCTCTGCCTTTTCTAAAACCAGCTTGAATGTCAGGGAGTTCATGGTTCACATATTGCTGAAGCCTGGCTTGGAGAATTTTGAGCATTACTTTACTAGCATGTGAGATGGGTGCAATTGTGCAGTAGTTTGAACATTCGTTAGCATTGCCTTTCTTTGGGATTGGAATGAAAACTGACATTGTCCAGTCCTGTGGCCACTGCTGAGTTTTCCAAATTTGCTGGCATATTGAGTGCAGCACTTTCACAGCATCATCTTTCAGGATCTGAAACAGCTCAATTGGAATTCCATCACCTCCATTAGCTTTGTTCGTAGTTATGCTTTCTAAGGCCCACTTGACTTCACATTCCAAGATGTCTGCTTCTAGAATAGTAATCACATCATCATGACTATCTGGGTCGTGAAGATCTTTTTTGCACAGTTCTTCCGTGTATTCTTGCCACCTCTTCTTAATATCTTCTGCTTCTGTTAGGTCCAGACCATGTCTGTCCTTTATCGAGCCCATCTTTGCGTGAAATGTTCCCTTGGTATCTCTAATTTTCTTGATGAGATCTCTAGTCTTTCCCAATCTGTTGTTTTCCTCTATTTCTTTGCATTGATCGCTGAAGAAGGCTTTCTTATGTCTTGTCGCTATTCTTTGGATCTCTGCATTTAGATGCCTTTATCTTTCCTTTTCTCCTTTGTTTTTTCCCTCTCTTCTCTTCACAGCTTTTGTAAGGCTTCCCCAAACAGCCTTTTTGCTTGTTTGCATTTCTTTTCCATGGGGATGCTCTTGATCCCTGTCTCCTGTATAGTGTCATGAATTTCATTCCATACTTCATCAGGCACTCTCTCTATCAGATCTAGGCCCTTAAATCTATTTCTCACTTCCACTGTATAATCATAAGTGATTTGATTTAGGTCATACCTGAATGGTCTAGCGGTTTTCCCTACTTTCTTCAATTTAATTCTGAATTTGGTAATAAGGAGTTCATGATCAGAGCCACAGTCAGCTCCTGGTCTTGTTTTTGTTGACTCTATAGAGCTTCTCCATCTTTGGCTGCAAAGAATATAATCAATCTGATTTTGATGTTGACCATCTGGTGATGTCCATGTGTAGAGTCTTCTCTTGTGTTGTTGGAAAAAGGTGTTTGCTATGATCAGTGCATTTTCTTGGCCAAACTCTATTAGTCTTTGCCCTGCTTCATTCTGCAGTCCAAGGCTAAATTTGCCCATTACTCCAGGTGTTTCTTGACTTCCTAGTTTTGCATTCCAGTCCCCTATAATGAAAAGGACATCTTTTTTGGATGTTAGTTCTAAAAGGTCTTGTAGGTCTTCATAAAACCATTCAACTTCAGTTTCTTCAGCATTACTGGTTAGGGCATAGACTTGGATAACTGTGATATTGAATGGTTTGCCTTGACGACAAACAGAGATCATTCTCTCCTTTTTGAGATTGCATCCAAGTACTGCATTTTGGACTCTTTTGTTGACCATGATGGCTACTCCATTTCTTCTGAGGGATTCCTGCCCACAGTAGTAGATATAATGGTCATCTGAGTTAAATTCACCCATCCAGTCCATTTTAGCTCGCTGATTCCTAGAATGTCGACGTTCACCCTTGCCATCTCTTGTTTCACCACTTCCAATTTGCCTTGATTCATGGACCTGACATTCCAGGTTCCTATACAAAATTGCTTTTTACAGCATCGGATCTTGCTCCTATCATCAGTCACATCTACAACTGGGTATTGTTTTTGCTTTGGCTCCATCCCTTTGTTCTTTCAGTAGTTATTTCTCTCTGATCTCCAGTAGCATATTGGGCACCTACCGACCTGGGGAATTCCTCTTTTGGTATCCTATCATTTTGCCTTTTCATACTGTTCATGGGGTTCTCAAGGCAATAATACTGAAGTGTCTTGCCATTCTCTTCTCCAGTGGACCACATTCTGTCAGACCTCTCCACCATGACCACCCATCTTGGGTTGCCCCGCTGGCATGGCTTGGTTTCATTGAGTTAGACAAGGCTGTGTTCCTAGTGTGATTAGATTGAGTAGTTTTCTGTGAGTATGATTTCAGTGTGTCTGCCCTCTGATGTCCTCTGACAACACCTACCATCTTACTTGGGTTTCTCTTACCTTGGGCATGGGGTATCTCTTCACGGCTGCTCCAGCGAATCACAGCCGCTGCTCCTTACCTTTGATGAGGGGTATCTCCCTACTGCCACCGTTCCTGACCTTCAACGTGGGATAGCTCCTCTAGGCCCTCCTGTGACTGCTCAGCCACCACTCCTCGGGTTGCTCCCCCAGGCTGCGGGCCCTGGCCTCGGGCGCGTGGGTGGCTCCTTCCAGCTGCCGCCCCTAGCCTAGGACTTGGGATGGCTCCTCAGGGTCACCACCCCTGGCCTTGGGCACCAGGTGGCTTCTCCAGGCCGCCCCTGACCTCAGACGTGGGGTGTCTCCTCCTGGCCACCCCTGACCTCGGATGCAGGGTGTCTCCTCTCAGCCGCCCCTGACCTTGGATGCCGGGTAGCTATGTAGCATTAATAACCCAATCATATAGTATTGTGAACTTATAATACTGTGTAATTTCAAGGATTTATCTAATCAGAGATTAGGTTTTGTATTCAATTATATTTTGTTTCAAAATGTATGAGAATCCTAATTTCTTGAAAGGGGTAACAGAACTTTGTTATTTTATGAATTGCACCTGTTTTTTGATGAATACTTAGTGTCAAGAACTATGAGGGGTCTCACAATTTTACTTTTCTTGCTCAGCCACGAAGTGGTGTCTGACTCTTTGTGACCCCATGAACTGCAGCATTCTAGTCTTCCCCATCCTTCATCCTTCACTATCTCCCAGGGTTTCCTCAATTTGATATCCATTGAGTCAGTAATGTGATCCAACTATTTCACCCTTAGTGACCCCCTTCTCTTGCCCTCAGTCTTTCCCAGTGTCAGGATCTTTTCCAACGAGTTGGTTCTTTGCATCAAGTGGTCAAAGGTTTGGAGCTCCAGCTTCAGCATTAGTCTTTCCAATGAATACTTAGGGTTGATTTCTTCTAGGATTGACTGGTTTGATCTCCTTGGTGTCCAAAGGACTCTCAAGAGTTTTCTCCAGCACTGCAATTCAAAAGCATCAGTTCTTTAGCATTCAACCTTCTTTATGGGCAAACCAATAATTTAGCTTACCACAGTTTTTATAGATACTAGCAGAAGACATGAAACTCTTAGACCAAAGTCAAAATTCTTTATTACTCATCGTAAAGAGGCATTATGAGATTAATACTCAAATCTCTTCCCTTTGTCCCCAAAATCTTGCCAGGCTGACATGGATGAGCCCTTATTGTATGCTACACACATAGTGGACTGTTTCACAGCTGATTGATAGGGCATCTATTTCTTCTAATAGATTTAGAAAACCATACTGTGGATTAAAATCTTAAATATCAAAAACAAAATTTTAGAATGTTCCAAAAAATAAATGAGAATGTCTTGCTACTGTAGGTTGGGAAGAAATTTAAAAACAATATATTACAGTCAATTATATAAGTGCTAAATGCAACAAATTTGCAAAATTTCATGTATATGTGTTTATACAATCTTAAGACACCATTTAAAAGCTTGGAATATATTTGCTAAACATGAAATTTATAAAGACATATGGATAGATTTATAAATCAATAATAAAATGAAAAATAAGACAATAAAAAATCAGCACAACTCCTGAACTGACATTTCAGGAAAAAATAAACACACAAATGACTAACATGTCAAAAGACCTTGATATTCAATAATTATTAGGAAATGTACAATAAAATTAATTTCCAAAACTATTTTAGATATACTCAGTACAATAAAATGAAAGAAAAATGTTTTTAAAGATATATGCATGTAGAATAGGAAATTTTTACTACCAAGATTGCAAAGAAGTTTCATTACACAAATGAAATTGAAGTTACATACATAAAATGATGCAGAAATCTCACTTCTAAATATATATTCTAGTTACACAAAAAGAAAGATGTTCATGACAAAATTTTTAAGTAACAACAAAACCAGTGCCTAGCACAAATGTCTATAACCATGAGGATGAAGAAACAAAGTGTGATATATTTAAAAGAAAGGTATAGTAGTAAAAAAAGAATGAACTATAGTTCCATTCATCAACATAAGTAATATGCAAGCATAATATTAAGCAAATCCATACTTATAGAATATATACTGTCTTCACTTTATGTGAAGCTTCAATCCTACAAAACTAAGCTCTGTATTAATCAGAAATGCTATTATAAAATAATGATTAAATAATAAATAAAAATTAAAAATAAGATATAACTATAAAAACATCGTAGATAAAAGTAATATATTAAATTATGAAATACATGAACAGTGAAAACCTAGATGAAAGTTATGCCTTACTAGTCTTATAGGTATATTTCCAAAGTTAGCATGATAATAAACCAAATAATTGCTAATGAATTTGATATGATATGCATTCTAAAATAGCTGCTCAAGTAAATACTTAAATATTCTTTTATTGCTGAAACAAATATTTTCCAATATAGTGAATTAATTACATTTTTAGATATTCAATGTTCAATGATAAAAAAGGATTCTTGAAATGTTCGCAAGTGTCAGGAAACAAAATTTTTCTTTTATTGGCAGAACATACATTTCACTAAGTTTCTGGAGAGATAACTGATTAACATGTCAAAATCATCAATGTTTTCACCAAGTTTTTCCTTTTATAAATCCATACATCAAGGAAATAATTATATTAAAAATTGTAACATATAAATTCTGAAATTTATTGTAGTTTATACAGCACCCAAATATAGAAACACAAAAAAATTTGTTTAAAAAATGTTTATACAGCTTTAAAATAGGAAAAATTTATCCTTTGAATAATGTATACATTTTCTCCCTCAAAACAAGTTTCTCCCTCAAAAAATTCAGATATGTTGGTTAATGTACACAACCTGTGTGTTTATGAGAGAATATATTAGATCTTTTACTTTAAAAAAAATTCAGTTAATATTCACTTAAATTATTTTAAAGTTAAAAGGGTAACATTTTAAATAACAGTGGAAATATGACAATAAAATGCTATGAGTATAATCAAAGAACTTTATGATATGTTAATTGGTAGACTATTAAACATATAGACTCACCCAGGGTACCACAGCCACAGACCAGTAGGCCAGCACCAGGCAGTAGTCCTGCAGTCCAGGCTGGCCGGGAGTCTGGGCTGCTCACCATTCAGAAACATGATTGATTCTATGAGGACCTACAAGACCTTCTAAAACTAACAAACACCCAAAAATGATATCCTTTTCACAATAGGGAACTGGAATACGAAAGTAGGAAGTCAAGAGACACTTGGAGCAACAGTCAAGATTGGCCTTGGAGTACAACATGAAGCAGGGTTTTCCAAGAGTTTTGCCAAGAAAACACACTGGTCATAGCAAACTCCCTCTTCAAATAACACAAGAGACGACTCCACACATGGACATCAGCAGATGGTCAATACAGAAATGAGATTGATTATATTGTTGTAGCTGAAGATGGAGAAGCTCTATACAGTCATAAAAAATAAGTGGAGCTGATATCAAATCATGATCTGTGGCTTAAATCATGCGCTCCTTATTGAAAAATTCAGGCTTCAAATGAAGAAACAAGGGAAAACCACTAGGCCATTTAGGTATGACCTAAGTAAAATCCCTTAATTTTACAATTTGTTTCTCTTCATTTGCTCAGTCATGTCTGACTATTTGTGACCCCATGAACTGTAGCACACCAGGCTTCCCTGTCCATCACCAACTTCCAGAACTTGCTCAAATTCATGCTGTTCATGGGGTTCTCAAGGCCAGAATACTGAATTGGTTTGCCATTCCCTTCTCCAGTGGACTATGTTTGTCAGAACTCTCCACCATGACCTGTCTGCCTTGGGTGACCCCACATGGCATAGCTCATAGTTTCACCAAGTTAGACATCACCGTGATCCAAGGGATCAGTTTAGTTTTCTATAGTTGAGGTTTTCATTCTGTCTACTCTCTGATGGATGAGGATAAGAGGCTTGTGGAAGCTTCTTGATGGGAGGGACTGGATGTGGGGGAATCTGGGTCTTGCTCTGATGGGTAGGGCCATGCTCAGAAAATCTTTAACCCAATTTTCTGTTGATGAGTGGGGCTGTGTTCCCTCCCTGTAGCTTGGCCTGAGGCCAAACTATGATAGGGATAATGGTAGTAAAGACACCTCCTTCTTTAGGGCTTATGCCAGCATTGTTGTAGTCAGTGCCCCTAACCCCAAGGCAGACCATTGTAGACCCACACCTCAGCCAGAGACTCCTGGACATTCATAGGCGAGTCTGGCTCAGTCTCTTGTGGGGTCACTGTGCTCAGGGCATTTCAAATAGGAATGTGCAAGATATTGAAGAACACGTACTGTACATCACTCCTCTGCGCACAGGATGGATCATCAGACGCCATTTCCAATACACAAGCTTGAAAAATGAATTTATTATAAATTTCAAGATCATAACAGAAAAACATTAAACCAATTATGGAATCATGAGTAATTACACAGCTTGAACACCTATGACTGGCCCTATTCTCAACTACTGGTTTGAACTTCTGAGATATTCTTCCTTTTTCATTATCCTTCATGATAAAATATAAAGTAAGTATTGAAAAATTTGCTGTCTTTGAGGGCTGTGTTGTTGACTAACTCCTTCTCTGGCCATGGACTATGTGGGCTCTTGAGTGTTTTGATATTTAAGTATTTGAAGGATCTTCAGGTCATGTTAGTTTTTTTCTTTATCAGTGTAATTTCCTCGAAAATGAAATAGACTTCTGAACTATTTGCTTACAGTGAGCTCTATGAGTCAGTAACTTTAGCTAAAGTTCTTTCCCAGATATACTTAGTAAAACAGACATTTATTTTCCTATTTATATTCTGTAACTTAATGGTGGCTATTTGAAGCAATCAACTTGGGTGGGAATAGAAACCCTTAATTTGATCTTTACTATTTAACTCTGCCATTTATCTAGAAATACTAAAGGGATATTGCCATTTAAATGATTTTTTGTTTGTTTTGTTTTTGTTTTTTTGTTTTTAAACCGAGTTTCCTGCTTTTCAGGGTCCAGAAGCATTCAGTGTTTTTCACTTCTCAAGGCACATGTTTCTATACTCTTTTTCCTTTCATTTATTTTGCATTTGAAACCAGCAAATTCTTTCCTGAGCTCATATCTTATATAGTATTTTGGAAGTGCAGTTAAAAATTACTGACATCCAGCAACACAGCTGTTAATTCCAATCTATTGCTTTGGTTTACTTGTCAGACAGCTCTATATCCCAAGTGTTGGACATTGTATTCTGCAGCTTTGCATACCTATGTATATTTTATTACACATGAAATTGTCATTAGATATATAAATCTCTGTTTAGGTGTTTGTTCTTGCAGTAATACTCAGAAACATTAAAGAAAAAGGCTCTTGGATTGGTCTCTTAACTTCTTATATCCAGTTTTGTTGTTAAAACTATAAATAGCATTATTTCTCTTCTTACATGGATTTTTTTTCTTTCTCTGTGCCATATTTTTTATTTTCCTTAAATGATGCTATTACATGTAAAGGGTTTCCATTTTTACTCTTATTTAGGATTCAAGTCTATTTCAAAGTTTCTTTTAAATGAAAATTGATTATAATTATGTTACAACTATAATCTTGCTACACATTTTTTTAGGAAACATTTGTTGGGTGATCTGTTTTCAGCTTCACTCTAGTTCTAGAAATGTTTTCTTTAAAAAAAAATAGGCAAATAAAAATTAAGAAAACATCAATTTACATTCTACTGTTGTTGGATGGAATGCTATATAAATGGAAAATAGGTCGTGAATTAATTGTATTCAATATGTGTTTTATATTCTTGCTGGCTTTCTACTTGTCCTCTCAGCTACAATGAAAGGGAGTGAACTGACGAGGTGTAGTTCTGATTTTTTTTTCACTTCACTTCTGTCCGTTGTTTATTAATCTATACTGAATTTCTTATGTTAGGCACATAGCAATTTAGGATCAAGTGACCATTTTTATCATAAATATTTCTTTTTACTGGTAATCTTCCTTGTTTCAAATTCTACCTTTTTATTATATTAATGTAATTACTTAAGCTTTTTGAAATTACGTTTTCATGGCATGTTCTTTTCTTTTTAGCCATTTTACCTGTCAATATAATTCTATTTCATATGGATTTCTTATTCGTAGCAGAGAGCTGGGGTCCTTCTATCCAATCCAATAATTCATGTCATTAAAATAATACATTTAAACAATTTACTTTTAATGTAAGTATTTATGTGGCTGAATTTAATTTTGAATTTTTATTGTTTATATTTGTCTTGTTGGTTTCTTGTCTGTCTGTTTCAAGTTTTCTACATTCATTTATATATTTTTTAGCATTTGGATAATTCTGTTATCAGTCAGTTCAGTCGCTCAATTGTGTCCCCGACTCTTTGCAACCATATGGCTGCCGCACGCCACTCTTCCTTGTCCATCACCAACTCCCGGAGCCTACTCAAAATCATGTCCATTGTGTCGGTGATGCCATCCAACCATCTCATTCTCTGTTGTCTGCTTCTCCTCCCACCTTCAGTCTTTCCCAGCAACAGGGTCTTTTCCAATGAGTTGGTTCTTCACATCAGGTGGCCAAAGTATTGGAACTTCAGCATCAGTCCTTTCAACATATGTCTTTCCAACGTACGGCTGATTCATGTTGATGTCCAGCAGAAATCAACTCAACATTGTAAAGCAATTATTCTCCAATTAAAAATAAATAAAACAACAAGTGTGTCTCACTTTATTGCAATATTTGCTTTATTGTGGTGGTTTGGAACCAAAAGCACTGTCTCCCAGGTGTGCTTATAAAGGGTGAGGGGAAAGAAAAGAGACCTATATATGTGATGCTTTTAAATGTTATACAAAGTTCCACAACACTAACCTTATGTAGTTTGTGAAAGGTTTGGTGTTTGCCAGACATCAACATGAATCAGCCATAGATGTACATATGTTCCCTCCCTTTCGAAACTAACATTTTGTTTACACAGGTTATAAAATTTTATATTTATACTGCACTGTAGTCTATTAAGTGTACAATAGCATTATGCCTAAAACGTGTAAATACATTACTTAAAAATAATTTATTGCTAAAAAATGTCAACATGATATAAAATTGATATCAAAGATACTGATCATAGATCACCAGAGCAAATGCAATAATAATGAGAAAAATTTAAATTTATTTGAATCCTGCAACTTTACCAAATTCACTGGAAACCTATAGAAATTTTCTGGTGGCTTCTTAGGATTTTCAATCTTTAGTATTATGTAATCTGCAAATAGTGACAGTTTTACTTCTTTATTCAAAACTATGTTGAATAAAAATGGGGAAAAAAGTGCTTGACAGTGGACATCTTGGCCTTGTTGCTAATCTTAGAGGAAATGCTTTCAAATTTGCACCATTGAGAATGATGTTTTCTGTGGGTTTGTCATATATGACCTTTTTTTGAGGTGGGTTCCACCTCAACAAGGTGGAGAGCCCACATCCTGGAGAGTTTTTATCAAGATGTGATTTGTGACCCAAGATGTGATCTATCCTAGAGAACGTTCCATGTGTACTTGAAAACAAAGCACATTTTGATGCTTTCAGATGGAATGTCCTATAAACATTTATGAAGTCTGATCTGTGTCATTTAATGTGTCGTTTAAGATTTGTATTTCCTCATCTGGATATTCTGTCCATTTATGCAACTGAGTGTTAAAATCCCTCACTCTTATTGTGTGCATAGATTTCCCATTTTATAGCTATTATAATAGCATTTGTGTTATGTAAAGAAGTGCTCTTGTATTGGGTGCATAAATATTTACAACTGTTATATCATCTACTTGGACTGATCCTTTGATCATTAGATAGTGTCTTTCCTTGTCTTTTATAATAGTCTTTATTTTAAAGTCTATGAAAATACTATTCTAGCTCTCCTTTGATTTCTACTTCCATGAAATATCTCCCATCTCCTCACTTTCTCTCTATATGCATCCTGAGGTCGGAAGTGAGTCTCTTATAGACAGGATACATATGGGTTTTGCTTTTGTATCTAGTCAGTCTGTGTCTTTTAACTGGAGCATTTAGCATTTAAGACAATTATCAGTATGTATGTTCCTGTTGCCAATTTCTTAATTGTTTGGTATTTGGTTTTGCATATATTTTTTTGTTTTGTTTTGTTTTCCCCCTTCCTGTTTTTTCTCTTTTGCCTAGTTTAGTTCTTTTAGCAATTGTTGTAAAGCTGGTTTGGTGGTTATTAATTCTCTTAGCTTTTGCTTGTTTATAAAGTTTTTGACTTCTTTGTTGAATATGAAATAGGGTCTTACTGGGCAAAGTATTCCTGGAAACAAGTTTTCCTCTTCCATTATCTTAAATGTATCCTGCCACTTCCTACTGATCTGAAGAGTTTCTGTTGAAAAATCAGCTGATAAACTTATGGTTATAATATACAATTCACCTGTATATTATTTGTTAATTTTTTTCTTTTTGTATTTAATATTGTTTCTTTCTATTTAATTTTGTTAGCTTGAGTATTATGTCTCTTGGAATGTTCCTTCTTGAGTTTGTCCTGTTCAAGACTCTATGCTTCCTGGATGTGGGTGACTATTTCCTTTCTCATATCAGGAAAGTTTTTGACTGTTATCTCCTCAAATATTTTCTTACCTCCTTTCCTTCCTTATTACTCTTCTGGGACCCCTATAACTCAAATGTTGGTCTGCTTAATGTTGTTCCAGAGGTCTCTGGGAATGTTCTCATCATTTTTTTTTTCTTAACTGTGTTCTGCAGCAGAGGTTTCAACCATTCTCTCTTCCAGGTCATTTATCGGTTCTTCTTTCTTAGTTGTTTTGCTGTTGATTAGTTGATTTGCTAGTATTTTTCCATTTCAGTTACTCTCTTGTTTACCTCTGTGTGTTCATTCTTTAGTTCTTCTAGGTCTTTCTTAACCTTTTTAGTATCTTCCCAATCTGTTCCTCTTTTCTGCTTCTGAGATCTTGAATCACCTTTACTATCATTATTGTGAATTATTTTTCAGGTGGATTGCTTAGCTCCTCTTCATTTAGTTGTTATTGTAAGTTTTATCTTGCTCCTTCATCTGCAATATATTTTTCTGTTACCTTATTTTGTCAGACTTGTGTGTTTGTGGTCTCCTAACAACAGGCTGCTGGATCATAGTTTGTCTTGCTTCTGGTGTCTGACCCCTGATGAGTGAGTTTGGTCTAGAGGCTTGTGCTATTATCCCCTTGTTAGAGGGTTTTATTGTTGTTGTGTTGATCAGAGCCAATATTAGATAGGAAATGGGACCTCCCCTTTGCTCTGTGGTTGTCCTTGCCTTGTCAGGCATGAGGTTTGCTCACTGATTGTTGGAGTAGAGGCCCCAGATCTGTCCCTTAGGTGTGATTCTGATCTTCAGTATGAAGTAAAAAGGATTAGATAATTCCCACTGCAAGAGCTTCTCTGGTGGCTCACATGTAAAAAAAAAAAAAAATCTGCCTACAATGTGGGAGGCCAGGGTTTGATCCCTGGGTCAGGAAAATCCCCTGGAGAAGGAAATGGCTACCGACTCCAGCATTCTTGCCTGGAGAATTTCATTGACAAATGAGCCTCATGGCTACAATGCATGGAGTCACAAAGAGTTGGACACGACTCAGGGACTAACACGTTCACTTTCACTTCACTGCAAGAGCGGCCACTGAGTTTTCTTCCTCTGGAACTGTTTACCTGCGATTGTGCTGTTGTTTCCCCTTTCACAAATTGTGTGGGCTCATAAGTACACTACTGTTGGCACTGCTGTCAGTCCTGTGTTAACTGTGGATGTGCAAGCAGTTGGCTTTGATGAGTCTCAGGTGCTATTTTTACCCAGCATTGGCACAGATTAACTGAAATTAGGTTCCATTACTGCAGTAGCTGTTTACATTGACTCACTGTAGGAGCTATGGAGGAAGTTCAACTCTGGTTTGGCCCTACCCCTACATGTGCATACCCACCAAGCTCATAACTACTAATGCCAAACCTGTGATAGGGAGTTTGACTGGTGTCATGATGACCAGAGCCTGTCCTGGAGAGTGAGTGCGCCTCGCCTTTGTTCTGTGTTTGTCACTTCTCCATTAAGGGCAGGATCTTCTCTCTAGTTGCTATAGAGAGGCTCCAAGATCTGATTCTTAGCTGTGTTCATGATCTGTGGTGTGACGTAGGTGGGATTGGAACACTCCCACTGAGAGGGAAGACACTGAGTATTCTTTTTTTGCAGTTTTTCACTTCTGGGTATGCTCTGTTATGTCATCTTTCACCCTTTGTGCAACTCCTTAGATTACAGTGATGTTTGGCACTGCTCTTAGCCCCCTGCACTTAATGTGAGTGTGCTGACAATTGGCCTTGATATCCCAGATGTTACTTTCACCTGACCACCAGTGTTGATCCACTGAAGTCAGGTCCAAGAATTGCAATATTCATGGATCATGAGCTCTTGTGGGCATTATAGGGACAGTTCATACTTTAGCCTGGCTCTACTCCCACATGTTTGTGCCCACAAAAATCTACAGCTACTAAAGTTAGGGCCTTCTTGGCTGCTGGAGCATTTGTCTGTTCAGATGTTTTGCAGGTGTTGAGTTTTTACCAAGCCAATCATGGGGATGTTAAATTTGCAGTTTGCTCACCTGTGAAGAAAGATTTTAGCTTCTCTTCCATAGTTGCATGGCCTGCAGTGTTACCCTCAGCTAACAGTTGCATGGTCTGCCGTATTAACACCTCAGCTGTGGTGTTAGCCCTGCTTCTACATATGGGTCACTCATAGCATCCTACTACTGAGGCTGTCCTGCACCACTTGGCTCTGCTCCAATGAGGAGAGAGTGTGAAGGTGGTAAGGCCTCCAAGGTCGCAGAAGCCATGGTGATGACCGTCGTATAGGGATTCAGAGACTGCAAGAGATCCAGCCCCTTTTGCCGGGGTCCAGCCCCGGTGGATCCAGGGTGATTTGAAGGTGGGGGGACGGAGTCGGCATCTTTGGAAAAATATATATTTAATTACAGATATAGAGAGAGATTAGAAATGGATAGTGTAGTAGGAGATAGTGTAGTGGAGAAAAAGAGGCTGAATAACTTGGTCTACGTGGAATAGCATCCATGCTCCAGATGGGGATTCAGCCATAAAAACAGGGAGCAAGAAAGAACGACATGGGGGAATCAGTCTTTCTGGAAACTGATCCCATTTTCTTTATTTTTAGGTTTGCTTATATACCTTTTGTTACACATAGGGATGAATACAGAGTCACGCAGGGGTCAGCAGTCCTGACCTTTATCAAAATCAGGTGCTTCACATAAATGTATATAAAAAAAAAAGGTCTTAGGGATATTACATCATCTTTTGGCCATGAGTGAGACCTGCTGACATTTTATGATCCTTTCTTTCTGATAACCAAAAAACTTATTTCCTTCAAGGGTGTTTGTTCTTAAACCAGGCACCACCCTCCAAATAAAGTTACATTCCTATAGGGTGAGGGTGTAGTGAGTTACAATCAAGAAAGGAATTTATTTAACCCAAGGTTAACATGATTAATCTTAAAGGTTAATGCTTATTTCTCCTATATGCTTAAAGGTTAATACTTATTTCTCCTATATGCTAGTTATATTCATTATAAGGGCCGGGAACATGGAGATTTAGCAGCAAACATCAGCCCAACAAATGAAAATCCTTTCACCAATGCTCCCCTTAAGATCTATTTAGTCTTAAGATAGTGATAAAGTTACATTTTTACATGGCAAGGACACAGTGATTTATAACAAAGTACAGTGATCTATTACAAAAGAGAAAATCCATTAACTCAAAAAGTCTAGTATTGCTAACATCAAAAACTACTATATTTCCTTTTCTATAGTCCAAATACATTGATTAATGTATTCCCAGGTGCCTAAAGATATGGAGGCCTGGCGGCAATCATTGACTCAACGAAAAGAAAAAGCCCTATGCTAATTAAGACTCTCAAAGCACTCCAAAACTCTCTGTGCTGTTTATGGTTAAGAGGTAGTAAACAATCATGTGCATAGTGGCAGGAGTATGGATAATCCTGTCACACAAGCTAGTCTGTCAGCAGAGAGGTTTGACCTGAGACATCCTTGTCCTACCCAGAGCAGGGAATTGGCAGCAATTATTGACACAACAAATGAAAAACCCTTCACCAATATAAACCCTAACCAACCCACTATACTAATAATTTCTAACTCCCACAAAGAATTTGCCTTTAGTAAGTCTAAAACATCTCGTGCCTCTCAGGTTGGGAGGCTGTAAACAATCACATGTGGCTGGACGAACCTATACAGGCAGGCTAGATAACCTTCAGAGGAGTCCATAAGCTGAAACATTCTTGTCAGGCCCGGGAATTTTTATTGACTTGGAGCTGCAAGTTAACTCCTTCTCCGAGAGAAATGGTTATGGGGGAGAGACCCCCGTAAAGTCAGAGGTGTAGGTGAGAGCATAAAACAGACTCTGGTTTTGGGGTTAGATGCTCGGGAACAGGGGGTTTCCTGAGGTTTCATCACGCCTTTGTGCATGCCAAGCCTCGTTCCTCATGACCTTTGCCATGGGCGGAGTTCCTCACCCTGGCCCCTGGCACCCATTGGTGATGGGGAGCTTGGGAAATCAGGTGGTCACAGGCACAACAGGTCTGGTCCTGTTGGAAGACTTGCCTAGGTCCCAGCTACTGGCATGAGATGGCCAGCTCTAGCAGAGACCTTTCCCATTGCCCAGCAGCATGGGCAAGATGGTCAGCCCAGGTGGGGCTCTTTTCCAGTTTCCAGTTGCTGTCAGTCTTGGGCCTGCCCCAGATCTTTTTCTAGCACCCAGTGGCAGGCACACGTAGGCTTGCCCTGGCAGAGGCCTTTCCTAGCATTTTGTTATAGGCATAAAAAAGAGCCCTGGTGTGGGGTTGGGGAGAGACTGCAAAAGCAGGTCAACCTCCTGCACATCATTCAACAACGGTGCCATGCTTTTGTGGCAATCTGTTTCCTTCACAAATATTCTCCATCAAAGATCAACTCACTCCCCTATGTTGTAGGAAGAGGGACCCCTTCCAGGGCCCGAAACTGGGCTCTTGTCTAACACTTGGAAATAAATTGTCTGAGGAGACACATGTGCTGACAAAGCAAGAGATTTTACTGGGAAAGGGGAACCAGGTGGAGAGCAGTAGGGTAAGGGAACCCAGAACTGATCTGCCACGTGGCTCGCAGTCTTGGGTTTTATGGTGATAGGATAAGTTTCTGGGTGGTCTTTGGCCAATCATTCTAATTCATAGTCTTTCCTGGTGGCACACACATTGCTCAGCCAAGATGGATGCTAGCAAGAGGGATTCCGGTAAGTGGACGGACATGCGGTGTCTCCTTTAGACCTTTCCCGAACTCCTCTGGTTGGTGGTGGCTTATTAGTTCCATATTCCTTATCAGGATCTCCTGTCATAAAACAACTCATGCAAATGGTTACTATGGTGCCTGGCCAGGGTGGGCAGTTTCAATCAGTGTCCTTCCCCTAACACCTCCCTTCAGACTATCTCCTCCAGCCAGAAACAGTCCTCTCTAAGGTTTGCTTTCCAATCCCCACATTCCAGCACACAGCACTTCATGCACAAAGGCAGACATATATCCCAGGCTGGGGTGTGCAAGGTTGTGCATGGACCATCTATGTAGGTCCCACCATAGCCTGTGTGCCACAGAAATGCCTTGACTCTCCTCTGACAGCTCCAGAGGCTCCTCTTCTGTCCCAATTGATGTCATCATTTGAGGGGATTTCCCCAGATGTGAGAAATTGTCCTCTCCTCAATACCCTCAAGGGTGCAGGTCCCATCCTATATTCTCTTCTGTCTCTCTCTCTTTTGTCCCTCTTCTTTCTTTCATCCTATCCAGCTCTGCAGGGATTTCTCCTGTCCTTTCTGGTGTCCAAGATCTTCTGCAAATGTTCAGCAAGTGTTCTGTGAGAATTGTTTCATTCGTAGATGTATTCTTAATGCATTTGTGGAGAAAAATGAATTCCATGTCCTCCTACTTGTTCAGTTCAATTCAGTCGCTCAGTCATGTCCGACTCTTTGTTACCCCATGAATAGCAACATGCCAGGCCTCCCTGCCCATCACCAACTTCCGGAGTTCACTCAGACACACGTCCATCGAGTCAGTGATGCCATCCAGCCATCTCATCCTTTGCCAGCCCCTTCTCCTCCTGCCCTCAATCCCTCCCAGCATCAGAGTCCTTTCCAATGGGTCAATTCTTCGGATGAGGTGGCCAAAGTAATGGAGCTTCAGCTTCAGTATCATTCCCTCCAGAGAAATCCCAGAGCTGATCTCCTTTAGAATGGACTGGTTGGATATCCTTGCAGTCCATGGGACTCTCAAGAGTCTTCTCCAACACCACAGTTCAAAAGTAGCAATTCTTCAGCGATCAGCCTTCTTCACAGTCCAACTCTCACATCCATACATGACCACTGGAAAAACCATAGCCTTGACTAGACGGACCTTTGTTGACAAAGTAGTGTCTCTGCTTTTCAATATGCTATCTAGGTTTGTCATAACTTTTCTTCCAAGGAGTAAACGTCTTTTAATTTCATGGCTGCAATCACCATCTGCAGTGATTTTGGAGCCCCCGAAAAACAAAGTCTGATGCTGTTTCCACTGTTTCTCCATCTATTTCCCATGAAGTGATGGGACCAGATGCTATGACCTTAATTTTCTGAATGTTGAGCTTTAAGCCAACTTTTTCACTCTCCTCTTTTACTTTCATCAAGAGGCTTTTTAGCTCCTCTTCACTTTCTGCCATAAGGGTGGTGTCATCTGCCTATCTGAGGTTATTGATATTTCTCCTAGCAATCTTGATTCCAGCTTGTGTTTCTTCCAGCCCAGCCTTTCTCATGAGGTACTCTGCACATAAGTTAAATAAGCAGGGTGACAATATACAGCCTTGATGTACTCCTTTTCCTATTTGGAACCAGTCTGTTTTTCCATGTCCAGTTCTAACCGTTGCTTCCTGAACTGCATATAGGTTTCTCAAGAGGCAGGTCAGCTGGTCTGGTATTCCCATCTCTTTCAGAATTTTCCACAGTTTATTGTGATCCACACAGTCAATGGCTTTGGCATAGTCAAGAAAGCAGAAATACATGTTTTTCTTGAACTCTCTTTCTTTTTTCATGATCCAGCAGATGTTGGCTATTTGATCTCTGGTTCCTCTGCCTTTTCTAAAACCAGCTTGAACATCTGAAAGTTAACAGTTCACAGATTGCTGAAGCTTGGCTTGGAGAATTTGGAGCATTATTTTACTAGCATGTGAGATGAGTGCAATTGTGCAGGAGTTTGAGCATTCTTTGGCATTGCCTTTCTTTGGGATTGGAATGAAAACTGACTTTTTCCAGTCCTGTGGCCACTGCTGAGTTTTCCAAATTTGCTGGCATATTGAGTGCAGCACTTTCACAGCATCATCTTTCAGGATCTGAAATAGCTCAACTGGAATTCCATCACCTCCACTAGCTTTGTTCGTACTGATGCTTTCAAAGGCCCACTTGACTTCACATTCCAGGATGTCTGGTTCTAGGTGAGTGATCACACCACCGTGATTATCTTGGTCATGAAGATCTTTTTTGTATATTTCTTGTAGGCAAATTAAATAGTCTTGTTTAGAATTTAGAGACAAAGCAGAGCAGACCTCTGACCTTGCTTCTGATCTACCTGAGTACTGCTCTGTCTACTGCTAAGGGTTCCAGTCACACCTCTGTGAGCATCAGTGTTGGAAGAGAAACACAGTAGATAGATAAGAAGCTGATTTTGGAATTTGTTAAGTCCCTGGAGAAGGTCTGGCCATCCACTCCCTGGATTTAGCAACATTCCAAGATTTTCAGAACAAAGGAAACAGCATTGTAAAAAAAATTAACATAATACAAGAGCTGCTGTTTTGCTTCCACACTTAGAATGATATAGGTTTGTAGCCTGGGGATTGTAAGTGGATACCCATGGGACTGCAATCTGAAGTTTCACCCAAGGAGCAGACACACTGCCTGGGATCTTTGCCCAAATGGGACTCCAGATATAGTATGACATGGGACTTCCCAGGCTGTTTAAGTCTGGATGTTGGTCAAAATCCAATGTGATGATGTATCTTCTGGTCTTTCTATGTCTTTTTTTCTTTTAATATTAGTATATTGAAAGTAAGCTAGATAATTCTCAATAAATATTTGTATTATTTGTATATAACGAGTGGCTTCTTTTGTTAACAAATCCTTTGAACCTGAGATGAAAGTGAAAACTTTCAGCCAAACACTGCTGCTCCACATTTTACTTTCTTTCTTTATTATTTTATATGTTTCTTTTTATAACTTCCTGTTTCTGCTTCGTATTACTAATTGCCTTAGTTGAAAGATTATTATAATTTTTTTAATTTCTATTTTTTCTTTTCTATTTATTTCAGTCCATGTTGTATCTATAACATATTTAGTATCTTTCCTTTATAGCAGTTGAACTTGTGAGGTATTCAGTTATTTTAGCAAACAAACTGAATGTCTGACCATATCAACTTTCCTGTCTGATAAAGTGTAATGGAAAAACGAAAGGTCACATGAAAGTTTGGAGCCTTCTCAATGGGTTTAAAGAAGAGGGAATATAAAACTGCTAATGATCACATAATTTCACCAAGCAACAGTTCTATTAATGAGCCACGCTTAAAGACTTACAAAGGAACTGGAGTTGGGAAGCATACTCTCTCATTTGCATAATTTGATGTACCATTGTTGGGGGTTTAAAGTCAGAACAGAAGGAGTTGGGAATGCTTGACATCTAAGTGTCAGTCGCACACCTTTTATAGTGCCTCACCCAAAGTATTGTGCCAACCTATCATTATTTGCATTCACAACTGAGAAGCCTGGGTTGATCCTGGTCATTTCTGTTGTACAGGTCAAACACTTTCCCAAATAATTTAAGTGGATGATAACAGAACTTAAATCTTTCCCCAAGTGTATTTTCTTTTCAAGGAAATATCAGCTTCTCTTCCATAAGTTCATGATATTCTTTATTCTCGCTAGGAGTTTTACAGATATTGTCTGTCAATTCTCACATCCAGTCTGCCCTGCAATTTCTGTATTTTATTTTCAAAGATGATTTTAGAGAATACAAATGGCAGCACGTTCTATATGCCACTTTTTCAGGAAACTTTCACCTCTTTTATAGTATTATCTATTTTTAAGCTTCATTTATTTTTATCCCTCCAGTGATTGTTCAGGAATCCTGTCTTTCAGTCCTTATATCACAAGGAACATACTTCAGAAATTTCCTTTTTCATTATAATTATTTGTATTATTTCCATGCTCCCATTAGATAGCTTTCCAGAATGCTCTTGCTTTTTCCTCTTTCCAGATACTCTGCACACTGTTTTCATCAATAAATATTTTAGAAATCATTACATTCTGATTATTTAAAAGATAAAAGATTCTACTACCTAAAAGTGAGGAGGTATTAAAGTATTATTGAGAGGAATTCAAATGCATAACTATTTCTTATTCTTCACTACCAATATACATATTTATGAAGAAAGCCTGAGCTAGAAATTTGTAGGGAAAAAAAGCAAATATGAAAAAGTGATCTAATGCATATATCAGAAAATGTAGCCTTATTATTATGCAAATAATAGATTCTACTGATGAAATATTCAGAGTACTAGATAATACAAAGTAATAGATAAGCTGTCTAGTTATAATTTTACCTTAAACAATGCTGAATTAGAGGTAACATAGAGCACATCTTACATTTCCCTAACGTATCTAAATAATATGCTTTATTATAATGATGCTATAAATGGCCATGATAATAAGAATATACTTAGTACACAGGTAGAAGCTATAATTAACAAGTATAGGGTAGTATTACATGAAATATAATCCTAAGGTTCTAGATAGTTGATAAATGCAGTTTTCTGTTTAATTATATACTTTAATTTACCAGTGAATAACTATTCACTTAACACCTACTCTGTGTGTGTGCAGTGTATATGATAAAAATAAAGTACAAGACACAGTACTGACTAAATACTTGAGATACTTAAAATGCATTTGAGCAGACAATGCATTATTTCCTGGAAACGAAAGGGGAGATATACAACAACTGTTATAATTTGGAGAAGAAATAGCAAATGTAAAAAGTGTCATTATTCAGATGCTTTATCAAAATGAGAGGATTTGAATAACAAAATATAAATGTCACCAGTTAGTTTGAATACAAAATATAAATGTCATCAGTTTTTATTTTAAAAGTATTTCCTTCATTACAATATACATAAATAATAATTCTGAATTTGAAAGTTTATTATCGTTTTCTAGGTTTTAATTTTGTATTCAAAGTTAACTGCCGTTTGAAAATGGTTAAACTATTTTTACTAAATGTAGCATGATTTCAATCACTAATCACTTATCTATTTCTCATACAAACATAAGCACATAAATAAACATGTGTGTATGTACCTATGTATAATAGATACAGATCTCTTAATATATTGATAAATGAAACATCGTTTAAGCGGTCTTACAGAAATATTTACAGAAAGGGAGAAATTCACATGACTGCAAAGAAACGCTCATGCAGTTGAAACAAAAATGAACATGCCAAAAAAACAGAAGTTTAAACAACCAAGTTGTATAAGGAAATTGCTTAGCCTTACAGATGCAAGATCAAAAACTCACAACATAAAATTTGATGCAATTTGCCAAAAACATCAAAGGAAATGGGGAAAAAGTTCTTACATAGAAATGAGTGTAACAGAAAATGTAATATTTGCTACCCATGGAGGCAAAACTTTGAAATGCTATGAAGTAAAGAATCAATTAACCATTAACATAAATTTGTTGACCACCTATTACTACTGAGAAAATCATAAAGCAAAAATGAATGTCTGACCCTTAATATTTTTTCCCTCTTTGAATAGGATGTAAATATTCAGATGCAAGAACATAAGCTCTTTTAACTTTCTCCACGCTCACTCCATAATCACTACTGGGCCTCTTTCTCTGACAAAAAACTTGAGAGTGAAGTATAAATAGATATCTGCTACCTTCCCTGCAGAGAAGATAATTTCATATATTATTTTACTTTTTACTGCCTCTATAACACTGGGCAGGTTAGTTAAGTTCTGAAACCTGTGTTTCTCCAGTTTCCAATATTTTTTTTTACTGTATTAGTTTGATACTATATTTTACTTTAGTTTCACAATTCTCCTGGAAAAGGAATTGAAGGACTGTGCACAGGGGAAGAACTTAGATGCTAATAGAGCAGCCATCTCTGCCAGGTCTTGTTGATATCCTCTATGAATATGCTGGTAACAGCTTTTCACTGATCTCCATCCACTCCTGCTTTAAATACGGCATTGACAGGTCAAAATGACTAAATTAGTTGCTGAAGTTTAGCAAATGAAGGATGACTCCATCTTTATGTTATGTTTCATTGAAAATATGCCTTAAAAGAGCCACATGCACTACATGATTTAAACGAAGTTTCCGTGAAAATCTTTTAGTATTGTAACTTTGATTGCTGTCCAATGGTGGCTTAGCTGAGAGACATACCTCTCAGCCCCCACAAAAGAACCGCCGTGCTATAATCAAAGTTGAATCTCCCATCTAACAGTTAGGTCACTTTCTGGAGCTAGGGCATTTTGTCTGTTTTTTCTTTCTACAATGATTATCTCCCTATAGAGTTCTCAAATCCTATGTAAAGGTTATTCCTTTTATTTGATAAACAAACATGTTGCAAGTTCTGTGACTGTCAGGGATATTTATATTGCTTCTGACTTTTATCTGTGATTTGTAATGGGGAAATGAAAATCTCCTCTTCCAAGGCTTTTCACTTACATTGGTTTATTACCTTGGGATCACTTCCCAGAAGTGGTATTACTTTTTCAAATAATATGAATATATTTATGGTTTCAGATACTTCTTGGTGAACTGCTTTTAAAAAAGTGTTGCATATAAATTTACAGTTCCTCTAAAACGTAAGAATTGAGCCAATTTCATTGCATATGCACTATAACTGTGTATATTAAACAAAACATGAGAGAAACTTCACAATAAAATGCAATATAGCACTATGGAAATAAATCTGAAAAAAATTGTAGTAGCGATGATTTCTACAAATATGCACAACAATGCGATTATCTGAAAAGCAAGAAAGAATGTGGCTATACTGATAAACTTAAAATATATTGGAGTTTTAATCAAAGGATTATAAAAAGGAAGGCACTTAGCTCAGAACTTTGTAAGGAGAATCATTTCAACTCATTTCACATATTGTTCTCATGCTGTATCATTTGATGCATATAACTTTTAAAACAATTGATGGCACTAAAATTACAAGTAGTGCTGCTAGAAATAATTACTACTCATTCATACCTGACGCAAATAACCACAAATAATTAGAATAAAATTCTATTCACAATGTTAGCATGAGCTATAAAGTGTCACAACATTTATTTATATACAAAGAATAAGTAGTTAGAGTTTATAGTAGCAGTTACCATAACATATTTAGGGATAACTAATAAAAATAACAACTCTTTTTATGTTGAGAGTGGAGATGGAGAATCTGGACATAATTCAATGAAAGAAAAAAAAGTAAAAGCAGTAAGAAAACATTAAATACAAAATCAATGTGCCCTAATGTCTTACTGGCTATTAAAAGTTATAAAACATCAAAAATTTTATTGGTATATAAATAAAAAGATAAATGTGATTAATAAAGGAAATTTAGAAAAATAAATTTAGGTAAAAGGATATGGTATCTCAATTATTTGGTGAAAATTGATAACTTTAAACAATGTTGAAATGATTTTGTAGCTATCTGGAAAATGAAATATTTGGAAACTTACACTATAAACAAGCATAAGCTTCAAATGGATCAAGGATTTACATGTGTAACAACATAAAAATAATAAAAATGCAAAAATTTCTGAATAATGCTTTTATATGAAGTATGCTATAAATTAAATCATTTGAAAATGCTATAAAAGAAGCAAAAATATCTTCACATCTTAGAAGTAAAATTAAAATATAAATAAAAAGGGAAAACATTTGCAATTTTTATCAACACTGTAATCTATAATTCTCAAGATGTATAAAGATTTCTATGACAATTGGTAGGAAAAGAACAATAGTCCTATAGAAAAATAGCTCTGAACTCACATTACACAGATGTGGACTTGAAAATAATATTCAAACATGGTAAAATATAATCCAATAATCCATCTTATTTTTATTAGAGGACACATAAAGTAATTTCACAAACATACTACTTGTATTAAGAACATTACCAAAACATAAATGTTGAATAAAATTCTCTTGGCAAGGATATAGGGAAACAGGGACAGGAAATATTGGTTTAGAGCCAGTAGCTTCAGAATTTGTTAGTATATTTACACAAATTTCAAATATATATAAGCATTGAACCAGCAATTTCATTTCTATTGTTTAAACTTCTAATATACTTGAGCCATTGCTTGGCATTATTTATTTGGCTTATTGATAATTGAAAAAAGACTTTAAATGAGTGATATATTCAGCATTCGTGGGTAGTTAAACACATCAAAAATTAGACATACAATGTAATACTAGCCATAGAAATGTCAAGAAATAAAAATCAAAAATAAAATTATAAGTGTAAGTATCTGAAACTATTGAAAATTAGGTAGGAATATTACTAAATAATAAGTGACAATAAAATGAGCATTCAATATTGCAAGCACACACATAATTAACAAATGAAAAACAAAACTTAACTTTGTTTACCCAATATATCCAGAGATCCATATCCATATATGTAGATATATCTTAAAATTATAAAAATTATATCATAATGACAGAAGGCCAGTACAGATTAACAGGGTATAAAACAAGGTGTCATGCCATGTAGGTAGACCCAAGACTGACAGCTCATGGTGGAGAGTTGGGAGAAAATGTTGTCTGCTGGAGAAGGGAATGGCAAAACACTTCATTATTATTGCCTTGAGAACCCAATGAACAATATGAAAAGGCAAAAAGATAGGACAAAGCAAAATGAACTCCCCAGGCACGGGAGATGAGTGGAGAAATGACTCCAGAAAGAATGAAGAGACGGAGCCAAAGCAAAAACAACACGCAGTTGTCGATGTGACTACTGATAGAAGCAAGGTGTGATGCTGTAAAGAGCAATATCACATAGGAACCTGGAATATTAGGTCCTTGAGTCAAGGCAAATTGGAAGTGGTCAAACAGGAGATGGCAAGAGTGAACATCACCATTCTAGGAATCAGTGAACTAAAATGGACTGGAATGGGTGAATTTAACTCAGATGACCATTATATCTACTACTGTGGGCGGGAATCATTTAGAAGAAATGGAGTAACCATGATAGTCAACAAAAGAATTCAAAATGCAGTACTTGGATGCAGTCTCAAAAACGACAGAATGATCTCTGTTCGTTTCCAAGACAAGCCATTCAATATCACGGTAATCCAAGTCTATGCCCTGAGCAGTAACACTGAAGAAGCTGAAGTTGAACGGTTCTATGAAGACCTACCAGACATTCTAGAACTAACACCACTCAAAATTGTCCTTTTCATTATAGGGGACTTGAAGGCAAAAATAGGAAATCAATAAACAGCTGGAGTAACAGGCAAATTTGGCCTTGGATTATAGAATGCAGCAGGGCGAAGGCTAATAGAATTTTGCCAAGAGAACACACTGGTCATAGCAAACACCCTCTTCCAACAACACAAGAGAGGACTCTACACATGGACGTCACCAGGTGGCCAACACCAAAATCAGATTGCTTATATGCTTTGCAGCCAAAGAGGAGAAGCTCTATACAGTCAGCAAAAACAAGACCGGGTGTTGACTATGGCTCAGATCATGAACTCCTTATTTCCAAATTCAGAATTAAGTTCAAGAAAGTGGGGAAAACCCATAGACCATTCAGATATGACATAAATCTCTTATGATTATACAATGGAAGTGAGAAAGTACAAGTAGTGGGAGTAGATTTAAAGGACTAGATCTGACAGAGTGCCTGATGATCTATGGACAGAAGTTTGTGACACTGTAGTCAAGGCTATGGTTTTTCCAGTGGTCATGCATGGATGTGAGAGTTGAACTGTGAAGAAAGCTGAGTGTCTAAGAATTGATACATTTGAACTGTGGTGTTGGAGAAGACTCTTGAGAGTCCCTTGGACTGCAAGGAGATCCAACCAATCCATTCTGAAGGAGATCAGCCCTGGGATTTCTTTGGAGGAATGATGCTGAAGCTGAAACTCCAGTACTTTGGGCACCTCATGTGATGAGTTGACTCATTGGAAAGGACTCTGATGCTGGGAGGGATTGGGGGCAGGGGGAGAAGGGGATGACAGAGGATGAGATGTCTGGATGGCATCACTGACTCGATGGATGTGAGTTTGAGTGAACTCCGGAAGTTGGTGATGGACAGGGAGGCCTGGTGTGGTGTGATTCATGGGGTCACAAAGAGTCGGACACGACTGAGTGGCTAAGTTGAACTGACTGAACAGGAGAGAAATAGCAAGACCATCCACAAGAAAAAGAAAATGCAAACAGCAAAATAGCTGTCTGAGGAGGTCTTACAAATAGCTGTGAAAAGAAGAGAAGTGAAAAGCAAAGGAGAAAAAGAAAGATATACGCATATGAATGCAGAGATCCAAGGAGAGATAAGAAAGCCTTCTTCAGTGATCAGTGCAAGGAAATGGAAGAAAACAATAGAATTGGGAAGATTAGAGATAACTTCGAGAAAATTAGAGATATCAAGGGAATATTTCATGCAAAGATGGGCTCAATGAAGGACAGAAATGATATGGACCTAACAGAAGCTGAAGATATTAAGAACAGGTGGCAAGAATACACAGAAGAACTATACAAAAAAGATCTTCACCACCCAGATAATCACGGTGGTATGATCATTCACCTAGAGCCAGACATCCTGGAATGTGAAGTCCAGTGGGCTTTAAGAAACATCGCTACAAAAAAAGCTTGGGGGTGATGGAATTCCAGTTGAGCTATATAAAATCCTAAAAGATGATGCTGTGATAGTGGTGCACTCAATAAGTTAGAAAATTGGAAAAACTCAGCAGTGGCCACAGAACTGAAAAAGTTCAGTTTTCATTCCAATCCCAAAGAAAGGCAATGCCAAAGAATGCTCAAACTACTGCACAATTGCATTCATGTCACACGCTAGTAAAGTAATGTTCAAAATTCTCCAAGCCAAGCTTCAGCAATACATGAATTGTGAACCTTCAGATGTTCAAGCTGGTTTTAAAAAAGGCAGAGGAACCAGAGATCAAATTGCCAACATCTGCTGGATCATCGAAAAAGCAAGAGAGATCCAGAAAACCATCTATTTCTGCTTTATTGACTATGCCAAAGCCTTTGACTGTGTAGATTACAATAAACTGTGGAAAATTCTGAAAGAGAAGGGAACACCAGACCACCTGACCTGCCTCTTGAGAAATCTGTATGCAGGTCAGGAAGCAACAGTTAGAACTGGACATGGAATGACAGACTGGTTCCAAATAGGAAAAGGAATGCATCAAGGATGTATCTTGTCATCCTGCTTATTTAACTTATATGCAGAGTACATCACAAGAAACGCTGGGTTGGATGAAGCACAACTTGGAATCAAGATTACCGTGAGAAATATAAATAACCTCAGATATGCAGATGACACCATCCTTATGGCAAAAAGTGAAGAAGAACTAAAGAGCCTCTTGATGAAAGTAAAAGGGGAGAGTGAAAAAGTTGGCTTAAAGCTCAACATTCAGAAAATGAAGATCATGGCATCTGGTGCCATCACGTCATTACAAATAGATGGGGAAATGTGGAAACAGTGACTGACTTTATTATGGGCACTCCAAAATCACTACCGATGGTGATTGCAGCCATGAAATTAGACATGGTAACTCCTGGAAAGGAAAGTTACGACCAACCTAGACAGCATTTAAAAATGCAGAGACGTTACTTTGCCGACTAAGGTCCGTCTAGTCAAGGCTATGGTTTTTCCAGTAGTCATGTATGCATTTGAGAGTTGAACTATAAAGAAAGCTGAGTGCCAATGAATTGGTGCTTTTGAACTGTGGTTTTGGAGAAGACTTTTGAAAGTCCCTTGGACTGCAAGGAGATCCAACCATATCAGATCCAACCATATCCTAAAGGATATCAGTGTTGAGTGTTCATTGGAAGGACTGATGTTGAAGCTGAAACCCCAAATTTGGCCATCTGATGTGAAAGCTGACTCATTTGAAAAGACCCTGATGCTCGGAAAAATTGAGGGCAGGAGGAGAAGGGGACGACAGAGGATGTGATAGTGGATGGCATCACTGACAGATGGACATGAGTTTGGGTAAAACACGGGAGTTGGTGAAGGACATGGAGACCTGGCGTGCTGCAGTTCTTGGGGTTGCAAAGAGCCCGACATGACCTAACAACTGAACTGAACTGAATAGAAAGTGTAAAAGTATACATTCAAAATATGTATATTGGAAATATAATTAATGTAGCTTTCCAAAATGGTAGTAAAGACAAATAAATCCAGAATGTATGATTTGATAAACTGATAATTTATTCTTATCTCATAAGTTAATTAAAACTTTCAATGTAATTAACCAAATTTTGATATGAATATTATAAGCTAATATTTAGAAACATGAGATTTTTTTAAAAAGTCATGAAAAGCAAGCAAAGAAACATTTTTGAATAGTGATATTAATAATAATACAAAGCTGATATTTATTGATTTTTACCCTCTAAATATTTTCTCTATGTTATCTTATTAATATGTGAAATATGTGGGTCCATAAAGCTTAAATGTCAAGTAAAAATTCAAACATTAAAATAATTAAATTATGAGTTAATATTATGAAAAGCAAGCACAGTGCTTTTTAATTCAAAAATATTCTTTTATGTTGTTACATGAGGCTTGATCAGAAAACAAATGGAGTAAAAATGGTCACTGTTTCTTTTCCTTCATTCTGTTTTCTATATCCATCTGATTCTTTCCCTCACTGAATTCGTGGTTAGAAGTGTTGACAACTTACCTGGGTACTTCTTTCATCATTAAGTAAAGGTAGTTAACAATATTTTTCCCCCAAACTTCAAACAAAATCCCAAGGTCTAAATGTATCTTCTTATGCCCTATGCTGTACACTGAAATGATCATGGCTTGGCAATGGTCATGCTAATACATTTAGATCTGAGTCATGTGCCAAACCATACAAGTGAATGGATGATGATGGAAGAAACAAGTGTTGTATAGCCAAGAATAAAGGTAAATTGAATCTAGTGGAGGCAAAAGAAAAAGAGTTCACTATAAGTATATGTGACAGCTAGCATATGAACATCTTCAATATATTAAGAATTTTTCCAAATCACTATGATATAAACTACCCGAGAAAAATAAACTAAGAAAATATATGTAAGTTAACACTGAAGGAAACTTAAAAGGCTAATGAGGGTGTGAAAAACAAAAAAAGAACAATTTTAGTTGTGATGAATAAGATGGCTAATTAAATCATAATGAGTTGAGTCAGAAATTTAGGCCTATAAAGTTGCCTATAATATTTTGGCTGTTTTAAAATTTAAATATGCTTCATGCTAAGAGTAAGCAAAATGGCTATTCTTCACAGCTGGTAGAAATATAATTTAGTAAATGTAAAAAAATGTATATTTATATGTCCATCTATACATCTCTATCAATATATGCATGTGTGTGTGAATAGGTAATAGATGAATAAATTTGACAATGCATATGAAGACTAAAAACTGTCTTCGTCATGTTTCTTAATATAGCTATTTTACTATTAATATTTATGCTTAAGGTAAAAATCATAAAAGTGAGCAAAATTGCATGAACAACAGTCTACACTGATTTTTTTTTATTATATTCTTTAAACAAAAATGTTCCCATTTAATGTATGGCATAAGACAGAAAGGAATAAACTATTGCAAGCTTTACCTCTGAGAGATGATTTAAGTAAAATGTACAGATCTCTATGGGAAGCCTGGAAAATAATGATAATCAAACCCAGTACATCATTACCCCGAACATAAATCCTGATTACCTCAAAAGAATCAGTGATGTAGTGCAGGCCTTATGTGTGAAGATCAATTTTTTTTGTTGTTTACTGTAGCTAGTCTAAAATACATGTGTAAAAAAGAAAATCTTTACTAACTTATTTTTCTACAATAATCTGTGCAAAAAATTCTTACATTTTCATGGAACAAACAGTAATGAGAGATTTTAAATTGTCATGCTTCTTATGACTGGAATTTTCATTCTATCCACCAATTTACTTTTAGACTTTTTTATTCTTTGTCAGTTTTATAGTTTTAATTCTACCTTAAAAGTGTAGTTCAATCTTCCAAATCTATGTTGAATCAAAGTGGTGAGAGCAGACATCCTTGTTTTGTTACCAATCTTAGAGGAAATGCTTTTAAGTTTTTCACCAATGAGTGTAATGTTAGCTGTAGGTTTGTCATTTAGGACCTTTATTATATTGAAGAAGGTTCCCTCTAAGTCCAATTTATGGAGAGATTTTATCATAAATGGGTGTTGAATTTTGTGAAATATTTTCTGCATATATTGAGATAATCATATAGCTTTTATTCTTCAATTTATCAATATGTTGTATCACATTGATTAATTTGTGTACACTGAAGAATTCTTGCATCCCTGGGATGAATCCCGTTTGATCAGGGTGTATGATTCTTTTAATGTATTGTTGGATTCTATTTGCTAGTATTTTGTTGAAGATGTCTACATCTATGTTCATCAGTGATATTGGCCTGTAATACTCTTCTTTTGTGTTATCTTTGTCTGATTTTTATATCAAGATGATGGTGGACTCAGAGAATGAGCTTGGGAGTGTTTCTTCCTCTGCAATATTTTGGAAAGTGTCTCTGAAGCATAGGGACTGATGCTGAAGCGGAAGCTCCAGTACTTTGGCCCCTGGTGCTAACAGCTGACTCATTAGAAAAGACCCTAGTGTTGAAAAGATTGAAAGCAGGAGGAGAAGGGGACGACAGAGGACGAGATGGTTGGATGGCATCACAGACTCAATGGACATGAGTTTGAGCAAGTTCTGGAAGGTGGTGAAGGATAGGGAAGCCTGGCATGCTGCAGTCCATGGGGTTGCAAAGAGTCAGACCTGAGTAACTGAACAAGAACAACAGATGCTAATTATTCTCTAAATGTTTGACAAAAGTTACCCATGAAGCCATCTGCCCTGGAGTTTTACTGGCAAAAGTTTTTAATAACATTTCCAATTTTAATGTAAATTAAATATTTTTAATAATAGTTTCAATTTCAGTACTTGTGATTGTTTATATTTTCTGTTTCTCCCTGGTTCAGTCTTGGAAGGTTGTATCTTTCTAAGATCTGTCCATTTCTAGGATGGCCAAGTTGCTTGTAGTAATCTCTTATGATCCTTGCAACTTCTCTGTTTTCATTCGCAATTATAGAAGTTATGGTACAAATATATAATGGAATATTATTCAGTCATAAAAAGAAATGAAATAGTGTCACTTGCAGAGACATGGATGAATTAAGAGACTACCATACAGAGTAAGGTAAATTGGAAAGGGAAAAATATTGTATAATATCACTTATATGCAGACTCTGGAAATATATTAGAGATAACTTATTTGCAAAACAGAAATAAAGTCACAGATGTAGAGAACAAACTTATGGTTACCAAGGTTGGAAGGAGAGTGGGATGACTTGGGAGACTGGGACTGACATATATACACTACTGTGTATAAAACAGATAACTAATGCAAAACTACTTTATAGCACAGAGAACTCTACTCTGTGCTAACCTAAATGGGAAACTAATCCAAAAAAAGATTAGATATATGAATATATATGACTGATTCACTTTGCTGTACAGCAAGAAACTAGTGCAACCTTGCAAACCAACTATACTCCAGTAATTTTTAGTAGTGTGGTATCTTCATAACTCAAAGAAGTAAAATTAGGTTGTAATTCCTCAGGTCAGAAATGACACACCTATCAATCTGAGCAATATATTTTTAAGTTTGTATACTAGAACTCAGTGAACTGGGTTATGAAATTACTCTGAATATGAGAAATTGTGTAAGATTTACATGCTTCACTTTAGACATAGTGGTGGTGTTGAGAGGAAAATGAGAGGAAAAATGAAATATGATTATGGAATTTATCTTCTTCCTTTCATGGTAAAAACTCTAGAAATGTTTTTCCCAACTCAACCTTAGGAGGATACCTAGGTAGTGATGCAGATGCCAAAATCAATTTCAAAAAAGAAGTCTTGTTAAGAATGTCAGTAGTCTAGAGTATTTACTTGCTTGAAGCCCTTTGGGATTCTCAGGATTGATCTCTACAATTCCTGATATAGAGTCAGGCAAATAGACTTATTAAATTCAAGCACAAATGTGATGGTAGATCTGACTCTTATTCTTCTTTCTGTGAATGTTATGAATATCACACATTGTGACAGAACTGAGGTTTTGTTGGGGCCAAGGAGCTAACTCATACAAAGAATAAAAATTCTAGGTTGGCAATTGTGATACACTGTACAGAATCTTGAGTGAGTAGAGCACAAATGTGGGCTCAGTTCTGTGTTCTAATACTGACATTCTGGTGGCTTCTTAGTAAGAAACTTAACCTATTAAATGTTTATCAAATTGTATATTCTTTTCTTACAGAATCTCTGTATTTTTCTCTCTCTTCCTATCCTCATCCACCTCTCCCTCTCTCCTTATGTGTATATGTGTGACGTATTTTTGTGAACATATATTTAAATCTCAGTCAGTTGTATTCATTTAGAACTAACAAATAGAAATTGAAATTACTATATATTAAATACATATAAAATTTTAGATTTAAAGACTAGTATCTATTCCTTCTACATATTTCATTTTGTATCATGCAGACATGATTTATGACTTGTTTTTCTTACTGTATGGGTGTATTGTTATGAGGAGTTTTCATACTAATGTTTCTGGCTTACAACATTAAAATAGGCAAAATATTATACTGTATGAGCATATTAGGAGAAATAAAGTGCATTAGCTTGGTTTAAAAGATAAAGATACATCAACCATTGGATAAAGAAGAGTACTCTGACAACATATTCTTTATCATTATAGTAACAGTTTTAACTCAGTATTACAAATCAATTCAGTTCATCAATTCTTTAAGATTTTACTTTGTAAAGAATTTTGAATTAAATTAGAAATTTACAGTAACTTTCCCTTATTAATAAAGAGAAAACAGGATTCCATTTTTAATTGGACGTAGATGACTATAATTTATTTTTAGTTTTCCTCTTTGTGTCAGCATTAGGCAAGCCACCAAATTTTTATTGATTACATCAGGTTATCATATTCTTAATCATCAACTTCTTCATCACTGCCTCTGGGTATCAGTGGAGAGAATGTAAAAGTTGGAACATTTTTTTCAATGCATCATCTGAAACCATGGGCAGGGAATAAATAGAGAGATGTACAATTAATCATTTCCTCAAAGAAAAAAATGCCAGTTAGGATCCAGAGACAAGCAATTGAAGCTGGTTAATGGAAATAAGTTATCACCATATTGATAGAGAAGGAAACATGAGTCAATTGATAAAACTGTCAAGAAAGGAGGTAGAAATAACCTTGAATTCCTCAGAAAACTAGCATGAAAAAAAGCATGATCTTTAAATGAATTGGAAGTTTAGGATATAAACAATGAAGAGTGAATATGGAGGTAGCAATGAGAAGTGAGGGGAAATTTTACTCCACTCTTAGAAATGTTGGAAACTAACACACACACAAATATTTAATTATAAAACACTTTCAGAGAAGCTCTTGAGAAAGAAACAAGACATAATACTGATGACAAGAAATGTCCATGAGAGATGCAATGGGAGAATTCTTGTGTTGAAGAGAAGAGGATTGGGGGTTTGAGATGAACTAGAAGATAACAGAACTGAAAGCAGATGAGAGTATTTAATAAAGAACCAGAAAGGAGTCTTTAAAAGAGGGAGAACAGGGGGGAGATGGGAGTCTTTAAAGAGGGGAGAGTGTCATATGTCACCGAGTATATAGTCAAGAAGTATTCTCTTCAAGTTAAGGCACGCATTTCTAAAAAGCGTGTATGAGCAGCAAAAGAAAAAAAAGAAAGAAAGAAAATCAAGACAGACTCAATGAAACTAATTACTAATAGAATGGTAGTTAAACATCTACATTCATTTTAAACAAAATGTCTATAATGCAACCAAGAATAACTAACTTTTACTTAGATTCCATTTTTTATAAAGCACCTAACTAATTTGACTTGATCCTTACAACTCAGAGGTATAGTTTGGGAACCAGGTTCCACAAATATCCAAATTTGTTAATATTTGAATTCAGATTTTCTCCTATTATATACCTTATTTTCTTCTCATACTTCACCATCATATATAATAAGCCAGGACATATGGCTTACTTAAAAGGTCCACTTAATTCGGAAACAGAAAAAAATTTTAAATTTAATTAATGATAATATTAATGTATATTTATGTATGTTAAGAAGATGGGCATTATTAACTGTTTTATATTTGAATTAGCCTTACTAATTATGTGCATGTTTATTAAATATTACAATAAAAAACTTGAGGATATACTATTTTGAAATAATTAAAATTTCTTTTTTGGAGAAATAAGTAAAGTCTAAAAGCAAAATATATACCAATAAAAATATAAATGATTATGCACTGATTGCATTACTGCTGGGGTACTCTGAATGAAAACATTTTTTGATCATTAAAATTACAAATATAACCAAGGTAGAAGCATGGAAACTGATACTGGGAAAAATGGGAAAAAAAAACAGGAAAATCTGAAATTATAGTTTTATTTGGATTTTAGACTAATAAGCGCTCTTCTTTTCCTTTCCAAAAATTCTTGTAACATTTTTATTGCCATATTTGAATTATACAAGAAAAAAATAAATATTCTAAAGCTCTAGTCTATAGAATATCTTTTTCCATGGCTGAATCCTTTGAATTAATCTAACTTGTATTTTCCAGTCCCCATTTGCTGAGTTTCTATTTAAGGTGGTGGTCATAAATACAGATTTGGTGCCTGCAATGACCTTTAATCCCACTCTCCAAATGCTGAAAAGATGCTCTCCATCTTGCTGTCTGTCAGGAGAAGCGTTAGGCATTTCTGACAAAGTGGAGGCACAGCTCCAATCCCCTCTCCTCATTTCACAGGCACGGCCCCAGGATGAAGGAGTTAGGCCTTGTGATTCTGACTTGTTCTTTCCTTTCTTTGGTTGAGTTGGCTGGAAAGAATGTTGCAAGAGGCTGCGAGCCAGCGCACTAAGCGCGGACGAGAGGAACTACCCCATGTCTGAGGTCAAGGGCAGCGGCCTAGACAGCCAGGTTGCAATGGCGCAGGAACGGCCGAGAGGAGCTACCCCGTGTCCGAGGTCAGTGGTGGCCGGGAGGAGACACCCCACGTCCGAGGTCAGGGGTGGCCGGGAGAAGACACCCCGCGACCGAGGCCAGGGGTGTGACCCTGAGGAGTCACCCCAAGCCCGAGGCCACGGGCGGCAGCTGGGAGGAGCCACCCACGCTCAAGGACAGGGCCGCCGGCCAAGAGGAGAAACCCAAGGAGCGGTGGCTACGCAGGCACGGGAGGATCTAGAAGAGCTATCCCACGTTGAAGGTCAGGAATGGTGGTGGTAAGGAGATACCCCTCGTTCAAGGTAAGGAGCAGCAGCTGTGCTTTGCTGGAGCAGCTGTGAAGAGATAACCCACACTCAAGGTAAGAGAAACCCAAGTAAGATGGTAGGTGTTGCAAGAGGGCATCAGAGGGCAGACACACTGAAACCATACTCACAGAAAACTAGTCAATCTAATCACACTAGGACCACAGCCTTGTCTAACTCAATGAAACTAAGCCATGCCTGTGGGGCAACCCAAGACGGGTGGGTCATGGTGGAGAGGTCTGACAGAACATGGTCCACTGGAGAAGGGAATGGCAAGACACTTCAGTATTCTTGCCTTGAGAACCCCATGAACAGTATGAAAAGGCAATATGATAGGATACAGAAAGAGGTACTCCCGAGGTCATTAGGTGCTCAATATGCTACTGGAGATCAGTGGAAAAATAACTCCAGAAAGAATGAAGGGATGGAGCCAAAGCAAAAACAATACCCAGCTGTGGATGTGACTGGTGAGAGAAGCAAGATCCGATGCTGTAAAGAGCAATATTGCATAGGAACCTGGAATGTCAGGTCCATGAATCAAGGCAAATTGGAAGTGGGGAAACAAGAGATGGCAAGTGTGAACATCGACATTCTAGGAATCAGCAAACTAAAATGGACTGGAATGGGTGAATTTAACTCAGATGACCATTATATCTACTACTGCGGGCAGGAATCCCTCAGAAGAAATGGAGTAGCCATCATGGTCAACAAAAGAGTCCGAAATGCAGTCCTTGGATGCAATCTCAAAAATGACAGAATGACCTCTGTTCTTTGACAAGGCAAACCATTTAATATCACAGTTATCCAAGTCTATGCCCCAACCAGTAACGCTGAAGAAGCTGAAGTTGAACGGCTTTATGAAGACCTACAAGACCTTTTAGAACTAACACCAAAAAAGATGTCCTTTTCACTATAGGGGACTGGAATGCAAAAGTAGGAAGTCAAGAAACACCGGAGTAACAGGCAAATTTGGCCTTGGAATGTGGAATGAAGCAGGGCAAAGACTAATAGAGTTTTGCCAAGAATATGCACTGGTCATAGCAAACACCTTTTTCCAACAACACAAGAGAAGACTCTACACACGGACATCACCAGATGGTCAACACTGAAATCAGACTGATTATATCCTTTGCAGCCAAAGATGGAGAAGCTCTATAGAGTCAACAAAAACAAGACCAGGAGCTGACTGTGGCTCACATCATGAAATCTTTATGGCTAAAATCAGATTTAAATTGAAGAAAGTAGGGAAAACTGCAAGACAATTCAGGTATGACCTAAATCAAATCCCTTATGATTATACAGTGAAAGTGAGAAATAGATTTAAGTGCCTAGATCTGATAGATAGAGTGCCTGATGAACTACGGAATGAGGTTTGTGACATTGTATAGGAGACAGGGATCAAGACCATCCCCATGGACAAGAAATGCAAACAAGAAAAATGGCTGTCTGAGGAGGCCTTACAAATAGCTGTGAAAAGAAGAGAACTGAAAAGCAAAGGAGAAGAGGAAAGATATAAGCATCTGAATGCAGAATTCCAAAGAAAAGCAAGAAGAGATAAGAAAGCCTTCTTCAGCGATCAATGCAAAGAAATAGAGGAAAACAACAGACTGGGAAAGACTAGAGATGTATTCCAGAAAATTAGAGATACCAAGGGAACATTTCATACAAAGATGGGCTCGATAAAGGACAGAAATGGTCTGGACCTAACAGAAGCAGAAGATATTAAGAAGAGGTGGCAAGAATACACGGAAGAACTGCACAAAAAAGATCTTCATGACCCAGATAATCGTGATGATGTGATCACTAATCTCGAGCCAGACATCCTGGATTGTGAATTCAAGTGGGCCTTAGAAAGCATCACTACGAACAAAGTTAGCAGAGGTGACAGAATTCCAGTTGAGCTGTTTCAAATCCTGACAGATGATGCTGTGAAAGTGCTGCACTCAATATGCCAGCAAAATCGGAAAACTCAGCAGTGGCTACAGGACTGGAAAGATCAGTTTTCATTCCAATTCCAAAGAAAGGCAATGCCAAAGAATGCTCAAACTACTGCACAGTTGCACTCATCTCACATGCTAGTGAAGTAATGCTCAAGATTCTCCAAGCCAGGCTTCAGCAATATGTGAACCGTGAACTCCCTGATGTTCAAGCTGGTTTTAGAAAAGGCAGAGGAACCAGAGATCAAATTGCCAACATCCACTGGATTATGGAAAAGCAAGAGAGTTCCAGAAAAACATTTATTTTTGCTTTATTGACTATGCCCAAGCCTTTGACTGTGTGGATCACAATAAACTGTGGAAAATTCTGAAAGAGATGGGAATACCAGACCACCTAACATGCCTCTTGAGAAATCTCTATGCATATCAGGAAGCAACAGTTAGAACTGGACATGGAACAGCAGACTGGTTCCAAATAGGAAAAGGAGTACGTCAAGGCTGTATATTGTCCCTGTTTATTTAACTTCTATGCAGAGTACATCATGAGAAATGCTGGACTGGAGGAAGCACGAACTGGAATCAAGATTGCTGGGAGAAATATCAATAACCTCAGATATGCAGAAGACACCACCCGTATGGCAGAAAGTGAAGAGGAGCTAAAAAGCCTCTTGATGAAAGTGAAAGAGGAGAGTGAAAAATTTGGCTTAAAGCTCAACATTCAGAAAACCAAAATCATGGCTTCTGGTTCCATCACTTCATGGGAAATAGACGGGGAAAAAGTGGACACTATGTCAGACTTTATTTTTGGGGGCTCCAAAATCCCTGCAGATGGTGACTGCAGCCACGAAATTAAAAATCGCTTACTCCTTGGAAGAAAAGTTATGACCAACTTCGATAGTGTATTTAAAAGCAGAGACATTACTTTGCCGACTAAGGTGCATCTAGTCAAGGCTATGGTTTTTCCTGTGGTCATTAATGTCTGTGAGAGTTGGACTGTGAAGAAGGCTGAGCATCGAAAAATTGATTCTTTTTAACTATGGTGTTGGAGAAGACTCTTGAGAGTCCCTTGGACTGCAAGGAGATCCAACCAGTCCATTCTGAAGGAGATCAGCCCTGGGATTTCTTTGGAAGGAATAATGCTAAAGCTGAAGCTTCAGTACTTTGGCCACCTCATGCGAAGAGTTGACTCATTGGAAAAGAGTCTGATGCTGGGAGGAATTTGGGGCAGAAGGAAAAGGGGAGACCAGGGATGAGATGGCTGGATGGCATCATGGACTCGATGGACGTGAGTCTGCGTGAACTCCCAGAGATGGTAATGGACAGGGAGGCCTGGCGTGCTGTGATTCATGGGGTCGCAAAGAGTCAGACACGACTGAGCGACTGAACTGAACTGAACTTGAGAGAATCATGAGAAAGCTAAAGCCTTCTACAGCTATGCCCGGAAAATAATCTATAAAGCAACCACTGAGGTTTGTTCAAGGATCTTTACAAAGAATGTCCCAGGATGAGCATGGAGGCTGCAGCTTGAGGCCATAGGAAGGATTGTTATATGAGACCTGTTTGTGAGGGAAATATTTGACAAAAGAAGATTGCTCGTTTAGGGTTTAGGAATAATTAAGAATAGCTAGAAGCCTTTTTAGGAGATAGTGATCTTAAGATGCTAGGGACAAACAGGATTTAGAAAGATAAATAAACTGAGGAATGTAGCATGAGTTACGATGTAATCACAGGTTAAGTACAGTAAATCTGTGTGGGGGAAACTGAAAATGTCAAACCTCTGACCTAATGCTTTTGCCAAAGTATAAAAGAACCTGCAGCTTGAAATAAACATGTAGTTCCGTGCTATTGACTTTCCTGGTGGCTCAGATGGTAAAGCATCTGCCTATAATGCGTGAGACCTGGGTTTGATCCCTGGGTTGGGAAGGTCTCCTGGAGAAGGAAATAGCAACCCACTCCAGTATCCTTGCCTGGAAAATCCCATTAACAGAGGAACCTGGTAGGCTATAGTCCATGCGGTCGCAAAGAGTGGGACACGACTTCACTTTCACTTTCACTTTCTGTATTATAAATCAGGGACTACATCATCGTCCGCTGACACCGTTCACCCCTTCAGGCTGATTCCCTGGCTGCTGGAGCTGGACTCCAGCAGCTGTCATAATTACCTACTGAATCCAGTCAGGCTACAGACCCCTTTACTATCAACTGAAAGAGTATGTTTTCTAAAGAGTATGAGTATTTGTCTTCACCTCACACTCATGATTGTAGAGAACAGGGCAAGTTTATGATCTTGCAGCTGGCAAGTCATGAGTCTCCTGAAGTGGAAAAAGGACATCAACTCTTAGCTTTTAAGTCTGCCATAATTCAAGTAGTGTTATCTGTGATATTATAGAAAAAATCAATAATTTCAGATATGCAGATTATACCACACTTATGGGAAAAAGTGAAGAAGAACTATAGAGCATCTTCATGAAAGTGAAAGGGGGTAGTAAAAAACTTGGCTTACACCTCAACATTCAGAAAACTAAGATTATAGCATCCAGTCCCACATTTCATGGCAAATAAATGGGAAACAGTGAAAAGAGTGGCTGACATCATTTTGGGGGGCTCAAAATCACTGCAGATGGTGATTGCAGCCGTGAAATTAAAAGTTGCTTACTCCTTGGAAGGAAAGTTATGACCAACATAGATAGCATATTCCAAAGCAGAGACATTACTTTGTCAACAAAGATCCAGCTAGTCAAGGCTATGGTTTTTCATGGTTTTACAGTAGTCATGTATGGATGTGAGAGTTGTACTATAAAGAAAGGTCAGTGCAGAAGAATTGATACTTTTGAACTGTGGTGTTGGAGAAGACTCTTGAGAGTCCCTTGGACAGCAAGGAGATCCAATCAGTCCATCCTAAAGGAGATCAGTCCTGGGTATTCATTGGAAGGACTGATGTTGAAGCTGAAACTCCAATACTTTAGCCTCCTGATGCAAGGATCTGACTCATTTGAAAAGACCCTGATGCTGGGAGCGATTGGGTGCAGAAGGAGAAGGGGATGACAGAGGATGAGATGGTTGGATGGCATCACTGACTCAATGGGCATGAGTTTGGACAAGCTCCAGGAGTTGGTGATGGACAGGGAGGCCTGGTGTGCTGTAGTTCATGGGGTTACAAAGAGCTGGACATGACTGACTGATTGAACTGAACTGATGGTTTATATTCATGGGCAGTTGGTGAGTTATTCACAGTACAACTAAAATCTCATGCTTAGTTTTACTTTCTTTAGCAATTTAAATGACTAATATTTAGAATGATCTAACAAGATACTTAGAAAATCCTAAAATTATGTGTGGTTTTTTCACCACCACAAACTACAATCCAAATCAGGAATGAATAGAATGTTAATAAAATTCTACACAACTTACAATATTCATTTAGCTGACCAAATTTAAATCCTCTGGAGGAAAATATGGTAGTATTTTTTTTTAAATAAACATTTTATTGGAGTATAGTTGATTTACAATATTATGTTAGTTTCAGCTAATATAACAAAGTGAACCATTTATACGTATACACACATTCACTTTTTCATATTCTTTTCCCATGTATGTTGCCATAGCATACTAAGCAGACTTCCCTGTGCTAGGTTCTTATCAATTATCTATTGTATATATACATACATATATATATATATATATATATATATAGAGAGAGAGAGAGAGAGAGAGAGAGAGCAATGTGTATATGTTAATCACAAAATGCAGAATATCTTCTATGAGATCTAATTAACAAAATTCAATAATATTCAATACTTAGCCATTTGTCAATTTCATAGCTGCTTATTTTTATCTATTTGAAAATCACTTACTTGTCAAGAATAAGATAAAGCACCTTGTTTTTGTACTAGGCAAAGCAGAAGTATTCATATCTCTTGTGTAATGTTAGAATTTTTAGTCAACTTCCTTTAAGTAACAAAAAAGAAATCACTACCACAAATACTCTAGTGGCTTTACAGAAGTGATATGATTGAGGGAAGAAGAAATATACAGATGATTTAGACAAGGATTATGTTGAGCTCAAAGAATTATCTGGGAAAATATATTCTGATTGATACTGTGACATGAAAGCCCTAGAACACATGGCTTCCATCTATTTATATTTACTGTTGATGATCATAAGAAAGAATCATCTTCTAAATTTGTGAATCTCTTGAGTAAAGTGCCTGACCTATCAATCATATACATTGATGATTCTGGACAGGCATTAGATGCTAGGGGATGGAAACACCAGTGTAGTTTAGGTTATTACATTTTAAAGGACTGTATTGATTATGAATTCAAAAGTAAGTGTATGGAGATATAAAATATACTCCCAGTCTTTTGTGAATAACTCTAGAAAAGTCATTAAATTTCAAAAGGAAGACATGAATATCTAGCATTTAGTACCTTTTATAGATATGAACAATAAGGAAAAAAGTGTGCTGTATAAAAAAAAAAACAAGATTCCTTGATGTATTAATCTTAATATACCAACTCAAAATAACCTTTTTGAAGACAACAGATATCATTATTTTTATCTTATAATAATATTTTATTTCAAAAAGGTATAGCTATCATATGTAAATGGGATTTTTTTATTAACTTGTTCAAAAAAGTAAAAGTCACACCTATGTTTCTATTTATTTTGGTAATGCTAGTTCACAGTAATCAAATATCAGTTGCCATCCAGTTAAGAATATTCAGTTCAGTTCAGTTCAGTCGCTCAGTCATGTCCGACTCTTTGTGACCCCATGAATCACACCACGCCAGGCCTCCCTGTTCATCACCATCTCCCAGAGTTCACTCAGACTCACATCCATCGAGTCTGTGATGCTATCCAGCCATCTCATCCTTGGTCGTCCCCTTCTCCTCCTGCCCCCAATCCCTCCCAGCATCAGACTTTTTTCCAATGAGTCAACACTTCGCATGAGATATCCAAAGTACTGGAGCTTCAGCTTTAGCATCATTCCTTCCAAAGTAATCCCAGGGCTGATCTCCTTCAGAATGGACTGGTTGGATCTCCTTGCAGTCCAAGGGACTCTCAAGAGTCTTCTCCAACACCACAGTTCAAAGCATCAATTCTTTGGCACTCAGCCTTCTTCACAGTCCAACTCTCACATCCATACATGACCACAGGAAAAACCATAGCCTTGACTAGATGCACCTTAGTCGGCAAAGTAATGTCTCTGCTTTTAAATATACTATCTAGGTTGGTCATAACTTTTCTTCCAAGGAGTAAGCGTCTTTTAATTTCATGGCTGCAGTCACCATCTGCAGTGATTTTGGAGCCCCCAAAAATAAAGTCTGACACTGTTTCTACTGTTTCCCCATCTATTTCCCATGAAGTGATGGGACCAGATGCCATAATCTTCGTTTTCTGAATGCTGAGCTTTATGTCAACTTTTTCGCTCTCCTCTTTCACTTTCATCAAGAGGCTTTTTAGCTCCTCTTCACTTTCTGCCATAAGGATGGTGTCATCTGCATATCTGAGGTTATTGATATTTCTCCCAGCAATCTTGATTCCAGCTTGTGTTTCTTCCAGTCCAGCGTTTCTCATGATGTACTCTGCATAGAAGTTAAATAAGCAGGGTGACAATATACAGCCTTGACGTACTCCTTTTCCTATTTGGAACCAGTCTGTTATTCCATGTCTAGTTCTAACTGTTGCTTCCTGACCTGCATACAGATTTCTCAAAAGGCAGGTCAGGTGGTCTGGTATTCTGATCTCTTTCAGAATTTTCCACAGTTTATTGTGATCCACACAGTCAAAGGCTTTGGCATAGTCAATATAGCAGAAATAGATATTTTTCTGGAAATCTCTTGCTTTTTCCATGATCCAGCGGATGTTGGCAATTTGATCTCTGGTTCCTCTGCCTTTTCTAAAACCAGCTTGAACATCAGGGAGTTCACGGTTCATGTATTGCTGAAGCCTGGCTTGGAGAATTTTGAGCATTACTTCACTAGCATGTAAGATGAGTACAATTGTGCACTAGTTTGAGCATTCTTTGGCATTGCATTTCTTTGGAATTGGAATGAAAACGAACCTTTTCCAGTCCTGTGGCCACTGCTGAGTTTTCCAAATTTGGTGGCATAATGAGTGCAGCACTTTCACAGCATCATCTTTCAGGATTTGAAACAGCTCGACTGGAATTCCATCACCTCCACTAGCTTTGTTGAGTCTAAATTTCATTGTATTCCATTTTTAAACAATTATGAATACCAAAAAGTAGCAATTATGTATTGTAGTACATTTAAACAAGATTGAATGTAAAGCTGCTTCTTGGGTTTTAACTTGTATTTTCCAAAATGCTCTGAGAAATTCAGTAAGTGGATGAATGGAGTATATGTTTCTTTTTAATAATCTCAATTCAGATTAATATAGGGGAAGTCTGGAAGGTCATCTGCATTTACTGGCAGTTTTAAATATATGCTAAATAATAGTTCTAGAGGCTGTATGTCCATAGATTTCTACTGTCTTTAAATTGTCAGCCGATTTATTATTTGGACATTTGTCTTCCCAGGGGTTTTAAAAGTCTGTTTCAGAATAAGAAATATGTATCAGTTCCCCATGTGTCTTTAAATGAAACAGAGACCTAAAACCAGTTTGAATTCCTTCTGTTCATTTTTCAGTTGCAAGTTGTCAAGAAGCATTCCCTCCTCCCAAAACTTGTAGAATGTGTGGTTGTAAATTGCTCTTCTCTTTTGACAGGCCATTGTTCTGAAGAATATGGCTATTTATTCCAACAGGGGATTTTTCCAGGCTAATAAACTTTCTAGCCTTGAAATGAATTTTTATTGCATAAATGACCGTTCAACTATGTAACCCCTAAACACGTAAACAGTTTTCCTTTCTATTTCTGAAAATCGTTCTTAAATATATCATTTATTTTGCTTCTTTCTATATATGCATTTTCCAAAAGTATAGCAAGGGTCGATGAAGGAATTAATGGTGAAGAAGAAGTTATGTGTGTGACTTTATGATTCATAAAAAATATTTCAAAATGATTACGTTTCTCCTGCACTAGTAAGAATATTATCCTAAATATGTTGTTCATTTCTTGTACATCACTGAACTATACAGTTATGTAGATATGCTAAATCATTTGGGATTAGAGATTCTGGAGTTTTTTCCCACTTTGCATTTTCCTGTAAAAAGCTTAAATATCAAACCAGTATGATGAGACAATGTGTGTGTGTGTGCTAAGTCGCTTCAACCATATCTGACTCTTTGTGACCTTATGGAATGTTGCTCTCTAGGGTCCTCTCTCCATGAGATTCTCCAGGCAAGAATACTGAAGTGGATTCCCATGTCCTCCTCCAGGGGATCTTCCCGACCCAAGGATCTAATCTGAGTCTCTTATGTCTCCTGTGTTGTTGGGCGGGTTCTTTACCACTAGCGCCACCTGGGAATTCCATGAAGAAGCAATAGTTACCAGGAAACACAAATTCCTCTGGCTCTCTTGCAGGGCTTCCCTTGTGGCTCCTTCATGGGGTTTCCCTTATGGCTCAGCTGGTAAAGAATCTGCCCACAATGTGGGAGACCTGGATTTCGTTCCTGGGTTGGGAAGATCCCATGGAGAAGGGAAAGGCTACCCACTCCAGTATTCTGGTCTGGAGAATTCATGGAATGCATAGTCCACGGGGTCCCACAGAGATGGGTAGGACAGAGCCACTTTCACTTTCTTTTCAAACACAAATTAATTCAATATTTCTAATGATTGTAGCCATGAAATTAAAAGACGCTTACTCCTTGAAAGGAAAGTTATGACCAACCTAGACAGCATATTCAAAAGCACAGGCATTACTCTGCCAACAAAGGTCCATCTAGTCAAGGCCATGGTTTTTCCAGTAGTCATGTATGGATGTGAGAGTTGAACTGTGAAGAAAGCTGAGCACTCAATAATTGATGCTTTTAAATTGTGGTGTTGGAGGAGACTCTTGAGAGTCCCTTGGACTGCAAGGAGATCCAAGCAGTTCATTCCAAAGGAGATCAGTCCTGGGATTTCTTTGGAAAGAATGATGGTAAAGCTGAAACTACAGTACTTTGGCTACCTCATGTGAAGAGTTGACTCACTGGAAAAGACTTTGATGCTGGGAGGGATTGAGGGCAGGAGGAGAAGGGGATGACCGAGAGTGAGATGGCTGGATGGCATCACCGATTTATTGGACATGAGTTTGAGTGAGCTCTGGAAGTTGGTGATGGACAGGGAGGCCTGGCGTGCTACAATTCATGGGGTCGCAAAGAGTCAGACATGACTGAGTGACTGAACTGAACTGAACTGAAGCATGCTTGAAATTTCTAAATGCTAACACCATATTTTATAGTGTTGCTAAAAGATAAAGATAATTCAAAACTAAACTGTGTAACAAAAAGTACTCTTTTTGTGGAGGGGGGAGGTGGTTATTTTCACTCTAAGAAAAATTCATCTATTGCGGTTTTGCAAGTTTCACACTACTACCTATTTTTGTAGGTCAACAACAACAACAATAACAAATTAAAAGATCTGATCATACAAACACATATTTTCTTCATAGAATTAAAAGGAAACTTTAAATAAAATTTCTCATCTTTTTTAACAGACTTTCTTCACTCTAGCATTGATTTAGATGGACAGGGCAATTGAATAAGAAAAGCTGTAGTTTAAGGAGATGCACACACAATAGCAATATTAAAATGTATTATTATTTGTATTAATGTTGAACTCTGTGACAAAGTGATCTTGGCATTCATTCAAAGATACACTTTAGACTTAATCTTTTCAACTTATTCAATTCATAGATATACCTCTTGAACAAAATTTTAATTCATCAAGGGAGAGTTGGCTAGTTTTTGTCCAAGAACTTGGTCATCCTCCATGACATTACCCTTTTTGGATCCAGGATACTCAGATCTTCTGAGAATTTCCTCAAGTCAAAACTTTTTTATAATGTTGAAATCTCAAAATCAAATGAACAAAATGAAGTGAACACCAGCCATTCCTTGGTGAAAACCAGTTTAAAATAAATAATTTATAGATACTTTCAAGATGTAATGGCCTATGGAGAGGATGGGGGAGGAATGGTGTGTAAAGACCAGAGTGGTGACCCATTTTTAATAGTGAACATTTTTAATATTGAATTTTAATATTGCTACATTTTTCACATAAATTAAGGTGCACATAGGGAACCTTGTATTCTTTTGATTTTTAAGAAAGTATGCATTTCTTAAAGTGGGATATAAAATAGTATAAGCGTTTTCTGGATAGGTATTTTCAGGTGTATAAAACTTACTGGAATTTAAAATCACATTACCTAAGCTTTTGCTTTTCCAGTTAACAGCTAATAAAAATCTTTACAATTTTTCTGTAATATTTCTACTTCTTATGCATTTTCACTCTTTAAAAAAACCATACCTTATGCATACATTTTTTTGAACATACGTTTTTATAAGTGATGAGTCTAGATCATTTAAACAGCTTGCCTTGTGAAAATAATCTTCTATGTAGTAAAGAGAAGAATTACAAAGATCACCATTATGCTCTTTGTTCTCTATAAGACTAAAATATGAATGGACAGACAAAGGAGTTTATCTATTGTCAGGGACATGTAGAGGGGCAGCAAATGGAATCTGTGTGGTAAGAACCTGAGATGTACAGTTTCCAAAATCAGTATTAGAACAAATGGGGAAACAATTCAAATACAATTAGGAAATGTAATCAGGAGAAAGATAAATTTGCAGACATCAAACTTTTAAAAGAATAAATAAAATTATATATATTTGTGATGTGATTTTTTTATCATTAAGTCCTTTGGATTATTCATATATACTATCTAAAAACAGAAAATAATTCACTAATTTGGCGAAGTGTAATATCAACTTATAAAACAGAATAATGATCACATATATAAACAATAAAAAGTTAAAAATATAATGAAAGACAAGAGCTTACTTACCATGGCCATAAAACAAAATATTTTAACAAAATTGGGTGAACTAACACAATCAGATATTAAAACACAGAGCATCTAAAATTTTAAAACTATAGCATTGGCTGAAAAATAAGTAATCGAGTAGAACAGAAGCTGAAAGTCCAAAGGATACTAAAGAAATATGAAACTTTATTATGATAATAAACTTTATATTCAAAATTGCTAGGGTCAAAATATGCTTATTAATGTATGGTAATGGTATGATTAGACATCCATTTATAAGGATAAAATGGCATCACTCGTTAAAATACATCAGTGAAACTTAATAGTTAGGATCTAAAGATAGATATGAGCAACATAAATATATTGGAAAATTATGACAGACTTTCTTTAAAATCTGCATATGTATAAGTATCTTTCAACTCTTTCTCAAAATTCAGATGAATAATAAAAACAAATAACAAATGTGATGCATTAGTTCAGTTCAGTCGTTCAGTTGAGTCTGACTCTTTGTGATCCTATGGACTGCAGCACACATGGACTGCAGCACACAGGTCTCCCTGTCAATCAACTCCCAGAGTCCACCCAAACTCATGTCCATTGAGTCGGTGATGCCATCCAACAATCTCATCCTCTGCCGTTCCCTTCTCCTTCTGCCTTCTGTTTTTCCCAGCATCAGGATTTTTTCAAATGAATCAGCTCTTTGCATCAGGTGACAAAAGTATTGGATTTCAGCTTGAATATCAGTCCTTCCAATGAACACCCAAGACTCATCTCCTTTAGGATGGACTGGTTGGATCTCCTTGTTGTCCAAGAGACTCACAAGAGTCTTCTCCAACACCACAGTTCGAAAGCATCAATTCATTGGCACTCAGCTTTCTTTATAATCCAATTCTTACATCCATACATGACTACTGGAAAAACCATAGCTTTAACTAGTTGGACGTTTGTTGGCAAAGTAATGTCTCTGCTTTATAATATGCTATCTAGGTTGGTCATAACTTTCCTTCCCAGGAGCAAGTGTCTTTTAATTTCATGGCTGTAATCACCATCTGCAGTGAGATTGGAGCCTCCCAAAATAATGTCAGCCACTGTTTCCACTATTTCCCAATCTAATTGCCATGAAGTAATGGGACAAGATGCCATGATCGTAGTTTTCTGAATGTTGAACTTTAAGCCAACTTTTTCACTCTCCTCTTTCACTTTCATCAAGAGGCTCCTTAGTCCTTCTTCACTTTCTACCATAATTGTGGTGTCATCTACATATTTGAGGTTACTGATATTTCTCCTGGCAATCTTGATTCCAGCTTCTGTTTCATTCAGCCCAGCATTTCTCATGATGTACTCTGCATAGAAGTTAAGCAGGGTGATAATATACAGCCTTGGCATACTCCTTTTCCTAATTGGAACCAGTCTGTTGTTCCATGTCCAGTTCTAACTGTTGCTTCCTGACCTGCATACAGATTTATCAAGAGGCAGGTCAGGTGGTCTGGTGTTCCCATCTCTTTCAGAATTTTCCGCAGTTTGTTGTGATACACACAAAGGCTTTGGCATAGTCAATAAAGCAGAAAGAGTGCTTTTCTGGAATTCTCTTGCTCTTTTGGTGATCCAGCAGATGTTGGCCATTTGATCTCTGGTTCCTCTGCCTTTTCTAAAATCAGCTTGAACATCTGGAAGTTCATGGTTCACATATTGCTGAAACCTGGCTTGGAGAATTTTAAGCATTACTTTACTAATGTGTGAGATGAGTCAATTGTGCAGTAGTTTGAGCATTCTTTTGCATTGCCTTTCTTTGGGATTGGAATGAAAACTGACCTTTTCCAGTTCTGTGGCCACTGCTGAGTTTTCCAAATTTGCAGGCATATTGAGTGATGCACAGAATTTTATAATAATTCCATTTTTAAACACAGAAATAGCAAAAGCAATGGCCAACAGAGTACACATATTTATAATACCACAGAATAAATGGTTCATAATCTTAATTCAAAAAAATCTCAAAAAGGAAGACCTAAAAACTCAATGTGATAACAAATAAGAGATTCAAAATTAATTTTTAAAATGCTCAAAAAATATTAGATAGTTCTAATATATATGAAAATATATTTGAATTAATGATTTGCAAATTAAAGCTATATTTAGTCATAGTTTTTTACTATTAAACTGACAGAATTCAAAGACATGACAACATATGCTGTTGGCCAAGTTGTGGAGAAATGTAGTATCATTTTATTATTGCTGCTGTGACTATGATATGGTATAACCCCTGTAAAGACACTGTCTACCAAAATGAACATACATTTGCCATTTGATCCATAAATCACACTTTCTAGAATATTTAATATATGTTTTAATATATGTGTCAAGTGGGAAAAAAAAAACAAACACAGATACCACTGAATAAGTCTAAAATACTATTTCTAGGGCAAGAAATATATAATAGGAAAGAAGAATAAGTGAATATAACCGTTTAGTTTTCAGGAAACTAATTAGTTACCTACAAAGAATAGGAATGAGAAGTATAGTAGGAAGAGAAGAAAGAACAAGATTTTATACAGAGATAAACCAATATTGTTGTTCAGTCCCTAAGTCATGTCTGACTCTTTGCAACCACATGAACTGCAGTACGTCAGGCTTCCTGTCCTTCACTGTTTCCTGGAGTTTGTTCTAACTTATGTCCATTGAGTCAATATGCCATTCAACCATCTCATCCTGTGTCAGCCCCTTCTCTTCCTGCCCTTTATCTTTCCCAACATCAAAGGCTTTTCCAATGAGTCAGCTCTTTGCATCAGGTGACCAAATGTTGGAGCTAAAATTTCAGCTGAATATTCAGCTCAATATTCCAATAAATATTTAGAATTCATTTCCTTTATGATAGGGACTCTCAGGAGCACCATAATATGAAAACATCAGTTCTTCGGTGCTTGGCCTTCTTTACAATCCAACTCTGACATCCATACATGACTACTGGAAAAAGCATAGCTTTGAATAGATGGACCTTTTTTGGCAAAGTAATGTCTCTCTTTTTTAATATGCTGTCTAGGTTGGTCATAGCTTTTCTTTCAAGGAGCAAGCATCTTTTAATTCCATGGCTGCAGTCACCATCTGCAGTGATTTTGGATTCCAAACAAATCAAATCTGTCACTCTTTCCACTTTTTCCCTATCTATTTGCCATGAAGTGATGGGACTGGATGCCATGATCTTCATTTTTTGAATGTTGAGTTTTAAGCCAGCATTTACACCCTCTCTTTTTACCCTCATCAAGAGGCTCTTTAGTTCCTCTTCCCTTTCTGCCATTAAAGTGGTATCATTTGCATATATGAAGTTTGTTGATATTTCTTCCAGCAATATGATTCCAGTCTTTGCTTCATCAAGCCCAGCATTTTGCTTCATGTACTCTGCATATAAGTTAAATAAGCAGGGTGACAATATACAGCCATGATGTACTCCTTTCCTGATTTTAAACCAGTCTGTTTTCCATGTCCTGTTCTAACTGTGGCTTCTTGTTCTGCATTCAGGTTTCTCAGAAGACAGGTAAGGTGGTCTGGTGTTCCTATCTCTCTAAGAATTTTTCAGTTTGTTGTGATCCACAGCATCAATTGTATTAGTGTAGTCAGTGAAGCAAAAGTAGATGTTTTTTTTTGAATTCTCGTGCTTTTCCTAAGATCCAGTGGGTGCTGATAATTTGATCTCTGGTTCCTCTGCCTTTTCTAAATCCAACTTGTACATCTGAAACTTCTCAGTTGACCCACTTTTGAAGTCTAGCCTCAAGGAGTTTGAGCATTGTCTTACAACCAAGTGAAATGAGCTCAACTGAGTGGTAGTATGAACAATCTTTTGCATTGCCCTTCTTTGGGATTGGAATGAAAATTGAACTTTTCCAGTGTTATGGCCGCTGCTGAGTTTTCCAAATTTGTGGGCATATTGAGTGCAGCACTTTAATAGCATCATCTTTTAGGATTTGAAATAGTTCAGCTGAAACAGTACACCTCCATTAGCTTTATTCATTATAATGCATCCTAAAGCCTATTTGATCTTATAACGGGAAACATATACCTTTGATCAATAACTTCTCTTCTTCTCTACCTATCAACCCGTGAAACACCATTCTACTACCTTTTTTATGTGTTTCCATTTTTCAGATTCCACACATTACTGATGGTATATAGTATTTGTCTTTCTCTATCTGTTATTTCAATAAGCATAAAGCCCTCAATGTACATTAATGTTGTATCAGGTGGCAGGAATTCTCTTTCTCATCAGTTCAGTTCAGTTCAGTTCAATTCAGTTCACTCGCTCAGTCGTGTCCGACTCTTTGCAACCCCATGTATCACAGCACGCCAGGCCTCCCTGTCCATAACCATCACCTGGAGTTCACTCAGACTCACGTCCATCGAGTCCATGATGCCATCCAGCCATCTCATCCTCAGTCGTCCCCTTCTCCTGCTGCCCTCAATCCCTCCCAGCATCAGACTCTTTTCCAAGGAGTCAACTCTTTGCATGAGATGGCCAAAGCACTGGAGCTTCAACTTTAGCATTATTCCTTCCAAAGAAATCCCAGGGTTGATCTCCTTCAGAATGGACTGGTTGGATCTCCTTGCAGTCCCAGGGACTCTCAAAAGTCTCCTCCAATACCACAGTTCAAAAGCATCAATTCTTCAGTGCTCAGCCTTCTTCACAGTCCAACTCTCACATCCATACATGACCACAGGAAAAACCATAGCCTTGACTAGATGGAACTTAGTTGGCAAAGTAATGTCTCTGCTTCTGAATATACTATCTAGCTTAGTCATAACTTTTCTTCCAAGGAGTTAGCTTCTTTTAATTTCATGGCTACAGTCAACATCTCGAGTGATTTTGGAGCGCAAAAAAATAAAGTCTGACACTGTTTCTACTGTTTCCCCATCTATTTCCCATGAAGTGATGGGACCGGATGCCATGATCCTTGTTTTTTGAATGTTGAGCTTTAAGCCAACTTTTCACTCTCCTCTTTCATTTTCATCAAGAGGCTTTTTAGCTCTCTTCACTTTCTGCTATAAGGGTGGTGTCATCTGCATATCTGAGGTTATTGATATTTCTCCCAGCAATCTTGATTCCAGCTTGTGTTTCTTCCAATCCAGCATTTCTCATGATGCACTCTGCATATAAGGTAATTGCAGAGTGACAATATAAAGCCTTGACATACTCCTCTTCCTATTTGGAACCAGTCTGTTGTTCCATGTCCAGTTCTAACTGTTGCTTCCTGATCTGCATACAGATTTCTCAAGAGGCAGGTTACGTGGTCTGGTATTCCCATCTCTTTCAGAATTTTCCACAGTTTATTGTGTTCCACACAGTCAAAGGCTTTGGCATAGTCAAGAAAGCAGAAATACATGTTTTTCTGGAACTCTCTTGCTTTTTCGATGATCCACCAGATGTTGGCAATTTGATCTCTGGTTCCTCTGCCTTTTCTAAAACCAGCTTGAACATCAGGAAGTTCACGGTTCATGTACTGCTGAAGCCTGGCTTGGAGAATTTTGAGCATTACTTTACTAGTATGTGAGATGAGTGCAATTGTGTGGTAGTTTGAGCATTCTTTGGCATTGCCTTTCTTTGGGATTGGAATGAAAACTGACCTTTTCCAGTCCTGTGGCCACTGCTGAGTTTTCCAAATTTGCTGGCATATTGAGTGCAGCACTTTCACAGCATCATCTTTCAGGATTTGAAACAGCTCAACTGGAATTCCGTCACCTCCACTAACATTGTTCGTAGTGATGCTTTCTAAGGCCCACTTGACTTCACTTTCCAAGATGTCTGGCTCTAGATTAGTGATCACATCCTCATGATTATCTGGGTCGTGAGGATCTTTTTTGTACAGTTCTTCCGTGTATTTTTGCCACCTCTTCTTAATATCTTCTGCTTCTGTTAGGTCCAGACCATTTCTGTCCTTTATCGAGCCCATTTCTCCATGAAATGTTCCCTTGATATCTCTAATTTTCTTGAAGAGATCTCTAGTCTTTCCCAATCTGTTGTTTTCCTCTATTTCTTTGCATTGATCACTGAAGAAGGCTTTCTTATCTCTTCTTGCTCTTCTTGGACCTCTGCATTCAGATACTTATATCTTTCCTTTTCTCCTTTGCTTTTCGCCACTCCTCTTTTCACAGCTATTTGTAAGGCCTCCTCAGACAGCCATTTTGCTTGTTTGCATTTCTTTTCCATGGGGATGCTCTTGATCCCTGTCTCCTGTACAATGTCACAAACCTCATTCCATAGTTCATCAGGCACTCTATCTAGACCCTTAAATCTGTTTCTCACTTTCACTGTATAATCATAAGGGATTTGATTTAGGTCATACCTGAATGGTCTAGCGGTTTTCCCTACTTTCTTCAATTTAAGTCTGATTTTGACAATAAGGAGTTCATGATCTGAGCCACAGTCAGCTCCTGGTCTTGTTTTTGCTGACTGTATACAGTGTCTCCATCTTTGGCTGCATAGAATATAATCAATCTGATTTCAGTGTTGACCATCTGGTGATGTCCATGTGTAGAGTCTTCTCTTGTGTTGTTGGAAAAAGGTGTTTGCTATGACCAGTGTATTTTCTTGGCAAAACTCTATTAGTCTTTCCCCTGCTTCATTCCACATTCCAAGGCCAAATTTGCCTGTTACTCCAGGTGTTTCTTGACTTCCTACTTTTGCATTCCAGTCCTCTATAATGAAAAGGACATCTTTTTTGGATGTTAGTTCTAAAAGGTCTTGTAGGTCTTCATAAAACCGTTCAACTTCAGCTTCTTCAGTGCTACTGTTTGGGGCATAGACTTGAATAACTCTGATATTGAATGGTTTGCCTTGGAGATGAACAGAGATTATTCTGTCCTTTTTGAGACTGCATCCAAGAACTGTATTTCGGACTCTTTTGTTGACCATGATGGCTACTCCATTTCTTCTGAGGGATTCCTGCCCGCAGTAGTAGATGTAACGTTCATCTGAGTTAAATTCACCCATTCCAGTCCATTTTATTTCACTGATTCCTAGAATGTCGACGTTCACCGTTGCCATCTCTTGTTTGATCACTTTTAATTTGCCTTGATTCATAACTATATAATATTCTGTTGTGTTTATATACATATATGTGTATATATGCACACTGTATTATTTCATACAATGACAGACACCACTTAGGATGTTTCCATATCTTGGCTATTGTTAATAATGATGTAATAAGCTGTGCAGATATCTCTTCATGACCCTTGCTTTCTTTCCTTAAATATATATATAATACATATATACATAATCTATATATTTACATATATATATTACACTCATGATACATACATACATACATGATACATACATGATATGTATTACATCATGATAATCATGATGGTCAGATCACTCATCTAGAGCTAGACATTCTGGAATGTGAAGTCAAGTGGGCCTTAGGAAGCGTCACTACAAACAAAGCTAGTGGAGGGGATGGAATTCTGCTTGAGCTATTTCAAATCCTGAAAGATGATGTTGTGAAAGTGCTGCATTCAATATGCCAGCAAATTTGGAAATCTCAGCAGTGGCCAACAGGACTGGAAAAGGTCAGTTTTCATTCCAATCCCAAAGAAAGGCAATGCCAAAGAATGCTCAAACTACCGCACAATTGCACTCATCTCACATGCTAGTAAAGTAATGCTCAAAGTTCTCCAAGCCAGGCTTCAGCAGTACATGAACCGTGAACTTCCTGATGTTCAAGCTGGTTTTAGAAAAGGCAGAGGAACCAGAGATCAAATTGCCAACATCTGGTGGATCATTGAAAAAGCAAGAGAGTTCCAGAAAAACATGTATTTCTGCTTTCTTGACTATGCCAAAGCCTTTGACTGTGTGGAACACAATAAACTGTGGAAAATTCTGAAAGAGATGGGAATACCAGACCACCTGACCTGCCTTTTGAGAAATCTGTATGCAGGTCAGGAAGCAGGAGTTAGAACTGGACATGGAACAACAGACTGATTCCAAACAGGAAAAGGTGTACATCAAGGCTGTATATTGTCACCCTGCGTATTTAACTTATATGCAGAGTACATCATGAGAAACGCTGGGCTGGAAGAAGCACAAGCTGGAATCAAGATTGCCAGGAGAAATATCAATAACCTCAGATATGCAGATGACACCACCCTTATAGCAGAAAGTGAAGAGGAGCTAAAAAGCCTCTTGATGAAAGTGAAAGAGGAGAGTGAAAAAGTTGGCTTAAAGCTCAACATTCAGAAAACGAAGATCATGGCATCTGGTTCCATCACTTCATGGGAAATAGATGGGGAAACAGTGGTAACAGTGTCAGACTTTATTTTGGGGGGCTCCAAAATCGCCGCAGATGGTGATTGCAGCCATGAAATTAAAAGACGCTTGTTCCTGGGAAGAAAAGTTATGACTAAGCTAGATAGTATATTCAAAATCAGGGACGTTACTTTGCCGACTAAGGTGCATCTAGTCAAGGCTATGGTTTTTCCTGTGGTCATGTATGGATGTGAGAGTTGGACTGTGAAGAAGGCTGAGTGCCGAAGACTTGATGCTTTTGAACTGTGGTGTTGGAGAAGACTCTTGAGAGTCCCTTGGACTGCAAGGAGATCCATCCAGTCCATTCTGAAGGAGATCAACCCTGGAATTTCTTTGGAGGGAATGATGCTGAAGCTGAAACTTCAGTACTTTGGCCATCTCATGTGAAGAGTTGACTCATTGGAAAAGACTTTGATGCTGGGAGGGATTGGGGGCAGTAGGAGAAAGGGATGACCAAGGATAAGATGGCTGGATGGCATCACGGACTCGATGGACATGAGTCTGAGTGAACTTCGGGAGATGGTGATAACAGGGAGGCCTGGCGTGCTGCGATTCATGGGGTTGCAAAGAGTCGGACACGACTGAGCGACTGAACTGAACTGAACTGAACTGAACTGAAAGTACAAAACAACCAAATTCAGCGTATTATACTTTTAAGTAGACCTTAGAATAAGAGGAAAATATTTCTAATGTTTGTTTTGAGACAATTGGAAAATTTCATGAATCAATGTTAAATTATTGAGAAATATGCACATACTATCTTTATGTAGAAGGTTTTTTTTTTTTTTTTGTTCTTTGAAATGTTTGTTGGTAAAACAGAGATTTCTTCAACATACTCACGAATGTATTAGCTAAAAGATAATGTCTATGTATGAATACCCATAAGTTTTTGGAATGTTGAGTTTTAAGCCAGCTTTTTCACTCTTCTTTTTCGTTTTCAAGAGACTCTTTAGTTCCTCTTCGCTTGAGGGTGGTGTCATCAGCATATCTGAGGTTATTGCTATTTCTCCCAGCAATCTTGATTCCAACTTGTGCTTCATCTAGCCTGGTGTTTTTCATGATGCATTAATGGGTTCTAAAAACTCTATTTGAAAAAACAAGTACACATGCTGCTGCTGCTGTAGCTGCTAAGTCACTTCAGTTGTGTTTGACTTGGTGTGACCCCATAGATGGCAGCCCTCCAGGCTCCCCAGTCCCTGGGATTCTCCAGGCAAGAACACTGGAGTGGGTTGCCATTTCCTTCTCCAATGCATCAAAGTGAAAAGTGAAAGTGAAGTTGCTCAGTCATGTCTGACTCTTTGTGACCCCATGGACTGCAGCCTACCAGGCTCCTCCGTCCATGGGATTCTCCAGGCAAGAACCCTGGAGTGGTTGCCATTGCCTTCTCCAAGTACACATGCAATAGCAAATAAATGGAAAGACTCTGCATTTTCTGTAGCTTTGATGTATCATGTTACCAACTCTAGCCTAAACTGTATAGTAAGCTTATAAAGTAGCTTTTCTGTTGTTTTTATATCATAGTCCTATAAAAAATTCTATCACTAGCTTGCTTTGACACTGAGGCTAGAATATAGTCTGTTTCACAAGGCAGGGAGGGAGAGGAGAATTACTCTGCACAGCAAGCAGGTACAGATAGAGTGCTGGCTATACAAACCCTAACCAACCAGTCAAAAATCATTATATTTCCCATTGAGAAGAGCCAACGGAGATGGATAAAGTGAGTGAAAGTACCATGTTATCCCACTACAATTATATAATTGGTATCAACTGCTGACCTAAAGGACACCCAGTCTTTTGCTTCCAGCAGAGCCAGGCGTGATTGAAGCAGTTTGATAGTGAAGAGAATATTCTATGTTTTATAGTATTATCCAGCTCAATATCAGCATTTGTTGTATTTCCAAAGATCAAGCCTGTTTTCTAGAGTCAATGGAAGCTTGAAAAATGATGTCTCTGCAAATGAAGGGGATTTAAAGTAAAACTGGAAATCACAATGAACAGTTGAAGTCTCTAAGAGTCAAAAGGAAATTCTTAAAAAGTGGAAGAAATATGGGTAAATTTGTTATAGAGATTTGAACATACACAGGAATAGTCTACAAATGTCCAATCCAACATTTTATTTTGTCTGTCTAGTTCCAGAAGGAAAAGGAGAGCAAGGTCAAATTGGACAATTTGAGGAGAGTTTTAAAAGGGCTATTATCAAAGATATGAGAAATGTTTGAGCAAACCATAAAGGGTAGTATAGGACCAGGGAACAGGGAACAGGTGAGGAGAAGAAGAAATTGGTTCTACTCCACCATGGGAATGGGTGAGAGACATGGAGAGTCATTAATGGAATTGGAAACTGAGGGTCAAGTGAAAAGAGTGTCCTCATCAGAAGCTGGATCTATGTTAACACATCTAGAAGGAAAGATAGCACTAAGTCGTGTCCCACTCTTGCAATCCCATGAAGAGTAGGCTGCCAGACTCCTCTGTCCATGGGATTCTCCAGGCAAGTATACTGGAGTGGATTGCCATTTCCTTCTCCAGGGGATCTTCCAGACCCAGGAACTGAACCCAGGCCTCCTGCATTGCAGGCAGATACTTTACCAACTGAGCTACACGCGAAGCCCAAGGACTAGGAGGAAACCAAGGGCTATTCTCACAGATCTTTTTTACTTTTCCTGTTAAAGTTTACCATTGAATAAATTAAAGTAGATGTCAGAGAGAATAGAGGTTAATTTTATAACTCAGTTAGGCTATACTTTAGTACCCGATTTTAGGCCAAATCCTAGTGTATATGTTTCTGGAAAGGTGTTTTTTTAAGCTGTGATTAACATGTAAATTCAAAAGACATTCAAAAAACAAAGATCATGCCATCTGTTCCATCACCTCATGGCAATAGATGGGGAAACAATGGAAACAGTGACAGACTTTATTTTCTTGGGCTTCAGAATCACTGCAGATAGTAACTTCAGTCATGACATTAAAAGACACTTGCTCCTTGGAAGAAAAGCTATGACAAACCTAGACAGCACATTAAAAATCAGAAATGTTGCTTTGCTGACAAAGGTCCATATAGTTGAAGCTGTGGTTTTTCAAGTAGTCATGTATGAATGTGAGAGTTGGAACATAAAGAATGTTCGACGCTGAAAAACTGGTGCTTTTGAACTGTGGTGTTGGAGAAGACTCAAGAGTCACTTGGACATCAAAGAGAACAAAAGAGTCAATCCTAAAGGAAATGCTGCTGTTGCTGCTAAGTCTCTTCAGTCGTGTCTGACTCTGTGTGACCCCATAGACAGCAGGCTACCAGGCTCCCCCATCCCTGGGATTCTTCAGGCAAGAACACTGGAGTGGGATGCCATTTCCTTCTCCAATGCATCAAAGTGAAAACTGAAGGAAATAAGTCCTGAATATTTATTGGAAGGACTGATGCTGAAGCTGAATCTCCAATACTTTGGCCACCTGATGTGAAGAGCTGACTCATTAGAAAACACCCTGATGTTGGAAAAGATTGAAGGCAGGATGAGAAGGAGATGACAGAGGATGAGATGTCTGGATGACATCACTGACTTAGTGGACATGAGTTTGAGCAAGCTCTGGGAGACAGTGAAGGACAGCAAATCCTGGCATGCTGCAGCCCATGGGGTTGCAAAAAGTCAGACATGACTAAGTCATTGAACAACAACAATATTTAAATTATAATAGTAGACCATTAGTAAAGAAGATTATATTTCATGAGATGTATATGCTTCATCCAATAAAAGATTTTAGAAGAAAAGACTGTGATCCCCCTAGAAGGAAAGAATTCCACCTCCAGACTACTTGCAACTCAAGACTTCACCATCAAGTCTTGCCAGAATTTCAAGCTTACTGGCAAGCCACCCAAATAATGTAAACATCTCTCCACTCATCTCCTCTCTCTCTCTCTCTCTCTCTCACACACACATATACATACACACACATGCACTCACATATATATATGGTGGTGGTGGGGGGTGGTTCCTGGTGACTCAGATGGTAAAGAATCTACCTGCAATGTAGGAGACCCTGGTTCTATCACTGGGTTGGGAAGATCCCCTGGAGAAGGAACTGGCAACCCACCCTAGTATTCTTGCCTGGGAAATCCCATGGACAAAGGAGCCTGGTGGGCTACAGTTCATGAGGTTTCAAAGAGTCAGACATGATTTAGCAACTAAAGAGCAGCAATGTATATTTACAATTTGTTCCATTTCCCTGGAGAAGTCTAACTTGTACAAAGGATAAGGGGGCACCAATCAAATTCTTACAGGCAAGATTTGTGTACAAGTCTTTGCATGTAGATATATCAAATTGGCTATGGTGGAGAGTTTGAAATCTTCCAGGGAATACTAATAGAATAATCAAAACTTTTGAAAGTTAAATAGCTACAATAAGTAAACCCAGACATCAAATGAAGTTGTGTTTCATCTGTCTTTCTGTTGTGCTAATGTAAGTATCTGAGTCAAATCTCATTATTTATAACAAAGATACAGCAGCAGCACCTGTGAACTTGTTAGAAATGCAAATTCTCAGGGCAAAATCCCAGATCTTAGAATCAGCGACTCTTGACACTAGGACTTAGAAACTTGTGTTTTAGCAAGAACTCTGTGTAATTATGATATAGACTAAAGTTTGAAAACCATGGTTTATTAATTAAGTTGGAAACCAAATATATTTTAACATAGTGCTAGCTTATATTTCGGAGAAGTCAATGGCACCCCACTCCAGTACTCTTGCCTGGAAAATCCCATGGACGGAGGAGCCTGGTAGGCTGCAGTCCATGGGGTCGCTAAGAGTCAGACATGATTGAGCAACTTCAATTTCACTTTTCACTTTGATGCGTTGGAGAAGGAAATGGCAACCCACTCCAGTGGTCTTGCCTGGAGAATCCCAGGGATGGGGGAGCCTGATGGGCTGCCGTCTATGGGGTCGCACAGAGTCGGACATGACTGAAGTGACTTAGCAGCAGCAGCAGCAGCAGCTTATATTTATAATTATTTTACCTAGTTTGTGACCATAATAAAGTATAAAGACCATTAATTCAATTAAGTATAGTCTATCAATAATGTATATTTTATTGCTCTGAATAGAAAGCTAAAACTGGTGCTTTTAGTGGCTTTTGTTTCAACCCATCACTAGAGATGCCACAAAAGCTACTGGGAAGTACAGGGATATGATTAATAATAATTTTAAAAATGATGTCACTCTTGTAGGAAAAAAAAAAGGTAGCTCTGACCTACCATGGGAGGGACTGACAGTAGAGTTTATAGAAGATTCAGGTGTCAAATACGGAAACAGATATATTTATAGAACATAAATATCTGATCAGAAACTTCTGAATAGGACCAGCCAGAGATGGTGAAAAGAAAAAATGCTTTTGTAAAAATCGGTGTGGAGGCTCAGGGTACATAAAGGCAGGATGTGGTATGCAGCAAATGGATGTAGCCTTCCTGGGCTGTGGCAACAAGGTTGTCTGCTTTATGCCACATCCCAGCTTAAATTCACCAGAAGAGCATAAGGAGGGACCTGGAGCCCTGCCACTCTCCTCAGGTACAAATTAACTGTCAAAATGGCTGAGCTAAGCAAGGGAAATGAACTAATGGAAACATAATTAGATAACTGAGGATACACTGTTACAAGAATGATCACAAGCCAAATAGATTTGTAATAGTTGAAAGGGAGCTACTGAGGGCAGGAACTTAATATTTGCAATTATGAAAACTCATATCAAGACATAAGTATAAAATGTGCAATATTTTAGATAAAGAATTTGAAAATGAAATAAAACCAGAAACGAATTATTGAGATGTGAGATCTTGTTGAAGATCTCTTTTTTTAAACTAGACGTATATAACAGAAATACGGAAAACAAAATCAAATTTAAAATATATAGAAGATAGAAATGTTATCAACATGTATATACTCAACATGTATATACTAAAAGTCCAACTTTTAAATGTTTGCAATTGAACTTTCTATTTGTATGTTGTCGGGTAAGTTTACATTTGACTAAGATTACAGTTCATAACAATTATGAAAGATGATTTTTAAAAAAATATTCTTTAAAGTCATTGGCGAGCAATCATGAGGTGGGGAAATAACAGTCCATTTCAGATCCCTTAGATCATTCAGAATGCCAAACACTAGACATATGAATAATGTCAACCAAGATCACCAGCCCCATGGTAGCCTAATTAGAGCTGCCCATGTCAAACCTGACTGTAGTTAACACTGTTTTGTGGCACAGTATATCTGAAAGTTGCTAAGTAACTCCTAAAAGTTCTTATTATGAGTTAAAGTTTTTTCTTTCTTTGTATCCTTTTTTTCCTTCCTTTCTTTCTCACCCTCTCCATCCTTCATTTCTTCCTTCCTTTTATTTATTTTTAGTCATTGTAGTTCAGTAACTATATGAAATGATGGATGTTAACTAAACTAATTGTGATAATCACTCTGCAACAACTGTAAGTCAAGGCACTGAAACAAATTATTGTACACATCAAACTCACACATTGTTGTATGTCAGTTTTACCTGAATAAAACTGAAAGAAAAAAATCTTGCTGTGATACAAGAAGCAGGCTTATTATTGAAAAAGTGTCACTGAATCCAATATGGCTAGTATTGCAGAAGTCACCCCTTCATAATGCTCAGTACATTTATACAAAAGGAGTTCAGTAACATCCACCTGAATATGATACAGTGGAAGCATCTTGACTGAGAAGGGGGTTTTATTACTAAAGATGCTTAATAGAGAGTGAACTTCCAGGGCAACTTGGTAAAATTTTAAAGTAAAATAGAAAAAGCAAAATATGTAAATGAGAATTAAATGCAAGTAATAATGCTATAAATCACTATTTGGGGAGGTTTGTTTTACAGTAAACACTGACACACAGAGAATATCACATGTAGGTAGCCATATCCAAAGTGAATGTGTATGACTGTTCTCAGTCACTCACTTGTGTCCAACTGTTTGTGACCCCATGGACTATGGCCCACCAGGCTTCTCTGTCCATGGGATTCTCTAGCAAGAATACTGGGGTGGATTGCCATTTTCTCCTCCAAGGGATCTCCCTGACCCAGTGATCGAATTCATGTCTCCTGCAGTTCCTGAATTAACAGATAGTTTGGTGGCTCAGAGGTTAAATCATCTGCCTGCAATGTGGGAGACATGGGTTCTATCCCTGAGTTGGGAAGATCCCCTGGAGAAGGAAATGGCAACCCACTCCAGTATTTTTGCCTGGAGAATCCCATGGACTGAGGAGCCTGGTGGGCTACAGTCCACCGGGTCGCAAAGAGTCAGACACGACTGAGCGACTTCACTTTCACTTTCTTTACCACTGAGCCACTTGGGAAGCCCCTAAAGTGAATGCCTATTTCACAATTCCTCCAATGTTTTATAAAGTCCTGGTGCCTCCATATTCTTGCCAGCAATTCATGCAGTGGTTTCTTCTTTAAATGAATCATTCTAATAATTGTGTAGTGATATTTCATTGTGACTTAACTTATATTTCTCTAATGACTAATGTTATTGAGAATCTTTTCATGGCTTTATTTGACATCTTTTTTGGTAAAATGTCTGTTTAAAATTTTGCCTATTTTTTTAAATGGATTATTTCTTGTCACCAAATTGTGAGAGTATTTTACATGCTGTTTACAAGACATATTATTTACAAATATTTTTATCCAGTCTGTGGTATCTTTTCCTTGTTTTAATAGTATCATGTTAATAGCAGAGCAATTTAATTTGGTGAAGTCCAACTCATTAATGTGTCATTTTATATATTGTATTTTTGTGGATATATCTAAGAAATTTTAGCCTTAAATTAGGATCACAGAGGGTTTGCTTTATTCAGGATGTGGAGTAGAGTGAAGTAAGTCACCAAAGCACAGAAATAGACACTCACTTTCAAGGACTTCCAAGTGGAAACACATTGCTCCTACATCTGGGGCCCCTTCCACCGTCACTGAAGGCAGAGATTTTTGTCTGTGTAATTCAGTTCTGTATTCCCAGTGATTATAACAATTCTTAGCATATGCTAAGAACATAATAATTATTAATCAAATGAAAGAATACAATAAAGAACAAGGTTTTCAATTTTAGAAATCCCAGGATGAGTAAACATAAGATATGAAACAATCAATTGTATTTCTATGTATGTGTAAAGTTTTAACTATTACAGAGACAGTGGTGGATAGATAGATATATTGATCCTAGAAGGAAATAATCTGCTAAATCATAATGATCTTGTCATTAAGGCATCAAAGTGACTTAACTTCTCTTCTTTATGCTTTTTTATTTGCTATATTTAGGATACAAGTATATAAGATATTTGCTATACTTGATATATATTTTCTTTCCCAAAGAAAGGAAATGCCAGAGAATGCTCAAACTACTGCACAATCACACTCTCACATGCTAGTAAAGTAATGCTCAAAATTCTCCAAGCCAGGCTTCAGCAATACGTGAGTCATGAATTTCCAGATATTCAAGCTGGTTTTAGAAAAGGCAGAGGAACCAGAGATCAAATTGCTAATATCTGCTAGATCATGAAAAAAGGAAAAGAGTTCAAGAAAAACAGTTATTTCTGCTTTATTGACTATGCCAAAGACTTTGACATTGTGGATCACAATAAACTGTGGAAAATTCTGAAAGAGATGGGAATATCAGATCCCCTGACCTGCCTCTTGAGAAACCTGTATGCAGGCCAGGAAGCAACAGTTAGAACTGGACATGGAACAACAGACTGGTTCCAAATAGGAAAAGGAGTACATCAAGGCTATATATTGTCACCCTGCTTATTTTACTTCTATGCATAGTACATCATGAGAAACGTTGGGCTGGAAGAAACACAAGCTGGAATCAAGATTGCCAGGAGAAATATCAATAACCTCAGATATGCAGATGACACCACCCTTATGGCAGAAAGTGAAGAGGAACTAAAAAGCCTCTTGATGACAGTGAAAGAGGAGAGTGAAAAAGTTGGCTTAAAGCTCAACATTCAGAAAATGAAGATCATGGCATCCGGTCCATCACTTCAAGGGAAATAGATGGGGAAACAATGGAAACAGTGTCAGACTTTATTTTTTTGGGCTCCAAAATCACTGCAGATGTTGGTTACAGCCATGATTTTAAAAGATGCTTGCTTCTGGGAAGGAAAGTTATGACCAACCTAGCTAGCATATTCAAAAGCAGAGACATTACTTTGCCAACAAAGGTCCATCTAGTCAAGGCTATGGTTTTTCCAGTGGTCATGTATGGATATGAGAGTTGCACTGTGAAGAGGGCTGAGCAGTGAAGAATTGATGCTTTTGAACTATGGTGTTGGAGAAGACTCTTGAGAGTCCCTTGGACTGCAGGGAGATCCAATCAGTCCATTCTAAAGATCAGTCCTGGGTGTTCTTTGGAAGGAATTATGCTAAAACTGAAACTCCAATGCTTTGGCCACCTCATGCGAAGAGCTGACTGATTGGAAAAGACTCTGGTGCTGAGACGAATTGGCGGCAGGAGGAGAAGGGGACAACCGAGGATGAGATGGCTGGATGGAATCACTGACTCAATGCACATGAGTTTGTGTGAACTCCGGGAGTTGGTGATGGACAGGGAGGCCTAGCGTGCTGCAATTCATGGGGTTGCAAAGAGTCGGACATGACTGAGCAACTGAACTGATTGCCTGAACTAAAGATAACCATCTATTTCGTTTTAACTAAGCAAAGAAAAACAGCAAAGGTTGATAAATTTGATTCTATTTCACTAGAATACCAAGGGGTACTCCCATATACTTTCAAACATTTAATGTAACTTTTTATTTTTCCCAAAGTGCCAGATTATGTAATGCCTGATGTATATTACAAGATAAAGAGAAAAAAGAACAATGGTCCATTATTCAGTTTTCAATGAAGAAAGTCATGCATTCTCTCATCTTTTAATAGTCACAATGGAATAAAATAATTGGATTTTTAAATATTTAACAAGGAACACTCAAATGATCCGTGTTCAGATCAAGAGAATTCTCTCCAAAAAATCACATTGGACTACCAAAAGCATTTTTACTGGAGGGAAAAATCTCTAGACCCTAAAAAGCATTTTGCCTCAGTAGATGCTATTATTTTTACCTCAATATACTCTAAAATACTTTAAGTGCAGTAGGGCTCCAGTAAAGAAAGTGGTTTCTTTCTCTCTGTGGTTCTCTTTCCCCAAATATTTCCAGCAATAAAATATACTTAACACATAATGGGTTGAGATGTGTGTGGTTTCTCATGCCTCTACCAACTTTTCAACTGTCTTTAGGAATGATACACTATTGACTATAATTCTCAGAAAGCTTTCATTTATTTTTTATTTTTTGCTGCTATTATTATTATTAATATAGCTTCCTTATTTTATTTTCTTTCTTCATAGCTTTTTAAAAAATAAGATCATTATACCTGTATCTTGACTTTTATTTGAGGACTTAAAATAATTGTTGGAGACTTGTGAATACTTAGCTTTCCTCAAATAAAAAGGTGTATATGTGTGTGTACATGTGCATATATTGCATATATAATTATGAAAGTAGAATCTATCATTTTGAAATATTTTATTTTAATTGCTTAAAATTCTAAAACTACTCAGTTATGTTTTACTAACAGCATATGTAAGTTTTCATTGTTGAAGAAATAATAATATATCTTTGATGCTTATTTTATATTACATGTAAACTGAAAAACAAAATCCCTTGAATACTTATTTAATAATTAAACTACTAATTCTAATGTATAATGAGTATATTGCTAAGATACTAAGATCATTTATCTTATGATTAAGCATAAACTCTTTTCTCTGGATTTTTTGAGGTTCTATTTAAGTGGGGTGCTAATAAAGCATAATATATCCGAGGTTTTTAGACAAATTTGAAGTCATGTTCTTACAGTTCAATTCTACTGATAAGGACTATAATTAGTTTTATACCATAAGAAAATTTGAAAATATATAAATATATTTACCTTTGCATGCATGGATATTCAGTCATGTCTGACTATTTGTGACCTCATGGACTGTAGCCCACCAGGCCACTCTGTCCATGGAATTTTCCTGGCAAGAATGCATTGAAGTGGCTTGCCATTTCTTACTCCACGAGACCTTCCTGACCCAGGGATCAAATCTTCATCTCTTATATCTCCAGTATTGACATGTAGATTCTTTACCACTGTGCTACCTGGAAGACCTCTGCTTAATTTATTTCCAGTGGTGGTGCATGTAAGGCAAATAAAGCCTTTATAAAATCTCTGCTTGGAGGAACAGTGTTTTTTGGTGTTGTTGCTTTTTGTTTCTATTTCTACTTTCTTTCTTGGAGAAAATTTCCAGTTAAAATTTTTTTTTTTTCAATCTTGCAATTACTTTTCTAACTTCTTAAAAATGTTGTAAAGTTGAGGAAAGAACAAATAATTGCTAACTAAATTTAGGAGGATGTGAGGAACTAAAAATATAAGAAAAGTCCCTCCTTGCTCTATATTTTAAGGCCAAAACAAACTGAGGCTTTAGGCTAGTGACCTTGAGGAGAAAAGAGATGAAAGATTAGGTTCAGGTTTTACCAATTACAGGAAACACACCTTTAATAAGCTATGAATACAGAGTCACAAAACTAGAATGAAAATTAAAAGCCTGATTCTTCCCATGAAAATCTTCCCTTTCAGGAGATAGCAAGAGTGGACTAAATAAAAAAAAGAACAACAAAAACAACAAAATTTCTGAGGAATTGTGGCTATAATTCAGCTTTCTCATGATTTTTTTTTTTTTTGTAGCTATAGTTTTCAGTGCCATAATGAATTGTTATATAAGATTATTTCTGACTTCCAAAGGCTTTAATACCTTGCAGGAGTTAAAGCAATCCACTCTTGAAAACAATCTTCATTTGGAGTCTTGAGGAGCCAAAAACAAATTATATAAGCATGATTCTTTTAAAGATAGGTGCAAAAATAGCAGACATACAAATACTTCAGATAAAGGAAATATCAGACATAGACAATAAAATAATAAAGTTTGATATTTTCAAGAAATAAAACACATTTAAAATATCTGTAAAAGAAAGGAAACTATAAAACATGTTGTCACTTATTTAAGAAGCATGTGATTCATGAAATAGTAACCCCATGGCCAGTTTGACCAAAAGTACGGTGCAATAGTGAGAAATTATTTAGAATACAACTCAGAGACAAAAGTATTTAACATAAGAAAGAAGTTTAGAAATTTGGATGATTGCATGACAAGGACCAAGATACATTTTTGTGGAATATAATAAAGGAAAGAAAAATTAAAACAGAGGCAAAAGTCAAAGAAATAATGAACTGATAAAAGATACAAGACCCAGATGCAAATTCACAATGTATATGAAGCAGATGAAAGAAAATAGTTTCATACTGACGTGAATGCTGGTAAAAGAAAGAAAAGAAACAAAGAAAATGAAAGGTGAGCACTAGCCCAAGAAATAAAACAGAGTACCTTAAGAGTATCAGTAAAACGAAAGATTCCTTACAGTCTAGTAGACACCTGAATACAGTTAAATTATTTTTCCAGTGAGTGATGAAATACCAACTTAGAATTAGATTAGTAAAAAATGTATTCCAAAGGCAAACAAGAATACAAGTTTCTAAGTACACATACATATGAAAATTAATTACAATAAAGCCTCCCTAGGTATAATTCTAAAGGATATAGCTCTGCCAAAAGGTGAATGATTACTAGAGGAATTAGAAAATAAATATAAAATAAATCCTATGGCAATCTAATAATGTCTATAGACCACTTCTCAGGATAAATATTAAATAAATACATTGAAATATCTAAAATTTTTATGAAATAATTATCAAAATATTAATAGAAAAATATATACACAGAGGGAATGTCATACAGTGAATTCATTAATTTTATTTATTTGGCATTTATTTAGAACTCATTTGGGTTTATATTTACTGTATAACAATAGATGACAGGAAACAACAACTATGCTCAGAGGGTCTTATATGGTACAGCTATACAGAAACATTAAGTTCTTGGGGATGCTATTTCAGGGAATATTGTGAACCCAGTATGGGGTTTCTGAATACAGAGATTGGAAATATTGAGTATGACTATCTCATATATTTAGTTTCTAATAAATGGTTGTCTCAAATTCACAATAAAAGAGTCAAGACTCCACTCTCACTTACCAGATATTTTAATTTTGAGAGATTATGATGTCAAGTCAGAATAAATGTTAGCATAAATGTAAGACTGGATAAGAGGGTATGTAAGATAGATGTGAATGATGGAATCATGAACTGTGAAGACATCTAGGGGGAGAGAATCACCATTTCATAGAAAGTTCACAACGTTTACAATCTTGAGCTGTTCTGAGACATTAATAAACAAATAAAGAACAATAGTGGTAATTTATATTAATGACAGTGAGATGGAAGAGAATGAGTGTTATTAAAAATCAGAGAAATTAATGCATGGAAACTCAACATTTAAAAGCATATGATAATAGAGGACCTAATTAAAGATAAAGGAATTTAGTGATATGGTCCCTGAAACAAGACGCAGTCATGCCAGAATCCATGACCAGGGAAAAGCCAATGAATGCTGACAGAAGGGTTGATAAGGTAATAGAAGGTGGAAATATGTATATTCTTATTGTAAAATGTGGATTTTACCACTCCACAAATCCCATTGTTAATTCTCTTAACTTTTAGCTTTCTAATCCCTCGAATTGTCTTATGCATGCTGTTCAATTCAGTTCAGTCGCTCAGTCGTGTACGACTCTTCGCGACCCCGTGAATCGCAGAACGCGAGGCCTCCCTGTCCATTACCAACTCCCGGAGTTTATTCAAACTCATGTCCATCGAGTTGGTGATGCTATCCAGCCATCTCATCCTCTGTCCCCTTCTCCTCCTGCCCCCAATCCCTCCCAGCATTGGGGTTTTTTCTTATGCATAGAGAGCTGGATAGTCTGGGAATGCTCAGATATTAGGCTAAATGTGCATTCATACCATGGGGAAATGAGCAAAGGCACATCCAAAAAGGAGATTTACATTAAATTCCTTAATAATTCCTGCTCTATATATGGTATATTGAAAGTATGCACGCTATTGAGTTTATCCCATCATTATCAAAAAATTTATACTGATCCTGGAGTCAAATTTTTTAGCAGATTTCCACATTTCTATCTAATATTGATATCATATAGGAAACTAACTTAATGCCTTTGAACTTTGTTTTACTTCTCTCTTTTTTTAAACTTGATAGTGATATTCCCTGACATATTATTAAATTACTGTGATGTCCCACATTGTATAATACTACAATGGTTTTTGGCACATGGCATAAATGATATGCTTGTTATAACTATCAGTAGTCACTGCAAAAGTTAACTCCAGATTAACTATTTCCTAAAGAGATAAATTTGTATAAATGAAGTAGATAGCATATTTTTGCTAATTTGATGCTAAATTAAGTAACACGAAGTTAGGATATAAAATGTGTGCAGTGCTTAGTCGCTCAGTTGTGTCTGCTTTTTGGCTACCCATCGACTATAGCTCACTAGCCTTCTTTTTCCATGGGGATTCTCCAAGCAAGAATTCTGGAGTAGATTGCCATGCCTTCCTTCAGAGTATCTTCTCAACCCAGGAATCAAACCAGGGTCTCCTGCATTGCAGGAGGATTCTCTACCAGTTGAGCTACCAGGAAGCCAAGGATATAGAATAGGGTTTCTCAATTTTGACACATTAACATTTGCTTCCAATAATTCTTTGCTGGAACGGGAACTATCCTGTGAAGTGTAGGGTGTTTAGCAGCATCCCTGGCCTCTTCTTACTGCCAGGAGGCCCCTCCACCTTCCAGTTGTGCTAATAAAAATCGTCTCTAGATGTTTCCATGGGTGCAAAATCATCTATGACTGGAAATACTGAAATGGATGATTCCCAATCATGAAAACAATTTAGTACCCCTAATGTATGATAGAAGAAAGAGTAAAATCAAAGTGTGTTAATTGCAGATGGAGACACTCCTTTATCATTAGTCTGTCAATTCAATGTTTCCCCAGGAATTACAGTTTTAAAATGAGTGATATAAAAATAATCAAATATCTTGTTAGATGATTTAGTGGGATATAGGATCTTATAAGCTGAAAAGAACTATCATAAATGATTTACCATTTTGTTGGAAGGAAGGAAGAAGTGCTTAGTTGTGTCCAACTCTTTGCAGCCCTGCCAGGCTCTTCTGTCCATGGAATTTTCCAGGCAAGAATACTGGAGTGGATTGCCAGTTCCTACTCCAGGGGATCTTCCAGACCCCAGGGATTGAACTTGTGTCTTGCATTTCCTGCATTGGAAGGCAGATTCATTACTACTAGCGCCACCTGGGAAGCCCATTATGTACGCTAGTGCTAAGTGACATTTGACTACCTAGTGGCTTTGCAGATGAAATACAAAGAATACCTACCTAGAGAAAAGAGAAATATTTTTATTTAATCTATCTAACTAAGAAGACCTATAAGTGTATCATAATAGTTATTTTTCTCTGAAGCTCTATTACAAATAAATTATATTTTAAAATATAAAATTATTGTATAGGGGAATTCTATTAATATTCATTTTTTAAACCCATTGACTCAAAATCTTAGTAGAAATAAAATTCATTTACCCTATATCAGAAGCATGAAAGAGTAAATATTGTGAAGAAACTTGGATGTGTGTTGTTAATTCTCTTTAAATATGTAACCAAACTATAAAAAAAAGAGAGAAGAAACCACAAGAGTCAAAAATGTGGAGAAAGTACACATTCAGAAAAGTAAAAGTCACAAAAATCACTTAATTTATATTAGATATAATTTAAATACTGTATACATTAAAATAACTCTCTAATTGTAATTAAATACTTCTCTAACAAAAGTACCTCCATTATACTGTAATTGATCAAATAAATATTTCCATAATTGAAATAATATATAAAAGCAAAATGAAAATACAAAACTTATCCCACCATCATTTCATTTTCTTGGCCATCTTTGCATGAACAATCCATACTCTGTTATATGCATGGACACATCTATGTAGAATTAATGTAATTTCATTGTAAATATAGCTTTTATTTATTATTTCATTAAAATGATCTCATATATAGTCTGTATATCTTCTTTTATTCTCATTTAATTGCACACAGTGGAAATCCTTTCAAATCAACTTCATAGTGCTAGCATATATCTTTTTATCAACTACACAAAATGATTCATTTATTTCCCCATTGATGTGAAACCATTTCATTGTCAGTATATGGTACTATAGAAAAACTAAAAAATATTGTTGTATAAATACCTGTGAATGATGAAAAATAGTAACTAAAAACTGTGCTTAGAAATTGATTTTAAGAAGGATAAAATATATTAATTTGTATTTTCATGTATTACTTCCGAAATAGTCTTTGAATTTGTTCAATTTCTTAGATACAATATGCTGTCTAATTTTTATAGTGGAATAGTTTTTCTTTTACACTGACAATATTTTCTTGGTCAAGAAGTTTTCCAATCAATGTAATTCATTTTAAAGGTGTATTTTGCTATGACCACCCTCAAAATCATATAGAACTCATATGATATCTGCTGTTAAATTTTATTGAAAATTGAAGGTTAAACATAGTTCTATTGTCATTTTTGATGTTGGAAAATAAGGTATTTGTAGAGCATAAGTTTCAGCATATATCCACATGACCTAGGTAGACCTGAGAGAGACAGAGAAAAGAGATAGATTTACTATAACGCAGAGAAAGTTACTTAGCTCTAAGTGTACTTACTCAAGGATTATAAAAAATAAATATCAGTAAAACACCACTTAGATTCAGAGATTAAGTACGGAATAAAAAGCCCTTTATATTCCTGCTCGATCACTAGGTCTTCCCTCCTCATGAAGGATAACGGCTCTGATCTGCAACAAAAAATATTCAGCTCAGTTCAGTTTAGTTCAGTCACCCAACAAGTCCGACTCTTTGTGACCCCATGAATTCCAGCACACCAGGCCTCCCTGCCGATCACCAACACCCAGAGTTCACTCAAACTCATATCCATCGAGTCGGGGATGCCATTCAGCCATCTCATCCTCTGTTGCCCCCTTCTTCTCCTGCCCCCAGTCCCTCTCAGCATCAGGGTCTTTTCCAATGAGTTAATTCTTTGCATGAGGTGGCCAAAGTATTGGAGTTTCTGCTTCAGCATTAGTCTTTCCAATGAACGCCCAGGACTGGTCTCCTTTAGGATGGACTGGTTGGATCTCCTTGCAGCCCAAGGGACTCTCAAGAGTCTTCTCCAACACCACAGCTCAAAAGCATCAATTCTTCAGTGCTCAGTTTTCTTCGCAGTCCAACTCTCACATCCATACATGACCACTGGAAAACCATAGCCTTGACTAGACGGACATTTATTGGCTAAGTAATGTCTCTGCTTTTGAATATGCTATCTAGGTTGGTCATAACTTTCCTTCCCAGGAGCAAGCATCTTTTAATTTCATGGCTGCAATCACCATCTGCAGTGATTTTGGCATCCAAAAATATAAAGTCTGACACTGTTTCCACTGTTTCCCCAACCATTTCCCATGAAATGATGGGACCAGATGCCATGATCTTCGTTTTCTGAATGTTGAGCTTTAAGCCAACTTTTTCACTCTCCTCTTTCACTGTCATCAAGAGGCTTTTTAGTTCCTCTTCACTTTCTGCCATAAGGGTGGTGTCATCTGCATATCTGAGGTTATTGATATTTCTCCCGGCAATCTTGATTCCAACTTGTGCTTCCTCCGGTCCAGCATTTCTCATGATGTACTCTGCATATAAGTTAAATAAGCAGGGTGACAATATACAGTCTTGATATACTCCTTTTCCTATTTGGAACCAGTCTGTTGTTCCATGTCCAGTTCTAACTGTTGCTTCCTGACCTGCATATAGGTTTCTCAAGAGGCAGGTCAGGGGATCTGATATTCCCATCTCTTTCAGAATTTTCCACAGTTTATTGTGATCCACACAGTCAAAGGCTTTGGCATAGTCAATAAAGCAGAAATAGATGTTTTTCTGGAACTCTCTTGCTTTTTAATGATCCAACGGATGTTGGCCATTTGATCTCTGGTTCTTCTGCCGTTTCTAAAACCAGCTTGAACATCTGAAAGTTCTCAGTTCACATATTACTGAAGCCTGGCTTGGAGAATTTTGAGCATTACTTTACTAGCATGTGAGATGTGTGCAATTATGCAGTAATTTGCACATTCTTTGACATTTTGTTTCTTTGGGATTGGAATGAAAACAAAAGTATTAGGCTGGTGCAAATATGCATAATATTTATATATATAGACTTAAATATTGAATTTAATTATAATATATTTAAATATATTTTAAATATATGTTAATTTATTTATCAAATATATTTAATTAATTATATACTAAATTTGATATATACAAAATATATAAAATACACTTCAAATATATACAAAAATTATATATATATATATATAAATGTTTAGAGTAGGAATTTCAAATAATTTAAACTAGGTTCAAACATATCTTTATTAATTATAATATGAATCATTGCAATCAACACATTTTTGCCAACAAGAAACAAGTTGATTTATTCCTGTAGCATAAAAATCCATGCCTTGAGCTCAGTTCAACAAACTCTTGAAGACATTTTCTTCCTTCTGCTGATGGTGGCAGCATTTTCCCTGCAAAAGATGCTTAAAGAGGTCATAGTCAGTTGGCAAGAGGTCAGAACTCTGTAGCCCAATTCATTCAACTTTTGGAATGTTAATTGTGCAACATGAAGTCAAGCGTCATTGTGGAGAAGAACAGCAACAGGCATTGCAGTTTTGGGGGACATCTCATCAATTTGCTGAGCACACTTCTGAGATGTAATGGTTTCACCAAGATTTAGAAAGCTGAAATTAATCAGATAGGTAGCAGACCACCAGTGACCATGACCTTTTTTGTGATGCAAGTTTGGGTTTGGGAAGTGTTTTGGAGCTTCTTCTCAGCCAACCTCTGAGCTGCTCATTGCCAGTTGTCCTGTTGTATAAAATCTGCTTTTTGTCGCATGTCATAATCCAATTGAGAAATGATTAGTTATTTATGCATAGAATAAGAGAAGATGACAGTTTAAAATGACTTTTTTCTTTTTTTGTCAACTCATGAGCCACCCACTTTTTGTCACCTTTCCAATTTGCTTCAAATGCAGAATAACCAGAGGATGGTTGATGTCGAGTTCTTCAGGAACTTCTTGTGCAGTTGTAAGAGAATCCGCTTTGATGATGGACTCTGTTGGTCATTGTAAACTTCCAATGGCCAGCTACTATGCTCCTCAGCTTCCAGGCTCTCATCTCCTTTGCAAAACTTCTTGAACCACCATTGCACTGTGTGTTCATTAGCATTTCTTGAGCCAAATGTATTGTTGATGTTGTGAGTTGTCTCTGCTGCTTTATCACCCATTTTGAACTCAAGAAAATCACTTGAATTTACTTTTTGTCTAATGTCATTTCCATAGTCTAAAATAAATATAAAATACACAGCAAGTAATAAGAGATGATTAGAAAGGTGCATTAAAATGAGGTATAACAAAACCACATTTATTTAAGAATGTATTCTAATATCAAATGGTAAATTTCAATGATGAAAAACTACAGTTACTTTTGTACCAGCTTAATATTTGCTGATTTAAGAAAAAACAAAATTAATCTTGTATTGATAGAATCACAGTGCTGTCTCTAGGTGTTTTTATTTTTTAGGTAATATATTTCTTTTAATTAATTAATTTTTAAAATGTTTTTTAAAATTTTAATTGAAGGATAATTGCTTTACAGTATTGCTATGGTTTCTACCAGACATTAATATGAAAGAGCCATAGGTTTACCCATGTCTCCTCCCACTGAACATCCCCTCTCACTTCCCTCCACATCTCATCTCCCTAGGTTGTAGCAAAGCACCGAATTTTGAGCTCCCTGCATTATACAGCAAATATCCACTGGTTATCTAATTTTACGTATGGTAATATACATGTTTTAATGGAACTCTCTCAGTTTGTTCCCTTTTTCCTTACTCCTGTGTCCACAAGTCTGTTTCTATATGTGTCCATTGTTGTCCTACAGATAAATTCATCGGTAACATCTTTCTAGATTTCATATATATATATATGTATATATCAATATACAATATTTCTTTTTCTCTTTCTGACTTACTTCACTCTGAATAATAGACATGCTTCATCCACTTCATTAGAACTGAGTCAAATGAGCTCCTTTTTTATTGCTGAGTATACTCCATTGTATATATGTACCATACTTCTTTATCCATTCATCTATCAATGAACATTTAGGTTGCTTCCATGTCCTAACTATTATAATTACTGCTGCAATGAACGTTGAGGTACAAGTATCTTCTTCAATTAGGGTTTCTTTAGGGTATATGCCCAGTAGTGAGACTTTTGGGTTGGGTTCATATGGTAGTTTTATTCCTAGTTTTTTAAGAAATCCCTATATTGTTCTCCATAGTGGCTGTATCAGTTTGCATTCTCACCAACAGAGCAAGAGTTTCCCTTTTCTCCACACCCTCTCAAGCATTTATTGTTGGTAGATTTTTTGATGATGTCCATTCTGACCACTGTGAGGTGATAACTCATTGTAGCTTTGATTTGCATTTCACTAATAATGAGTGATGTTCAGCATCTCTTCATATGGTTATTAGCCATCTGCATGTCTTCTTTGGATAAATTTCTGTCCACACACCCATGGGCACCTTATCTTCAACAAAGGAGGCAAGAATATACAATGGAGAAAAGATAGTCTCTGCAGTAATTGGGAAAACTGGATAGCTACATGCAAAAGAATGAAATTAGAGCACATTACAATACCATACACAAGAATAAATTCAAAATGAATTAAAGACTTAAATGTAAGACCAGACTATAAAAACTCTTAGAAGAAAACATAGGCAGAACACTCTGACATAAATCACAGCAAGATCCTCTATGACACCCCTCCCAGTGTAATGGAAATAAAAACAAAAATAAACAAATGGGACCTAATTAAAATTAAAAGCTTTTGCACAGTGAAGGAACCTATAAACAAGGTGAAAAAAACCCTCTGAAGGGGATAAAAAAATAGCTAGTGAAATAACTGACAAAGGATTAATTTCCAAAATATAAAAGTAGCTCATCCAACTCAATATAAACAACTCAATAAAAAAGTGTGCAGAAGGCCTAGGCATTCACACTCAAATTATATGATTATGAGATACATCTCTGTGTTATGTGTAACCTCAATTGATTCATTTCAGTGTGGTACCTTTTCCTATTTTATGAATATATCCAATATTTTATCAATTCCACTGGAGATTGAGTTTGAGGTTTTTTTTAAAATTTTATTTCATGTATTTGTCTATTACTGCCATTTGGAAATAACATCAGGCTTCCTAGGTGGCACTAGTGGTAAAGAACCCACTTGCCAGTGCAGGAGTCATAAGATCTGCAGGCTTGATCCCTGGGTCAGGAAGATCCCCTGGAGGAGGATATGGCAACCCACTCCAGTATTCTTGCCTGGAGAATCACCATGGACAGAGGAGACTGGTGGGCTACAGTCCATAGGGTTGGAAAGAGTTATACATGGCTGAAGTGACTTAGCACAGCACAGCATAAAGCCATTTGGAAGAAAAGCTATGATGAACTTAGACAGGGTATTATAAAGCAGAGACAACAAAGGTCTTTTGCTAACAAAGGTCTGTATAGTCAAAGCTATGATTTTTTCAGTAGTCAGGTATAATTGTAGGATTCAATCATAATGAAGGCTGAGCACCAAAGAACTGATTCTTTCAAACTGTCTTGCCCCTTGGACAGCAATGAGATCAAACCAGTCAATCTTAATGACAATCAACTCTGAATATTGATTGGAAAGACTGATACTGAAGCTAAGCTCCAAAACTTTGGCCATCTGATGTAAATAGCTGACTCACTGGAAAAGACCTTGATGCTGGGAAAGATTGAGGGCAGGAGGAGAAGGGGGTGATAGAGAATGAGTTGGTTAAATGTCATTATCAACTCAATGGACATGAGTTTGAGCAAACTCCAGGAAATAGTGAAGGACAGTGAAGCCTGGTAGGCCTCAGTCCTTGGGGTCACAAAGAATTGGACATGACTGAGTGACTGAACAGAAACAACCACAAAGAACTATCTACTAATAATACCATTATGAACGGCTTGTTTCTATTTTTTGGCACACATATGAACACAATGCTTTTTACTTTATACTTGGGAGGGATAAAAATCAAAAGATATGTATCTTTTCAACAATTATTGATGATGTATAAAATTTTCCCAAATAGTCTTCCATTTACATTCTCATGTGTAGTTGTGAGCACCTATCCCTCTCCTTTTTGATAACCCTAAAAGTGTCAATATGCCATTTTTAATCACTCCCTAGATGTATGTGATAACTCATTACAGTGTACATTGCATTTATCTGACTTCTGTTAATATTGATGAATTTTTCAAGTAATTAATGAACACTGGGGATTTTCTTTTATAAAATATTTTCATAATTTTCTTACTTAGTATTCTGTGTGTGTTTTTTTAATTGAAATAAACATGTTTAATATAGGTACACACATACCCTCTCATATAGGGGACAGATTCTTTACTGTTTATGTATTGTATGAGTATTACCACTCTCCCACTATTTTCCGAGAATGAGATGGCTGGATGGCATCACGGACTCGATGGATGTGAGTCTGAGTGAACTCTGGGAGATGGTGATGAACAGGGAGGCCTGGCATGCTGCGATTCATGGGGTCACAAAGAGTTGGACACGACTGAGCAACTGAACTGAACTGAACTATTTTCCTTGACTTCATTTTCTTAAGTTGTGCTTTGAAAAACAAAATTATTAATTTTATTTGATAATTTTATTTTTTATTTTTTATTAGCCATTATTTTTCCTAAATCATATATCCAACCAGCTTTATCTCATACTTTCCTAGCTTCTAGGAAGTTTCTGTAATCTTTCTGTTTGTTTTTCCAGAATTAAAAATGCAACACAGGGGGTAAAGAAAAGGAATAAACAGGAAAACTTACTTTATTTGATAATTACTATTTTGTAATTTGACCAGTTAAATTTATATCTTCATGTATTTATTTTGGAAGACTTCAAATTCTACAATTTGAAGGGGGTCAATTACATTATCATGTGTAATCTATGACACAGGCCATAATATGTATGAAATGACACAGCTTCAGGATAGTTTACAAAACAGAAATGATAAAAAGATAGTGCTTTTATGTAAGTAGTGGAAAAACTTAGTGCCTGATTTATTTAATGGATGTAACCAAAAGTTTTGTTGGTAATAAAAATAATCTTTGTAGAATTATGCAGTCATTTGGAATGCAATAAAGGAGCTGTTGTCAATAAAAGCTGTGATTATTACTATGGTTTCATTCCATTTTGGTGGATAATTAGTTATTATCATTATTTATTACTTTATTTTATGGTTACTGCTTGCAATTTCAGACTTTAAATACTGAAAATGTAAACAGTGTTAATTTAATTACAGTATGGTATTTGAATACTGAATTGCATGCAGTGTTAAATTATTAATAAGTATATTTAAAATGAATATTCTAATAACAATTTGTATTTTCACCTGATTTCTTGTTCATCATAGTTTGAACAAGTTGACATGTTTATAATTTTGAAAATAGTCAAGCAGAAACAAATGCTATTCCCATGGGGCTGGTTTCAGGAATTAAACCTTATGATGCTTACAGTTAAACACAGAGATAACATTGATAAAGGAGAGAAACCTTATATCTTTAATAAATTGTATATTCATTATTTAAAGGCACCTTCTAAGAGATACCTGAAAGTGAAAGTGAAGTCGCTCAGTGGTGTCTGACTCTGTGGCCCCATGGACTGTAACCTGTCAGGCTCCTCTATCCTGGCATGGGATTTTCCAGACAATAATACTGCGGTGGGTTGCCATTTCTTTCTTCAGGAAATATTCCCCACCCAGTGATCAAACCCTTGTCTCCTGCACTGCAGGCAGACTCTACCATCTGAGCTACCAGTTCAGTTCAGTTCAGTCACTCAGTCGAATCTTTGCGACCCCATGAATCGCAGCACACGAGGCCTCCCTGTTCATCACCAACTCACAGAGTTAACTCAAACTCATGTCCATCGAGTCGGTGATGCCATCCAGCCATCTCATCCTCTGTTGTCCCCTTCTCCTACTGCCCCCAATCCCTCCCAGCATCAGGGTCTTTTCCAATGAGTTAACTCTTCACACAAGGTAGCCAAAGTATTGGAGTTTCAGCTTTAGCATCATTCATTCCAAAGAACACCAGGGACTGATCTCCTTTAGAATGGACTGGTTGGATCTCCCTGCAGTCCAAAGGACTCTCAAGAGGCTTTTTCAGCACCACAGTTCAAAAGCATCAATTCTTCGGCACTCAGCTTTCTTCACAGTCCAAATCTCACATCCATACATGACCACTGGAAAAACCATGGCCTTGACTAAATGGACCTTTGTTGGCAACGTATGTCTCTGCTTTTGAATATGCTATATAGGTTGGTCAAAACTATCCTTCCAAGGAGTAAGCATCTTTTAACTTCATGGGTGCAATCACCATCTGCAGTGATTTTGGAGCCAAAAAAATAAAGTCTGACACTGTTTCCGCTGTTTCCCCATCTATTTCCCATGAAGTGATGGGACCAGATGCAATGATCTTCATTTTCTGAAAGTTGAGCTTTAAGCCAACTTGTTCACTCTCCGCTTTCACTTTCCTCAAGAGGCTTTTTAGGTCCTCTTCACTTTCTGCCATAAGGGGGGTGTCATGTGCATATCTGAGGTTATTTATATTTCTCCCGGCAATCTTAATTCCACCTTGTGCTTCTTCCAGCCTAGCATTTCTCATGATGTACCCTGAATATAAGTTAAATAAGCAGGGTGACAATATACAGCCTTGACGCACTCCTTTTCCTATTTGGAACCAGTCTGTTGTTCCATGTCCAGGTCTAACTGTTGCTTCCTGACCTGCATACAGGTTTCTCAAGAGGCACGTCAGGTGGTCTGGTATTCCCATCTCTTTCAGAATTTTCCACAGTTTATTGTGATCCGCACAGTCAAAGGCTGTGGAATCGTCAATAAAGCAGAAACAGATGTTTTTCTGGAACCCTCTTGCTTTTTCGCTGATCCAGAGGATGTTGGCCAATTGATCTCTGGTTCCTCTGCCTTTTCTAAAACCAGCTTGAACATCTGGAAGTTCATGGTTCACATATTGCTGAAGCCTGGCTTGGAGAGTTTTGAGCATTACTTTACTAGCATGTGAAATGAGTGCAATTGTGCCATAGTTTGAGCATTTTTTGGCATTGCCTTTCTTTGGGACTGGAATGAAAAGTGACATTTTACAGTCCCATGGCCACTGCTGAATTTTCCAAATTTTCTGGCATATTGAGTGCAGCACTTTCACAGCATCATCTTTCAGGATTTGAAATAGCTCAACTGGAATTCCATCACCTCCACTAGCTTTGTTCGTAGCATTGCTTTCTAAGGGCCACTTGACTTTACATTCCAGGATGTCTGGCTCTAGGTGAGTGATCATATCATAGTGATTATCTGGGTTGTGAAGATATTATTTGTACAGTTCTTCCGTGTATTCTTGCCACCTCTTCTTAATATCTTCTGCTTCTGTTAGGTCCAGACCATTTCTGTCCTTTATCAAGCCCATCTTTGTATGGAATATTCCCTAGGTATCTCTATTTTTCTTGAAGAGATCTCTAGACTTTCCCATTGTGTTGTTTTCTTCTACTTCTTTGCATTGATCACTGAAGAAGGCTTTCTTATCTCCTCTTGCTATTTTTTGTAACTGCATTCAAATGGGAATATCTTTCCTTTTCTCTTTTGCTTTTCACTTCTCTTCTTTTCACAGCTATTTGTAAGTCCTCCTCAGATAACCATTTTGCTTTTTTGCATTTCTTTTCCATGTGGATCATCTTTATCCCTATTCTCTGCGCAATGTCATGAACCTCCATCCATAGTTCATCAGGCACTCCGTCTATCAGATCTAGTCCCTTAAATCTATTTCTCGCTTCCACTGTATAATCAGAAGGGATTTGATTTAGATCATACCTGAATGGTCTAGTGGTTTTCCCTACTTTCTTCAATTTCAGTCTGAATTTGACAATAAGCAGTTCATGATCTGAGCCATAGTCAGCTCCCAGTCTTGTTTTTGCTGACTGTATAGAGCTTCTACATCTGTGCCTGCAAAAAATATAATTCATTTGATTTTGGTGTTGACCATCTGGTGATGTCCATGTGTAGAGTCTTCTCTTCTGTTGTTCGAAGAGGGTGTTTGCATTCTCTTGCCAAAACTCTATTAGCCTTTGCCCTGCTTCATTCTGTACTCCAAGGCCAAATATGCCTGTTACTTCAGGTGTTTCTTGACTTCCTACTTTTGCATTCCAGTCCACTATAGTGAAAAGGACATCTTTTTTGTGTGTTAGTTCTAAAAGGTCTTGTAGTTCTTCATAGAACCGTTCAACCTCAGCTTCTTCAGTGTTACTGTTTGGGACATAGGCTTGGATCACGGTGATATTGAATGGTTTGCCTTGGAAATGAGTCGAGATCATTCTGTCGTTTTTGAGATTGCATCCAAGTACTGCAGTTTGGACTCTTTTGTCGAATATGATGGCTATTGCATTTCTTCTAAGGGATTCCTCCCCACAGTAGTAGATATAATGATCATCTGAGTTAAATTCACCCATTCCAGTTCACTTTAGTTTGCTGATTCCTAGAATGTTGATGTTCATTCTTGCCATCTCCTGTTTGACCACTTCTAATTTGCCTTGTTTCATGGACCTAAAATTTAAGTTTCCTATGCAATATTGCTCTTTACAGCATTGGACCTTGCTTCTATCACCAGTCATATCCACAACTGGGTATTGTTTTTGCTTTGGCTCCGTCCCTTCATTCTTTCTGGAGTTATTTCTCCTTTGATCTGTAGCAGCTCCTGTAGCATATTGAACACCTACTGACCTGTGGAGTTCCTCTTTCAGTATCCTATCATTTTGCCTTTTCATACTGTTCGTGGGGTTCTCAAGTCACTCAATCATGTCCAACTCTTTGTGACAGCACCCCAGGCTTCCTCGTCCTTCGCTATCTCTTAGAGTTTACTCAAACTCATATTCATTGAGTCAATGATAGCATCCAACTCTGTCACTTCCTTTTCCTCTTTCCCTCAATCTTTCCCAGCTTCAGGGTCTTTTTCTTGATGGGTCGGCTCTTTGCATCAGGTGACCAAAGTATTGGAGCTTCAGCATGAGTCCTTTCAATTAATTTTCTGGGTTGATTTCCTTTAGCATTGACTTGTTGGATCTCCTTGTTGTCCAAGGAACTCTCAAGAGTCTTCTCCAGCACCAGAGTTCAAAAGCATCAATTCTTTTGTGGTCAGCTTTCTTTAGGATCCAACTCTCACATCTGTACATGACTTTGGAAAAACCATAGTTTTGACTATATGGATCTTTGTCGACAGAGTGATGTCTCTGCTTTGCAACACTGTCTAGCTTTGTCATAATTTTCTTACGAGGGACAAACATCTTTTAACTTTGTGCCTTTAGTGACCATCCACAGTGATTTTGAAGCCCAAGAAAATAAAGTCTGTCATTGTTTTCATTTTTTTTCCCCATCTATTTGCCATGAACTAATGGGACCAGATGCCATGATCTTAGTTTTCTGAATGCTGAGTTTTAAGTCAGCTCTTTACTGTCCTCTTTCTCCTTCATCAAGAGGCTCTTTATCCATCTTTGATTTCTGATTAATTCTTAGATTAATCAGAGATAAAAGGCATTTCTATGTGGGGTACATTACACACAATATACAGACATAGAGGTATAGTGTTAGTCCCTCAGTTGTGTCTGATTCTTTTCAAGCCCGTGGACTGTGGCCGAGAAGGATCCTCTGTGCATGGGTTCTGCAGGCAAGAATACTGGAGTAGATTGCTGTTTCTTTCTCCAGAGGTTCTTTCCAACCCATGTATGGAACCTGGGTCTCCTGCATTGCAGGCAGATTCCGTACAATCTGAGCTACAGAAAAGATCTAATACACATACATGCACATATACATATATGCACAAACAGAGCTCCAAAAAATAATTTAGTGACGTTTGCAGTTTCATAAAAAGCAACTTAGAGATATTTTGATAGAGACAGAAATGTATTTTAATTATTTGAGCCAGATTTCCTGGGAAAGACTGAGACACAAATTTGCATACAGTAAGTTGAGAAGTGCTGTTATTAACATCAGTGAGAGAACAAGAGAAGCAAGACTGAGAAAGAGGAGAACGGTTCAGCTTCAGATGATTCAATAATGAGCTCTAAAACTCATATACATCATCAAAATTACTCCCCCTAACCTACCAGTAAAGTCTTAGAACTACCAAAGGAAATAGTCACTGGAGGTTGGCTGCTTCTAGCAAGAGTAAACTGGCATAAGGTATCTCCCTACGGCAGTTCCAAGGAAGAGACTCCATTCTCAGCAACGAGTAGCCAACACTCCTAGAAACTGGAGGAATGGATTCTGAAAAGAAGTAGGTGGCACATTATAGCATTCACTCCAATATGCTGAGTAATGAGAATGACACTTATCTCAAAGGAGTCAAGGGGATAAATGGAAGACTAGGAAACTTCAGTCCTCCCTTCTCCATGGAGACACTGAGATAATAAAAATATACAAGTCAGAATAGGTCTGTGAGAACTCTAGAGACCAAAGGTTTGCTCAGCAGAATCCTTGCTGATCAGGAGGGAATGGAATATGTTCAAAGCAATAAAAGAATAAAAATGTTATCAACAAATAATACTGTATCTGGAAAACCTGTCTTTCAAAAATGAAGTAGAAATTGAAATTATCCCAGGTAAACAAAAGTTGAGGCAATTCACTACCACTAGACCTACTCTATAAGAAATGTTAAAAGAGGTCCTTAAAGTTGAAATAAAAGAATTTAAATAGGAACACAAGGCAGAGAAAAAAGTTCTCCAGGAAAGATGAAGAAGTGGGCAAATGTATTAACCTATAATATTACAATTTTGTTGTATAGATGCTAAATGCTAACCCATAAATTATAAATCTATGTTAATGGGTAAAGAATGTATAAAGATGCAGTTAGTTACTTCAATAACCCAAAACCAGGTGGGTGGGAGGGTGAAAATGTAGTGATTTTTGTGCAAAATCAATTTTAATAGATTTATAAATTTAAGATATGTATAGTTACAATGGAAACCACAATAAAACTACATTTGGAATACACAAAGAAATAAATAAGAAAAGCTTAAAGTTTATTATGAGAAAAACAAATCAGTGAAATCAGAAAGGAAAGTAGCAAGAGACAAAATGGACAAAAATTCTATATGACATAGCATAAATAATAAAATGGAAATAGTAATTACTTTATCTATAATTACATTTGATATAAATGTATTAATCTTACCAATAAAAATTATACAGTGACTGAATGGATAAAAGAAGATAGTATCCAACTACATCACTTTCATAGTGTCATTCCAATTCCAAAGAAAGGCAATGCCAAAAAATGCTCAAACTACTGCACATTTGCACTCATCTCACACGCTAACAAAATAATGCTCAAAATTCTCCAAGCCAAGCTTCGAAAGTATGTGAACTGTGAACCTCCAGATATTCAAGATGGATTTAGAAAAGGCAGAGGAATCAGAAATCAAATTGCCAACATCCACTGGATCATGAAAAAAGTGAGAGAGTTCCAGAAAAATATCTTCTTCTGCTTTATTGACTATATCAAAGCCTTTAACTGTGTGGATCACAACAAACTGTGGAAAATTCTTAAAGAGATGGGAATATCAGACCAACTGATATGACTTCTAGAAGTCTGTATGCAGATCAAGAAGCAACAGTTAGAACTGAACATGGAACAATAAACTGGTTCCAACTGGGAAAGGAGTATATCAAGGCTATGTATTGTCACTCTGCTTATCTAACTTATATGCAGAATAAATCATGAGAAACACTGGGCTGGATAAAGCACACGCTGAAATCAAGATTGCCAGGAGAAATATCAATAACCACAGATATGCAGATGACACCACCCTTATGGCAGAAGACTAAAGAACCTCTTGATGAAAATGAAAGTGGAGAGTGAAAAAAATTTAAAAATTCCAGAACTCAACATTTAGAATACTAAGATCATGCCATCTGGTCCCATCACTTCAAGGCAAGTAGATGGGGAAATGAAACAGTGAGAGACTTTATTTTGGGGTGGCTCAAAATCACTGCAGATGGTGATTGCAGCCATGAAATTAAAAGATGCTTACTCCTTGGAAGAAAAGCTATGACCCAGCTAGATAGCATATTAAAAAGCAGAGACATTACTTTGCCAACAAAGGTCCATCTAGTCAAAGCTATGATTTTTCCAGTAGTCGTGTATGGATGTGAGAGTTGGACTATAAAGAAAGCTGAGTGCCAAAGAATTAATGCTTTTGAACTGTGGTGTTGGAGAAGACTTGGAGAATCCCTTGGACTGCAAGGAGATCCAACCAGTCCATCCTAAAGGAAATCAGTCCTGAATATTCATTGGAAGGACTGATGCTAAAGCTGAAACTCCAATACTTTGGCCACCTACTTTGAAGAACTGGCTCATTTGAAAAGACCCTGATGCTGGGAAAGATTGAAGGCAGTAAGAGAAGGGGATGACAGAGGATGAGAAGGTTGGATGGCATCACCGACTCAATGGACATGAGTTTGAGTAAATTCCGGGAGTTGCTGATGGACAGGGAAGCCTGGCATGCTGTAGATCATGGGGTCGCAAAGAGTTGGATAAGGCTGAGCAACTGAATAACCTGAACTGATCCAACTACATGCAATTTACAAGAAACTCATTCTAGATTTAAGGACACACAAAGGCTGAAAGTGAAATGAAGAAAAAGATAACCCAAGCAAATAACAATTAAAAGAACAGGGGGATGTCTATACAAATAAACAAATAGACTTAAGTCAAAAATTGTTATAGGAGTTTTTGAGCAACATTATACAATGATAAAAGGGCCCATTTACCAAGAAAATATAAAAATTATGAATGTTTATGCCTCAATCATCAGAGCTCTGTAATATACGAAGTACACTGACAGAACTGAATAGATAAGAGATAGGAACATAATAATGCCTCTATTTTAATAATGGATAAAATAACCAGACATAAGATCAATAAGGAAATAGAGATCTTGAGCAAACTGTAGACAAATTCTTGAATCCATAAAAGAATTCAAGAAGATTGAAATCATACAAATCATTTCTGATCACAATTAAATGAAACTAAAATTCAATAGTAGATGGAAAACTAAAAAAATCTACAAATATTTGGAAACTCAATACACTCTTAAATTTCCAGAATGTCAAAAATGAAGTCTGCAAAGAAGTTAGATAATGCCTTGAAATAAAAAATGAAATGAAATAATAAATGAAATAAAAAACACCTCATACCAACATTTGTGTAATGCAGTGAAATATGTGCTATGAGGGAAATTTATATCAATAAATATATACATTAAAAATGAATAACCCAAAATAAACTACCTAAAATTGCACATTATGAAACTAGAATAAAAACTATTAGACTCAACCCAAAGCTAACAAAAGAAAGGAAATAAAGGTTGGAACAGGGATAAATGAAATAGAGAATAGGAAATTAATTTAAAAAAAAATCAAGGAAACAAAAGTGTTGCACTCAGAAACACTTGTACAAAATGATCATAGATAGCATCACTATTCATAACACCCAAAAGGTGAAAACAGTCTTATTCTGTCAACAGATGAAGGAATAAACAAAATGTAGCATATAATACAACAGATTATTAAGCCTTAAAAGGGAATAAGACACTGCCGTATGCTACAACACAGTGAATCTGAGGGCATTATGGCAATTAAAATAAGCCAGTCACAAAAAAGTAAATACTATAATTGCATTTGCAGAAGGTTTAGAAAATAAGGTCATAGAAATAGACAGTAAAATGATGGTTACCAGGGGTTAGGAGAAGGGGAAAACAGAAGCATTTGTTTAATAGGTATAGTTTCATATTTGCTAGATGAAAAGTTCTGAAGATCTGTTTTACAACAATGTAAATATACTAGACATTACTAAATCGTATACTTAAAAATGGTTAAGATGATAAATTTTGCAATATTTTATTACAATAATCATGACTTTATATTTATGTGCATATATTTTATATGATATATATTATTTTTAATATATAATTGCATGATATTTTATTAAATATATTAAACTATGATGAACCTAGACAGTATATTAAAAAGTAGAGACATCACTTTGGCAACAAAGGTCCACTTAACTAAAGCTATGATTTTTCCGGTAGTCATATATGGATATAAGAGTTGTTTCATAAAGAAGGCTGAGTCTCAAAGAACTCATGCTTTCAAACTGTGATTCTGGAAAAGATTCTTGAGAATCTCATGGACAGCAAGGAGATCAAACCAGTCCATCCTAAAGGAGATCAACCCTGAATATTCATTGGAAGGACTGTTGCTTAAGCTGAAATTCCAGTACTTTGGCCACCTGATATAAAGAGCCAGCTCATTGGAAAAGTTGATGCTGGGGAAGATTCAAGGCATGAGGAGAAGGGGGCAACAGAGGATGAGATGGTTGGATGGCATCACCACTCAATGGACATGAATTTGAGCAAACTCTGCTCCCAGATAGTGAAGGACAGGGAAGCCTGATGTGCTGGAGTCTATGGGGTTGCAAAGACTCAGACATGACCTAGTGACTGAACAAAAATAAATATTAATTTATATAATTTAAATATTATATATACAATCAGTCTCTGGGAATGGGATCCAAGTATCAGGTATTTTTTAAGGATTCCTAGATGAAAATCTTATACAACTAAGGTCGAGAAATGGAAACCTGCACTGAACTAGTAAGTGGACCTAGTAACTGACTCTGAATCTGAGTTTCCTTATTTGCAAAATGAGCTTAATAACACCTGTCTTGTATACTTATAAATGAAAAAAGACTTTCTAGACCTCAAAAAGTAACTAAAAATCAAATTTTGATGTGTTGCGTATATATGTGTTAGCTGTTAAATTAATTCAATTTACTATATGTGCAAAAATATTTTCTTTTTAATTTAAAATCAGGTATTGTTGTGTTGTAAAAAACAACCCTCAATAATTTATGCATGATTTTATGGTATTGTATTAAAAGGAAAAAGTACTGTTAATCATTTGGTAGGTTAACTTATTGTTGGTTGTAAGTATTTACTTCCTCTCCCAGTAAGAGTACTAGACTTCTTTGCTCTATAAATATCAGAATTTCCTGTGTCTTGCTTTTTCCAGTGGAATCTGAACAAGAGTGATATATACCTATCACTCCTGAAAAGAGGCATGTCTCTTATTGCTCGTGAGGCCAAATTTTCCGAAGCTAATTTGTTTTTTTGTCCTCAAATAAAGAGAACTTCAGGTGTGCCATCAAGATATGTTAGAGGAACAAAAAATAAACCTTTGTTGTTGAAAGCAACTAAAATATATAAGGCTTTTGTTAATGCAATATAACAACAGCTCACTGGCACAGTTTGAAAGCTATTAAAATGAAATCATCTCTAACAAAACAAATCAACCTGATGAAGAAACAAACATTAATGCCTAAAGAAACTCATTTGTACAGGCAGTTTCAGGAACATCTAGTTAAAATTTTGGAATGAAGAACTTATTATAATTAACAATGCTCTGAAGTTCTGTCTATGTTCCTCCATTTAAGAATCTGTCTTCTGCATTGTTTTAAATTACCCCAAGTAAAATCTAGCATATTTTCTGATGAATTAATTGCATTCCATTTTAAATATATATTGTACTTTCATTAACCAATTTTCTGCTAAGGTTTTAATCTATCTTTTATGAATACAAATAATGTGTGTGCGCTCAGTTGCTCAGACTGTCAGTCAGTCAGTCACTTCAGTTGCTCAGCTGTATTTGACTCTTTGCGACCCCATGAATCGCAGCATGCCAGGCCTCCCTGTCCATCACCAACTCCTGGATTTCACTCAGACTCACGTCCATCGAGTCAGTGATGCCATCCTGCCATCTCATCCTCGGTCGTCCCCTTCTCCTCCTGTTCCCAATCCCTCCCAGAATGAGAGTCTTTTCCAGTGAGTCAACTTTTCACATGAGGTGGCCAAAGTACTGGAGTTTCAGCTTTAGCATCATTCCTTCTAAAGAAATCCCAAGGCTGATCTCCTTCAGAATGGACTGGTTGGATCTCCTTGCAGTCCAAGGGACTCTCAAGAGTCTTCTCCAACACCACAGTTCAAAAGCATTAATTCTTCGGCACTCAGCTTTCTTCACAGTCCAACTCTCACATCCATACATGACCACTGGAAAAACTATAGCCTTGACTAGACGAACCTTTGTTGGCAAAGTAATGTCTCTATTTTTCAATATGCTATCTAGGTTGGCCATAACTTTTCTTCCAAGGAGTAAGCATATTTTAATTTCATGGGTGCAATCACCATCTGCAATGATTTTGGACTCCCCCAAAATAAACTCTGACACTGTTTCTACTCTTTCCCCAACCATTTCCCATGAAGTGATGGGACCAGATGCTATGATCTTCATTTTCTGAATGTTGAGCTTTAAGTTAACTTTTTTCACTCTCCTCTTTCACTTTCATTCAGAGGCTTTTTAGTTCCTCTTCACTTTCTGCCATAAGGGTGGTGTCATCTGCATATCTCAGGTTATTGATATTTCTCCCGGCAATCTTGATTCCAGCATGTGCTTCTTCCAGCCCAGCGTTTCTCATGATGTACTCTGCATATAAGTTAAATAAACAGGGTGACAATATACAGCCTTAACGTACTCCTTTTCCTATTTGGAACCAGTCTGTTGTTCCATGTCCAGTTCTAACTGTTGCTTCCTGACCTGCATACAAATTTCTCAAGAGGCACGTCAGGTGGTCTGGTATTCCCATCTCTTTCAGTATTTTCCACAATTTATTGTAGCTTCAATGAAAAGATCAATCTAGACTAGATTGATCTCAATCTCAATCTAGTTTACTAAATGAACTGAACTTCATTCTTTCTTACTGACCACCCCTTCATGTGTGTGATGTGAGCTCCAAACTTCTCTATGGTATGGAAACACTTGTGCAGGTCCTATAGTTAGTCAGTAATGCTCACATAATAAAATATCTCTCAATCACTTAAGGCAAGACATCCTAACAAATGTAAAATCAATGTAATTAATTTTCATGTAATTAAACAATTGCTTTTCTTTTCCAGTTTGTGAATGCCTCAACTAGGTAATTGCAGTGAAGTGAACAAAAAAGGTAAACTTTTTTTACTGCTGACTTTCCCATTTAATAACTGCAGTTTGGGGGTCTTTTAAATTTGGAGTGTTGAACAAAGAAGATAGAACATCAGAAATATTTTATCTACTGGTAGAAAAATAAAGTAAGAATTTTATCTGGCAAAATTTTAATCTGAACTATTGACCTCTGCATATGGCAGAATCCAGCGCTGATTCTTTCTTGGCTATCATGGATTTTATCTGTAATATATTTATCATGGCCAGTGCCATCTCCAACTGGTAACTTAAAAATCCCTCCTCACTTGGGAGTTTCCATCAGAACATCCCTTTTTGAATATGATTTCACAATGCCTGAAGTACTTATTATGGAGTCATTATCTGCTTCACTGGAAACTTGAACACTTTTGGAATTGCAATCCCAACTTGCCCCTGTCTCTGCTTTGCCACAGGCAGGGATTTCTGTAAACTTCTGTAGGTATAATTCAGGCAGTGGACACCATGTTCCTTCAACTGCACAATAAACATATCCAGCAGCCATAGCAGGTTGTTGAAAGCCTCATCACTAAGCTTGAGAAAGATAAGTATTCCCTTCTCCTCTCACAGATGCAAGGACAGAATGTAGCAGGGTACTGAAGTCTTCTCAATTTTTTTCTAAAGTTACCCTCATCATTGGCCTCCTGAAACAGTCAACAGAATCTTAACATTTTCTTATAAAGACCAGAAAGGAAAAAATTGTCTTAGGAAATTTAGTTCCACAATTTCTTAACATGTTTAGACCAAGCTGTGAAACAGCTGGCTTTAGGATTCTGGGATATTGCAACGTGGTACAGAAAAAAGGAAAATGTGAAAGAAAATAGCATTTAATCTATTGTTTCATGACTTGATGTTCACATGCAATCTGTATCAGGATGCATTCCCAGGCGTGTAACTTCTGTGTCAAAGGGCATGTGCACCGTTAATGGAATTGACTCCATACCCTCCAGTGAGGCCACATCCACTTCCACTACCACAGAGTTTTGAAATTACTTGTTTACCAATTTATTTTTTACTCAGTTTAACCAGATTACTGCTTTAGCCCTCTGGACAGATGAAAACACTATAATTACTTTTAAAATGTATTCTTTTAAAAATGATTGAAGTTGCATATCTTTCCATTTGTTGATAGATCTTTTTATGTATATACTCTTAATTTATGTTTTAAAATGTGATGGCTACATTAACCTATAGATCATTTTACAAATACTGTAATATTATTATCAGTATAATTATGTTTCTCTATATTTGTTGCCAGAGTGTATAATTTGATACATGATAAAGATATTACTGTGTTACAGTCTATGATTTAATTCACTGGCAATCATCTTAATAATTAAGTTAATAAAGTTAGACATCTAAGCCTCATCTTGAACTTAAACCTCTGCATGCTAAGGATAATTGCAAGGTATTTACTTCTCTTTCTAAAAGTATAGCATATATTTTAAGATTTTGTACAAAATATAATTCAATGATTCTTTATCTAGGAAGTAATAAAACAGTATTTTATAATCTGCATACAGAAAAACATAAAATTCTATAAAGCCATTGAGAAATATTTATGCAAATTATTTTTCCATATCATTAAGTTATATCAATTAAAATAGCTATTGCTACAAAATGTTCACACTACAGCATGGCTGTAAACTACATTCCTATTTATATAAGCAGAGAGATATAATATATATGTATGTATGTATACATCTAAAACCTATTTACAGAACATAGAAAATATATGAAACATATACACTACATGTAATTATGCATGTATCTATAAACTCATTCAAAGGAATAGATTTGGTATATTTTTGTTTCAGATAATAGGATTACAGATCTTTTCATTGTAGTTGCTCTTCAATGTAGTTGCAGTTTCATATCAGGAAATTATAAGATTTAATATATATGAATATAAATATTTATAATAATTAGGTTGAGAGGTGAAAAATATAAAATTAAAATTAATCAATTCATGCAAATTAATAAGAATAATAAATTATGATATTAAAAACAGAAGATGTTTCTTTAGACATCAAACCAGTAACAGGCAATAAGTAGAATAATAAACTGGTCAAGTACAAGACAAGTTTTCTAGGTGGTAAAATTGAGTTTGTTTTTCTTTTTGTCCATTTAGAGAAAATACTGGAGCAGTGGGATTTTGCAGTATTACTATCTTATCAATAGTGACAGTTTCGACTAGGCTGTTTGTTACAATGTTTCATTACTATAGAATAATGGTTTAAGATTTAATATTTTGAAACTTAAAAAAAAAACTTTGACTAATAAAGTAAGCCAGTTCCAACAGAAAAAATATATATACATATATATTTATATTATATGAGGAAGTCAGATGAAAACGGAAATGACTTAAGAATAGATGTTAAAACTCAGTGGCCCTCCTATATCAAGCTTGATCTTGATTATATCTTTAAAAGGTTAACTTTCCCTGTGGGAGCCTCCTGTTTTGGGTAAAAACGTTCTATTTTAGAATTACCCATGGTGAAAATCTACATGTGCCCCAGAGAAAACTGTTCCTGAGATATTTAAGTAAGCTATTATCTGGAGAAATCTTCAAAATAGAATCTTTCTTGAAGGTATACTGAATGTTAAGAAAAATTATTTTAACTGCCTCTTTACAATTCTACCATGAAATAATATGGTTTTTAAAAAAGATCCTGGAGCAAAACTTAGAAGTATGGAGGAGGATATGTATTGTTTAACCAGCTGCTATAAATTTAATGGGGTAATATTATTGTCACAAAGAATTTTATTGATTTTTTTCCAAGATACTTATCTACACATTCATTGTGTCAGTTCCCAAATTTACTTTACTGTAAATTCTGGTAAGAACATATTAATTAACTGGTATTTAAAATGAAAGTAAAGAAATATGATTTCATTTGAATAAAGATTTAACTGAGTACAGTATTATGCTGACATTTAAATATTTTATTTTTGCCTGACTTTGAAAAATGTCACATAATTTGAAATTTAACATTTCATCAACATATGCATTAGGACTATTTGTCATACAAATTTTCAGTTTGTGTTCTATTCTATTGTTTGCTATATTTATTACTGTAAATGAATGATTTAATTGATTTAATTTGCAGTAGTAACATTAAAATATATAGATTCTTATAAATTATCTTTTTAAAATACAAGAAGTCTAGGACTGTCAGGTACCATACCAATAGTATAATAGTAACTCTGTGAATATCCTTTAATTGACATTTTCCTTTCCCTTTTTATAACAAGGAATTGAAAACATTGCTGCGGAAGCCATTTTAGGAATGTGGCTTAAAAAGATACTTCTTTCTTTTTAAGCTCACAACAGTTGCTTTTGTGTTTGAATCTATGGGTGTATGAATCTGAGCTTCAAAACATTTTAACTTTTCAGATATTACAACTTCCAGTTCCATCCTTTCATGCAGTTTCTGGGAGGAAAGTGGGTTAAGATGCTAGAAGTTTTAATTTCATGACTAAGGAAGTGTTTATACAGTACAGTGTTGATTATCTGAGCTATATATGATTTCTGCATTTGCTGCATGTATCTAAAACTAAAAAGAAAAAAAAATCTGCAGATGATTTTCTTTATGCTATAGTCAATGATGTAAAGTCTGATTTCAGCATTTGATGCCTAATAACAGTCATTACATGTATTTTCATAGTGTCTTGTTCATTCTTTGAATATATTGGAATTAAAGAGTGCTAAGTTAAATAACACCTCTTACGTCAATTAAAATAGCTATTGCTGCAATTATGTTCACACTACAGCATGGCTGAAACTACTACCTTGTATTCTCAACAGTTTGTAGATCAGCAGACAATTGGTTGATCCAGGATGTGTTCAGCAAGCACTTAGATTTGACTGAGATTAGCTGTAAAATCTGTCCCTCCTCATGTGTGCTTGGGCAAGGGCAAGCAGCTTCAAAGTGAATTCAGTTTAGTTCAGTTCATTTCAGCCTCTCAGTCGTGTATGACTCTTTGCAACTCCGTGGATTGCAGTACACAGGTCTTCCCTGTCCATCACCAATTCCTGGAACTTGCTCAAACACATGTCCATCAAGTCGGTGATGCCATCCAACCATCTCAAACTCTGTGGGCCCCTTCTTCTGCCTTTAATCTTTCCCAGCACCAAGTTATCTTCCAATGAGTTAATTATTCTAGTGAATTAGCATTGCAAAGTGAATTAGTATTTAGCAAATCTGAATTCTCCTCAGGCTGAGACTTGGAAATGGTATATTGTCACTTCCTCTTCATTCATTTAGCCAAAAAAAAAAGAAAACCACAAAAAAAACTTTTTTCTCCTCTACTGGAATTTTGAGCAAAGAAAGAAAGACAGAAATCAGACAGCTTGGAAAAAAAATGAAGACTAGCTTTCAATATGGGCTAAGTTGGGGTGCTCATGTTTCTTTCCTTCATTAGTCTAAATTACATGACTCTAGTATCACTAAAACATGAGAGAGTCATCCCAGTAAGAATTTCTATAAACAAACGATACCATAGTGCTGAGTTTCACATATCAAATTGTTCACAAAACTCACTAATCAGATTAATTACTCCATTAATTACTCAATTACTCATTAATGACTTCCCAGACAGTAAAGCGTCTTGCTTACAATGCAGGAGACCTGGGTTCGATCCCTGGGTTGGGAAGATATTCTGGAGTAGGAAATGGCAACCCACTCCAGTACTCTTGCCTGGAAAATCTCATGGAAGGAGAAGCCTGGTAGGCTACAGTCCATGGGGTCACAAAGAGACGGACACGACTGAGCAACTTCACTTTATTCTTTGTTGCTGTGTTGTTCAGTTGCTAAGTCACATCCAACTCTTTGCAATCCCATGGATGGAACACACCAGCCTTCCCTGTCCTTCACTATCTCCTGGAGTTTGCTCAGACTTATGTCCATTGTGTCAGTGATGCCATCCAACCATCTCATTCTCTTTCTCCTTCTGTCCTCAATCCTTTCAGGCTCCAATGAGTTGGTTCTTCCTACCAAGTGGCCAAAGTGTTGGAGTTTTAGCTTAAGCAACAGTCCTTCCAATGAATATTCAGTGTTGATTTCCTTTAGGATTGACCACTTTGATCTCCTTACTGTCCAAAGGACGTTCTCTAATTTTCTATAGCACCACAATTTGAAAGCATCAATTCTTCAGCGCTCAGTCTTCTTTATATCCAATTATCTTCTTTATATATCCAACTCTCACATCCATACATGACTAATAGAAAACCATAGCTTTGATTATATGAATCTTTGTTGGCAAAGTGATGTCTCTCATTTTTACTATGCTAAGTTTGTCAAGCCTTTCTTCCAAGGAGCAAGTGTCTTAATTTCAGGGCTTCAGTCACTGTCCTCAGTGATTTAGGAGCCTAAGAAAATAAAATATGTCACTGTTTACACTTTGTCCTCATCTATTTGCCATGAAGCTATGGGACTGGATGCCATGATCTTAGTTTTTTGGATGTTGAGTTTTAAGCCAGCTTTTTCACTCTCTTCTTTTACCTTCCTCAGAAGGCTCTGTAGTTCCCTTAGCTTTCTGCTATTAGAGTGGTATCATCTGCCTATCTGAGATTGTTGATATATCTCCTGACAATCTTGACTCCAGTTTTAGTAGATTCATCTAGCCCAGCATTTTTTCATCATGTATTCTGTACACAAGTTAAACAAGCAGGATGACAATATATAGTGTTGACATACTCCTTTCCCAATTTTGAACCAGTCCAATGTCTCATGTCCAATTCTAACTGTTGCTTCTTGACATGCATACAGGTTTTTCAGGAGACACATCCCTTTAATAATTTTACACAGTTTATTGTGATCCAAAATATGGATTATAAAAAGCTGACCCAGAAGAAATATGGGGATTTGAGGATGCATGTTGAATTAAATAATTAAATTTAATAAATTATAATAAATTCACAATAATGTCCAAAAAGGTATAAAAAAGAATCAACACAGATGAATAAGAAGTAATAAATAAAATAAAAATATATATATTTAAAAGATAAATAACATGGTAAATGCATGTATAAATTCATTGAAGACTATATCATGGTAAGGTTTATAGATAAATGTCACTTTCACCATATAGCACAGATGTTAAAATGGGGTTCATTGTTGAAATTCTTGAAAGCATAGAAGAAATACCACAGCCAATCTCTTTAACTGTTGATGTGATATAAGAAGTATCCTTATTCTGGGAAAATCCAATGTGGCTAGTATTCCCCAAGTCATAACTCAATAATGCATAATATGTTTACAGAAAAAGAGATTCTGATAATATCCATATGATTATGTAATGATAAAACTTAGTTGACTAAAGAGATAGTATTATGAAAAGTGTCTAACAGAGCATAGATAGGAGTTCCAGAGCGATTCAGTTCAATTTCAAAGTTATATACAGAAAAAAAAAAAAAAGTGAGAAATTAAATCCAAATATATGTGTGCATGATTACTTGATCAGTTGTATCCAACTCTTTGCAACCCTGTGGACAGTATCCTACCTGGCTCCTTTGTCCATGGAATTTTCCAGGCAAGAATACTACATTGAGTTGCTAGTTCCTCTTTCAGGGGATCTTCCTGATTCAGGGATCAAACCCATATCTCATGAGTTTCCAGCATTATCAGGTGGATTCTTTATCACTGAGCTACTTGGAAGGCCCTATATATATTGAGAAGACTAAAACAGTTAAAAATTTTTTTTGAACTTAGTATTTTTCATCTCCTTGAAACAAAAAAAAGCCATGAGGAAATGCCACTCTAAGAGCAAGAAAAAACAAGTGATTTTAAAATTCTAATTCAAGTCTACCAGAGTGCTAAATTCTCAAAGCAACCATATACACTGAATTCTGAAGAGCGACAAGTTTCTTCAAGAAAGGACAGATAATGTTACTTATTTCAACTTTGGTAGAGCATAGGAGAAATAAATGGAAGCCATAAAATTAAGTGAGATGAGGAGAACTGAAGTATTTAAAATTTTACTAAGGCTTGACCAGGGCTTTAAAACATTAAGTTGCTTTTTATGAAATGTAGTTGTTTTGTAATGTTTATATATATTATATATATATACACACACACACACATATATATGTATTTGTTTCCATTATGGCTTATCATTGAATACTGAATATAGTTCTCTGTGCTATACAGTTCAGTTCAGTCACTCAGTCGTGTCCAACTCTTTGCGACCCCTTGAATCGCAGCACGCCAGGCCTCCCTGTGCATCACCATCTCCCGGAGTTCACTCAGACTCACGTTCATCGAGTCCGTGATGCCATCCAGCTATCTCATCCTCTGTCGTCCCCTTCTCCTCCTGCCCCCAATCCTTCCCAGCATCAGAGTTTTTTCCAATGAGTCAACTTTTCGCACGAGGTGGCCAAAGTACTGAAGCTTCAGCTTTAGCATCATTCCTTCCAAAGAAATCCCAGGGTTGATCTCCTTCAGAATGGACTGGTTGGATCTCCTTGCAGTCCAAGAGACCTTCAAGGGTCTTCTTCAACACCACAGTTCAAAGGCATCAATTCTTCAGTGCTCAGCCTTCTTCACATTCCAATTCTCACATTCATATATAACCACAGGAAAAAACATAGCCTTGACAAGACGGACCTTAGTCGGCAAAACAATGTCTCTGCTTTTGATTATGCTATCTAGGTTGGTCATGACTCTTCTTCCATGGAGTAAATGTCTTTTAGTTTCATGGCTCCAGTCACCATCTGCAGTGATTTTGGAGCCCCCAAAAATAAAGTCTGACACTGTTTCCACTGTTTCCCCATCTATTTCCCATGAAGTGATGGGACCGGATGCCATGATCTTCGTTTTCTGAATGTTGAGCTTTATGTCAACTTTTTCGCTTTCCTCTTTCACTTTCATCAAGAGGGTTTTTAGTTCCTCTTCACTTTCTGCCATGAGGGTGGTGTCATCTGCATATCTGAGGTTATTGACATTTCTCCCGACAATCTTGATTCCAGCTTGTGTTTCTTCCAGTCCAGGATTTCTCATGATGTACTCTGCATATAAGTTAAATAAGCAGGGTGGCAATATACAGACTTGACATACTCCTTGAGCTGACTGTGGCTCAGATCATGAACTCCTTATTGCCAAATTCAGACTCAAATTGAAGAAAGTAGGGAAAACCACTAGGCCATTCAGGTATGACCTAAATCAAATCCCTTATGATTATACAGTGGAAGTGAGAAATAGATTTAAGGGCCTAGATCTGATAGATAGAGTGCCTGATGAACTATGGAATGAGGTTTGTGACATTGTACAGGAGACAGGGATCAGGACCATCCCCATGGAAAAGAAATGTTAAAAAGCAAAATGGCTGTCTGGGGAGGCCTTACAAATAGCTGTGAAAAGAAGAGAGGTGAAAAGCAAAGGAGAAAAGAAAAGATAGAAGCATCTAAATGCACAGTTCCAAAGAATAGCAAGTAGAAATAAGAAAGCCTTCTTCAGCGATCAGTGCAAAGAAATAGAGGAAAAGAACAGAATGGGAAAGACTAGAGATCTCTTCAAGAAAATTAGAGATACCAAGGGAACATTTCATACAAAGATGGGTTCGATAAAGGACAGAAATGGTATGGACCTAACAGAAGCAGAAGATATTAAGAAGAGGTGACAAGAATACACAGAACTGTACAAAAAAGACCTTCACAACCCAGATAATCTTGATGATGTGATCACTAATCTCTAGCCAGACATCTTGGAATGTGAAGTCAAGTGGGCCTTAGAAAGCATCACTAAATACAAAGCTAGTGGAGGTGATGGAATTCCAGTTGAGCTGTTTCAAATCCTGAAAGATGATGCTGTGAAAGTGCTGCACTCATTATGCCACCAAATTTGGAAAACTCAGCAGTGGCCACAGGACTGGAAAAAGTCAGTTTTCATTCCAATGCCAAAGAAAGGCAATGCAAAAGAATGCTCAAACTACCACACAATTGCACTCATCTCACATGCTAGTAAAGTAATGCTCAAAATTCTCCAAGCCAGGCTTCAGCAATACGTGGGCCCTGAACTCCCTGATGTTCAAGCTGGTTTTAGAAAAGGCAGAAGAACCAGAGATCAAATTGCCAACATCTGCTGGATCATGGAAAAAGCAAGAGAGTTCCAGAAAAACATCTATTTCTGCTTCATTGACTATGCCACAGCCTTTGACTGTGTGGATCACAATAAACTGTGGAAAATTCTGAAAGAGATGGGAATACCAGACCACCTGATGTGCCTCTTGAGAAATCTGTATGCAGGTCAGGAAGCAGGAGTTAGAACTGGACATGGAACAACAGACTGGTTCCAAATAGGAAAAGGAGTGCTATGCAGTAGTACCATGTTGTTGATCCATTCTATATGTGAAAGGTTACATCTGCTAACCCCAACTTCCCACTCCGTCCATCACCTAGTCCTCTCCCCCTTGGCACTTACCAATCTCTTCCTTATGACTAAGATTCTGTTTCTGTTTCATGGATAAGATCATTTGTGTCATATTTTAGATTCCACTTATTATATCATATAGTACTTGTCTTTCTCTTTCTGATTTACTTCACTTGGTATGATAATCTCTAGTTGCATTCCTATTGCTGCAAATGATATTATTTCATTCTTTTTATGACTGAGTAACATTCCACTTCTTATATGTACTACCTCTTATTTATCCATTCCTTTATTGGTGGGCATTCAGATTGTTTCCATGTTTTGGTTATTGTGAATAGTGCTGCTATGAACATAGGGTTGCATATTAAGGTTTATCAGGTCTTGCATGAAAAATTTAGAACTTTTCGGTACCTGAATAGAGGAAGTATACATTTTCTTGCCAAGTATTTCCCTAAAAGTTCACAGAATATATGCACTTGTGTTTGAAGAATATTTGCTATTTTTGTTTCTTTTTTACATCTTCAATATATTTAGATTATATTATACAAAGCTTAAAGTATCTACTGTCTTGTTCTTCACAGAAAATATTTTAAAATATTGACCTAGAACATATTGTTAAAACTAAGCATATGTTGCCTGTCACTAGGAAAGGGCCCAGAAAGTGGAGAAAGTTTTATTGCTCACAATATGCACACAGTGCCATATGAGACTGAACCTGGGAAAGAAAAATTGAAAAACCTTTATAAACCCATCATGAGCCTTAATTCAAGCAAGATGCATGGTTAAGAAAAAAAGACTTCCTTTTTGGTGGGGATATGCAGACTCTTGAGAGTCCCTTGGACTTAAAGGAGATCCAACCAGTCCATTTTAAAGGAGATCAGCCCTGGGTGTTCTTTGGCAGGACTGATGCTAAAGCAGTACTTTGGCCACCTCATGCGAAGAGTTGACTCATTGGAAAAGATTCTGATGCTGGAGAGATTGGGGGCAGGAGGAGAAGGGGACGATAGAGGATGAGATTGCTGGATGGCATCACTGGCCCGATGGATGTGAGTTTGAGTGAACTCCGGGAGATAGTGATTGATAGGGAGGCCTGGCATGCTGTGATTCATGGGGTCGCAAAGAGTAGGACATGACTGAGTGACTAAACTGAACTGAACTGATGCGTGACTTGCTGAATCTGAGGATGAAGCAGGAATACTGACAATGTCTATCTAGTCTTCCAGACCTCACAATGAACACAAGGAAGCAATTGAAGTTTAGCGTTTGAAACTGGCCATTATTTACACTGTGATCTGGACTCCTATGGTACACTGAAGGTCACCACATAAATATTGCCAGTATTCATTATTTGTGGCTTCTTAATGTTTGAATTCTCCTACTTGCTGGAATTTGCTTACAACTTCAAAATCAAACATAACAGCCCTTTTGCTGTCGTTTTTGAAAACACATAGAGTGTTGATAAATTTGAGTTAACCTGACATTTATATTTCTTATTGAGGCCAACCAAGATAATGCTCTGTCATCATGGTCTACTAGTGCTACATTGTTTCATAATCGTATGGTTTTCTTTGGTGATTTTGCTGTTTTAAATGATCCATAAATGCACTGCTAGTGTGTTGTCTAGTGTTATAGAGTGCAAGAAGGCTATGATAGTCCTCATGGAGGACATATCAGCGTTAGACTAGCTTCATTTAGGTATGTATTATAGTGCTAATATAGCTATACATATATATATATATACATATATATTGATGCATATGTAGTCATGAGTTTCATGTTAACTGATAAACAAAACATCATTAAATACAACTTCTTTTAACAGAAAAAAAAAAAAAAAATAAGGCTACATATTTATCTGGTAATGAAAATAACATGACCTGACATTTTTAGGAGTTTATCTTGTAATTCCTCTGAAAGCAATGGTTCAGTATTCACAAATTTAGTATTATCAGCAACTTTATAAAATGTGTGTGCAGTGCTTAGCCGCTCAATTGTGTCTGATTCTTTGTGACCCCATGGACTGTAGCCCACCAGGCTTCTCTGTCCATGGGGATTCTCCAGGCAAGAACACTGGAATGCATTGTCATACCCTCCTCCAGGGGATCTTCCTAACCCAGGGATTGAACCCAGGTGTCCACACTGAAGGCTGATTCTTTACCATCTGAGCCACCAGTGAAGCCCTTATAAAGTGAAGTGATAAAACATAACTTCAAATATTACAAATTGTAACACAAAACAAATACATATTAACTAGATTAACTAGACTCAATCCTCCACACAAATACTCTGACAAAAGAAAATCATGCCCAGCTTTGAACATAAATATTCTTTAACAGTCTCTGTTGGGTTGTTTTTGTTTTTACACACAATGTCCATAATTAATTAAAAATAAAGCAATACACAAAATTACAAGGGAAAAAAAGCATTGTCAAGACAAAATACTCAGCTGAAAGAGACACTGATATGAAAGAATATAAACTTTAAAATAATTCTTATAAATGTATTAAAAGATCTTGTGGGGACAAAAAGACAAGATATCTGAGATAGATTAGGAAAACAGCATAAGCTATACAATAACTTGAAGTAAAAGTATTAGAAATGAGGAGCAATACCAATGATGAAAAATGCCTTTGATAAAATTATCACAAAATAATATACAGAAAAAATAAATATCAGTGAAATTGAAAATAAACCAATATGATTTTTTTTCAAATGGAAACACAGACAATAAGGAACAAATTATTCAAAACTATATGAGTATCAAGTGGTCTACAGACACATAAACATTATTGATATACTAAATTTGGAGGAGAGATGACAAGGAAGAATGTATTCAAAGAGTTAATGAATATAAAATTCCCAAATATAATGAACAACAAAAGTTTGTGCGCCCTGAATGCAAGAAGAATAAACTTGGCACATCATAGTCTGATATTTGAATCCCAAAGATAAAATCTTGAAGTCAGCTAGAGGAAAAGAAATATTATATAAAACCTAATGAAGACATCAGACATTTTTTCAGAAACTATGTGAGCAAAGTGATGATAGAATGATATTGCTAAAGAATAAGGGCGGGGGTGGGGGGGTGGGTGGGGGGACAAAAGACTTTCAACCTAGAATTCTAATTATATTCCCAGTGAAATGTCCTTCCTATTTAAAGACAAAATAAACACTTTTGATATAAATAAAAACAGAGTATTAATTGTTGGAAGAGCTATTCTGTAAAGATTGTTGAAAGCAGTTCTTTAAGTAGAAAATGTATACCTATGGAAATAAGAACCTATAGAAATAAATGAAGACTGCAAAAATCGAAACATGCATAAATACCATTTTATTGAATTTTAAATTTATTTAAACATGATTGAGTACATTGAATGGAAAATAATATCTAAAATAAAATTGACAACAAGATAACCCATAAAATATAAAATACAGGTATCAGGTAAAGAGAACTAATCTGCTTTTTGTAACAAAAATTCAGGATAAGGCTAAGGAAGGGAATTGCTTTCCAACAATGAAGATAATTATAACATGCAAATTATTCTCAGAAAACCTTAGTGGTCTGAAAGAGCAGAAAAAACATGGAAATTTGTACACCTAAATTCACCTCAGAGGGTATGAAGAAGACCATGATAAGATCTGCAAATAATAAAAATCTTAGTGTTATGAACTTCTGAAACCAACCCTCTAAGCTCCTTTCTAGAACAAAGGCTGTGGATTTTCTTAGAATCAAAAATAAGTAAACTGAAACAAGGACAAATGAAAGAGACAGTACAGACAAAAGTGGAAAAGAAAAGCAGTGGAGGCAAATTTCAAAAAGTGGAAAGAAACATGTTTTACCACTTCACAAAAGAAAAGAAGAGAGAACTGCTGAATTATACAGGGTGGACAATTACTTTGGTAGACCTTTCCCTACTGAAAGAACAAAAATTTTATATATCTTACAAATGAGCATCAATAAAGAACTGTGTCTAATTCCATTCAACTTTACTGTAGGTTATAAGAATCAGCTAATGCTCCTAAGAAAATGAAGGCATACTAGAAACACACATCTGCAAAACAAGTAAAACTGATGCTTTAATATTTTAAATAAGCTGAAAGAATTTAAGAAAATCTAAAGTACATATACTTTTTAAACTTTTTAAAATATGAATTAGTATAGATATTAATATTATGTCAACAAAATATAATAAAATTAGTGTTATTTCAAATAAATTTACCATTGTTATCTTATTATTCCTAAAATAAATTTAAGATTACTTAAAGTGTGGAGTGAAAGAACTCATTACAAACCTGGGAAATAGAAGCAAAATGGTCAGCAGTTATGTAATGAGGTACTATTATGTGATTCTCAGGGTAATGGCGGAGATGGAAGAGAAGCAGTTGGTACTGAGTTTTAACATTGTCCCTAATGGGAAAGCAATGAATAAAGGACCTCTTTTCAAACAAGTAAGATTAAGACTACTAAAGCTACTGTTATTATTATTGTAGGACTTCCAGATTCTTTACCACTTTACCACTTTACCAGGTGGTAAAGAATCCACCTGCCAATGCAGGGGATGCAAGAGTTGAGGGTTCAATCTCTGGGTAGAAATAGCAATGGAATTGTCAATCTACTCCAGTATTCTTGGAAAATTCCATGTACAGAGGAACCTGACAGGCTACAGTCCACGGGAACGCAAAGAGTTAGATGCGACTGATCACATTATTGAGGTATTAATAATAATACAAAGGTAACAAAATTTTAAAAATCAAAAAATCTTCATAGAAAGAAAATAAAAATCAATGATATAGATATGTGTTTTTATGTAGCATGTATGTGTGTGTGTGCATGAGCACAGGCATGTAGAGAAAAAGAGATCACTTATTAAGATTTTTATTATTATCTCAGGTAGAAAAGGAATATCTTTGCATAGGATGGAAATTTATATATTAGAAGACTAAATGCCTTCTGCAAAATATCATTTGCCTAAATGTGAACTTAACCAAAATAACATGAATTATGTTTCTCCTATCAGCTGACAATATCCAACTGTTTGATGACATATTTTCTTGAAAGTCCTTTGGGAATATAAGCACTTGCATAAATTATTGGTGTGAAATAAAATAATATGAGGCTAGTGTCTGGCTGAATGGATAAAAAAACAAGACCCATATATATGCTGTCTTCAAGAAACCCACTTCAGACCTAAACACACATATAGACTGAAAGTGAGAGGATGGAAAAATATATTTCATGCAAATGGGAAGGAAAAGAAGGCTGGAGTAGCAATCCTCATATCAGAAAAAATAGACCTTAAAATAAAGAAGATTATAAGAGATAAGGAAGGACACTACCTAATGATCCAAGGATCAATCCAAGAGGAAGACATAACAATTGTTAATATCTACACACCCAAAAAAGGGACACCTCAATACATGACAAACACACTAACAGAAACAAAAGGAAAAATTAACAGTAACACAAAAATACTAAGAGACTTTAACACCCCAATCACACCAATGGACAGATCATCAAAACAGAAAATTAATAAGGAGACACATCTTAAATGACACATTAAATAAAATGAGTCTCATTGATATCTTCAGGACTTTCTATCCAAATGCAGAAGAATACACCTTCTTCTCAAGGGCACATGGAACATTCTCCAGGATAGACCACATCTTGGGTCACAAATCAAACCTCAGTAAATTTTAAAAAGTTGAAATCATGTCAAGAATCTTCTCTGACCACAACAATATGAGACTAGATATTAATTAAAAGAAAAAAAACTATAAGAAACACAAACACATGGAGATTAAACAGCACATTTCTAAATAACCATCAGGTTACTGAAGAAATCAAAAGAGAAATAAAAAAAATTTCTAGAACCAAATGACAATGAAAACATGACAACTCAAAACCTTTGGGATGCAGTAAAAGCAGTCCTAAAAGGGAAGTTTATAGCAATACAATCCTACCTCAAGAAACAAGAAAAACATCAAATTGAAAACCTAACTTTACACCCAAAACAACTGGAAAATGTACAACAACAACAAAAACAAAAATAAAATTAGCAGAAGGAAAGTAATCATAAATATCTGAGCAGAAATAAATGAAAAAGAAATGAAAGAAACCATAGTAAAGATTAATAAAATTAAAAGCTAGTTCTTTGAGAAGATAAACAAAATTGACAAGCCTTTAGCCAGATTCATCAAGAAAAAAAAAAGAGAGAGAGAAGAATCAAATGTATAAAATTAGAAATGAAAAAGGAGAGGTTACAACAGACAATGCAGAAATACAAAGGATTATGAGACTATTATGAACAACCATATGGCAATAAAATGGATAACCTGGAAGAAATGAACAAATTCTTAGAAAAGCTCAATCTTTCAAGACTGAACCAGGAAGAAACAAAAATTGTGAATAACACAATTACAAGCACTGAAACTGAATCTGTGACCAAAAATCTCCCATAAAACAAAAGCCCAGGACCAGATGCTTCACAGGAGAATTCTCTCAGATATTTAGAGAAGAGCTAATGCCTATCCTTCTAAAACTCTTTCAAAAAATTTCGGAGGAAGGAACACTTCCAAACTCATTCTACAAGGCCACAATCTCCCTGATACCAAAACCAGACAAAGATAACACACAAAAAGAAAACTACAGGCCAATATACCTGATGAACATAGATGCAAAAATCCTCAACAAGATTTTAGCAGACAGAATTCAGCAACATATAAAAAAGCTCACACACCATAATCAAGTTAGGTTTATTCCAGGGATGCAGGGATTCTTCAATATATGCAAATCAATCAATGTGATACACCATATTAACAAAGATGAGGAGAAAAACCATATGATTATCTCAATATATGCAGAAAAAGACTTTGCAAGATTCAGCACCCATTTATGATTATAACTCTTCAAAATATGGGCATAGAAGGAACCTACCTCAATAGAGTAAAGGCCATATGTAATAAGCCTACAGCAAACATTATCCTCAATGGTGAAAAACTGAAAGCATTTCCCCAAAGATCAAGAACAAGACAAGTCCATTTCCACCACTATTATTCAACATAATTCTGGAAGTCCTAGCTACAGCAATCAGAGAAGAAAAAGAAATAAATGGAACCCAGATCAGAAAAGAAGTAAAGCTCTCACTCTGCAGATGAAATGATACTGTACACAGAAAACCCTAAAGATAGTATCAGAAAATTACTAGAGCTAATCAGTCAATTTAGCAAAGATGCAGGATACAAAATCAATACAGAAATCACTTTCATTTCTATATACTAACAATAAAAAATCAGAAAGAGAAACTAAGGAATCAATCCCATTCACCACTGCAACAAAAAGAATGAAATATCTAAAAATAAACTTACCTAAGGAGACTGGGGTCGCAAAGAGTTGGACACGACTGAGCGACTGAACTGAACTGAACTGAACTGAACTGAAAGAAACCAAAGAACTGTACATAGAAAATTATAAGACACTAATGAAAGAAATCAAAGATGACATAAACAGATGGAGAGATATTCCATGTTCCTGGGTGCCGGGGTCCAGCCCCAGTGGATCCAGGGTAATTCCAAGGGTGGACAGAGTAGGCGAGGAGAGATTTATTTAATCAGAAATATAAGATTAGATTAGGAAAAAGTAGTGTGGTAGGAAAATGAGTGGAGAAAAGAGGCTGATTAACTTGGTTTACGTGGAAAAGCAATAAAGTTCCAGACAAGGAACTTGCACCGTCCACGTTGGGCCACAGGCGCCCACTTGAATAGCAGAGGGTGCCCTGCCTTGGGCTCCCTCTCGCATGGGTCTCAGAAGCACTGGCAAGTAAGTAGATTCAGTGAGCCTCTGCGTTCCAAGGGATCAGCCTGAAAAGGAGAGGGAGGGAGAGGGAGCAAGAGAAAGAATCGACTCGGGGGAGGCCAGGCTTGTGCAAAAACCCCTCCAACTTTATTATTATTATTTTTTTATTTTTTTTATTTTTTTTTTATTTACTTTCTGCCTTCTGGCTTTTATTTTATTTATTTTTATTTTATTTTATTTTTTTTAATTTTAAAATCTTTAATTCTTACATGTGTTCCCAAACATGAACCCCCCTCCCACCTCCCTCCCCATAACATCTCTGTGGGTCATCCCCATGCACCAGCCCCAAGCATGCTGTATCCTGCGTCAGACATAGACTGGCGATTCAATTCTTACATGATAGTATACATGATAGAATGCCATTCTCCCAAATCATCCCACCCTCTCCCTCTCCCTCTGAGTCCAAAAGTCCGTTATACACAGCTGTGTCTTTTTTCCTGTCTTGCATACAGGGTCGTCATTGCCATCTTTCTAAATTCCATATATATGTGTTAGTATACTGTATTGGTGTTTTTCTTTCTGGCTTACTTCACTCTGTATAATCGGCTCCAATTTCATCCATCTCATCAGAACTGAATCAAATGAATTCTTTTTAACAGCTGAGTAATACTCCATTGTGTATATGTACCACAGCTTTCTTATCCATTCATCCGCTGATGGACATCTAGGTTGTTTCCACGTCCTGGCTATTATAAACAGTGCTGCGATGAACATTGGGGTACATGTGTCTCTTTCAATTCTGGTTTCCTTGTGTTTATATACCCTAAATTTTACATAATGGAAGATACAGAGTCATGCAGGGGCACCAGTCCTGACCCTTTCTGTATATCTTTCCCTATACAGAAGGTCTCAGGTGATTTACACTATCTTCTGGCCAAGAGGCTTGTTAACACTTTTGGCTCCCTTCCTTAATGAATGTTAATCTCGTTTCCCCTGAAGTGTTTTTCTTTAATCTGCAGTTCCTAAAAGCACTAAAGTTACATCTCTATAGAACAAAGGCACAGTGGGTTATAACAGGGAAGATACTTAACTCAAAGATCTAATGTTGCTACTTGTTTTTCCTATATACCAACTATCAGTTCAGTTCAGTTCAGTTCAATCACTCAGTCATGTCCAACTCTTTGCGACCCCATGAATCGCAGCACACCAGGCCTCCCTGTCCATCACCAGCTCCCGGAGTTCACTCAGACTCATGTCCATCGAGTCCGTGATGCCTTCCAGCCATTTCATCCTCGGTCGTCCCTTTCTCCTCCAGCCCCCAATCCTTCCCAGCATCAGAGTCTTTTCCAATGAGTCAACTCTTAACACGAGGTGGCCAAGGTACTGGAGCTTCAGCTTTAGCATCATTCTTTCCAAAGAAATCCCAGGGTTGATCTCCTTCAGAATGGACTGGTTGGATCTCCTTGCAGTCCAAGAGACCCTCAAGGGTCTTCTCCAACACCACAGTTCAAAGGCATCAATTCTTCGGCACTCAGCCTTCTTCACAGTGCAACTCTCACATCCATAGATGACCACAGGAAAAACCATAGCCTTAACTAGACAGACCTTAGTCAGCAAAGCAATGTCTCTGCTTTTGAATATACTATCTAGGTTGGTCATAACTTTTCTTCCAAGGAGTAAGCATCTTTTAATTTCATGGCGGCAATCACCATCTGCAGTGATTTTGGAGCCCCCCAAAATAAAGTCTGACACTGTTTCCACTGTTTCCCCATCTATTTCCCATGAAGTGATGCGACCAGATGCCATGATCTTCGTTTTCTGAACGTTGAGCTTTAAGCCAACTTTTTCACTCTTCTCTTTCACTTTCATCAAGAGGCTTTTTAGCTCCTTTTCACTTTCTGCCATAAGGGTGGTGTCATCTGCATATCTGAGGTTATTGATAATTCTCCCGGCAATCTTGATTCCAGCTTGTGCTTCTTCCAGTCCAGCGTTTCTCATGATGTAATCTGCATAGAAGTTAAATAAGCAGGGTGACAATATAAAGCCTTGACATACTCCTTTTCCTATTTGGAACCAGTCTGTTGTTCCATGTCCAGTTCTAACTCCTGCTTCCTGACTTGCATACAGATTTCTCAAGAGGCAGGTCAGGTGGTCTGGTATTCCTATCTCTCTAAGAATTTTCTTCAGTTTATTGTGATCCACACAGTCAAAGGCTTGGGCATAGTCAATAAAGCAGAAATAGATGTTTTTCTGGAACTCTCTTGCTTTTTCCATGATCCAGCAGATGTTGGCAATTTGATCTCTGGTTCCTCTGCCTTTTCTAAAACCAGCTTGAACATCAGGGAGTTCACGGTTCACGAATTGCTGAAGCCTGGCTTGGAGAATTTTGAGCATTACTTTACTAGCATGTGAGATGAGTGCAATTGTGTGGTAGTCTGAGCATTCTTTGGCATTGCCTTTCTTTGGGATTGGAATGAAAGCTGACTTTTTTCCAGTCCTGTGGCCACTGCTGAGTTTTCCAAATTTGCTGGCATATTGAGTGCTGCACTTTCACAGCATCATCTTTCAGGATTTGAAACAGCTCAACTGGAATTCCATCACCTCCACTAGCTTTGTTTGTAGTAATGCTTTCTAAGGCCCACTTGACTTCACATTCCAGGATGTCTGGCTCTAGATTAGTGATCACATCATCATGGTTATCTGGGTCGTGAAGATCTTTTTTGTGCAGTTCTTCCGTGTATCAACAAATAAAAGATATGAAAATTTGGCAGCAAGTATTGGCTCAACAATGAAATGCTTAATCAGTTTTATTCTAATGATCTTAACACCTTGGAAGCCCCTGCATTCCTAGGATGTTTTAAGCTTTCTGTGCCTCTTGTGGTTGGGAGACTGTAAACAATTCACAAGCTGTAAAATTCCAGGGGAACATTTTAGGCAAGCTAGAGAGTTATCAGAGGGGGTTTGAACTGAAACATCCCTTTCAAATGCCGAAGACTAAAGCCCTGAGTTAATTTTTTCCAGAGTGTGTCAGAAGAGTGGAAAAGCACAGTACAATAAGGCAGGCAGATTCTGGTTTTTGGGGTACATGCTCAGGAAATTCCAGGGGGAAACCCTGAGGCCTGACTAGCCTTGCCCATCAGGCCTCTCCGCATGACCCTGTCATGGGTGGGATCCTCATGCTGGCTCCTGGCACCTGGGTAGGAAGAATCAAAATTGTGAAAATGACTATACTACCAAATGCAGTCTAAAGATTCAATGTAATCTCTATCAAAATACTAATGGCATTTTTCACAGAACTAGAACTAAAAAATTCACAATTCTTTTGAAACACAAAAGACCTTGAATAGCCAAAGGAGTCTTGACGAAGAAGAATGGAGCTGGAGGAACAAACCTTCCTGATTTCAGATTATACTTCAAAGCTACAGTCATCAAGACAGTATGGTACTGGCACAAAAACAGACATATAGACCAATGTAATAAGATATAAAGCCCAGAAATAAACCCATGCACCTTTGGGAAACTTATTTTTAACAAAGGAGGCAAGAATATACAATATGTCAAAGACAGCCTCTTCAATAAATGGTGCTAGAAAAATTGGATAGCTACATGTAAAAGAATGAAATTAGAACACTTCCTAACACCATACACAAAGATAAACTCAAAATGGATTAAAGACCTAAATATGAGACCAGAAGCTATAAAACTCTTAGAGGAAAACATAAGCAGAATAGTTGATGACATAAATCAAAGCAAGATCCTCTATGACAGAGTAATGGAAATAAAAACAAAAGTAAACTAGTGGGACCTAATTAAACTTAAAAGCTATTGCACAGCAAAGGAAACACTAAGCAAGGTGAAAAGACAACCCTCAGAATGGGAGAAAAATACGGCAAATGAAATAACTGACAAAGGATTAATTTCCAAAATATACAACTAGCTCATACAACTCAATGCCAGAAAAACAAGCAGCCCAATCAAAGAGTGGGAAAAAGACCTAAGCAGAAATTTATCCAAAGAAGACATACAGATGGCTAACAAACACATGAAAAGATGCTCAACATCGCTCAGTATTAGAGAAATGCCAATCAAAAGTACCATGAGATATCACCTGACACCAGTCAGAATGGTCATCGTCGAAAAATCTACAAACAACAAATGCTGGAGAGGGTGGGAGAAAAGGGAGTGCTCTTGCTCTGTTGGTGGGAATGTAAATGGAAATAGCCATTATGAAAGATGTTATGGAGATTCCTTTAAAAACTAGGAATAAAACCACTATATGACCCAGCAATCCCACTCCTAGGCATATACCCTGAGGAAACTAAATTTGAAAAAGACACATGTACCCCGTTGTTCATTGCAGCACTCCTTACAATAGCTAGAACATGGAAGAAACCAAGATGTCCATTGACAGATGAATGAATAAAGAAGTTGTGCTAGATATACACAATGGAATATTACTCAGCCATAAAAGGAACGACTTTGAGTCAGTTCTAATGAGGAGGATGAACCTAGAACCCATTATACAGAGTGAAGTAAGTCAGAAAGAGTAAGATAAATATATTCTAACGCATATGTACAGAATCTAGAAAAATGATACTGAAGAATTACTTACAGGGCAGCAATGGAGAAATAGACATAGAGAATAGACTTGTGGACATGGGGAGAAGGGAGGAGAGGGTGAGATGTGTGGAAAGAGTAACATGGAAACTTACATTACCGTATGTAAAATAGATAGCCAACAGGAATTTGGTCTATGGCTCAGGAAACTAAAACAGGGGCTCAGTATGAACCTAGAGGGGTGGGGTCGGGAGGGAGATAGGAGGGAAGTTCAAAAGGGAGGGGATATATATATATATATATATATATATATATATATATATATATATGACTAATTCATGTTGAAGATTGACAGAAAATGACAAAATTCTGTAAAGCAATCATCCTTCAATAAAAAATAATTTATTAAAAAAATTAAAAACCAAAATAATATAAGGCCAGTTTTGGCATGAAGATGTAGAGATCCAGAAAGACATCATTCTTTCCCCTTCTGTGAATTAATCGCTTTCCTTAGTTCATTAAAGAAGGAAGATTCTAAGGCAAGGCATCAAATAAAAGGATAAAACATGATGAGACTGAACTTTTGAGTTCCAAATGACTGATACAAACTTTTTACACAGGTCAGAAGATGACATGCAACTGAGAAGGAAAATAGGAAATATGTTTACAATAATTTTTTTTCTCTTTTGTTTATTTTTTGAGAGGAAAAAAATTAACCTAGAAGCAACAGCTGGAATTAAAAAGAGCATTGATTTCTCCAAAGGTGAAAAAGTACACTGATTTAAGCTAATCTACAGGAAAAATTTCCAGAAAATAAAAATACTTAATTAATACTTAATACTTAATTTTAATTGATTATCAGATAAATAACCTATATTTTATACGTATGTTCCATATAGTATTTGGAGCATTTTATATTAAATAATTATTCATTTTTTTGCCAAATACCAAATTTATCTGTTTATCCTACATTTTATTTGTCAGCACTCTTTAGAGTGAACATGTTTAATTCCACAATAAACTTATACAACTAATTTATTTAGAGTATAATTTGTCATTCAGCATCTCAGAAAGTAAATTCTAAAAATAAAGTATGTTGAGAACAAAAATTATTCAAAAGAGAGATGATACACATGGTGTTTTGTTTCAGTTTTTTTTTTCCATTTCTTCTCAGAGTCATGAGTATATTTTTCTATATTACTTTATAATCCTATCTGTTCTTTAAAAGATAAAGATGTTATAAATATATTTAGTTGGATTAGTATATGATACAACTATCACAGATTGCTAGAGAACTGGGGAATCATGACAAATTTAGCTGTTTGGCCATGTGCAGAAGTAGAGAATCAAGCTGATAGATGGAAAGAAAGCAGCTGCTAGCTATAGTTCATTTATCAATTATATTCATTTTTCTTAGTGGCATAATGAATATCCAGGGAATACCTAATGCCAAGAATGGAAAATAAATAAAGCAGATGAAGTGTAATGTGGAACAAAAGGATTTAGAGAAATCAAGTACAACCTGAAGAAATAATTCTCTATTTTGACCCTCATAATCAACCCCTGGTGAAATAGAGGATTAGCTAGAGTGAGTATGCACACTCTGCCTGGTAATTGGCTGCTGCAGACATTCCGGAGATAAATTGTGTTTCAGCCAGATGTCATCTTTATAATATATTCAACAAGACATATTTATGATAATTTTAATTGGTTTAAAGAAAGAAACAAATCTAAACTATAACTCTTTTTGGCGCTTCATTGCTAAACATGCCCCTTTTTCACCCTCTTTCTCTGTATCCCCTCTTTCTCCTCTTACTCCTCCAGATATTCACCAAATATGGTACTTGGAAATAGAGGTTGTTACAGCTTGTCATTAACTCTAGCCAGTAAGTGACTCAAACATCACTATGAAAAAATATAATTAAACACATATCTTTACCCACATGTTCACTGCAAAATTATCCATAGTAACCAAGATATGGAGACAACTGAATTGTCTTTTAAAAAATGAATGGGTAAGGAAAACAGGGCATACATACACAGTAGAATATCTTCAGTGTTAAAAAAACAGGAGGAATCCTGCTGCTTATAGCAACATGGATAAACCTGAAGACCATTGCATTAAAAGAGGTTATACTGGCACATAGTTCATGGTCTTACTTACATGCAAAATCTAAAAATATCAAACTAATAGTAGCAGAAAGAGTGGTGTTATTAGGATCAATGCTGGAGCTTGATAGAAATGGAAAATACTGGCCAAAGGATACATGCTTTCAGCTATAGATGAATAAGTTCTGGAAATAATTTCTAGTTGTGGTAATTATAACTGATAACAACATATTGTATACTCAAAATTTGCTAAGGCAGTAAATCTCAAGTGTTCTCATCCCTTCCCCATTCACACACAATGATAACTGTGAGGTGATATGTTGATCATAACAAATCTACATAGATTACATTTATGGTTGTCTTGTTCTTTTTTCAACTTTTTATTTTCATTTTATTTATTTATTTATTTTTGGTTGCCCTGGGTCTTTGTTGCTGCTCAAGGGCTTTCTCTAGTTACAGCAATTGAGGGATAGTCTTTGCTGCAGTGCATGGGATTCTCATTGCGGTGGCTTCTCCTGTTGCAGAGCATGGTCCCCAGAGCACACAGGCTTCGGTAGTTGCAGCTTGCACACTCTAAAGTGTGTGCTCAATAGTTGTGGTGCATAAGCTTAGTTACCCTGATGCATGTGGGATCTTCCTGGACCAGGGATCAAACCCATACCCCCTGCATTGGCAGGTGGATTCTTAACAACAGGACAACCAGGGAAGTCTGTATGTTTGCTTGGCTCTGAATACAATTTTCAATCTAATAGACAAGTAAATTGTAAGCAAATGTAATGATTAGTTCATTAAAAATTGAAACAATGACTCAGATGGTTAAGAGTCTGCCTGCAATAGAAAAAAAAAAAAAAATGAGGTTCAATTCCTGGTTTTGGAAGATCACCTGGAGAAGGGAATGATTACCCATTCCAGTATTCTTGCCTGGAGAATTCCATGGACAGAGGAACCTGGCAGGGTACAGTCCCTGTTGTGGCAAAGAGTTGGAAATGGCTGAGCAACTAACACTTTCAAAGCTTCATTAAAAGTTTTAATTAAAAAAAAAAATACTCAATGGCTTAAGAGTTAGTGAAATATGTCAAAAGTTTAGAGTCCTATGCACCACTTAAAAAAAAAAAAAAAAAAGTTTGTCCTAACAGATCTTTCTTGAGGTAATCAAAAAGAAGCTCCATAAGTCTGCTCTCAGAGTTCCAGAGACTTTGACTGTGTGGATCACAACAAACTGTGGGAAATTCTTAAAGAGATGGAAATGCCAGACCCCGTTACCTATCTCCTGAGAAACCTGTGTGTAGGTCAAGAAGCAACAGTTAGAAGCTGACATAGAATAATGGATTGATTCAAAGTTGAGAAAGGAGTATGTCAAGGCTGTATATTGTCACCCTGCCTGTTTAACTTATATACAGAGTACATCATGTGAAATTCCAGGCTGGGTGAATCACCAGCTAGAATCAAGATTGCTGGGAGAAATATAAAGAATCTCAGTTATGCAGATGACACCACCCTAATGGCAAAAACTGAAGAGTAACTAAAGAGCCTCTTGATGAAGTTGAAAGAGAAGAGTGAAAAAGTTGGCTTAAAACTCAACATTCAGAAAACTAAGATCATTTGTCAGTTCATGGCAAATAGATGGGGAAACAATGGAAACAGAGAGAGACTTTATGTTTTGGGCCTTCAAAATCACTGCAGATGGTGACTGCAGCCATGAAATTAAAAGATACTTGCTCCTTGGAAGAAAAGCTATGACCAAACTAGACAGCATATTAAAACAGAGACATTACTTTGGCCAACAACGTCTGTCTAGTCAAAGCTATGTTTTTTCCAGTAGTCATGTATGGATGTGAGAGTTAGGCCACAAAGTAAGCTGAGCACCCAAGAAGTGATACTTTTGAATTGTGGTGCTGGAGAAGACTCTTGAGAGTCCCTTGGACTACAAAGAGATCAAACCAATCAATCCTGAAGAAACCTAACCCTAAATAATCAATGGAAGGACTAATGTGGAAGTTGAAACTCCAGTACTTTAGCCACTTGATGTGAAGAGCCAACTCATTGGAAAAGATCCTGATGCTGGGAAAGACAGGGAAGAAGAGGATGATTTATATCCTGCAATCTATATTTGCTTATGTGTCAGGAGTTTATCTTTTGATTCTTTGGGATTATCTTATGTAGAACACCTTGTCATTTGAGTTTAAAGCCGGTTTATTTCTTCCTTCTTAAACTGTATACATCTTATTTCTTTTTATTTTGTTATTGCACTAACTAGAACTCACTGTATGAAGTTGAAAAGGTCATTATTGACCTTGGTCTTAGAATGGAAATATCCAATTCCTTATCAATTGGCACCAGGCTAACATAAGACTATGTCATTTCATAGAGTGTTTCTGTGATGTATTCAGTTTTTAGTTCCATTTTACAAGCAAGATGATTAAAACTACAAAAATAAGCATTAAATTATTTGTTTAAATCATATCATTTGGTCATATATACAAACAATATTAATATCTTATTAATGATAAATCAGTTTTCTGAAACATCATTCTGCATTATTTTTACTGTTTTAAAACAATACAAACCAACAACAACAACAACAAAAAAAACTAGCAAAAGTGGTTAAAATTGATTTATTAGTATTCATCCCATGTAATACATACTTAATGATATTCAGGTGTCTGGCTGGATCAAGTGTACTGATAGTTTGGAGTCAATATTTGTTCTGATTTAGCAAACACATGTTCCCTACTGGACTGTTTGTTAAGCATGTCTCTCTAAATACTCTTTAGTCATCAAAAATTATTCTTAGCATGAAAGTGAAAGTCACTCAATCTTGTCCAACTCGTTGTGACCCCATTGATTGTAGTTCATGGAAATCTCCAGGCCAGAATACTGGGGTGTGTAGCCTTTCCCTTACTCCAAGGGATCTTCCCAACCCAGGGATCGAACCCAGATCTCCCACATTGCAGGCAGATTCTTTACCAGCTGGGCTCAAGGGAAGCCCAAGAATACCGGAGTGGGTGGCTTATCCTTTCTCCAGTGGATCCTCCCAACCCATGAATGGAACCAGGGTCTCCTGTATTGAAGTTGGATTCCTTACCAACTGAGCTATCACAGAATAAAAATAAATAAATAAATAAATTTATAAATACAATGTATGATGAAATCCTAATTTAAGACTATATCAGAAAACAGTGTAATCAAGATGTTAGCCACAGTATTAAAATTACCAATAATACCTTATTTCTCATAATGTTTAATTAAATTATATTTTCCCACAAAGACAAATTATGAAAGTAGAGTTATATAAACACTTTGGGTTCCTTTTACTGTTTAGTGAAATTGAAAGTGAAAGTCACTCACTCGTGCCCAATTCTTTGAATACCCATGAACTATACCGTGCATGGAATTTTCCAGACCAGAACACTGGAGTGGGTAGCCTTTTCCTTCTCCAGGGATCTTTCCAACCCAGAATCGAATCCAGGTCTTCTGCATTGCAGGCGGATTCTTTACCAGCTGAGGCACAAGGGAAGCCCAAGAATACTGTAGTGGGTAGGCTATCCCTTCTCCAGCGGATATTCTTGACCCAGGAATGAAACAGGGGTCATCTGCATTGCAGGCAGATTCTTTACCAACTGAGCTGTCAGACAAGCCCTGATGGTAAGTTTTTATTTTTATTATTTATTTATTTAAAGAGTTGGACACGACTGAGTGACTGAACTGAACTGAACTGAATTTATTTTAATTGGAGGCTAATTACTTTAAAATATTGTGGTGGTTTTTGCCATACAGTCACATGAATCAGCCATGGGTGTACATGTGTTCCCCATCCTGACCCTCCCTCACAGCTCCCTTCCTATCCCATCCCTCAGGGTCATCCCAGTGCACCAGCTCTGAGCACCCTATATCATGCATCAAACCTGGACTGGCAATCTATTTCACATATGATAATATACATGTTTCAATGCTATTCTCTCAAATCATCCCACCCTTTCCTTCTCCCACAGAGTCCAAAAGTCTGTTCTTTACATATGTGTCTCTTTTGCTATCTCACATATAGGGTCATTGTTACCATCTTTCTAAATTTCATATATATGCATTAATATAATGTAATGGTGTTTTTCTTTTTGACTTACTTTGCTCTGTATAATAGGCTCCAGTTTTATCCACCTCATTTGAACTGATTCAAATGCATTCATTTTAATAGCTGAGTAATATTCCATTATATATATGTACTACAGCTTTCTTATCCATTCATCTGCTGATGGACATCTAGGTTGCTTCTATGTCCTGGTTATTGTAAACAGTGCTGTGATGACTATTGGAGTGCACATGTCTCTTTCAATTCTTGTTTCCTCAGTGTGTATGCCCAGTAGTGGGATTGCTGGGTCATATGGCAGTTCTATTTCCAGTTTTTTAAGGAATCTCCACACTGTTTTCCATAGTGGCTGTACTAGTTTGCATTCCTACCAACAGTGTAAGAGGGTTCCTTTTTCTCTACACCCTTTCAGCATTTACTGTTTGTGGACTTTTTGATAGCAGCCATTCTGACCAGCGTGGGATGGTACCGCATTGTGGTTTTGATTTGCATTTCTCTGATAATGAGTGATGTTGAGAATCTTTTCATTTGTTTGTTAGCCATCTGTACCAAACCAAACCAAAGAGGAGGAGATAGGGAGTCTACCTGAAAAATAATTTGGAAAAATGATAGTAAAAATGATCCAAAATTTTGAAAAAAAAAAATGGAGTTACAGATAAATGATCTGGAGAAAAGGATTGAGAAGATGCAAGAAAAGTTTAACAAGGACCTAGAAGAAATAAAAAAGAGTCAATCAATAATGAATAATGCAATAACTGAGATCAAAAGCACTCTGGAGGGAATCAACAGTAGAATAACTGGGGCAGAAGATAGGATAAGTGAAGTGGAAGATAGAATGGTGGAAATAAATGAAGCAGAGAGGAAAAAAGAAAAAAGAATTAAAAGAAATGAGGACAACCTCAGAGACCTCTGGAACAATGTTAAATGCCCCAACATTTGAATCATAGAAGTTCCCGAAGAAGAAGACAAAAAGAAAGGCCATGAGAAAATACTTGAGGAGATAATAGTTAAAAACTTTCCTAAATTGGGGAAGGAAATAGCCACCCAAGTCCAAGAAACCCAGAAAGTCCCAAACAGGATAAACCCAAGGTGAAACACCCCAAGACACATATTAATCAAATTAACAAAGATCAAACACAAAGAACAAATATTAAAAGCAGCAAGGGAAAAATAACAAATAACTTACAAGGGGATTCCCATAAGGATAACAGCTGATCTTTCAATAGAAACTCTTCAAGCCAAAAGGGAATGGCAGGACATACTTAAAGTGATAAAAGAGAAAAACCTACAACCCAGATTACTGTTCCCAGCAAGGATTTCATTCAAATATGAAGGAGAAATCAAAAGCTTTACAGACAAGCAAAAGCTCAGAGAATTCTGCACCACCAAACCAGCTCTTCAACAAATGCTAAAGGTAAGTTTTCAATTTAAGTTTCTTTTACTGGGTTTGTTTTACTTTTTACCAATTTAAGATTACTTTTCATGATAATTTGTAGAATGATGCATTATAAATAAGGAGTATATTGCTTTATGTTTCTAATGCAATACTTTGTATTACTTAAGAAGCATGCAGAGAAATAAACTATCTTCTCTTGCTTTCAGAATTTACACATAAAAAATAAAAGATAGTGTTATAAATCATATGTCAAAGGATATTAGATAATGAAACTTAGAGGCAAATGACATTAGGCATTTTGTTCCAACAGCATGTGCTCACTTAGGTCCTCGTCAGTTGATTTTTAAGTAGGAAATGGAAATCTAGGGCACACATCCCCCATTCTGAGGGCTCATCAGAGTCATTATGCAGCTGCTGCCCATATGAGAGAAAAATCCTTCCTGGAATTACTTGAGATTGGCAACAGTTGGTATGATTAAGGAAGAATCAATTTTCCTGTGAGCTCTCCACATAAACCTCTGTAAAATACTCTACCATCAGCTTAAAATGTGAATTCAGAAAGCATTTGTTTCTAAATGATATAAAAATTATATATACATTTTTTTCTACTTGTGAATTAGATAGAAAATACAAACCTATATTTTCCTACCTAAAATCTACTAATTAGCAATAGCATGATGCAGAAAATTATCTATGGGGTATTTTTTTCAATCTTTTTATTTAATCAAAATGATGGAAATTTATTTATCTCATAATATGAGTTTTTAAAATAGTTTTATCTTTATAAAATTTGTTTTCAGAGTGATTTCAGGAATTTAAGACTGTAGACATTTTCACTTCTTAGGACTGTAAGAGTTCTCTTTAGTAATGGTAGCTTAATGCTCCATGACTATGCTATGTTCTTGTGACTTGTAGATTACTTACATATTTCAAAACTTTTCCAGGAATTCTATGAAGATAATTTGCACAATTAGAAAATACATGTGTAACCCTTTAGACAAAAATACTTTTGAATCTCATATGGTTTCTCTTTCTCTAATACATAAAATATGTTTCTATACAAGTTTATCTTTTGATATGATATTGCATTATGCAATATTTTATTTTGCATAAATATATTTGTGAAAATTCTTTAGATTGTATTATCTAGCTTATGTAGACTTTATTGCTTTTTCCTTGCAAGTTTTGATTTATATAGAAAGACTGAATTAATAAAAGAGAAAATAGAGATTTTTTCATTTACTTATAAACATGTGCACAATAATTTAGACTAAAAAAATAATTCCATGCATAATAATTCTACTTCTCTATAAGAAATAGATCTCATCATGACATATTAGCGTGTAGTACAATGGAGAAGAAAAAGAAAGAGATTGAGCAATTAACATGTTACTTTAAAAGATTTAATTATGTATTTTACTTCATTTAAATTTGTGATTCTAATATATTTTGGTGAATGTAGTATAATCTGTAAAAATGCTTAAATACTTACTATTTTTTTATTAAGAAACAGAAAGATTAAATTCATCCCTGCTGGTAATAATATGAATAATAGAAAATTAGTTTAAGTTTAGTCACTCAGTTGTGTTCGACTATTTGTGACCCCATGGACTGTAGCCCACCAAGTTCCTCTGTCCATGGATTTTTTCCAGGCAAAAATATTGGAGTGGGTTGCCATTTCCTTCTAAGCAAGGTATTATTTTAGCTATACTGTACAAAATTTCAGTTCATACTCTTTCGCATACCCAATCTTGAGATAGCACATGTTATTTATAAATATTTAATTATATATAACTGTATACTTAGAATCTCTGTTTTTTTTTTTTTTTTTTTTTTTTTTTTTAGTAAATTAATGTACCAATGACTGTTTAAAGATTCCTTGTCTTCTCATAGAAACACTTTCTTTACTTGGGTTCAGTAAAAGAAAAAAATCCTGTTTTTCCTAACTCAATGATTATTCCTTCATTATTTCAACTTATTTCCTTGGTCTCGAAATGCAATAGTACCTTATTTTCTTCTTTCTCTTCTCTCCCTTTCTCTCTTTCTCTCTCAGTATTATCATTTAGTATTAGAGCTTCCAATAACTTTGATATTTCCATTGTAGTCACAGTACTAATTCCATATTTTATATTAAACTTTATTGAAATATGTAACTTCATGTACACACAGACCTACTGGTCTTATCTCCAACTTTTATCCTATCACAATCTTGTCAAAGATATATAAGTGGATACATTTTCCTTCTCTCAGCTAAATGCTGATATCTGAGATACTGCCTTGACTTCTCTCATCTCATATCCCATTACCAATACATCTGTCAGTTGTATCTTCTTCAAAACATTTCAACAGTCAGAGTACATATGTTTATCTCACTGTTTCAAGCCATGATCATCTCTTGTCTGGAGTGTTGCAGTTTCCCTCTATGTTGTCTTTGCTTCTGCACTTGCCTCTCTTGTTTTCCACTTGGTACACAACAGCAAGAGTAATCCTGTTAAGCTATAAGACAGTTCAAGGCATTAATTTGCTCAAACCCTCTAATGACTTTTCAGTTCTCTCAGAGTGTAAGCCAAAGCCTTCCCAAGGGCTTACACATTCCCTTACCTTTCTTGAGTCATCTCCTGTTAGTCTCCCTTTATATTATTCTGATTGAGATAAACTGAGCTCTTTGCTGTTCCTTTTACTGGGATGGTATGTCCTTGCTTCAAGGCTTTTCACTTAAATATTAGGCTACCAAAAAAATGTTCCCCAAATATAAGTATAACTAACCTCTTTCAGGTTTTTACTTGAGTTTTAACCTCTCAGAGATACCTTTACTAATCATCCTATTGAAAATGAAACAAAAATCTCTTTCCCAGCCCATATATCCCTATGAGCAATTGTAACTTAAGTTTACTTCAAAGCAGTTACTCTTCAACATAGAATGGAGTAGCATTTCTTCATTCATTTATTTTAATCATTTGTTCATGTGTTGGTTTTTATATGTCTCCTCACTAATTTTAAACTCCATACAGCAGGGATATTTGTCTACTTCCTTCACTGTTGTACATTAAGTACCTAAATAGCATTCACTACATAATAGAGGATTATTTAATATTTATTGAATTTAATTAATTATTGTTTTCATTATGTAAAATAATCTAATTATAGAAGTAAAATAAACTTCCACTGCATCCTATCAGAAGACACAAATTACTAACTTTATATATATATATTTTTGCCTATTGAAAATTCTCTGAGAAAAGAACTATCTTAAACATTGATAGGTCTTCACACTGGTCCACAGAACTGAAATCTAATAGATATTAATAAAGTGAACTTGTGGAACCAATTTCAAAGCACATGTTCACAGAGGCAAAGAGTGCTGACTAGATATATAAATGCTACTAAGTACAGGGTTAAAGTAAGTCAATTTAGATGATACCAATATTCAACTTTTCAAGAAGTATATAAAATACACAATTCTACTTTTTCATCAGCCCACAGAGTTGCTTTGACAGAAGTTGAGGACATCAGTCCAGTTCAGTTCAGTTCAGTTCAGTCGCTCAGTCGTGTCTGACTCTTTGCGAACCCATGAACTGCAGAACACCAGGCCTCCCTGTCCATCACCAACTCCTGGAGTTCACTCAGACTCATGTCCATCAAGTCGGTGATGCCATTGAACCATCTCATCCTCTGTCATCCCCTTCTCCTCTTGCCCCCAATCCTCTTAGCATCAGAGTCTTTTCCAATGAGTCAACTCCTTGCATGAGGTGGCCAAAGTACTGGAGTTTCAGCTTTAGCATCAATCCTTCCAATGAACACCCAGGACTGATCTCCTTCAGAATGGACTGGCTGGATCTCCTTGCAGTCCAAGGGACTCTCAAGAGTCTTCTCCAAAACCACAGTTCAAAAGCATCAATTCTTCGGCGCTCCACTTTGTTCACAGTCCAACTCTCACATCCATACATGACCACAGGAAAAACCATAGCCTTGACTAGATGGCCCTTTGTTGGCAAAGCAATGTCTCTGCTTTTGAATATGCTATATAGGTTGGTCATAACTTTTCTTCCAAGGAGTAAGCATCTTTTAATTTCATGGCTGCAATCACCATCTGTAGTGATTTTGGAGCCCCAAAAAATAAAGTCTGACACTGTTTCCACTGTTTCCCCATCTATTTCCCATTAAGTGATGCGACCAGATGCCATGATCTTCGTTTTCTGAATGTTGAGCTTTAAGCCAACTTTTTCATTCTCCACTTTCACTTTTATAAAGAAGCCTTTTAGTTCCTCTTCAATGTCTGCCATAAGGGTGGTGTCATCTGCATATCTGAGGTTATTGATATTTCTCTTGGCAATCTTCATTCCAGCTTGTTCTTCTTTCAGCCCAGTGTTTCTCATGATGTATTCTGCATATAAGTTGACTAATCAGGGTGACAAGATACAGCCTTGACATACTCCTTTCCCTATTTGGAACCAGTCTGTTGTTCCCTGTCCAGTTCTAACTGTTGCTTCCTGACCTGCATATAGGTTTCTCAAGAGGCAGGTCAGGCAGTCTGGTATTCCCATCTCTTTCAGAATTTTCCACAGTTTCTTGTGATCCACCCAGTCAAAGGCTTTGGCATAGTCAATAAAGCAGAAATAGATGTTTTTCTGGAACTCTCCTGCTTTTTTCCATGATCCAGCGGATGTTGGCAATTTGATCTCTTGTTCCTCTGCCTTTTCTAAAACCAGCTTGAACATCAGGAAGTTCACGGTTCACAGATTGCTGAAGCCTGTCTTGGAGAATTCTGAGCATTACTTTACTAGCATGTGAGATAAGTGCAATTGGGCAGCAGTTTGAGCATTCTTTGGCATTGCCTTTCTTTGGAATTGGAATGAAAACTGACATTTTCCAGTCCTGTGGCCACTGCTGAGTTTTCCAAATTTGGTGGCATATTGAGTGCAGCACTTTCACAGCATCATCCCCCTGGTGTTTATACTCATCTACTGTGCAGAGCTGACTCATTGGAAAATACCTTAATGCTAAGAAAAATTGAGGGCAAGAGGAGAAGGGGGCAACAGAGGATGAGATGGTTTGATGCATCACTGACTCAATGGACATAAGTTCAAGTAATCTCAGGGCTTCCCTTTTGGCTCAGCTGTTAAAGAATCTGCCTGCAATGCCAGAGACTGGCTTTAATCCCTGGGTTGGGAAGACTCCCTGGAGTAAGAGAAAGGCTACCCACTCCAGTATTCCAGCCTGGAGAATTCCATGGACTGTATAGTCTATGTGGTCACAAAGAGTCAGACACAACTGAGTGACTTTCACTTTCAGGGAGATAGTGAAGGAAAGGGAAGCCTGGAGTGCTGCAGTTCATGGAGTGTCAAAGAGTCAAACAGTTTAGCGACTGAACAACAATAAAAACTGATGTAGGGATTGGTATGCCAATTAAATAGCCAGATATAGAATGTCACATATATTCACAAATGCGTCTTGTTTCATGCCTAACAATGATACTTATCTCTATTTTCTATTTTCAGCAACAAATCTTCAGGGGAAAGCTTATCTGCCTGCAATGCTAGAGACTGGGTTCGATCTCTGGGTTGGGAAGATCCCCTGGAGAAGAGAAAGGCTACCCATTCTGGCCTGGAGAATTCCGTGGACTATGGTCCATGGGGTCTCAAAGAGTCAGAAAGGGCTGAGCCACTTTCACTGTCTACTTCCATAGTGACCTCTGCCCAAACTGTCAGGTACTATTAACACCAACACAGGTATTGCAAATTGTGTTGAAAACTTTTGCTATTCATGCTTTTACCATCACTGGCTGGTATCACTATCTCTTCTTCTGTAGTCAATATTACCTGCTTCCTTGTGTTTTTTCGGCCTTGCAGCTTAGAAGGTTTCACAGCTGTGGAATATTAATGACCTCTTTTTTTTTTTTTTTTTTTAATGTGCTTGGTTATGCTCAGGTATCTTATAGGTTTATTAAAGTAGATTTTAACATGCTTATTTAAATATTTCACATCCATGATCTAACTCACCAAAACCTGGGTGATAGCAAATGAAAATAAAGGAAATCTAGTACTGTCAAAACTAGAACACCCTCGTTCCACCGGGAAAGTGTATGTGAACAGATGTGTTCTGTTAAGTAGAATTTATTCTTATAATTAAAATTCTTCCTGTAGATTTTAGTCTTAAGAATTATCTGAATCCCATCATTTGCTTATCAAACAGGATTGACTGACCTATTTTAAACTCTTGTAAGAGATACAGACTAGGCCCAACCTGGGTCTTTGTCACAAATTTATAAACTGTGTTTAATGACTCTTCTTTTTTTTTTTTAATTTTTAAATTTTTAGTTTTAGTTTATTTTTCTTTACAATACTGTATTGGTTTTGCCATACATTGACATGAATCCACCACGGGTATACATGTGTTCCCAAACATGAACCCCCCTCCCACCTCCCTCCCCATAACATCTCTCTGGGTCATCCCCCTGCACCAGCCCCAAGCATACTGTATCCTGCATCAGACAGACTGGAGATTCGTTTCTTACATGATAGTATACATGTTTCAATGCCATTCTCCCACATCATCCCACCCTCTCCCTCTCCCTCTGAGTCCAAAAGTCTGCTCTACATATCTGTGTCTCTTTTGCTGTCTTGCATACAGGGTCATCATTGCCATCTTTCTAAATTCTATATATATGTGTTAGTATACTGTATTGGTGTTTTTCTTTCTGGCTTACTTCACTCTGTATAATCGGCTCCAGTTTCATCCATCTCATTAGAACTGATTCAAATGTATTATTTTTAATGGCTGAGTAATACTCCATTGTGTATATGTACCAGAGCTTTCTTATCCATTCATCTGCTGATGGACATATAGGTTGTTTTCATGTCCTGGCTATTATAACAGTGCTGTGATGAACATTGGTGTACATGTGTCTCTTTCAATTCTGGTGTCCTCGGTGTGTATGTCCAGCAGTGGGATTGCTGGATCATAAGGCAGTTCTATTTGCAATTTTTTAAGGAATCTCCACACTGTTCTCCATAGTGGCTATACCAGTTTTCATTTCCACCAACAGTGTAGGAGAGTTCCCTTTTCTCCACACCCTCTCAAGCATTTATTGCTTGCAGACTTTTGGATCGCAGACATTCTGACTGGTGTGAAGTGGTACCTCATTGTGGTTTTGATTTGCATTTCTCTGATAATGAGTGATGTTGAGCATCTTTTCATGTGTTTGTTAGCCATCCGTATGTCTTCTTTGGAGAAATGTCTACTTAGTTCTTTGGCCCATTTTTTGATTGGGTCATTTATTTTTCTGGAATTGAACTGTATAAGTTGCTTGTATATTTTTGAGATTAGTTGTTTGTCAGTTGTTTCATTTGCTATTATTTTCTCCCATTCCTAAGGCTGTCTTTTTACCTTGCTTATAGTTTCCTTTGTTGTGCAGAAGCTTTTAATTTTAATTAGGTCCCATTTGTTTATTTTTGCTTTTATTTCCAGTATTCTGGGAGGTGGATCAGAGAGGATCCTGCTGTGATTTATGTCAGAGAGTGTTTTGCCTATGTTCTCCTCTAGGAGTTTTATAGTTTCTGGTCTTACGTTTAGATCTTTAATCCATTTTGAGTTTGTTTTTGTGTGCGGTGTTAGAAAGTGATCTAGTTTCATTCTTTTACAAGTGGTTGACCAGTTTTCCCAGCACCACTTGTTAAAGAGATTTTCTTTACCCCATTGTATTTTCTTGCCTCCTTGCTCAAAGATAAGGTGTCCATAGGTGTGTGGATTTATCTCTGGGCTTTCTATTTTGTCCCATTGATCTATATTTCTGTCTTTGTGCCAGTACCATACTGTCTTGATGACTATGGCTTTGTAGTAGAGCCTGAAGTCAGGCAAATTGATTCCTCCAGTTCCATTCTTGTTTCTCAAGATTGCTTTGGCTATTCAAGGTTTTTTGTATTTCCATACAAATCTTGAAATTATTTGTTCTAGTTCTGTGAAAAATACTGCTGGTAGCTTGATAGGGATTGCATTGAATTTGTAAATTGCTTTGGGTAGTAGACTCATTTTCACTATATTGATTCTTGTGATCCATGAACATGGTATATTTCTCCATCTATTAGTGTCCTCTTTGATTTCTTTCATCAGTGTTTTATAGTTTTCTATGTATAGGTCTTTAGTTTCTTTAGGTAGATATATTCCTAAATATTTTATTCTTTTTGTTGCAATGGTGAATGGAATTGTTTCCTTAATTTCTTTTTCTACTTTCTCATTATTAGTGTATAGGAATGCAAGGGATTTCTGTGTGTTGAATTTATATCCTGCAACTTTACTATATTCATTGATTAGCTCTAGTAGTTTTCTGGTGGAGTCTTTAGGGTTTTCTATGTAGAGGATCATGTCATCTGCAAACAGTGAGAGTTTTACTTCTTCTTTTCCAATTTGGATTCCTTTTATTTCTTTTTCTGCTCTGATTGCTGTGGCCAAAACTTCCAGAATTATGTTGAATAGTAGCAGTGAAAGTGGGCACCCTTGTCTTGTTCCTGACTTTAGGGGAATACTTTCAATTTTTCACCGTTGAGGATAATGTTTGCTGTGGATTTGTCATATATAGCTTTTATTATGTTGAGATATGTTCCTTCTGTTCCTGCTTTCTGGAGAGTTTTTATCATAAATGGATGTTCTCTGCATCTATTGAGATAATCATATGGCTTTTATTTTTCAATTTGTTAATGTGGTGAATTACATTGATTGATTTGCAGATATTGAAGAATCCTTGCATCCCTGGGATAAAACCCACTTGGTCATGGTGTATGATCTTTTTAATGTGTTGTTGGATTCTGATTGCTGGAATTTTGTTGAGAATTTTTGCATCTATGTTCAGCAGTGATATTGACCTGTAGTTTTCTTTTTTTGTAGAATCTTTGTCAGGTTTTGGTATTAGGGTGATGGTGGCCTCGTAGAATGAGTTTGGAAGTTTACCTTCCTCTGCAATTTTCTGGAAGAGTTTGAGTAGGATAGGTGTTAGCTCTTCTCTAAATTCTTGGTAGAATTCAGCTGTGAAGCTGTCTGGACCTGGGCTTTTGGTTGCTGGAAGATTTCTGATTACAGTTTCAATTTCCGTGCTTGTGATGGGTCTGTTAAGATTTTCTACTTCTTCCTGGTTCAGTTTTAGAAAGTTGTAATTTTCTAAGAATTTGTCCATTTCTTCCATGTTGTCCATTTTATTGGCATATAATTGCTGACAGTAGTCTCTTATGATCCTTTGTATTTCTGTGTTGTCTGTTGTGATCTCTCCATTTTCATCTCTAATTTTATTGATTTGATTTTTCTCTCTTTGTTTCCTGATGAGTCTGGCTAACGGTTTGTCAATTTTATTTATCCTTTCAAAGAACCAGCTTTTGGCTTTGTTGATTTTTGCTATGGTCTCTTTTGTTTCTTTTGCATTTATTTCTGCCCTAATTTTTAAGATTTATTTCCTTCTACTAACTCTGGGGTTCTCCATTTCTTCCTTTTCTAGTTGCTTTAGGTGTAGAGTTAGGTTATTTATTTGACTTATTTCTTGTTTCTTGAGGTATGCCTGTATTGCTATGAACTTTCCTCTTAGCACTGCTTTTATAGTGTCCCACAGGTTTTGGATTGTTGTGTTTTCATTTTCATTAGTTTGTATGCATATTTTGATTTCTTTTTTATTTCCTCTGTGATTTATTGGTTATTCAGAAGCATGTTGTTGAGCCTCCATATGTTGGAATTTTTCATAGTTTTTCTTCTGTAATTGAGATCTAATCTTAATGCATTCTGGTCAGAAAAGATGTTTGGAATGATTTCGATTTTTTTAAAAATTTATCAAGGTTAGATTTATGTCCCAGCATGTGATGTATCCTGGAGAAGTTTCCGTGAGCACTTGAGAAAAAGGTGAAATTCATTGTTTTGGGGTGAAATGTCCTATAGATATCAATTAGGTCTAACTGGTCTAATGTATCATTTAAAGTTTGCGTTTCTTTGTTAATTTTCTGTTTAGTTGATCTGTCCATAGGTGTGAGTGGGGTATTAAAGTCTCCCACTACTATTGTGTTTCTGTTAATTTCCCCTTTCATACTTGTTAGCATTTGTCTTACATATTGTGGTGCTACTATGTTGGGTGCATATATATTTAAAATTGCTATATCTTCTTCTTGGATTGATCCTTTGATCATTATGAAGCGGCCTTCTTTGTCTCTTTTCACAGCCTTTGTTTTAAAGTCTATTTTATCGGATATGAGTATTGCCACTCCTGCTTTCTTTTGGTCTCTATTTGCGTGGAGTATCTTTTTCCAGCCCTTCACTTTCAGTCTGTATGTGTCCCTTGTTTTGAGGTGGGTCTCTTGTAAGCAGCATATAGAGGGGTCTTGTTTTGGATCCATTCAGCCAGTCTTTGCCTTTTGGTTGGGGCATTCAACCCATTTACCTTTAAGGTAATTATTGATAAGTATGATCCCGTTACCATTTATTTATTTTTTGGGGTTCGGGTTTATATACCCTTTTTGTGTTTCCTGTCTAAATAGCCTTTAGAATTTGTTGGAGAGCTGGTTTGGTGGTGCTGAATTCTCTCAGCTTTTGCTTGTCTGGAAAGCTTTTGATTTCTCCTTCATATTTGAATGAGATCCTTGCTGGGTACAGTAATCTGGGCTGTAGGTTATTTTCCTTCATCCCTTTAAGTATGTCTTGCCATTCCCTCCTGGCCTGAAGAGTTTCTATTGAAAAATCAGCTGTTATCCTTATGGGAATCCCCTTGTGTGTTATTTGTTGTTTTTCCCTTGTTGCTTTTAATATTTGTTCTCTGTGTTTGATCTTTGTTAATTTGATTAATAAGTGTCTTGGGGTGTTTCGCCTTGGGTTTATCCTGTTTGGAACTCTCTGTGTTTCTTGGACTTGGGTGATTATTTCCTTCCCTATTTTAGGGAAGTTTTCAACTATTATCTCCTCAAGGATTTTCTCATGGTCTTTCTTTTTGTCTTCTTCTTCTGGGACTCCTATAATTCGAATGTTGGAGCCTTTCATATTGTCCTGCGGGTCTCTGAGATTGTCCTCATTTCTTTTAATTCATTTTCCTTTTTTCCGCTTTGATTCATTTATTTCTACCATTCTATCTTCTATTTCACTAATCCTATCTTCTGCCTCCATTATTCTACTCTTTGTTGCCTCCAGAGTGTTTCTGATCTCATTTATTGTGTTATTCATTATATATTGACTCTTTTTTATTTCTTCTATGTCCTTGTTAAACCTTTCTTGCATCTTCTCAATCCTTGTCTCCAGGCTATTTATCTGTGATTCCATTTTGATTTCAAGATTTTGGATCATTTTCACTATCAATATTTGGAATTCTTTCTCAGGTAGATTCCCTGTCTCTTCCTCTTTTGTTTGGTTTGGTGGGCATTTCTCCTGTTCCTTTACTTGCTGAGTATTCCTGTCTCTTCATCTTGATTATATTGCTGCGTTTGGGGTGGCCCTTCTATATTCAGGGAGTTTGTGGAGTTCTCTTTATTATGGAGCTTCCTCACTGTGGGTGGGGTTGTATCAGTGGCTTGTCAAGGTTTCCTGGTTAGGGAGGCTTGTGTTAGAGATCTGGTAGGTGGAGCTGGGTTTATTCTCTCTGGAGTACAGTGGAGTGACCAGTAATGGGTTATGAGATGTCAGTGGTTTTGGAATAACTTTGAGCTGCCTGTGTATTGAAGCTCATGGGTGTGTTCCTGTGTTGCTGGAGAGTTTCTGTGGTATGTCTTGCTCTGGAACTTGATGGCCCTTGGGTGGAGCTTAGTTTCAGTGTAGGTATGGAGGCGTTTGACGACCTCCTATTGAATAATGTTCCCTGAATTCAGGAGTTCTCTGATGTTTTCAGGCTTTGGACTTAAGCCTCCTGCTTCTGGTTTTCAGTTTTATTTTTAAAGTAGCCTCTAGACTTCTCCATCTATACAGCACCGATGATAAAACATCTAGGTTAAAGATGAAAAGTTTCTCCATATTGAGGGACATCCAAAGAGGTTCACTGAGTTACATGGAGAAGAGAAGAGGGAGGGGGTAGTTAGAGGTGACTGGAATGAGACGCAGTGAGATCAAAAGAGGAGAGAGTAAGCTAGCCAGTAATCACTTCCTTATGTGCGCTCCATAGTCTGGACCACTCAGAGGTATTCACGGAGTTATACAGGGAAGAGGAGAGGGAGGAAGTAGATAGAGGTGGCCAGGAGGATAAAAGAGGGAAATGAAAAGGAGAGAGACAAATCCTGCCATAACCAGTTCCTTAGGTGTTCTCCACCGTCTGGAACACACAGAGATTCACAGAGTTGGACAGAGAAGAGAAGGGGGAGGGAAGAGACAGAGGCCACCTGGTGGAGAAAAAGGAGAGTCCAAAGGAGGAGAGAGTGGTCAAGCCAGTAATCTCGCTCTCAGGTAAAATTGGGTAGTGAAGATTGGGTTTTAAAATGTACAAAATTGACAACAAATACCAAAAGCAAAGATTAAAAATCTAGAGTAGAGGTTGGATTTTCAAAAATGCAATATTAAAGAAAAGAAGAAGAAGGAAAAAAGAAAAGAGAAAAAACAAACAAACAAACAAACACACACACAAGAAAACCAAAAAAAAAAAAAAAAACCAAAGCCACAAGAATTATTAAAAAACACCACCAACAACCACACAAAGATTATATTTGGTGTTTACTTTAAAAAATAGAGTCTTTTTTTGAAAAGTAATAGTAGGTTATAGAAATAAAAATAAGAGGAGAAATAGAAGACTTAACAATTTTAAAAAATTAGAAAAAAAAAAAAGAAGAAGAAAATGAAAAGAAGAAAAAACAACCCCACAACAGCATCAACAAAAAACAACAAAAAAACGAAAAAGAAAAAAAAAAAGGAAAGGTTGTAAAAATAGTAAAGATATATCTGGCCCTTTCTCTGGTGTTGTGGGCAGTGTGGGGTCACTTCCAAGGTGGTTCCCTCCGTTTAACTTCATCTGTTTGCTGGTCTTTTCAGTGTCTGATTTCCGTCCTGACACAGGGGAGCAGTGGCGGACACTTTTTTTCTTTTTTTTTTAGGCTCACTTGTTCAGCTGCGCTGTGGGGAGGGAGGGATGCTGCAAACAAATAGCACTGTCGCGTGCACACAGTGTCTCAGCCCTGCTCAGCCTGTCCCTGCTCGCGGTGCACAAACTGCTCTGGCTCTATGATGCTCAGCCGGGAACCGTCTGAGGCCGGCCCTAGGCTGAATGCACCTCCCCAGTCTAAGCCGCTCAGGTCCGGCGCTCAGGTAGCCCTCAGAGGCTCAGGTTTGGTTGGGACTGCGTTTTGTGCCCTTCCCAGGTCTGAGTAGCTCAGGAGTTTGGCTAGTGCGGTCACTGTAACTTGTTGCCTTTCCTGTCTCTGCTGCTCAGTTTTCTGGGTGTACTGCTGGCGCCCCTTGTGAGGCAGATGGTGACTTTCCAGTACCCCCAGAAGTCTTAGCAAAGAAGCCTGCTTGCAGTTTGGTAGGTAAAGTCTCTCCAGGGCTGCAATTGCCCCTTTCCAGCCCTTACAGCTCTGGCTGCCTGTCCCCGGCGGGGGATGGTCTGTAGCCAGCTATTTCTGTTCCATCCTTTGTTCTGTGGGCAGTCCTGGTGGTGTCTTATGTTCGAGCTTTTCATGCGGTAGCTATCCCACAGTCTGGTTTGCTAGCCCAAGTTAGTTCGTTCTGATTTTGTGTGGGGCGTTCCTGCCCAATTCTTACGAAGCACTGCAGCCCACGCCTCCCCCACCTCCCTGCCCTGCCCCTACTTGTTAGTGGTGAATGCAGGCGTCTGTGCTGCTTTTCCACTGAGGGAGTTACTGTTGGGCTTGTAATCTGTTGGCTTTAATTAATTATTTATTTTTCCTTCCTGTTATGTTGCCCTCTGTGCTTCCAAGGCTCACCACAGACTCGGCAGGGAAAGTGTTTCCTGGTGTTTAGAAACCGCTTTTCTTAAAATTCCCTTCCCGGGATGGGCTTCCCTTCCTGGGACGGAGCTCCCGCCCCACCTCCTTTGTCTCTTTTTTCATCTTTTATATTTTTTCCTACTTGTTTTTGAAGACAGTGATCTGCTTTTCTGTGTGCCTGATGTCCTCTGCCAGCATTCAGAAGTTGTTTTGTGGAGTTTGCTCAGCGTTGAAATGTTCTTTTGAGGAATTTGTGAGGGAGAAAGTGGTCTCCCCCTCCTATTCCTCTGCCATCTTAGGCCCGCCCTCTCCATAATCTGATTCTTCTTATAGATGTCACAATTGCTCTGTGAACTTGGATTCAAGTTTCGTATCCTGTTGTGACTGTTGGTTGACCTTATGAGAAATGAACTTACAACTTTCAAATAATGGCTTGGGTGAATAGACTATGTTTTGAAATTTCTATATCTATATGTTCATTTTTTATTTCACAATAATTTTAAGAGAATTCAAGATATAGATAATGAAGGTTATAGAAAATATATGACAGAAGAACCACTTAGTTTAAAGGTTTCTGATATTAAACTTTCTTCTAAATCTGGATTTTGAAAGGTATTGGAAATATTGATTAAAATAAAGTATTAAGAATGTGTACTTGGTAATTTAAGGCATTTATTAAAATGCCATGATAATATAATTTCAGCACAAAATCTTTCTGTTTTATTCCTGATAAAGAAACTTAAAGTTAAATGCCAGTGCAGTACATAGGGAGAGCACTTATAATATTATAAAATCACCTATTCTTGATAGTGAATGGTGCTTATGCAGGTGAATAATTGACACGCTACATTTACAAGTGCAGTCACACAGGAGAAAGGGATCCTGGTAGTTGTAGATAAGCACTATTGGGTGCAAGATGAGCAGGACTGATTTTATGAGTATGGATCCACAGATAATCAAAACACATTGGACAGGAAACTTATGTCCACACTATAAATGCATCAATAATGCCTAACTTTTACAGATCCTCACATTCAACAACAAAATTTTGACATCTATCCATGAAATTAATTATCTCTTTGTGAGTTAGGAGACCCAGCACCATATGACAAGGTACCTGAGAGGAGTCTCATCCACCTATATATCTATCAAGTAATAGGCAAATATACTTTGGTTTTGGCCATAGATCCTACAGGAGACTGTCAGCTAGTACCAGCACTTCTCAGACACAGTCTGGGAACACTTGCAGAATACTGACTTGGTCAGACACCGGGGATAAAAGAATTTGTGTGTAAGTCCAGGTTTACAGAGAACTTCCAGTATTCCATGTCACACACATACTCATACACACAAAATACAAATTTGGATTCACATGAGTAGGTAAGAGGAACAGCAAGCCATCATTCCTCCTACCCCAAGGTGACAAGGTTAAACATGATAGACCATGAATTTACCTATGGAGAAAGGGAGCTAGCAAGTGAGTATGCAACTTTTCCAGCTGTGTCGCAAACTACTGAAAAGATTCATTTCTCTCTCACAGATTTCAGAGTACTAAATTGGGAGTGCTATTACTGGGGGTAGGGAACAGATAGGTAGAGCAGCAAATAAGATGTCTGGAGGGTGTGAAAAGGACACAGTACCTGCTGACTGCATTCTGGACTCCATCAAAAAGCCTGCCCACAAGCCATCAGAAAAGTCTCTTCCATGAGTAGCCTGAACTGGCCTATGGGCAGTCTCAGTGCCAAACCCATGTTTCAATTTGTGGAAAGCTCCCCTGAGTGCAATTCTGAGAGTGGCAGCAAGAGGAAAGTTTGGTAGAAGGTTAGGGAAACTACAGAGAATGCAGGCCAAGGTCTGTGGGTAAGAGAGGATTCTCAAAACTTGAGCTGTCACACTATCTTTATGAAAACAACAGAGGTTGTAAGCAGTTGGACTAGTGCATTGTAGAATCAAGAGAAAAACTACAAACTGAGAAATTTTGCCTCTGGAGGGAGAAACAAGCATAACATAGATATATCCATATAAAGTCTAAGAAAGCCACAGAATCCATAACAAAGCTGATAAAATGTATTTCTATGTTGAAGGCAGTTAGTAAAGTTTAGAGGGGGTCATTGATACTTCACATGTGAAAACCACAATAGGAGTTTAAACTAAAAAAAAATCACATAAACATGTTAAATACTGTACTAATCTTACAGTAACTAAACTATTGTACTGATTGTATTATTGTACTAATTGTACTATTTATTGTACTGATTATTATTAGTACTAATACTGTACTAATCTCAATTAAACTGTTGTACCAATCTTCTAGTAACCAAATCTATGATTTGCCTGATAAAAAGATCAAGATAGCTGTTTAAAGGAAACAATGAACTATAAGAAAACATAGAAAAAGCATTCAGTGAAATCAGGAAACAACATGTAATCAAAATGAGAAGTTAACAAGGTTACAAATAAAAAAAAGAACAAAACAAAATCTGGAACTGAAGTATTTAATAAACAAAATGTACAATGCAATAGAAAGCATCAAGAGCATATACAAAACAGAAGAAGGAACCAGTGAGATAGAGAAAAGGAACTTTGACATAACACATATAGAGGAGGAAAAAGAAAAAAAAAAAGAAAAATGGTAACAAAAAAATTCTATTTGGGGTATGGAAAATAATCAAAAGAGATCATATTCAAATCATTGGCATTAGAGAAGTAAGGGAGAAGATGGAAGAAAGCTTATCTAAAGAATTAATAGATGAGAACTTCTCAAATCTGGGAAAGAATTAGATATCCAAGTTCATGAAGCTAATAGATTGCCCCATTATTTCAATTCAAACCAATCTTCTCCAAGACACCTCACATTAAAATTATCAAAACTCAAAGTTTGAAAGAGAATACTAAAATCAGCAAGGAAAATATAAAAAGATAAACTACAAAGGAACCTCAATCAGCCTATCAGCAGGTTTCTCAAAAGAAATCTTACATGCCAGGAGAGTGTAGAATAATATATTCAAAGAACTGAAAAAAAAAAAAAAGCAAGAATACTTTAGCCACAAAGTTGCATTTCAGAAATGAAGGATAAATAAAGATTTTTCAGACAAACAAGACTTAAGGGAATTTATTAGTATTGGATATGGCTTAAAAGAAATGTTAAAAGATATTCTTCAAGAAGACATGAAAGAATGCTGATTAATCACATGAAAACATGAAAATACATGGCATGCTGGTAACAGCAAATATATAATCAAATTCAGAAAATGCTAATCTGCAATATGATGGTGAGCTATTAACCACTTTAATGCAGTATAAATGTTCAAGGAAAATTCTATCAAAAATAGCTAAAGGTACAAGTATTTGCTAACAAATATAGGCTATAAAGGAGGCAATTTGTGACAATAAAAACCCAACAGTACGGGGAATTAAAAGGGTTGAAATTATGTATAGAGTGGACATTAATTATCAGCACGAAACAGACTATTATATCTATAGGATGTTTATGTAAGTCTCTTTGTAACCACAAAACAAATAACCTATATTAGATTCATGAAAATAAAGAAAAGGAAATCAAAGCATTCCATCATGGACAATCACTAATTCATGAAAATAGGTAACAAGAGAGGAAAAAAGAAACAATGGAGCTGTGAAATAGAAAACAATAAGATGTCAATAGTAGGTCACTAGCTGAGCACCAAAGAATTGATGCTTTTGAACTGTGGTGTTGGAGAAGACTCTTGAGAGTCCCTTGGACTGCAAGGAGATCCAACCAGTCCATTCTGAAGGAGATCAACCCTGGGATTTCTTTGGAAGGAATGATGCTAAAGCTGAAACTCCAGTACTTTGGCCACCTCATGCGAAGAGTTGACTCATTGGAAAAGACTCTGAAGCTGGGAGGGATTGGGGGCAGGAGGAGAAGGGGACAACAGAGGATGAGATGGCTGGATGGCATCACTGACTCGATGGACGTGAATCTGGGTGAACTCCGGGAGTTGGTGATGAACAGGGAGGCCTGGCGTGCTGCGATTCATGGGTTCACAAAGAGTTGGACATGGCTGAGTGACTGAACTGAACTGAACACATCAATAGTAACTCTACATGGACTAATTTTTCACTCAAAAGACACAGGCTGGCTGGATGGATGAAAGAAACAGACCCAATGATATGATTCATGCAAGAGACTCACTCAGCTCTAAGGACACACATAGATTCAAAGTGAAGAGATGAGAAAATATATTCATGTAAAAGAGAAAAATCAAAACTAAAAGAGAACTGAGGCAGCTATAGTTAGACAAAATAGACTTTAAGCTAAACATAGTTACAAAGGACAATGAAGGTCTTTATATAATGATAAAAGGTCAACTCGCTAAGAACAGATAACAACTGTAAATATATGCACGTCCAACACTGAAGCACTTAAATGCATTAACATCAGAAGGGAGAAATAGACAACAAAATAATAATAGCCATGTAATAATACAAGAATACAACAAAACAATAATATAGTTGCAGAACCCTGAATACCCCATGCTCAACAAGGGATACATCATACAGAAAGAAAATCATCAAGGAAACTTTGAACTTGAAACATATTTTAGAATAAATGGATCAAATGTGTATATATACATATATATTTGAAATTCAATTTAACAGCTTCAAAAGACACATTCTTCTCAAATACTCATAGAACATGAGTTTGAGATAGGCCATGAAACAAGTCTTAGCAATTTGAACACTGCTGAAATCACACCAAGTATCTTTTCTGATCACAGTAATATAAAACTAGAAATTAATATTACATTCAACAAAATATCAACAAAATAAAGAGGAAATTTACAGAATGAAGAAAAATATCTGCAAATCATATCTCTGAAAAGAAGTTTACCTCCAAAATATATTCAGAACTCATAAAATTCAATGATAAAAACCAAACAAATAATCTGATTAAAAATGGGTAAAAATAAATAGAAAGTCTTCCAAGGAAGGTATACAAATATTCAACAGGTACTGAAAGGTGCACAGCATCACTAATAGAGAAAATGCAAACTAAGGCTATGAAATCTTATATAATGCTAGCTAAAAGTGGCTATCATCAAAACGACAAGAGATAAAAAGTGCTCATGAGGTTGTGGGGAAAAAAAAAAAGGAAACTTTATTGAACTGTTGTTGGGCTTGTAGGTTGATGCAGCTACTATGAAAGTAGTAAGGAGGTTCTTAAAAAATTATAAATAGAATTACCCTATGATCTAGCAATTCTACTTCTGAGTAAGTATTAGAAGAAAACAAAATATACCAGGGTGAATATTTAGCCATGGAAAGTAGGAAATCGTGCCGTTTACAATAACATGAATGGACCTGAAGGGAATTATGCTAACTAAATGTCAGGTAGAAAAATTAAAATATAAATATATAAACACATATTGGGCCTGAAATCAACATTACTGTATAGTATATTTTAAATTTATTAAGAAAGTAAATCCTAAGCTTTTTCATTACAAGGAAAAATATTTTCTTCATTTGGTGTTGTTTTGGGTTTTGCTTGAAAGTGAAAGTGAAGTCACTCTGTCGTGTCCAACTCTTTGTGACCCCGTGGACTGTAGCCTACCAAGCTTCTCTGTCCATGGGATTCTCCAGGCAAGAATAATGGAGTGGGTTGCCATTTCCTTCTCCAGGGGATCTTCCTGACCCAGGGATCGAACCCGGGTTTCCCACATTGGAGGCAGTCACTTTAACCTCTGAGCCACCAGGGAAGCAAAGGTACAGTAAATGTATTGGGGTAATAACTTCACAATATGTGTAAATCAAATCATTATGCTATACACCTTTAACTTAATACAGTGCTATATGTCAATTATATCTCAGTAAAACTGAGGATTAAAAAAAGAGGAAAAAAAAGAAAATTGTATTGGCTTCTTTCTGGCAGATAGAAATGGTTTTATATATGTGATTGTAGATAGCTAGAAAGACAGAGAGAATTTAAGACAGAAATGTAAGGTGCAAGGCAAGGCTGAGATTAATTATCAGCTGTCAGTAACAGATACCCTGATGCTACACAAGCATGAGAAAGTGCTTTCAATGGATTTAGGTTTAGTTTTTTAAAAAAGAAAAAAAAAATGATTATAGATACAGAAGCTTGTAATTCTTCATGACTTAAAATACATAGCAAAAACTTAATTATTAATATAGTTATTCTATAATGCAAGACATAAAAGACTCATTAGAAAAGACATATTTAACTTCTGGTATTGGTAGTTGTGAAATGTATTGGTTTTAGTTCCTAGTTTTCTTCTTATTCTTCATTGATGAAATATAGTATTGCATTACTTAAAATAGACTACAATAGGACATAGGAGATCACATCCAAAGCATCAATACTTTAGAGAAGTGATCTTGCAGAACTTCATTTATTCCCAGAATCATTAAGGACATCAAGGACCCTCTTAGAGCTAGCACAATGTCAAATGGCAAAATCCTCATGGCAGGAAAGGCAATTTTAGCTTATCATTTATTAACTTATTTGAATGCAAATAAAAGAAATAACAAATAACACAAATTATAAACAGCAGAATGCAAATAACACCTCCAGAAATATGGTGGAGTAGAAGAATGTGCTTTCATCTTCTCCTGTGAGAAATCCAAAATTGCAACTGCTGAACAACCATTAATAGGAGAATGTTGGACCCCACCAAAAAAGACACCCCATGTCCAAGGGCAAAGGAGAAGCACAAAGATGGTAGGAGAGGCAAAATCTCATCTAAAATCAAATCCCACACCCACCAGAGACACTTGGAGGGATGAAACAAAACCTCATGTGCACCAGGACCCAAGGACCCCACAAGAGACTAAGTCAGACCTGCCTTTCAATGTTTGAGTATCTCCTGCAGAGGCATGGATCAGCAATGGCCTGCTGCACGGACAAGGTCTCTGGCTGCAGCAGACCTGGGAGGTACAATATGTGAGCCCCACTACAGAGCCACTGAGCAAACAACCCACAAACTGGAGAACAATTATACCAAAGAAGTTCTTGCACTGTTGTGAAAGTTCTAGGGCCCACCACAGAATTCCCAACTTGGGGATCCAGCAAAGGACTGAGAAAGTGAAGTCACTAAGTCGTGTCTGACTCTTTGCTACCCCGTGGACTGTAGCCCACCAGGCTCCTCTGTCCATGGGATTTTCCAGGCAAGAATAATGGACTGGGTTGCCATTTCCTTCTCCAGGGGATCTTCCCAACCTAGGGATCAAACCCAGGTCTCCCGCCTTGCAGGTGGATGCTTTAACCTCTGTGCCACCAGGGAAGCAAAGGACTGAGAACCACCAGGGAATTTGACTTTGAAAGCCAGTGGGATTGATTACAGAACTTCCACAGGACTGGGGAAACGGACTCTTGGAGGTCACAAACAAAACCTTATGCTCACCAGGACCCAAGAGAAAGGAACACACAAGAGACTGAGCCAGATTTGCCTGTCAGTGCAGGAGTCTCCAGTGGAGGCATGAGTCAACAGAGGCCTGCTGTGGGGTTAGGGGCACTGAATATAGCAGTCCTGGCATAAGTCCTTTTGAAGGAGGTCACCATGACTGCCTAAGGCCAAACTAGAGGGAGGGAACACAGCTCCACTCATCAACAGAAAGTTGGATTAAAGATTTACACATTAGAATAAGACACAGATTCCCCCACAGCCAGTCCCTCCCATCAGGAAGTTTGCACAAGCCTCTTATCCTTATCCATCAGAGGGCCGATAGAATGGAAAGCACAATTACAGAAAGCTAAACAAACTGATTACTTGGCTTACAGCATGGTCTAACTCATGCTGTGTAGGGTGACCCAAGACAGATGGGTCATGGTTCTGACAAAACGTGGTCCAAACAACTTCTTTTTTCTTTTTTTTTTTTTTTTTTTTTTTGGCCACAAGAACCCCATGAACAGCATGAAAAGGCAAAAAGATGTGACACTGAAAGATGCACTCCACAGGTCAGTAGGTGCCCAATATGCTATTGAAGAAGAGTGGACAAACAGCTCTAGAAAGAATGAAGAGGCTGTCAGTTCAGTTCAGTCGCTCAGTCATGTCCAACTCTTTATAACCCAATAGATAGCAGTATGCAGGCTTCCCGGTCTATCACCAGCTCCCAGAGATTGATTAAACTCACGTCCATTGAGTAGGTGATAGCATCCAAACATCAACTGAAGAGGCTGAGCCAAAGCAAAAGCAACACCCAGTTGTGGATGTGACTGATGATGGAAATAAAGTCCAATCCTGTAAAGAACAATATTGCATAGGAACCTGGAATGTTAGGTCCATGAGTCAAGGCAAATTGGAAGTGGTCAAATAGGAGATGGTACGATTTAACATCGACCTTTTCGAAATCAGTGAAGTAATATGGCCTGGAATGGGTGAATTTAATTCTAATGACCATTATATATACTACTGTGGACAAGAATCCCTTAGAAGAAATGGAATAGCCCTCAGAGTCAACAAGAGTCTGAAATGCAGTACTTGGGTGCACTCTCAAAAAAACCAAAATGATCTCGGTCCATTTCCAAGGGAGACCATTCAATATCACATTAATCCAAGTCTATGCCCCAATCAGTAAAGCTGAAGAAGCTGAAGTTGAATGGTTCTATGAAGACCTACAAGACCTTCTAGAACTAAAAACCAAAACAGATGTCCTTTTCATTAGAGGAGACTGGAATGCAAAAGTAGTAAAAAGCTGAAGTCAAGAAATCCTTGGAGTAACAGGCAAATTTGGCCTTGGAGTACAGAATGAACCAGGGCAAAGGCTAATAGGGTTTTGCCAAGAGATCACAATGGTCATAGCAAATACCCTTTTCCAACCACACAAGAGAAGATTCTACACATGGACATCACCAGATGGTCAATAGTGAAACTAGATTAATTATATCCTTTGCAGACAAAAATGGAGAAGCTCCATACACTGATCAAAAACAAGACTGGGAGCTGACTGTGGCTCATATCATGAACTCCTTATTGCCAAATGCAAACTTAAATTGAGCAAAGTAAGAAAAACAGCTAGACCATTCAGGCAAGACCTGAATAATTTTCCTTATGATTGTACAGTAGAAGTGACAAATAGATTCAAAGTAGTTAGTCCTGACAGACAGAGTGCCTGAAGAACTATGGAGAGAGGGTCGAGAAAAAGAAATGCAAAAAAGTAAAATGGTTGTCTGAGGAGGCCTTACAAATAGCTGAGGAAAGAAGAGAAACAAAAGACAAAGGAGAAAAGGAATGCTATATCAATCTGAATGCAGAGTTACAAAGAATAGCAAGGAGAAATAAGATAGCCTTTCTAAGAAATCAATGCAGACAAATAGAGTAAAACAAAAGAATGGGATAGACCAGAGATCTCTTCAAGAAAATTAGAGATACAAAGGGAACATTTCATGCAAAGATGGGCTCAGTAAAGCCAATAAAGAGATGCTATAGACCTGATGGAAACAGAAGATATTAGGAAGAGATGGCAAGAATACACAGAAGAACTATACAAAAAAGATCTTCATGACCCATATAATTACGATGATGTGACCACTCACCTAGAGCCAGGCATTCTGGAATGTGAAGTCAAGTGGGCCTTAGGAAGCATCACTATGAACAAAGCTAGTGGAGGTGATGGAATTCCAGTTGAGCTATTTCAAATCCTAAAAGATGATGCTGTGAAAGTGCTGCACTCAATATACCAGCAAATTTGGAAAACTCAGCAGTGCCACAAGATTGGAAAAGGTCAGTATTCCAATCCCAAAGAAAAGCAATGCAAGAATGGTCAAACTACCATACAGTTGCACTCATCTCACATGCTAGCAAAGGAATGCTCAAAATTCTCCAAAGCAGTCTTCAACAGCATGTGAACCATGAACTTCCAGATGTTCAAGCTGGTTTTAGAAAAGGCAGAGGAACCAGAGACCAAATTGGCAACACCTGTTGGATCATTGAAAAAGAGAGAGTTCCAGAAAAACATTTACTTCTGCTTTATTGACTATGCCAAAGCCTTTGACTATGGAAAAAACTGTTGAAAATTCATAAAGAGCTGGGAATACCAGATCACCTGTATTGCCTCCTGAGAAATGTGTATGCAGGTTAAGAAGAAACAGTTAAACTGTACACGAACCAACAGACTGGTTCCAAATTTGGAAAGGAGTATGTCAAGGCTATATACTGTCACCCTGCTAATTTAACTTTCATGTAGATTATATCATGAGAAATGCTGAACTGGATGAAGCACAAGCTGGAATCAAGATTGCTGGGAGAAATATTAATAACCTCAGATATGCAGATGACACCACCCTTATGGCAAAAAATGAAGAAGAGCTAAAGTGCCTCTTGGTGAAAATGAAAGTGGAGAGTGAAAACGTTGGCTTAAAATTCAATATTCAGAAAACTAAGATCATGGCATCTAGTCTCATCACTTCATGGTAAATGGATGAGGAAACAACAGAAACAGTGAAAAACTTTATTTTGGGGGCTCCAAAATCACAGCAGATGGTGACTGAAGCCATGAAATTTAAAGATATTTGCTCCTTGGAAGAAAAGCTATGACCAATCTAGATAGTATATTCAAAAGCAGAGACATTACTTTGCCAACAAACGTCCATCTAGTCAAAGCTTTGGTTTTTCCAGTAGTTATGTATGGATGTGAGAGTTGGATTTTAAAGAAAACTCAGTGCCAAAGAATTGATCCTTTTGAACTGTGGTGTTGGGAAAGACTCTTGAGAGTCTCTTGGACTGTATGGAGATCAAACCAGTCCATCCTAATGGAAATCAATCCTGAATCGATTCTTGAATTGGAAGGACTGATGCTGAAGCTCCAATACTTTGGCCACCCTATGTAAAGAACTGACTCATCGGAAAAGGCCCTGATTCTGGGAAAGATTGAGGGCAGGATGAGAAAGAGATGACCAAGGATGAGATGTTTGGATGGCTTCACTGACTCAATAAACATTAGTTTGAATAGGCTCTGGGAGTTGGTGATGGAAAGGGAAGCCTGGCGTACTGCAATCCATGGGGTCTCAAACAGTCAGACATAACTGAGCGACTGAACTGAACTGAATTGTAGCTTTATCAAGTCCAAGCTTGTACTTTTCACTGTAGAACAGGCCAAGGCATTGGGGCAAGGAAGTTACTTATTCAGAAAGTCAGCAAACTGAGAAGTTGGTGGACTGATGTCTGAAAGAATCATCTTAATGAGGCAGAGAATTCAGGCTTCTTTTATTCTGAAGAAAAAGGGGAAGTGGAAAGAGTTACAATTAAAGGGTAAAGGCAGATAGCAGAGTTCTTGAAGTCACCTGGGCTTCAAGGATAGCAGACTTCTTGGAGTCACCTGGACTTCAAGGAGACATAATATTTCTTTGTTCTTGAGCTTGCTCACTTGGGCTAGATCACAAGGCTTCTGCAAAACTTCAAACTGTTAGCAGTTATTTTTACTTTATCACTATTATCTCTTCTATTCACAAGGTTTCTAGGTTGAAATTGAACTCATCTATAAAAGTAATAATCATAATTAACCCAGGACCTTGGAATGGGGACTATTTTAAGGAAACTTAATAAGCTGTTTGTGAATAAACATTTCTCTAATTTTAATTCTTGACATGCAGGTCTGAAGTAATAGAATACATAGGCTAAAGAATAAGGTAGGCAGTTCCAATTTGGTATTAGTCTGTTTTTCCTCTGTTACATTAGTATTATCAAAATTCATTAGTGAGTCTGATTTTCATTATATTAAGAATTTTGCATGCATGCCCCAAAATATTCTTGTTCATTTTTTTGTCATTTTTTAATTTGTCATATTTCACTACATGGCATCTGGTCCCATCACTTCATGGGAAATAGATGGGGAAATAGTGGAAACAGTGTCAGATTTTATTTGGGGGGGCTCCAAAATAACTGCAGATGGTGATTGCAGCCATGAAATTAAATGACGCTTACTCTTTGGAAGAAAAGTTAAGACGAACTTAGATAGTATATTCAAAAGCAGAGACATTACTTTGCCAACAAAAGTCCATCAAGTCAAAGCTATGGTTTTTCCAGTGGTCATGAATGGATGTGAGAGTTGGACTGTGAAGAAAATTGAGCGCGGAAGAATTGATTCCTTTGACCTGTGGTGTTGGAGAAGACTCTTGAGAGTCCCTTGGACTGCAAGGCGATCCAACCAGTCCATTTTAAAGGAGACCAGTTCTGGGTATTCATTGGAAGGACTGATGCTAAAGCTGAAACTCCAATACTTTGGCCACCTCATGCGAAGAGTTGACTCATTGGAAAAGACCCTGATGCTGGGAGGGATAGGGGGCAGGAGGAGAAGTGGACAACAGAGGATGAGATGGCTGGATTGCATCACCCACTCGAAGGATATGAATTTGTGTGAACTTCGGGAGTTGGTGATGGACAGGGAGACCTAGCGTTCTGCAATTCATGGGGTCGCAATGAGTCGGACACAACTGAGTGACTCAACTGAACTAAATTTGTCATATTTCACTATCAAACATATTAATGTTGCAAAATGAAGTGGGGGTTATTTAAACTATTTTTATATTTATAAAGGACAGAAAGTCTCAATATTTTATGAATATTAGAAAAAATATCTTGTAAAATCTTTTCAGCTAGAAGAATTTATTTCCTGTCTATTTCTATTCCTGTTTTTTTTTAATTTTAAAATTTTGCTAATCTATTTTTCTATTTTACAAATGTTTAATGAACTATTTCATAATCATTACATAATAAATGGCCATATGATACTGTATATGTTTTTAATCTTTGAGAATTTGATTAAATTTTTATCTCTTGAGTAACTTCTTTTGTAACATCTTGAGTATATCTTTAAGCTTATCAATCATAAATGAAACATATTTGATCAATGTAGAAAATTCCAAAAGGTTATAGAAACAAAGAAATATAATAGTCATGCCCTCTCCAACCATAGATAAGAGTTAGTTATTATGGAAAAGTATTGTATAGAATCAAGAATATGTTTGAGCACATTTGTTTGTATAATATTTTCATTCTATACTATTTTTTTCAATAATAGCTTAACACATATCTTGTCCCTGTAAATAAATTTCTTCAAACTATTCCCACATATTAAGGTCATGTCCAATTATTTACCATTCAAATAGAATAATGATCATATAATTAAACCTTTTTTCACATATTTTGAATAAAATTATGTCACCCTAAAAATGCATAAAAGAGTTTTAATGTTTTCACAATTGCAAACAAATTCCAGAGGGAGTGGATAAATTTACAATTCAACTAGAAGCATAAAGAGAGGGAATTCCAGACCACCTGACCTGCCTCTTGAGAAACCTGTATGCAGGTTAGGAAGCAACAGTTAGAACTGGACATGGAGTAACAGACTGGTTACAAATAGGAAAAGGAGTACGTCAAGACAGTGTATTGTCACCGTGCTTATTTAACTTCTATGCAGAGTACATCATGAGAAACACTGGGCTGGAGGAAGCACAAGCTGGAATCAAGATTGCCAGGATAAATATCAATAACCACAGATATGCAGATGATACCACCCTTATGGCAGTAAGTGAAGAGGAACTAAAGAGCCTCTTGATGAAAGTGAAAGAGCAGAGTGAAACAGTTGGCTTAAATCTCAACATTCAGAAAACGAAGATCATGGCATCTGGTCGCATCACTTCATGGGAAATAGATGGGGAAACAGTGGAAACAATGGCTGACTTTATTTTGGGGGGCTCCAAAATCACTGCAGATGGTGACTGCAGCCATGAAATTAAAAGATACTTACTCCTTGGAAGGAAAGTTATGACCAACCTAGACAGCATGTTAAAAAGCAGAGACATTACTTTGCCAACAAAGGTCCATCTAGTCAAAGCTATGGTTTTTCCTGTGGTCATGTATGGATGTGAGAGTTGGACTATAAAGAAAGCTGAGCACTGAAGAATTGATGCTTTTGAACTGTGGTGTTGAAGAAGACTCTTGAGAGTCCCTTGGACTGCAAGGAGATCCAACCAGTCCATTCTAAAGGAGATCAGTCCTGGGTGTTCATTGAAGGGACTGATGTTGAAGCTGAAACTCCAATCCTTTGGCCACCTGGTGCGAAGAACTGACTCATTTGAAAAGACCCTGATCCTGGGAAAGATTGAGGGCAGAAGGAGAAGGGGACAAAAGAGGATGAAATTGTTGGATGGCATCACCGACTTGACGGACATGGGTTTGGGTAGACTCTGGGAGTTGGTGATGGACAGGGAGGCCTGCAGTACTGCAGTTCATGGGGTTGCAAAGAGTCAGACATGACTGAGTGACTGAACTGAACTGAGAAGCATATGAAAATGCTAGTGTACCTAATTTTTTTAAAATTTTATTTTCTGCAATTAAAAAATATATATAGCCTAAATTCTCTCTCTGTTGATATTCCAGGAAGACTTTATTTTTTTAATTTAATTTTTAAATTTTTAATTGAAGGATAATTGCTTTACAGTATTGTGTTGATTTCTGCCAAATATCAACATGAATCAGCCTTAGGTATACACAGATGTCGCCTCCCTCCTGAATTTTTCTTGTGTTTAAAAACAGTGGTAATTTTTTCCACTTTTTTCTTTAACATTTTTAAAATCCGTTTTATTTTTGAGTTTCACAAAGACAGTATAAAGTATTAGTGATAATTATTGCTTGCTTTCATTGCTTTGCCAATTTGCCACTTCAGATTCTATTGATCTCTTGGCAGTACCTTTAACGTTTGCTGAAATGTGGCTAAACTGTGTTTTCTCTAAATATTGAATACTTATCTGATGCTAATATTTTTAGTTTCCTACTTGGCCTCCATTCCTAAGTCCATGTCTTTGTCACTTCCTCATTTTATTACTAGACACTTTGGTTCCCAGAGCTCAGAAACTTCAGTCTGGTTTACCCTCAATAAACTTTTATACTTTTACCTTACTCATCCAGAGTCATTCCACATCCATGGAAAGAAATACATTTATACTTACTCTAGCTTCAAATTTTCATGTCTGTTGTCATTTGCCTGTTGGGAAGTGGCAAGTAGGCCGTAGTTGGCATCAAAAGAAATGTATTACAGCCTCATTTTAAACTAAAAAAGGGGGATTTTGGACAAGGATGTTGAGTTCAATGAATTGGTCAGCAAAATGGGGATAATAAAAACCTTATAGATTTGTTGTGATGGTTAAAGAAGACATGTTTTCTTTCTTTTGTTTGGAATGTTTCTCGTCATGCAAGATTCAGTTCATTAGTTAGGTCCCAGTTGACTTATCACCTTTTGTAAAATATTTCTCTGGGCTTCAAGTAGAATTTAATTGTTGCTGCCTCTGTGCTCTCATAACACCTTACTCATATGCACTTACCACATTATTAGCTATATTCCACATTGCTGTTAGCTAGCACCCAGATTGTAAGCTCTGCTTTTAAAGCCAATAATAAAACCTGCTAATCACTGCAGATGGTGATTGCAGCCATGAAATTAAAAGACGCTTACTCCTTGGAAGAAAAGTTATGACCAACCTAGATAGTATATTCAAAAGCAGAGACATTACTTTGCCAACTAAGGTCCATCTAGTCAAGGCTATGGTTTTTCCTGTGGTCATGTATGGATGTGAGAGTTGGACTGTGAAGAAGACTGAGCGCCAAAGAATTGATGCTTTTGAACTGTGGTGTTGGAGAAAACTCTTGAGAGTCCCTTGGACTGCGAGGAGATCCAACCAGTCCATTCTGAAGGAGATCAGCCCTGGGATTTCTTTGAAAGGAATGATGCTAAAGCTGAAACTCCAGTACTTTGGCCACCTCATGCGAGGAGTTAACTCATTGGAAAAGACTCTGATGCTAGGAGGGATTGGGGGCAGGAAGAGAAGGGGACGACAGAGGATGAGATGGCTGGATGGCATCGCGGACTCGATGCACATGAGTCTGAGTGAACTCTGGCAGTTGGTAATTGACAGGGAGGCCTGGTGTGCTGCGATTCATGGGTTCGCAGAGTCGGACACTACTGAGCGACTGAACTGAACTGAACTGAATGTTTACAAACCTAGCACCTTTCAATGTGCCCCACATAGCAATGCCAAATTCATTAAATTAGTTTGGATTGAATTATCTCTTTTGTAGAAAAATCCAAATATTCAATCATTTTACTGTCAGAAATTTGGACAACTTTAAAGTTAGTAAAATAAAGTTACGTCAGTCATCAAGCTGATTGTCCAGCCCTCTTCCCACCCTCTGCTGTTCTCTATGGGCTAACCTACCAAGCTCACCTGAAAATATTCTCATCTGCTTTTCAGGTGAAGTCCTCTTTTTCTTTGATGAAGTTGAAGACACACAGGTGGTGTATTTCCTTCTTCAACTTTGTGTTTTGGACATTCTGAAAACAAATCTTTTTTTAATTGATATCCATTCATTATTTTAAATAGGTTATATTAAAACTGATATTCAGTAAGCTATCATTTTTCTTCATATCCCATGTCTGGATACACAATATGATCACTTGAGTCTTGAATATTATCCAAGCAACAAAAGATTTCTAAGGAAAGTACTACTTCTATAAATTGATACATGTCTATATAAGACACGTACTAGTTATGCTTCTCAAAGGATGGTGTTTTCCATATAATTTCCTGATTTGAAAGAACTGGGAGTTTAGATCATGATATCTTATATGCAAAGAAAAGAACAACTAAGATAAAATGCCCATGATTTATTAAAATGACAAATAGTATGTGACAGATCCATCACTTGGTAAAATCTTTTTGTTTTAGAAGATAACATAGTGTGAGAATAGCATACAAAATGGGTTTTTACAAAATAACAAGTGATACTTAGCCAGAATCTTTGAAAAATGTTTTTCTAGTTTTCATTTATTAAAGTCTTTTAATGTAGGGAAACAATCAGAAGGAAAATATGTAAACCTATTAATAATATGAAGGTACAGTTTTCTGGCAAAATTCAGTTATTAAAAAGTCTGCTAAAATATAGTGTAACAACTGAAAGAGAATAGATCTTGTTCAAGGCAGATTTACAGCTATTGCATTTTTTTGCTTGTGTCAGCTAACCTTGGCAAAAAGAACCTTTTTGCTATTGGGGTGAAACCTGTAAATCTAGATTTTGTCTCCCTCATTCCAAAACCTTGTCTTAGGCCTTGTCACTTTCTTCATTCATCACTGCTATACTTAAATGTGGGTGAAATTCTAGAATGTTTGATTTGTATTGTACCTTGAATATTCTTCACTATATAAGTAATTGTATGTAATAAAATTTATGTATACATAGAAAATACTTTTTTTTGAAGATCCTGCTTTTGTTAGTCTGTTGTTAAATTGAAAGAGCTATTTTTGTATAGCACATGTTAATAAAAATAATTCCACTAATTTTCATTTGTGATTTGTACAAATAACTGTTTTAACACTTTACAAATTATATGCATATGAATATAAAAATTTACACAATGTGTATATGTTTATGTTTTATCTAAATTGTTTACTTTTTATATTTGCATATGAAATATGTTCATAGGATATATATCATACAACATATATATGCACATACTTAACTGCATGCTTAGCCCATTTAAATATATTTAAACATCTTTGAGCTGAATTTCATGAAAGAAATTGTGTCATGCTAAGAAATAGACTTTGTTACCTTTCCTATATAATTAAGTTTGACCATTGTACTTAATAAAGAAGACGCATTTTTCTTTTTAACAGGAGTAGTTTCCTTTTAAAGTATTAAATTATCAATCCTTTTAGTAATACTAACTTTTTCTTTTGTCCGGACTGAGGCACCTCACATTATAGAAAGTAATATGTTCACACATATGAGCATTTCTCGGAGACACTCACAAGCAAAACGACATACTCATCCATGCATGTGGAGAGACCAGTAGTACAAGTTTTACATGAAATTGGGAATTGTTACTTTTATCCTCTTTGGGATCATTTTATTCTTTTATTTAATGAATATCATGACATTTTTAAAAGACTTCAGAATTATATAAATTTAACTTAATTGTCATTTCCACTAATTATTATGGAAATTGCAATTCCTAGAAGAAATTTTACTTTTCCTTTCCCAGAAAATATCTTTTACAAGTAATGTAGATTTTGTGTTATTTCTTTCTGAAAGTAAGGCAAACCTCAAAAATAGTATGAGTGTAATACTTATCATAATGCTGTAAAATATCTTTTAAGCTTTTTAACTGATTTGGACTACAGTGTTTTTTTTTTTTTGCTGTTATTATACACAAGGAATTATTTTTCTATATAAGCAAGGGAAATATATATCATAAAATGATATCTGTTCTGGAAATATTTGATTTGTTTTTGTAGAAAGTTAATTTGTAAAAGCAATCATTTGGCTTAATGCATAGAGGATCAATCCTCACATTTACTGAACAGAAAATAGCATTTCTAGTTTGCATAATGAGATATTTCTCATCTGCTTAGATAGATGCTTCTTACAAATGGGCTGTATATATTAGGAAAAGAAAATAACTTTGTTAAATGCATCATCATAATATAGTATTTAAAGAAAGTCAATCTTTTTCCAGTCTTTTCCCTCACCCTAATCTGGCAGAAAGTGAAGAAGAACTAAAGAGCCTCTTGATGAAAGTGGAAGAGGAGAGTGAAACAGCTTGCTTAAAGCTCAACATTCAGAAAACTAAGATCATGGCAACTGGTCCCATCACTTCATGGGAAATAGATGGGGAAAAAGTGGAAACTGTGTCAGGCTTTATTTTTGGGGGCTCCAAAATCACTGCAGATGGTGATTGCAGCCATGAAATTAAAAGACGCTTACTCCTTGGAAGGAAAGTTATGACCAACCTAGACAGTGTATTAAAAAGCAGAGACATTACTTTGCCAACACAGGTCCGTCTAGTCAAGGCTATGGTTTTTCCAGTGGTTATGTATGGATGTGAGAGTTGGACTGTAAAGAAAGCTGAGCACTGAAGAACTGATGCTTTTGAACTGTGGTGTTGGAGAAGACTCTTGAGAGTCCCTTGGACTGCAGGGAGATCCAATCAGTCCATACTAAAGGAGACCACTCCTGAGTTTTCATTGGAAGGACTGATGCTAAAGCTGAAACTCCAATACTTTGGCCACTTCATGTGAAGAGCTGACTCACTGGAAAAGACCCTGATGCTGGGAGGGATTGAGGGCAGGAGGAGAAGGGGATGACAGAGGATGAGATGGCTGGATGGCATCACCGACTTGATGGACATGAGTTTGAGTGAACTGTGGGAGTTGGTGATGGACAGGGAGGCCTGGTGTGCTGTGATTCATGGGTTGCAAAGTGTCGAACACTACTGACCGACTGAACTGAACCGAACCAAATTTATTGGTTAACTGATGTATAATGAGTATAGTCCCTATATGATATAAGCCTATAGAGATTTGCATCTAAAATATTAGAAAAAAGCAAACAAAATAAAATTCCCAGAAATTTACCATTAATTCACTTACTTTAAGTTCAAAAAACCTCTAATTTGTTCTTATTACTGTGAATAAACACTATCAATTCATTCATTAAAAAGAGAAACTTCTCTCAGTTTAAAAATATCTAGATGTGATTTTATCTCACCTATTTACCTTATGTCATAATATTGAGAAAGAAAATCCTGTGAGAATTTAACTTTCATTAGTGTTATTAGCAAGAACACAAAATTTGTTTTCAGCCTTCCCCACCTTATTGTGATGCCAGACCAAAAAGATTTTCCCCACCACAGTCACCATGCATGCTGTGTTAATAGATTAGAAGCTCCTGATTTAGCTGTGGAATTCTATCCAAATCTGGACAGGATTCCTTTTCTTTTGGGGAAAGTCTAATGTTAGACTTTAAAAAGATCTAGAAAATGTATAAATGTGAGGTTTACTAATGGGTGACTAGAGTTTCAGGCCAGATGTCTGGTGGCTGTCATGATGGGTATGACACGATGGAGGAGACTACAGCTTTGAAAATTTGGTTAATTTAACCAGCTAATCCCAGACTCAAGTCTGTTACTTCCATCAGAGAGGAGGTCTCAGCAGGTCTGCCTATGAAAGCCCATTGCTGAAAGCCCCAAAATAGCCCCAAAATAGGACTTCACATCTGCATCAGAGCATGGTCAGTGGGTGGTGGGGAAGATGAGGCTGAGTCCTTGACTGCAGCTACCTTGAAAAACTGCAATGCATTGGCTGTACATCAAGTCTTTGGTGAGTAAGGCAGCTTTTCCCCTGTGAGACAGGCCAAATAAAGCCTTTGGAATTGTTTATGATCAGGCTTGAAAGAATACCCATAGGTTATTGGAAATGAAAGTGAAAGTCACTCAGTCCTGTCCGATTCTTTGTGACTCCATGGACTATAGACCGCCAGGCTCCTCTGTTCATGGAAGTCTCCAGGCCAGAACAATGGAGTGGGTAGCCATTCCCTTCTCCAGGGGATCTTCTCAACACAGTAATCCAATCCAGGTCTAGCCCTTTGCAGGCTGATTTTTTACCATCTGAGCCACCAGGGAAGCTGATAGGTTATTGGTCAGGAGCTAAATTCCTCCACAGGACATGTTAAAGCAAGGTAAATCTTTCTACTTTATATGGCACCTAAACAACTATATTGAATAATGCATATATTGATTATGATTTTATGAAAAATAACACATGTTTGCAGATGGATAGATTTATGAGCCGGCTTCCTGCCAGTACAAATTTGGAGGTCAACAGGTTTCTCTCATTTTATACTGTCTCTTTCCTTTACAGTCTACATTGGCAAGGTTTCTGCAGATATGCAATTTTCAATAACTTCCTGGGTCTTCCTTATATTTGAAATGGGTTCAGTTCATTACACAAGAGGCTCATCCACATATCTTTCTTTTAATTTTATTTTTTTATTGTAAATTTATTTATTTTAATTTTGAAGTAGGTCCATTTCAATGTTTACCTTCTGTTGGAAATGGCTGAAACCAATGCACTGATGGTTTTTGGAGGTCCCTGTGTTTGATCATGGTTTCCCAGGTGGCACTAGTAGTAAAAAACCTTCTTGCCAATGCAGGACACATAAGAGATGTGGTTTTGATCCTTAGGTTGGGAAGATCCACTGGAGGAGGGCATAGCAACCCAATCCACTATTCCTGCTTGGAGAACCCCATGGACAGAGGAGCCTGGAGGGCTACACTCCATACACATCATAGGGTAGCAAAGAGTCAGACACGAATGAAATGACTTAGCACACACACGACTTTGATTGAGTGGGTTTGTGAACCATAGCCTTAATATCTTGTGACTGACTATTTAAGCTTTTGGCTTTTCCCAGTTTTAAGGGAAGAGATGTATGGTCATACATATGTCCTTTATTCTAGAGCATGCTTTCCTAACAATGACTTTCTTAAATTAATATCTTCTGTCCAAATAGGCTGAGAATCAACCAAATTATCAAGTTCTGGTTATATTTTCTTTTTCAATTGTGCCTTCACTATAATTTTATTTTACTATACGGAGTAAGAATAACCTAGACCATACTGTCAATAACTTGCTTGGAAGTCTCCTGGGATAAATATCCAAGTTTATTTACAAAGTGTCCTTTATACATAACTAAAAGACACAATTCCATTAAACTTTCTGCCAATTCCCATTAATATGTTCATCATCTTCTGAGACCACACTAGCAAACACCTTTAATGTCAATATTACTACTAATAGTATACTCATGATGATTTAGGTATTCCCTAAAGGAAATAGATGGGGAAACAGTGGAAACAGTGTCAGAATTTATTCTTTGGGCTCCAAAATCACTGCAGATGGTGATTGCAGCCATGACATTAAAAGACGCTTACTCCTTGGAAGAAAAGTTATGACCAACCTGGATAGCATATTGAAAAGCAGAGACATTACTTTGCCAACAAAGGTCCGTCTAGTCAAGGTTATGGTTTTTCCAGTGGTCATGTATGGATGTGAGAGTTGGACTGTGAAGAAAGCTGAGCACTGAAGAATTGATGCTTTTGAACTGTGGTATTGGAGAAGACTCTTGAGAGTCCCTTGGACTGCAAGGAGATCCAACCAGTCCATTCTGAAGGAGATCAGCCCTGGGATTTCTTTGGAGGGTATGATGCTGAAGCTGAAACTCCAGTACTTTGGCCACCTCATGCGAAGAGTTGACTCATTGGAAAAAACTCTGAAGCTAGGAGGGTGAGGGCAGGAGGAAAAGGGGACGTCAGAGGATGAGATGGCTGGATGGCATCACGGACTCGATGGACATGAGTCTGAGTGAAATCTGGGAGTTGGTGGTGGACAGGGAGGCCTGGCGTGCTGCAATTCATGGGGTCGCAAAGAGTCGGACACTACTGAGCGACTGAACTGAACTGAAGGCAATTTAGATTTTCTGTTGTGCTGCTCAATTCCTTTGTATCCCTTTCTACCAGATTTGGTAGCATCCATATTGCTACTAAACGTTTGTTCAGGGAGCTCTGGACTTTTTCTGTCATGTTCATCAAATTTTTCCAATCCTTACTAACTGCCTATTTTCAAAGCCAGTTTTACATTTTTAGGTATTTGTTACAACACAATCCACTTCTGATACCAAAATCTTTGTTACCTTTTTATTCTTATCATTGTAATTACTACTAAGTTAGGGGACTACGATAATACAACTTTATCTCACAATTCTGTAATTTAGAAGTTGAGCGGTCTCTGTATCAAAATCAAAGTAACAGCAAATATAAGCTCTTGTATGAAGGTGCTGGGGGATCATCCAAGTTCATTAGAGTTATTTGCAGAATTCAGTGCCTTATGGTTGGGTTGTAGGACCTAGGTCCTCATTTTCTGCTGGTCATCAGCCAGGAGCCTCTCTCAAATAACTCAGGCTGCCTGCAATTCTTGTCACATTGACCCTTTCTTCTTTGAACCAGCAATAGTGATTAAATTTTTCTCAAGTTTCAAAATAGTCTGTTATGCCCTTCTTCTGTACCTCTTTGCCTCCAGCCAGAAAAAGTTTTCTGCTGTTAAAGGTTCATGTGATTAGATTGTGCCTACACAGACAATTTAGGATAATCTTCCTATCTTAACGTTTATAAGCATAATTACATTTGTAAAGTTCTTTTTACCATGTAACATAACATATTAACATGTCCTGAGGATCGGTGAGTGGATATACTTGTTTAGGGAGTCATTATTCTGCCTTTCACACTGGGGATATGTCTATGTGTATATGCATGTATATATATACACACACACAACCATGTGTATATATATAAACATACACACATATTATTTTTCTCTTTAATGCCAAAAGGCAGTTGTACTTATCTGCCTTATCTTATCTTTATTTTTTTTTCTCCTCACTTTTAAGTGAGCATTTTTCTAACTTTCTGTTAGGTAAATCTGAATTAAAGAAATTTTAATCACCGTTATGGAATAAATATCAGATAATAAATTGTTTTTGATTAAGCCAAAATCAATGATGAGTATAGGAAACAATATAGCCCATTATTTGGCCCTGAAGTGTAAGTGTGAAAACAAGTCAATATATACCTATATATAAAATAGCATTAGATTGAGAAAATATGTTGTGGATATCATTTATGAACATGTCACAAATACAGACTAATAAAATTCTGTAGTATAGTACATCAATGTAAGAAAAAGCTTTAGATGTTTAAAGAACTATAAATGAGTGGAGCAGAATAAATTAGGTGTAGCTAGTCTGAAAGTTATACACTGGCAGATATTACAATATTTTTAATAACTCTAAATGATAATTTTTAAATTCCAGTATTTCAGTTTTTTTATATATTGTGTCATGGAGTCAGCAGTTTAGGTAGAGAGCTTAATAAAAGTAAATTATCTATATTCTATGGCGGTGCTTCCAAACTGTAAGAAATTTTCATAAACCACTTCAAATTCATGATTAAATTCAAACTGCCAGTGGAGTTGGACACAGATACTTAGAAACATTTTCTCTGCAAATTTAAAGAGTAGTGAACATATCATTAAGTACAAGCATTTGCTTGATGTTGGTATAATTATGATTTCTAGAACACAGTATCAAAACATAAATTCAAGATATCAGTATTTTTAGGTGCCAAACCACAAGAAGCATTTTCTTGGAATATTGAATACATTAAAGTCATAAAATTGACAGACTGGATAACTTTCCTAAACAGAATTTAGGTATACTGTTTGTATTTTTAAAACACTTAAGGGATAGAATTCATTTTCATCTCTTCAATTCCACCTGTGGTAGGCCATCAGAGCATCTGACTTCCCTGCTCCCCAGAGAAATGCTAAAGTTTATCACTAGCAGAATCAAAAATCCCAGTCCTCCTGAGGGAAGCAACTGGCCCAGGTATGACATTTATAGTAGGAAATGCCTTTTGCCGCTTTGTAATTTGAATAAATTAGTATCTTTAGTAAATTATTTTATAACCCCCCAAAGGATTCCAACAGTATTTGTGGAATTACAAAAATCCTTTGGTAGCTACTGCAAATTTTCCTCTAAAATATTAATGAACAAGCAGTGCAAACATAGCCCTACCATGAATCCAAACTAAGAGTTAACTTACAAAATGGGTGTGTAGGTAGATGACAATGGGGATAGTAAGAGACTATTAATAAGGCTAATGGGACCACATTATGTGAAATTATGTTTCACTTTTTGGTCAGTGTAGGCTTCAGTTCATGAAATAAATTTGAAGGCTGACTCTTACCCCATATTGACAGTAAGTGGCAAGAGCTTTTATAAGCTGAGACAGGGGGCTCCACTCTGACAGCTCTGACAGTTGACTTGAAATTGGTCATAGATGTTCTGACTAGCATCATCTTGATGTTTTAAGTATAGCTAATTTTTAGTTCCATAGTCAGTTTGTTCTTGTCTCCTTGACGCCCATTCTCAGAATTGTGTCGGCTTCTATAATGGCATCCCTGATAGCTCAGTTGGTAAAGAATCCATCTGCAATGCAGAAGACCCCGGTTCGATTCCTGGATTGGGAAGATCCCCTGGAGAAGGGATAGGCTACCCACTCCAATATTCTTGGGCTTCTATTGTGGCTCAACTGGTAAAGAATCCACCCGCAATGCAGGAGACCTGGGTTGGAAAGATCCCCTGGAGAAGGGAAAGGTTACCCACTCCAGTATTCTGGCCTGGAGAATTCCACGGACTGTATAGCCCATGGGGTTGCAAAGAGTCCGACACGACTGAGCAACTTTCACTTTCACTTTCTGTGATGGCTACAATCTTGCCATCATGTAGTTAACTTTTCTGCCTAGTCAGGGTTTCAGTACCTATGAGACAGCACACAGGATATATTTCAAATACTGTCTATAGCCCTTGTAGTTTGGTCACTAAGTCGTGTCTGACTCTTGTGATTCCATGGACTGCAGCCTTCCAGACTCCTTTGTCCATGGGATTTTCAAGGTGAGAATACCGGAGTGGTTTGCCATTTCTTTTTCCAGTGAATCTTCCTGACCCAGGGATCGAACACAGATCTTCTGCACTGCAGGCAGATTCTTTACTGACTGAGCTACCATTATTATGATTTATCATATTAACACATGTTTTTATCATCTTATTCCATTTCAATTAAGATTTAGTTATTTGAAAGTCAGTTCCTGAGTTTGATTTATATTATGATGATATAATTTTAAGATTTCTCTCTGTTTCTATTCTGTATCACTTTCTCCTTCTCTGTGTCTATTCTATAGATTCTTTCATTCTTCTATTAATTTTTAGGAAACATCAGTTTGCTAATATGATGGCTAGTATTTCAACTGGAAAACTCAGAGAATTGTATCTTGAGGTCTCTAGAATAATTGCTACAAACTAAAACAGAAATACCACACTGGGTAGAAATGGTTACTTCTAAAGCAGAAATACTGCATGTTTCAGATTCAAGGGATGAGACAGCATCAATCAGCAAGAAGGAATTTAAATCACTGCATCTGTACAAGATGATGTCCAGTTCTGTATCCAGGTCTTTATCTCTGTTCTGAAATTATGCATCCAATGAACTTTTGAGACTAGTTCCTACTCATCATCTTAGTGTTTCCTTGCAGTAGGCAGGGTTTCAAGTTGGCCCAAGGTTCCTGCCTCCTGTTGACAAACGCTTTACAATTCCCGTTCCTTGAGTGTGGGCAGAATCTGTGGCTATGATGGGACTGGCATTTTGATGATTATTTTACATTACATAAGACTAGATTTTAGCAGATTGGAGAATGATTCGCCTTGCTTTGAAAAAGTAAGCTTCCATATTGTTAAAAGACTGTGCTGCTAGGACTTGACTGTGCCTTTTGAGAGATGAGAGAAACACTCAGCAAGCAGCTTGGGAGAGAGCAAACACCACAGTCTTACCACGGAGAAATTAAACTGTGTTAACAACCTAAATAAGCTTGGGAAATGACCCTGGGCTCCAGGCCTTGATTTCAACCTGGTGAGACTGAACAGAGGACCATGTCAGGGATGTCTGGATGTCTAACCTACAAAAAATTTGAAAATAAAATGGGTGGTGCTTTAAGCCTTTAAGTTTCTCATTAACTTTTTAAAACAGCAAATAGAGAACTGATACATTTTTTAAATGTCAACCTATCATGGAATTCTCTTCTATTCCTCAATCTGAAATATTCCATCCCACATAGTCAGATCACTATCTATTATGTTGTCTTGTATATATATGTATATATACATATACATATATTGCATTTATTTTTCTATTTATTTTTGGCTGTGCTGGGTCTTCATGGCTGCATGGGCTTTTCCTGAGCTGCAGCAAGGAGAGGCCACTCTCTAGTTGTGGCACGCAGGCCTCTCACCATGGTGCCTTCTTTTGTTGCAGAGCATGAGCTCCAGGGTGCATGGGCCTCAGTAGTTGTGGCTCCCCAGCTCCAGAGCAACAGGCTCAATAATTGTGGCACAAGGGCTCAGCAGCTCTGGGTCACATGGAATCCTCCTGAATCAGGGATCAAACCCATGTCTCCTGCACTGGCAAATGGTTTCTCCACCACTCAGCCACCAGGCAAAGCTCCTCCAACCCCACATCTTTTTCTTTTCTTTGTTTCAGAGAAAAATTTAATATAATCTGAAATTATATATTTTTGGTTGAACAATTTAAAAATCTAATGGCTAATGATAATTGCATTCTTTTAATGCATCAATTATTATGCATTATTCATTTAAGCTTCATGTAAGGATACGAAGAAACCAAGATGATTTATGGGGCTATTCTGGGACACTGATGTGTTACGTAATCATTCCAAGGTCATATAAATATCATTGGAAATATTTGCATTTAAATCCAAGTTTTTCTCATTTTGTTGCTCTTACTATATTATTCTGTCCTAATATACTTCACATTATTATAAAAGTTGCAATTTAATTTATTGTTTTAGTATTATTGCATTTTTCCACACAAAAAAATAAAAGACAAGTTTATGATTTCATTTTGAGCCAGGTATTTATTTTTAATCCTTCATGACAAAACATGCTTTCCTTTTTCATATAATGATTGAATATCCAAGATATATTTTCTTAAGAAAAATAGTTGACATTAAACTATTAAGGCAATAAACCCCAGAAAATCCAGAGAAAATTTAACGCTGTGAAGATCAGTTGGAAAATTGTTCTACTATATTGCAGTGGGATCTCAAACGGCTTTGTCTGATAGTTACAACATGAAACAGCAATTAAAACATGGGTAGAAATAACTATAATATATTATGAATGCAAATTATTTACTTACTATGAAAATAATCCATGTTTATTGTTGAAAATTAAGACAGCCTTGATTAGGAAACAACAGAGACACCAAAACCTCAAGTGGAATCCCACCAAATAAGAGGTGGAAATTGTAAGCATATATTATAAAATGTCAATATTTTTCTATATTTATATTAATATAAATAGGTTTATATTGCACATAATTTTTAGAAGTTTTCCCAATGAATTGTATACATTGATTTTTATGTATTTATCTACATTGCTATACTAATAATTACATTTTATTGTCAAACTCAGGAGAATTTTATTAACAATTAATTTGCTTAGTTAAATAATTAACTGTACCACTAATTAACACATGCATGTAGATCAAAATTGTTGTAGGTAAAGACATGAGCACCCTATGTATTGTTCCTGTATGATAAATTTCTGAAAGTGAAATTGCTGTAGTAAGAGGAATATAAACAAGTAAATATACATACTCACTAAAGAGTCTGACTGCAAGTTGGGAGACCTGGGTTCAATCCTTGGGTCGGAAAAATCCCCTGGTGAAGGAAATGGCAACCCACTGTAGTATTCTTGCCTGGAGAATTCCATGGATGAGGAGCCTGGTGGGCTACAGTCCATGGGGTCACAAAGAGTCAGATAGGACTGAGTGATTAACACTTACTAAACATACACACGTGTACATATATTCATATGTATATATACAAATGTATGCATTACTTCAGTATATATATATACTGAAATGGTCTATGCAATCTTCATATCAATTTATATTACTTTCATATATCACATCTAATCATAACCATTGTCACTTATATTGAAAACTGACATTTTCAACATCTCTACTATCCATCCACCTAGATGTTTTTATTGTATGTGCTAAGTCATTATTTAGAAGTATCTGCTGCTTTTTTCATGTTCTTAGATTTTTTCTGAAATTTTTTTGGGATATTTTAAATAGAATTAAATTTAAAATGTATGTATTTTAAAATTTTATTTAATTTTAAATAAAATTGGAGTGTAGTTGATTTACAATGTTGTGTTAGTTTCAAGAGTATGGCAAAGTGATACCGTTATACATATATATATTAATTATTTTTCAGATTATTTTCTCATATAGGTTATCACAGAATATTGACTAGAACTGCCTGTGCTATTATACAGTAGGTCTGGTTATCTATCTTATATATAGTAGTCTGTGGATATTAATCCTAAACTCCTGACTTATCCCACCACCTGCTAGCTTCCCCTTTGGCAATCATAAGTTTGTTTGCAGCATTGATGGACCTAGAGATTATCATACTAAGTGAAGTTAAGTCAGACAAAGACAAATACCATAATATATATGGTATATATATTCCACTCATATGTGGAATCAAATTTTTTAAAAAGTGATACAAATGAACTCATTTATAAAACAGAAAGAGACTTACACATATTGAAAACAAAAATGAAATTTATTTTTTTTCACAATTTTTACATGCTTTTAATATAGTGAGGATTCTTTTTCTCTGCTGTATATTTTTAGTAAATATTTCTAAATCAACATTTATTCTTTAAGGCCAAACATTAAAATAAAAATTCTTCTTTACCAAATAAGGTGTAAGAGAATGAATTGGAATTAGAAAATCATTAATAAAATATAATATGTTGAACATTAAAATAATGAATGTTATCATCACATTCATATTTATTTCCTTTGTAGATATTTATATCTACCCATCTGCACCCAGTTCCATCTATTTTTCTGCTAGTCTTTCAGAGGTGAATTTCTTTACTTGAGCTCATGAACTTTGTCCATTCTTTCTACTCTCTTATCTTGTAATTACATGCTATCTATATCTATTGACTTTATTATTACAAAATATCAAGTTTTGCAAAAAGCAATTGATCCACAATGCTGCAAAAGTAAAAATAACAATTGAATGATATTGAGGAGGGGAAGATCTATGGATTGATTGGTTTCCCAATCATGAGGCAACAGAGCTGTCTGACTGCTGACCAGTGATCTTTCATGCCCAACCACAGGAGATCAAAAAAGGGTTTATACATTTGGCTTCATGGGGAAAGCTGCCATTTCCACATCAGATTTACTGCATGGCCAGTGCATTGCAGTCTTCAAGAGGAGTTGTAGTCAAGGACTCAAGTTTCCCTGGTGGGCCAACCCTTATGCATATTTGAATCCCAGACCTGAGCCTACATGTACAGGCGCCTTCCCAAGATACTTCTGCTAAGGACTATAGTGGGAGGAGAACATTAAATACAGTTTTTCTTCACTCTGACTAAGAACTCAGTACTTTTCCATTTCTAACCTTTCTTTCTGTCCCCAGACAGAGAGTCTATAAAACAGCAGGGCTCTTCTAGAAAATACAGTCCAAAGAATGAGATAGAAATTTACTGCCTCTTCTGACAAAACAGCTAGTGTGTTACTAGTAGGAACAGGAAAGACAAAGGTAAGACTATGTCCCTCTCCCCTCCCCCGGTTTTCCAGTCTGCCTTCTTGACTCCACATTGGAAAACCAGAGAGAAGCAGCTGATGATGTTCACATGTGATTTGCAGAGTTCCAACCTCATTATTGCAAAACAAAGCACAGAGGATGTCTTGGTGATCCTGTTCATGATTCCAATTGTCTTGCTGTTCCCACTGTCTTCACTGTTCACTGAACCCAGAGTAGGCAAGGCATGAGCTAAGAGCCTGGAAGGAGACCTGAGGAGCCATAGGAACTGCAGGTATGTTTATTCTCTCCTGACTGGCACCACAGCCATAATACAGCCCCTCTCCTGGCTGACACAACAGCCATAGCAGCAGCCACAACATAACAATAATGGAGCCATAACATAACCATGATGTTGCTCCAATGTAGACCCAATGCAGTAGCAGCCAGGGCTTTGATGGTGAAACTCAAACAGGCATACCAGCAAAAAGTAACCTGTAACCAAGCAAGTACCTAGCGATGTGCATGCTCAGTGCTATAAGCTATCTCAGCCATCACACAACCAGGCAAAGTCATTGTTTCCAGAACATATAGGGAGAGGGCATGAGATCATGAGGCAAGAGAGCCTGACTGGCACCATCTTGTTAATTTCTACACAGAGGAGAAAGACCGGAGCTGAGAGACAATTATTTAATAATGGGCATCCCACTGGACATTACCATAACATTGAGCACCTTAAGCTTTAATTTTCACTCCAGTGTTCTTGTCTGGAGAATCCCAGGGACGGGGGAGCCTGGTGGGCTGCCATTTATGGGGTCACACAGAGTTGGACACGACTGAAGTGACAGCCTCAGCAGCAGCAGCTTTCACTTTCATCAAGAGGCTCTTTGTTCCTTTTCACTTTCTGCCATAAGGGTGGTATCATCTGCATATCTAAGGTTATTGATATTTCTCCTGGCAAACTTGATTCCAACTTGTGCTTCATCCAGCCTAACATTTCACATGATGTACTCTGCATGTAAGTTAAATAAGCAGGGTGACAATATATAGCCTTGACCTACACCTTTCCCAGTTTGGTACCAGTCCATTGTTCCATGCCTGGTTCTAACTGTTGCTTCTTGACCTCTATACAGATTTCTCAAGAGGCAGGTAAGGTGGTCTAGTATTTCCACCTCTTACTGTCTTTTGGGAGATGGTATTTTAAGAGAGCTCATTATGTGTATGAACTCAGTCATGTCTGACTCTTTGCAACCCCATCAACTTCAGCCCACCAGGCTCCATCCATGAAATTTTTGAGATGAGAATACTGGAATGGATTACCATTTTCAGACAGAGCTCACTAGAGAATGATGGAAAATGCATCATGAAAAAAGCACATTCTTCATTCATTGATTTCAAACCAAATAAAGCATTTAAACCAAGAGACAAACTAATTAGGATGCCAAGTTATGGCTGTCTGGGGAGGCCTTACAAATAGCTATGAAAAGAAGAGAGGAGAAAAGCAAAGGAGAAAAGGAAAGATATAAGCATCTGAATGCAGAGTTCCAAAGAAGAGCAAGAAGAGATAAGAAAGCCTTCTTCAGCGATCAATGCAAAGAAATAGAGGAAAACAACAGAATGGGAAAGACTAAAAATCTCTTCAAGAAAATTAGAGATACCAAGGGGACATTTCATGGAAAGATGGGCTCGATAAAGGACAGAAATGGTCTGGACCTAACAGAAGCAGAAGATATAAAGAAGAGGTGGCAAGAATACACAGAAGAACTGTACAAAAAAGATCTTCACGACCCAGATAATCATGATGATGTGATCACTAATCTAGAGCCAGACATCTTGGAATGTGAAGTCCAGTGGGCCTTGGAAAGCATCACTATGAACAAAGCTAGTGGAGGTGATGGAATTCCAGTTGAACTGTTTCAAATCCTGAAAGATGATGCTGTCAAAGTGCTGCACTTAATATGCCAGCAAGTTTGGAAAACTCAGCAGTGGCCACAGGACTGGAAAAAATCACTTTTCATTCCAATTCCAAAGAAAGGCAATGCCAAAGAATGCTTAAACTACCACACAATTGCACTCATCTCACATGCTAGTAAAGTAATGCTCAAAATTCTCCAAGCCAGGCTTCAGCAATTCATGAACCGTGAACTCCCTGATGTTCAAGCTGGTTTCAGAAAAGGCAGAGGAACCAGAGATCAAATTGCCAACATCCGCTGGATCATGGAAAAAGCAAGAGAGTTCCAGAAAAACATCTATTTCTGCTTTATTGACTATGCCCAAGCCTTTGACTGTGTGGATCACAATAAACTGTGGAAAATTCTGAAAGAGATGGGAATACCAGACCACCTAACCTGCCTCTTGAGAAATCTGTATGCAGGTCAGGAAGCAACAGTTAGAACTGGACATGGAACAACAGACTGGTTCCAAATAGGAAAAGGAGTATGTCAAGGCTGTATATTGTCACCCTGCTTATTTAACTTCTATGCAGAGTACATCAAGAGAAATGCTGTACTGGAAGAAACACAAGTTGGAATCATGATTGCTGGGAGAAATATCAATAACCTCAGATATGCAGATGGCACCACCCTTATGGCAGAATGTGAAGAGGAGCTAAAAAGCCTCTTGATGAAAGTGAAAGTGAAGAGTGAAAAAGTTGGCTTAAAGCTCAACATTCAGAAAACAAAGATCATGGCCTCTGGTCCCATCACTTCATGGGAAATAGATGGGGAAACAGTGGAAACAGTGTCAGACTTTATTTTTTTGAGCTCCAAAATCACTGCAGATGGTGACTGCAGCCATGAAATTAAAAGACGCTTACTCCTTGGAAAGAAAGTTATGACCAACCTAGATAGTATATTCAAAAGCAGAGACATTACTTTGCAGACTAAGGTCCGTCTAGTCAAGGCCATGGTTTTTCCTGTGGTCATGTATGGATGTGAGAGTTGAACTATGAAGAAAGCCGAGCGCTGAAGAATTGATGCGTTTGAACTGTGGTTTTGGAGAAGACTCTTGAGGGTCCCTTGGACTGCAAGGAGATCCAACCAGTCCATTCTAAAGGAGATCAACCCTGGGATTTCTTTGGAAGGGTTGATGCTAAAGCTGAAGCTCCAGTACTTTGGCCACCTCATGCGAAGAGTTGACTCATTGGAAAAGACCCTGAAGCTGGGCGAGATTGGGGGCAGGAGGAGAAGGGGACGACCGAGGATGAGATGGCTGAATGGCATCACAGACTCGATGGACGTGTGTCAGAGTGAACTCCAGGAGTTGGTGATGGACAGGGAGGCCTGGCATGCTGCGATTCATGGGGTTGCAAGGAGTTGGACACGACTGAGTGACTGAAGTGAACTGAACTGACTGAACTTTCCAGGTGGTGCTAGTGGTAAAGAACCTGCCTGCCAATACAGGGGATGTGAGAGATACAGGTCTGATCCCTGGGTTGGGAAGATCCCCTGGAGGAGGGCATGGTACCCACTCCAGTATTTGTCCCTGGAGAATCCCAAGAACAGAGAAACCTGGAGGGCTAAGGTCCATAGTGTTGCCAAGAGTCAAACATGACTAAAGTAACAGCATGCACACAAGGAAAGAAAAAAAAAAACAAAGTAATCTAGAAGTTCAGCCTCTGATCTTCTTGGAATTTTACAAATAATATAGTGTAATCAATGGAAAAACAGGGAACTCTTGCTATGCACAACTCAGGGACTTTCATTTAATATGCTTTCTTAACAAGATACAGTTATTTCACCTGGCCAGCACCAATGTTGTACACAGAGTAAGCAAGCATAATAGATTTGATGCTATTGTGAGGAACCTTGACTCAAATTTCATTTTATTTCACTCTACAGCCTAGAGAGGTAACAGAGTTACCACCTCAGAGAACTGCAAAGAAAAGTTAGATTTGTGTAATTTGCTTACAACTCTTCCCCCTTCTGTTTTACTGTTTACTGTCCCTATCTATGCATATTTGTGTGTGCACGCATGTGCACTTGTACTCAAAAACCTTCTTGCTTATGATGATTATATATGTACAGCAAGTTGTTTTAGTCCATATTGGGCTGCCATAAAATAATACAGTGTGGCTTCCTTCATAGCTCAGTTGGTAAAGCATCTGTCTCCAGTGCAGGAGACCTGGGTTCAGTTCCTGGATTGGGAAGATCCCCTGGAGAAGGAAATGGCAACCCACTCCAGTATTCTTGCTTGGAGAATTCCATGGACAAAGGAGCCTGGCGGGCTACAATCCATGGGGTCACAAGAGTCAGACACGACTTAGTGACTAAACCACCACCACCACCAATATAATACAGTACTAGGTGACTTAGAAAAACAGAAATTTATTTTCTCACATTTCTGGAGGCCAAAAGTACAAGTTAAATGTGCTAGAATGGTCAGTTTCTGGTAGTAAAGATCTTCTTGAATTATGAATGGCCACTTTCTGTCTGTGTCTTTATCTGATAGAGAGATAAAAGGAGAGAGACAGAGATCTCTGATATGTCTTGAAAGGGCACAAATCTCATAATGAAGGCCTCACTTCTATGATCTCAACTATACCTAATTATATCTTAAACTCCTTATCTCCAAAAAACATCACACTGAGGGCTAGTGTTTCAAAATATGAATCTTAGAGGGACACAATTTAGTTCATAGTACATGTAGTGTTAAAATTTAAGTTTCTAATTAAAATAAGTAAGATAACCCTTTCATTTATCACTTGTCAATTTAAATTTGTTAGCTCTCCAGGGTATCTTTTTTTTTTTTAAACAGAACATACATTTTTAACAGGATTAAATTTATGTGTTTTTAATAGATTGTCTAGAAGACACTGCACCTGAGTTTCACTTAGAGTATGTGCTTCCATTATTACCTATACTCTTAAAACATAATTTTTGTTGGTTTCTGTCTGGATAGTCCGTAGATAATGACAGATGTGGCCTAATTCCCATATAAATTGCCAGTTCTGGCTTTGTCTAATTTTATATACTCAGGTGGAATGCTGAAGTATCAGAATTAATTTCCCAGAGGCATTTTCAAATTTATAAAATATATGCAAAATCACAAAGAAAATAGAGATTGCTCAGTGAAGACTAAGATTTCTGACTGTGCAGTGCCTTCATTATTTCTAATTTCTGAAAGAATAGCTGGATTTAAAACAGTTAATTTTTTTATCACCACTTTTTGTAATATTACTAATTTCACTTTATCTCATTCATTATATTTAACACATGATAACTATCATTATTTTAATCTTGATTTTGAACTTTAAATTCCATACAGAAAAATGGAGATTTTTTAAATCATTTCCATACAGATATAACTTATACACTGTGAACGTCTCCTATGTTTTAGCAGCTATGTAACAGACACAAAACACATGAGCATGAACAATTCCAGGTCATTTCTTCAATCAGTTAAGACTCTGGGACTATCTTTCTCTAAAAGTTGGAAGCAAATCTGAAAGTCAATTTTTTATGCTCCAGTGTTCATGTATAAGACACAGAAATCTTATTTAAAATCTTATTCAAAAAAGTTGATTAATTGAAAACAAAGGAAATTGAATTCCTCTCAATTTTGAATAGCATAAATAATTATTTATAATTATTTAAGGTTTTAAATATTACCATAAAATTAACAATTTGGAGGTGAGACTACACTGAGCAAACAGAGAAATTAATTCATTCAGATCTAATGTCAATGCAAGGCATAATATTATGAGAAACTTACTAAACATAAAAAAATTAATAGTTATTTGAAACTTTTCATAAATTTATAGCTAAGTTTAAATTTAGGCTTTTCAGGTGGCTCAATGTTAAAAAATCCACCTGCCCATGCAGGAGACATAAAAGACATGGGTTCAATCCCTGGATTGGGAAGATTCCCCTGGAGGAGGAAATGGAAATCCCCTCCAATATTCTCATCTGAATAACCCCATGGAGAGAGGCATTTGGTGGGTCATAGTCCATGGGGATGCAGAGAGTTGGACACTGCTTAGCAAATGAACACACACACACAAATATAAATGTATTTAGAACAAATGAATAATTTCCTATGAAAAAACTAAAACATTATGTAGTGACCTTTGCCCGAATCACAACACAAAAATACAAAGAAAAAATCTGTAACATAAAAGCAAAAGACAAAAAAGAATGAATTTAACAGATCCGGTTCTAGAAGAAAATCTAAACCACAAAAAAGCTTAGTAAGAAATATTATCTTGTTGACTATAACAGGAGAGAAGTACAATATTACAGAAGACAAAAGGAGATACGGGTCTAGAAAGTAAACAATAATGCCTGGAAACATTACAGCAATAATGAATATGAGTTAGCAAAAGGAGAACTACTCTCCACAATCTTAAAACATTTTAAAATACCTAGGAAAATACAAGGCTCATGAAATCTCTTTCTAAAATGGAAATATTACCCATATTATTCTTTAAAGGCAAAGCACTATGTGGAAGAAATTGAATACCCAGAAAAAGTATATTCAATAGAGGAAGTCCTTAAACTATACAATCAGGGAGAGGAACGATGGTGCAATTTAGGAGAAGAAGGGTTAAATATGGCAATCTCTGAGAACAGATAAAAAGGCTTGCATTTATGGTAATGTTTTTAAGTTTGTAAGGAGAACAGGAATCTGTGAGAAATTACACAGGATTGCTCCAGTTATCTCATAGAACAGAAATGGCACAGTTTTCTTTTGAAAGTACAGTTGTGGTTTCTATTACTGGGTACTGTCTTTGGAATACTGCTTGAGGAATGAGTGAAGAAAGGTATGGGGTAAAATAAATGATTGATAAATATTTCTGAGGTAACTGTCTAGTTTGAAATCTGGAAATTTCAGTGATGACCTTCTAGTTAAATGATTTTATTCACTTGTATATAGTAACACAGATCTAAGATAGCAACAATTATCTGCGTTTTCTTTTTCATACTTTTTTTCTCTTTTTCTGGGTCAGAGCAGCATGAAAGCTAATTAGGAAGCTGGCCAAAAATGTATATGTGTAGTATAGAATGTGGGACTTCTGTAGTGGCTCAGCAGTAAGGAATCCACCTGCCAGTGCAGAAGACATGAGTTCAGTCTCTGGGTGGGGAAGATCCCCTTAGAGAAAGAAATGGCAAACCACTCCAGTATTCTTGCCTGGAAAATTCCATGGACAGAGGATCCTGGAGGGCTACAGTCCATTGGTTGACAAGAGTCAGATAGAACTTAATGACTAAACCAGCAGCACCAATTTAGAAGGCAAATAGAATGGGAGTCTAGCAGATTTATATTATTAGAAACATCGAAGGATCAAAGGAGCATAATTTTATGAGGTCTAGAATCTGTGACTGGGAGTGAGAAGAAGATTTTCAAAAAGTTATAATGTTGTGGCAAAGATGGTACTGTTGGATTTTAATGTTTATATGGTGAAGTAGCCTTTGAGAAGGAGAGTATTTAGGTCAGTGTCTCCCAATCTGTGATCAGGAGAGCTACAGTCAGAATTGCTTGTAATTTGTGTAACTATGTTCCAGGGTCCTGTTTCAGACCAAGTGAAACTCTGAGCATGTGGGGATCCCCATTGTTAACATTAAGCCAAGATTATTATTTGTAAACCATACATGAAAAATCATTGATAAGCTATGACTAGTAAAGGTATAGAAGACACTGAGATGAAGTTAATTGGAGTTTGAACATTATAAAATAGTGAAGATGGGATTCTTAAACTAAAATTTTAGACAGTAGTGATAAAAATGTTGGAATGAAAAGAAAAATTATAAATGCAGTAATTACCTTCTTATTCCATTAAATATGTGAGTATGGCCATACAAATACCTTTCCTTGCTAATTTTTGATGATATAGTTTATTGAGGTGACATGACTGGATTAAACAACCTGAGAAAGTTGGAAACCAATGAATCAGATAGCAATGTAAAAGCTCAACGACAAGGGCTGAACTCTACAGAGCATCCACTGTTTCATTCAATAGGTATGTCTAGTTCATGATTAATGTCACAGCCTTTGATATATAAGAATGTTCACTACTCCAGAACACCCATAAATCTCAATTCATCATTCTATCATCATTGCCCCATAAGTGGTAAAATGAAAAGTTTAGCATGGTATTGGACTTTTATTCAAAATTTAAAGGAGGTAAAATAAATGTTGAGAATGAATGACGTGAGGCCTATTTGTTCTTCTGGAGCAACACAGCAGAAAACAGAGATTCTGGAACTAGTTGCTATTATGAGCCCTCTGGTAAGACCAATAGGTATTCTGAATACACCATGACAAAATCCAGACTTATTTCATACTCCATTTACTGTTGTGAAGATATGCATTATTTGGTTCTTTTCTTACACAGAATTAGATCAGGAATATGGAAGACTAAAATTAAAGAGTTTGGCAGCCATGACTTCATCTGGAAGGCAAACCAAACTTCAGAAATTCAAAGGCAGAAGCATTTAACTTTCAAATGAGGTACCAGTTACTGTTAGCATGACCTTTCATTTTCAGTTCTCTCTGTTGTGGAAGGAAGTGTAACCACTGTGGAAGAGTTTTTGCATAAAGGAAACATAAGGTTTGCTTGATTATTTGAAACAGAGGAGAGTATGTATTTATAGATAACAGAAAATAATCAAAATCACATATCTATGGAATTCAAAGACCTTGGATAGTGCTTAATGCAAGGTATGCTTTAAATATTAATGTCAGCTTCAGAGAGCTTTTCTTTTTCCTCTTTTAATTTCTCAGTATGAGAGCTTTCCAGACAGAAAACATAGACTGAAACAATTAGTTAATTGATCTCACTCAATTTGGTTAGACTTACTAATAGGAGGATTCCATTATGTTCAAGAATTTTGGATTACACTAGACTCCAATAAAAAAATATCTTATTTCAGCCTGTGTGGGTATGTTTGTATTTGTGAGAGACAGAGAGGTAGAAAGAAGAGGAGGGGAGAGAGGAGAAAACAGGGAAGTAGAAAATATAGGCATGCATCTGGTATATGCATACAGTATTACCTGTCCAAAGTCTGTGACTTCTTGTACTATTGGGTACCTTGGTCATAGGCTTACTGAAATAAAGGAGGTCAGGCACTGAGAGTTAAATTTGCTGAAGCTATTTCAAATCCCTGGATATTTTCTTTGACATATCTACTTTCTGAGACTAGCCTTAGCTGTGATGCTTCCCTTGTGGCTCAGCTAGTAAAGAATCTGCCTGCATTGCAGGAGACCTGAGTTTGATCCCTGGGCTGGGAAGATCCCCTGGAGATGGGAAAGGCTACCCATTCCAGTATTCTGGCCTAGAGAATTCCTTGGGGTCACAAAGAGTTGGACACGACTGAGCGACTTTCACTTAGCTATGATATTGTATCCATAAACTGTTGCAGTGCCCTTTGCTGTGTATAGAAATATCAAGCGATTAATACATAACCCAAAATTTAATAATAATTTGATTAGTTCAGTCGCTTAGTTGTATCTGACTCTTTATGACCCCATGGACTGCAACGTGCCAAGGCTTCCCTGACCACCACCAACTCCCAGAGCTTGCTCATGTCCACCAAATCAGTGATACCATCTCATCCTCTGTCATCCCCTTCTCCTCCTACCTTCAATTTTTCTCAGCATCAAGGTCTTTTCCTGTGAGTCAGTTCTTCACATCAGGTGGCCAGAGTAAATATTCAGGACTGATTTCCTTTAGGATGGACTGGTTGGATCTCCTTGCAGTCCAAGGGACTCTCAAGGGTCTTCTCCAACACCACAGTTCAAAAGTATCAATTTTTGGTGCTCAGCTTTCTTTACGGTCCAACTCTCACATCCATACATGACTACTGGAAAAAACATAGCTTTGACAAGATTGACTTTTGTTGGCAAAGTAATGTCTCTGCTCTTCAATATGCTGTCTAGGTTGGTCATAGCTTTTCTTCCAAGGAACAAGCATCTTTTAATTTCATGATTTCAGTAATAATATTTTAATTAGTTTATGTTTGATTAGTTTATAAATTTACACTTAAATGAAAATTTACTAAGATGCTCTTTGACTTAGAGTTAATAAAGACAGGAAAATCTAGTTACAATGTATAAAGAACAAAGTAAACTATTGAAAAAATTGCTACTGCTAGCATTAACTGCTATGTAGTTGCTAACCTAAGTCTATACACTATGAATTTCCTTAACCCAAAACATGAAATCAACTAAATAAATGGATCTTGGGTCACAATATTATAGCATAAAATACTCCACAAAATATTTTTGAGAAGAACGGGCACATTCAGATAGTACATCCATAGTCAGCATGATATTTTGAATGTTGTTGAATATAAAGAAGCATGGTTTTCTTTATATTGTTAAAATAACTTAAAAGTCATAGAAATAATACCACTAAAGCCTATAGTAAATCAGGTTTTCAGTAACCTGAAACAAATTATGCAGCTACAGCTATATTGTTTTTCAATTATTAGTGGGTAAAATACTATGGCAAGAAGCCCTCCTGAACCATGCTGGATACCCAGCTGATACTCTAGAAAACTCTTCAGTTCAGTCAGTTCAGTTTAGTTGCTCAGTGGTGTCCGACTCTTTGTGACCCCATGAATCGCAGCATGCCAGTCCTCCCGGTCCATCACCATCTCCCGGAGTTCACTCAAACTCTTAATTCCTGGGGTATCTAGCTGATTGAGGATCTTGCTCTAGATGAAAGCCCAGAATCTATTCTGATGGGGTGCTGTCACACAAATTGTTAGAGATTCTGATCATTGCATCTGTCCTAAATTATCAGCATGTGTACTATCCAACTATTTGAAGATGATATAGCCATAGAGAGCCACGAAGGAAGAAAGCAGAACAATGTGTTTTTTTTTTTAATTTATCAGTTGAGTTCAGTTCAGTCGCTCAGTCGTGTCCGACTCTTTGCGATCTCATGAATCGCAACACGCCAGGCCTCCCTGTCCATCGCCAACTCCCAGAGTTTACTCAGGCTCACGTCCATCGAGTTGGTGATGCCATCCAACCATCTCATCCTCTGTCGTCCCCTTCTCCTCCTGTCCCCCAGTCCTTCCCAGCATCAGAGTCTTTTCCAATGAGTCAACTCTTCACATGATGTGGCTAAAGTATTGGAGTTTCAGCTTCAGCATCAGTCCTTCCAATGAACACCCAGGACTGATCTCCTTTAGAATGGGCTTGTTGGATCTCCTTGCAGTTCAAGGGACTCTCAAGAGTCTTCTCTAACATCACAGTTCAAAAGCATCAATTCTTTTTAACTTATATCAATGTTTAAATCCATAGTTTTGCAAAACTTGTCTGAATCACATACATCAATGTTGATAAGGTGTTTGACCTAAAATAGCATCAAAACCATACAGTTAACAATTGCAGTGAAATATATTTATAAAGAGAAAGGCAACAAGAGAACTCAGGACTTGACATTTGCCTTGAGTACCTACTGATGATTTGGCCTTTCTTGTTTGACAGATGCTGGTTAGTCTCTCTGCTGGCTGTCAGATGGAAGAAGGGAAAACAGAGGAGACAGGTGGGCCTGCACACAGAGGGCATGTCTTGGGACCCATTATTGCTTAGATGACATTAGTGCAAGAGAGAAAGAAAACCTCTGCAAGCATGCCTGGACCTCATCTTACATAGAGGCCATAGCGAGTAGAGCCACGATAGTATGGAAAGGAAGGAAGCAGATAGAGAGTCACCTCCATGCAAAAGGTATTCAGCACACTTTGATTCTGTCACAGATAAAGGACCATCCTGCAAACACTCAGCTTAGTATTGGTGTACTCTTTGTAGACTTTTTTATGATGGGGTTCTGAATGGTGTGAGGTGACATCTAATTGTAGTTCTGACTTGTATTTCTCTAATAATTAGTGATGTGGAGGATTTTTTCATGTGCCTCTTAACCATCTGTATGTCTTCTTTGGAGAAATATCTATTTAGAACTCCACCACCATTTTCTGTTTCTTTCTTTTTTTCTTTTGGTATTGAGTTGCATGAGCTGTTCATATATTTTGGAGAATAATTCCTTGTCAGTTGCAAATATTTTCTCACATTCTGTGTGTTGTCTTTATGTTGTGTTCATGGTTTTCTTTGCTGTGCTAACATCTTTAAGTTTAATTAGGTCCCATTTGTTTATTTTTGTTTTCATTTTTATTACTCTAGGTGTTAGTCACTCAGTTCTGTCCAACTCTTTTCAACCCCATGAACTGTAGCCCACCAAACTCCGCTGTCCATGGAATTCTCCAGGAGATTCTCTGAAGGAAATTTACTCTACCTTCATATATTTCAAAAGTGTTGTTGTAACTTTTAATTCATATAAGCCCTGATAATATGAGGAATTTTAAACTGATGTTTTCATGTTACTTGGTTTCATTATCATGCTCATTTTGTCCTGCTCAACTGTGTCATATATTTAAACCATCTGCTGCTTTTCTGATCATCCCTGCTTATAGATTTTTAGCCAGATTTTGTCATTAGTTTAAAGTTTTATATTTTGTTACTTGTCTCCTTGTCCTTCAATTCACTTCAAGGTTAGTAGTCTATCTTACAAAGTACATTTAGCACCCAAACAGACTTCCAACACGTGAATTTATCAGTCCCTTAACATTTTCTGCTCCCAAGACCTTTACCTTGACTCTAATTCAACTGCTAGTTTTGATAATTATGTATAATTTCTGCAATTCTGAACTCCTGAAATCAAACATCTCACTCTCTCACCCAGATTCATCCTTGCACTCTTACATGTGGCTTCCCATTACATCTGTTTTGCCATCTTACCAAGAATTGTATCTTATTACTTCTCCACATTTATTAGCCTCCTACCAAAATCATCACTACTATATTTTCTATTTCCCCTATTTTGTTAATTTCTATCATGCATCATTTTAATCATTCTCTTGCAAACATCATCAAATTCATTTTCTGATATACATTTCTATTACATACTTCCAATAAAATTGCAATTTTGTGAAAGTCTAATTATTGGCTTCTCAACTTTTCAACCTATCTTCTATTTTATTTTTATTTCATTTTACTTTACCATACTGTATTGGTTTTGCCATACATCAACATGAACCTGCCATGGGTGTACATGTGTTCCCAATCCTGAAACCCCCTCCCTCCCCATACCATCTCTCTGGGTCATTCCAGTGCACCAGCCCCACGCATCCTGTATCCTGCATCGAACCTAGACTGGCAATTCGTTTCTTTATACAATATCATATATGTTTCAATGCCATTCTCCCAAATCATCCCACCCTCTCCATCTCCCACAGAGTCCAAAAGACATCCTTAGGTAGGCTGGTGGCATCTTATTGTGCCTGAATCATTCTGTATTAATTTGGATAGAGTGCCTACATAAAATATTCTCTAATTTCCTAAGTAATCTATATCACCATATCTTCTTATTCAAGCAGCATGAGAGAGAAATAGGAATATCTTGGCAGGGACATCTTTCACTTTTGCAAGTACATCACACTGTAATGTTATCTCCTGGTAACACTGCTTCATAGCCTTTGTATCCTATATCTTTGTACTTACCTATTCCTATCAATATTTGTCTCACATGTTTGAAAACTTATTCCTTGACTTCATGTTTTCTCTAAGATAATAAGCAAAATATAGATTTTTCAACTTTTTCATAAATAAGATGCCTAAAACAGTTTTATATATCTTTATCACCAATTTTCACCTTCTATGCCCTCCAATAAGGAGGAATATCAACTATCACTCCATGGAAACTATTCTTGTCTAAGTTATAAAAAGTACACATGCTGTTGATTCCAATGAATACTTGGAACTTATCACATCTGACCTCTCTAAAGCATTTGACCTTGTTGATTTTACAGTTATCATTAAAATGTATTTTGCAGCAAGGAGTTTATTCACTAAATTTGTCAACATGTGTGTCTAGTAGTAAGATGTGTTTTACATTGACTTGTAGGGTGCCATACTCTTACTATCGTCTCAATGCTCTGAAAACTCTTGGATTTATTATTAGATTCTCTTCTGTTACTCATTGATAATATAGGTTTTTTCCCAGAGATTTTTTTCCCCTTGGAACTTTTGTTCTTACCATATATATTTTCCTGGTAAACCTATTTCAGTACCTTCATTTGTTAATCTTATCCAGCCCAAATACACTCAAGGGATTCAGTACATTCACACTGGTAATAATTGATTAGAAAGACATTATGTTTTTACTAGAGACAAGCGACTACTTTAAAAAAAATCTTGAGAGATATTGATATATAAAATGTACAAATTGAAAGTGATACCCTCAATGGGACTGTGAATAACTTTTATTTCTTTATTCTAAACCAGAAGTCTATACATTAAAAAAATCCTATTGGATGTATTAGCTTGGAATTTCCTCTGATACTTCAAACTTATCTTGTAAAATACCAAAATAATTAATTCTCATTCCTTTTGTATTAGCCAGGATAATAAACAATTTAGTGTCTACAACAAACACCTTCTCCTCTAATTTGCACAATAAAGATTAATACATTGTGATTCAGTCACTCAGTCCTGTCTGACTCTTTGTGACCCTATGGACTGCAGCATGCCAAGATTCCCTGTCCTGCAGTATCTTCCAGACTTTGCTCAAACTTATGTCCATTCAGTCAATGATGTCATCCAACAGTCTTATGCTCTGTTGCCCACTTCTCCTCCTGCCTTCAGTATTCACCAGCATCAGAGTCTTTGCCAATGAGTTGGCCCCTTGCATCTAATGGCCAAAGTATTGAGGTTCAGCTTCAGCATCAGTACTTCCAATGAATATTCAGTTTGATTTCCTTTAGAATTGACTGGTTTGATCTCCTTGCTGTCCAAGGGACCCTCAAAAGACTTCTCCAGTACCACAATTTGAAAGCATCAATTCTTTGGTGCTCAGCCTTCTTTATGGTCCAACACTCACATACACACATGACTACTAGAAAAACCATAGCTTTGACTATATGGACCTTTGTAGGCAAAGTGATGGCTCTGTTTTTAACATGCTTTCAAGGTTTGTCATAGCTTTTCTTCCATGGACCAAGAGTTTCTTTAATGTCTTAGCTGCTGTCCCCATCCACAGTGATTTTGGAGCCCAAGAAAATAAAGTCTGCTACTGTTTTCATTTTTACCCCATCTATTTGACATGAAGTGATGGTACCGGATGCCATGGTCTTAGTTTTAAGCCAGGTTTTTCACTCTCCTTTCACTTTCATCAAGGGGTTCTTTAGTTCCTCCTTACTTTTTGCCATTAGGATGGTGGCATCTGCATATCTGATGTTACTGACATTTTTCCCAGTAATCTTGATTCAAGCTTATGATTCATTCAGCCCTACATTTCACATTATGTACTCACCATTTATGTTAAAAAAGCAGGGTGACAATACAGATCCTTAACATATACATTTGCCAATTTTGAACCAGTCTCATGGTCCATGTAAGATTCTAACTGTTGCTTCTTAATCTACATATAGGTTTCTCAGGAGGCAGGTTATGTGGTTTGGTGTTCCCATCTAAGAATTTTCCAGTTTGTTGTGATTCACAGTTAAAGTCTTTAGCATAGACAATGATGCAGAAGTAGATGTTTTTCTGAAATTCCTTTGTTTTTCCTATGAACCAGCAGTTGTTGGCAATCTGATCTCTGGTCCCTCTGACTTTTCTAAATCCAGCTTGAACATCTGGATGTTTTCAGTTTACCTACTGTTGAAGTCTAGCTTGAAAGATTTTGAGCATTGCCTTACTAGCATTTGAAATGACTGCAATTGTGCAGTAGTTTGAATATTCTTTGACATTTCCCTTCTTTGGGATTGGAATATAAACTGACATTTTCCAGTCCTATGGACACTGCTGAGTTTTCCAAATGTCCTGGCGTATTGAGTGCAACACATTAACAGCTTCATCTTTTTGTATTTGAAATAGCTCAGCTGGAATTCCATCACCTCCACTACCTTTGTTTGTAGTAATGCTCCTAAGGCTCAGTTGACTTCACACACGATGAGTAATCATTTCACCATGGTTATCTGGGTTATTGAGACCTTTTTTGTACAGCTCTTTTTTGTATTCTTGCCACCTCTTCTTAATATCTTCTTCTTCTGTTAAGTCCGTACCATTTCTGTCCTTTATTGTGTCCATCTTTGCATGAAATTTTTCCTTGGTATCTCTAATTTTCTTGACAGCATCTCTAGTCTTGCCCATTCTACTCTTTTCCTGTATTTCTTTGTATTGTTCACTTAAGAAGGCTTTCTCATCTTTACTTACTATTCTTTGGAGCTCTGAATTTCAATAGGTCTGATTCTAAATTTATCTTTTCTTTTCTCCTTTGCCTTTCACTTCTCTTCTTTTCTCAGCTATTTGTAAGGCCTTCTACAACAACCAATTTGCTTTCTCATAATTCTTTTTCTTGGGGATTATTTGGTCACCACCTCCTGTACAATATTATAAACCTCCATCCATAGATCTTCAGGCACTCTGTGTATCAGATCTAATCCCTTGAATCTATCTGTCATTTCCACTGTATAATCATAAGGGATTTGATTTAGGTCATTCATGAATGACCTAAGGTTTTGCCTACTTTCTTCAATTTAAGTCTGAATTTTGCAACAAGAAGCTCATGAACTGAGCTGCAGTCAGCTCCAGGAATTGTTTTTTTCTGACCATTTAGAGCTTCTTCATCTGAGGCTGCAAAGAATATAAACTATCTGATTTCAGTTATTGACCAGCTGGTGATGTCAATGTCTAGAGTTCTCTCTTGTGTTGTTGGAAGAGGGTGTTTGCTATGACCCGTGCATTCTCTTGGCAAAACTCTGCTTAACCAACTGCATATTGGACACTGACCAACCTGAAGGCTCATCTTTCATTGTTGTATTTTTTTGCCTCTTCATCCTGTTCATGGAGTTCTCAAAGCAAGAATGATGAAGTGGTTTGCTATTCCCTTATCCAGTGGAGAAAATTTTGTCATAACTCTTCACCATGACCCATCTTCTTAGGTGGCCCTACACAGCATGGCTCATAGTTTCATTGAGTTACACAGTGCTGTAATCTATGTGATCATTTCATTTAGTTTTCTGTAATTGTGTTTTTCATTCTGTCTTTCCTCTGATGGATGAGGATAAGAGACTTGTGCAAGCTTTCTGATTCGAGGGACTGGCTGTAGGGAAAGCTGGATGAGTCTTGCTCTGGTGGGCAGGGCCATGCTCAGTAAACCTTTAATCCAATTTTCTGCTGATAGTGTGGCTTAAATAAATTTCCACTGGGGTGAATTGAATAAATTTCTCCCAAAGTTGCCAGGTCCCAGTCTCCAGGATCTCTTAACATGTTACTTACATAATAAAAGGGGTTTTTCAGATGTAAGTTAAAGTTTTTGAGATGGAAAGATTTATCCTGGGTTATCTGGGTGAGGACAAATGTAATCACAAAAATGTTTGCAAGTGAGAGTTAAGAGAATCTGAATAAGAGGAAGAGATGTGAAAACAAAGGTTACAGGAGTGACATTCAGAGAAGGAGTTTGAAAGTTACTATGCTGCCGACTTCAAAGATCAAGAAATTTACAATGAATAGAAGAATACAGGCAGCCTATAGATGATGGAAAAGACAAGGAAATGAATTATTTCTTGGAGTTCCAAGAGGAGGCACTCTTGCCAACAACTTGATTTTAGACTCACAGATTTATTTACGACCTTTGTCCTAAAGAAGTGTAAGATTGAGTATTTGTGTTGTTTTGAGCCACAAAGTTTGTAGTAATTTTCTAATACAATAAAGACTTACTTTATCATCATAAAGGAAGAAGAGAGATTCTTGACAATCATGCTTGAGGCTTTATGGCAAAGCCTGGAAGGGGATCTATCACTTCTGTGTACATCTCTTTCTAATTATAAGAGAGCCTTGACATATAATTTTACGTAGTTGATGTAGGTGACTATCTAGCAGGTCTCTGCCATCATCCGTCCTCCTGATCACCAATGCCCATTTCATCCTTCCTCTTGAACATGGAACAAACTCACTCTCTCCCGAAAAGATACTCCCAAATTCTATCTAGTCATTGCACTAAGGCCAAGGGTAAAGAATTTCTAGACAATGCTGTTATTCACATTAAGCCCAGATTTTTCTTCACTGAAAAAAATTAAGCTAAATAGACAAGTTATAGGTAGGTGGCAGGGAGGTTCAAGAGGGAGAGGATATAGGTATACTTATATTTGATTTCTGCTGATGTTTGGCAGAAACCAAAACAATATTGTAGGTCAATTATTCTTCACTTAAAAAATAAATTTAATTTAAAATAGACAAGTTATTTATATTCTACTTCCATTTACACACTCAATACACAAAAATATAATAGGGGCAAGATAATCTCAATAAATTATCCTTATCCAAAAAATGGGAAACACACAGAAGTCAGATTTAAAAGCAATTCTGAAATTCTTCCAAGCAGATACTGCGAGGGTCCCTTGCATATGATGGCAGAGATTTAGTTCAGTTCAGTTCATTTCAGTTGCTTAGTCATGTCCAACTCTTTGCGACCCCATGAATCGCAGCACACCAGGCCTCCTTGTCCATTACCAACTCCTGGAGTTTACCCAAACTCATGTCCATTGAGCCGGTGATGTCATCCAGCCATCTTATCCTCTGTTGTCCCGTTTTCTTCCTGCCCCCAATCTCTCCCAGCATCAGGGTCTTTTCCAATAAGTCAACCCTTTGCATGAGGTGGCCAAACTATTGGAGTTTCAGCCTCAGCATCAGTCCTTTCAATGAACACCCAGGACTGATTTTCTTTAAGATGGACTGGTTGGATCTTGTTGCAGTCCAAGGGACTCTCAAGAGTCTTCTTCAACACTACAGTTCAAAAACATCAATTCTTCAGCACTCAGCTTTCTTCACAGTCCAACTCATATCCATATATGGCCACTGGAAAAACCATAGCCTTGACTAGACAGACCTTTGTTGGCAAAGTAATGTCACTGTTTTTTAATATGCTAGCTAGGTTGGTCACAACTTTCCTTCCAAGGAGTAAGCATCTTTTATTCCATGGCTGCAGTCACCATCTGCAGTGATTTTGAAGCCCCCCAAAATAAAGTCTTACACTGTTTCCACTGTTTCCCCATCTATTTTGCATCAAGTGATGGGACCAGTTGCCATGATCTTTGTTTTCTGAATGTTGAGCTTTAAGCCAACTTTTTCACTCTCCTCTTTCACTTTCATCAAGAGGCTCTTTAGTCCTTCTTCACTTTCAACCATAAGGGTGGTGTCATCTGCATATCTGAAGTTATTGATATTTCTCCTGGCAATCTTCAGTCCAGCTTGTGCTTCTTCCAGCCCAGCGTTTCTCATGGTGTACTTTGCATATAGGTTAAATAAGCAGGGTGACAATATACATCCTTGACGTTTGAAACCAGTCTGTTGTTCCACGTCTAGTTCTAACCATTGCTTCTTGACCTACATATAGGTTTCTCAAGAGGCAAGTCAGGTGATCTGGTATTCCCATCTCTTTCAAAAATTTCCACAGTTTATTGTGATTCACAAAGTCAAAAGATTTGGCATAGTTAATAAAGCAGAGATAGATGTTTTTCTAGAACTCTCTTGCTTTTTCAATGATCCAGCAGATGTTGGCAAAGTGATCTCTGGTTTCTCTGACTTTTCTAAAACCAGCTTGAACTTCTGGAAGTTCACGGTTCACATATTGCTGAAGCCTGGCTTGGAGAATTTTGAGCATTACTTTACTAGCATGTGAGATGAGTGCAATTGTGTGGTAGTTTGAGCATTCTTTGGCATTGCCTTTCTTTGGGATTGGAATGAAAATAGCTTTTATTTTACTGTCTGAGAGAAATTGCCTTGTGCATTGTTTTTTATAATCACATTGTCTAATGATCCTTTAAGAAAGATATCTACCCATAATTTTCATTAAGATATATTGGAAAAAATATTTTTCTCAAGGTAGTCATCATTAAGTTAAAAGGGAGAAGCCTGGTGCTAAGAAAGCAGAGAAATAAGGCAAATTAGACAACTGGGTAAAAGAAAGTACTATGAGTAAAGTTCCTGAAATATAGATCAGCAGGAAACAGACATCAGTTTCAAAGTTGTAGTAGAACTGTATGGCCAAATTATTAGCCCAGATTCCCCAAACCCTACTGAGGGAGAAAAAAACTAGCTGTTCTGAATTTAGAACAGACTGTACTTTCCATGACTAGGATGCAGGTTTTCAGGAATATGTAGCATTTCTGGAGGTAGCCATATATATATATATATATATATATATATATATATATACTCCAATATCATTCAGAATGTATGACACACAAAAAGAGGTCATTTCATGACACCAAGATGATGGTGAAAAGTTAGAGGGATGATCTGAGGATTTACTACAATGATATTTAACTTCTATTTACAATTGAGCTATGCAGCATACTATGATTATGTTTGCTTTTCTAGTCTCACCACTTTTAGTTCTTCACGGCCGGTGCATTCCATGAAAGGGGCCCAACATGTTTATATATTTCAGTGGGAAATCAGAATGGTGTCAAAGCAGAAAGGTATCTTTGGGAGAATAATTTATGACTAGAAGCAAATGACCAGGAACACACACTTCAGCAATGAGTGCTGGCATACATATCATAAACCCATAAAAATAACATGAAACCCAATTGTTTCTCCTGGTCATTTTTCTGGAAATGCAACAGGTCACCATTGTATTTTGCAGGCTCCAGAGTATGCAGAAATGTGTGTGTTTGTGTGTGTGTGGACTTCATCTCTTTGCACCGTATGAGGGCATGTCTTTTTTTTTTTAATAACATTTCTTCACACACCAGATGATGATCAGAAAGAAACGTGTGGTCTGAAAACAAGTTTTATTTTTCTTTTCAGATTACATTACCAAAAAACATGGTTATTAGCTTGGGCAGCATTTACTGGAACTGATCATTATGACACCCATCCTCCTCTTCCTTACACCAAGTAGAGAGTAAGAATGGAAAGATCAACAGCAAAGAAATCAAGACAATACATTTTCTTCACATACATAACAATATATACGTAAAGGTATGCTCTCACTAGAGTTATGGTTCTTCCACTAATTGTAAAGTTTAAAATGAGAAATTCAATTACTTTATATTATAATGTCCTCATACTTTAAGTGAAAGCAAGAGACATTTTGATGAAGTTTCTTTCTTTTCCTATAATTATGTGAAACTCCTTTCATCTTAAAACCTTAACTCCTTTTATCTTTTATCTTAAAATATGGCAGTTTCTTCTGCCATACCACTTGATGTTGAGACCAACAAAATCACATCCTATTTAGCTTTTCTTTGGTGAGTTTGTTTGTGTAGCAATATAAATATAAATAGTTTTCTCATCATGCAGTCAGAAGGATGTGCAGTTGGGTTCTGCTAGGTGAGAAGAAAATAAATGCTTTAAACTTCAGCATAAGCACATTAGCTCCATGTGAAGATTTAAACCACCTAATTTGCATAATGAACATTTTATGCCACATTATTTGCACCTGGTTTACAAATTTACTGAGGATTTCACAACAATTATCGATGATTGTATCAAAATGTCAAATATCCCAAAGCAAAGTTCTGCTAAGTGGTTATCAAAAAGATTTGTTTTCCCATTGATATTTGTTGACAGTTTAATTTGTTGCAATTTATTATGTAAGGAGACCTATTAGAAAATATATCCTTTTTTTTTTATTATGGTCAAGAAAAGAATGAAGAAGAAAAAAGATCAAGTTTTAGGCCTTCAAAATCCCCATATTTAATTCTATAGCATAAAGAAATGTGCAATCTTTAGAATATATTTATTACAAAAATAACTATTAAGTTAGAAAATATAGATAAGTAGCCAATATACATTTTACATGCTAAATCTTCACAAGTAAACATCAATAAATTTATTTCTGCTGTTCTTGCCATTTTATATTGTGTCTCTATATTTTCATATACAGTGAAATCAAATATACACCCAATTTATAATCCTACCTTCATTATCAATATATCATAAAATAATTTCATGTAAATAAATAGCTCCAACTTACTATCTGTATTTCAGTTCTTTATATTACACTATAATTTATCTAAAACATTCTATTTAGATAATTATAACATCCCCAATTTTGTATTCTAATGAAGACTGCTATGAACATCCTTTCATTTCAATCCTTCCATAGACTGTACATATTTCCTTTACATAAATAATTTGAATGGAATTTTTAAGTAAAAAATAAGGTTAATTTTAATATCCCTTAATTAGCATTGCTCAATTGCTTTCAAAAATGTTTGCATGGGAAAAATACAAATAAAATGCTCATTTTTTTAATCATCTTTGAAACATTGTTATTCTATATGTGTTTTATTATGTGACAGTATAATTGAATTAGTACCTAAAACCATATGTACTAAAACTTCAGTGAAAATATTGTTTTGAAAAGTGTTTCTGTCAAAGGAGTATTTTTGTATAAAATGTCAAGGATCTTGAAATATTATCTCAGGTCATTAGGAAAAACAAAATTTTCCCTCATGTTGAACAAACATTAAGGTTCAAGATTGAGTTGTCACTTACACATGAAAAGTAAAAGAGAGGTTGTTGATCATAAATAAATGCTAAAAAGATTCCACAAGTAAAATATTAGAGGTTTTATAATAAAGAGTGAAGGAAGAAGGGACTGCCGTGGTGGTCCTGTTGGTAAGAATTTGCTGTTCAGTGCAGGAGATTTGAGTTTGATTCTTGGTCAGGGCACCCCACTCCAGTACTCTTGCCTGGAAAATCCCATGGACGGAGGAGCATGGTAGGCTGCAGTCCATGGGGTCGCGAAGAGTCGGACACGACTGAGTAACTTCACTTTCACTTTTCACTTTCATGCATTGGAGAAGGAAATGGCAACCCACTCCAGTGTTCTTGCCTGGAGAATCCCAGGGACTGGGGAATCTGGTGGGCTTCCGTCTATGGGGTTGCAGAGTGGGACACGACTGACGCGTCTTAGCAGCAGCGGCAGCAGAAAACTAACATCCCACATACTTCAGGGCAACGAAGCTCATACACCAAAACTACTGAGTCTACATGCCACAACTGGATGGTCGGTGAGCCACAATTACTGAAGCCCAAGCACTGAGAAGTCTGCATGCCACCGAGAAGGCTCTCACATGCCGCAATGAAGATCCTGCTTGCCACAACTAAGAACGAATGCAGCCAAATAAATAAAATATTTTTTTTAATTGCAGAAGAATTAACTACTCAATACTATTGCTGCTGCTGCTGCTGCTAAGTTGCTTCAGTCGTGTCCGACTCCGTGCGACCACAGAGACGGAAGTCCACCAGGCTCCGCCATCCCTGGGATTCTCTAGGCAAGAATACTGTAGTGGGTTGCCATTTCCTTCTCCAATGCATGAAAGTGAAAAGTCAAAGTGAAGTTGCTCAGTCGTGTTCGACTCTTCGTGACCCCATGGACTGCAGCCTACCAGGCTCCTCCGTCCATGGGATTTTCCAGGCAAGAGTACTGGACTAGGGTGCCATTGCCTTCTCCAACTGATACTATTAGTTAGTCCATGAACCTCGGTCAGATCAATTTCTGAAATGTTCCTGTCTCTGCAGAATCAAATCATATTTAAAATTTGCCAGTCTTTCAATCCCCATGGCATTGTGGAGAAACACTTTGATGAACCTGACCTTGCTCTTCAAGTCTACACAAGAATTATGTCTGAGGCCCATCTGAACATCAGAAGAAAATAGGCAGATTCATTCTAGAAATGAGAATTTGCCTTGTATCTGCCATTTCTCCATGGAACCAATAAGACTAAATCTGGAATAACTGGGATTATCTCTATTTCTGAAACATGAGAATTATATACTTTTAATATATATTAATTCAACTAAATCTGTATCTCCACCCATTTTCTTATTTATCCATATTTTTGTTTGGATTTGATTTAAAAAATAGATATCATTGTTTTTTTATAGAACAAATAAAGAGGGCTTAGAGCTTTATAAAAGCTCCCCATTTCATTTCCTTGAAGTTAAAATATTAATTTACATGCTATCCTTCAGAGTAATTAGAAAGGCATAATAGGTTATTTGAGACATTTAACACAGTCTTTATCTAAAATTTGAGACCAATATTTATATAACTAAACATGATAATCAGTTGTTTTTTTAACCAGCAAATAAAATACACTGAATGAACAGCAAATCTTTCTGATATCATTCAGATTAGCTTCTTCAAGTGAAGCTAGCATTTCCTGGGTACAACAATGTGCCAGGCATTTTGTTTTGCTGTTCAGCTAAAGTCAAATTCTTATGGTCACATATACATCTAGACAACTAAATAATATAAACCCAACATCTGACCATAGGAAATCAGGAATAAAAAAATTGCTGAGAATCACCTTTTTGGAAAAACACAATCAAACTGTAAAATAATTGAGAGTATTAATGACTGTAAATGATCTAATGACCTCAATGTTTGCTCTTGTGTAAGTGTTAATATTTAGACAAAATCCACTATTTGTAGCTGATTCAAAGCCTGCAGATTGTGATATTGATCATACCATTGATTTGCTGTCTGGCAGCAAGAAAAACACTTAATGCTGTCAGTATTTCTGAAAATACGGAGCTGAATGTGTTCATGATATTGTTTTGACAATTTAGTGGTAAGATGTCAAAATATTCACCAGTCAACATATTTTAATAATGTCATTTTCATGAATTTCTAACATGAATGCCAATGTGTAGTCACATTTTAAAAACTAATTTATTTTTTTTTTCTGTGATGCCCATCACTTCACAATTGATATAGAGTAGAATTTCTTAAAATACAGTGAAAAACTATTCAAGGCAAAATTAAAAATATGATTAGGTTGATGTTTTGAACAGTATGACAAGATTGTGTCCTGTCACCCTGCTTGTTTAACATACATGCAGAAAAAGTCATGAGAAATGTTGGGTGGACAAATCACGAACTGGAATCAAGATTGCTTGTAGAAGTATCAATAGTCTCAGATATGCAGATGACACCACCCTGATGGGAGAAAGCAAAGAGGAACTAAATGGCCTCTTGATAAAGGTGAAAGAGGAGACTGAAAAAGCTGACTTTAAACTCGACATTCAAAAAACCAAGACCATGACATTTAGTCCCATCACTGCACAACAAATAGAAGAGGAGAAAGTGGAAGCAGTGATAGTTTCTATTTTCTTGGTCTCCAAGATCACTGTGGACAGTGACTGAAGCCATGAAATTAGAAGAGACTTGCTCCTTGGGAGGAAAGCTATGACAAACCTAGACAGTGTATGATGCTTTTGAACTGTGGTATTGGAGAAGACTCTTGAGAGTTCCTTGGACTGCAAGGAGATCCAACCAGTCCATCCTAAAGGAAATCAGTCCAGAATATTCATGGAAAAGACTGATGCTGAAACTGAAACTCTAATACTTTGGCCACCTGATGCAAAGAACTGACTCATTGGAAAAAACCTGATGCTGGGAAAGATTGAAGGTGAGAGGAGAAGGGGACAACAGAGGACAAGATGGTTAGATGGCATCACCGATTCAATGGACATGAATTTGAGTAAACTCTGGGAGTTGATGATGGACAGGGAGGCCTGGTGTACTGCAGTCCATGGGGTCGCAAAGAGTCAGACACGACTGAGTGACTGGACTGAACTGAGATAGCATATTCAAAAGCAGAGATATCACTTTGCCGACAGAGGTCCATGACAGAGGTCCATATAGTCAAACTATGTTGTTGGTCGTGGTGGTGGTGGTTTTTTTTTCCCCAGTAGTCAGGTACAGATGTGAAAGTTGTACCATAAAGAAGGCATGATGCTTTCAAATTGTGGTGATGGTGAAGATTCTTGCAAATTTGGACTGCATGCCTGAATGCTAAGTCACTTCAGTCATGTCTGACTCTGTGTGACCCTGTGGATGCTAGCCTTCCAGGTTTCTCTGTCAGTGAGAATCTTGAGGCAAGAATACTGGAGTGGATTGCCATGCCTTCTTCCAGGGGATCTTCCAGACCCAGTGGTTGAACCCATTACTCTTATCTCTCCTCCATTGGCAGGCAGGTTCTTTACCACTAGTGTCTCCTGGAAGGAGATCAAACCAGTCATTTCTAAAGGAAATATCCTGAAGTCAATGGATGCTGAAGCTGAAGCTCCAATACTTTGGCCACCTGATATGAAGAGTCAACTCATTGGAAAAAACCCTGATGATGGGAAAGATTAAAAGCTAAAAGATAAGGAGGGAGCACAGGATGAGATTGTTAGATAGCATCACTTTTCAATGGAAATGAATCTGCTTAAACTCGAGGAGAAAATGAACAGGGCAGCCTGCATACTGCAGTCTATGGGGTTGCAAAGAGTCGGACACAACTTAGTGACTGAACAACAACAATAAAACTACAAATATTCATCCTATGAAAATATAGTAAGCATTTTATGTCTGTAACAGTGTGATTTAAAACTGGGCTCTTGGAGTACATATGCATACAAAATTAAATAATATTTAAGAATTTAAAGTTTTACCCCCTAAAATATGTCTTACAGATTTTACAATGCACACATACACACACATACACACACACTATAGTTGAATTTGGGCTGCAATCTTTGGCTGCATTAAATGTTTTGCATACCTATATTAAGCAAAAGCATATTTTTTTCCCTCTGCCATGATTTTTTAACTGAGAGAAAGAAAGCAAGAAGTCACAAAAATGTATGTTTTAACTACTCTGAGTCAAGCCTCATTAAATGTAGTTTAGGCAACCATATGAAGTAGAAATACTGAGGGAAAAAAAAAAAACTTTAAGATTTCTCTGAATAAGTGAGAAAAAAAATATGGAGTATAAAGCTGTTTTCTGACAGCTGGGCTGATTGATTTTATTAAAAATTTATGATAAGATTGAAAAAGTAAAAGTGAAAGTCACTCAGGTGTATCCAACTCTTTGTGACCCCATGGACTATACAGTCCATGGAATTCTCCAGACCAGAATACTGGAGTGGGTAGCCATTCCTTTAACCAGGGGATCTTCCCAATCCACAGATCAAACCCAGGTCTTCCACATTGCAGGCGGATTCTTTACCAGCTGAGCCACTGGGGAAGCATGATAATAGTACATGATATGAAATACACTAATAGTGGAAGTCATTTAGTGGGTAAAGGAAACCAATGGAGTTTCACCACAATTGACTTCATTCAAGCTGAAAAATATAAACTCAGAACTGGATATGTATAATACAAGAAAAGCAACTTTAATTTATTGCACTCAATGGAAAATTTTGCTAAGAAAAAATTGATGGTTATTAGAACAGAGAATCAAACCCAGAACCTCTAGGTGTTCTCTAAGCCCTACTTTTCTTATCCATAAAGTGGAAGATTATATTAATAAGTGTATGGACCAATTGCACTAATGTATAAAACCCTTTGTTGATATGAGAGTGTTTATTGTATGATGCTTTTACAAAGGAAGTAAATATTTATATAAATATACTTTAACACAGTATTAAAATATGCATGTACATATCTGTATATTGTTATATAAGTAGAAAAGAAAAAGAAAATGACAAAATATAAGTGCTGTCAATATGTAGAAAGTGATGCTCTGGAACTCAAGATCAGTGGTCTGCAGACTAAGAACCACAGGCCAAATATAGTTCACCAACTTTTTCTCTCTGAGCAAAGAAGAGGTTTCACATTTTACATGGTTAAAAAAGGCAAAAGAAGAGTATTTTGTGACATGTAATTCTTATATGAAAGTCATATTTCAGTAACCAAAAATAACACTTCACTGGAACATAGTTATGCTCTTTCATTTATGCATAGTTTCTATGGTTGCTTTTATTATAACCAGAGTTATTTAGACAGAGACCATCTGATCTAGAAACCCTGAAGTGTCTACAATTTGGCTTTTTAATGCAAAAAAAAAAAAAAACCTGAAATGCTAGTCTTGGTCTAGGCCATTTCTGTAATTATTTCTGGGCCTTTCCTGATCTTTACAAATTGAAATTATTTCATAAATTAAAGAATTTTCTATTCACTGACCAATGAAAAACATTGTATGCTTCATCTCCAATAGATAATACACACACAAGAAAAGAATCCAAACATGACACTAAAGCTTCTCATAAGATCACAAGAGAAGAGAACCAAATAGGAAAGAAAGAAAAAAGATCCACAAAACAATTCTAAAATAATAAACAAAATTCAAATAAGAACATATATATTGATAATTACTTTAAATGTAAACAGATTAAATACTCTAAATAAAAGACACAGACTGGATGAGTGGATACAAAATAAGACCTGTATGTTTTCTGTCTACAAGAGATTCACTTTACACGTAAGTATACATACAGAAAGCAAGGGGATTAAAAAAGGTATTCTATGAAAATTGAAATTAAAAGAAAGCTGAGGTAGCAATACTCACATCAGACAACATAGACTTTAAAATAAAAGTTCTTATAAGAAACAATGAGGGACACTACATAATGATTAAGCGAATTATTCAGCAAGAAGATACAATGATTATAAACATATATATACCTAACATAGAAACACTTTAATATATAAAGCAGATATTAACAGCTATAAAGGAAGAAATCAGTAGTAACACAACAATGGTGGGGGATTTTAATATCCTATTGTCATATTGGACAGACCATCCAGATAGGAACTTAATAAGAAAACATAGACTTTAAACGATACATCAGATAAGATGAACTTGAGTGATATTTATAAGGTATTCCATCCAAAAGCAGCAGAATACACATTCTTTTCAAGTATACATGAAACATTCTCTAGAACTGATAACTTGCTGGGTTATAAAGTAAGCCATGATAAATTTTTAAAAATTTAAATTTTATCAAATATCTTTTTTTTTAATCAAAAAGCTATGAGGTTAGAAACAACTGTAAGAAAAAAAAAAAACTAAAAAATAAAAACAATATATGCTAGAGAGGGTGAGAAGACAAGGGAATCCTCCTACACTGTCAGTGGAAATGTAAATTTGTTCCTGAAAACATTAAAAATAGAACCATCCAGCAATCCCACTCCTGGGCATATACTGGAGAAAAACATCATTCAAAAGAATACATGTGTCTCAGAGTTCATTGCAGCACTATTTATAATAGCTAGGACATGAAAGAAGCCTAAATGTTCATCAACAAAGGAATGAATAAACAAGATTCCATACTTATATACAATTAAATATTACACAGCCATTAAAACAAATGAAAAAATGTCATTTGTAGCAACATGGATGAACCTGGAGATTATAATACTAAGGGAAGTAAGTCAGACAGAGAAGGTAAACATCATACGATACCCCTTATATGAAAAATCTAAAAAATTTATAGAAATGAACTTATTTACAAAAAGAAACAGATTCATAGGCTTAAACAATGAACTTAAGATTAAAGCAGGGGGAGGGTGAGGGGTGGGGAGGAGGCATAGACTGAGAGTTTAGGAGAGACATGTACATTCTGCTGTACTCCAATAATACAAAAGAAAAAATTTATTACGATTCATACTAAGTAATTTTTTTTCATACTGACTAATTTTAAAGGTATTAAATTTCAAGGGATTAGATCTGATAGACAGAGTTCCTGATGAACTATGGATGGAGATTCCTGACATAGTACAGGAGGCAGTGATCAATACTGTCCCCAAGAAAAAGAAATGCAAAAAGGCAAAATGGTTGTCTGAGGAGGCCTTACAAATAGTTGTGAAAAGAAGAGAGGCAAAAGACAAAGGAGAAAAGGAAAGATATATTCATTTGAATGCAGAGTTCCAAAGAATAGCAAAGTGAGATAAGAAAGCCTTCCTCAGTGATCAGTGCAAAGAAATAGAGGAAAACAATAGAATGGGAAAGACTAGAGATCTTTGTGACCACAGAACTGGAAAAGGTCAGTTTTCAATCCAATCCCAAAGAAAGCTAATGCCAAAGAATGTTCAAACTACTACTCAATTGCACTCATCTCACACGCTAACAAAGTAATGCTCGAAATTCTCCAAGCCAGGTTTCAACAATAGTGAACCATGAACTTCCAGATGTTCAAGTTGGATTTAGAAAAGGCAGAGGAACCAGAAATCAAATAGCCAGGATCCATTGGATCACTGAAAAAGCAAGAGAGTTCCAGAAAAACATCTACTTCTGCTTTATTGACTATGCCAAAGCCTTTGACTGGGTGGATCACAACAAACTGTACAAAATTCTTCAAGAGATGGGAATACCAGACCATTTTACCTGCCTCCTGAGAAATCTGTATGCAGGTCAAGAAGCAACAGTTAGAACTGGACATGGAATAGCAGACTGGTTCCAAACCGGGAAAGGAGTACGTTAAGGCTCTATAGTGTCATCCTGCTTATTTAACTTATATCACAGTATATATTTTGCACAGTATATCATGCAAAATGCTGAGTTGGATGAAGCACAAAATGGCTCAAGGTTGCTGGGAGAAATATCAGTAACCTCAGATACACAGATGACACCACCCTTACAGCAGAAAGTGAAGAATAACTAAAGAGTCTCTTGATGAAAGCGAAAGAGGAGAGTGAAAAAGTAGACTTAAAACTCAGCATTAATAAAGCTAAGATCATGGCATCTGGTCCCATCAGTTCAGTTCAGTTCAGTTCAGTCACTCAGTCCTGTCTGACTCTGTGACCGCATGAATCGTAGCACGCCAGGCCTCCCTGTCCATCACCAACTCCATCACTTCATGGCAAATAGATGGGTAAACAATGGAAACAGTGAGACATTTTATTTTTGAGGGCCCTCAAATCACCACAGGTGGTGACTGCTACCATGAAATTAGAAGACACTTGCTCTTTGGAAGAAAAGCTATGACCAGCGTAGACAACATACTGAAAAACGGAGACATTACTTTGCCAACAAAGGTCCGTCTAGTCAAGGCTATGGTTTTTCCAGTAGTTATGTATGGATGCTAGAGTTGGACCATAAAGAAAGCTGAGTGCTGAAAAATTCATGCTTTTGAACTGTGGTGTTGGAGAAGACTATTGAGAGTCCCTTGGACTGCAAGGAAATCAAACCTGTTAATCCTAAAGGAAATCAGTTGTTGGAAGAACTGATCCTGATGCTAAACACCAATACTTGGTCACCTGATGTGAAAAACTGAATCATTGGAAAAGACCCTGATGCTGGGAAAGATTGAAGGCAGGAGGAAAAGGGGATGACAGAGGATGAGATGATTGGAGGGCATCACTGACTCGATGGTCATGAGTTTGAGCAAGATCCGGGAGTTGGTGATGGACAGGGAAGCCTGGTGTGCTGCAGTCTATGGGGTCACAAAGAGTTGGACACAACTGAGTGACTAAACTGAACTGAAATTTCTTATTTTTAAATGAATATTTTGTTAAAGAACTTTGTTGTTGTTGTCAGTCACTCAGTCACATCTGACTCTTCACCACCCCATGGACAGCAGCAAGCCTGGCATTCCTGTCCCTCACCATCTCCCAGAGATTGCCCAAGTTCATTTCGATTGCATCAGTGATGCCATCCAGCATCTCATCTTCTGATGGCCTCTTCTTCTGCCATCAGTCTTTCCCAGCATCAAAGTCTTTTCCAATGAGTTGGCTGTTCGCATCAGGTATCCAAAATATTGGAGCTTCAGAGAACATTATGTATATTTTTATTCACTTCATTGCTTGTTTGCTTTCTAAGATTGAAGCAGTCAGTTCAAGTTTTTCTTAAAGGTAATATTGATATTGGCAAAGTTTTAAGGTCAATTCATGAGTCCAAAGAAATTCTCAAATAGAAGTTTATCAGAAGATAATAAGCACAAGGTTTCAAATAGCAAATGTTTCACTACAGTTATAACTACTGCTTTCCTTCAAAAATGACCTTTTTTAGAGAATACACTGAATCAAATGTGTATTCGCCTCTATAAGATAGGAGAATTGATTATGGCATTTAATGGGACCAATTGTAGATGATTTGTGTTTATGCATTCTTAAATAAACCACAAAGGAATATATGTAATACATATAATACAAATATATAAATGTATATTAAATGCATTTTATATAAAAATATATAAGTTAAATATAAACAAACATATAAACCATACTTAAACAAAAAAGCATATGTCTATAAATTTCCTAAAGAAGTCTCTTAGAACATTCATCTATCAACTGAGACATTCCAAAATATGACTTCATACTCTAACTTCCCTTCAAACAATTTACTGGAGAAAGGTCACTAATTAATATTCACATCAATAGTATATGTAATATAAAGGAATTCTAAATAATATATAAATTTTACCTTGAAATATATAAGTAAACTTAAAACCTTGCAACTGAACTTCTCAGTTTCTAACTGCTTTTGAATTAATATGTTTGAAGCAAGTAGTCAAGTGGGGAATGAGGAAGAGGCAGGACTTTAATATTCTAAGGTAAGCCAAATAAATAATATGGTGTACAATTTTCATATATCAAGTTCTCCAAAGATAGGAATTTCATAACCTGTTGCTGTGTATTCTGCTTCTGTTTCTTAGACTGAGGAATTCAAATACTGTATATAATTTGTGGCTTTGCTCATGCCTTTCTAGCTATCCACAAGCACTTACACATTGCTTTGATAAGCAATGTCTAGTTTAATGATGTTTATTGTAAAGTGGCTAGTGTAAACTGTATTCCAAGAACTTAACTACAGATCACCTTGGTGCCTCCATCCAGGAGTCTAATAAAGATACTGATTTAATTTCTAGTTGCAAAATTTCATTGAATAAACTTCTCCAAATGGGATTTGGTGTCCATTACCTTATGCTTTTGTGTATATGTTTCAGTGAAAGTTAGAACTATTAAATGTTAAGCTCCAGGAATTAAAATATTTTGTTTCAATCTTTCATTTATGTTTATTTTTCCCTTGGCTAGACTTTAACTTTTTTTTTTTTCAGACTTAAAGAATCCTTTCATAAAAAGTAAAAGTTACAAGACATTCTCTAGATATGAGAGAGCAGGATTACATGGAAGATACTGTCAGATATGTTTATTTCTCTTCCTCAGTTCTCATTGCAACAAAAATAATAACAGACAAGTTATAGCTCAGTTCAGCCAAGAAGACAGACCTGTTATTAAGTCAACATTCCCAAGACATGGGAGCAGGCTGACCCCAAAGGAATCTCCTCATCCTTCTTCTTGATCCTTCTTGGCTTCCCCTTTTCATTCTTCCAGTCTCCTCCTTTTACCCACCACCAGTCAATGAAAGGGGATATAAATGGGCATACACACAAGCTTATTTGACAATTGTAAATTATATAACAGTAGGCTGTGTGGTTTACGTCTTTCCATATGTCTTCCTGTAATTCAATCTGTTATAATTTGATGTAGAATATTCATTAGCACTTACTGGGCTGCTAACTGCCTAAGATCTGATAGACAGAGTGCTTGATGAACTAGGGATGGAGGCTGGTGACATTGTACAGGGGACAGGGTTCAAGACCATCTCCAAAAAAAGAACTGCAAAAAAGCAAAATGGCTGTCTGAGGAGGCCTTATAAATATCTGTGAAAAGAAGAGAAGTGAAAAGCAAAGGAGAAAAGGAAAGATATACTCATTTGAATGCAGAGTTCCAAAGAATAGCAAGGAGAGGTAGGAAAGCCTTCCTCACGGATCAATGCAAATAAATAGAGGGCAACAATAGAATGGGAAAGACTAAAGATCTCTTCAAGAAAATTAGAGAAACCAAGGGAACATTTCATGCAAAGATGGGCTCAATAAAGGACAGAAATGGTATGGACCTAACAGAAGCAGAAGATATTAAGAAGAGGTGGTAAGAATACACAGAAGAACTATACAAAAAAGATCTTCATGACCAAGATAATCACGATGGTGTGATCACTGACCTAGAGCCAGAAATCCGGGAATGTGAAGTCAAGTGGGCCTTAGGAAGCATCACTATGAACAAAGCTAGTGGAGTGATGGAATTACAATTGAGCTCTTTCAAATCCTAAAAGATGATTCCAAAGAGATGACACTGTGAAAGTGCTGCTCTCAATATGCCAGCAAATTTGGAAAACTCAGCAGTGGCCACAGGACTGGAAAATGTCAGTTTTCATTCCAATCCCAAAGAAAGACAATGCCAAAGAATGCTCAAACTACTGCACAATTGCACTCATTTCTCATGCTAGTAAAGTAATTCTCAAAATTCTCCAAGCCAGACTTCAGCAATAGTGTACTGTGAACTTCCAGATGTTCAAGCTGGTTTTAGAAAAAGCACAGGAACCAGAGATCAAATTGCCAACATCCACTGGGTCATCAAAAAGGCAAGAAAGTACCAGAAAAACATCTATTTCTGCTTTATTTACTATGCCAAAGCCTTTGACTGTGTGGATCACAATAAGCTGTGAAAAATTCTGAAAGAGATGGGAATACCAGACCACCTGACCTGCCTCCTGAGAAATCTGTATGCAGGTCAGGAAGCAACAGTTAGAACTGGACATGGAACAACAGACTGGTTCCAAAGAGGAAAAGGTGCACGTTAAGGCTGCATATTGTCACCCTGCTTATTTAACATCATGAGAATTGCTGGGCTGGATGAAGCACAAGCTGGAATCAAGATTGATGGGAGAAATATCAATAACTTCAGATATGCAGAGGATACCACCCTTATGGCAGAAAATGAAGAAGAACTAAAGAGACGCTTGATGAAAGTTAAAGAGGAGAGTGAAAAAATTGCCTTAAAGCTCAACATTCAAAAAACTAAGATCATGGCATCCGGTCCCATCACTTCATGGCGAATAGATGGAGAAACAGTGGAAATAGTGGCTGACTTTATTTTGGCCGGCTTCGAAATCACTGCAGATGTTGATTGCAGCCATGAAATTAAAAGACGCTTACTCCTTGGACAGCATATTAAAAGGCACAGACATTACTTTGTCAACAAAGGTCCATCTAGTCAAGGCTATGGTTTTTCCAGTCATGTATGGATGTGAAGGCTGGACTGTAAAGAAAGCTGAGTGCAGAAGAATTGATGCTTTTGAACTGTGGTATTGGAGAAGACTCTTGAGAATCCCTTAGACTGCAAGGAGATCCAACCAGTCCATCCTAAAGAAGATTAGTTCTGAGTGTTCATTGGAAGGGTTGATGTTGAAACTGAAACTCCAGTATTTTGGCCATCTGATGGGAAGAGCTGACTCGTCTGAAACGACCCTAATGTTGGGAAAGATTGAAGGCAGGAGGAGAAGAGGAAGACAAAGGCTGAGATGGTTGGATGGCATCCCTGACTCAATGGACATGGTTTGGATAGACTCCGGGTGTTGGTGATAGACAGGGAGGCCTGGTGTGCTGTGATTCATGGGGTCGCAAAGAGTGGGATGCGACTGAGCGACTGAACTGAACTGAACTACCTAAGGTTACTTGGAGAAGCCCCTGCAGTTTTTTGTATCCGCTGTGTGCCTAGGATGCACATGTAGAGTTGAAAACCTCTTTGGTTATTTTGTAGCATATCTGTGAGTTCTCCTAGGTGTGTCTGGGATCTAGTTTAGAGGTCAGCTTGCATTCCTTTCAGCCAGCCCACCCCTCATTGCTCATGCCTAACTTCCTATCAAACAAAACAAAAATGCAAATTATGCATCTCCTAGTAATGTTTTCCAAGATATTAGAGTTATTATGTATGAAAAGTAAAAAGAGAATGTTTTCTTACGTGTGAGTAATAGACATTTAGTATCAGACTGTGAGTCTTTTTTGTGGACTAATTTTAAGATGAGGAGTTATTCCTAAATTTAGAACAAATATGCAGTCCTTATCTGAGCAATGGAAGGCTCATTGTGAAACTAAATGGGCTGTGAGAAGTTCAGAGAAACAGATAGAGGTGTGTTTAACTTTCTCTGGTATTAGCAGGCACTTTTTTTTTTTTTTTTTCATAGTTCTCCCTAAAAGATTTATTCCTTTATCTCATTTTTAATGTTTTTTTTTTTATAAAGATGGAAAGAAGCAAGAAAGCATTAAAAACACAGAATAACTAAAGAGTTACAGACTTTTTTTTTTTTTTTTTTACGTTTTTTAAAGCATTCGACAATACTATCCACATGGTGGCCAACACCATGAGAGCCTGGTCTAAATCCCTGGGCTCTTCTTACAATTTTTTTTTTTTTCCGCTTAACCATCATCTTCCTCAAGTTTAACCAGCTCATATTTAGAGACATCAGCGGATGCCACAACTGCAAGATTTTCAAGGGAATCATAATTTTCTGAGAACTTTATAACTTTGAAGATAGATCATGTCCAATGTCTGACTTGTCATGAGAAAGAAGTCAGGCTTCTTGGCCTGAATCTAGCTTATACTCTAGATTCCCTTAACAGACCAGTCTGGACATCACATGAAATCACATCCTTTTTTCTAGCCTACTTCCTTCACCATACTACTAATATTTCCTTTAGCAATTCTTACTAAATCATTTATACTCAAATAGTACGGCTTATTTCTGGGAGAACCAAGTACTAACACACACACATAGAACTGTTTTTCTGAGTGAACTCCCTAATAGTAGCAAGGACAATGTGCATTTTTATAATTAAGTCTATGATTAGTTAAAACATAAAATGCTTCCAGATAAATCTGGTGTGATAGCTACAGAGAAAAAAGATGAAATATTTTTATTTTGCATACCTGCTCTTATTAATTTAAAATGGATATCTGGGCTATTGTATGGGAAGGTGGATTAAAAAGTGGTGTTCTCAATCAAACCTTAAAGAACCTGGTACAAAATGAAAACTTAATAAGATGTTATCCAAATATCTACTTGCCAAATAATGATAACAAAAACAAGATGGAAATAAATATTTATTTTATAGTTTTAAATTAGTAATACTATCTGATGAGGTATTTTTTTGTTTTTCTTTTTTAATGAATGTAACAGGGTATGCCTTGTTCTGGACAGGGAAGCCTGGTGTGCTGCAGTCCATGGGGTTGTAAAGAGTCAGACACAACTGAGCAACTGAACTGAACTGAACTGATGCCTTGTTCTCTTCATTGTTACAGTGAGTTTATGTTAGTTTTTTCTATGATCTCTGTTTCCATAACCTTTTCATATATAAATACAATACCAATGCCTCCTGACAAATAACTTATGAATATTACCAGGAGGGAAGGCCCTAAGTATTCTTCTTATACCTAGGATCATTCAGTTAAAGAACATACCAACAGATTCAGCTATTTTTATAATTTTCTTAAAAACTAAAAATACATCATGGTGGGGAAAAGTATATTGGAGAATATTTTCTCCTAAGGAAAAACATTAGAGGATCAGATTTAAAAAGCCATTGGATAAGAGAAAGAAAATAATGATATTATTTGAGCCAGGAATAAATATGCTGTTAAAAAAAGAGGGGAGTACTTAAATCAGAATCTATAAGTTGTGCTTACAGTAAACAGACTCATTACTCTTTTATCAGAATGAAAGCCATTGTAAAATGTAACTTCATAAATGATAATCAATACTTGACTGTTGAAGGTATTGTGATATTCTAACAAATTCTCAGTCATCGTGGACATTTAAAGTTCAATGTCTTCTGTCCCTGAACTTTGCCTGTGATCTGAAGGAAATCTGCTATCTAAGATCTCAGCTGTAGTTGATATTCAGACCGGGGTCTCCTGTATTGCAAGTGGATTCTTTACCAAATGAACTATCATGGAAGCCCAAATACTAAGAGGATGATTGCAAATTCATAAACACACTAATAAAGAGCAAATACTCTGAAGTCAAATGATGTTATGTTCTCCATACTTAAATCTTTCTAACCTGGGAAAGTCATTTAATCTCACAGGATCACAGATTAATCTTTGGTAAAATGGGGTTCAGGTTTGTTAAAAGAGAGGTAAGATATGAGGGAGAGGGAAAAAAAAGGGAAAAAATGCGTTTCATGACACTTAATAAATATGGAAATGCCTAAAGCGCTAAGGCTGAATCAATAGTAATAGCTAAACTGAATATTCATTTAGTTTTCAGATTGCATTAATTAATTGCTTTTAGGTTGAAAATTTTAACATCTACACATACATGGAGAAGGAAATGGCAGCTCACTCCAGCATTCTTGCCTGGAGAATTCCATAGACAGAGAAACCTGGTGGGCTACAGTCCATGGGGTCACGAAGATTCAGCTACGACTGAGAACATCAACACTCAGCACACACATGTCCATATACACGTTTTACAACTGCATCTGGGAGCAGAAATTTTAAAAGAATGCTTAACTTTTAAACCATCAAAGGGAAAATTGAATTGCAAATATTAGCCATACAAATATAGGAATAAAATAAATTGTAAAATGAAAATACTATACCATTACAGAACATGAATGAACAAGATAAAAGAGGTAAATCAAACATAACAATCATAACAATAAGTATCAAACTTTGACATGATGTTATAAGTTGACAGTCTGTCTGATTCCATAGAATAATCAAGTTACAAGCATTATAAAAATTATAATCTAAAATCAAATGACTCAGAAATGGAGGAAGCAAAACAAAAATGACTACAAAAATGAATATTAAATAAGTAGGAGTTATTAATACTAAACAACTTAAAAAGTTAAAGTGAGAAAAGAAAATTAAAATATAACCAATATGGCCATTTATATTAAAAATTGAGTTCTTCTAGTAAAACTATGTATTATGAAGTGCATAGTATCAATATGGAGAAATACATCAATAGGTACATATCTATGTAATTTGTAACTGCTACATGCCATTGTGTGATTTAACTATAACTCATTTACCTTCTTTATGTGTTCAAAATTGTAGATATGTACAGTGCACAATATATATCAATCCATCATGCAATATACCTTAAATAAACACAATTTTTATTCATCCATCAAACCTCAAAAAAGCTGGAGTAAAAATAAATAAATTAAAAGGAACTGATGTGAAAAGGCCTTTAGTAACATGATAAGGGGGCTTCCCAGATGACTCAGTAATAAAGAATCTACCTGCTAATGCAGGAGATGTAGGAGATGTGGGTTGGATCCCTGAACCAGGAAGATCCCCTGGAGGAGGAAATGGCAACAGACTCTTGACTGGACAATTGCATGGACAGAAGAGCTTGGTGGGCAACAGTCCATGGGGTCACAAAAGGTGGACTGGACTGGGTGACTAAGCACACACGCCCAGTGTGCTGAAGTATGTGTATAGGGTGAAGCATCCCGTAATGTCATGAATTCAGTCTCAGTCTTTCACTGATCCTGGGCCTCTGGTCTTAAGCTTGACAAATGTTCCATTTTCCTCCCTCCCAGCACTTCCTGTAGGTAGGTACATATCTATTATATATATATAATGTAAAGCATATAATATGTGCTGTGTGTTGTGCTTAGTCACTCAGTCATGTCCAACTCTTTGTGACCCTGTGGACAGCAACCCGCTTAGACTCCTCTGTCCATGGGGATTCTCCAGGCAAGAAGACTGGAGTGGGTTGCCATGCCCTCTTCCAGGGCATCATCCCAATCCAGGGGTCTAACCCAGGTCTCCTGCATTGTAGGTGGATTTTTTTTACCATCTGAGCCACCACGGAAGCCCAACATATTGTGTGTGTGTATATATATATGTGTGTGTGTGTATGTGTTCCAGGAGTTACTTTTATTTTCTTAAAGTTTATTTTTAAGGATGATGTTCTATTTTTTATTCTTGTCTACAGATTTATCTCTGAGAACAGTAATTATTTTGATTTAATTTTTGCTTTCTTCTCCCTGCATATTTTCTTATATTCCCATTTTTTTCAATATTTGCCTTTTGTTTGCAATTCCTCTTTATCTTTCACATTGGGCCGTTTTTATACATGAATGATGATTTTAGGTGTTTGTATTAGTTAATCATTTCTGCAATATTGTTCAATGGCAAAGAACTACAAAACCTCAGTGATTTTTAGAAAGAAAAATACATTTGTCCCATATCCAAGGGATTAATATATAATCTAGACTGACATCACCAGAATCATTCTGTTTAGCTGAGCTCATACATGCATTTGTATGTTAGCTGCCTAACTCATGAGTCTGTGGAGATATTATGTTCTAGGACTCTGGTGTGAATCAGCTATCTCTATATAGCATTCATTCTTCAGTAGTCTAGCTTGAGCAATTTTCATGATGATATTAGAGGTATGAGGCCCCATTTTAAGCCTTTGTTTTCTCTTGTTAGGTAATAACTCATTAGCCAAATCAAGGCACAAAGTTCAGTTCAATGCTAGTTGGTAAGCAAGAAATTAAAAAGGTGTTTGATATAGTGAAATAAATACTGGGGTCACCTTCACAGTTATTTATAACATTTAGGGTTATATGATCATGGAGTTATATCCTTGATCAAAGAGTTATATCCATATATATCATTATATCCTTTAAGTAAATGAATGGGCATATTATTTTTGATCTTCCTTGGATGAGGATTTTGCCTGGCCATTTGTTGAAGCTTGTCTTATGCCTACAGCTGTTGATCACTCATCTAAAGCTAGTTTTCACATTTTCCAGTAAAATATGTTTTAATCTCTTACTAAGAAGTTAAAGGACTAGCTTTTAGTATTTTCTGAGGCAAAATAACGAGAGATTAGGTTTTAAGGAGTGATAACGGGTGTGCATAAATTCACTTCCATAGTTTCAATAAAGTACTGTAGCCCTCATCTTTGTGTGATGCTCCCCAGTGAACAGTAATGCTCTGGATAACATGCTACAATGCAACTGGAAAGGCAGAATTAATTTATTGCAGGATGCTGAAGTGGGGAGAGATTTAAGGATACAACTAACAGAATATAATCAGTCCATATTATTTTAGGGCATGTTCCCACTTTAACCCTAATTTACACATGTGGTGCTGACACTTTTGAGAATTATATGAAATGACTTAGTTGTTTCTTGGGTTTTTCTTCTCTTAGAATAGGATTTGCTTTTCTCTATTGTGTTATGTGAATTACTACTTATCCATTTGAATTTCATCATCTAAATTGCTATTGCTGTCGCCTCTTCCAATCTCTTCAGCCCCATGTATTTGTGTTTTTTCAAGAGATCATTACTTTAATATAGTTTTAGTGAGGTTTTGTGAGTGATCAACATTAGATCATTGAGTTACAGTCACCATATTTACCTAGAATTCACCTAGATTTTGTTCTTAAAACAAAATTTTAAGACTTTCTTTTTAAGAACAGTTTTAGTTTTACAACAAAATTGAGAGGAAAGTACAAATATTTCCGATATATATGTTTAGTCTCATGCATACCAACATCACAGTGGAATGGTACGTTATTTTACCAAGAATGATTCTATATTATGATATTACACATCTTAATCACCCAGAGTCCATAGTTACCTTAGGGTTCATTTTTGATGTATACTTTGTGTGTTTGAGAAAATTTACAAGGACATGTATTCAACATTATAATATCATGCAAAATATTTTCATGGCTCTAAAAATCTTCTATGCACTGCCTATTTATCTCTTTCACATTTATCCCTAAGAAGCATTGATTATTTTTTAATCTCTTCATAGTTTTGCCTTTTATATTGGCTTAGTGTACTTAGCCAATATTAAGTTTGGAGAAGGAAATGGCAACCCACTCCAGTGTTCTTGCCTGGAGAATCCCAGGGATGGGGGAGCCTGGTAGGCTGCCGTCTATGGGGTCGTACAGAGTCGGACACGACTGAAGTGACTTAGCAGTGTACTTAGTAATGTGGATGCAAGATTCCTATGTATATTTTCATGGCTTGAAGCTCATTTATTTTTAGTGTTGAAGAATACTTTATTGTATGAGTGTACCACAACTTACTTATCCATTAATCTACTTACCAAAGGGCATCTAGGTTACTTCTAACTTTTGTAAATTACACATACACCTGATACATCTGTGTAGCAAGCATATATCTAAGTGCTAATTTCTGTATGGGCATAAAATTTCAGCTCTTCTGGGTAAATATAAAGAAGTGAAATTTCTGGATGGTATGGTAAGAGTATGTTTAGTTTCATAAGAAACTGACAAACTGTGTTACAAGATGGCTGTACCAGTTTGTATATCTACTAGCAACAAATGAGAGTTTCTATTGTTCTGTATCCTCAGCAGCATTTGTTGTTTTTAGTATTCTGCATCATATAGCTTTTCACCTTACAAGATTTTATCTTTTTCCATAAAAATATTATGATTTCTTTCAGCATGTTTGAAAGTTTTAATCAAATTTACTCTATTTACAAGTGTTTGATTATTCCTCCAGATTTACCAGGTACTCTTCTTTTTCCTTGGTTCTGCAACATATTTTTTCCAGTGTCTCACTATGACTATTTTTTTTGCATCTCTACTTAATGTATTCATCTTTGAGCAAAATGATATTTTTCTAGAACAAGTGCTTACATTTTGTAAAGAGAGTATAGTATTAGTATTTTACTGACTTAAAAATTCATGAAGCACAAAGGGACAGATAGCCAGTCTTCTGATTGTTGATGTTCTGAAATCCGCAAGTCAGGACACAGACGGTGAAACTTCACTAATAAATGTTACTTGCAGTATTGAAATCTTGGAAAATTTTATTCTCAATCTGACTTCATGTAGGCTAAAATTATTATTAATTCTCCTGATTTTGCATTTTTCTAGTTTTGGAGATTCTTGTGAGATGTTTATTTATATGTTTTTGTATTCATGAATATTTTTTCTGTGAACTTTAAAGGACACCTTTGAAGGTTGTTAATTTCAGAGAGTTTTCTCATGCATTTTACAAAATTTACATGTATTAATGTGAATAGTACTAGCTGAGAACTTTCTGATACATTTTCTATCTTATTTCTTCCCTAAGAAAATCCTAAAACTAAAAACTCACAACAAATCCGTTTGAAGATGATAATCATTTTATGACATTATCACCACCCTTTCAATAAATAGAAAAATGATGACACCAACCTTTCAATAAATAGAAAAATGATGATCTTTATTTTGTTTCTGTACATAATGATAGACAAAGCAATATGGCCAAACTTTTATCTTAAATTCCACATTTTCTATAACTGTGCTGGCAAAGTACTGTTTATTTTTAAAAATAAAATACATATCTATTCACTAACAAGTATATGCAAATTTATGGGACATTATTCAGTCTTATTTAAATTTTAAACTGTTGCTTTAGAAAATGATACATTCATATATGACATATGGAATTTAAACTAAGGTTAAATTTTGCCTGTTTTTACTTATGCTTGAGAACTCACTGTATTCATAATTCTCTGAATAAAATTTTTGAGGACTCATACATTCTGAATTTTTTCATTCTCCAAATATATGATTGATTGAGTCATTTTGATCTTAGATGATCCTGGTTCCTTGACAAAACATAAAATATCTAGCTGAAAATACAAACACAGTTAACTACAAACTCTTTTCTTAAACCTACCCTGCTTTAAATGACAAAGAGATCCATGAAAATTTATGATATAATATGATATGAACTTAGATAAAATTTTCCATGACAGAAAAACAATTTTTTCTTAAATTTGTGAATATTTAACAAATTTTGAATGGTACTGCAAAAGTTCTTAATATTTTATCAAAAAATGTCATTCAAAGCTCTGTGCTCTGTTTAGTTGCTCAGTCATGTCCAACTCTTTGCAATCCCTTGGACTGTGGCCCTACAGACTATTCTGTCCATGGAGATTCGCTAGGCAAGACTACTGGAATGGGTTGCCATGCCCTCCTTCTGGGGCTCTTCCCAACTCAGGAATTGAACCCAGATCTCCTGCCTTGCAGGTGGATTCTTTACCATCCGAGCCACCAGGAAAGCCCATTCAAAGGTATACATACACATAATTTGCCTTTTGCCATTTTATAAAAGGAGTAGATTCAACATATGCAATGGGATTATGGAGGTTATTTATAGATATGTTTTTGTAAAGGATCCCTACTTATAAGAATGAGCAAATATTTTAGCAAACGTTTAGACTCTATGTGTTACCATATAAATTGGTGATTTTATGAAATAGTACAATAGTACACACAATCATATATATTTTATCATTTTACCTTTTAAATGTCAATGACCTGATATTTAAAGGCTGATAACTCTCCTAGAAGCCCATGATTTTACTACATTCATGTAAATTGTCTCAATCAAAGGTATTTAATGTGGTCATTCTTTCAACTATTTTTTGCTAGTTGTTAGAGTTGTTAACTGTTCTATAGGTTAATTTTAGAGAACTTATATTTAAATATATTTAAAATTATTTCAATTGGACTTTAGCATGTATTGTTGCTTAATAACTACTTTGTTCATTGTAGAAAAACTACTCTCCTTACTAGGTGGCACTTTAAGTCAGTACTGGTGTTTGGAGGGAAGAAGGCATCAGGCTACCTCATAAGTGTTGTCTAATCAATACAGAAATAATGGTCACAACCATATAACCCTCATGTCTTTCTGTCATAAGTTCATATCTTTAACTTACCAAATAATTGGCTCTATAAATATAGGTTGATAGACTGAGGCTTTTTTTCAACAGATAGTATTAGGTTTAATGATGTACTGAATGATTTTCAAATAGTTAGTAGAAACATAAAGTAGAATACAAATGTTACATTTTACTATTTATTATTTCCTCATTTATTATTTATTTCAGGTGTATAAATTATTTCGTATTCTATATAGCTATTCTCAGTTTTTAGCCTATCATGTGTGTTTGGCATTCGGCCCTTTCTGTGTTCTATTTATAATTGTTAAATTACTAAAATTCAGTAATAAATATAGTAAACATTGTATTTTTTCTCCTTTGACTTGTACAAAGTATTCAATTTTCCTTGAATTTCTTCATATTCCCATTTGAGAAAACACTGAATCAGTCTATTTGGTTTTGCTATCTCTGTTTACAGAATTAAAGTCAACAATGTCTTGGTTTAGAAGATAAATAGAACAGCAGACTCACTTCATCTCCAGAGATAAAACTGTCCATTAAAAAAGCACCGTTTGTTTTCAAGTGATTGTTCACCAGAAGGAAAGAAAAAAAAAAAAAAAGGTTACATTAGTTTTTCTTATCAAATTTTGATGAGATACAGTTTTAAATGGAAGGCAAATTTTGAGTTTAAGTAGATTAGATCTTAATTTTCTTTATTGCAAAATAAGTTTTGATTCAATATTCTTACACTTTTTGAAAGCATAAAATTTGCAGTGTTGGCCTATGATTTTTAGGAATAGATAGGAGGATAAGCAATGAGTTTCATACAATTATAATTATCTGTAGTTAATAAAGGGAATGGACAATTTAAAATGTAATACAGCATTTTAAGTAAAACCTTAACTCAATTTATAGATAAAACATTTGTTTTCCTAATATTTGTAATATGACAGCAAAATGAATTGAAAATAGAATGTCTGAAGTCAAAAATGAATAGGCCTTCTGCAATTTTTCAGCTGGTAATTGGGCCCTGGAGGACTTAGTTCACAAACTATTCTTGTCACCTGTGGTACTTGTCGCTTCCATCTTCTTCTCTTAGCAGTCAGTCTCACAGTCAAGGTTTTTGACAGAAGCCCTGAGGACAAACATCTAAAAAAAGAAAATAAATCTAGCTTTTGAGGGCAAGTTAAAATGACCTGGGATTTATTCAGTTAAGCTACCCTCTTGGGAATTGAATTATAATATGAAAGAAATTTTCATTTTGATTTGAAGGAGAGAAGTTCAATTTGAACTGTAGTCACTCATCCTTATAACTACCATTTTGTTTTTGTTCCTCTCTAGGGAATATTTTAATACTTTCTCTCAATTTTCTGTGGAAATTCTACCATTCTTTGTAACCTGACTGTGATCTTTGTGAATTTATTGTGGTTTCAAATGTATTCACTGAAGTCAGAATGTTTCCAAGCATCATATATGAGGACATAGAGTCCGGTGGTTAAGATACATAGAGACCTGTATCTCTGACAATGAGATTACTCCTTCACACTTTTGAGAATGGTTAAAATTAAAAAGACTGAAAACTCCAAAGGTTGAAGAGAATGTGGAGCAAGCAAAACTTATATATTGCTATATATAAAAATATTTCTTATATATCAAATTGTAAAATGATATACCAACTTTGTAGAACTGCTTAGCAGTTTCTTGATTAACATCTGTATTCTGATATAGCAATTCAAATCCAAGTTATTTGTCTCAGACAAAGGAAAAATTAGGTACAAAATTTTTCTGTAGAAGAACATTCAGAGCATCTTGATTTATAAAAACATCCCTGTACATCCCCTCCCCACCAAAAATTACTCAAAAGTCTATCAATGCAAAAAAAAAAAAAAGTTATATTATACAATTGACTACTCATTAGAAATTTTAAAAAGATTGACAATTAAATAGATAAAACTATGGATGAAATTTGAATGTTGAGCAAAAGACGAAAGACAAAAATACCCTTTCCGTTTATATGAACAGGTATTGTTGTTTGTTTTTCAGTCACTAATTTTCAGTCTGACAATTTGCTACCCCCTGCAATGCAGCACACCAGGCATCCCTGTCTTTCACTATCTCCTGGAATTTGCTCAAACTCATTGAGTCAGTGATGCCATCCAATCATCTCATCCACTGTTGCCCCCTTCACTCCCTGCCCTCAATCTTTCCCAGCATCAGAGTCTTTTCCATTTTGAGTCAGCTCTTCAATTCAGGTGGCCAAAGTATTGGAACATCAACTTCGGCATCAATCCTTCCAGTGAATACTCATGGGTGATTTTCTTTACAATCGACTAGCTTAATCTCCTTTCTGTCCAAGAGATTTTCATGAGTCTTCTTCAGCACCACAACTCAAAAGCATTAGTTCTCTGGCATTCAGCTTTCTTTATGGTCCAATTCTCATATCAATCCATGACTACTGGAAAAAACAGCTTTGACTAAACAAACCTTTGTCGGCAGAATGATGTCTCTGTTTCCTAATATACTGTCTAGATTTGGTATAGCTTTTCTTTCAAGGAGTAGGAATCTTTCAGTTTTGTGGCTACAGTCACCATCCACCATGATTTTGGAGCCCCCAAGATAAAATCTGTTACTGCTTCCACTTTTTACACATTTGTTTGTCATGAAGTAATGGGACCAGATGCCATGATCTTAGTTTTTTTAATGTTAGATTTTAAGCCAGCTTTTTCAGTCTCCTCATCTACCCTCATCAAGAGGCTCTTTAGTTTATATTCACTTTTTGCCATTACAGTGGTGTTACCTGTAGAAGAGCATGGCAACCCACTCCAGTATTCTTGCTGGGAAATCCATATACAGAGCAGCCTAGAGTGCTGCAGTCCATGAGGTCGCAGAGCATCAGACATAACTGAGTGACTAAAACTTTTACTTTCAACTTAAAGTAATTCTGTTTCTTTAAATTTAACATAACCATAATTTTTTAGCAACTATGTGATAATATGTATAATATTTTATCAATTATTTTACCATTATTCATATGATAATTATATTAAAAGATATGTCATATTATTAAAAATTAATTGGACACAAATTGTTTATAGTCTCTATCCCAGCCCTTGTTTCAGCATTATGTCATACTTTGAATATTAGGGTCTGTGCATAAGTGTTGACGTTTCCTTGGAACCCATGTCTCAGACATTCTTTTATAGTAAGATGCAATGACTAATAATAATGAATAAAATTCATGGAAAAATGTTATACAGACTTTGCTTAATTTATAAATGAGCAAGAAAGAGAGGAAAAACAAAAAAGCGTGAATTGTTTATTGGGCATAGGGAATTAAGGTAAAATAACATTACAGTAATTCTCCTAATCTTATAACATTAGTCACAGCTTAAAAAAAAAAAAAATCCTCTGGCTTTTCCTCAAGTTGAATAGAACTTCCGTTAAAGGGTCTGATTCAGTTTCAAGGAATAATGTGAACATCCTAGACTAGCATACAACACCCTCATCCCACCTGATACCTCTTTATAGAATTAATAATTTGGGGATATATGAGATTGTATTGAGAAGTTTGGCGCAGAACCATAGTTGAGGGCTGCAGATAAGGTTGGGGAAAGGGGGAAATAAGTGTTTATGTTTTATTGCCTCATGTGCATCAAAGATTCAGCCAAAGAAATGAGAGAATATTTCTTTAACTAACCATTGTTAGTTAATATCATCAACTATTTTCTGACAAATAATTTAGTTCTATTTCATTAATTGGTTTTTCAATATTTATATTTTTTTAGGAAGATAATATTTAGCAAAAAATGTTTAAAAAGGTTTTCTCTGACCAGAGTGTAAATGATCAATATAAAAGTATCTCTCATCCTTGAATATGTTAACTGTGTAACCATAAAAATATAAATATAGCCTATGTTTTTGTTTATTAATGAAAAAAATCCATAGGAAATTCCCAGGATAGTGCTTCATGTACCTTTTCACTCTAAGTATTGTCCAATATTATATATCACAAACAAAACTACAAATAGCAATCTCTATGGGTCATTCAAAACATCATGGTACTAGATAATTTTTAAAATTTAGCTGCAATTTCTCAATAGCAGTCAAGTACACCAGTTTCTCTATTATCTCAGATTGAGAATTTTTCCAAAAAAAAAGATATTGAGTTCAACTTCCCTCATAAGCATGTTAAAAATCCATCTAGATGTGGAGCAATTCTTACTGAAAACAAATGAGAATGGCAGAAAGATCCTTTTACAACAGAAACTGTAAAGAAAGATCCACATAGAGTTAGGTAGGAAGGGAGGATAAGTGATTAGATCAGGACTTGCATTGGTAGCAGAGGACACAGAAGAGAGATACTTCCAGGAAAAAGACAGAAGAAGTAAATTAAAACGGCCCAGGCTCTAGCCAGTTTACAGAAACCACTGCCTTGAACTTCCCAAACTGTATCAGGTACCTGCTGTAGCCCCTTGTTCCAGTGCCGCTCCCCACTGAGGCAAAAGTTCTGTTGCAGAGAAATGGAAAAGTGCACAATCGGAGGGAACACAACCAGTTTGCACCTGGCCCTCAAGGCTTCTTCCCAGTCACCTTGAAATCTTATCCTGCCTCGGCTCTGGTGATGGTCAATCAGAATTAGGAGAAATCCCAGCTCAACAACTGGCTCTGATTCTAGCATAGGAATCTCCAGCTCTACTTTCCAGCAAGGGCATAGCTCCCAGCACACCCTGGAAGAAGACTTGACCCAGGCTCACTTCAAATCCAGCTCTCTGTGGAACAGTTAAGCAGTATAGGGACACTTCCACTAAAGGACATCATTTCAAGATGGGGATAAATAACTGTTTCACCTATTTTCATAGAGATAAAGAAAGATAAACAAAATGAGAAGACAGATAAATTTATCTCATATAAATAAGTAAGAAAAAATATCTGAAAATCCAACTAATGAAATATAGCTAAATGATTTGCCAGATAAATAGTTCACAGTATTAGTAATAAGAGTGTGGCTCAGCTGGTAAAGAATCCATCTTCAATGCAGGAGACCTGGGTTGGGAATATCCTCAGGAAAAGGGAAAGGCTGCTCACTCCAGAATTCTGGCCTGGAGAATTCCATGGACTGTATAGTCCATGGGGTTGCAAAGAGTTGGACACGACTGAACAACTTTCACTTCATTTCAATAAGAGTACTAACTGAGCAAGGGTAATGACTAGATAAACACAGAGAAAATTTTAACAAGGAATTAGAACATATAAAAAGTAATCAATCAGAGCTAAAGAAAATAGTAACTGAAATGAAAACACACTAGAAGGAATTAATAGCAGATTAGGTGAAAAGAAGAATGTGTAAATGACCTGGAAGATAGAATAATTAAAATCACCCAGTCAAAAGAGTAAAAATAAAAATTAAATAAAAGTGAAGGTAGTTTAAGAAAATTCTGAAACAGCAAGTGTAATAAAATTCACATATTTAGGCATCCCAAAGTAGAAGAGAAAAAAATTGTAAACATGCATTTGATGAAATCATAGCTGAAAACTTCTCTAAGCTAAAGAAATGACTTCTAAGAATCACAGAGAATACCAAACAAGGAGAATTCAAAGAGACCCACAAGACATACCATAATTAAATACACTAAAAGTTAAATATAAAAAATGAGAATTCTGAGTATTCTAAAGGCAATAAGAGAAAAAAGAATAGCTATGTGCAAGGTAACCCCCATGGAGATATCAGTAGATTTTTCCACAGAAGCCACAAGGGACAGAGGGAAAGGGCGTGATATACTTAATGTGATGAAAGGGAAAAACTCACAACTAAATACTCTACACTTCAAAGTTGTTCAGAATTAAAAGAGGTATGAAGTGTTTCTCAGACAAGAAAAAACTAAAAGTGTTTATCAATATTAAATTGATCTTATCTGTTCAGTTCAGTTGCTCAGTCGTGTTTGACTCTTTGAGACCCCATGAACTGTAGCACGCCAGGCCTCCCTGTCTATCACCAACTCCTGGAGTTTACTCAGACTCATGTCCATTGAGTTGGTGATGCCATCCAGCCATCTCATCCTCTGCCATCACCTTCTCCTCCTGCCCCCAATCCCTCCCAGCATCAGGGTCTTTTCCAATGAGTCAACTCTTCACATGAGGTGGCCAAAGTATTGGAGTTTTAGCTTCCAATGAACACGCAGGACTGGTCTCCTTTAGGATGGGCTGGTTGAACCTCCTTGCAGTACAAGGGACTCTCAAGAGTCTTCTCCAACACCACAGTTCAAAAACATCAATTCTTCAGCGCTCAGCTTTGTTCACAGTCTAACTCTCAAAGAAATGTTAACAGAACTTCTTTAGTGGAAGTATTAATAGATCTTCTTTAGTGTAAAAAGGCCATAAAAAGAAGTTAAGAATTTATAGGAGCGAAAATCCTATTAGTAGAGGAAAATATATAATAGATGTTGTAGATAAATCACTTAAATAAGCTAGTATTAATACAAAAGTTAAAAAACAAAAAAAAAGCAAAATTAAGTGTAAATACAATATAATACAATAAAGGATAGATATGAAGATGTAAATAAAGGAAATTAAAAAGACAGCATGTTAAGGAGGGGAGTAAAGAAACAGATATTTTAGAATGTGTGTGAACTTTATGACTGCAGTTTAAAACAACTAGTCATAATTATACATCAACATATGTGAACTCCTTGGTACCAAAAATCAAAAACCTAACTAGACATAAAGAAATACATGCACACCACTAAGGAAAACCGGCAAGTTACAAAGGATTAAACTAATAGAAGGAAAGAAAGAATTACTAAAACACAACTAAAAAAGAAGTATCAACAAATAGACTAAAAGTTAGAGAGCAGAAAAAAAGATATTTCATACAAATTAAAATTTCAAGAAAGCAGAGGTATCAATATTCATATCAGAAAAAACAGGTTTTAAAATAAAGTCTATATCAAAACAGAAATAAGGCATTATATAATAATAAAGAAATGAATGCAAGAGGATTTAATACTTGTTAATATGTATGAAACTAATATAAGAATATCTAAATATATAAAGCAAATATTAACAGACATAAATGGAGAAATAGACAATAATAAAGTAATACTAGGGAACTTTAACACCACACATATATCATAGAAAAGATCATCCAGGCAGAAGATCAAGCAAAAAGTGACCTTAAATGACATATTAAATGTTGAATTAATAGATGTATATAGGGCATTTCACCCCCATCCCCCCCCAAAAAAAATCAGAGTACACATTCTTTTCAAGAGCATATGGATATTCTCCAGGATTGATTACGTACTTGGTCACAAAACAAATCTCAACTTAGGAGAACAGGAATTCTCCTAAAAAAATTTAGGTGAATAGAAATTATATTAGTCATTTTTTTTCCAGTTGCAATGATATAAAATTAGACACCGATTACAGGAAGAACAATAGGAGAAACACAAACAAAGGAAGACTAAACACTGTACCACTAAAAAAAATTTTTTTAAAGTGTCATTGAGGAAATCAAAGCATAAATTAGAAAATATCTCAAGAACAAGTGAAAATAAAACTACAACTTTCCAAAGTCTATAGAATGCACCAAATCTAAGTTTATAGCAGTACATCTATCTCAAAAAAAACAAACAAAAATGTCTTATATAAACAATCTAACCTACGATCTAAAGAAGCTAGAAAAAAGTAATGATATTACTCTCCCATAAAAAAAAAATTAAATTCCACCATTTTCAACAATGTAGATGCATTATGCTTAGCAAAATGTCAAAATAAATACATTGTGATCATTTATCTGAAATCTAAAAAAAAATTGTGCAAACAGATAAATATAATGAAAAGAAACGTATTTACAGATACAGAGAACAAATTTGTGGTTATGAGTGGTGAGTAGAAGCGGAGAGGGGGAAGGTAGAGGTAAATGCTAAAGAGGTACAAACTATTATACAAAATAAATGAACTATGAGGATGCATGATATGGCTCAGAGAATATTTTAAAGCATAACTAATAAGTTATGACACCTTTAAAGGAATGCGATCTATACAAATATTCAAACACTATTTAGTAAAACTGAAACTAACACAATTTTCTAAGTCGAATGTACATCAATTAAAAACTAATGTTAGTAAATAAAATCAAATTGACACCATATGAATATTATAATTAACTATTTATATTAAAAAGAACATTTAAATCAGTCCTTGTAACCTTGAGAATATTTTCTGACTCTCTGTAAGCAAAAGCACTTTCATTAAAGAGATCCCTCTGCCAGTTACTGCTGATTAGTTTTCCCTTTTTTTACATTTTATATCTCTGAAACCAGTCAATAAGTTATTCTTTCAGCTCCCCTACACTCATACATCCCCATAGAAAGCACTAATCAGAGATTTTCATTTTTAGACCACATATACAGTACAACTGCACTCATTTCACATGCTAGCAAGGTTATGCTCAAAATCCTTCAACATTTACTTCAAGGGGGAGATGACAAGAGTGAAGAGTGAACTAAAATGGGTTGGAATGGGGGAATTGGAATTTAATACAAATGACCATTATATCTGTGACTATGGGAAAGAATCACTTAGAATAAAAGAAGTAGCTCTCATAGTCAATGAAAGAGTCCAAAATTCAGCATTTGGATGCAATCTCAAAAATGACAGAATGTTCAGACTATACTACAAAGCTACAGTCATCAAGACAGTATGGTACTAGCACCAACACAGAAACATAGATCAATGGAACAAAATAGAAAGCCCAGAGATAAATCCATGCACATATGGACACCTTATCTTTGACAAAGGAGGCAAAAATATACAATGAAGAAAAGACAGTCTCTTTAACAATTGTTGCTGGGAAAACTGGTCACTTTCTAACACCATGCACAAAAATAAACTCAAAATGGATTAAAGATCTAAATGTAAGGCCAGAAACTATGAAACTCCTAGAGGAAAACATAGGCAGAACACTCTCTGACATAAATCACAGCAAGATCCTCTATGACTCACCTCCCAGAGTAATGGAAATAAAATAAAAAATAAACAAATGGGAATTAATCAAATTTAAAAGCTTTTGCATAATGAATGAAACTATAAGAAAGCTGAAAAGGCAGCCTTCAGAATGGGAGAAAATAGCAAATAAAACAACTGACAAAGAATTAAACTCCAAAATTTACAAGCAGCTCATGGAGCTCAGTACCAAAAAAATAAATGACCCAATCAAAAAATGGTCTCCAAAGAAGACATACAGATGGCTAACAAACGCATGAAAATATGCTCAACCTAGCTCATTATCAGAGAAACACAAATCATTTCACATACTAGCAAGGCTATGCTCTGTTTAACAGACTCCAGCTTCGTCCACCTGATTAGAACTGACTTCAATATGTTCTTTTTTAATAGCTTAGTAATATTCCATTGTGTATATGTACCACAACTTTCTTATCCATTTGTCTTCTGATGGACATCTAGGTTCCTTCCATGTCCTAGCTATTGTAAACAATGCTGCACCTCACGCCATTCAGAATGGCTGCCATCAAAAAGTCCATAAATAATAAATGCTGGAAAAGGTGTGGAGAAATGGGAACCCTCTTACACTGTTGGTGGGGATGCAAAATAGTACAGCCACTATGGAGAACGGTGTGGAGATTCCTTAAAATAAAACTGCCATATGACACAGCAATTCTGATTTTGGGCATACGCACCAAGGAAACCAGAACTGAAACAGACACGTGTGCCCCAACTTTCACTACAGCACTATTTACAATAACTAGGACATGGAAGCAACATAGATGTCCATCAGCAAACAAATGGATAAGAAAGTTGTGGCACATATACACAATAGAATATTACTCAGCTATAAAAAAAAAGAACACAATCAGTTCTAATGAGGTGGATGAAGCTGGAGCCTATTATACAGAGTGAAGTAATTCAGAAAGAAAAACACCACCACAGTATATTAACTCATATATATGGAATTTAGAAAGATGCCAATGAAAACCCTATATGCAAGAGAGCAAAAGAGACACAGATGTAAAGAACAGACTTTTGGACTCTGTGGGAGAAGGCGAGGATGGGATGATTTGTGAGAATAGCATTGAAACATGTATATTACCAAATGTGAAATAGATGACCAGTCCAAGTTTGATGCATGAAGCAGAGCACTCAAAGCTGGTGCACTGGAACTACCCAGAGGGATGGGGTGGGGAGTAAGATGAGAAGGTGGTTCAGGAGGGTGGAACATATGTATGCCCATAGGTGATTCATGTCAATGTATGGCAAAAACAACCATGTTGATATATGACAGAACCAATACAGTTTTGTAAAGTAAATTAAAAAAGAAACTTGCTGCAAAACAAAACAAACAAAAAAACAAACCCCACAATATTGTAAAGTAATTAGCCTCCAGTTAGAATAAATTAACTTAAAAACAAATGACAGAGTGATCTGAGTTTGTTTCAAAGGTAAAACAATCAATATCACAGTAATCCAAGTCTATGCACCAACCACTAATGCCAAATAAGCTGGAAGTTGAACAGTTCTATGAAAACCAACAAGATCCTCTGGAAATAATACAAAAAAAAAAAAAAATTGTTTTCATCATAAGGGATTGGAGTGTAAAAGTAATAAGACAAGTGATTCCTGGAATAACAAGTAGGTTTAGTCTTGGAGTACAAAATGAAGGAGAGCAAAGTTGAACAGAGCTTTATTTTAAAAATACACTGGTCATAACAAACACCCTCTTTCATCAACAAAGTAATGATTCTACACATGAACATCACCATATGGTCAATACCAAAATCAGATTGAATATACCTTTGGGGCTGAAGCTGGAGAAGCTATATACACTCAGCAAAAACAAGACCTGGTGCTCACTGCAGCTCAGATCATGAGCTCATCATTGCAAAATTCAGGATTAAACTGAAGAAAGTAAGAAAAACCACTCAACCATTCAGGTATGATCATATAATTATTTTATTATATAATCAAATCTGTTATGATTATACAGTAGATGTGATTAATAGATTCAAGGCATTAGATCTGGTAGACAGAGTGTCTGAAGAACTATGGATGGAGATTTGTAACATTATACAGGAGGCAATAACCAAAACCATCCCAAAGAAAAAGAAATGTAAGAAGGCAAACTGGTTGTCTGAGAAGTTCCTATAAATAGCTGAAAAAAAAAAAAGAGAGAAGTGAAAGGCAAAGGAGAAAGGGAATAATATATCCAACTGAATGCATAATTCCAGAGAATAGCAAGATAATAAAGCCTTCTTAAGTGAACAATGCAAAGAAATAGAGGGAAACAATAGAATGAGAAAGACTAGAGATTTCTTCAAGAAAATTGGAGACACAAAGGGGACATTTCATGCAAAGAGGGGCATAACAGAGGACAGAAATGGCAAAGATCTAACAGAAGCCAAAAAGATTAAGAAGAGGTGGCAAGAATACACAAAACTGTACAAAAAAAGTTCTAATTATCTGGATAACCACGATGGTGTGGTCAATTGCCTAGAGCCAGACCACAGCACCCCACTCCTGTATTCTTGCCTGGAAAATCCTATGGAAGGTGGAGCCTGGAAGGCTGCAGTCCATGGGGTCGCTGAGGGTCGGACACGACTGAGCGACTTCACTTTCACTTTTCAGTTTCATTCATTGGAGAAGGAAATGGCAGCCCACTCCAGTGTTCTTGCCTGGAGAATCCCAGGGACGGGGAACCCTTTTGGGCTGCCGTCTATGGGGTCGCACAGAGTCGGACACGACTGAAGTGACTTAGCAGCAGACATCCTGAAGTGTGTAGTTAAATAGGACTTACGAAGAATTATTACAAACAAACCTAGTGGAGGTGATGAAATTCCAGCTGGGCTATTTAAAATCCTAAAAGACAGTGTTGTTAAAGTGCTGCAGTAAACATATCAACAAATGTGGAAAGCTCAGCAGTGGCCACAGGACTAGAATCCCAAAGAAGGGCAATAACAAAGAATGCTCCTGCTTCCATACAATTGGGTTCAATTCACATGCTAGAAAATTAATGCTCAAAAGCCTTCAAGCTAGGCTTCAGCAGTACATGAACTGAGAACTTGCAGATGTATAAGTTGGATTTAGAAAAGGCATAGGAACCTGATATCAAATTGTCAGCATTTGTTGGATCATGTAGAAAGCAAGGAATTCCATAAAACATCTACTTCGCCTTCATTGACTACCTAAATCCTTTGACTGTGTGGATCACAACAAATTGTAAAATTCTAAAGGAAACGGTAATGCCAGTCATCTTACCTGTCTCCTGGGAAACTTGTGTGCAGACCAAGAAGCAACAGTAAGAGCCAAACATGGAACAAAGGACTGCTTCAAAACTGGGAAAGAAGTTCTTCAAAGCCATATATTGTCCCTCTGCTTATTTAACTCCTATGTAGTGTACATCCTGTGAAATGCTGGGCTGGATGAATCACAAACTGGAATCAAGATTGCCAGGAGAAATATCATCAACCTCAGATATGCAGATGGTACCACTCTAATGGCAGAAAGTGAAGAGGAACTAAAGAGCTTCTTGATAAGAGTGAAAGAGGAGAATGGAAAAGCTGGCTTAAAACTCAACATTCAAAATCTAACATCATGGCATCTGGTCTCATCACTTCATGGCAAATAGACTGAGAAAATGTAGAAAAAGTGGTAGTTTTTTTTTTTTTTTCTTGGATTTCAAAATCACTGAGGACAGTGACTACAGCCATGAAATTAAAATATGCTTGCTCCTTGAAGGAAAGCTATGACAAATCTAGACAGTGTATTAAAGCCAAGACATCACTTTGCTGCCAAAGGTCTATCTAGTCAAAGCTATGGTTTTTCCAGTAGTCATGAATGGATGTGACTGTTGGACCATAAAGAAGGCTGAGTACCAAATAACTGAGGCTTTTGAATTGTAGTGAAGATTTAATTTTAAAAGTGTTAATCATTTCATTTGTTATCATATAATTAAAAACCGAGTAAAAATAGGTAGATTCAGTGAAAGAATGTGAAACTATAGACAAGGTTGTTCTGCAGAAATATATTTAAAATTTTAAACAAAACATTAGCACACTAGATCCAATGTGAATATATATATATAATGTATATAATATATATATTACTTTTATATAAGCAAACTAATTTGCATAGCTGGATTATCCCAAGAATGCAAGGTATTTTACTTGTATAAAATAAATCAGTGTAGTACAGCAAATTGATAGATTATAAAACTATAAGAGGAAAAGCAATACATCATTTCAGAGGATTCAGAGACTATATGTGATATAATTCAATACTATTCCTTATAAAAAGCTCTTAACAAACAGTAAATAGGAGAGAACTTACTTTCTTGATAAAGGGTATCTGGAAGGAAAAAAAAAAGTCTCAAGGTAAACATTATTGTGATCAACAGAGAAATGTAAAAACATTACCTTTAAAATTAGCATCAAGATAACAATCCACTATGACTTCTTCCATTCAGCATTGTAAGGGATGTACCTAAGAGCTAATTAAGAAATAAAATCAAATGTTATATGTACAAGAATTAAAAAGAAATAAATTACACTGTTTAGGTTAAAAAGATAGAAGGTAAGATAAAAAGAGCAATATCCAAAGACTAATACCTAGGAACAGTGTTAGAAATGCAATAAAAATATAACATTTCAATCATCCAAAAATAAGAACAAAGAAATTCACCAAATATGAGCTTTTCAATCTATTAGAGAAAAAAAAAATGACTATGTGAAAATGCATAAAGATATATAAGTAACTAGAGAAATATAAATTCTTCATGAATACTGAGAGTCAATATTTTAGCTATGTAAAATCTCATCAAAATGATTCTCAGATTTAATGCTCTGTAATTAAATTCTGGCAAAGGTTTGAATGGAACTTAACAAACATACTCTAAAATTTATATGGAAGAAGATGGGGCCAATAATAGTCAAGACATTCTTGAAGAAATCAAGTGAGTGTAAATTCCAGCCAAAAATTAATTGGCCAGTGGTACTTGGCACAAATCCCTTCAAGAATCATTGCCTTGTCATGGTGAAGGAGTTTGCATAACTCAGTGAAGCTATGAGCCATGCAGGGCCACCCAAGATGGATGAGTCATAGCAGAGAGTTCTGACAAAACGTGATCCACTTGAGGAGGGAATGGCAAACCACTCTGGTGTACTTGCCACGAGATCTTCATGAACGGTATAAAAGGCGAAAAAATATGACACCAAAAGATGAGTCTCCCAGGTCTGAAGGTGTAAAATATGCTACTGGTGAAAAGTGGAGAATTACCAATAGCCCCAGAATAAATTAAGTGACTCGGCCAAAGCAGATATGACACTCAGTTGTGGATATGTCTGGTGATGAAAGTAAAATCTGATGCTGCAAAGAACAGCATTGTATAGGTACCTGGAATGCTAGGTCAATGAATCAAGGAAAATTGGACATGGTTGAGCAGGAGATGGTAAGAATAAACATCAACATCTTATGAATTGGCAAACTAAAATGGATGGAAATGGGTGAATTTAATTTAGATAACAATTCTATCTAATACTCTGGGCAAAAATCCCATAGAAGAGATGGAGTAGCTTTCATAATCAACAAAAAAGTCTGAAATATAGTACTTGGGTTCAGCCTCAAAAATGACAAAATAATTTTGGCTTGTTTCCAAGGCAAGCCATTCAAAATCACAATAACCCAAGTCTACGCCTTTCCATCAATGCCAAAGAAGCTAAAGTTGATCAGTTCTATGAAGAACTAGAAGACCTCCTTAAACCCAAAAAATAGGTTCTATTCATCATCAGGGATTAGAATGCAAAAGTAGGAAGTCAAGATATACCTGGAGTAACAGGCAAGTTTGGTCTTGGAGGAAAAATGAAGCAGGGCAAATACTAACTGAATTCTGCCAAGAAAATTCACTGGTCATAGCAAACACCCTTTCAAGAGCTAACTTTACACCTAGACACCACCAAATTGTCAATACCAAAATCAAATTGATTATGTTCTTTGTAGTTGAAGATGGAGAAGCTGTATACAGTCAGCAAAAATAAGACATGGAACTGACTGTGGCTCAGATCATCAGTTTCTCATAGCAAAATTTAGGCTTAAACTAAAGGAAACTGGGAATGACTTAATCAAATCCCACATGAATTCTCAGTAGAAGTATTAAATAGATTCAAGGGACTAGCTCTAGTTCACAGAACTATGAACAGATGTCCGTAATATTGTACAGGAAGTGGCAAACAAAACCATCCCCCCACATAAAGAAAAGCAAGAAGGCAAAGTGGTTATCTGAGGAGACTTTACAAATAGCAGAAGAACAAAGAGAAGAGAAAAGCAAAGGAGAAAGGAAAAGACACATCTGATTAAATGCAGAGTTCCGAAGAACAGCTATGAGAGACAAAACAGCCTTCTTCAATGAATGAACAGTGCTTAATAACAGAAGAAAACAACAGAAAGAGAAAGCCTAGAGATCTCTTCAGGAAAATTGGAAACATCAAGGGAGCATTCTGCCAAAAGATATACACAATAAAGGATAAAAATGATGGAGACCTAGTAGAAGCTGTTGAGATCAAGACTAGATGGAAAGAATACATGGAAGAATTTTATTAAAAAAAAAAAAAGATCTTAATGAAGCAGATTAGTATGATGGTGTGGTTAGTCACCCAGAGCCAAACATTCTGGAATGTGAAGTCAAGTAGGCCTTAAGAAGCACTGCTGTTAATAAAGCTAGTGGATGTGATGAAATTCCAGCTGCTGCTGCTAAGTCATGTCTGGCCCCATAGATGGCAGCCCACCGGGCTCCCCCGTTCCTGGGATTCTCCAGGCAAGAACACTGGAGTAGGTTGCCATTTCCTTCTCCAATGCATGAGAGTGAAAGTGAAAGTGAAGTCGCTTAGTCATGTCCGACTCCTAGCGACCCCATGGACTGCAGCCTTCTGGGCTCCTCCGTCCATGGGATTTTCCAGGCAAAAGTACTGGAGTGGGTTGCCATTGCCTTCTCCAAAATTCCAGCAGAACTATTCAAATCCTTAAAGGATGATGCCATCAAGGTTTTACACTCATTACATCAGCAAATCTGGAAGACCCAGCAGTGGCCACAGGACTGGAAAAGTTCAATCCCCAGCCCAATTTCCAAGGGTAGTACCAAAGAATGTGCTAATCATCAGACAATTGCATTCATCTTCTGTGCTAGTAAGGTTGTGCTTAAAATCCTGCATTTTTAAAAATTTTATTGCATTTTAATTTAATTTAATTTTATTTTATGCATTTTAATCCTGCCTCAGCGTTATATGAACCAAGAACTTCTAAATTTCCAGGTTGAGTTTAGAAAAGAAAGAAGAAATAGATATCAAATTTCCAACATTCACTAGATTATAGAGAAAGCAAGGGAATTAAAAAAAAAAAATCTCTATCTCTGTTTCAATGACTACGATAAAGCCTTTGACTGTGTGGATCAGGACAAACTATGGAAAGCTCTTAGAGAGATGGGAATACCAAACTATCTTACCTGTCTCCTGAGAAACTTGTTTGCAGGTCAAAAAGCAAAAGTTAGAACCATGTATGGAGCAACTGTTTGGTTCAAAATCGAGAAAGGAGTAAGATGGGCTGTCTGCTGTAACCTTGTTTCTTTAACCTATAAGCAGAGCACATTGTGAGAAATACTGGGCTGGATGAGTTACAAACTGAAATAAAGATAGGTGGGAGAAACATATGCAGATAATATTACTCTAATGAGAAAAAGCAAAGAGGAACTAAAGAGCTTCTTGATGAGGTTGAAGGAGGAGAGTGAAAGAGCTGGATTAAGAAAAAAAAAAAAAAAACAACAAACTAAGATCATGGCATCTGGCCCCATTACCACATGACAAATAGATGGGGAAAAGGTGGAAGTAGTAACAGATTTCCTCTTCTTAGACTCTAAAATCACCATGGATGGTGACTAAAGCCATGAAATCAGAAAACAATTGTTTCTTGGAAGGAAAGCAATGACAAACTTAGACAGTGTGTTGAAAAGCAGACATTATTCAACCCACAAAGGTCCATATAGTCAAGGCCATGGTCTTCCCAGTGGTAATGTACCATTGTGAGAGCTGGACCATAAAGAAAGCAAAATGCCAAATAATTGATGCCTTCAAACTGTGGTGCTGGAGACTTATGACAGTCCCTTGGACAGCAAGGAAATGAAACAAGTCAATCTTAAAGGAGATCAACCCTAAATATTCACCATGAAGACTCATGCTGAAGCTGAAACTCTGTTATTTTGGTCATCTGAGTGGAACATCCAATTCACTGGAAAAGTCCCTGATCCTGGGCAGAAAGAGAAGAGAACATCAGAGGATGAGATGGCTGGATGCCATTACCGGTGCAATGAAAGTGAACTTGGGCAAACTCTGGGAGATGATGAGGGATGGGAAGCCCAGCATGCTACAGTACATGGGGTCACAAAAAGTTGGACACAACTGGGCGACTGAACAACAATAATTCAGTAGAAAAATTATAGAAAACTTAAAGAAGACAAGTAGTATGGAAAATAAACAGAAAGAAAAATCACTGTTCGATATAATTATGGTAAGATTTGTTTTTGTACACAGAAATGTAAAAAATAAAAATAATTTATGGCACACATCATACACAAAACAATTCCAAGCAGATAAAATATTTAAAATATTTAAATGTCAAACAAAATAATTGTTTATAAGAAAAGTAAGGACTTCCCTGGTGGTCCAGTGGCTAATCCTCTGACTTCCAATGTAGGGAGTTTCATGTCTGGTCAGAGAACTATTTCACACATGCTGCAACTAAAGATTCCACATGCCATTAAAAAAAAAAAAGAAGAAAAAAACACACACTTGCCACAGTGAAGATCAAAGATCCCACTGCTGCAGCTGAGACCAGCTCAGCCAAATAAATAAATATTAATGAAAGGAAACTGCTGAAAAGTATTGAGGATAGAATATAACTTATTAAACATTAATAGCAGTCAAAATATGATAATCATGATAAAAGAATAATCATATATTTAACTATAATGTAGTAAATCATTTGTCAAAAGGCATCATCAAAAAATGAAAGACATGATATTGGGAGTTGATATCTGCTACACAAGTAATCATTAAAGTGTTTAAAATATGTAAGCATATACTTACATGCAAGCTAGTAGAAATATAGAAAAATGCAAAAACAGGTATTTAAGGAAATATGAACTGCCAAAGATGTGAAATGATAATCGGTATCTGTGAAAATTTACCTGACAGTATTGGTAAGCATGTAAATGCAAATTAAACCACAAAAATGTTATTCTACACTCATTAATATGGAAAAAATTTAAATAACAACATAAAAACAAAAACTCTTATTGTTCAAATTATAAATTGAAATAATTAATTAAAAAAATTATATTCTTGTAAAATACAGGTGTACACAAATGAAGGATTTCCCAGACGATGCTAATGGTAAAGAACCTGCCTGCCAATGCAGGAGGATATGTGAGACATAGGTTCAGTCTCTGGCTGGGGAAGATCCTTTGGAGTAGGGCACAGTAACCCACTCCACTGTTCTTGCCTGGAGAATCCTACGGAGAGAAGAACTTGGCAGGCTACAGTCCATGGGGGCCACAGAGTTAGACTTGACTGAAATGACAGCGCACACACAAAGGAAATTCTAGCAATCTCTTCCTAAATTATCTTTGACTACATCTCAAGATAAATTTCATTGTATGTGTATCAATATACATTTACAAGTATGTTCACAATATTGATAGCAATAATCAAACATTTTATTTTTATTTAATTTTTAATTTTTATTTTTACTTTATTTTACTTTACAATACTGTATAGGTTTTGCCATATGCTGACATGAATCCTCCATGGGTGTACATGAGTTCCCAATCCTGAAGTCCCCTCCCACCTCCCACCCCATATCATCTCTCTGGATAATCCCCGTGCACCAGCCCCAAGCATCCTGTATCCTGTATCAAACAGAGACTGGTGATTCGTTTCTTACATGATAGTATACATGTTTCAGTGCCATTCTCCCAAATCATCCCACCCTCTCCCTCTCCCTCAGAGTCCAAAAGTCTGTTCTATACATCTGTGTCTCTTTTGCTGTCTTGCATAAAGGGTTATCCTTACCATCTTTCTAAACTCCATATATATGTGTTACTATACTGTATTGGTGTTTTTCTTTCTGGCTTACTTCACTCTGTATAATCGGCTCCAATTTCATCCATCTCATTAGAACTGATTCAAATGTATTCTTTTTAATGGCTGAGTAACACTCCATTGTGTATATGTACCATAGCTTTCTTATCCATTCATCTGCTGATGGACATCTAGGTTGTTTCCATGTCCTGGCTATTATAAACAGTGCTGCGATGAACATTGGGCTACATGTGTCTCTTTCAATTCTGGTTTCCTTGGTGTGTATGTCCAGCAGTGGGATTGCTGGGTCTTAAGGCAGTTCTATTTGCAATTTTTTAAGGAATCTCCACACTGTTCTCCATAGTGGCTGAACTAGTTTGCATTCCCACCAACAGTGTAAGAGGGTTCCCTTTTCTCCACACCCTCTCCAGCATTTATTGCTTGTAGACTTTTGGATCACAGACATTCTGACTGGTGTGAAATGGTACCACACTGTGATCTTGATTTGCATTTCTCTAATAATGAGTGATGTTGAGCATCTTTTCATGTGTTTGTTAGCCATCCATATGTCTTCTTTGGAGAAATGTCTATTTAGTTCTTTGGCCTATTTTTTGATTGGGTTGTTTATTTTTCTGGAATTCAGCTGCATAAATTGGTTGTATATTTATTTTTGAGATTAGTTGTTTGTCAGTTGCTTCATTTGCTATTGTTTTCTCCCATTCAGAAGGCTGTCTTTTCACCTTGCTTATAGTTTCCTTTGTTGTGCAGAAGCTTTTAATTTTAATTAGATCCCATTTGTTTATTTTTGCTTTTATTTCCAGTATTCTGGGAGGTGGATCATAGAGGATCCTGCTGTGATTTATGTCAGAGAGTGTTTTGCCTATGTTCTCCTCTAGTTTTATAGTTTCTGGTCTTACATTTAGATCTTTAATCCATTTTGAGTTTATTTTTGTGTGGGGTGTTAGAAAGTGATCTAGTTTCATTCTTTTACAAGTGGTTGACCAGTTTTCCCAGCACCACTTGTTAAAGAGATTGTCTTTACCCCATTGTATTTTCTTGCCTCCTTGCTCAAAGATAAGGTGTCCATAGGTGTGTGGATTTATCTCTGGGCTTTCTATTTTGTTCCATTGATCTATATTTCTGTCTTTGTGCCAGTACCATACTGTCTTGATGACTGTGGCTTTGTAGTAGAGCCTGAAGTCAGGCAAGTTGATTCCTCCAGTTCCATTCTTGTTTCTCAAGATTGCTTTGGCTATTCGAGGTTTTTTGTATTTCCATACAAATCTTGAAATTATTTGTTCTAGTTCTGTGAAAAATACCGCTGATAGCTTAATAGGAATTGCATTGAATGTGTAGATTGCTTTGGGTAGTATTCTCATTTTCACTATATTGATTCTTCCAATCCATGAACATGGTATATTTCTCCATCTATTAGTGTCCTCTTTGATTTCTTTCATCAGTGTTTTATACTTTTCTATATATAGGTCTTTAATTTCTTTAGGTAGATATATTCCTAAGTATTTTATTCTTTTTGTTGCAATGGTGAATGGAATTGTTTCCTTAATTTCTTTTTCTACGTTCTCATTATTAGTGTATAGGAATGCAGGGGATTTCTGTGTGTTGATTTTATATCCTGCAACTTTACTATATTCATTGATGAGCTCTAGTAGTTTTCTGGTGGAGTCTTTAGGGTTTTCTATGTAGAGGATCATGTCATCTGCAAACAGTGAAAGTTTTACTTCTTCTTTTCCAATTTGGATTCCTTTTATTTCTTTTTCTGCTCCGATTGCTGTGGCCAAAACTTCCAGAACTATGTTGAATAGTAGCAGTCAAAGTGGGCACCCTTGTCTTGTTCTTGACTTTATGGGAAATGCTTTCAATTTTTCATCATTGAGGATAATGTTTGCTGTGGGTTTGTCATATATAGCTTTTATTATGTTCAGGTGTGTTCCTTCTATTCCTGCTTTCTGGAGAGTTTTTTATCATAAATGGACATTGAATTTTTCAAAGGCCTTCTCTGCATCTTTTGAGATAATCATATGGCTTTTATTTTTCAATTTGTTGATTTGGTGAATTACATTGATTTATTTGCAGATATTGAAGAATCCTTGCATCCCTGAGATAAAGCCCACTTGGTCATGGTGTATGATCTTTTTAATGTGTTGTTGGATTCTGATTGCTGGAATTTTGTTGAGGATTTTTGCATCTATGTTCATCAGTGATATTGGCCTGTAGTTTTCTTTTTTTGTAGCATCTTTGTCAGGTTTTGGTATTAGGGTGATGGTGGCCTCACAGAATGAGTTTGGAAGTTTACCTTCCTCTGCAATTTCCTGGAAGACTTTGAGTAGGATAGGTGTTAGCTCTTCTCGAAATTTTTGGTAGAATTCAGCTGTGAAGCCTTCTGGACCTGGGCTTTTGTTTGCTGGAAGATTTCTGATTACAGTTTCAATTTCCGTGCTAATGATGGGTCTGTTAAGATTTTCTATTTCTTCCTGGTTCAGTTTTGAAAAGTTGTACTTTTCTAAGAATTCCATTTCTTCCACGTTGTCCATTTTATTAGCATATAATTGCTGATAGTAGTCTCTTATGATTCTTTGCATTTCTGTGTAGTCTGTTGTGATCTCTCCATTTTCATTTCTAATATTATTGATTTGATTTTTCTCTCTTTGCTTCTTGATGAGTCTGGCTAATGGTTTTTCAGTTTTATTTATCCTTTCAAAGAGTCACCTTTTGGCTTTGTTGATTTTTGCTATGGTCTCTTTTGTTTCTTTTGCATTTATTTCTGCCCTAATTTTAAAAATTTCTCTTCTTCTGCTGATCATGGGGTTCTTCATTTCTTCCTTTTCTAGTTGCTTTAGGCGTAGAGTTGGGTTATTTATTTGACTTATTTCTTGTTTCTTGAGGTATGCCTGTACTGCTATTAACTTTCCTCTTAGCACTGCTTTTATAGAGTCCCACAGGTTTTGGGTTGTTGTGCTTTCATTTCATTTGTTTCTATGTATATTTTGATTTCTTTTTTAATTTCTTCTGTGATTTGTTGGTTATTCAGAAGCGTGTTGTTCATCCTCCATATGTTGGAATTTTAAATAGTTTTTCTCCGGTAATTGAGATCTAATCTTAATGCATTCTGGTCAGAAAAGATGCGTAGAATTATTTTGATTTTTTTAAATTTATCAAGGTTAGATTTATGGCCCAGGATGTGATCTATCTTGGAGAAGGTTCCATGAGCACTTGAGAAAAAAGTGAAATTCATTGTTTTGGGGTGAAATGTCCTATAGATATCAATTAGGTCTAACTGGTCTATTGTATCATTTAACGTTTGTATTTCTTTGTTAATTTTCTGTTTAGTTGATCTGTCCATAGATGTGAGTGGGTATTAAAGTCTCCCACTACTATTGTGTTTCTGCTAAGTGCCCCTTTCATACTTGTTAGCATTTGTCTTACATATTGTGGTGCTCCTATGTTGGGTGCATATATATTTAAAATTGTTGTATCTTCTTGGATTGATCCTTTGATCATTATGTAGTCGCCTCCTTTGTCTCTTTTCACAGCCTTTGTTTTAAAGTCTATTTTATCGGTTATAAGTATTGCTACTCCTGCTTTCTTTTGGTCTCTATTTGTGTGGAATATCTTTTTCCAGCCCTTCATTTTCAGTCTGTATGTGTCCCTTGTTTTGAGGTGGGTCTCTTGTAGGCAGCATATATAGAGATCTTATTTTTGTATCCATTCAGCCAGTCTTTGCCTTTTGGTTGGGGCATTCATCCCATTTACATTTAAGGTAATTATTGATAAGTATGATCCCATTACCAGTTACTTTATTGTTTTGGGTTCGAGTGTATACACCCTTTTTGTGTTTCCTGTCTAGAGAATATCCTTTAGCATTTGTTGGAGAGCTGGTTTGATGGTGCTGAATTCTCTCAGCTTTTGCTTGTCTGTAAAGCTTTTGATTTCTCCTTCATATTTGAATGAGATCCTTGCTGGCTACAGTAATCTGGGCTGTAGGTTATTTTCTTTCATCACGTTAAGTATGTCTTGCCATTACCCCCTGGCCTGAACTGCAGTAATCCTGATGGGAATCCCCTTGGGTGTTATTTGTTGTTTTTCCCTTGCTGCTTTTAATATTTGTTCTTTGAGTTTGATCTTTGTTAATTTGATTAATATGTGTCTTGGGGTTTTTTGCCTTGGATTTATCCTGTTTGGAACTCTCTGGGTTTCTTGGACTTGGGTGATTATTTCCTTCCCCATTTTAGGGAAGTATTCAACCATTATCTCCTCAAGTATTTTCTCATGGTCTTTCTTTTTGTCTTCTTCTTCGGGGATTCCTATAATTTGAATGTTGGGGTGTTTCATATTGTCCTGAAGGTCTCTGAGGTTGTCCTCATTTCTTTTAATTTGTTTTTCTTTTTTCCTCTCTTATTCACTTATTTCTACTTTTCTATCTTCTATATCACTAATCCTATCTTCTGCCTCCGTTATTCCATTATTTGTTGCCTCCAGAGCATTTCTGATCTCATTTATTGCATTATTCATTACATATTGACTCTTTTTTATTTCTACTAGGTCCTTGTTTAACCTTTCTTGCATCTTCTCAATCCTGTCTCCAGGCTATTTATCTCTGATTCCATTTTTATTTCAAGATTTTGGATCATTTTCACTATCAATATTCGGAATTCCTTCTCAGGTAGATTCCCTATGTCTTCCTCTTTTGTTTGGTTTGGTGGGCATTTCTCCTGTTCCTTTACCTGCTGGATATTCCTCTGTCTCTTCATCATGGTTATATTGCTGCGTTTGGGGTGGCCTTTCTATATTCTGGGAATTTGTGAAGTTCTCTTTATTATGGAGTTTCCTCACTGTGGGTTGGATTGTATCAGTGGCTTGTCAAGGTTTCTTGGTTAGGGAGGCTTGTGTTGGAGTTCTGGTGGGTGGAGCTGGATTTCTTCTCTCTGGAGTGCAATGGAGTGACCAGTAATGGGTTATGAGATGTCAGTGGTTTTGGAGTAACTTTGAGCTGCCTGTATATTGAAGCTCATGTGTGTGTTCCTGTGTTGCTGGAGAATTTGCATGGTATGTCTTGCTCTGGAACTTGTTGGCCCTTGGGTGGATCTTGGTTTCAGTGTAGGTATGGAGGCGTTTGATGAGCTCCTATTGATTAATGTTCCCTGGATTCAGGAGTTCTCTGATGTTCTCAGGATTTGGACTTAAGCCTCCTGCTTCTAGTTTTCAGTTTTATTTTTACAGTAGCCTCAAGACTTCTCCATCTATACAGCACCGATGATTAAACATCTAGGTTAAAGATGAAAAGTTTCTCCACATTGAGGGTCACCCAGAGAGGTTCACTGAGTTACATGGAGAAGAGAAGAGGGAGGGGGTAGTTAGAGGTGACTGGAATGAGATGCGGTGAGATCAAAAGAGGAGAGAGTAAGCTAGCCAGTAATCACTTCCTTATGTGCACTCCACAGTCTGAACTGCTCAGAGGTGTTCACGGAGTTATACAGGGAAGAGGAGAGGGAGGAAGTAGACAGAGGTGGCCCAGAGGATAAAAGAGGGAAACAAAAAGCAGAGAGACAGATCCAGCCAGTAACCTGTTCCCTAAGTGTTCTCCACCGTCTGGAACACACAGAGATTCACAGAGTTGGGTAGAGAAGAGAAGGGGGAGAGAAGAGACAGAGGCCACCTGGTGGAGAAAAAGGAGAGTCCAAAGGAGGAGAGAGTGGTCAAGCCAGTAATCTCACTCTCAGGTAAAATTGGGTACTGAAAATTGGGTCTTAAAATGTACAAAATTGACAACAAATACCAAAAAGCAAAGATTAAAAATCTAGAGTAGAGGTTGGATTTTCAAAAATACAATATTTAAGAAAAGAAGAAGGAAAAAAAAAAAAAAAGCCATAAGAATTATTAAAACAACAACAACAACAACCACAAAAAAACTATATATGGCATTTGCTTTAAAAATAGGGTCTTTTTTTTTTTGAAAAGTAATAGTAAGTTATAAAAATAAAAATTAAAGGAGAAATAGAGGACTTGTAACTTTTAAGAAGTTAAAAAAAAGAAGAAAAAGAAAAGGAAAAACAATCACACAACAACATCAACAAAAAAAAGAAAAGGAATGATTGTAAAAATAGTAAAGATATATCTGACCCTTTCTCTGGTGTTGTGGGCATTGTGGGGTCACTTCCAAGGCAGTTCCCTCTGTTTAACTTCTTCTGTTTGCTGGTCTCTTCAATGTGTGATTTCCGCCCTGACATGGGGCAGGGGGGCGGGGCGGGGGTGGACAACTCACTTGTTCAGTTGTGCTGTAGGGAGGGAGGGAGGCGGCAAACAAATAACACTGGCATGTGCTCGCAGTGTCTCAGCTCCGCTGCGCCTGCCCCTGTTCACGGCGTACACTGCTCAGGCTCTACATTGCTCTGCCGGGAACAGTCTGAGGCCGGCGCTAGGATGCATGCACCTCCCCGGTCTAAACTACTCAGGCTCGGTGCTCAGGTAGCCCTCAGAGGCGCAGATTCAGTTGGGCCTCCCAGGTCCGAGTAGCTCAGGTGTTTGGCGAGCACGGTCTCTGCAACTTATCGCTTTTCCCGTCTCTGCTGCTCAGTTTTCTGGGTGTACCGCTGGCGTCCCTTCTCAGGTGCATGATGACTGTCCAGAACCCCCAGAAGTCTTAGTTAGCAAAGAAGCCTGCTTGCATTTTGGTAGGTAATGTCTCTTTTGGGCTGCAATTGCCCCCTTCCAGCCCTTACGTCTCTGGCTGCCTGTCACCGGAGGGGAATGGTCTGCAGCCGGCTATTTCTGTTCTTTCCTTTGTTCTGTGTGCGGTCCTGGTGGTGTTTTATGTTCAAGCTTTTCACATGGTAGCTATCCCACAGTCTGGTTTGCTAGCTCAAGTTAGTTCGCTCTGGTTATGCGCGGGGCATTCCGGCCCGATTCTTAAAAGCACTGCAGCCCGCACCTCCCTGCCCAGCCCCCACTTGCTAGTGGCAGATGCAGGCATCTGCGCTGCTTCTCCGCTGAGGGAGTTACTGTTGGGCTCATAATCTGTTCATTTTATTTATTTATTTTTCCTTCCTGTTATGTTGCCCTCTGTGCTTCCAAGGCTTGCCACAGACTCAGCAGTGAGAGTGTTTCCTGGTGTTTGGAAACCTCTCTTCTTACGATTCCCTTCCCAGGACGGGACTTCCTTCCCAGTACGGAGCTCCCTCCCTACCTCCTTTGTCTCTTTTTCCATCTTTTATATTTTTTCCTACCTGTTTTTGAAGACAATGATCTGCTTTTCTGGGTGCCTGATGTCCTCTGCCAGCATTCAGAAGTTGTTTTGTGAAACTTACTCAGCGTTGAAATGTTCTTTTGATGAATTTGTGAGGGAGAAAGTGGTCTCCCTGTCCTCTTCCTCCGCCATCTTAGGACCGCCCCCTCAAACATTTTATAAATAACTCAAATGCTCACTGTTTTGAAAACAGTTAAATGGGGTATTTTTAAGTTGCATGCTAAAAATTCATGGGTTTATAAAAATTAATAATTCATAAAGTCAAAATACGTTAATAAAATTTCAGGAAAAAGTGAACCAAAAGATAACTTTATGAATATAAATGGCAACTTAAGTACATCTTATTGATGCATGCATTGCTCAATAAATTATAAAGAAAAGTGGCAGATGATTTAAAAAATATCAGGATACTTCTGTAATGAAGAAGGAGAGGTGAGTAGTATAAGAATAAAATGACATTAGAGGTTTTGATAATAATGGACATGCTATATTTACTCTCAAAGCTAATGCTTATAAATTTCAATTAGTCACTTTTGTTGTTTAAATTTCATACTATTTACTTAGCTTTAGCATAATTTATGGATAGTATAATTTATGTATTATAAAATTTGTGGAGATATCCTTTATGACAATACATAATTAATTTTGTCATTGTTATATGTGTATATAAAAATTATACAGTTTTTAAGAGTTACTTTTCGCTTACAATTATTGCAGATATTAGTTACACCCCTCTTACTGTACAATATATTTTTGAGTCCATCTTACTTACACTCAATAGTCTATGCCTCCTACTCTTCTGCCCACATACACCCCTCTCCTCCACTGCTAACCATTATTTTGCTCTGTGTGTATGTGAGCCTGCCTCTTTTTTGTTTTATTTACTAGTTTGTTTTGTTTTTCAGATTCCATATTTGTGATATCATACAGTATTATTATTCTCTGTCTGACATTTCACTTTAGCATAATGCACACCAAGTCCACCCATGTTGTTGCAAACTGCAAAATTGTATTGTTTTTTATGCATGACTAGTGGGTGTAAACAGTAGGAATATATATATTATATACATATATATGCTATGAAAATTGGGGTGAACATATCTTTTCAAATTAGTACTATTACTTTTTTCAGTTATGCATCCAGTAGTGAAATTGCTGGGTCATATGACATTTCCATTTTCAGTTTTATTATAAAACTTGCATTTCTTCAGTGGATGCACCAATTTATATTTCCACCAACATAGTATGAGTGTTCCCTTTATTCCTTATCTTCACCAATATTTGTTATTTGTGTCCTTTTTGATGATAGCCATTCTAATAGGCATGAGGTGATATCTCGTTGTGATTTTGATTTGCATTTCACTAATGATTAGTGATGTTGAAGATCTTTTCATGTGTCTATTGGCCACCTGCATTTCCTCTTTGAAAAAATATCTATTTGCTTCTTCTGCCCATTTTTTATTATTTTTTTTTCTTTTTTGATGTTAAGATGTGAAAGCTACTTATATATGTTGGATTTTAATCCTTCACAGGCCTTATCATTTGCAAATATTTTCTGCCATTAAGTATGTTGTCTTTTCGTTTTTGGTAAGTTTTCCTTTAATATGCAAAGGCTTTTGCTTCACTAGGTCCAATTCGTTTATTTTTGCTTTTCTTTCCTTTAGTTCAGGTGATGGACCAATAAAAATATTGCTGTGATTTATGTCAAAGAGTATTCAGCCTGTGTTTTTCTCTAGGAGTTTTATAGTGTGTTATCTTGTATTTAAGTCTTTAATCCATTCCAAGGTTTTTTTTTTTTTTTTTTTTTTTTTAAGGTGTTAGAGAATGTTCCAATTTCATTCTTTTACATGTAGTTGTTCAGCTTGCTCAGCAGAATTTGTGTAATAAAATATATATTCAGTGAAGAGAACAAACTGTTGGACAGCAGGCATAAACTCTAACTATTTTATGTATATTTTTGTCTAATTAATTTGAATAAAGATTTGTTTTGTTCTGTTTCATTCTGAATCTTTTATCTTCAATTTGAGTTTCTCAATGTCCAGGCATTCACTTACATCAATCTTTTATATGGGTATATGAATGGACCAGGGCTCTGTTGCCTGTTGCCACAACCATTCTTTTCAGTAGAAGCTCCATGATACAGGATTTTGGGAATTCTATGGGGGCCAGCAGCATTCATCAATATATGGTTTTTTTTTCTTTTTAATTTATTTTACTTTACAATACTGTATTGGTTTTCCCATACATCAACATGAATCTGCCACAGGTGTACACATGTTCCTAATCCTGAACCCCCCTCCCACCTCCCTCCCCATACCATCTCTCGGTCATCCCAGTGCATCAGCCCCAAGCATCCTGCATCCTGCATCAAACCTAGACTGGTGATTCGTTTCTTATATGATATTATACATATTTCAATGCCATTCTCCCAAATCATTCCACCCTCCAGGTTCATAGAAAAATTGACCAGATAGTATAGATTTTCTTCCCCATATTTCTTACAATCAATGAACCCACATGGAAAAAGTCATAATCCCTCAGAGTCCATATTACCTGATGATTCATTCTTGGTGTTGTATATTCTATATTTGGACAAGTGTACAATGACATATACCCACTATTACAATATCACACAATTGCTTCACTGCCCTAAAAATCCTAACTGCTTTATCAACTCTATCTTCCCTTTCTTACAACACCTAACAATTGCTGATCTTTTTATTATCTCAATAGATATGTGTGTTCCAGAATATTATATAATTGGAATTGTATGTTATGTAGCCTTAAAGGACCAGATGGCTCAGATGGTAAAGAATCTGCCTGCAATGCAGGAGACTGGGGTTGGATCCTTGGGTCCTGTGTCATGAAAAACCCCTGGAGAAGGGAATGGTTACTCATTCCATTACTCTTGCATGGAGAATGCTATGAACAGAGGAACCTGGCAGGCTGGAGTCCTTGGAGTTGCAATGAGTTGGAAAAAACTTAGTGATCAACAGTTTCACTTTCACTTTCTTTCCCTTGTAATATATGTTTAGCGATCTATCATAGGGATCTATCATGTCTTTTTAAAGTTAGATAGCTAATTTCTCTTTAGAGATTAATAATACTCTATTATCTATGTGTACTACACTTTATCTATTCTCCTACTGAAGGACATTTTTGTTTTTTTCATGTTTTAATAATGACAAATAAAACTGCTATAAACATCCTTGTGCAGGAATAAGTTTTCTGCTCCTTTGGGGAAAGTCCTGAGTGAGTTTAAAAGATTTTTTGGTAGGAATTTTGTAAGAAACTGTCAATCTGTCTTCCTAGCTAGCTTATCTGTTTTGAATTCCCACCAGCAATGATTGAGACTTCCTGTGTCCTCACATCCGTGGGACTTCTATTGGTGTAGTCAGGGATTTAAATGTGGCCATTTTATTAGGTAAGTAGTGGTATCTCAGCTTTTTAATTTGTAATTTCCTAATGATATATAATATTGAAAATTATTTCATATGTTCACTTACTATATGTTTTCTTCTTTGGTGAGGTGTCTTCAGATGTTTTGTCATTTTTATTTTTTATTTTTTACAATAGGTTGTGTATTTTCTTCTTGTTGACTTTTAAGAATATTTTATATATTTTGGATAATAGTTCTTTATTAGATATGTCTTTAGCCTCATCTTCTTATTCTCTTGATAGCGTCTTTTGAAGAGAAAAATATTTAATTTTAGAGGTTTAGATTATTAATTACTAATTTTATTGATCACCCCTTATGTGTTGTATTTAAAAGTCATCAACATGCTTAAGGACATCAAGGTTTTCTCCAGTTTCTTTCTAGAATTTTTAGAAATTTGTGTTTTACATTTAAATCTATGATTCATTTTGAATTAATTTTTGTGATTGGTGTAAAGCTTGTTTTCTTGCTTCAGTTTTTATACATATGAATGTCTAGTTTTCCCACCACCATTTTTTGATCCTTATATATTTTAAAACATAATTTTTAGGTTAAAACAATTTCATGGTTATTACATTATCTTGCATCAAAGTAAGACCTTTTCTGTATCAGATTATCCAAAGCTCCAAGATTTGTTTGAAAGTAATTTTAGAGAATAGAGCAAAGTCAAAAGATGAATTGGATAATACTTTAAGAGAGAGAAAAGAAAAATTCTAGCTATCAAAGAAGTTACACATATTTAAAGATGAAAAGAGAGGGAAAGGAGCATTTTCTTGATATATAGTGGAAAATATTAATGGAATATAAAACTAGAAAATTCATAAGTACAGAGAAATAGCTGTCAACAAAAACAACATAAAACACACCAAAAAACAGATTTTTTAAAAAATATATCATTGGCCAAACAAGATTGAAGAAGACAAATTCTTGAAGTTCAAGTTTTGATGAAAAGTCATTTTGAATTTTAAATTATATTATTACACATAGTCAAAATATGCAAGTGTGAAAAAAAGATGAAATTATCTTCCAGGATATAAATACTTAGGAGTTTTAGTGCTTAAAAAGTTCATCTGAATTACTCTATCAATAAAAATGAAAATAAGTGAATATTATTTATGGAAAACAACAATAGTCAGAAGCAAACACATGGGTAGGCTTAAATTAAGTCAATTTTCATATTAAAAGACATAGATACTCCAATATTTGAGGGGGAATGCTGGAGTCCAGCTTCAGCAGCCAGGGAATCAGCGTGAAGAGATGAGTGGTGTCAGCAGAGAATGATGCAGCCTCTGACTCAAGATGGGGGACTGCATGTTTATTTCAAGCATCAGATCTTCTTTTCTACTTTAACAAAAGCATTAGGTCAGAGATTTTACATTTTCAGCTCCCTCTCACCCAGATTTATTGTCTCCATAAATCATTGTTGCCCTTCAACCACAGTTACATTATAACACATGCATATGTCTGGGCTGCATACCACATCCCTCAGTTTATTTATCTTTCTAAATCCTGCTTGCTCCTAGTATCCTAAGCTCACTATCTCCTAAAAAGGCTTCTAGCTATTCTTAATTATTCCTAATCCCTAAGCTCAGCAAACATCCTTTGCCATAAACATTCCCCTCACAAACAGGTCTCAGATAACAATCCTTCCCATGGCCACAAGCTGAGGCCTATGTGCTCATCCTGGAACATTCTTTGTAAAGATCCTTGAACAAATGTCAATGGTTACTTTATAGGTTATTTTCTGGGCACAACTGCAGAAGGCTTTATTCTTTCTCATGCTTCTCTCAAGAACAATAAGCCCCTTAGCATTCTTTCCAGCCAACTCAACTGAAGAAAGGAAAGCACAAGTCAGAATCACAAGACCTAATTCCTTCATCCCAGGACCGTGCCTGCAGGATGAGGAAAGGGGGTTGGAGCCATGCCTCCATTATGTCAGTAATGCCTAATGCGGCTCCTGACAGGGGAAGCTCTAAGATAATTTCAAAAGAAACAGTTGAACATGTTTTAAAAATGATTCAAAATAAAAATGTTGAAAAAGAAACATCCGGAAAGAAATATCTATTACTATAAAAAGTAATTACATCTGTTTAATTTTCAAATTTTAAGTTAAAAGAGCAAAAAGTAAATATAGTGGAAATGTTATGTTTTATTTCTTAGCTTGGATGGTAGACTAATGGGTATGAATTTTACACTCATGCTAATGAGTAACTTATATGTGTAAAGTATTTCATAATTTAGAAGTGCAAATAAAATGCAATAAAACCTCACTGTAATGTAACAAATTAAAAATTAAACACTTTCCTGAACATAATTCCTGGGTATTAGTTATTTTTGTGTGTATATATATATATATCTGTATATTTTTCTCTTATAATCAAACTATGTACATAATTTTGAATTATAAACTTAAGATATATTCTGAGAATTCCTTATGAATTTAAATTACTTTAAATATAATTACTAATAAAATGCAACATTTTTTAATTTTTGAAACCATAAATAATAAAATTATTCTGCTTTATTGAGGCCATTGCATCATTTTTAATGTTTTACACTGACTTTTTCTGTTAAAATAACCATTCTAATTTCTATTTATACATTTGAAATAATTTTAACTTTTTAATTATATTTTTAAAAATCCTCAGTGAATAAAAGAGTATTAAATTTAAAAACAGAAAGCAAAAACTTTACATACCTAAATTTATTTAGTTATGTAAATAACTAAATATTTATTTACATAACTAAATAATAGTTATGTAACTATTATGTAACTAAATAATTGTTATGTAAAGAACTAAATATTTCCTTGGTTTATAGACTTCCAGAAATGCATCCTTTAAAATATTCTCAAAGCTGTAATCATACTACACACACTTTTTGAAAGAATGTCTTAAATATCCAAGAAATAGTTAGCTCTGTTTTCCATTTCTCATTTCTCACTCAAGCCCATGATCTTTTAGTTAAAATCACTTACCTGGTGTCAGGATTTATTGAAGTTCAGATTCTTTTGTCTCAGCACAGATAATTTTGTGTGAGGTAAAATGGTAGGCAAATAGATTTTTCTTCTTTTTTTTTTGGTCATATGATGCTTATGAGAGAGGCAAGCTGGCAGGCAAGGGAGTAGAACCCCTAGAACAAAGCAGGCTATGTATTTTTTTTAATAAAGAAAAAGTGGGGAGGGAAGAAGACTACTGTCTTTGTTATTTTTCAGTAGACTTCAAGGCTTTTATCATTAGTTCCCCTTTTGATCCTATATGGTCTAACTAGGACTGTCAATGCACTTATGTATATGTATATATGTATACATACATTTAAATCATTTGTATATTAGCAAAAGAGTGAGGACATATACTAAAACATGATAATTCATCCCAGGTTTTGTATGTTGTCCTCTTTCCCCTAGTTCCACCCACATCACCCCTTTTCATCTATATTCTTGTCTTGGGTAGAGACAGAAATGTTACTTTCCAAGGAACATTAACTATTTGATTTCATGTAACAAGAGTCAGGCCCCATATCTATTGTTTTCAGTTTTAATTATCAGGACTTGTGGCTTGAGTGTGCCTGGCCCATCAAGGTATAGTAGATTGTTGCTACATTATTGGATTATTTTCTTGAGTGGTCATTAGTTTACAATAGTCTCCCAAATTCGCTTAAAATTATTTTTCTGTCTTTAATTTGCTAGTGAGATTTTTAAGCTACCCTATTATAATCTTATCAAATTCACACTAGAAATGCTAGCTATTTTATTTAGATACAGAATGGGAAAATACATATTTCAACTGGAAGTTTTAGAAATTATATCACTATATGAGAGATACCAAGGGAACATTTCATGCAAAGATGGGCTCAATAAAGGACAGAAATGGTATGGACCTAACAGAAGCAGAAGATGTTAAGAAGAGGTGGCAAGAATACACAGAAGAACTGTAAAAAAAGGTCTTCATGACCTGGATAATCATGATGGTGTGATCACTCATCTGGAGCCAGACATTCTGGAATGTGAAGTCAAGTGGGCCTTAGAAAGCATCACTATGAACAAAGATACTGGAGGTGATGGCATTCCAGTTAAGCTATTTCAAATCCTGAAAGATGATGCTGTCAAAGTGCTGCCCTCAATATGCCAGAAAATTTGGAAAACTCAGCAGCGGCCACAAGACTGGAAAAGGTCAGTTTTCATTCCAATTCCAAAGAAAGGCAATGCCAAAGAATGCTCAAACTACTGCACAATTGCACTCATCTCACATGCTAGTAAAGTAATGCTCAAAATTCTCCAATCCAGGCTTCAGCAATACGTGAATCATGAACTCCTTGATGTTCAAGCTCGTTTTAGAAAAGGCAGAGGAAGCAGAGACCAAGTTGCCAACATCTGCTGGATCATGGAAAAAGCAAGGAAGTTCCAGAAAAACATCTATTTCTGCTTTATTGACTATGCGAAAGCCTTTGACTGTGTGGACTACAATAAACTGTGGAAAATTCTGAAAGAGATGGGAATACCAGACCACCTAACCTGCCTCTTGAGGCATCTGTATGCAGGTCAGGAAGCAACAGTTAGAACTGGATATGGAACAACAGAATGGTTCCAAATAGGAAAAGGAGTACCTCAAGGCTGTATGTTGTCACCCTGCTTATTTAACTTCTATGCAGAGTACATCATGAGAAACGCTGGACTGGAAGAAACACAAGCTGGGATCAAGATTGCCAGGAGAAATATCAATAACCTCAGATATGCAGATGACACCACTCTTATGGCAGAAAGTGAAGAGGACCTAAAAAGCCTCTTGATGAAAGTGAAAGAGGAGAGTGAAAAAGTTGGCTCAAACCTCAACATTTAGAAAACGAAGATCATGGCATCTGGTCCCATCACTTCATGGGAAATAGATGGGGAGACAATGAAAACAGTGTCAGTCTTTATTTTTGGGGCTCCAAAATCATTGCAGATGTTGACTGCAGCCATCAAATTAAAAGATGATTACTCCTTGGAAGAAGAATTATGATCAACCTAGATAGCATATTCAAAAGCAGAGACATTACTTTGCCGCCTAAGGTCCTTCTAGTCAAGGCTATGGTTTTTCCAGTAGTCATGTATGGTTGTGAGAGTTGGACTGTGATGAAGGCTGAGCACCGAAGAATTGATGCTTTTGAACTGTGTTGTTGGAGAAGACTCTTGAGAGTCCCTTGGACTGCAAGGAGATCCAACCAGTCCATTCTGAAGGAGATCAACCCTGGGATTTCTTTGGAAGGAATGATGCTAAAGCTGAAACTCCAGTACTTTGGCTGCTTCATGAGAAGAGTTGACTCATTGGAAAAGACTTTGATGCTGGGAGGGATTAGGAGCAGGAGGAGAAGGGGACGACCGGGGATGAGATGGCTGGATGGCATCACGGACTCGATGGACGTGAATCTGGGTGCACTCTGGGAGTTGGTGATAGACAGGGAGGCCTGGTGTGCTTCAATTCATGGGGTCGCAAAGAGTCGGACATGACTGAGTGTCTGAACTGAACTGAACTGATGACTATGGCATGCGTCTATATATGTATATATATATATGCACCAAATTCATAACTTAAGAAAATATTTTATTGTTTTAGATCCTGTGTTTAAAAAAAATAACTTCTGGCTTTTGAGGAAAGCAAGATGGCAAAGGAGTAGGTGGACATGAAGTACATCTCTCTCCACAGATACATCAGGAATATACCTTCAGACACAGAAGTGCATGCACAACACCAGCTGAGAGTGGACAGGAGTACCTGACAAGCAGACAAGAATATACATAGACCCGTGCAAAACTTAGTAAGACAAAGGAACAAGGGGGGAAAGCAGGAGTATTAGTAGGACTGGACCTGCCCTCAGTGGGTGGGGGAACTGAAGCAGGGGTTCGATCCCCACAGCGGGACAATTGTCTGAACCAGAGGAAAAACGTTTAAGGCTGAGAGTGAAACAGCTGATCTGTGGCAGCCTAAGTGGAATGAGAATCAGACAGCCTTTGCCGCAGCCATACATACCCTGGATAGGGATGTAGATCCCCTGGAAGGTGCAGCACCTGGGATCTGAAGTTTAGGGATTGTGGAGCAATCCTAGCGTGAGGGCTGCTGTTGACTACAAAGAGATGGATCAAAGGGATATAAGGGAGGAGATTGTGGTGGAAATGCCTGTGGAGGAAAGCCGCTGCCAAGTCATGCATAGGGGGTGGAGCCATCACCATAGCCTTTCTTCCTCAACACACCAGCATCAGCAGCTGAACAACAGAGAGGCTAGCCCATCAAACACCTACCATACTGTACTATACAGTAGGATCCCACCTAGGGTACTCCTTTAAGTGCCTAACATGCCAATCTACAGAATAGGACCTCAGCTGGTGGGCCCCCTTATGTGCCTGATGCATCGACAGCAGAGAATGACCCCAGGCAAGGAGACCCTCTAAGTGCCTGAACAGGTGGAGCTATGGAGAAAGACTGGCCAAAGAGGCCTTCTGATCACCAACTATAAGAGGCTCAGAAAAAGACTTATAGGGCCATAACTCCTGCAGCAGAGGCAGTCCATGTCCTTGCACACTTGGCGCCACCAGGGTCCCTGCAAGCCAAGCAGCTGCACTACCTTCATGTCAACTCTCACTGGGGCAGAGCTGCCATAGGCAAAAAAAAAAAAAAAGTCTTTCACCTATGTGTGAAGTGTCAATTCAGTAGTGTCTGACTCTTTGCGACTTTGTAGTGTGGTCTGCCAGGCTTCTCTGTCAGGGAGGGAGGTTCTCCATGCAAGAATACCAGAGTGTATTGGCCAGTACTGGTTGCCATACCCTTCTAGAGCACTTTCTCCTGAGTTCCTGGTGCTGCCAGAACCCCTGTGAGTCAAGCAGCTGCAACACCTAACCACCTGGTCTTCACAGGGGAAAACCCAAGTCCTCCACAGTAAGCTCAGGAGCAAACCCCAGTAGACAACCCATATGCAGAGCTGAAAATAAAACCACAATTGAAACCCAGGGGCAGTGTGGTTAAGGAAGGAAACCCCAAACCCTCTCACCAGCTGTACAAGCTGCAGATTAAATCCACATGATCAACTAGGCAGACTCTGTGACTATGGAATATGTAAAATGTCATTGAGAGCTCCCACAAAAGAAAACACACTAGTTCTGATAGCTGTGGACATTGGAGGCAAGAACACAGAGGAGTAGGAACAGATTAGAATCGGAGATGCCCCAAGAGCAGATCCAGAGATCAGCACAGAGTTAGAAGGCATCCTAAGGAGGTGAAGTGGGCTGTGACTCCCAGTGAATGAAAGGACTCTGACCTCAAGAAAAATTTATTTTTCTTGAAAATAAAAAATATTAATATAAAAAATTAAAAATATATTTAACTTTTAAATTAAAAAATATTTTTAAAAAAATTTCTTGAAAAAAAAAAAAAGTTTTCTTGTTTTGACTTGTTCCATAGATTCTTTTGGATTTCATTATTTTCTTTTTCCTATTGCCCCCCTTCTGTGGTAGTTGTCAATTTTATTGGCACTATGAAATCTGACTAGGTTTTTTACTTCATTCCTGACCAGAGATCATGCCCTGAGCCTTGGGAATGGGAGCACTGACTCCAAGACCCTAGACTATAAGAGAATTAACCCCAGTTAAGTTAAGTTCAGTTGCTCAGACATGTCCGACTGTTTATGACGCCATGAATCACAGCACACCAGGCCTCCCTGTCCATCACCAATTTCCGAAGTTCACCCAAACTCATGTCCATCAAGTCAATGATGCCATCCAGCCATCTCATCCTCTGTCTTCCCCTTCTTCTCCTGCCCCCAATCCCTCCCAGCATCAAGGTCTTTTCCAGTGAGTCAACACTTCACATGGGGTGGCCAAAGTATTGGAGTTTCAGCCTCAGCATCAGTCCTTCCAATGAACATCCAGAACTGATCTCCTTTAGGATGGACTGGTTGGATCTCCTTGCAGTCCAAGGGACTCTCAAGAGTCTTCTCCAACACCACAGTCCAAAAGCATCAACTCTTTAGCACTCAGCTTTCTTCACAGTCCAACTCTCACATCCATACACGACCACTGGAAAAACCATAACCTTGACTAGACGGACCTTGTTGGCAAAATAATATCTCTGCTTTTTAATGTGATATATAGGTTGGTCATAACTTTCCTTCCAAGGAGTAAGCGTCTTTTAATTTCATGGCTAAGATCACCATTTGCAGTGATTTCAGAGCCCCAGAAAATAAAGTCTGACACTGTTTCCACTGTTTCCTCATTTATTTCCCATGAAGTAGAAAACCGTAGTTTTCTGAATGTTGAGCTTTAAGCCAACTTTTTCACTCTCCTCTTTCACTTTCATCAAGAAGCTTTTTAGTTCCTCTTCACTGTCTGCCATAAGGGTGGTGTCATCTGCATATCTGAGGTTATTGATATTTCTCCCTGCAAACTTGATTCCAGCTTGTGCTTCTTCCAGCCCAGCGTTTCTCATGATGTACTCTGCGTAGAAGTTAAATAAGCAGGATGATAATATACAGCCTTGAGGCACTCCTTTTCCTATTTGAAACCAGTCTGTTTTTCCATGTCCAGTTCTAACTGTTGCTTCCTGACCTGAATATAGGTTTCTAAAGAGGTAGGTCAGGAGGTCTGGTCTTCCCATCTCTTGAAGAATTTTCCAGTTTTTTTTTTTTTTTTTTTTTTTTTTTGTGATCCACACAGTCAAAGGCTTTGGCATAGTCAATAAAGCAGAAATAGATGTTTTTCTGGAGCTCTCTTGCTTTTTTGATGATCCAACGAATGTTGGCAGTTTGATCTCTGGTTCCTCTGCCTTTCCTAAAACAAACTTGAACATCTGGAAGTTCACAGTTCACGTATTGCTGAAGCCTGGATTGGAGAATTTTGAGCATTACTTTACTAGCGTGTGAGATGAATGCAATTGTGCAGTAGTTTGAGCATTCTTTGGCATTGCCTTTCTTTGGGATTGGAATGAAAACTGACCTTTTCCAGTCTTGTGGCCACTGCTGAGTTTTCAAAATTTTCTGGCATATTGAGTGCAGCACTTTCATAGCATCATCCTTCAGGATTTGAAATAGCTCAACTGGAATTCCATCATCTCTGCTAGCTTTGTTCGTAGTGATGCTTTCTAAGGCTCACTTGACTTCACATTCCAGGATATCTGGCTCTAGGTGAGTGATCATACCATCATGATTATCTGAGTTGTGAAGTTCTTTTTTTTTTTTTTTTTTACAGTTCTTCTGTGTATTCTTGTCACCTCTTCTTTATATCTTTTGTTTCTGTTAGGTCCACACCATTTCTGTCCTTTTTGGGACCCATCTTTGCATGAAATATTCCCTTAGTATCTCTAATTTTCTTGAAGATATCTCTAGTCTTTCCCATTCTGTTGTTTTCCTCTATTTCTTTCACTGATTGCTGAGAAAGGCTTTCTTATCTCTCCTTGCTATTCTTTGTAACTCTGCATTCAAATAGGAATATCTTTTGTTTTCTCCTTTGCTTTTTGCATCTTTTCACAGCTATTTGTAAGGCCTCAACAGACAGCTGTTTTGCTTTTTTGCAGTTCTTTTTGGGGGGATTGTCTTGATCCCTGTCTCTTGTACAATGTCACAAACCTCTGTCCATAGTTCATCAGGCACTCTATCTATCAGATCTAGGCCCCAAAATCTATTTCTCACTTCCACTGAATAATCATAAAAGATTTCATTTAGGCCACACCTGAATGGTCTAGTGGTTTTCCCTACCTTCTTCAATTTAAGTCTGAATTTGGCAATAAGGAGTTCATGATCTGAGCCACAGTTAGTTCCTGGTCTTGTTTTTGCTGAATGTATAGAGCTTCTCCATCTTTGGCTGCAAAGAATATAATCAATCTAATGTCAGTGTTGACCATCCTATGATGTCCATGTGTAGAGTCTTGTGTTGTTGGAAGAGGGTATTTGCTATGACCAGTGTGTTTTCTGCTTCAGTTAACATTTACCCTGCTTCAGTTAACCCCAGGGAATATCAAATAGTGAGAACTCATACAAAGGAAACTGGAATGCAAGACCCAGCATCACCCAACCACCAAGAGCACCCTGTGCAGGATCCCTCATCTAAACAACAAAACAAAAATAACAAACCCAATCATCAGCAGACAGGATTACCACCTCACTCATCCTAGCGCATCAGAGGAGAAACAAACAGACAAACAAAAATGCAGCACAGATCTCACCCTATTAGAAGCTTACACAAACTACTGGGACAATGTTAGAGGGCAGAAACCAAAAGGAAGAAACTATTCAACCTTGAAGTCTGAGAAAAGGAGACCTCAAACACCATAAGCTAAAAAAAAACACACATAATGAAAAGGCAGAGAAATAGTACACAAATGAAGGAACAAAGTAGAAACACAGAATTCGAAATAAATGAAGAGGAAATAGGCACACTACCTGAAAAAGGATGCAGAATAATGATAGTAAAGATGATAAAAAACCTTGAAAGCAAAATGGAAGAGTCAATTAACAAAGACCTAGAAGAATTAAAGAATAAACATGCAGAGACAAACAGCACAATTATTGAATTTAAAAATACTCTACAAGGGGTTAAAAGAAGAATATCTGAAGTAGAAGAATGAATCAGTGAGCTAGAATATAAAATGGTGGAAATAACTTCTGAAGAGCAGACTAAAGTAAAAAGAATGAAAAGAACTGAGGATAATCTTAGAGACCTATTGGACAATATCAAATGCATCAACATTCAGATTATAGGGGTTTCAGAAGAAGAAGAGGTAAAAGAAAGGGTAGGAGAAAATTTTTGAAAAGATTATAGTTGAAAATTTCGCCAACATGGAAAAGGAAATAGTCAGTCAGGTCCAAGAGACACAAAGAGCCCCATATTGGATAAACCCGAGGAGAAACATGACAAGGCCCACACTAATCAAACTAATAAAAACTAAACAGAAAGAAAAAAATATTAAAAGAAGCAAGGAAGAAGCAGCAAGTAACGTACAAGAGAAACCCCATATGCTTAACAGCTGATCTTTCAGCAGAAACTCTGCAGACCATAAGAGAATGGCAAGATATATTTAAAGTAATGAAAGCGAAAATCTGCAAGCATGATTACTGTACCCAGCAAGGATTTCATTCAAAGTTGATGCAGAAATAAAAAGCTTTTCAGACAAGCAAAAGTTAAGAGAATTCAGTACCACCAAACCAGCTTTACAACAAATGTTAAATGGACTCATATAGTCAAAACATACAAGAGAAGAAAAAAGATCTACAAAACCAACCCCAAACAATTAAGAAAATGGAATTAGGAACATATATATCAATAATTGCTTTAAATGTAAAAGGATTAAATGCTCCAACCAAAAGACACAGACTGGCTGAATGGATAAAAAAGCAAGATTCATATATATGCTGTCTACAAGAAACACACTTCAGACCTCAAGACACATATAGACTGGAAGTGAGAGGATGGAAAAATATATTCCATGCAAATGGAAGGCACAAGAAAGCTAGAGTAGTAATCCTCATATCAGACAAAATAGACCATAAAATAAAGAAAATTACAAGAGATAAGGAAGGACACTGCATAATGATTAACAGATCAATCCAAGAGGAAGATACAACAATTGTGAATATCTATGCACCCAACATAGGAGCACTTCAATACATAATACAAACACTAACAGACATAAAGGGAGAAATGAACAGTAATACAAAAACAGTAAGAGACTTTAACACCCCACTCACACCGATGGACAGATCATCAAAACAAAAAAAAAAAAATTAATAAGGAAACACAAGTCTTAAATGATATATTAGATGAGATGGACATCATTGATATCTTCTGACATTCCATTCAAATGCAGAAGCATACACCTTCTTCTCAAGGGCACATAGAACATTCCCCAGGATGGACCACATCTTGGGTCACAAACAAAACCTCAGTTAATTTGGAAAATTTAAATTGTATCAAGCATCTTCTCTTACCACAACTCTATGAGACTAGATATCAATTACAAGGAAAAAAAATAACACAAACATATGGAGATAAAGCAACATTTCTAAATAAGCAACAGGTTACTGAAGAAACCAAAAGGGAAGTCAAAAACCTTCTAGAAACAAATGACAATAAACATATGACAATTCAAAACCTATGGGATACAGCAAAAGTAGTCCTAAGAGGGAAGTTTATAGCAATACAATCCTACCTCAAGAAACAAACAAAATATTGAATATACTTATAGTTAGTAGAGCCTAACTTTACACCTAAAACAACTGGAAAAAGAACAAAAAAAAATTAGTACAAGGAAAGAAATCATAAAGATCTGAGCAGAGATAAATGAAAAAGAAATGAAACAATAGTAAAGATTAATAAAACTAAAAGCTGGTTCTTTGAGAAGATCAAATTGACAAGCCTTTAGCCAGATTCATCAAGAAAAAAAAAAGAGAGAGAGAGAAAGAGAAGAATCAAATTAACAAAATTAGAAATGAAAAAGGAGAGGTTACAACAGACAATGCAGAAATACAAAGGATTATAAGAGACTATTATGGACAACACTATGGCAATAAAATGGATAACCTGGAAGAAATGGACAAATTCTTAGAAAACTTCAATCTTCCAGGACTGAACCAGAAAGAAATAGAAATTATGAACAGCTCAATTACAAGCACTGAAGTGGAAGCTGTGATTAAAAAAAAAAAAAAATTCCCCAAAAAACAAAAGCCCAGGACCAGATGGCTTCACAGGAAAATTATATCAAACATTTATAGAAGAGATGATGCCTATCCTTCTAAAACTCTTTCAAAAAAATTCAGTGGAAGGAACACTTCCAATCTCATTCTACGAGGCCACAATCACCCTGATACCAAAACCAGACAAAGATAACACACAAAAAAGAAAACTATAGGCCAATATCCCTGATAAACATAGATGCAAAATCCTCAACAAAATTTTAGCAAACAGAATTCAACAACACATCAAAAGCTCATAAACCATGATCAAATTGGTTTATTCCAGGGATGCAAGGATTCTTCAATATATGCAAGTCAATCAATGTGGTACACCATATTAACAAAGAGAAGGATAAAAACCATATGATTATCTCAATAGATTCAGAAAAAGCCTTTGACAAAATTCAGCACCAATTTACGTTTAAAACTCTTCAAAAAATGGGCATAGAAGGAACCTAACTCAACATAGTAAAGGCCATATGTGATAAGCCTACAGCAAACATTATTCTCAGTGGTGAAAAATTGAAAGCATTTTCCCTAAGATCAGGAACAGGGCAAGGGTGTCCACTTTCACCACTGTTATTCACTATAGTTCTGGAAGTTCTAGCTACAACAGAGAAGAAAAAGAAATGAAAGGAATCCAGATCAGAAAAGTAAAGCTCGTACATTTTGCAGATGACATGATTCTGTACATAGAAAACCCCAAAGATAGTATCTGAAAATTACTAGAGCTAATCAGTGAATTTAGCAAAGTTGCAAGGTAGAAAATCAATACACCAAAATCACTTGCATTTCTATATACTAACAATGAAATATCAGAAAGAGAAATTAAGGAATCAATTGCAACAAAAATAATTAAATATCTAGGAATAAATTTACCTAAGATGAAAAAAGAACTGTACACAGAAAATTATAAGACACTGATGAAAGAAATCAAAGATGACATAAACAGATGGAGAGATATTCCATGTTCCTGGGTAGGAAGAATCAATATTGTGAAAATGACTATATTACCAAATGCAAAATATCAATTCAATGCAATCCATATAAAATTATCAATGGCATTTTCCATAAAACTAGAGCAAAAAAAATTCACAATTCATATGGAAACACAAAAGACCCCAAATAGCCAAAGCAATCTTGAGATAGAAGAATGGGGTTGGAGGAATCAAGCTTCCTGACCTCAGATTATACTACAAAGCTACTGTCGTCAAGACTGCATGGTACTCACATAAAAACAGAAATGTAGACTAATAGAACAAGATAGAAAGTGCAGAAATAAGCTCATGCACCTATAGGTACCTTAGTTTTGACAAAGGAGGCAAGAACATACAATGGGGCAAAGACAGACTTTTCAATAAATGGTTTTGGGAAAACTGGACATCTACATGTAAAAGAATGAAATTAGAACACTTCCTAACACCATACACAAAGATAAACTCAAAATGGATTAAAGATCTAAATGTAAGACCAGAAACTATAAAACTCTTAGAGGAAAATATAGGCAGAATATTCGATGACCTAAATCAAAGAAAGATCCTCTATGATCTACTTCCTAGAGTAATGGAAATAAAAACAAAAGTAAAGAAGTAGGACCTTATTAAACTTTAAGCTTTTACACAGCAAAGGAAACACTAAGCAAGGTGAAAAGACAACCCTCAGAATGGGAGAAAATAATAGTAAGTGAAACAACTGACAAAGGATTAATTTCCAAAATATACAAGCAGCTCATACAACTCAATACCAGAAAAACAAGCAACCCAGTCAAAAAGTGGGAAAAAGACCTAAACAGACATTTCTCCAAAGAAGACATGCAGATGGCTAACAAACACATGAAAAGATGCTCAACATTGCTCATTATTAGAGAAACACAAACCAAAGCCACAATGAGATATCACCTCATACCAGTCAGAATGGCCATCATAAAAATGTTTACAAACAACAAATGCTGGAGAGGGTGTGGAGAAAAGGGAATGCTCTTGCTCTGTTGGTGGGAATTGATACAGCCACTATGGAAGATGATATGGAGATTCTTTAAAAAATCAGGAATAAAACCATCATATGACCCAGCAACACCAGTCATAGGCATATACCTAAAGGAAACCAAATTTGAATAAGACATACATATCCCATTTTTCATTGCAGCACTCCTTACAATAGCTAGAACATGGAAGCAACCTAGATGTCCATCAACAGATGAGTGGATAAAGAAGTTGTGGCACATATACACAATGGAATATAACTCAGCCATAAAAATTAATGCATTTGAGTCAGTTCTGATGAGGTGGATGAACCTAGAACCTATTATACAGAATGAAGTGAGTCAGAAACAGAAAGATAAACATCATATTCTAATGCACATATATGAATCTAGAAAAATGGTTCTGAAGAATTTATTTACAGGGCAACAGTGGAGTTACAGACATAGGGAATAGACTTATGGACATGCGGAGAGGGAAGGAGAGTGTGAGATGTATGGAACGAGTAACATGGAAAGTTACATTACCATATATAAACTAGATAGCCATCAGGAATTTGCTGTATGGCTCAGGAAACTCAAACAGGGGTTCTGTATCAACCTAGAGGGCTGAGACGGGGAGGAAAATAGGAGGGAAGTTCAAAAGGGAGGAGATATATGTATACCTATGGCTGAATCATGTTGAGGTTTGACAGAAAACAAAACAATTCTGTAAAGTAATTATCTTTCAGTAAAAAATAAATTTAAAAAATAATTTCTGGATATACTTTAATTATTGCCCAAGACTATTTCCTATCTCCTTGATAAATTACTTCAGAACAAAATCCAAGGCTTTTCTCATTCAAAGTTTTACATTTAAAGCACAATGATTGAAAGTTAGTTTTAAATGCATTTACTTCTATTTTCAGGAACACTGTCACTTTTTCAGCAATTCACTTGACCTTTCTTTTCAATCTGTAATAGTGGTGATAGTAATAACTTTTCTTCTATGATAATGATCAAAAGAAAAAAAAATAATTTTGTAGTGACAGTTCATACCAGAAATGGTCTATAAAAGAGAGATTTATTATAATTATTATACAATTTTATTGTGTGTAAAGCAGTGTATTCATGTGAACTTACTTTCTTTTTTGTCATTTTCTGAGGAACACTGAATGACCTTGAATATGTTTCTTAAACTCCTTATTTATCAGTGATGGGATCAATTTGTGTTTCATGCTAAAATTTTTTTCTTGAGAGAATGACATGTTTTTAGAATGACTCTTTTTCCTTTTTCTCATTTCATTAATTTTATTGGTAATTGATGAACCTTCTTTTTTCACTTAGATGAGAAATATCTACTTAGTTTCTACAATTACTCTTTCTATATTTGGTCTGTTTTCCTCTCCTGGACTTATGTTAAGTATATTTGTCATCTTTTATTTTCTAATAATACTCATTAATTTCATCTTTATTTTCTTCCTTTTTTTCCTGGAAGACTTCTCTATTTTTAAGTCATTTCTGTGTGTGTGTATGCAGTAACTTTTCTACTTATTAAACTACTGCATTATTTTTTTTTTGTCTAAGAAACTTTTGTGATCACAAATTTTCCCCTTACCCAAATTATTGAATTGATTGTTGTTAATAAATTCTGTGTCCTATAAATGATTTAACTGAACTAAATATTTTAAATTATGATTTTTGCTTTCCTAATGTAGCTATTAATGGCCTTCACTTTCTAATGCTATTTCCTTCTTATAAATTTCATATTCAATAAATAATTTACTATTGTTAATTATGCTTGTAGGTAAAAGCATACATTGAATGTTAGCAGTACATATTCTGGTTGGCAAGATTGCAAGTGATGTTTTTCCCCTCTTTGTTTTTCTTTTTAAGTGAAATTTTTACAATGGGCATGCATGACTTCAATAATCAGAATTTTCAACAAAATTTAAAAGTTTACAAAAAAGACCCAAGTGCTTTTAGATTAGTAGAGATAAAATATGAAAGCCTTAAAAAATAAAAAATAAAATTAAAAAAATAATAATTAATGAAAAATATTAAGAATAATAAGACCTGAGTAATAAAGAAATAAATTATCTACATTGGACTTTTACACTGGTGCAGGAGGAAGGATGTTTGTAGGCAAATGTCATGACTTTGAGTAGAAAGTAGGAGTCACAATTCAAATTTATATTTCATGCAGATTTTTTCTTTAAATAATAAGTTTCTTTGTATCAGTTTCCTTCTTTTCTTTCTTGATTGGCATATCTGTCTCTAAACACTGTCTTTTAGCAAAATCTTATTTTCATTGACACAAAATTGAAGGATACACACACACATACACACACACAAACGCATAGATGCTTATATTGTTGTTTAGTTGCTAAGTCATGTCCAACTCTTTGTGACCCTATAGACTCTCCCCAGCAGGCTCCTTTGTCCATGGGATTTCTCAGGCAAGAATACTGGAGTAGGATGCCATTTCCTTCTCTAATATATTTATATAAGCTCTAATAAATGAATAATCATTAAACCTGTTTCTGAAATCAATTCAAAGTCTTTTAAGAATCCTAGTTTCCTTTAATTAAACTTAATTGTTCTCATTACTTATCAAAGAGCATTCCTTTGCCATATGGTGATAATAGCCCTGTTCTTTCTGTAAAGTGTGTTTTATAAAGTTGTAAGCAGTGATTTCATAATTCAGTAGAAATTAATTAAAAAAATTGGCATGATTTTAACCACAAGCTGCTATCACCAGCATGCCCTCTAGAATCATAATTTTCTTAAAAATAGTGTTTGACTTCTTCACACTTAACCAATAATGGCCTTAGCAGTGTATTGTGAAATATGACACTCTCAATAAAAAAACATTTAAAGTCATTTTAAGTTGAACCAAATTCCATGGATTCACTTATTTCAAAACATTAACAAGTTAAACAATGAATAACAATCATATAAAGCATTTCTCATGGTTAGGAAAAATTAGGATGAAGTAAGTTAAATCTAAATCATTAAAATAGTCTAAGGCATTCTAATTATAAGAACATTACATATAAAATGTTTCATTTCAAGCATACTTTTAGAGATGGCATTAAAGGTGAGAGAATGTATATATCATATATGTGTTCTCAGATGCTCAATTGTCTCTGACTCTTTGTGACACTATGAACTGTAGCCCAGCAGACTGTCCGTGGCATTTTTCAGGCAAGAATACTGGAGTGGGGGCCCTTTTCTTCTCTAAGGTATCATCCCATCTAAGGGATTGAACCCCCATCTCCTGTGTCTCCTGCATTGCAGACAGATTCTTTGCCTACTGAGCTGAGAGAATATGTATATTATAAAGTTTTCTACTTTATTAAACTGATTATATTACAGTAAAGGAAGAGTATAATATTAAATTAAAATTTTAAATACAAATTAATTGAAGAATAAATTGAACTCAAATTTAGGTTGTCAATAATTGTACATATAACTTTCAGTTCTCTTGATGTGCCTTATATTATTTCAGAAAAATAGTAATTTATAATATATAGATGTAAAATTTTGAGTACTTCGCTATCTCAATCAAATATATTCTAATATCCCTCAACGACCTTCTCCATTCCTTCCTTCCTTCCTCCCTCATTTCCTTATTTCTTTATTGGTAATTTTGGCTATAAAAGTTAATTGCTGGCAAAGTTTTATGAGAACTAATAATTCTCTTGCATATTTCTCATCTTGCATCTTATAAATGCAAGATGAATGATATGCCATATACATATGGTATATGTATATATACACGGTATACCATATATATGTATATACCATACATATAGAAATACATACATTCAAATTAATGAATATACAAATGATATACCATACACATAAAAATATATTCAATTTATATAAAAATATTGTTTCCAATTTGGATCATCATTATATGTATATTATATATACATATATTATATATATTATATTATCCATTCTTTTTTAATTTTTTTTTTTACTTTATTTTGCTTTACAATACTGTATTGGTATTGCCATACATTGACATGAATCCACCACGGGTGTACAAGAGTTCCCAATCCTGAACCCCCCTCCCACCTCCCACCCCATATCATCTCTCTGGATCATCCCCATGCACCAGCCCCAAGCATCCTGTATCCTGTATCAAACAGAGGCTGGCGATTCGTTTCTTACATGATAGTATACATGTTTCAGTGCCATTCTCCCAAATCATCCCACCTTCTCCCTCTCCCTCAGAGTCCAAAAGTCCATTCTATACATCTGTGTCTCTTTTGCTGTCTCGCATAGAGGGTTATCATTATCATCTATCTAAATTCCATATATATGTGTTACTATACTGTATTGGTGTTTTTCTTTCTGGCTTACTTCACTCTGTATAATCGGCTCCAGTTTCATCCATCTCATTAGAACTAATTCAAATGTATTCTTTTTAACGGCTGAGTAATACTCCATTGTGTATATGTACCACAGCTTTCTTATCCACTCATCTGCTGATGGACATCTAGGTTGCTTCCATGTCCTGGCTATTATAAACAGTGCTGTGATGAACATTGGGGTACATGTGTCTCTTGAAACTCTTGTTTTCTTAGTGTGTATGCCCAACAGTGGGATTGCTGGGTCATATGGCAGTTCTATTTGCAATTTTTTGAGGAATCTCCACACTGTTCTCCATAGTGGCTGTACTAGTTTGCATTCCAGCCAACAGTGTAAGAGGGTTCCCTTTTCTCCACATCCTCTCCAGCATCTATTGCTTGTAGACTTTTGTATCGCAGCCATTCTGACTGGTGTGAAATGGTACCTCATTCTGGTTTTGATTTGCATTTCTCTGATAATGAGTGATGTTGAGCATCATTTCATGTGTTTGTTAGCCATCCGTATGTCCTTTGGAGAAATGTCTATTTAGTTCTTTGGCCCATTTTTTGATTGGGTCATTTATTTTTCTGCAATTGTGCTGCATAAGTTGCTTGTATATTTATTTTTGAGATTAGTTGTTTGTCAGTTGCTTCACTTGCTATCGTTTTCTCCCATTCAGAAGGCTGTCTTTTCACCTTGCTTATAGATACCTTTGTTGTGCAGAAGCTTTTAATTTTAATTAGATCTCATTTGTTTATTTTTGCTTTTATTTCCAGTATTCTTTATAGATTATTTTCCTCTATAGGCCATTACAGAGTATTGAGTAGAGTTGTCTGTGCTATGCAGTAGGTCTCTATTAGTTATCTGTTTTATAGATAGTTGTTTCTTTATGTCAACCACAATCTCCCAATTTATCCCTCTTTACGTTTCTCTCCAGTCTTCCTTGGTGGCTTAGATGGTAAAACATCTGTCTGCAATGCAGGAGATCTAGGTTCGATCCCTGGGTTGAGAAGATCTCCTGGAGAAGCAAATGGCAGCCCACTTCAGTACTCTTGCCTGGAAAATCCCATGGACGGAGGAGCTTGGTAGGCTACAGCCTATGGGGTTTCAAAAAGTCAGACATGACTGAGTGGCTTGACTTTCTTTCACTGTCACTTTTCTCTCCAGTAACTGTAAATTGTTTTCTAAATCTCTGACTCTATTTATTCTTTTGTATATAAGTTTATTTGTACTTTTTTTTTGATCCCACGTGTAAGTGATATCATATAATATCTCTTCTTCTCTGACTTGCTTCATTCAGTATGAAAATGTCTGGGTTCATTCATATTGCTGCAAATGGTATTATTCTGTTCTTTTATAAGGCTGAGTAATATTACATTGCATATATATATAAGTATATATATATTTTGTTAATTCTCTGCTGATGGGCATTTATGTTGCTTCCATGTCCTGGCTATTGTAAATAGTGCTTTAGTGAACATTGGGGTACATGCATATTTTGGAATTATTATTTCCTCTGGATATATGCTCATGAGTGGGATATGGTAGTTCTATTTTTAAAGGAACCTCCATAGTGCTTTCCACAGTGATGTACCAATTTACATCCCCATCAACATTATAAGAGGGTTTCTTTTTCTCCACACCCTCTCCAGCATTTATTGTTTGTAGATTTTTTGATCATGGCCATTGTGACTGGGGTAAGATGATGACTCACTGTATGTTGAATAAAAGTGGTGAGAACAGAACACCTTTGTCTTGTAACTAATCTTAGAGAAAATGTTTTCTGTTTTGAACCCCTGAGGAAAATGTTTGCTATGGATTTGTCTTGTATGGTCCTTATTATACTGAGGTATGTTTCCTCTCTGTCCACTTTCTGAAGAGTGTTTATCATAAGTTCAGTTCAGTTCAGTTGCTAAGTCATGTCTGACTCTTTGCAACCCCATGAATCGCAGCATGCCAGGCCTCCCTGTCCCTCACCATCTCCCGGAGTTCACTCAGACTCACGTCCATCGAGTCCGTGATCCCATCCAGCCATCTCATCCTGGGTCGTCCCCTTCTCCTCCTGCACCCACTCTCTCCCAGCATCAGAGTCTTTTCCAATGAGTCAATTCTTTGCATGAGGCGTCCAAAGTACTGGAGTTTCAGCTGCAGCATCATTCCTTCCAAAGAAATCCCAGGGTTGATCTCCTTCAGAATGGACTGGTTGGATCTCCTTGCAGTCCAAGGGACTCTCAAGAGTCTTCTCCAACACCACAGTTCAAATGCATCAATTCTTCGGTGCTCAGCCTTCTTCGCAGTTCAACTCTCACATCCATACATGATCACAGGAAAAACGATAGCCTTGACTAGACGGACCTTAGTCAGTAAAGTAATGTCTCTGCTTTTGAATATACTATCTAGGTTGGTCATAACTTTTCTTCCAAGGAGTAAGTGTCTTTTAATATCATGGCTGCAGTCACCATCTGCAGTGATTTTGGAGCCCCCAAAAATAAAGTCTGACTCTGTTTCTACTGTTTCCCCATCTATTTCCCATGAAGTGATGGGACCAGATGCCATGATCTTCGTTTTCTGAATATTGAGCTTTAAGCCAACTTTTCTGCTCTCCTCTTTCACTTTCATCAAGAGGCTTTTTAGCTCCTTTTCACTTTCTGCCATAAGGGTGGTGTCATCTGCATATCTGAGGTTATTGATATTTCTCCTGGCAATCTTGATTCCAGCTTGTGTTTCTTCCAGTCCAGCATTTCTCATGATGTACTCTGCATAGAAGTTAAATAAGCAGGGTGACAATATACAGCCTTGACATACTCCTTTTCCTATTTGGAATCAGTCTGTTGTTCCATGTCCAGTTCTAACTGTTGCTCCCTGACCTGCATACAGATGCCTCAAGAGGCAGGTTAGGTGGTCTGGTATTCCCATCTTTTTCAGAATTTTCCACAGTTTATTGTGATCCACACAGTCAAAGGCTTTGGCATAGTCAATAAAGCAGAAATAGATGTTTTTTCTGGAACTCTCTTGCAATGGATGTAGAATTTTGTCAAAAGCTTTTGCTGCATCTATTGAGATGATCATATGGCTTTTATTCTTCAATTTGTAATTGTGCTGTGTCACCCTGATTGATTTGTGAATAGTAAGGAATTCTTGCATCCTCCCTGGGGTAAATCTGACTTAATCATGATGAATGGTCCTTTCAATGTGTTGTTGGATTCAGTTTGCTAGTGTTGTTTAAGATTTTCACATCTATGTTCATCAGTGATATTGGTCTGCAATTTTCTTATTTTGCAGTATTGTTGTCTGGTTTTGTTATCAGGGTAATAGTGGCCTTTTATTAATAGAACAAATTTGTGAGTGCTCCTTCCTTTTCAAACTTTGGAAGAGTTTCAGAAGGGTGTGTTCTAACTTTTCTTTGAATGTTTGAAAGAATTTCCCTTTGAAGTCATCTATTCTTGGGATTCTGATATGTGGAAACTTTCTTAATCATATTTTCAATTTCAGAACTGGTTATTGGTATGTTCATATTTTTTATTTACTCCTGACATAGTCTTGGAAGGTTGCACCTTTCTAAGAATTTATGCATTCCTTCAGTGTCATCAGTTTTATTGGCATGGTTATTTGTAGTGGTTTCTTATGATCATTTGCATTTCTATGGTGTCCCTTGTAACTTCTCCTTATTGTAATTGTATTGATTTGAGTCCTCTCACCGTTTTTTCCTTGATGAGTCTGGCTAAAGTTTTATCAATCTTATTTATCTTTCCAAAGAGCCAGCTTTTAGTTTCATTGCTCTTTTCTATTTTTGTCTCTATTTCACTTATTTCAACTCTAGTCTTCATATTTTCCTTCCTACTAACTTTGGTTAACCTAGAAATTAAAAGGTGCTTTCTCTTTGGAAGAAAAGCTGTGACAAACCTAGACAGCATGTTAAAATGCAGAGACATCACTTTGCTGACAAAGGTCTGTGGTTTTCCCAGTAGTCATGTATAGATGCAAGAGTTGGGACATAAAGAAGGCTGAGAGCTGAAGAATCTATGCTTTTGAATTGTGCTGGAGAAGGCTATTGAGAGTCCCTTGGACTACAAGGAAATCAAGCTAGTGAATCCTAAAGGAAATACACCCTGAATACTCTTTGGAAGGACAGATGCTGAAGCTGAAGCTCCCATACTTTGGCCACCTGTTAAACAGTGTTGACTCTTTGGAAAAGACCCTGATGCTGGGAAAGATTGAAGGCAAAAGGAGAAGCAGGTGGCAGAGGATAAGATTGGTTAAATAGCATCACTGATTCAACATGAATTTGAGCAAACTCTGGGAGACAGTGAAGTACAGAGGATCCTAGAGCACTGCAGTCTAGGGGGTCTCAAAGTATCAGACATGATTTAGTCACCAAACAGTAACAACTGACCTTGGATTTTGTTCATTTTTCTTTCTCTAGTTGCTTTAGGTGTAAGTTTAGATTGTTTATTTGAGACTTTTCTTGTTTCCTAAGGTAAAATTTTATTCCTAATAACTTCTCTCTTAGAACTGCTTTTGCTGCATTCCATAGGTTTTAGATTGTAATGTTTTCATCGTCATTTGAGCATAGGTTTTTTCTTTTTTTTTTTTTCTCTTAAACTTCTTCAATGACCAAGGGGTTGGTTATTTAGTAACATATTTTTTAGTGTCTACATATTTGGATTTTTCTTGTTTTTCCTGATAATTTATTTCTAATCTCATAACATTGTGGTTAGAAAAGATGTTTGATATAATATCAATTTCCTTAAGTTTACCAAGGCTTGGTTTGTGGCCCAATATGTAATATGTTATCTATGCAGTTAATCCTGGAGAATGTTCCATGTTCACTTGAGAAGGAAATGTATTCTGCTGCTTTTGGATGGAATGGGTCTCTACAAATCAATTAAATTCATCTAGTCTGATATATCTTTTAAGGCCTATGTTTTCTTATTGATTTTCTGTCTAGATTATCTGACCATTGGTGTAAGCAATATGTTAAAGTTCCCCAGTTTTATTGTGTTACTGTCCATTTCCCCTTTTATGGCTATTAGCATTTGGCTTATATACTGAGTTGCTGCTAGTGAGGTGCATGTATATTTACAATTGTTATATCTTCTTCTTGGATTAATCCTTTGATCATTATGTGTGTACTCCCTTGTCTCTTATTCAGTTTAGTTCAGTTCAGTCACTCAGTCATGTCCGACTCTTTGCAACCCCATGAACCGCAGCACACTAGGTCTCCCTGTCCATCACCAACTCCCAGAGTCCGCCCAAACCCATGTCCATCGAGTCAGTGATGCCATCCAACCATCCCATCCTCTATCGTCCCCTTCTCTTCCTGCCCTCAATCTTGTAGCAGTGTTTATTTTAAAGTCAATATTATTTTCTGATATGAGTATTGCTACTCTAGATTTCTTTTGGTTTCTATATGCATGGAATATCCTTGTCCATCCCAGTACTTGCAGTCTGTAATTTCTCCTAGAGCATATATATGAGTTTTGTTTTTGTATCCACATATTCAGTCTATGCCTTTTTGTAGGAGCATTTAATCTATACATTTAATGCAATTTTCAATATATATGTTCCTTTGATATTTCTTAATTATTTTGGATTTATTTTTGTAGGTCTTTTTTCTTCCATTCCAATTTTGTTCAGTTCTGTTGTGGTTTGATGACTATATTTGGCATATTGTTTGAGTTGCTTTTACATTTTTGTGTGTTTATCTACTATAGTTTTTTGTTTTGCTTTTCCCATGATGTTTTGATATGGTAGTCTGTATATGTACAAGGTTGTTTTACTCTCTTTATCTCTTTCTTGTCTAGAGAAGTTCTGTTAGCATTTGTTAAATGCTGATATAGTGGTGCTGAATTCTTTCAGTTTTGTTCATCTTAAAGATTTTGATTTCTCTTTCAAATCTGAATGAGAGCTTTGCTGGGTGGAGTATTCTTGGTTGCAATTTTTCCCCATTCATTATTTTAACTATATCCTGCCACCCTTTTCTGGCTTGCAGAGCTTCTGCTGAAAAATAAGCTAATAACTTTATGGGGTTTGTTCCTTTTCCCTAATTGATTTAAATTTTTTTTCTTTGTCCTTAAAGTTTTTCAGTTTAAATAATATGTGTCTTGGAGTTTTATGCCTTGAATTCATCCTGTATGGGGCTTCCTGTACTTCCTGGACTTGAGTGACTGTTTCCTTTACCATGTTCAGTTCATTGCATGGCTGCAGTCACCATCTGCAGTGATTTTGGAGCCCCCAAAAATAAAGTCTGACTCTGTTTCTACTGTTTCCCCATCTATTTCCCATGAAGTGATGGGACCAGATGCCATGATCTTCGTTTTCTGAATATTGAGCTTTAAGCCAACTTTTCTGCTCTCCTCTTTCACTTTCATCAAGAGGCTTTTTAGCTCCTTTTCACTTTCTGCCATAAGGGTGGTGTCATCTGCATATCTGAGGTTATTGATATTTCTCCTGGCAATCTTGATTCCAGCTTGTGTTTCTTCCAGTCCAGCGTTTCTCTTGATGTGCTCTGCATAGAAGTTAAATAAGCAGGGTGACAATATACAGCCTTGACATACTCCTTTTCCTATTTGGAACGAGTCTGTTGTTCCATGTCCAGTTCTAACTGTTGCTTCCTGACCTGCATACAGATTTCTCAAGAGGCAGGTCAGGTGGTCTGGTATTCCCATCTTTTTCAGAATTTTCCACAGTTTATTGTGATCCACACAGTCAAAGGCTTTGGCATAGTCAACAAAGCAGAAATAGATGTTTTTCTGGAACTCTCTTGCTTTTTCAATGATCCAGCAGAGGTTGGCAATTTGATCTCTGGTTCCTCTGCCTTTTCTAAAACCAGCTTGAACATCAGGGAGTTCACGGTTCATGTATTGCTGAAGCCTGGCTTGGAGAATTTTGAGCATTACTTTACTAGCATGTGAGATGAGTGCAATTGTGCGATAGTTTGAGCATTCTTTGGCATTGCCTTTCTTTGGAATTGGAATGAAAACTGACTTTTTCCAGTCCTGTGGCCACTGCTGAGTTTTCCAAATTTGCTGGCATATTGAGTGCAGCGCTTTCACAGCATCATCTTTCAGGATTTGAAACAGCTCAACTGGAATTCCATCACTTCCACTAGCTTTGTTCATAGTGATGTTTTCTAAGGCCCACTTGAGTTCACATTCCAAGATACCTGGCTCTAGATTAGTGATCACATAATCATGATTATCTGGCTCGTGCAGACCTTTTTTGTACAGTTTTTCTGTGTATTCTTGCCACCTCTTCTTAATATCTTCTGCTACTGTTAGGTCCATACCATTTCTGTTAAGGAAGTGTTTAGCTATAATTTCATCAAATATTTTATCAGGGACTTTCTCTTTCTCTTCTCCTTCTGGAAACCATATAATGTGAATGTTGGTACATTTAATGTTGTCTCAGGGTCTCTGAGACTCCTTTTTTTTTTTTTTTTCATTCATTTTTTTTTCTTATTCTATTCTGTGGCAGTAATTTCCACCACTTTGTCCTCCAGCTTACCTATTTGTTCTTCAGTCTCAGTTATTCTGCTATTGATACCTTCTAGTGTATTTTTTTCATTTCAGTTATTGTATTATCAATCTCTGTTTGCTTATTCTTTAAATATTCTAGCTCATTACTAAATTTTTCTTGTATTCTCTCGATCTGTGCCTTCATTCTTCATCCAGGATTTTGGATAATTTTTAGTATCATTATCTTGAATTATTTTTCAGGTAGAGTGCCTGTTTTCTCTTCATTTACTTGTTCTTGGGGGTTTTATCTTGTTCCTTTGTTTGTAGCATGTTTCTCTCTTATCTCATTTTGTCTTTCTGTGTTTGTGATCTCCTTCCCATTGGCTTCAGGGTTTTAGTTTCTCTTGTTTCTGATATCTGCTTCCTGGTGGGTGAGGCTGGTCCAGGGACCTGTGTAGGCTTCTTGGTGTGAGAGACTCATGCTTGTCTTCTGGTGGGTGGGGCTGTATCTCATCCCTCTGATGGGCAGAACAGTGTCAAGTGGTATAGTTTGAGGTAGTTGTGAGCTCAGAATTACTTTAAGCAGCCAGTCTGTTGATAGGTGGGGTTGTGTTCCTGTCTTGCTGGTTGTTTGTCCTGAGGTTTCCTGCTCTGGAGGCCATAAGCTGTTGGGTATAGTCAGGTTTTAGTACTGAAGTGGGGATCTGCAAGAGAGCTCATGCTGATAAATATTCTCTGTGGCCTCCACCACCAGTGTCCTTGCTCCTATAGTGAGCTACAGCTAACCCCTACCTTTCCAGGCAAACCTCCCAGACCCCTAGTTAGGTCTAGCCTTTTTTCTTATGGAAGTATTGTCTTGTGATGTGTTCTAGTTTGGGTAAGGTCTTATATGAACCCTCCAAGAGTGGACTTTCTGTTTTGCTCATTTCTGTAGAGCTCCTGTACTCAGAACCTGCTAGTCTTGAAAGCCAAATGCTCTTGTGCATTTTCCTCCTGATGCCTGACACTCAGACTGTCTTAGAGGACTATTTTTATGTGGAGACACCCTTCTGTTTTCTCTTGGTGTTTCACAATTTTAATGTAAGAGCTGTTTTTAGTTTGGATGTCTAATAATTGTTTCCTCAGTGTGTGCTGGTCACTATCCGCTTGATAGTAGATGTGACTGATATTGTGGTAAATCTGAGCCTTCACTGGATGTTGAGAAGGTCCTCCCCTTTGGTCTGTGGTTTTTACTGTCCTCTTAGATGCAGGGTCTTCTTCCTAGTTGTTAATGTAGAAACCCCAGATCTATTTCTGAACTGTGTGAGATGTGAGGTAGGAGGGATTGTAGCACTCCTATGGGGAGAAAAGCCATTGAGTTTTCCTTATCTGGAGCTGTTCACTCATGAGTGTACTCTGTTGTATCACTATTTTACCCATTGTGTAGGTTCATACACTGTTGCTGGCCCTGTTTTCAGCCCCACCTTAACCATGAGTAAGCCCACAGTTGGTCCTGGTGTCTCCTAGTTATTGTTTTCACCAGGCCACTAGTGCAGATCTACCAAAGTCAGGTCCCAGGACTGCAGTAATTGAGCACATGGACCTGCTCTGAGACCTATGGAGGCATCTCAGGTTCTGGCCAGGACAGATCCCCACATGTAAGTGCCTATAATGCCTACAGCTGCTAAAGTTAGAACTGTCTCAGCTGTGGGAACACTCATCCATTCAGACATTCTGTGAGCACCTGTATTGGGTGTGGGGTGGTGGTGGTGTATAAGCCCATAGTTCTTGTAGCCATGAGGAGAGATTTAAGCTCTTCTTCTTTGTTGCACAGCCACTGGGGCTCGGCAGTGGTTTCAGCCCCACCTCTGTGGGTGTTCATCCTATCAGTGTCAGCCCCAAGACTCCCCTAAATATTAAAATTTGTAATTCATAATCAAAATGACCTATATGTTTATCACCATGTCTTAAATTTTGCTTTCCTTTCTACTACAGTGTTTTTTAAGACACACACAAGAAAATAATTACTTTTTCACCCATACCTTGAATATGACTAAGATCTAAAACTTAGTCTAGAAGTAGAACAGTTGCTCTTCTCATTTCAAATAGCATCTTCCTTCCTATTCTTAAGAATCATATACTTCTATGATGTACTTATCAAGCAGGTAACTCTGATAAATGATTATTAGTATCAAAGCATTATTTCTCTCTCCTTTATTTCTCTTAACATCCTTTTGCACAATCTATCATCAGCCTCACCCCAAAGTTTCCCGAGTTACTCATTTTTTTAATGATGTGACCTCTCCTCTAGCCACATATCATTTTTCCTAAGTATTTTCAAAATAAAATCACTCCAAAATTTTATGAATCCTCTTTCTGATAACTATCTTCTACTTTCCTTTAGTAACTCCATTACATCAACATGTCATTCTATCAGAGTTTTGAATCCATCCATCTACCAGCTTTTTCACAGTCCATTGGCCTTTCATTTCCTTCCCTCCTTATCTTCATTTTCTTTCAAAAATCTTCTAAAAATCCTTTTTCCATTAAAAAAGTAGGGATGATTTTGATTGAGATAACATTGTGTTATAGTGTTATGTAAGTTTTCTGTATGCAACATTATATTTCTACTTCTGTATGCCCTGCAATATGCTCACTACCAAAAATTTAGTTACCATCCATCACTACACAGTTGATCCCTTTAATTGTTTCAGCTTCCTTTGCCAATACATCTTCTCCTCTCATATCCATTACTTTGTTCTCTGTATTTGTGTGTTTGGTTTGTTTATTTATTTTGTTTTTGGTTCATTTGTGCAGTTACTCTGGAAGACAGTATGAATATTTCTCAAAAAATTAAGAATATATTTATCATATGATTCAGCTCTGCTACTTCTGGGTATCTATACAAAGAATGTTCTCAATGATCAGTATCACAGTCGTGTCCAACTTTTTGTGACCCCATGGAGAGAAGCCTGCCAGGATTCTCTGTCCATGGATTTTCTAGGCATGAATACTGGAGTGGGTTGCCATTTCATCCTCCAGGGGATCTTTCCAACCCAGGGATTAAATCCATGTCTCTTGCATTCCTCTCATTGGCAGGCAGATTCTTTACCACTGTGCCACATGGGAACCCCAGCCAAAGAATATGAAAACACTAATTTGAAGAAATATATACATCTATATGTTCACTGAGATACGATCCACAATGGCCAAAATACAGAAACAACCTACATGCCCATCAAAGATAAATGGATAAGAAGATGTGGGGTGTGTGTGTGTGTACATACATATAAATAATGGGATACTACTTCTTGGAAAGAATGTTATGATCACCCTAGATAGCATACTGAAAAGCAGAGACATTGCTTTGCCAACAAAGGTCCTTCTAGTCAAGGCTATGGTTTTTCCAGTAGTCATGTATGGATGTGAGAGTTGGACTGTGAAGAAAGCTGAGAGCCGAGGAACTGATGCTTTTCAACTGTGGTGTTGAAGAAGACTCTTGAGAGTCCCTTGGACTGCAAGGAGATCCAACCAGTCCATTCCTTCTTTGGAGGGAATAATGTTGAAGCTGAAACTCCAGTACTTTGGCCACCTCATGTGAAGAGTTGACTCATTGGAAAAGACTCTGATGCTGGGAGAGATTGGGGGCAGGAGGAGAAGGGGACGACAGAGGATGAGATGGCTGGATGGCATCACCGACTCGATGGACATGAGTTTGAGTAAACTCTGGGAGTTGGTGATGGACAGGGAGGCCTGGTGTGCTGCAATTCATGGGGTCACAAAGAGTCAGACACAACTGAGCGAATGAACTGAACTGAACTGAACTCAGCCACCAAAAGGATGATATCTTTCTATTTGAGACAATATGGATGAACATTGATATTATGCTAAATGAAATAAGTCAGATGGAGAAAGACAAATGCTATATGATTTCATGCATATGTGGAATATAAAATTATTTTTTCTAAATTCATATTCACTGCTTTCCATCCTCTTAAAAAAACATTGTCTCAATCATATTTAAAGCTAATCCCTTGCACTCCCTCTCTAATTAACATACCACTATTAATAACATAAGTACTATTATTTAATTTTTTTACTGCTTTCTTATTTCTCAGTTTTAAAGGAAAACCCTTCAATCTGGATTCGTTGTCATTTGTCCTCTTTTGATGTAAAATTTTCATTATTACTCAAATTGTTAAATGTTATTGTTATATCCACTTCTTTATCTCCCACTCTGCATTTATTCACTCTATTTTTTAAAATAACTCTAGTCTAATCAGTCCAGATTTCACCAATCTGTCTTTGTGATCCTTTTGATGACCAATAAACTTCCCAGCTGACAAATCTTTAATTTTCCTTTTAGTTGCTTCTGCTTAACATTTGAAAAAGATAGTCATCCTCTGTCTTTCAAACATGTGAAACAGATAGACACAATGATAGTAATTTTACTTTAGGATATTTCATGTTTAAAAACATATGTATATAAATATTTATTTCTTTATAAGCTTTATTCTAGAGCCCTTCTTGCATGTTTCTGAGAATGTACCCTTGATCCATTGACTTCAAGTAAATAGCAAGCATATGATCAAGGCTGGTACATTTTCCGTGCCTCTGTATTACCCAAGAGCCTTCATACAGCAGAAAAGCCTGGATTGGTGTTGTAGTTTATCATCATACAAAACAGGTGATAGCGTCATAGGATGTAAAACAATCTGTAGAATCAGAAAGGAGCATGATAAAGGAGAAAGGCCTGAGAATCAGCAGGACGCAAATGGGGTACACTGTAGAAAAATCATTAGGCTATAAGAAATGTTTAAATATTCAACATTCACCATTACAGAAAATCAGTAAATTAGAAAAACAGAAACAGTCAATACATATTTTCTGCATCATAATTGACTTTGCAATCAAAAATTTTATGTCATCTGATAAGCTAGGTTAACCGCAAGCAAATTAATATTTTTACATTAAGCCACTATTTAAAATGACCAGATAATCATATTTATTTACAAATGGATGTAGGTATCACTGTGTAAGAATTATGGAGCACATTTAAAAATAACTTCTGCTTCTGTTTCTACCACCAAATTGCCCCTAAATTGAAGAGAAAAGTAGATTCCACAGCTTGTTTCTTATTATTTCTTTAATGATAGGACTATAATGGCAGTCTAATGATAGTAGTCTCAGTGACTCCATTCAGGGAAAAAGTGAGAACTGCACATTTATTTTAGCAAATAAGCATGTGGTTAATTATAGCTCTTGGCTCTAGTCTGCCTTTCTCTTGCATCTTTGAAAGCTGAATTCACATATTTCATTAAAATAGCAAGTTATTATAAGAGTTACAATGTTTCTTTAAAAACTAATATGTGTATAAAAACTCATCTACATACAACCTGGGGAGAAAAAGCTTCTTTCATTGTCAGGACCCAGAAACTATTTGTGCCTGAGCAAATGTACTACTGAACCATAAAGTGTTATCAGTTCTGATATAGGTCTAGCCTTCAGATCTGTGCTAACCATAGTAGTTGCTTTCCATATAAGCCTTAACTGCTTGCCCTATGTATGTCCTGTGTTTCTGTGTGCCACTCCTTGGGATTATAATAGATTTTTCAAATGTAATTAGATAAAGATATTTATGTCATACAAATGTGGTTAGAGAAGTATAAGATGCCTCAAAGATCCTGTAATGACAGAACAAAATAGAGTTTAAGGGATTCCATATAAGTTTAGTTAGTAAGATGATGTGAGAATAAAGAAGCCGTTGACATCTTAGGTTTGGCAAACTTAAGGGTTTTGCTAGAGTATCACAAGAAAAAAAATATTTTCTGAAGATAAAATGAATAGGAATTCTAAATAGATGTGATAAGAGACAGAAAATAGCTGAATGTGACCTGAACCATACAGTCAGTCTATGCAAGGAACTGAGTAGTTGTAAACACTCATTCCACCTCCAATAGCAAAAAGCATTAAAAGATTCCTTTAGGAACTTCCTGACAGTCCAGTGGTTAAGATTCCGAGTTTCCATTGCACAAAGGCACAGTACTGTGTGGCTAAAACAAACAAGCAAAAAAGAGATCCCTTTAACATCACACTAGATACTTGCTGCAGAGGGATTTTTATCATTCTGAGACATGCAGTTAGAGCTTCCATGTTGCAAAAAGATTAATAGGCATTTTATGGAAATGGGTCCTTGATGAGTTTATGTTGGATTTACTCCTCTCCACAATTATTAATAATATTGAATTGAGAAAAGAAGAAAAGCAAATCAATGTTGCTTTTTATTTCAATGTCATTTATTTAATGAACTTCCACTTTATGAGTTTAAATTCAAGAATATTTTATTTGACTGAACTTTTTCCAAACTGGAGAGAAATTAGAAGGCTTCAACATCATGAATCTAACATGGAAATACACATTATATGTACACTTTAGCCAAATATTTTTCTGTTATTTTTAAAAATCTGTGGTTATGCCCTAAGAATCTCAAAACTTATTAAATCAGATGTTATATTTTTATGCATATTTTGGAGATTTTCTTGACTATAAATGAGAAGAAAAAGACTATAGAACTAGACAATCCTAAGCTATGAGTACATTTATGGAAAAATGAGCCAACATCCCTCTAATATGTCTCAACAATCCCCTCAGTTAAGCTAGCTAACATCACTTTAACCAACCAATTTCACAATATCAGTTACAACACAGATAAAAATAATTAGATACCATCTTAGATATGACACTAGCCATAACTGGCAGTAGAGGATGGCTTCCATAAGTGGCTAAAGAAGTATGCTTCTGCTTTGGGAACTTCAAATGTGATCTGGTAATTTTTGTTAACTCTAAATACATAAAATGCAATGTGTTTATCATTGCTGACCCCCAGAATCTGTGGGATACAGGAGAATTTTCAAGCCTCTCAAAATTTGTAAGCCAATCCTGCATGCAGCAACCAAGATACTACGGTACCTGTATTCTATCAGAGTCCATTATCAACAATACAGTAAGACTAAGCAAGAAGGACATTAAATAAAAGCTGCATGACAATTCAGGGAAAGATAAAGAATTAAAAACAAATCTTTCTAGTTTAGTGATAAAGAATCAACCTGCAATGCAGGAGATGTGAGTTTGATCGCTGGGTTGGGAAGATCCCCTGGAGAAGAAATGGCAACCTACCCCAGTATTTTTGCCTGGGAAATCACATAGACAAAGGAGCCTAGTGGGCTATAGTCCTTGGGGTCATAGAGAGTCAGACATGACTTAGCACCTAAACAGCAAATGATCAAAAATTGCACAGAGTTTTGTTTTGGTTTTTTTGCCACTTTGTTTTTTTAACTGAAGGATAATTGCTTTACAGAATTTAGTGGTTTTCTGTTATACATCACAAGAATCAGCCATAGGTACACTCCTGTCCCCACCCTCCCAAACTTCCTTCCCATCTCCCTCCCCTCCTCACCCTTCTAGACTGTCAAAGAGCCCCTGTTTGTGTTCCCTGAGTCATACAGCAAATTCTTATTGACTATCTATTTTACAAATAGTATTTTACAAATCGTATTGTAAGCTTCCATGTTACTCTTTCCATTATCTTACCTTCTCCCTCCTCCCTCCCCATGTGTCTATAGGTCTGTTCTCTATGTCTGCTTCTCCACTGCTGCCCTGAAAATAAATTCATCATTACCATCTTTCTAGATTCCATATATATGCATTCAAATTGGGAAAGGAGTACATCAAAGTTGTATACTGTCACTCTGTTCATTCAACTTATATGCAGAGTACATCATGTGAAGTGCTGGGCTGGATGAAGAACAAGATGGAATCAAGATTGATGGGAGAAATATTAATAACCTCAGATACACAGATGACACCACCATTATGGCAGAAAGAAAAGAAGAACTAAAAAAAAGTGAAAAGATGAAAGTGAAAGAGCAGAGTGAAAAAGTTGGCTTAAAACTCAACATTCAAAACACTAGTATAATGGCATTTGGTCCCATCACTTCATGGCAAATAGATGGGGAAACAATGGAAACAATGAGAGACTTTATTTTCTAGGTCTCAAAATCAAAGCAGATGGTGACTGCAGCCATGAAATTAAAAGATACTTGCTCCTTGGAAGAAAAGTTATGATCAACCTAGACAGAATATTTGAAAGCAGAGACATTACTTTGTCGACAAAGGTCAGTCTAGACAAAGCTATGGTTTTTCCAGTAGTCATGTATGGATGTGAGAGTTGGGCTATAAGGAAAGCTGAGCACCAAACAAGCGATGCTTTTGAACTATGGTGTTGGAGAAGACTCTGGAGAGTCCCTTGGACTGCAAGGAGATCCCACCAGTCCATCCTAAAGGAAATCCATCCTGAATATTCATTGGAAGGACTGATGCTGAAGCTGAAGCTCCAGTACTTTGGCCACCTGATGCGAAAACTGATTCATTGGAAAAGACCCTCTTGCTTTTTGACCTGCATATAGATATCTCAGGAGGCAGATAAGGTGGTCTGGTATTCTCATCTCTTCAAAAATTTTACACAGTTTGTTGTGATTAACACAGTTCAAGGCTTTGGCATATTCGATAAGGTAGAAGTAGATGTTTTCTGGAACTCTCTTGCTTTCTCTATGATCCAGAGGGTATTGGCAATTTCACCTCTGGTTCCCCTGCCTTTTCTAAATCCAGCTTGAACATTTGGAAGTTCTTGGTTCCCGTAGTGTTGAAGCCTGGCTTGGAGAATTTTGAGCTAGTGTGTGAAATATGTGCAATTACTGTGGTAGTTTGAACATTCTTTTTCATTGCCTTTGTTTGGGATTGGAATGAAAACTGACCTTTTCCAGTCCGGTGGCCACTGCTGAGTTTTCCAAATTCAGTGGCATATTGAGTGCAACACTTTAACAGCATCTTCTTTTAGGATTTAAATAGTTCAACTGGAATTCCATCTCCTCCAATAGCGTTGTTTGTAGTGATGCTTCATAAGGTACTCTATGGTACTCATAATTAAAATTACATATAAAAACAACATATATACTGCATATAAATTCGGTCTCTCTCCCTCTTTTTCTCCCCTGACACACAGAAAAATAGACAAGCACACAGAAATAGTTTAAATAATCAAAAATGAGAAAATATTTCCTCCAAAACAAAAAGTCAATAAAGAACATACTTCATTTGAAAATTGTTTTGCTTCCTCAATATTATTTATAAAATTCAGATAATTGTTGAAAAAAAAATTATTACATCCCTTCAGTTCAGTTTAGTCACTCAGTCGTGTCTGACACTTTGTGACCCCAAGAATTGCAGCACGCCAGGCCTCCCTGTCCATCACCAACTCCCAGAGTACACTCAGACTCACGCCCATCGAGTCAATGGTGCCATCCAGCCATCTCATCTTCTGTCGTCCCCTTCTCCTCCTGCCTCCAATCCCTCCCAGCATCAGAATCTTTTCCAGTGAGTCAGCTGTTTGCATGAGGTGGCCAAAGAACTGGAGTTTCAGCTTCAGCATCATTCCCTCTAAAGAAATCCCAGAACCGATCTCCTTCAGAATGGACTGGTTGGACCTCCTTGCAGTCCAGGAGACTCTCAAGAGTCTTCTTCAAAACCACAGTTCAAAAGCATCAATTCTTAGACGCTCAGCTTTCTTCGCAGTCTAACTCTCACATCCATAGATGACCACAGGAAAAACCATAGCCTTGACTAGATGGATCTTTGCTGGGAAAGTAATGTCTCTGCTTTTTAATATGCTATCTAGGTTGGTCATAACTTTCCTTCCAAGGAGTAAGTGTCTCTTAATTTCATGGCTGCAGTCACCATCTGCAATGATTTTGGAGCCCCCAAAAATAAAGTCTGACACTGTTTGCACTGTTTCCCCTTCCATTTACCATGAAGTGATGGGACCAGATGCCATGATCTTCGTTTTCTGAATGTTGAGCTTTAAGCCAACTTTTTCACTCTCCTCTTTCACTTTCATCAAGAGGCTTTTTAGTTCCTCCTCACTTTCTGCCATAAGGGTGGTGTCATTTGCATATCTGAAGTTATTGATATTTCTCTCGGCAATCTTGATTCCAGCTTGTGCTTCTTCCAGCCCAGCGTTTCTCGTGATGCATATAAGTTAAATAAGCAGGGTGACAATATACAGCCTTGATGTACTCTTTCTCCTATTTGGAACCAGTCTCTTATGATTATACAGTGGAAGTGAGAAATAGATTTAAGGAACTAGATCTGATAGAGTGCCTGATGAACTATGGATGGAGGTTCGTGACATTGTACAGGAGACAAGGATCAAGACCATCCCCATGTAAAAGAAATGTCAAAAAGCAAAATGGCTGTCTGAGGAGGCCTTTCAAATAGCTGTGAAAAGAAGAGAAGTGAAAAGCAAAGGAGAAAAGGAAAGATATCAGCATCTGAATGTAGAGTTCCAAAGAATAGCAAGAAGAGATAAGAAAGCCTTCTTCAGTGATCAATGCAAAGAAATAGAGGAAAAGAACAGAATGGGAAAGACTAGAGATCTCTTTAAGAAAATTAGAGATACCAAGGGAACATTCCATGCAAAGATGAGCTTGATAAGGTACAGAAATGGTACGGAACTAACAGAAGCAGAAGATACTAAGAAGAGGTGGCAAGAATACACAGAAGACCTATACAAATAGATCTTCACGACCCAGATAATCATGATGGTGTGATCACTCATCTAGAGCCAGACATCCTGGAATGTGAAGTCAAGTGGGCCTTAGAAAACATCACTATGAACAAAGCTAGTGGAGGAGATGAAATTCCAGTTGAGCTGTTTCAAATCCTGAAAGATGATGCTGTGAAAGTGCTGCATTCAATATGCCAGAAAATTTGGAAAACTCAGCAGTGGCCACAGGACTGGAAAAGGTCAGTTTTCATTCCAGTCCCAGAGAAAGACAATGCCAAAGAATGCTCAAACAACCGCACAATTGCACTCATCTCACATGCTAGTAAAGTAATGCTCAAAATTCTCCAAGCCAGGCTTCAGCAATACGTGAACTGTGAACCTCCAGATGTTCAAGCTGGTTTTAGAAAAGGCAGAGGAACCAGAGATCAAATTGCCAACATCTGCTGGATCATAAGAAAAGCAAGAGAGTTCCAGAAAATCATCTATTTCTGCTTGATTGACTATGCCAAAGCCTTTGACTGTATGGATCACAATAAACTGCAGAAAATTCTGGAAAAGATGGGAATACCAGAGCCCCTGACCTGCGTCTTGAGAAACCTATATACAGGTCAGGAAGCAAGAGTTAGAACTGGACATGGAACAACAGACTGGTTCCAAATAGGAAAAGGAGTACGTCAAGGCTTTATATTGCATCCCTTAATCCCTGTCAAAAAGTAATTTTAAAAAATATAATTAACACTACAAATATATAATATCTGATTTTGCCTTTGCAAATGTAGAGAACATGATATGGTTCCTCACCCTTTTCAGTGAAAGAAAACACTTGATGTATTAAATTTCCAAGTGAAATAATACAGTGATTGGAAATGTTGAAATGTTCTGTTCAGTTACGTTCAGTCACTCAGTCGTGTCTGACTCTTTACAACCCCATGGATTGCAGCACACCAGGCTTCCCTGTCCATCATCAACTACTGGAGTTTGCTCATACTCATGTCCACCAAGTTAGTAATGCCATCCAACCATCTCATCCTCTATTGTCCCCTTCTTTCTGGTTTCAATCTTTCCCAACGTGAGGGTCTTTTCCTGTGAGTCAGTTCTTCCCATCCGGTGGCCAAAATATTGGAGCTTTAGCTTCAGTATAAGCCCTTATAATTAATATTTAGGACTGATCTCCTTTAGGATGGACTGGTTGGGTCTCCTTGCAGTCCAAGGGACTTTCAAGAGTCTTCTCCAACACCACGGTTCAAAAGCATCAATTCTTTGGCACTCAGCTTTCTTTATGATCAGACTCTCACATCCATACATGAGTACTGGAAAAGCCATAGCTTTGACTAGACAGACCTTTGTCAACAAAGTAATGTCTCTGCTTTTTATTATGCTGTCTAGCTTGGTCATAGCTTTTCTTCCAAGGAGCAAGCATCTTTTAATATCATGGCTGCAGTGATTTTAAAGTCCAAGAAAATAAAGACTCTCACTGTTTCCTCTGTTTCCCTATCTATTTGCCAAGAAATGATGAGGCCAGATGCCATGATCTTAGTGTTTTGAATGTTGAGTTTTAAGCCAACTTTTCACTCTCCTCTTTCACTTTCATCAAGAGGTTCTTTAGTTCCTCTTCACTTTCTGCCATAAGGGTGGTGTCATCTACAAATCTGAGGTTATTGATATTTCTCCTGGCAATCTTGATTCTAGCTTGTACTTCACCCAGCCTGGCATTTCTAATTTTGGTCTATGTCTAAATCCTGTCACTTCAACAACAAAAAAAAAATGTTTTCTATCAGTTTTCATTTTTGCCATATTAAAAAAAAATCTAACAATAGAATCATGAGAATTTTCATTCTGCTCTAAAAGTGGTAAAAGCTAGCACTCTCTTATTTAATATGTTTACTTCTTCACTGCAAATACTGTTGTCATTATTTTTTGCCCATTTCCTTATAAATATATATACTATAATGAAACAAAACACCTAGTTGTTGCTTGCATTTCTCTAATTTGCATTCATTATTCATATTTTTAAAATTTTTAAATGGTAATTTAGACAGATAATTACATGTTTATTTTTTCATTAAATATTTCAATTTTCTCATTTTTTCCTTTGTTTTCGCATATACATCAAAATATATAAAGCTTCTAAGTAAACTGAATATTTATACTGCAAGCATGCTGACAAATATTTTAAATATATGATTCTATAGTCTCTAACTAAGGAAAGGACTATATCTTTAAAATCTCCTTCAGTCTACCCCTAAGAAATAGTTTTGTACAGATGTGAGAGTTAGACCATAAAGAATACTGTCCATGGGGACTGTTCTGCAGTCCATGGGGTCGCAAAGAGTCTGACATGACTTAGTGACTAAACAACATACCACTAAGATAAGAATAAAGGATAAATGATTTTACTTGATTCATATTTATTTATAAAGAAACATTGATCTTGAAATACTAATCCATGTGTTTCTATAAAGTTTAATCCTCTTAACCTCTTCTACTGTTGTTCATTTGCTAAGTCATGTCAGACTCTGCAACTCCATAGATTGCAGAACACCAGACTACCCTGTCGTCCACTATCTCCTGGAAAGTGTGAAAGTGTTAATTCCTCAGTCATGTCTGGCTCTTGCAATCCCATGGAGGAGCCTGCCAGTCTCCTCTGTCCATGGAATTCTCCTAACAAGAATACTGGAATGGGTAACCATTCCCTTCTCCAGGGAATCTTCCTAAATCAGGAATTGAACCCAGGTCCCCTACATTACAGGCAGATTCTTTACTGTCTGAGACACCAGGGAAGCCCACTGTCTCTCTGAGTTTGCCCCAATACATGTCCATGGAGTTAATGATGATATTATCTAACCATCTCATCTTCTGCTGCTCCTTTCTTCTTCTGCCTTCATCTTTCCCAGCAGTCTTTTCCAGTGAGTTGACTCTCTGCACCAGGTGACAAAAGTATTAGACCTTCAGCTTTAGCATCAGTCTTTCCAATCAATATTGAGGGTTGATTTCCTTTAGGACTGACTGGTTTGGTTAACTCACAGTCCAAGGGACTCTAAAGAGTCTTTTCCAACACCACAATTTGAAAGCATCAATACTTCTGCATTCAGCCTTCATTATGGTCCAACTCTCACATCTGTACAAGACTACTGGAAACACCAAAGCTGTGACTATACGAACTTCTGTCATCCAAGTGACACCTTCGTTTTTCAATATGTTGTCTAGGTTTGTCATAGCTTTTCTTCTAAGGAGCACGAGTCTTTTAATTTCATGGTTGTAGTTACCATCCACAGTGATTTTTGAGCCCCCAAAATAAAAATCTGTCGCTGGTCTATTTTTCCCTCTTTATTTCCATAAGGTGATGGGACCAGATGCCTTGATCTTAGTATTTTAAATGTTGAGTTTTAACATTTTCACTATTCTCTAAACCTCATCAACAGACTCTTCTACTGTTAAGAAACATCATCTTATTAGTAGCTACAGTGTAAAGTATAGTTATTAATATATTTAATTATTTAGAAAATAAATGCAAAATAAGTAAAGACTTCTAAGACCTTATGAAATGATTTAAGGCTGGGCTAGTGTAGGAAATATACAAGGTAAGTTGGGAGCATCTTTTAGTGCCATAAATTAATAAGTGCTAAACACACACACACACGCCATATACAAACACACACACAGGAGATTATAGGAATAGCAGGAGATTATAGGAATACAACAAATAGATGCAGAAGTCAACTGAAAGATCTGCCATTAGCTATATCTGGGACAAATTGTGGAACAAAGAATAAAGTATTATGTGATTATTGCCACTGTTTAAAATAAAAAATCCATTATTCATTACTGATATAAATAAAAATAAGGGAAGTCAGATACAGTGTTGCAATCAAGAGGAGCCCAGGAGCCATAAACTACCTTAATATAAAGTAACACTGAAGTTTAGGTGTTTTTCTTTTTTTTTTTTTTTTTTATTACATTTTGCTATGGTTCTTTATCCACAAATATGGATTCTCTGCGATCTCTGAGAGTACAGCTATGTAGATCAAATAATCAATGTAAGCAAAGAGGAAATCAGAACACATATTCTAGGGTCAGTGCTGGAAAAAGAATGATACATAATTACTGTCTATGCTAGGAACATTATAAGTTTTGATATCCTGTTTTCCTTCACTTACATCTTCATACTACATAATAAAATTGCATCATGTACTTTCTGTCCCAAAAAGAAGACTCTTTCATTTTATTAACCTTCTTTGAGTTAATTTAGTCAGTTATTTAGTTCCATTAAAATGGAAGGTAGATTTAAGGTCAGATGGTCTGGTAAATGATATGTTTTTCTTTTCTTTTTTTTTCTTATTTATTCCTTTATTTTTTTAATTTAAAAAAAATTATTTATTTTAATTGGAGGCTAATTACTTTAGAATATTGTATTGGTTTTGGTTCAAGATGGGGAATACATGTACATCTGTGGCAGATTCATGTCAATGTATGTTTTTCTTACTATGTGTTATGCAGTGTATCTTTTCTCATCATGATTTATTTGTGGGAAAACAAACTAAGTAATTCCCCTCTTTTGTTACATTGGCTTGTCCCTTGGCTCTAAATAGTCAACAACTTATTAGCCCAGGAGTAATGTACTATTTTCTTTTCTCTGTATTTGGGTACTTTATTTGTGTGGGTGTGCTATGTGTGTATGGTCAACATTAATAGCTGACTCTATGTTAGACAACACAGTGTGCACCATAGTGAAAAGACTGGGGATTTCATGTTGTTGTCCCTCTAAAAAATGTCAGGATTTATTAGTAGAAACACCTCATTTCATACCTAATTATTTCATTTTCTTATCCCTACAAAATTACCTGCCTTGGCATATTAAAGAAACCCTAATCAGAAATGTTTAAAGAAATGATTAGCATTACTCAAACCCCCACCTTCCCCATAGAAAATTTCTTGTTTTCCCAACTTTTTGAGGCATAATTGACAAATTTGAGGGGTATTTAAAGTGTACATTAAGGTGACTCAATATGTGTATACTTTATAAAAAGATTCCCAACATCTACTTTATGAACACATCCCTCACTTTACTTTTTTTTTTTTGATAAGAGCATTTGAAGTCTACTCTTTAAGTAAATTTCAATTATATATAGTACAATGGTACAAATATAATCATCCTGTTTTATATTAGGTCCTTAGAAATTCTCTGAAAGCTTTTTTCTTTTTTGTCCTATTCTTCCATTGACAAATAAAAGTCTTTATTTAGTGAATTCAGCAAAGACAGAATTCAGATATCTTTGCATTTTTTTCTTTCCCTCTCCTAATACTACCTTCAATCTGTAGTAAAGATGTTTTGCAATAGTATTACTGGTGAAACAAGAAAATGAAGTAATATTGTGTTTTTCTAAAGAAGCACTAGTTGTGAGAATGGTGTGGAAATAAATATCGACTCATATATCCTAAGATTTAATAAATCTGAAATAAGAAAATGGGAAAAACAAGTAAGAGTAAAATCAGAATAAAAAGAAATTGTGGGAAGGAATGGAAATTGACTGTATACAGAATTAGTTAATTGACTTTCGTTTCTTAAATGTGGAAAGAGATGAGATTATTTTTAGTCTCCTAGCTGGAATCAAATGCATAAAGGTATTTCCTATGTACTCATTCTCACTAACTAGTCTGGTATTTTGTTAAGGTATAGACATGGCTCAAAAATATTTATTTCTAGGTTACAACAGATAATGCAGAAATACAAAGGATTATAAGAGACTATTATAAGCAGTTGTATGCCAATAAAATGGACTACCTGGAAGAAATGGACAGACTAGAAAAATTCGGAATTAGAAAAGTTCAACCTTCCAAGACTGAAAAAAGAAGAAATAGAAATTATGAACTAGCCAATCACAAGAACTGAAACTGAAACTGTGATAAAATATCTCCCAAAAAAACAAAAGCCCAGGGCCAGATGGCTTCATAGTTGAATTCTATCAGACATTTAGAGACAAGCTAGTACCTATCCGTCTGAAATTCTTTCAAAAACTTGCAGAGGAAGTAACACTTCAAAATTCATCCTATGAGACCCCATCACCTCCATACCAAAACCAGATAAAGACATCAACACAAAAAGAGAAAATTATGGGCCAATATCACTGTGAACGTAGATACAAAAGTCCTCAACAAAATTCTAGCAAATGGAATTCAACAGCACATTAAAAATATCATATACCATGATCAAGTCATACAACTTATTGATTATTCCAGGAGGCAAGGATTCTTCATTATATGCAAATAAACCAATGTGATACACCCTATTAATGAATTTAAAGGTAAAAACCATGTGATAATCTCAATAGATGGAAGAAATGCTTTTGACAATATTGAGCACCGATTTATGATAAAAACTCTTCACAAAATGGACATAGAAGGAACTTAAGTCAAAATAATAAAGGCCGTATATGATAAACCCATATCAAACATTATTCTCAATGGTGAAAAACTGAAATCACTTTCTCAAAGATCAGGAACAAGACATGGCTGTCCAGTCTTACCACTATAATTCAACATAGTTCTGGATGTCTTAGCTATGGCAATCAGAGAAGAAAAAGAAATAAAAGGAATCTGAATTGGAAAAGAAGTAAAACTCTCACTGTTTGTAGATGACATTATACTATACATAAAAAACCCTAAAGATACTATCACAAAATTACTAATTAGTGAATTTAGTAAAATCAAAGGATATAAAATTAATACACACAAATCACTTGCATTCTTATACACTTACAATGAAAAATAAGAAAGAGAAATCAATGAATCAAGTCCATTTACCATTGCAACAAAAAGAATAAAATATCTAGGAATAAACTTACCTAAGGAGACAAAAAGAGCTGTACACAGAAAACTATAAGACTCTGATGAAAGAAATCAAAGACAACATAAACAGATGGAGAGATATTCCATATTCCTGCGTTGAAAGAATCAACATTGTGAAAATGACTATCTACAATCCGTAGATACCAAATGTCATCTACAAACTCAATGTTATCCCTATCAAATTGCCAATGTCATTTTTCACAGAACTAGAACAATAAATTTCACAGTTCATATGGAAACACAGAAGACCTCAATTAGCCAAGGCAATCTTGGGAATAAAGGAATCAACCCTCCTGACTTCAGACTTTACTACAAATTTATAGTCATCATCAAAACAATGTGGTACTTGCATAAAAACAGAAATATGAGCCAATGGAACAAGACAGGAAGCCCAGAGATAAACCCACACACCTATGAGTACCTTATCTTTGACAAAGGAGGCTAAAATATGCAGCAGAGAAAAGATAGTATCTTCAATAAGTCATTGCTGAGAAAACTGGACAGCTACATGGTAAAGAATGAAATTAGAACACTTCCTAACATCATTCAGTTCAGTTCAGTTCAGTCTCTCAGCCGTGTCTTACTCTTTGTGACCCCACGAATTGCAGCATGCCAGGCCTCCCTGTCCGTCACCACTCCCGGAGTTCACACAAACTCATGCCCATCGAGTCGGCGATGCCACCCAGCCATCTCATCCTCTGTTGTCTCCTTCTCCTCCTGCCCCCAATCCCTCCCAGCATCAGAGTCTTTTCCAATGAATCAACTCTTCCCATGAGGTGGCCGAAGTATTGGAGTTTCAGCTTTAGCATATACAAAGATAAATTCAAGATAGATTAAAGACCTAAATGTAAGACTGAATATGATAAAACTCTTAGAGGAAAACATAGGCAGAACACTCTGACATAAATCACAGCAAGATCCTCTATGACCTACCTTCTATAATAAAAGAAATAAAAACAAAAGTAAAGAAGTAGGTCCTAATTAAACTTAAAAACTTTTGCACAACAAAAGAAACTATAAATAAGGTGAAAAGGCAATCCTCAGAATGAGAGAAAATAATAACAAATATATAGCAAATATAAAAACAGCTCATGGAACTCAATACCAGGAAAATAAACAACCCAATCAAAAAGTAGGCTGAAGACTTAAATAGACATTTCTCAAAACAAGGCATGCAGATGGCTAATAAACACATGAAAAGATGTTCAACATTGCTCATTATTAGAGAAATGCTAATTAAAACTACAATGATATATCACTCCCCATTGGTCAGAATGGCCATCATCAAAAAATCTACAATCAATAAGTGTTGGAGAGGATGTGGAGGAGGGGGAATATTCTTGTACTATTGATGAGAATGCAAATTGATGTAGCCACTATGGAAGATGTTATGGAGATTCCTTTAAAAACTAAGAATAAAAGTACCATCAATTCAGTTCAGTTCAGTTGCTCACTCATGTCTGATTCTTTGCAATTCATGGACTGCAATACGCCAGGCTTCCCTGTCCATCACCAATTCCTGGAGCCTACTCAAACTCATGTCCATCACATCAATGATGCCATCCAACCATCTCATCCTCTCTTGTCCTCCTTTTCTCCCACCTTCAATCTTTTCCAGCATCAGATTCTTTACCAAGAATTGGTTCTTCACATCAGGTGGCCAAAATATTGGAGTTTCAGCTTCAGCATGAGTCCTTCCAATGAATATTCAGGACTGATTTCTTTTAGGATGGACTGGTTGGATCTCCTTGCAGTCCAAGGGACTCTCAAGAGTCTTCTCCAACAACACAGTTCAAAAGCATCAATTTTTCGGTGCTCAGTTTTCTTTATAGTTAACTCTCGCATCCATACATGACTACTGGAAAAACCATAGCTTTGACTAGACAAACGTTTATCAGCAAAGTAATGTCTCTGCTTTTTAATATGCTGTCTAGGTTGGTCACAGCTTTCCTTCAAAGATGCAAGTGTCTTTTAATTTCATGGCTGCAGTTACCATCTGCAGTGATTCTGGAACCCAAAAAACTCTGTCACTATTTCTATTCTTTCCCCATCTGTTTGCTTTGAAGTGATGGGACCGGATGCCAGGATCTTACTTTTCTGAATGTTGAATTTTAAGTCAACACTTTCACTCTCCTCTTTCACTTTCATCAAGAGGTTCTTTAGTTCTTTTCACATTCTTCCATAAGGGTGGTGTCATCTGCATATCTGAGGTTATTGATATTTCTCCCAGAAATCTTGATTCTAGCTTGTGATTCATCCATTCTGGCATTTCACATGATGTACTCTGCGTATAAGTTAAATAAGCAGGGTGACAATATAGAGCCTTGACTTACTCCGTTCCTGATTTGGAACCAGTCTGTTGTTCCATGTCGAGTTCTAACTTTTACTTCTTGACCTGCATACAGATCTCAGGAGGCAGGTCAGGTGGTCTGGTATTCCCATCTCTTTAAGCCAACAGTCCTTCCTCTCCTGGCCATTTACCCTGAGAAAACCATAACTGAAAAAGATACATGTACCCCACTATTTACTGTAGCACTGTTTACCATAACTAGGACATGGAAGCAACCTAGATGTCCATCAACAGATAAATGGGTAAAGAAGCTGTTGTACATATATAAAATGGAATATTACTCAGCCATAAAAAAACTCATTTGAATTTGCTCTAATGAGGTGAATTAACTTAAAGTCTGATATACAAAGTGAGGTAAGTCAGAGAGAGAAAAACAAATATCATATATGAATGCATCTATATGAAATTTAGAAAGATTGTACTGATGAACCCATTTATGAGTCAGCAATGGAGTCACATACACATAGAGAACAGACTTGTGGACATGGGCTGGGGGAGGAGAGGGTGGACTGAATGGAGACAGTAGCACTGGTACGTATACACTATTATATGTAAAATAGATAGTCGGTGGAGATTTGATGTATGAATCAAAGCACTCAAACCAGGTCTCAGTGACAAAACAGAGTGGTGGGATGGAGTGGTAGTTGGGAGGGGGTTCCAAGAGAAAGGGGTCATATGTATATCTATGGCTGATTTATGTTCATATATAGCAGAAACCAACACAATATTATAAATCAATTATTTTTCAATTAAAAAATAATGAAATTTCCAAAATAATAACTATTTACTCTTCATCATTTTCATTTCAATGATTGTTTATTGCATTTTCAGCTTTGGAAGACTTCATGGTGGAGAGGTCTGACAGAATGTGGTCCACCGGAGAAGGGAATGGCAAACCACTTCAGTATTCTGGCCTTGAGAATCCCATGAACAGTATGAAAAGGCAAAAAGATAGGACACTGAAAAATGAACTCCCAGGTCATAGGTGCCCAATATGCTACTGGAGATCAGTGGAGAAATAACTTCAGAAAGAATTAAGAGATGGAGCCAAAGCAAAAAACAAGCCAGTTGTGGATGTGACTGGTGACAGAAGCAAGGTCTAATGCTGTAAAGAGCAATATTGCATAGGAACCTGGAATGTTAGGTCCATGAAACATGGCAAATTGGCAGTGGTCAAACAAGGTGGCAAGAGTGAACATCTACATTCTAGCAATCAGTGAACTAAGATATACTAGAATGGGTGAATTTAACTCAGATGACCATTATTCTGCTACTGTGGGCAGGAATCCTTTAGAAGAAATAGAGTAGCCAAAAGGTCAACAAAAGAATCCAAAATGCAGTACCTGGATGCAATCGCTGAAACAACAGAATGATCTCTGTTCATTTCTAAGGCAAACCATTCAGTATCACGGTAATCCAATCTATGCTCTGATCAGTAACACTGAAGAAGCTGAAGTTGAACAGTTCTATGAAGACCTACAAGACCTTTTAGAAATAACACCTAAAAAAGATGTCCTTTTTATTATAGGGGACTGGGAAGCAAAAGTAGGAAGTCAAGAAACACCTGGAGTAACAGGCAAATTTGACCTTGGAATACAGAATGAAGCAGGGCAAAGGATAATAGAGTTTTGCAAGAGAACACATTGGTCATAGTAAACACTGTCCTCCAACAACACAAGAGAAGACTCTACACATAGACATCACAAGATGGCCAAAACCAAAATCAGATGGATTATATTTTTTGTAGCCAAAGATGGAGAAGCTCTATACAGTCAACAAAAACAAGACCAGGAGCTGACTGTGGCTCAGATCATGAACTCCTTATTGCCAAGTTCAGACTTAAATTGAAGAAAGTGGGGAAAACCACTGGACCATTCAGGTATGACCTAAATCAAAATCCCTAATGATTATACGGTGGAACTTAGAAAAAGCATTAAGGAACTAGATTTGATAGACAGAGTGCCTGATGAATTATGGAAAGCGGTTCGTGACATTGTGCAGGAGACAGGAATCAAGACCATTTCCAAGAAAAAGAAATGCATAAAAGCAAAATGGCTGTCTGAGGAGGCTTTTCAAATAGCTGTGAAAAGAAGAGAAGTGAAAAGCAGAGAAAAATGAAAAGATATAACCATCTGAATGCAAAGTTCCAAAGAATATCAAGGAGAGATAAGAAAGCCGTCTTCAGCAACCAATGCAAAGAAATAGAGGAAAACAATAGAATGGGAAAGACTAGAGATCTCTTCAAGAAAATTAGAGATACCAAGGGAATATTTCATGCAAAGATGGGCCAATAAAGGGCAGAAATTGTATGGACCTAACAGAAGCAGAAGATGTTAAGAAGAGGTGGCAAGAATACACAGAAGACCTGTACAAAAAAGATCTTCACGACCCATATAATCATGATGGTGTGATCACTCACCTAGAGCCAGATATCCTGGAATATGAAGTCAAGTGGTCCTTAGGAAGCATCACTAGGAACAAAGCTAGTGGAAGTGATGGAATTCCAGTTGAGCTATTTCAAATCCTAATAGATGATGCCCTGAAAGTGCTGCACTCAATAAGTCCGAAAATTTGGAGAACTCAGCAGGGGCCACAGGACTGGAAAAGGTCAGTTTTCATTCCAATCCCAAAGAAAAGCAATGCCAAAGAATGCTCAAACTACCACACAATTGCACTCCTCACACACGCTAGTAAAGTAATGCTCAAAATTCTCCAAGCCAGGCTTCAGCAATACATGAACCATGAACTTCCAGACGTTCAAGCTGGTTTTAGAAAAGGCAGAGGAACTAGAGATCAAATTGACAATATCCGCTGGATCATTGATAAAGCAAGAGAGTTCCAGAAAAATATCTGTTTCTGGTTTATCAACTATGCCAAAGCCTTTCACTGTGTGCGTCACAATAAATAGAAAATTCTGAAAGAGATGGGAATACCAGACCACCTGACCTGTCTCTTGAGAAAACTGTATGCAGCTCAGGAAGCAAGAGTTAGAACTGGACATGGAACAATGGACTGGTTCCAAATAGGAAAAGGAGTGCATTAAGGCTGTATATTGTCACCTTGCTTATTTAACTTATATGCAGAGTACATCATGAGAAACACTGGGCTGGTAGAAGCACAAGCTGGAATCATGATTGCTGGCAGAAATATCAATAACATTGGGTACGCAGATGACACTACCCTTATGGCAGAAAGTGAAGAGGAGCTAAAAACCCTCTTGATGAAAGTGAAAGAGGAGAGTGAAAAAGTTGGCTTAAGTCTCAGCATTCAGAAAACGAAAATCATGGTTTCCGGTCCCATCACTTCATGGCAAATAGATGGGGAAACAGTAGAAAGAGTGGCTGACCTTATTTTTCTTGGCTTCAAAATCATTGCAGATGGTGATTGCAGCCATGAAATTAAAATGTGGTTACTCCTTGGAAGGAAAGTTATGAGCAACCTACACAGCATATTAAAAAGCAGAGACACTACTTTGTCAACAGAGATCCATCTAGTCAAGGCTATGGTTTTTCCAATGGTCATGTATGGGTGTGAGAGTTGGACTATAAAGAAAGCTGAGCACCACAAAATTGATGCGTTTGAACTGTGGTGTTGGAGAAGACTCTTGAGAGTCCCTTGGACTGCAAGGAGATCCAACCAGTCCATCCTAAAGGAGATCAGTCCTCGGTGTTCATTAGAAAAACTGATATTCAAGCTGAAAATCCAATACTTTGGCCACCTGATGCAAAGAACTGACTCATTTCAAAGGACCCTGGTGCTGGGAAAGATTGAGGGCAGGAGAATAAGGGGACAGCAGAACATGAGATGGTTGGATGGCATCACTGATTCAATGGACATGAGTTTGGGTGAACTCCAGGAGTTGATGATGGATGGGGAGGTCTGGTGTGCTGCAGTTCATGGGGTCTCAGAGAGTCAGACACAACTAAGCGACTGAACTGAGTGGCCATGCATGCAGTGCATATTGATGTTAATACCTTACATACTATGACAGTGTTTACATTTCCTTGAAATGTTAATATTTCACTATTTATATAATATTATTTCTGTTAATGTAGTGATGGCTTAAGCCACTTAGCATGCATGCAAAGTAAGTAAAACTATAACGTGACATCTTTCCTCATGCTGATTATATTTTAAATATACAAAGTGCTTTACAGTGAAAATTAATATTTTCAAGGAATGTTTCACCTCTCATTATACTGTACGTCTCATTTATGGCTGCTGCCCCCATGCTGCACCTTTATTATAGGGCCTTATCAGAGGCAAAGACCAGTAGGCACAATAAACAAAGCCAACACCCATCGATATTAGCTAATAAGTATACAAAAAGATAGAACCCAGCTCCCAAAGGTCAGTGAAAGAATACATTTCATTATCTCCCAGGGGATTCTGCCCTATATGCCATGATGTTCTCTTAGAAAATAAATAAATGCTTCACCCATATGGTCTTGAATTTTCAAAGTCAGTGCATTCTCCTCAGTCCTGGTCTCTGAAATTTTTTGGTATTTTTCACATCTTTCCAGATTACATCCCTGGACTTTCCTCAGTTTGGTAGTGTCAAGAATGTCGAAAAATCACAGACCTTTATCTAATTATCTTGCCTGGGTCTTCCATCACCTTTCTGCTTGAGAAGAAGCAGATTGTTAAATTACTGACTGTGAAATTCAAATAGAGAATTTTTCATTCCTACTTATATTTAGAAAATCCCATGTTTATAACTCAAAATGTATAGCTACTTTAATCAGTGATTCTCTTCATAATCAATATAAGCCATAAATGTATAGCCCTGAATTTATATAGATAACCTTTACTCGAAGTCATCTCTCCATATTGCTCTATTTTATGGTTTGCTTCTATAAGATATATCCTTGACGGTGTGTTCTTTTTAACAGTCTGTTTTTGCCTTCAAATGTGAATTAATATAATATGATTTAACCTGTTACCAGACATTATATAACTCGTGATAACATTTGACTTTTCTATAAGCATCTAAATGTAAAATCAAATATAGTGATAAAATCATAGTGGCTTGAGATAAAATCTTAATTAGAGTTTTACAAAGAAGATATTTAAATCTACAGCCACCTAAAAGTCATCATTCCTATATTAATTAACTGAAGTATATTACAGAACATTCTTAGCAACAGAATCTCCCACATACCACTAGTGAAGGATAATAAACGACTTTGTATACACAGAGAATTTCTATGAAAAAGTCATTTCAAAATAAAGACATTAAAATGAAATAAACTTTTTATTATTTAAAAAGTATTTTAATTTTTTTATTATTTAATCTTTCTCAAGCATTGCAACAAAAGTTTATGCCCTTTTATTGTTTTGCAATGACAATTATTTTTGTTCATAGCAACTGTAAAATTCTGTAGCTTATCAACACATACCTTCTTTTAGGAAAATGCACTTGTGTGATTCTTCAGCATAATTATTGTGGTTCATAAAAACTGTGTTATTATGTTGGCTTAGTATAATATGCTTTATACATAAAAATAACATAGTTATTCTCTCCTTTGTTGGTAATTATAACCCAGGTCCATTGCAGTAATAAACTTGGGTTGAGTACTTGATGGACCACTTTATTTTATTCTAACTGCTCTTTTTCTCTTATGACTCTTTATTATGCCTTCATAAACGTGACGCACAGCAATAGTAAAGTGCAAAGACACTGACATATCTAACTCTGTTCTGGGGGTGTCTTTTTCCTTAGGCAAAGGCCCAAAGTTATTATTATTATTATTATTATTATTTGAAATATTGGAAAGTATTCAAAAGTCATATTCTGTGTAAATTCTTATTATTGAAAAACACCAACATTCACCATGAGACATGTCATTGTGGCCTATAACAGCTTCAGACCTAGCTTCATTGAAATGTAAACAAAAGAAGCAATAGGACTGAACACAAAGAAAGCATTAGTGTAGGTAGAAATATGCCTTGTGGTGTTTACTACAAGGGGTTGCCAAAGTCTGGTAACTAAGCTGGAAAATTTCCTTTACTATACGACCGAAGCGACTTAGCAGCAGCAGCAGCAGCAGCATGCTGACTATAACAAAGAAGAAATCTATATATCTTTATAATATGTGCTATATATGTCCTCTTCTTTTTATTCCAAGAAGTATTGTTTTGTTTTTGCTTTTTTGTATGACTCTACAACACATAAAAATTTATCTGTAAAGGTAAACTCTTTCCTGAAATTGAGATTGCACAAAATATATTATGTGACCTATTATAAAAGGAATGATCATTTCTCTGCAGTGATCTCAAATTGCAATTTTACATAAAGAACACAAAAATGCAATTCAGCTATACCATATTGGTATTGCTAATATATAAAACCATTTTGCAGCAGTTTAGTGAAAGAAAATCTAGATCTAATGACATTATCCATTTTTAAAAATTTTGATATAGCCTAATTTAATTTAAACCCATTTTCATTTGTCTTCTCCTCAAAAACTGCTGATTAAATATTTCAAAATATTTATATCATCTTCTTTCTTCTGACAAGATTGAATTAAATTTTGCATTTCATGTTTGAGTGATTTGTTGGATATGAATATTTTCAAGCTTTCTACAAAGTTCCAATGTACTCCACATTCCTATAATTCTAAAAAGTATGGCTTTACCCAATTTAGAAAGACCTGAAACAATCATTTCCACCAAAACTAGAGGGAAAAAAAGCAAATTTCATTTGTGTAAATTAGTTCAGCTGGATGCATGCTCTACACATTGGCATTCATAAGAACATTTATGTTAGCTTTGACTTCAGTACTCTGAGTGATGACACAAGGTGAGCCTTCCATTCTGGGACAACTTAAATTGTAAAATTAGTAAATAAATAAAATATTGCTAATGATTAAACTCCTGTCTCTCTAGAGACCTACTTTTTGTCTTTAAATCTCCTTCTATGTGTTGATATTGTAGAACTCAGAAATTACGTTCATTGTTGTTGTTCAGTCACTCAGTTGTGTCTGACTCTTTGTAACTGCATGCACTGAAAAATGCCAGGCTTCCCTGTCCTTCACCATCTCTAGGAGCTTTCTCAAACTCATGCCCATTGAGCCAGTGATGCCATCCAACCATCTTGTCCTCTGTTGTCACCTTGTCCTCTGTTGTCACCTTCTCCTCATTCCCTCAATCTTTCCCAACATATGTTTATTGTAAGCAACTGTAAAGTAGATATCTCTTAATTTAAAAATCAGTTTATCAGAAAGCTCATGTACTAAATAATTACATTTTGGAATCTATTTTTTAAAATGCAAATATATAAAAGGGTATGCATCTTGCACATGATAGATCATCCTACATAAGATAGTTTGTACCTTATTTAAATATTTAATCATATAATGCACCTTTTTCTGCTACCTGTAGCTTTCCTCATGTTCCAGCAGGCCTCAAAGAATTAGGTATAAAGTGTGACCCTTTGAAAGCTCAGATAAACACCAAATGAACTCCACGGTTTTTCAAATTCATAGAAACATAGATCTAGGGAATAGGTGTAGGATTAAATTTACATAGGTGTGAAAGTGCTTAGTTGGAATTTTACTGGTATGGATCCATTAAGCAGAAATGTTGTTTTTATTTCTCTCTCTATATATATATTATTGAAGTATCATTGACCTACAATGTCTCAGGTTCATAGTAAGGTGATTCAGTTACACATATACAAATATATCACTTTGGGGATTATTTTCCATTATAGGTTATTACAAGATATTGACTACAATTCCCTGTGTTATGCAGTAAGTCTTTATTGCTTGTCACATATCTATATTTTTTAATTAGAAATCTAGTGTTCTATTCATAGTAAGTCAAACAAGTAGAGTCAAAATGTCATAATTTTTTTTAGTTAGGCAATAATTCATTTTTCTAAGATATATATTACATATAATATTTACATATATGTATACAAAAGCTATTCTACTATGCTTGATAAAGATTTCAGTAAGAATATCAAAAAAAGAAGAAGAGATGGAAAAGTTGGAAAACTTAAACTAAAATGGTTTATGTTTTGAATATGAAATGTTTATGTTCTGAACATGAAAGAGAAAAAGTGAAACAAACTAGATAAAAGTAAAAGATCATCTTACAGTCCAGTTGTTTTTAAACATAGCTGCTTATTAGAAAGGAGAATCCCAGGGATGGGGGAGCCTGGTGTGCTGCCATCTATCGGGTTGCACAGAGTCGGACATGACTGAAGCGACTTAGCAGCAGCAGCTTATTAGAAACATATCTGGAGTTTGGAGGAAGAAAACAATATTTAGACATTTGTATTTTTTCAAAAATTTCTAAGATAATTCTGATATGCATCTAGATTTTAAAAGGTGATTATAGGCTTTCCTATTATGTTAGTTTTGGTGATGCAAAATTCTATTATTTTCCTGTTGACCAATCATGATATAATGATATTAAGTGAGTGACAGTTAGATAATCAAAATAATAAAAGATGTTTATCAGTTTTCACAATCAATAGCCAGACCAAAAAATGAAAAGTAATTGCAATTGCAAGCCATAATGGGAACATGATTAACCTAACAATATCAGATAATTACATATAATTTAGAGGGTCAAGCAGAGTGATGTGATAAATGGAAATACATACATGCATTTTATCTACTCAGCCAGTCTATGTCCTTTGGTTGGTGCATTTAATCCACTTTTTAAGGTAATTATTGATATATACAATCCTATTACCATTTTCTCAATTTGGGGGGGGGGTAATTTTCTGTAGGTCTTTTCCTTGTTTTGTTCTTCCTGTCTAGAGAAATTGTTGTTGTAAAGCTAGTTTGATGGTGCTAAATTCTCTTAACTTTTCCTGGTCTGGAAAGCTTTTGATTTCTCCATCAACTGTGAGCAAGAGTTTTGCTGGGTAGAATATGGTCCATTGTAGCTTCTTCCATTTCATCACTTGGAATGTATCTTGCCATTCCCTTCTGATTTGTAGAGTTTCTGTTGAGAAATCAGTGATAGCATTATACATCTTCCTTTGTATATTATTTATCTTTTTTGCCTTGTTGTTTTTAATATTTTATTTTTGTCTGCAATTTTGTCAGTTTGATTATTGTGTCTCAGTGTGTTCCTTCTTATGTTTTTTTTTTTAATGCAAATTTATTTATTTTAATTGGAAGTTAATTACTTTACAATATTGTATTGGTTTTGCCATACATCAACATGAATCCGCCACAGGTATACACATGTTCCCCATCATGAACCCCCCACCCTCCTCACTCCCCATACCATCCCTCCAGGTCATCCCAGTGCACCAGCCGCAAGCATCCTGTATCCTGCATCGAACCTAGACTGGTGATCCATTTCTTATATGATATTACACATGTTTCAATGCCATTCTCCCAAATCATCCCACCCTCTCCCTCTCCCTCTCCCACAAAGTCCAAAAGACGGTTCTATACATTTGTGTCTCTTTTGCTGTCTCACATACAGGGTTATCGTTACCATCTTTCTAAATTCCATATATATGCGTTAGTATACTGTATTGGTGGTTTTCTTTCTGGCTTACTTCACTCTGTATAATCGGGTCCAGTTTCATCCACCTCATTAAAACTGATTCAAATGTATTCTTTCATATGGAGGCTGAACAATATGCTGCTGAATAACCTTCTTGTGTTTATTCAACCTGGGACTCTGTGCTTTCTGGGCTTGGTTTTCCTTTCCTATGTTAGAGAAGTTTTCAGCTGTTATCTTTTCAAACGTTTTCTCAGGTTCTTTCTCTCTCTCTTCTCCTTCTGTGACCTCTACACTGCAAATGTTGGTGCGTTTAATGTCCCAGAGGTCTCTTAGGCTGTCTTCAAAAATTTTTTTTCCCATTCTTTTTTCTATATTCTTTTCTGTGGCAGTGATATCCATCATTCTGTTCTTTAGGTAGTTTATTCATTCTTCTGTCTCAATTATTCTGCTATTGATTCTTTCTAGTGTATTATTCATCTCTGTTTGTTCTTTAGTTCTTGTAGGCCTTTGGTAAACATTTTTTGCATCTTCTCCATTGTTTTCCAGAGATCCTGGATCATCTTAATTATCTTTAGTTTAAATTCTTTTTCTAGAAGGTTGCCTATCTCCACTTCATTTAGTTGTTTTTCTGGGATTTTTCTTGACTTCCTACTTTTACATTCCAGTCCCCTATAATGAAAAAGACATCTTTTTTGGGTATTAGTTTTAGAAGGTCTTGTACGTCGTCAAAGAACTGTTCAACTTCAGCTTCTTCAGCATTACTGGTCAAGGCATAGACTTGGATTACCGTGATACTGAATGGTTTGCCTTGGAAATGAACAGAGGTCATTCTTTCATTTTTGAGATTGCATCCAAGTACTGCATTTCAGACTCTTGTTGACTATGATGGCTACTCCATTTCTTCTAAGGGATTCCTGCCCATAGTAGTAGATATAATGGTTATCTGAGTTAAATTCACCCATTCTAGTCCATCTTATTTTGCTGATTCCTAGAATGTCGATGTTCACTCATCATTTCCTGTTTGACCACATCCAATTTGCCTTGATTCATGGACCTAACATTCCAGGTTCCTATGCAATATTGCTCTTTACAGCATCGAACCCTGCTTCCATCACCAGTCCCCTTCACAACTGGGTGTTGCTTTTGCTTTGGCTCCATCCTTTCATTTTTTCTGGAGTTATTTCTCCACTGATTTCCAGTAGCATATTGGGTACCCACCAACCTGGGAAGTTCGTGTTTCAGTGTCCTATCTTTTTGCCTTTTCATACTGTTCATGGGGTTCTCAAGGAAAGAATACTGAAGTGATTTGCCATTTCCTTCTCCAGTGGACCACATTTTTTCAGACCTCCCCACCATGACCCTACCGTCTTTGGTGGCCCCATATGGTATGGCTTAGTTTCATTGAGTTAAACAAGGCTGTGGTGCATGTGATCAGATTGGCTAGTTGTCTGTGATTGTAGTTTCAGTCTGTCTGCCCTCTGATCCCCTCTGTCAGTGCCTACCTTCTTATTTGGGTTTCTCTTACCTTGGGCATGGGGTCGATACCAGACCACCTGACCTGCCTCTTGAGAAACCTGTATGCAGGTCAGGAAGCAACAGTTAGAACTGAACATGGAAAAACAGACTGGTTCCTAATAGGAAAAGGAGTATGTCAAGGCTGTATATCGTCACCCTGCTTATTTAACTTATTACTTTGCCAACAAAGTCCGTCTAGTCAAAGCTGTGGTTTTTCCAGTGGTCATATATGGATGTGAGAGTTGGACTGTAAAGAAGAATTGATGAAGAAATGAGTGAGTGCTGAAGAATTGATGCTTTTGAACTGTGGTGTTGGAGAAGATTCTGAGAGTCCTTTGGACTACAAGAAGATTCAACTAGTCCATCTTAAAGGAGATCAATCCTGGGTGTTCATTGGAAGGACTGATATTGAAGCTGAAACTCCAGTACTTTTGCCACCTCATGGAAGACTTGACTCATTGGAAAAGACTCTGATGCTGGGAGGGATTGGGGGCAGGAGGAGAAGGGGACGACAGAGGATGAGATGGCTGAATGGCATCACTGACTCGATGGATGTGAGTCTGAGTGAACTCCGGGAGTTGGTGATGGACAGGGAGGCCTGGCGTGCAATTCATGGGGTCACAAAGAGTCGGACATGACTGAGTGACTGAACTGAAACTGCGCAACTGAACTGAACAGAACTGAACTGAACTGGGGTTTTAACTTGTCCCTTTATCTGGGACATAAATTTCTGCTTTTTCATGCTGATCAATTTTCTGTAATGTGAGTTTATTCTCAGTGGGATTGTGGTTCTTTTTGCTTCTTCTTTTTATCCTCTGTTGAAGGAGGCTAAGAGGCTTGTGTAAGCTTCCTGATGGGAGGGACTGGCAGTGGGACAGACTATATCTTGTTCTGGTGGGCAGAGCCTTGCTCAGTAAAACTTTAATCCTATTATCTGCTGATGGGTCGGGTTCACTACCTCCCTGCTAGTTGTTTGGCCTGAGGATACCCAGCTATAGGGTCTACAGGCTCCATGGTAAGGTTAGCCTCCAAGAAGTTAACCTCTAAGAGGGCTTACACCAAGGCGGGACTTCCAGGACGGCTGCTGTCAATGTCCCATCCCTAACGTGAAACCCTGTGGACCCACATCTCCAATAGGTCCAACACTAGCAAGTACTCTTCTATAGGGTCACTGCTCCTTTCCTCTCTGTTTTGGTGAATGCAATATTTTGTTTGTGCCCTCCAAGACTGAAGTCTTTGTTTTCCCCAATCCTGTAACCAAATCCTACTGGCCTTCAAGGTCAGATTCCCTGGGAATTCCCAGTCCCTTTGTGGGATCTCCAAGGTAGGAAGCCTGACATGGGGTTCAGAACCTTCACAATGGTGGGAAATTTTCTTTTGTATTATTGTCCTTCAGTTTGTGGGTCACACACCCAGTGGGTATGAGATTTGATTTTATCATGATTGTGTCCCTTCTACCATCTTGCTGCAGCTAATTCTTTGTCGTTGGACATGGGATATGTTTATTTGATGGGTTCCAGCATCCTCCTGTCAATGGTTGTTTAACAGCTCGTTGAAATTCGGGTGCTCTGATAGGAGGAGATGAGTCCAAGTCCTTCTACTCAGCCATCTTGAACTGGAGGCTCCGATTCAAATTAAGCAAAAACTTTGAATTCCGTGTTTTAGATGAAGCAATATTCTTACTGGATATCAAGTTCCAGGTAGACAGTAGCTTCTTCATGGCTTTACTATTCTGTCATTGTCTAAGTTATAGAATTTCTTAGACAGTTAAGCTATAATTCTTTGGAAGATATGCATACTTTTGTCTAGCTGCAAATAATTCTTGTTTTTGTTTGTCAACAGTTAAAATAGTTTGTAGGTGTGATGGTGAGAAGCAGGTGTTCTTCTTGGGGTGTGTATAGTTTCTTGAATTTGTATGCGGAGGTTTTTTCATCAATTATGATAAGTTATCTTCCAGTGTCTCTTCAAATATTGCATGTGACAGATTTTTCTACATCTATGTTTAGGATTCCAATCACCTGTATATTAAAGCTTTACATTGCATTGCATAATTGCTTTTCATCATGTTCTCTAGTTTTCAACTTTCCCCCCTTTTATTTTTTATTTTAAATATTTTCTACTGATCCAGAAAGTATCCAGATCTTCTACTATGCCAATTTCATAATATCCATCTAAGTTTTTAACTTTACTTACTACATGTTTGTTTTAGAATTTGCATCTGATTTTTTTTTTTTTTTTATGGACTGATATTCTCAGGTAAGATGTTCCAACTTTCATCTAGCTCTTAAACATATTAAGCATAGTTATACAAATCCACTTCTTCATGTGTATATTCAGTCATCTCTGACTCTTTGCGACCCCATGGACTGCAGCCCACCATGATGCCCTGTCCATGGAATTTTCTAGGCAAGAATACTGTAGTGGGTTGCCATTTCCTTATTCAGGGAATCTTCCTGACTCAGGAATCAAACCTGGGTCTCCTATACCTCCTGCATTGGCAAACAAATTCATTGCCACTGAGCCATCTAGGGAGCTATTCTATTTTCCTTGCTTCTCCCAAGTCCTTTTAGTCTGATTTACCAACAGAACCACTAGCTTAGGAGGATAAAAATGTATCTTCATGTTCACTAGCCAGCCAATAAACAAATATAGCCACTGATCTGTTTCTATTTATAAGAAATCTGAATCTATTTCAGGTATATTTACATTGTCTTTTTTTTTTTTTTCCTAATTTTCAGGGCATTAGATTCTACTACATGAAATGCCAGCAATTAATAAAAACTTTAATTTTGGATACCATGTATTGTAAATTATTGGAGAAGGAAATGGCAACCCACTCCAGTGTTCTTTCCTAGAGAATACTGTGGACAGAGGAGCCTGGTGGGTTGCTGTCCTTGGGGTGACACAGAGTCGGACACAACTGAAGCAACTTAGCAGCAGCAGCAGCATAGTAAATTACAGAGCCTCAAAATGATACCACATGTCTCCCAAGAAGGATTAGGGCTTGTATGGATGACAGTGAGAATAAGGTGATAAGCAATTGATTCCTTGAGAAAATGCATTTGTTTGAAGTCCTTTAGGTTGGAGGTGAGATGATGAGTCATGTTTAGTTCTAGTTTTGCACTTATTCCTAGGTTTCAGCTCATCAGCCATCTAATAGGAATACTAGGACCCAGCATACTATGTTGACCAAGTACACATTTCCTTGTTAATCCATCTGCACCATTGTTTTTCCTTTCCAGCTTTGTGAAACAGCTTTATGGGTAGTTGCTATGTTTCTTCCCTTCTTAGAATTTGGCAGTAAATCATGGTGTAAATTCACATAAGATGTCAGGCTTACCTTTGTGGTTTCCTTCTCTCTGGTCCAATTTACATTAGGAAGCATATTACCTGAGTGGTGGAAACATACAAGAAATGTATATCATCTATCTATTTAGTATTGATTTGTTTTGCTACCTACCTAGCTATATGTGATACTAACTTCTTCAAGTGCACACATTAGTATTTTCACATACAGATTTATTTCTGCATAATATTGAGTGTTTCTGAATCTGTTATTATTAGTACAATAAAAAACATCAAACTGTTTTACATTCTTTAAAGCAGGATGAAAGAGAAAGGTTATTGAATAATTTGTTCTTATGCCCATTATTCCCTTAAAGATTGCTTTTAGTATCTCATACACAATGGGAAATGTTCTCAATTTCATGTAAAATTTAGATTTTAAAATCCTAGTAGCTTTCAATATAATATCAGTAGTGAATAATAACAGAATCCTTCTTGAATAGTAGATAATACTATGAATTTTGTTATGTACTTTGAGTATTCTGAAATGACAACTTTAGAATGAAATTGTGTTCTGACCCATAGATTTCAACAAAAAATATACATTTTTTTCTTTAAAAAATGGGCTACATTGAGTGGTATATATATATTTTTTACTTCTTAATAGTAACACAAGTCAAAAGCTAAAACAATAGCAACAACAAAAATACAAAGAGCATTTCATTTTAATAGTTAATTAAATATTTATTTACTTATTTAACATCACCCATACAGTTGAGATAAAATGACAGCATAAAACAACAAAAATCATACTTTGTATATTGAATATTCTACCATTATATAATTAACACACAATAATTAATACAAAAGTCAAAATTTAATAAATATTTTTAAATTACTGCTTACAATTTCTGAAATACTTTAGATACCCACTTCACAAGTTGAGAAAAAGCACACACACACAACACTTTAATAGCAAACATTGTACTACTAAAATTTCCATTCAGTTTGAAAGTTAGCATTTATTAAACCTCCACAAAAGGATGACTAGTTTCACTAAGGTATACAGCTTAGTCATCACAGCAAAAATTACAATGTAATTATAATATCCATTAAAAAAAAGTCACTGAAATGACTTTCTAACTGCCAAACAGCTGATAAATCTGAATTCTAACTCTAGTGTGTCCACCTTCAGAGTGCATGTACTTTCCATTATATGTCATCACTTCCATGCTTAGACCTAACATGAAAACTAATTGATAAATTGGGACAGGAAAGCGATAGATCACAGCCTTGAATGTCAAGAAGAAGAGATGGTAGAACAAAGGATATCTTGATTAGAAAATTTGATACCGTCATCTGTTCATAGCACACACTGAAGCAATAAGAGACAAAATAAGACAATACACATATATAAGGTTCTATTTTAATTAGTTAAGAATAAACCCATGGGTCTTGGAAAACAATATCATTAGCCACTATTAGAAAAAAAAAAGCCGGGGGGTGGGGAGGGTGGGAGAGGTAAACTCTAAGAAAAAAAGGCGCCTAAAAAATGACTGAATGATCTCTGTTCATTTCCAAGGCAAAACACTCAGTATCATAGTAATCCAAGTCTATCCCCAAACAGCAATGCCAAAGAGGCTGAAGTTGAATGGTTCTATGAAGAACTGTAAGATTTTCTAGAACTAAACCAAAACAAAAACAGCAACAACCAAAAAGATGTCCTTTTCAACATAGGGTATTAGAATATAAAGGTAGGAAGTCAAGAGATACCTAGAGTAACAGGCAAACTTGGCCTTGGAGTACAAAATAAAGAAAGACAAAGAGTAACATTGTTTTGTGAAGAGAACACAGAGGTCATAGCAAACTCTGTTTTCCAATAGCACAACAGAAACTCTACATATGGATATCACTAGGCAGTCAATGCCAAAATCGGATTGATTATATTCTTTGCAGCCAAAGATAGAGAAGCTCTATACAGTCAGCAAAAGCAAGACCAGGAGCTGACTGTGGCTCAGATCATGAATTCCTTATTGCCAAATTCAGACTTAAATTGAAGAAAGTGGGGAAAACCACTAAACCATTCAGGTGTGACCTAAATCAAATCCCTTATGATTATACAGTGGAAGTGAGAAATAGATTTAAGGGACTAGATTTTACAGACAGACTGCTGGATGAACTATGGATGGACAGAGGTTCGTGACATTGTACAGGAGACAGGGATTAAGACAATATCCAAGAAAAAGAAATGCAAAAAATCAAATTGGCTGTCTGAGGAGGCCTTTCAAATAGCTGTGAAAAGAAGAGATGTGAAAAGCAAAGAAGAAAAGGAAAGATATACCCATTTGAATGCAGAGATACAAAGAAAAGCAAAGAGACATACAAAAGCTTCCTCAGTGATCAGTGCAAAGAAATAGAGGAAAACAATAGAATGGGAAAGACTGGAGATATCCTCAAGAAAATCAGAAATGCCAAGGGAAAATTTCATGCAAAGATGGGCTCAATAAAGGAGAGAAACGGTATGGACCTAACAGAAGCAGAAGATGTTAAGAAGAGGTGGCAAGAATATATAGAAGAACTATATAAAAAAGATCTCCATGACGTAGATAATCACGATGGTGTGATCACTCACCTAGAGCCAGACATCCTGGAATGTGAAGTCAAGTGGGCCTTAGGAAGCATCACTACGAACAAAGCTAGTGGAGGTGATGGAATTCCAGTTGAGTTATTTCAAATCCTAAAAGATGATGCTGTGAAAGTGCTGCACTCAATATGTCAGCAAATTTGGAAAACTCAACAGTAGCCACAGGACTGGAGAAGGTCAGTTTTCATTCCAATCCTTAAGAAAGGCAATGCCAAAGAATGATCAAACTATGCACAATTGCACCCATCTCACACATTAGTAAAGATAAAAATTCTCCAAGGCAAGTTTCAGCAATACATGAACCATGAATTTGCAGATGAAGAGCTGGATTTAAAAATGGCAGAGGAAGCAGATATCAAATTGCTAATATCCACTAGTAGAGAAGGAAATGGCAACCCACTACAGTGTTCTTGACTGGAGAATCCCAGGGACCAGGGGGGCCTGGTGGGCCGTTGGCTCTGGGGTCGCACAGAGTCGGACACAACTGAAGCAACTTAGTTGTAGCAGCAACATCCACTGAATCATTGAAAAAGCAAGAGAGTTCCAGAAAAATGTCTATTTCTTCTTTATTGACTATGCCAAAGCCTTTGACTGTGTGGATCATCTCAAACTGGAAAATTCTGAAAGAGAAGGCAATACCAGACCATCTGACCTGCCTCTTGATAAATCTGTATGCAGGTCAAGAACCAACAGTTAGAACTGGTCATGGAACAACAGACTAGTTTCAAACAGGAAAAGACATATGTCTTATTATGTCTTATTGTCACCCTGCTTATTTAACTTATATGCAGAGTACATCATGAATCAGAAGCTGGAATCAAGATTGCTGGGAGAAATATCAATAATGTTGAGTATGCAGATGACACCACCCTTATGGCAGAAAGTGAAGAACTAAAGAGCATCTTAATAAAAGTGAAAGAAGAGAGTGAAATGGTTGGCTTAAAGCTCAACGTTCAGAAAAGTAAGACCATGGCATCTGGTTCCATCACTTCATGGTAAATAGATGGGGAAACAATGGAAACAGTGAGAGACTTTATTTTGGAGGGCTCTAAAATCACTGCAGATGGTGACTGCAGCCATGATATTTAAAAGACACTTACTCCTTGGAATAAAAGTTATGACAAACCTAGACAGGTATTCAAAAACAGAGACATTATTTTGCCAACAAAGGTCCATCTAGTCAAAGCTATGGTCTTTCCATTAGTCATGTATGGATGTGAGAGTTGTATTATAAACAAAGCTGAGTGCTGAAGAATTGAAACTTTTGAACTGTGGTGTTGGAGAAGACTCTTGAGAGTCCATTGGACAGCAAAGAAATTCAACCAGTCCATCCTAAAGTGTTCACTGGAAAGACTGATGTTGAAGCTGAAACTCCAATACTTAGGCCACCTGATGCAGAGAGGTGACTCATTTGAAAAGACCCTGATGCTGGGAAAGATTGAAGGCAGGAGGAGAAGGGGACAAAAGAGGATGAGATGATTGTATGGCATCACTCTCTCAATGGACATGAGTTTGGGTTAACTCCGGGTGTTGGTGATGGACAGGGAGGCCTGGTGTGCTGTGGTCCATAGGATCATAAAGATTTGGACACAACTGAGAGACTGAACTGAACTGAACTTGAAAATGTGTCTGATAAATTTTGGAGGGATTATCATTTACTCCAGGCTCCTACACACAATTTGATTTAGACCTTTATACTGACTATATCAACAAATACTTGACAACACCTAAAATGCATTTGTTTACACATATGTCTCAAGTATTTTTTAATGATCATAACAATACTATTACTTTGAACAATCTTTAAAGGAAATTTCTAAGTTCTTTAGTGTACCATGGACATAATAGCAACCAGAACTGCAGTGTTCATGGAATGGAGGTCTTCTCTGAGCAGGTGAGAAAATGGAAAAAGCAGAGGATTTCCATGGCACAGGATTGAAGTTATGTCAAGAGACAGAAGTGCCTGTCTCTGTGCTTTTTCTCCTCCATTTTTCTCATTTGCCATGGAATTCTTAGAAGAGAAAAAATGTTAGAAAATTCCAATAAACCAGACATCCAAGAATGAGTATGGCATGTGTGGGCTGAAAGCTATAGTTTGGGAGATCCCACACCTCTAAGCTACTTCCAATATGTTGCAGGTAATATAGAACATCATTTGCTGTGAAATGTGGCCAAATTGATGGTTTCATAGAACATTACTTGTTCAGCAAGTTCGGTAGAGGCATGCAGACATTCCAAATATTCCAATAAACCACAATGAGGAAACACCAAAAAGCTGAGAGTGTTGAATAAAAGGAAATAGCCTGGGGTAGAATAGACAGGTGGAGAGCGTGCATACTTTTACTTTGATGCAAATTTCAAAGTCCACACACCATGGCTGTGGGTAAAGTTTTAATGTCCACAGATTGGACAAGTTGCAAATGAGTCATCATAAATTCAGTAACTAGATCAGCATAAACCAAGCCAGACCATAAAATCACTCTGCAGACAGAATGCTGAAGCCCACTTCCCTATCCCAAGCACTCAGAAAGTCATAAAGGAGATAAGCGGACAGTACAGGGAATCTGAGCACTCACCTGGAAAAGACCGAGTTATCAAAAGGAGACTATTTAAAGCAACTCAAAAAAGAAATATGAATCTGAATTGACTGTAAATTTAAGTGACTGCTCAAACTGGAGCACATGGTGAAATCATTGTCAACTTACTTTTCTCAGCTCCCCAGGTAGGAGAGGACAGTGGAAGTGACCACCCACTTACAGGACATAAAAATGTTGTATCTTGAATAGCATGAGTAGTTTGAGTGAATTTGTTATGCAAAAGTACAGTAAGCTGACTTAAATTTAAGAGCCTCTTTGAAAATCCTGTAAATGAAAGAATCCTGTTCTTTCATTTACTCCTGGTAGCTAGCATAAAATGATCATCAAAATTAAAAAAAAAAAATGCACATCAGCTGAGAACCATACTAATCAGAATCCACAACTATCAGTTTTAAAGTGAGAAAGAGAAGGAACTCAATAAATCTAAGGCAAAATTGCAGAAAGGTAAAAATGAATGTAAAAAATGTCATGCAATATTGCAAATATCTTTGAAAAATTAATGTGTCAGAAAGGTGAGCTGCTTGGAATCCTGAATAGAAGAACCTAAAATAAAAAACTGATCTTGTCGATACTTCATTGACTAGCAGATATGAGAATTCCTGTCACAAGAAAAGAGTAATCTACTTTAGATCAAAAGGTATATTTATTCATTTATTCAATACTTGGATGCTTACAATAATTGAGCCCCTGTACTATGCATGAGGCATTCAAAGATGAATAGGACATGAGCCTGGTCTGTAAACAGTTCACAATCTTCTGGGAATAAAAGATAGTAAAACGAAGTATCCCATAAAGAAAATGAAATGCCATGATAGAGGGTATAGAGAGAGCCAGGAAACATCTGGCTTGGACTCGTCAAGGAAGGCTTCTCTGAAGAGGTGGTGACAGTGACAGTGTTAGTCATCCAGTCATGTCTGGCTCTTTGTGATCCTATGGACTGCAGCCTGCTAGGCTTCTCTGTCAATGGAATTCTCCAGGAAAGAATACTGGAGTGGGTAGCCATTTCCTTTCTAGGGGATCTTCTCAACTCTGGGCTTGAACACATGTCCCCTGCATTGCAGGCAAATTCTTTACTATCTGAGGGACCAGGAAAGCCCACTCTAAAGGTGGGTAAAATCATAAGCAATTGAACAGTTAATGGCAATAATATCCTTAGCAAGAAGAACAGCATGTTATATATCAAAGGAGAGAAATGTTGGTTTATTTATAACAGATTTAAAGGACGAATATTTCACATGAGAAGAAAGTGGGACATCTTATGATGAAGAGTAAGATACTATTCTGAATTATACATAAAGATGAATTCATACTGGTCAATTGACATTAAAACATCATAATGAAACATATGACTTTTATCTTTAAAGTAAGGGAGAATTCTTTCTAAATCAACAGTAAAATATAATCACATTTTCTCTTTAGTAAAAGCAGTATTCTTGCTATGGGAGAGAATTGTTTGACTAGAAACAGGAAAAGATTTTAAGGAAGTATTCCAGGTCTTGAAAATACAAATATGACTAACTAATCTGAGCTATTTAGATTAATCAGTTCAGTTCAGTTCAGTTCAGTAACTCAGTCGTGTTCGACTCTTTGCAACCCCAAGAATCTCAGCACACCAGGCCTCCCTATCCATCACCAATTCCATGAGTCCACCCGAACTCATGTCCATCAAGTTGGTGATGCCACCCAGCCATCTCATCCTCTGTTGTCCCCTTCTCCTCCTGTGCCCAATCCCTCCCAGCATCACGGTCTTTTCCAACGAGTCAACACTTCAGATGAGGTGGACAAAGTATTGGAGTTTCAACTTCAGCATCAGTCCTGCCAGTGAACATCCAGGGCTGATCTCCTTCAGAATGGACTGATTGGATCTCCTTGCAGTCCAAGGGACTCTCAAGAGTCTTCTCCAACACCACAGTTCAAAAGCATCAATTCTTCGGTGCTCATCCTTCTCCCCAGTCCAATTCTTACATCCATACATGACTATTGGAAAAACCATAGCCTTCACTAGACGGACTTTTGTTCGCAAAGTAATGTCTGATTTTGCATATGCAATCTAGGCTGGTCATAACTTTCCTTCCAAGGAGTAAGCATCTTTTAATTTCATGGCTGCAATCACCATATGCAGTGATTTTGGAGACCAGAAAAATAAAGTCAGCCACTGTTTCCACTGTTTCCCCACCTATTTCCCATGAAGTGATGGGACCAGATGCCATGATCTTTGTTTTCTGAATGTTGAGCTTTAAGCCAACTTTTTCACTCTCCTTTTTCACTTTCATCAAGAGTCTTTTTAGTTCCTTTTCACTTTCTGTCATAAAGGTGGTGTCATCTGCAAATCTGAGGTTATTGATATTTCTCCCGGCAATCTTGATTCCAGCTTGTGCTTCTTCCAGCCTGGTGTTTCTCATGATGTACACTGCATAGAAGTTAAATAAGCAGGGTGACAATATGCAGCCTTAACATACTCCTTTTCCTATTTGAAACCAGTCTGTTGTTCCATGTCTAGTTCTAACCATTGCTTCCTGACCTGCATATAGGTTTCTCAAGAGGCAGGTCAGGTGGTCTGGTATTCCCATCCCTTTGAGAATTTTCCACAGTTTATTGTGAACCACACAGTCAAAGTCTTTGGGATAGTCAATAAAGCAGAAATAGACATTGTTTTTCTTGAATTCTCTTGCTTTCTCGATGATAGAGTGGATGTTGGCAATCTGTTCTCTGGTTCCTCTGCCTTTTCTAAAACCAGCTTGAACATCTGGAAGTTCACTGTTCATGTATTGTTTTAGCCTGGCTTGGAGAATTTTGAGCATTACTTTACTAGCATGTGGGATAAGTGCAATTGTGTGGTAGTTTGACCATTCTTTGGCATTGCCTTTTTTTGGGATTAGAATGAAAACGGACCTTTTCCAGTCCTCTGGCCATTGCTGAGTTTTCCAAACTTGCTGGCATATTGAGTTCAGCTTTTTCACAGCATCATCTTTCAGGATTTGAAATAGTTCAGCTGGAATTCCATCACCTCCACTAGCTTTGTTCATAGTGATGCTTTCTAAGGCCCAGTTGACTTCACATTTCAGGATGTCTGGCTCTAGGTGAGTGATCACACAGTCGTGATTATCTGGGTCGTGAAGCTCTTTTTTGTATAGTTTGTCTGTGTATTCTTGCCACCTCTTCTTAATATCATCTGTCTCTGTTAGGTCCATAAAATTTCTGTCCTGTTTAGATTAATAGTAGGAGAAAAATACAAGTTAAGTTACTGAGCAAATTGGATTAGCTGATTGGATATGAGGAAGTGGAGACAAAGGAAAAATCAAGTATGAGCCCCGATTTCTGCATTATTGACAAAATAGTAGCTAATATTACTGGCTGAATGTGGAATGTAGGAAGGGAAAGGGTCGTTTGTTTTCCAAAGTAGGGACTGTAAGAAGGATATGAGTTCAGTTTTCATGTATTCCATACTGAATAATTTATGCGTAGGAGTTACCCCTATTTATCAAACTGTGTAATGGGAAACCAGCTATATATATCAAAGCTCAAGATAACATTTCATGGTGAAAGTGTTGATTTAGCCATTCTTCTGATGTATAGTGGCATGTGAAGTAATGTGTGTGAGTCAGAATAACCTAAGGAAATGCTGAGAATTAAAACTGAAAAGGGACAAGGGGAAACCTGAAGAGAACTGAACTTTTTAATGGTGAATAAAAGGAAACAGAAAGTATATGAGAAAAAAGAACAGAAGTGTTTAGATATTAAGGAAAGATAAAATAAACTCCATTATTTGGAAATAATGAGATAAGTTAACACCATTGTTAGCTCTGGAGACCAAGAGGAGGCATAATTCAAAATTAGAAATGTTTATTAGTAAATTCTGTATCTCAGTGAAAGTAAGACAAACTTAAAACTGTGAAATGAATGCCTGGGCATCCTGAGATGGGTGAAGTGATTGAAAAATAAGGAAAGCATTATACAAGATAACCTACTAACTTTTTAGGAAGTTTAGCTACAAATTAGGGAATGCACTTGAAGTTACATAGAAAGTACCAGACTGAATTTTATTATTTTTAATACAGAAAAATTGAAGGGGGGAGACTTTTAATGAGTAAGAAGTTATGATATGCAAGATAAAAGATGAATTGTTGACCATGATTCATTAGCAGATCATGGTTATTACTGACTTGACACATGGTATTACTGCACAATAGCAGACCGTCCTTTGGTAGTAAAAGCATACATTTGGATGAAGAAGCAGATATTGGTGGAACTGGAATGAGGACAAAGATTTGAAGAAGTTTGCGTTTAGTGACTTTCTCCTCCTGTTAAAGAATGTGGTCCTCTGCTGAGAGTATTAGAGGAGTTCATGTATGGGTCTTGAAGACAGTGGGGAATATCTGGAAAGGAATTTTTAAAAAATGAGAGTGAACACATGGAAAGCTTGCAGGTCATGAGGAGGACTAAGCTAATACTGTTAATTATTCCTTTTTATTGGATCGAATTTACATGTTTTTGAAATTCCTTCACTGCCATGTTAGGTAAATGATTTGCCCAGGCAGGCCTTACAGAGTGAATATAAGGTGGAGTGTCATAGAAGGCTAAGAGGACAAGGGCTTACTGGATTTAAGGACTTGGGAAAGAGTTGGGGTCACAGAAAGAATTATGGAGTTTAAAGTGAAAGTCACTCAGTCGTGTCTGACTCTTTGTGACTCCACAGACTGCAGCCCACAATTCTCCTCTGTCCATGGAGTTCTCCAGGCAAAAATACTGAAGTGGGTTGTCATTTCCTTCTCCAGGGGATCTTCCCCACCCAAGGACTGAACCTGAGTCTCCCACGTTACAAACAGACTCTTCACCAACTGAGCCATCAAGGAAGATTATAGAGTTTAAAATAAGTAGGAAACTAATAAATCCAGTGCAGAGATAAGAGAGAGGAAAAATGGACATGTCAGCAGACATGAGGTCTCTAGCAGTTGGAAAAGAGGAGCAGTGAGAGGAAGGATAGGGAACTGGACAAATTCTAGGGATTCAGAATGTGATGTGTTGTTCAAATGTCAGCAGTAGCCTGGGCCAGAATGGTGTCCATTAAAAGTCTCCTTGGTCTAAATTTAATATACAGTGAGATGATACAATAGATTGAAACAATCAGACCAAAGGGCTCCTACATTTTCAGGTCCTGTATCCAATTAGCCTTCCTTTTCTGTATCGCATTTTGGTATAAATGCTAGATATTTAAAATGGGATGATCCACAAATATTCTTTGCCTCAGTGTCTTATTGATACAATTTGAATTCATGCAACTCTTGAAAAAATGTAGTAACCCATACTTAAATTAACCTATGTAAAACTCTTAGCCTCACTAGCATTCAGAAGACAAGTAAATGCTGGCATTTTTGTTACTAAATATGCAAAAATTATGAGGGTGGGATGAATTGGGTGTTTGAGATTAATAGTTGCAAACTATTATATATAGAATGGAAAAACAACAAAGTCATACTGTACAGCACAGGGAACTCTATTGAATATTTTGTGATAAACCATAACTGGATGTGTGTGTGTGTGTGTATATATATATATATATATATATATATATATATATATATATATATATATAAAACTGAATCACTTTACTGTACAGCAGAATTTAAAGCAATGTAAATTAACTATAATTCAATAAAATGAATTCTAAAAAAGAAAATAAATATGCAACAATTAAATGGACTTTTCTTAAATATTACCTAATCTGAGGTAAATAAAAGTAGTAAATGTTAACAGACAGAATTCATTTAAATTAGCATATTATCAGATTTCAGAACCCCATATATGTTTGTCACTCAGTTGTTTCCAATTCTTTGTGACCCCATGGACTATAACCTACCAGCCTCCTTTGTCCATGGAATTTTCTAGGCAAGAATGCTGGAGTGGATTGCCATTTCCTTCTCCAGGGGCTCTTCCTAACTCAGGGACGAACCTGGGTCTTCTGCATTGCAAGCAGATTCTTTACCATCTTAGCCAGGAAATTGGACATGTAACCAGAAACTCTGTTTATATACATAGTTTTAAGATAAGCAGAGTCATTTAGGGATTAATGAAACAAATGCTGGCAGTGTTTTGAAGCTAATTTGAGGAGGAATTGCCATCTTAAAAGGTATTTGTGAGGTAATAGTCTCTCCTTATTCATCTGAAGTTTCATGTGATTAGTTGCTTTTATTGTGGGAAGTGAACAAAATTTCTAAGAAGAAATTTGCATGGGTATTCATGGAGAGGCTTTTGTGTTACATTAATTGGACTTTAAACAACGTAATGTAAACCTAAATATGTTTAATTAAAAGGAAAGAAAAAATAATGCAATATGTAGTCTCTCCTAATTTTTTAGTTCCTCATTGTTACCAACACCATAGTGACACAACTGATTTTCAATCTTCATATGACTTTTGTCTGATTTAATGGATTCTGTTTAGATTTCAGGCAGCAACCTCAGAATTTCATAAATTGCTTCCTTTTTGTCTGTGGAACCAACTGAGGAAAAGTTTAGAGTACTTATTAAGGAGGTTGCAAAAAACACTAACTTCCTACCTTAATTAAAAATTTATAAATTTATAAACAGTGAAGAGAATCATATTGATTTTAAATATTAAGCTTTTACATATGCTCTGTCTAAAACTTCTTGGTATCGAAACAACTTGCACAGGACAGCATTCAGACTGAAAATTATAACAGTCGGTGATTGGATCAAATCAAAAATCTAGAATTTAGTTAATGGATAGTGTCTTCACAGCATCTCCCGCACATTCTATTTTAATTTAATATACTTTGTCTTAACTACAAAGATAATTACATAATAGTAAATTAAATTTGGAGAGTCAAAAAAGTAAATATATAAATTATCAGTTTCATCAACCTACCACAAAGTATAAATTTCTTTATTTATATCTGATAGGGAAATCTCCCTCATTATTAGCCAAACAATTGACTGAAGGAAAACTGATCTTTTCAGTTAGTAGTGCTGGAACATTTAGGCTTCCATAGGAAAAAGCCAACCAAAAATAAACACACACACCTACACAGACCCTCAACGTAAATCTCACCTCACATATCATAAAAATTAACCAAAAATAAATTACGGATTTAAATATAAAGCTTTAAAACTTTTAGAAGAAACTACAAATTAAAATAATTGGGACCTGGAGTATACAAAAACTCAGACATGGCCAAAAAAAGTATAAACTATAAAAGAAAAAATGACTTAATGTAAATATTAATGTAATATAAAAGCAATAAAATAAATGTTGCTTTGTGAAAAACTGAAAACCTAAAGATAGTTAAATAAAAAAGATAAAGATATTCATACCATATATCTAAAAGAGGAAAAAAAAAAAAAGAAAAGCTCAATAGGGGAAAAAACAGACAAAAGACATAAATAACCTTTTCACTAAAGATGATGTATGGATGGCAAATAAGCACAAGAAAATATGCTGAATATAATTAACCATTAGAGAACTATAGATTAAAACCACAATGAAATATCATTACGTGCCTATAAGAGGTGAGAAAAAATATGATAAATGCTGGCAGAAATTTGGTGATACTAGTTCTATCATATATTTCTGGTAAGAATGTAAATTGGCTTAACCACTCTAGTAATTTATTTGAAGGTATTTGTAAAACTGGGCTTCCTTGGTGGCTCAGGAAGTAAAGAATCTCCCTACAATGTGGGAAACCTGAGTTTGATCTTTGGGTCAGGAAGATGCCCAGGTGGAGGGCATGGCAACCCACCCCAGCACTTTTGCCTGAAGAATCTTGGACAGAGGAGCCTGGCTGGCTATAGTCCTTAGAGTCATAAAGACTGGGACATGACTGAAGCAACTTAGCACAGAGAAGAGCAGCACCTACAAAACTATGCTACACTTGCAATAGGATCCAGTAGATGTATCTTCAGACATTTATCCTAGAGAAATGAAAATTCATTTCACATTAAAACTTGCATGAACGCTCACAACAGCTTTTTTGTAGAATCCAAAAATTGGAAACAATGCTGACCTTCAATGGGTGAATGGCCAAATAAAATGTAATACAGTAATACTATGACTTATCAGTGAGGAATTTAAAAAAAAAAAACTGGAATGGGTGAATTTAACTCAGATGACCATTATTCTACTACTGTGGGCAGGAATCCCTTAGAAGAAATGGAGTAGCCATCATAGTCAACAAGAGTCAAAAATGCAGTATATGGGTGCAATCTCAAAAATGACAGAATGATCTCTGTTCATTTCCAAGGTAAATCATTAAATATCACAGTAATCCAAGTCTATGCTCCAGCCAGTAATGCTGAAGAAGCTGAAGTTGAACAGTTCTATGAAGACTTACAAGACCTTCTAGCACTAACACCCAAAAAAGATGTCCTTTTCATTATGGGGGACTGGAGTGTAAAAGCAGGAAGTCAAGAACCACCTGGAGTAACAGGCAAATTTGGTCTTGGAGTACAGAATGAAGCAGGGAAAAATTAATGGAGTTTTGCCAAAAGAATGCACTGGTCATAATAAACACCTCTTCCAACAACACAAGAGAAGACTCTACACATAGACATCACAAGGTGGCCAAAACCAAAATCAGATGGATTATATTTTTTGCAGCCAAAGATGGAGAAGCTCTATACAGTCAGCAAAAGCAAGACCAGGAGCTGACTGTGGCTCAGATCATGAACCCCTTACTGCCAAATTCAGACATAAATAGAAGAAAGCGGGAAAAACCACTGGACATTTCATGCATGACCTAAATCTAATCTGTTATGATTACACTGTGGAAGTGAGAAATAGATTTAAGGGACTAGATCTGATAGACAGAGTGCCTGATGAACTATGGATGGAAGTTCGTGACATTGTACAGGAGACAGAGATCAAGAACCTTCCCAAGAAAAATAAGTGCCAAAAAGCAAAATGGCTGTCTGAGGAAGCCTTACAAATATCTGTGAAAAGAAGAGAAGCAAAAAGCAGAGGACAAAATGAAAAATATACCCATTTGAATGCAGAGTTCCAAAGAATAGCAAGGAGAGATTAAAAAAGCCTTCCTCAGGGATCAGTGCAAAGAAATAGAGCAAAACAAAAGAATGGGAAAGACTGGCGATCTCTTCAAGAAATTTAGAGATACAAAGGGAACATTTCATGCAAAGATGGGCTCAATAAAGGACAGAAATGGCATGAACATAAAAAAAGAAGAGGTGGCAAGAATACACAGAACTACACAAAAAAAGATTTTCACAACCCAGATAATCACGATTGTGTGATCAAGCACCTAGAGCCAGACATCCTGGAATATGAAGTAAAGTGATCCTAAGGAATGACCAACCTGGATAGTATATTCAAAAGCAGAGACATTATTTTGCCAACTAAGGTCCGTCTAGTCAAGGCTATGGTTTTTCCTGTGGTCATGTATGGATGTGAGAGTTGGACTGTGAAGAAGGCTGAGTGCCGAAGAATTGATGCTTTTGAACTGTGGTGTTGGAGAAGACTCTTGAGAGTTCCTTGGACTGCAAGGAGATCCAACCAGTCCATTCTGAAGGAGATCAGCCATGGGATTTCTTTGGAAGGAATGATGCTAAAGCTGAAACTCCAGTAATTTGGCCACCTCATGCAAAGAGTTGACTCATTGGAAAAGACTCTGATGCTGGGAGGGATTGGGGGCAGGAGGAGAAGGGGACGACCCAGGATGAGATGGTTGGATGGCATCACTGACTCAATGGACGTGAGTCTGAGTGAACTCCGGGAGTTGGTGATAGACAGGGAGGCCTGGTGTGCTGCGATTCATGGGGTTGCAAAGAGTCAGACACGACTGAGCGACTGAACTGAACTGAACTGAACTGAACTGAAGGAAGCATCACGGTGATTTCAGCCATGAAATTAAAAGACGCTTACTCCTTGGAAGAAAAGTTATGACCAACCTAGATAGCATATTAAAAAGCAAAGACATTACTTTGTCAACAAATGTCCATCTAGTCAAAGCAATTGTTTTTCCAGTAGTCATCTATGGATGTGAGAGTTGGACTGTAAAGAAAGCTGAGCACCGAAGAATTGATGCTTTTGAACTGTGGTGTTGGAGAAGACTCTTGAGATCCCTTGGACTGAACGGAGATCCAACCAGTCTATCCTAAAGAAATTAGTCCTGGGTGTTCATTGGAAGGACTGACGTTGAAAATGAAACTCCAGTATTTTGGCCAACTGATGGGAAGAGCTGACTCATTTGAAAACACCCTGATGTTGGGAAAGATTGAAGGCAGGAGGAGAAGGGGATGAAAGAGGATGAGATGGTTAGATGGAATCACTGACTCAATGGATATAAGTTTGGGTAAACTCTGGGAGTTGGTGATGGACAGGGAGGCCTGCTGTGCTGGGGTTAATGGGGTCGCAATGAGTCCAACACGACTGAGCGACTGAATGAACTGAAAGAAAAAAAAAAAAGTCAAAACAAAATAAAACCCTAATCACTATTGATAGTATATAACAACTTGTATAAATCTCAAAGGTGCTGTTTTTTTTTTAATTTATATTTTAACTAGAGGAAAGTTGTCTATAATGTTTTATTGGTTTCTGTTGTACAACCTTGTATATCAATCATAATTTTATATATATATATATATATATATATATATATATATATATATTCCCTTCCTCTTGATCTTCCTCCTCTACCCCACCCCATGACTCTGAGAGGCCCTCAGAGTGCTATGCTGGACTCCCTGTTTTACACAAAAGTTTCACACTAACTGCCTGTTTTACACATGATACTGTACATATATCAATGCTACTTTCTAATTTATCCCACTCTCTCCATCCCCTACTGTGTCCACAAGTTCATTTCCTATGTCCGTATCTCTATTCCTTGCTTGCAAATAGGTTCATCAGTACCATTTTTCTGAATTTCATACATATATGTGTTAATATATGACATTTGTTTTTCTCTTTCTGACTTACTTCATTCTGTATAACAGGTTCTAGGTCCATCCACTTTACTACAATTGACTCAAATTTGTTCCTTTTTATTATTGAGTAATAGTCCACTGTATACACACACCACAATTTCTTTATCCATTCATCTGTTGATGGACATCTGGGTTGCTTCCATGCACTGGCTATTGTAAATAGTGCTACAGTGAACATTGGGGTACATGTGTCCTTTTGAATTGTGGATTTCTCAAGGTAATGTGTAGTAGTTATCCATAATGGTTGTATCGAGTTATATATGCACCAAGAGTGCAAGAGGATTCCCTTTTCTCCACACTCTTTTGAATATAATTGTTTGTAGATTTTTGATGATACCTATTCTGATTGGTATGAGGTAATACCTCACTGAATTTTATTTCCTTTTCTCTAATAATGAATAATGTTGACCATTTTTTTTTTTTTTCTTTTTTGGAGAAATGCCTGTTTAGGTCTTTTGCCCTATTTTTTTTATTTGAATGCTTGTTTTACTGATATAGAGTTATATGAGCTGCTTAAATATTTTGGAGATTAACCCTTTGTTAGTTGCTTTGTTTGCAGTTATATTCTCCCATTCTGAGTGTTGTATTTTCATATCCTTTACAGTTTCCTTTGCTGTGAAAAAGCTCTTAAGTTTAATTCAGTTTAGCTCATTGCCACAGTTGTGTCCAACTCTTTGCTATCCCATAGACTGCAGCATGCCAGACCTCCCTGTAGATCACCAAATCCAAGAGTTTACTCAAACTCATGTCCATTGAGTTGGTGATGCCATCCAGCTACCTCATCCTCTGTAATCACCTTCTCCTCCTGCCTTTAATCTTTCCCAGCATCAGCGCCTTTTCCAATGAGTTAGATCTTCACATCAGGTGGCCAGAGTATTGGAGTTTCAGCTTCAATACCAGTCTTTCCAATGAATATTCAGGAATGATTTCCTTCAGGATGGACTGGTTGGATCTCCTTGCAGTCCAAAGGATTCTCAAAAGTCTTCTTCAATTTTTTGGTGCTCAGCTTTCTTTATAGTCCAACTCTCACATCCATACATGACTACTGGAAAAACCATACCTAGACTAGGCAGACCTTTGTCAGCAAAGTAACGTCTCTGCTTATAATATGCTTCCTAGGTTGGTCAAAGCTTTTATCCAATGAGTAAGCATCTTTTAATTTCATAGCTTCAGTTACCATCTGCAGTGATTTTGGACCCCCCAAAATAAAGTCTGCAACCATTTCCATTATTTCCCCATCTATTTGCCATGACATGATGAGACCAGATGTCATGATCTTAGTTTTCTGAATGTTGAGTTTTAAGCCAACTTTTTCACTCTTCTCTTTCACTTTCATAGTTTAGTTCAGTTCAGTCACTCAGTCGTGTCTGACTCTTTGCGACCCCATGAATCGCAGCACACCAGGCCTCCCTGTCTATCACCAACTCCCGGAGTTCACTCAGACTAACGTCCATCGAGTCAGTGATGCCATCCAGCCATCTCATCCTCTGTCATCCCCTTCTCCTCCTGCCCCCAATCCCTCCCAGCATCAGAGTCTTTTCCAATGAGTCAACTCATTGCATGAGGTGGCCAAAGTACTTGAGTTTCAGCTTTAGCGTCATTCCTTCCAAAGAAATCCCAGGGTTGATCTCCTTCAGAATGGACTGGTTGGATCTCCTTGCAGTCCAAGGGACTCATATTGTCACCTTGCTTATTTAACTTATATGCAGACTACATCATGAGAAACACTGGACTGGAAGAAACACAAGCTGGAATCAAGATTGCCAGGAGAAATATCAATGACCTCAGATATGCATATGACACCACCCTGATGGCAGAAAGTGAAAAGGAACTAAAAAGCCTCTTGATGAAAGTGAAAGAGGAGAGCAAAAAAGTTGACTTAAACCTCAACATTCAGAAAACGAAGATCATGGCATCTGGTCCCATCACTTCATGGGAAGTAGATGGGGAAACAGTGGAAACAGTGTCAGACTTTATTTTTGGGGGCTCCAAAATCACTGCAGATGGTGACTGCAGCCATGAAATTAAAAGACACTTACTCCTTGGAAGAAAAGTTATGACCAACCTAGATAGCATATTCAAAAGCAGAGGTATTACTTTGCCGACTAAGGTCCGTCTAGTCAAGGCTATGGTTTTCCCAGCAAGAGGCTCTTTAATTCTTTTTCACTTTCTGCCATAAGGGTGGTGTCATCTGCATATCTTAGGTTACTGATATTTCTCCTGGCAATCTTGAGTCCAACTTGTGCTTCATCCAGCCCAGCATTTCTCATGATGTGCTCTGCATGTAAGTTAAATAAGCAGGGTGACAATATACAGACTTGATGTACTCCTTCCCCTATTTGGAACCAGTCTGTTGTTCCATGTCCAGTTCTGACTGTTTCTTCTTGACCTGCATATAAGTTTCTCAAAAGGCAGGTCAAGTGGTCTGTTATTCCCATCTCTTTAAGAATTTCCCACAGTTTGAGGTGATCTACCCAGTCAAAGGCTTTGGTGTAGTCAATAAAGCAAATGTAGATGTTTTCCTGGAACTCTCTTGATTTTTCAGTGATCCAGTGGATGATGACAATTTGATCTCTGGTTCCTCTACCTTTTCTAAAACCAGCTTGAGCATCTGTAAGTTCAAGGTTCACACACTGTTAAAGCCTGCCTTGGAGAATTTTGAGCATTACTTTATTAGCATGTGAGATGAGTGCAATTGTTTGGTAGTTTGAGCATTGTTTGTCATTGCCTTTCTTTGGGACTGGAATGAAAACTCACCTTTTCCAGTCTTGTGGCCACTGCTGAGTTTTCCAAATTTCCTGGCATATTGAGGGCAGCACTTTCACAGCATCATCTTTAGGTTTTTAAAAAGCTCAACCTGAATTCCATCTCATCCACTAGTTTTGTTCATGATGAATCTTTCTAAGGCCCACTTGACTTCACATCCAAGATATCTGGCTCTAGGTGAGTGATCACACCATTTTGATTATCTGGTCATGAAGATCTTTTTTGTATAGTTCTTCTGTGTATTCTTGCCACCACTTAGTATCTGCTGCTTCTGTTAGGTGCATACCATTTATGTCCATTATTGTGCCCATCTTTGCATAAAATGTTCCCTTGGTATCTCTAATTTTCTTGAAGAGTTATCTAGGCTTTCCCATTCTATTGTTTTCCTCTATTTCTTTGCACTGATCTTTGAGGAGGCTTTCTTGCTATTAGCAGGGAGGCTCTCGTTGCTATTCTTTGCAACTCTGCTTTCAAATTGGCATATATTTCCTTTTGTCCTTTGCCTTTTGCTTCTCTTCTTTCCTCAGCTATTTGTAAGGACTCCTCAGAAAGCCATTTTGGTTTTTTTGCATTTCTTTTTCTTGGGAATGGTCTTGATCCTTGTCTCCTGTACAATGTCATGATCCTCTGTCCATAGTTCATTAGGCACTCTATCAGACTGAGTCCCTTAAACCTATTTCTCACTTCCATTGTGTAATCATAAGTGATTTGATTTAGGTTATACCTGAATGGTCTAGTGGTTTTCCCCACTTTCTTCAATTTAAGTCTGAATTTGGCAGTAAGGAGTTCATGATTTGAGCCACAGTCAGCTCCTGGTCTTGTTTTTGCTGACTGTATAGAGCTTCTCCATCTTTGGCTGCAAATAATGCAATCAATCTGATTTTGGTGTCGACCATCTGGTGATGTCCTTGTGTAGAATCTTCTCTTGTGTTGTTGGAAGAAGGTGTTTGCTATGACCAGTGTGTTCTCTTGGCAAAACTCTATTAGCCTTTGCCCTGCTTCATTCTGTACTCTAAGACCAATTTTGCCTGTTATCCAGGTGTTTCTTCACTTCCTACTTTGCATTCCAGTTCCCTATAATGAAAGGGACATCTTTTTTGGGATTTAGTTCTAGAAGGTCTTGCAGTTCTTCATAGAATCATTAAACTTCAGCTCCTTCAGCATTACTGGTCAGGACATAGACAGACTTGGATTATTGTGATATTGAATTGTTTGCCTTGGAAATGAACAGAGGTCATGTCTGTCGTTTTTGAGACATTTTGAGACATTACTCCATTTCTTCTAAGGGATTCTTGCCCACAGTAGTAGATATAATGGTCATCTGAGTTAAATTCACCCATTCCAGTCCATTTTAGTTCGCTCACTACTAAAATGTAAACATTCACTCTTGCCACCTCCTGTTTGACCACCTCCAATTTACCTTGGTGTCATGAACCTGTCATCCCGGGTTCCTATGCAATATTATTCTTAACAGTATCAGACTTTGCTTCTATCACCAGTCACATCCACACCTGGGTGTTGTTTTTGCTTTGGCTCCATCCCTTCATTCTTTGTGAACTTATTTCTCCACTGATCTCTAGTAGCATTTTGGCCACCTTTTGATCCTGGGAGTTCATGTTTCAGTGTCCAATCTTTTTGCCTTCTCATATTGTTCATGGGGTTCTCAAGGCAAGAATGCTGAAGTGTTTTGCCATTACCTTCTCCAGTGGACACATCTTGTCAGAACTCTCCACCATGACCTGTCCATCTTGGGTGGTCCTACATGACATAGCTCATAGTTTCATTGAATTAGACAAGGCTGTGGTACTTGTGATCAGATTGGTTAGTTTTATGTGACTGTGGTTTTCAGCCTGTCTTTTCTCTGGTGGAGAAGGAAAAGAGGTGTATGGAAGTTTCCTGATGGGAGAAACTGACTGAGGGGGAAACTGGGTCTTGTTCTGATGGGCCAAATCATGCTCAGTAAATCTTTAATCCAACTTTTTATTGATGTGTAGAGCTGTGTTACCTCTCTGCTATTTACCTGGGGCCAAACTATGTTGGAGGTAATGAAAATAAAGGCGACCTCCTTCAAAAGATCCCATGCACCCATAACTACACTCACTGCCCCCAACCCTGGAGCAGACCACCACCAACCCAGGCCTCTGCTAGAAACTCCTGGAAACTTATGGGCAAGTCTGGGTCAGTCTTTTGTGGGGTCCCTGCTCCTTTCTCCTGGATCTGGTGCACACAAGGTCCTGTTTGTGCTCTCCAAGAGTCTATTTCCCAGTTTTGTGTAAGTTCTGGCAGCTCTGTGGTGGATCTACCTCCAATGGAGATACTCAAACACAGTTCTGTTTCAGTCTCTGTGGGGTCCCTGGGTCCTGGTCCACACAAGGTTTGTTTGATCCCTCTGAGCATCTATGACAGAAATGGGGTTTGAATCTAAACTCGAATTCACCCCTCCTACCATTTTGCTGTGGAGAAGGCAATGGTAGCCCACTCCAGTACTCTTGCCTGGAAAATCCCTTGGACGGAGGAGCCTGGTAGGCTGCAGTCCGTGGGATCGCTGAGGGTCGGACACGACTGAGCGACTTCACTTTCACTTTTCACTTTCAGGCATTGGAGAAGGAAATGGCAACCCACTCCAGTGTTCTTGCCAGGAGAATCCCAGGGACGGGGGAGCGTCTCCTTTGGCCTTGGGCATGGGATATATCCTCACAGCTGCTCCATCGCTGTGCAGCCTAAGTTTAATTAGGTTCCATTTGTTTATTTTTGTTTTTATTTCCATTAGTCTAGGAGGTGGGTCAGACAGGATCTTTTTTTGATCTTTGTTAAAGGGTCTACTGCCTATGATTTTCTCTAAGACCTTAATAGTTTCTGACCTTATATCTAAGTGTTAATCCATTTTGAGTTTATTTTTGTGTATGGTGTTAGGAAGTGCTCTAATTTCATTCCTTTACATGTAGCTGTCCAGTTTTTGCAGCAACATTATTGAAGAGGCTGTGTTTATCCACTGTATATTCTTGCAACCATTGTCAAATAAGGTGCCCACAAGTGCCTGGGTTTATATCTGGGCTTTCTGTCTTTTTTCATTGGTCTACATTTTTGTTTTTGTGTCAGTAGCATGTTGTCTTGAGGAGTATAGCTTTTTAGTATAGTCTGAAGTCAGGAAGGCTCATTTCTGCACCTCCATTCTTCTTTCTCAAGATTATTTTGCCCATGTGGAGTTTTTAATGTTTCTACACAAATTGTGAAATTTATTGTTCTAGTTCTGTGAAAAATACCATTGGTAATTTCACAGGGGTTGCATTCAATCTTTAGACTGCTTTGGGAAGTATGGTTATTTCAACAATACTGATTTTTCCAATCCACAAACATGGTGTATTTCTCCATTTGTTTGGGTCATCTTTTATTTCTTTCATCAGTATCATATAGTTTTGTGCATACAAGACTTTTGTTTCTTTCATTAGGTTTATCCCTAGGTATTTTTTTTTTTTTTTTTTTTTTTTTTTTTTTTTTTTTTTTTGCAGTAGTAAATGGGATGTTTGGAGAAGAAAATGGCAACCCACTCCAGTGTCCTTGCCTGGAAAATTCCCATGGACAGAGGGACCTAGTGGGCTACAGTCCATGGGATTGCAAAAAAGTCAGACATGACTTAGCAACTAAACAACAACAACAAATGGGATGTTTCCTTAATTACTCTTTTTAATTTTTCATTGTTAGTGTATAGGAATGCAAGAAATTTCTGTGTATTTATTTTGTATCCTGCAACTTTAATAAATTCATGGATTAGCTCTAGTAAATTTCTGGGAACACCCTTAGGGTTTCTATGTGTAGTTTCATGGCATCTGCAAGCAGTGAGAGTTTTACTTCTTCTTTCCCAGTGTGGATTCCTACCAAACTTGCAGCTTCTCCCACCTAATTCATGGAGGCAATCTGCGAGCTAGAGGATCCCTGCAACAATGAACTCTTGCTTCTCTGGTAGTACCAGGCTTCCCTGTGGACTCCCTGAGCTTTGTCATACTAACCCCCTCAGCCTGTCTTCATGGCAGTCAACCCTAATCCTCTCCCTGGTGTCAGACTTCTGAAGACAGAGCCTCAGCTCCAGGTGTGCTGGTGTGCAGGTACATCAGGCATGCAAACACGTGTCCTAGGCTGGGAAGTATCAGTTGCCATCAATCTCTGGGCTGAATTCTGTTTTATCTTCTGTGCACCTGTTACTGTGCTCCCCACTGAGGTTCCCTGAGCTCCACCCTATCCTCACCCATGAAGGAGTTTCCAAGTATGGGGGAACTTTTCTTCCTTCACAGCTCCCTCCCAGATGCACAGGTCCTATCCCAATATCCCTATCTTATTTGCCTTATTTCTTCTGCCCTAGCCTGTTATGTGGAGATTAGCTTGCCTTTTTGGAAGTCTGAGGTCCTCTGCTAGGCTTCAGTAGGTGTTCTATACGAGGCATTCCATATGCAAATGTATTTCTGATGTATTTGTGGGGAGGAAGATGATCTCCATGTCTCACTTCTCTGCCATCTTCCCTTTGTCTCCTGAACACACTTTTGAAAAGAAACCTGGTAGGTAAAATCAAGCATCAAACTTAGGTATGGGAAACAAATGTCTGGGGCAAGTGTGTATTCATGTACTTCTGAGCCATAAAATGAAAATTCAAGGCACTGTCTTTAAAGATGAAAACGTCAGTCTCCAGAGATTATATGCTTTATGATTCTGTACATGTAACAGTCAATTTATTTATTTATTTTTAATTGTAGGATAATTGCTTTAAATTTTGCATTGGTTTTTGCCCTACAACAATGCAAATCAATAATATAATCATTACTGTATATATGTGTGTTATATATATATATATATATATATATATATACACACACACACACACACACACACACACACACACACACATATACACATGGGCTTCCCAAGCGGCACTAGTGGTGAAGAATGTGCCTACCAATGCAGGATATGTAAGAGACGTGGGCTTGATTCCTGGGTCTGGATGATCCTCTGGAGAAGGGCATGGGGCATGGCAAACTATTTCAGTATTCTTGCCTGGAGAATCCCATGGACAGAGGAGCCTGGTGGATGATAGTTCATAGAGTTGCAGAGAATCAGAAACAACTGAGGTGACTCATCACACATGCATATGTATACATATATTCCCTCCTTAAACCTCCCTCCTTCCTCCCATCCCACCCTTCTAGGTCATCACAGATCACCAGGCTGGGCTCCTTGTGTTATACAGCAGCCTCACATTAGCTATCTGTTTTACATATGATAGTGTATATATGTCGATGCGACTTTCTAAACCTGTTCTACCCTCTTCACAGACTTTAAGATACTGCACAGAACAGGAAGAAATGATTAATTTCCAATAGATGTGGTGAGTAGGGAAGGTACATCTGTAAAGAGCAAGAAAGAGCATTTCTTTGTGTTGAAAGAACAGTACTGCATTTTCAGTATGGAGATGATTACATGAACAACTACATAGAGAAAAAAAACTGTATCAAGCTACACAGATGTGCACACACAAGAACATATAAAACCTGGTGAAAACTGAATAACATCTATCTCCTAGTTAGTAATACACCAATGCCAATTTTCTGGTTTTGATATTATATTAGAAATAAAATGTTCCATTAGGGAAACTTTAGTAAGGCTGCACAACATTTGTAATATTTTGCAACATCCTCTAAGTGACAGTTATCTGAAATTACACAAATTAAAATATCAAAGAAGTAGAATAAAGGAAATAATAAAAATATGAGCAGAAATGAATTAATTTGAACAATACACTGCAGAAGAAAATGATACAATATGCTTTTTAATTGAAGAAAGAAGTAAAATAACCACTCACCTGACAAGAAAGAAGTATTAGGTAGATAATACTTAAGCAGAGAAATTATTTGCCAAAAAATGTCTGTCTAGTCAAGGCTATGGTTTTTCCAGTAGTCATGTATGGATGTGAGAGTTGGACTGTGAAGAAAGCTGAGAGCTGAAGAATTGATGCCTTTGAACTGTGATGTTGGACAAGACTCTTGAGAGTCCCTTGGACTGCAAGGAGATCCAACCAGCCCATTCTAAAGGAGATCAGTCCTGGGTATTCTTTGGAAGGAATGATGCTGAAGATGAAACTGCAGTACTTTGGCCACCTCATGCAAAGAGTTGACGCATTGGAAAAGACTCTGATGCTGGGAGGGATTGGGGGCAGGAGGAGAAGGGGATGACAGAGGATGAGATGGCTGGATGGCATCACGAACTCGATGGATATGAGTTTGAGTGAACTCCGGGAGTTGGTGATGGACAGGAAGACCTGGCATGCTGTGGTTCATGGGGTCGCAAAGAGTCAGTCACGACTGCGAGACTGAACTGAACTGAACTGAACTGAACTATGGAAATAAGTGAGGTGAAATGAAGCGAAAGTCTCTCAGTCATGTCCCACTCTTCATGGACTTCTGTCTAACAGTCCATGGAATTCTTCAGGCCAGAATACTGCAATGGGTAGCCATTCTCTTCTCCAGGGCATCTTTCCAACCCAGGGATTGAATCCAGGTCTCCCACATTGCAGGTGGATTCTTTACCAGCTGAGCCACGAGGGAAGCCCAAGAATACTGAAGTGGGTAGCCTATCCCTTCTCCAGCGGATCTTCCCGACCCAGGAATAGAACTAAGAACTGGAATCTTCTGCATTGCTGGCAGAATCTTTACCAACTGAGCTACCACGGAAGCCCAAAGGAGACAACTAAACATAGGATTTTTTAAAAATTATAAGCAACATATTTTGGAGAAAATCATGCTCAATACATGTGAAAACTATTGAAAGACTTCATTTTTACATGTGAAATAGAGCATTTCTTCATGTTGAAAGAATAGTTCTATATTTTCAGTGTGGAGATGTTTACATAAATATAAATTATGCAAATTAAAATAATATAAATATACATTTTGATACTTTCTGCTTATTAAAATAGTAGAATCAGTCTTAAATTTTTAGTGACATAAAGTCATCTGTGGCAGACAGTTAAGAGACTAGTTACATAATGCAAATAAACTATCTTCCACGAATGTTACATAGGCTACTTTCAGAGGAAATGTGACCAACTCTAAGACTAAGGTATTCTTTAGAAACCCAAATCTTTCAGGGCATCAAAAACAGAACAACTTAGCAGTCTTGGTCATGAACTGAGAGGCATAAATCAAAACTAAATTAAATAAAATAAATACATATTTGTTTCAAAACTGGAATTCAGGGAGAAAAGTTTTTCTCAGAACACTAGGAATTATTTGTATGTTAAAATATCACGATATTCTACGTTAATAAACTAGAAGTGAAAATATCATACCAAGAGATGAAAAAGTAATTCTACTAAATATACTAGTATTGTATATGTTATATTTACTATCAGTAGATTTTAATAATTAAAAAAAATTCTTAGCAATCTATATATCCTTAACTAGATTAAATAAATATATAAGTATTTATTAAATAAGTATATATACATCAGTAAAACATTAGTATAATGTAATTTTAAGTATAGGAAAAAAAGAAAGAATGTTTCTTACACTTTTCCTGTTTGTGGAGATAAACATATCAGTGTTAGTGAATCAGTCGTGTCTGACTCTTTATGATCTCATGGACTGTAGCCCTCCAAATTCCCCTGTCCATGGAATTCGCCAGGCAAAAATACTGGAGGGGGTAGCCATTCCCATCTCCAGAGGATTTTCCAGACCCAGGGATTGAACCCAGTTATCATGCATTGCAAGTAGGTTCTTTACTGTCTGAGCAATGAAATATTCATAAGGCTTCCACAGAGAAAATTATAAAACTTTAGAGAAAATTGCTTGAAACATCCTATATAAATTGAGGTATATTTAAAGTTTATGAATATTCAAGTTTATGAATAGTTCAAGTTTCCAAATTTATAATCTGGAATTTCCTGGACTGTCTTTTCAATTATTTCCATGACTGCTTTACACACACATGTATCCATATTCCTACATATATATAAAACTTTTTTTTCTATTTTGATCTTCATTTTTCCAGTTCAGTTCAGTTCAGTCACTCAGTCATGTCTGATTCTTTGTGACCCCATGGTCTGTAGTATGCCATGCTTCACTGTCCATCACCAACTCCCAGAGCTTGCTCAAACTTGTTTCCATTGAGTCAGTGATGCCATCCACCCATTTCATCCTCTGTTGTCCCCTTCTTTTCCTGCCTTCAATCTTCCCCAGCATCAGGGTCTTTTCTAGCATCAGGTGTATAAAGTATCAGAGCTTCAGCCTCAGCATCTGTCCTTCCAAAGAATATTCAGGACTGATTTCCTATAGGATTGACTGGTTTGATCTCTCTGAAGTCCATGGTACTCTCAAGAACATTCTCCAACACCACATTTCAAAAGCATCAATTCTTCTGTGCTTGGCTCTCTTCATGGTCCAACTCTCACATCCATATGTGACTCCTGGAAACATGATAGCTTGTACCATATGGACCTTTGACTGTAGACTGGCAGGCTTTACTTTACTTGCATAAAAGGAGAGAAGTTCCACGGTACCTATTCAACACAAAAGTAAGGAGACCTCTCACTCAGCAAGCTGCTTCACATTCTGAAAGTTTCTTTCCTTCCCTAACATATTATTGCTGCTGTAAAGGATTCCTTATGTGACTTAATTTGTGGGCTAAAGCAAATTCTGTGCAACCAGGATTGAAGGTAGGGAATGTTCTTTCCATAGATAACTCAGCCCTTGATATTTGGCCCACGTAAGGTTTCTGCTCTATAGAGTTGTCAATTGCAAGGGTACCCTTGTTAAGACTAGCTCCCAATATTACTCCTCTCTTCTATTGGTAGACTCTAAATTGTTTTTCCTTTAAAAGATTTACCTGTTACAATAATAAATCACATTTTCAGTGTAGAAATATATTCTCCAATTTCAGTTACCTGGGTTTGTAAAGTTATTAGTTTATTCCAGTGTATGGAAAATTTTAAAAGATCTTAGGTAGGGAAGAATGCAAATACTCTTGCTTTGAATTTCATTTGAATTTGAAAGTGTTTTTATATTTTAAGTTAAAACTTAAATCTATTTCTTTAGTGGAAAGATTGCCAGAATGGTAGTAAAGTAACTTGATTCCAATAATTGTAATTATAGCTTTTGTAATAGTTTTTAAGAACTTAATATTTGTCAGGCATGATATTAAATGTACCTTACAAATATCTCATTGAATCATCACAACAGTCATATGGGGTGTTGGTAACTTTCCTTTTTTTTTTTTTTTTTTTCCTGAGAAAGCAACTAAGGCTACAGAAGTTTAAGTAATTCACTCATAATCTCACAGTTAATGTGTAGTAAATGAGCTAAAGTAAGTCTGACTATACAAGAACTTTCTTCTTATTTGTGCAACAAACTTATGTATTTGAGGAGAGGGACTTTTTAGCCTAGTATGAATTTGGAAATACAATTTTTTTTCAGTATTTCTAGCAATGTCATATTTGTCTTTAATTGGGAAACCAGGCAAACATATTTAAAAAATGAAACAGCTGCAAATAGAGAAAATGGAAGTAGAAAGAAGAGAAAGGAACAAGAGGTTGAATTATGGAGCAAGAAGAGACTCTTCATGGAATTCCCTTTGTTAAGTTCCAAAATATTTACAACTAATAAAACTGAAGACTATGTGTCAGCAATAATTTAAATAAAATCACAGACACTTACAAGAGTTCCCCAGTTTCTTGAACCATGTTTATCTGTGTTCTTTTCTACCTCTGTTCATTTCTGCAAACTGCTGATAGAGATGGCAGTCTTTGTAAAATTAGAATAGCCACAGGAGAATTGATATATTCAGCACTAGTCTGAGATGCCTTACATGCACCAGTGATGCTCAATGTAATTTTGTGATTAAATCCAGATGCTTCTTTCCACTTGTAAAATCATATTAAAGAAAGTATAATGTAAAACATCAATCATGTCATTTTACTTGATAAATCATAAGGAGTTCTTCTAAATAATCAAAGCTGCTAAATAATCTAAAACCATAAATGTCATTAAGAGAGAGTAAGTAGAATTCTCCCATGGGTTAACAGTTCAATTAAAATGGATATGCTTCATCAACACCTGTAATTTGTAAGACAGGTAGATTAGGTAACACCATCCATGAGGTAATGGGGAAAAAATTGTCAAGGTAGTAGTATCAGCATAAAGAATTTAAAGACGGATTCTAAAATTTCTAATATTCAAGCTAATTTATAGCAAATCCACTTTATTAACAAACTTTAGGGTATAATTCCAGTGACGTGAAAAATTTTTATTTAATTCCTATCATGTGGTGTTTATTGAAAGAAGGCCATATATACAAAATACCTTTCTCTGTTCCAATTTAATTGATGAGTGAATATATAAATTAAAATACAAAGTTCAAACATTGTGATAGACACATGAACAAAATTATAATTAGGCACAAAAGCTGGATAAATTAACCAATGTTTGATAGAACCTCAGGTACTCTAAAAGAGTTTTCTGGGTTGTAAAAGGAGTATGGAGTTTTGTCAATTCTATCTGCTTGAGTTCAAGCCTACAATTAGTAAATGTGACTATTTTCAGGGACCTTGCAGGAGAAAAGAATAATGTTACCAGTTATTTGGGGGTATATACACTTTTGTACATGTTAGAGAAATTAGTTATTTTAAATACATGTTTTGAGATGTTCATACAGGAATATTGAAATAAGTAGCAGGAAAAGACATTGAGCCTAGTTTTGGAAGTTCGGGAAACAGTGCCCACAATGTCAGATTTGTGAATAAGCAATGACTTGCACTCCCATGTGGGAACAGTCATTGTGATAGGCACTATGGGTGAGTCTTGAGCTAGTGACTTTAAAAGTTTGGATATATACATCTGTGTCTCTTTTGCTGTCTCGCATACAGGGTTATCATTATCATCTTTCTAAATTCCATATATATGCGTTAGTATACAGATGCTTGGGGCTGGTGCACTGGGACAACCCAGAGGGATGGTACGGGGAGGGAGAGGGAGGGGGGTTCAGGATGAGGAACACGTGTATACCTGTGGCGGATTCATGTTGATGTATGGCAAAACCAATACAATATTGTAAAGTAATTAATCTCCAATTAAAATAAATTTATATTAAAAAATTTTAAAAAAAGTTTGGATTTATTCTGTTGCAATTGGAAATGGTAACTTTTAAGAAGAAGAATGGTAAGGTTGACTTCATTTTCAACAGTTGTTAAGGATGGAATGGAGGAGAGGAAATTGGTGGTAGGGAGTTAAAGCTGGTGAGACCTACATTCATTCTCAGAAACAGAATCTGGATTTTAGGGATATGTTTGCAATACATACAGTTGATAAAGGCTGGCAATTTAATGAATGTAAAGTGAAGAAGATCACAGGGGAAAAAAAAGGTGAAAGTTTTGAAAAATAATTTTGTTTTTATAGCCTTGATTTCAGTGTTAAAACTGGAAAGCATCACTCAAAATTTAGTATTGCCAGTACACTTAAAAGGTGTGAGCTGGGGATTTTACAAGATCCAGGAGGGACACAATTTGTAGATTTTTTTAATGTTTTAGTTACTTGTAAAATATGTAAGTGTAAATATCTCATAAGCAATTGAAAGAGTGCAAAGAAATGATAAAAAGAAATTCCAAAATCATTACAATTTAGATGCTTACAGAAGCTGTAGGAATACTTGCAATCAGTCAGAAGTTACAGTTCAGCAATAGAACTTTTCTAGTTTTCATAACTTATGAAGGTGTATTTTTAGATAGTTTAAATTTGTTGAGGATATGAATTCCCATGACCAATTTGAATCAAACAGCAACTACTTTTATTCCTAGATTATAATGTGGAAATGAGGTTTTCTGTATTAAAATATGTAGGTAATATTCCACATTGAACTACCAAAAGTGTTTTCCCTCAAGACCTAATTCGTCAGAGGTCCGGAAAAGACAGAAGCAAAATTGGTTGCTATTTGTTCTACTAGGGGCCAGCATTTATCCAGAAGTTGGCTATAGAGTTGTCATTGCTTGCCATTATCAAAAAAGTGAAAAATAAAAGTAATTCCAAATAAAAAATAAAGGCCCAACTCAAAACTGATGGGAAAGAGGATAATTTTTAGAAAAAACGTAAAAGGTTAACTCTCCAAATAGTGGTAACTCTGCTTTGACTCTCACCTGGTTTCAGAAGAGAAGAATAAATAGCAAAGGAGAAATCTAAATGCATGTCATGACATCTCAAAGAGATGTGTAAAAGAGAAAAACATCGATAGCATAAAATATGACATTTCAACTCTTTGCTTCTCTTGAGAGTCTAACTGTATTTTTTTTTTACCACTTTTATTTTCCACCCCTCGTGCATGACTCCCCAGCTGTGTGTGCTTCTAAATAAACAGTGTTTGTTTTTGACATGCAAACTTTGATTCAGATTCTGCTTACTTTCCATAATTTTTCCAGGCCACAACATATAATGACCCTTTGGCTTGAATTTAGCCATGTACCATTGATGATTCACTTGTTTTCTCTTAGAGTTTAATTTAATCATTCTGGTTCAGTTCAAAAAGATAAATAGTTTTCCACTTGGTTTTAGTTAATAAATCTATTCAGTTATGCCCTTATGATTATTCCCTCTGTAAGTTCTGCTTGTTTTAATCCTCTTTCTCTAGTATCATTCAAGAAAAATGCCATTAAGCTCAAGTTCTCCCAGCATCACTCTCTCCACCATCAGCAGCACATAGACACACATAGCCATCACTCTTTCATGAGCTGCTGCCATTGCATCCCTCTCTACAACCCAGGACTCCTCTGGGACACTGACCAACTTGCTTAAGATACATTCTTCCTGCTTGAGACCTCACACAACCTTAACTCTCAAAAACATCCAGATATAAACAATCTAAAATTGTGGTTACATTCAGTTCACTTCAGTTCAATTCAGTCACTCAGTCGTGTCCGACTCTTTGTGACACCATGAGTCGCAGCATGCCAGGCCTCCTGTTCATCACCAACTCCCAGAGTTCACTCAAACTCATGTGCATCTAGTCAGTGATGCCATCCAGCCATCTCATCCTCTGGCATCCCCTTTTCCTCCTGCTCCCAATTCCTCCCAGCATCACGGTCTTTTCCAATGAGTCAACTCTTCCCATGAGTTGGCCAAAGTACTGGAGTTTCAGCTTTAGCATCATTCCTTTCAAAGAACACCCAGGGCTGATCTCCTTCAGAATGGACTGGTTGGATCTCCTTGCAGTCCAAGGGACTCTCAAGAGTCTTCTCCAACACCACAGTTCAAAAACATCAATTCTTCAGCACTCAGCTTTCTTCACAGTCCATCCATACATGACCACTTGAAAAACAATAGCCTTGACTAGATGGACATTTGTTGGCAAAGTAATGTCTCTGCTTTTCAATATGCTATCTAGGTTGGTCATAACTTTCCTTCCAAGGAGTAAGCATCTTTTAATTTCATGGCTGCAATCACCATCTGCAGTGATTGTGGAGCCCAAAAAAAATAAAGTCTGACACTGTTTCCCCATTTATTTCCCATGAAGTGATACAGGAATGTAAACAATGCATTTTCCACTAAATGACTTCCATATTTTATATCTAGACTCCTAATACCACAAGATATGTTATCATCAAGTCACTCAGATATGTGAATGGGAGAAATAGAAAACCCTAAGATAATGAAATAATTATCTGAGACAGAGAGAAAAAGCAATGAAAGAGACATAAAGCAATGAAAATTTCTGAGGCTTCATAGCAGTTGTTCAGGGTTTGCGGGCTTATAGTACAAGGCGCAGGTGGGCACTCATTCATATATATACTTTGGTTGGAGAATCTGAGCAACATTTCATAGCCATTTTTGTACGGTAAATTTCAAACGTGAGAGAGAAACTGATATTGGTATTCCTGATCTCAGCATCAGTTCAGTTCAGTTCAGTTCAGTCGCTCATTCGTGTCCGACTCTGTGACCCCATGAATCGTGGCACGCCAGGCCTCCCTGTCCATCACCAACTCTCAGAGTTCACTCAGACTCACATCCATTGAGTCAGTGATGCCATCCAGGCATCTCACCCTCTGTCATCCCCTTCTTCTACTGCCCCCAATCCCTCCCAGCATCAGAATCTTTTCCAATGAGTCAACTCTTCGCATGAGGTGGCCAAAGTACTGGAGCTTCAGCTTTAGCATCACTCCTTCCAAAGAAATCCCAGGGTTGATCTCCTTCAGAATGGACTGATTGGACCTCCTTGCAGTCCAAGGGACTCTCAAGAGTCTTCTCCAACACCACAGTTCAAAAGCATCAATTCTTTGGCACTCAGCCTTCTTCACAGTCCAACTCTCACATCCATACATGACTACTGGTAAAACCATAGCCTTGACTAGACAGATCTTAGTCGGCAAAGTAATGTCTCTGCATTTGAATACACTATCTAGGTTGGTCATAACTTTTTTTCCAAGGAGTAAGCATCTTAATTTCATGGCTGCGATCACCATCTGCAGTGATTTTGGAGCCCAAAAAAGTAAAGTCTGACACTGTTTCCACTGTTTCTCCATCTATTTCCAATGGAGTGATGGGACCGGATGCCATGATCTTTGTTTTCTGAATGTTGAGCTTTAAGCCAACTTTTTCACTCCCTCTTTCACTTTCATCAAGAGGCTTTTTAGTTCCTCTTCACTTTCTGCCATAAGGGTAGTGTCATCTGCATATCTGGGGTTATTGTTATTTCTCCTGACAATCTTGATTCCAGCTTGTGTTTCTTCCAGTCCAGCATTTCTCATGATGTACTCTGCATATAAGCATACTCACCACTAAATCTGCTGGTCAGATAAATAGGTTTCCATTCCCTGTTTTAAATCACGTTTTCCATGGATCTAATTTCCTTCCCAGTTCCCTTAAACTTGAAATAAATTTGATTTGTAGTTGATCTGTTAATCAACTATGCTGAAACACAGATCTTTACAAGTATTTAAGTATTAAAATTGTTTAATGTTTGAATTTACTTACCATATTGCCTCTTAAGTTAAGTACATAACTCAGCATTTAACTGTTACTTTTAAAAATGAAGAATGACTTTACTTTCCAGGTTAGCTGCCAATGATATATATATATATTAATAATGCCTACTAAGCACTCCAACCCTCCTATCACTTCATTTTCATGAATTTAATTCTGTTCTCTATTCATCATCAACTTGTTTGCATACATCAGAAGACCTATGGTTCTTTTATTTTCAGGTGATTGCTATACATATGATGTTCCAGAGTAATATTTTTATATAAATAATGAAACTGATACTTGTCTTCATCAGCTTGGACTACTTTAACAAAATATACACAGGGTTACTAAACAACAGAACTTTATTCTCCCACAACCTGGAAGCTGGAAGTCCAAGATTAATATACTGCCAAATTTGGTTCCTAGTGAGAGCTCTTGTTCTGAGTCATAGATGGCCACCTTCTCACTGAATCTCCACCTGGAAGGGAGAGTGGAGAGAACACTCTTCTCTCTCTTCTGGTAAGGAGATTAATCCTATGATGAGAGCCCAATCCTCATCACCTCATCTAATCTTAAGTCCCGAAGCTTATCTCCAAATGCTGTCACATAAGGTGTTATAACTTCAACATATAAATAAGAGGAGTAAAGGAAGATGTATTCAGTTCATAGCCATGCTTGTATTCAATTTTACAGCAAGATATATACATTTAGTGTCGTTACCACTTTAACAATTTCCAGAACTCTCTGCCACACTTGATTATAGCATGGCATGGCCAAGGTGAACAAGTAAATTTTACTTTTAGTTGTTTCTTACATATGTTACAGTGATTCTCTTCAATGCTTGTTGTTGTTCAGATGCTCAAGTCATGTCTGAATCTTCACTACTGCATGGATTGCAGTAGGCCAGCTTTCCCTGTCTTTCACCATCTCCTGGAGTTTGCTCAAACTCATGCCCATTCTCGTCCTCTGCTGTCCCCGTCTCCTTCTGCCTTCCATCTTTCCCAGCATCAGGGTCTTTTCCACTGAATCAGTTCTTCACATCAGGTGGCCAAAATATTGGAGCTTCAGGTTCCGATAAATATTCAGGACTGATCTCCTTTACGATTGGCTGCTTTGATCTAATTGCAGTCGATGGGCCCTTCAAGAGTCTTTCCAACACCACCATTTGTCCACCAGCTGTCTTATCCATTCTTTTGCCTCATTCATTCTTCTATTGATTTCTTCTAGTGTATTTTTCATTTCAATAATTGTGCTGTTCAACAATGTTTGCTTTTTACATCTGCTAACTTTTTGTTAAATATTTCTTTTATCTTCTGGTTCAGTGCTTCCATTTTTTTTTCTGAGATCATGGATCTTCTTTGCTATCATTTCTCTGAATTCTTTTTGAGTACATTGCCTATCATCATTTTGCACAGTTGCTCTTCTGGGGTTTTATCTTTTTTTTTTTTTTTTTTAACATATTCTTCTTTCTCACTTCATCTAACTTTCTGTATCAGTTCAGTTCAGTCTCTCAATCATGTCCGACTCTGTGCGACCCCATGAATTGCAGCATGCCAGGCCTCCCTGTCCATCACCAACTCCCAGAGTTCACACAAACTCACGTCTATTGAATCAATGATGCCATCCAGCCATCTCATCCTCTGTCATACCCCATTCTTCCTGCCCCCAATCCCTCCCAGCATCACGGTCTTCTCCAATGAGTCAACTCTTCTCATGAGGAAGCCAAAGTATTGGAGTTTCATCTTCAGCATCATTCCTTCCAAAGAAATCTCAGGGTTGATCTCCTTTAGAATGGACTGATTGGATCTCCTTGCAGTCCAAGGGACTATTAAGAGTCTTCTCCAATACCACAGTTCAAAAGCATCAATTCTTCAGTGCTCAGCTTTCTTCACAGTCCAACTCTCACATCCATGCATGACCACTGGAAAAACCATAGCCTTGACCAGATAGGCCTTTGTTGGCAAAGTAATGTCTCTGCTTTTTAATAACTTTCTGTATTTGTGGTCTCTATTCTGCTGGCTACAGGGTCATCGTTCCTTTTACTACTGGTGTCTGCCCCTGTTGGATAAAGCTGGTCTAGAGGCTTGAGCAGGTTTCCTGGTAAGAGGGACTTCTGCCTGTCTTTTGGTGTGTGGAACTTTTCTTGTCCCTTTGAAGATAATAGTTGTGTCAAGCGGTGTGCTTTATGTGGTTGTGTATTCAAGAAGACTTTAGGCTACCTCTCTGTTGATGTATGGGGCTGTGTTCCTGCCCTGTTGATTGTTTTGCATGAGGTGTTCCAGCACTGGCACCTACAAGCTGTTGGATAGGGCCAGATCTTGGTATCAAAATCAGTTTCCAGGAGAGTTCATAACAATAAGTACTCTCTGATAGTTCTGCCAGTGTCCTTGTCTCCACAGTGAGCCACAGCCACCCCAGAAGACTTTCTGAGACCTGCAGGTAGGTCTGACCAGGCACCTATGAAGTCATTGCTTTTTCCCTTGATCCCTCTGAGTGACACCTGTGTGTGCCCTCCAAGAATGTAGTCACTGCTTCCCCCAGCCCTGTGGAATTCCTAAAATCAAGCCCCACTGACCTTTAAAACTAAATGCTCTGCTTCCAATTCCAGACCACCAGGTTTGGAGCCTGACAAGGGCCTCAGTTCTTTCAATTCTATTGGAGCAACTCTGCAATATAATAAATTTCCACTTTGCATCATCCACCTGCCAGGCATGAGATCTGATCATGCTGCAAATATACCCCTCCTACCCTTTTATTTTGTCTCTTTTTTGTCTTTGGTTGCAGAATATATATGTGTTTTTTGGTGAATTACAGTCTTTTTTCTTGATGATTTTTCAGAAGTCAGTTTTGATTTGGTGTTTTCATTAGAGGAGGTAACCTCAAGTCCTTCTCCAACTTGTCTCCACCTCTTCCTGCTCACATGAAGTCCTTAAACACATGGAACTTATCCTCACTGAAAGCAGAGATGGAGTCCAAGCATGTAAGGATTAGGTGCCCAGCTGTTGGTTCTGAGACATAGGGACTTTACAAAAGGACTGAGGAGAAGCTGCCGGGAAGTAACAGTCAACAAGAAGCAGGGACCTCAGTCCTACAATCCCAAGGAATTCAGTTCTACCAGACACTTGAGTGAGCTCATAAGTGGATTCTACCTAGAGCCACTGGATGAAGTATCCAGCCTGGCTGACACATTGATGTTGGCCTTTTAAGGCCTGGAGTAGAGAAACAAAGAAAGCCAGCCCAGATGGACTTCTGACATACAGAGCATAGGATGTTGTCTGCTGCCTGTGATTCTGCACACTGCCTGACTCTGGCCCAGACTGGACTGGGGGAGGCCAATATCCTGTTTTTTAACATAACTTTGTAATTTCTTAAATTAATTAAAATTGGCCATAAGACACCTTTTTAAATGACTTGTTTTACATGTGTAAGCTAATTCACATTTTTAGCTTAAGTTTTTTAATATTTTGATTATAAAAAGAGCAGAGCTGTTGATTTACTACAAAATCAACAGTTAACATGCAAAACAAATAGAATATGTAATACATACACTAAGATCACAGTCAAAAGTGAGTAAATAATTAATGTATTGTTTCTTAATAGTCATATTACTTTAAAATTTTCATAACAAGTTTAGTTCAGTTGAGTTGCTCAGTTGTGTCTGACTCTTTGTGACCCCATGGACTGTAGCATGCCAGGTCTCCCTGTCCATCACCAACTCCAAGAATTTACTCAAACTTATTTCCATTGAGTTGGTGATGCCTTCCAACCATCTCATCCTCTGTCAGCCCCTTCTCCTCCTGCCCTCAGTCTTACCCAGCATCAGGGTCTTTTCCAATCAGTCAGTTCTTTTCATCAGGTGGCCAAGTACTGGAGATTCAGCTTCAGCATCAGTCCTTCCAATGAATATTCAGGACTGATTTCCTTTAGGGAGGACTGGTTGGATCTCCTTGCAGTTCAAGTGACTCTCAAGAATCTTCTCCAACATTACAGTTCAAAAACATCAGTTCTTTGGTGCTCAGCTTTCTTTATGGTCCGATTCTCCCATCCATAATGACTACTGGAAAAACCAAAGCTTTGACTAGATGGACCTTTGTTGACAAAATAATATCTATGCCTTTTAGTATGCTGTCTAGATTGGTCATAAGTTTTCTTCCCAGGAAAAAGCATCTTTTAATTTCATGGCTGCAGTCACCATCTGCAGTGATTTTGGAGCCCAAAAAATAAAAAGTCTTGCACTGTTTCCATTGTTTCTCCATCTATTTCCCATGAAGTGATGGGACCAGATGCCATGATCTTAGTTGAATCTGAATGTTGAGCTTTAAGCCAACTTTTTCACTCTCCTCTTTCACTTTCATCAAGAGGCTCTTAAATTCTTCTTCACTTTCTGCCATAAGGGTGGTGTCATCTGCATATCTGAGGTTATTGATATTTCTCCTGGCAATCTTGATTCCAACTTGTGCTTCATCCAGCCCAGCATTTCTTATGATGTACTTTGCATATAAGTTAAATAAGCAGGGTGACAATATACAGCCTTGACATACTCCTTTCTCGATTTGGAACCAGTCTGTTGTTCCATGTCCAGTTCTCACTGTTGTTTCCTAACCTGCATACAGGTTTCTCAGGAGGCAGATCAGGTGGACTGATATTCCCTTCTCTTTAAGAATATTCCACAGTTTGTTATGATCTACATAATCAAAAGCTTTGGCATAGTCAATAAAGCAAAAGTAGATGTTTTTCTTGAACTTGCTTTTTTGATGATCCAGCAGATGTGGCAATTTGATCTCTGGCTCCTCTGCCTTTTCTAAATCCAGCTTGAGAATGTGGAAGTTCATGGTTCACATACTGTCAAAGCCTGACTTGGAGAATTTTGAGCATTACTTTACTAGCGTGTAAGATGAGTGCAATTTGTAGTTGTTTGCACATTCTTTGACATTGCCTCTCTTTGGGATTGGAATGAAAATTGACCTTTTCCAGTCTTGTGGCCGCTGCTGAGTTTTCCAATTTTTCTGGCATATTGAGTGCAACACTTTCAAACAGACTCTTGGAGGGCACAAACAAGACCCTGTGCACACCAGGACCTAGGAGAAAGAAGCAGTTACCCCATAAGAGACTGCCCAGACTTGCCCATGAGTGTCCAGGAGTCTCTGGTGGAGGCATGGGTTGATGGTGGACTTTGCAGAGTTGGAGGCACTGCGTGTAGCAGTGTGCATGGGACCTTTTGAAGAAGGTCACCATTATTTTCATTACCTCTGCCATAGTTTGTCCTTTGGTCAAACAACATGGAGGGAACACAGCTCTGCCCATTAACAGAAAATTGGATTAAAGATTGACATCAACAGAAAATTTTCATAATATTTATACTCTAAATTAAATGAGACCAAGATTCTTCATTTTAACTACTTTGTTTCTGGCTCAGCACAGTGTCTCCAAGATTACTCACTCAGATGAGTATTCTTGAATGATTGAATGCATCAGTAAGTAGGTAAGCATTATGATTATTAATTGTTGTGCCCACCAGGCTCCTCTGTCAATTTGACTTCCCAAGCAAGAATACTAGAGTGTCGCCATTTCCTTCTCCAGAGGATATTTCTAACCCAGGGATTGAACCCACATCTGCTTGCATTGGCAGGCAGATTCTTTATCACTGAATGACCAGAGACGTCCTCATGCCTTGTCTAACCCTATTCAAGTCATTGCATGATTAAAAAGTGTGAATTATCTTTCATAATTTCTTCAATAATGTGGTTCTGGGATTATATTAATCAATGTTTTGTTGTTAATTTTTAATTGCTAAGTCATGACCAACTCTTCACAACCCCACAAACTATAGCCTGCCAGCCTTCTCTGTCCAAGGGATTTCCCAGGCAAGAACACTGGACTGAGTTACCATAGTATGGCACTCATCAGAAATCATAAATATACTAAGGACAATCCATAAGTTAATATTATTCTTTAGACACTTCTGGCAAGTGAAGTAAAACTAAATGCACAAAGAAAATAGAGAGGGGAAAAAATATGCAAACTATATTCGTCTCAGGCAAATTTAATACACTCATATTTTGTATTATTATTTATACTTCCAGCATAAGACCTAATTATACACATGGGCACTATGGAAAAATTACATTGAGACACAAAGTTTGTTTTGAAAGCTTGCCACTCAGAGATCTTATGGGGACTCTGAACTGGGTTTTTCATTTTCTGCAGAAGCAATTTTAGTCCTACTATTTCACTATATTCAGTTCCATGTATGATCTATTTTTTCCATCACAGTATAAAGGCAAAAATACAGTTCTTCAATTTGGATTTAAAAAGAGCTATGATGTAGTCCACAGTGCTCTAGGCCAGCTAATCAAGTGTGGTTCCATCCCTGTTGTGGGTTAGTGAGTACATCTTTCAAGACCTCAGTGAGCAGGAGTTGTCATCCTAACAACTGCTTTTTCCTAAAAACCAACACAGTTAGCAGATATATGCACAATGTTCCCTGTATTTCCAGTTTTGCTCCCAATTCCATTCTGCTTATTTCTCTTTATATGATGTATAAGAAGCAAAAGTTTATCTTAGACCTAACTTGTTAAAAACAGTATGACTTTCTAATGAAAATAACTGATCTTTTTATTGAGGGAAGTAACCTCCCTTTCTTTCAGATATATATTTGTTCCATAGTGCACAGTATCTTTTCATCAAAATAACCATAAAATTAAGTAACATGATACAATACATCTGAGATATTTTGGAAATAAATTGTTAAAAAGCTTTATGCGTGTGAGAGAATGTTCCTTAGAAAAATACTAAAGACTTTTGAAAAATATGTTTGTTGTGGCACTGATGTTTAAAATTTCAGTAGTTTTTGTAACGTGTTCTGTTGGTGTCATAACCTAGTGTGCTGAATCACAATATTTTCTATTAACACGTTCTTAATCATCAAAAGTTTAAAAGTCAGGAGCTAAAAGAAGTGGTTAACGTTTCAGTCATTATCATGTTCTGTATTAGACATCAATGCACAGTAGAAATCAATGAAGAATAATTCTTACAACATGAAATGTAATAATTATAGACATTTCATTTAAAATTTAATTGAAAAATTAAAATATATTTAGTCAAACATTCATTGGGATTGATAAATTACTTTTTAATGAGTAATAATGAGTAATAATAGTAAGGATGAGGAATAATAGTAAGTTATCCTGAAAATGCATGTTTCTGAAACAACAAAGATAAAATTAATCTCATTTTTACTTATTCAATAAATTTTCATTGTACTACTTTATTTCTGGTACTCATCTAAATGATATGAAAGCACTGAAGTGCAAATCTCATAGAGTGCACAAGTCTAATATTCATGTAAAGGAATGAATGCAATCGTGATATATATATATGATAAAAATATACACTTATCTTTATGCATGTGAAAAAATATATTGCATGTATATCTATTGTATACCTGTGATAAAATATACATAGAAATATGCATGTACATATATATATATGTTAAAATATGCAGTAATGTAGCAGAATGTTTGCTTTGCTTTAGGAACGGACTTTCTGAGAAATAAACATTTGAGCTATGGTCTACTTAGCAGATATTCTACTTGGAAAAGTCTAAATTTTATATATATAAATCAAGTGTCTGTGGAGCATAAAATATGTGTGTTACCCTGGAGTTACAAATTTTTAAGAAATATAGTCTCTTCCCTCTGCTGCTGCTACTAAGTCACTTCTTTCATGTCTGACTCTGTGCAACCCCATAGATGGCAGCCCACAAGGCTCCCTCATCCCTGGGATTCTCCAGGCAAGAACACTGAAGTGGGTTGCCATTTCCTTCTCCAATGCATAAAAGTGAAAAGTGAAAGTGAAGTCCTTCAGTCGAGACTCTTAGTGATCCCATGGACTGCAGCCCACCAGCCTCCTCCATTCATGGGATTTTCCAGGCAAGCGTACTGGAGTGGGGTGCCATTGCTCTTCCCTCTAGGAACTTGTAATATAGTAGTAGATACCTGACACTTGCACCCAGGTCTAATATAAGTAAATGTGCTTTAAGTTGCTTCAGGTGGTTTGTGCTCACTATTTTCTGGTCCAGTACTGAAAATTTCTATAGTTCAACACTTTTAATCCTCCACTAACATTATGAGATAACACTTGCTATCATATATGTGGAAACTAAAGCTAGAAGAGTAAGTTTTCCATGTCATAAGTATAACAGTGTGCTAAAAGTGAATTCAATCCAAATACACTAACATACAGTCTGCTCTTAATTTCTATCGTAAAAAATGAATGTTATGACATAAATGCAGTACTATAAAATCATAAAAACGTAGATTTCTGGTTGATGTTCTCTCAGAAGGTGTCAAGATAGATTGCTCAAGTGTGTGCACCTCACTCAATGCTTCTTCTATTGGAAGATGCTTCCATGGAAACTTGACAACAATGACATTGACATTACACTGGCTATACAAGTGATAATAGCAGCTTAAGTCAAAAAGACCCTCTGAGATTTCCCTGGTGTCACAGTGGATAAGAATTTGCCTGCCAATGCAGGTGACATGGGTTCAATTCCTGGTCTGGGAAGATTCCACCTGCCATGGAGCAACTGAGTCTAGGCGCCACAACTACTGGCCCAGCACTCTAGAGCCAGTGAGCCTAAAATAAATAAATACATAAATAATTTTAAAAGACCCTCTGGATTTCACCTGGAGATTTCTCTTGGTTTATTTGTAGCATATCCACAAAAGATTAAATCTACAATTACAAAAATATATGGATAATGATAAGAAAGAAGAGGCTTGTATATTAAGCAATAATAACAAAATAAATGAATTATGAATGAACAAATGTTTTATGAAAATTCATTCAGAAGAGTAATCAAGGAAATAGTAATTTAAAATGTAAAACATGTTTTGATGACACTAACAAAAAAGGATGAGAGATAAAAGTAAAGAGAGAAAGAGAGAGGAAGGGAGGAAGACAAGAACTGGAGGGAGTTAGGGAAAGAAGGGAGAAGAGAGGGAGGGATAAAAAGAAAGAATGAAAGGAAAGAAAGAACCTTTGGAGCTTCCACTATAACACAGACTTGAAAAGAAGTAACTTTCATATTGTATAGAGGAAAGAACAAAAGAATAATATAATCAAATGCCTATTTATAGTTCATGTTCTTTAATAAAGCAGTTTCACTTCTATGAAGCAAAAGCATATACAAATGTTCAACCTTAATGAAATAATTTTAAAATATATTGATGGACCTTTGTGAAACGTTGAATATATAAATATAATTATTGATACACAGATATTTAAAATAAACAAATCTAGAACATGTATACAGGTTTCCTGTTGTGGCCTACAGATAGATATGTATTGATTTTATTTGTCAGGATCAATATTATTCACCGTCATTTAAAAAAATAAAAAATGTCTACCAATTCTTTGACTCTGTTTAATATATAACTCTATAACACTATACTATTTGATAAGATTCTGATGAAATAAGTTGAACACAACACAAACAGATGGAAAGATATAATGTGCTCATAGATTGGAAGAATTAATATTGTTAAAATGACCATTTTACCCAAGACAATCTACAGGTCTATGCAATCCCTTTCAAAATGACAATATCATTTTTTTTGTAGAACTAGGAAAACAATTAAAAATTTCTAAGGAAACACAAAAGATGCCGGATAGCCAAAACAATCTTGGGAAAAATTAATGATGGAAGTATGATAGTCTCTGATTTAAAACTATACCACAAAGTGGCAATCATCAAAGCAGTGTGGTACTGACACAGGAAAATTTGTCACTGGATATTTGCATTCAGGGTAAATTTATGACATTTTATCCAAATTGTCAAATATATTATATATACATATATATATATATATATATATATATATATATATATATATATATTTCTCACTTTTTGCTTATTGCCTAGTGACATTCGATAGTAGGAACATTTCACAATTTGTTTTATTATGCACCTGTTGAAGGGGATCTGGTTTGCTTCCAATTTGGGGCTATTATAAATAAAATTTTGTCATTTAAGGTCTGTTAAATAAATGCAGCCATGCAGTGTATCCCATTTTGAGATTGACTTTTTCACTAAATATAGTATATCTCAGACCCATCCAAGTTGTTACATGTATTAATGAGCTTGTTTCTTTTTATTGCTGAGTATGCATATGTATACCAGACCACCTGACTTGCCTCTTCAGAAACTTATACGCAGGTCAGGAAGCAACAATTAGAACTGGGCATGGAACAACAGACTGGTTCCAAATAGGAAAAGGAGTATGTCAAGGCTGTATATTTTCACCCTGCTTATTTAATTTATACGCAAAGTACATCATGAGAAATGCTGGGCTGGAGGAAGGACAAGCTGGAATCAAGATTGCATGGAGAAATATTAATAACCTCAGATATGCAAATGTTACCACCCTTATGGCAGAAAGTGAAGAAAAATTAAAGAGCCTCTTGATGAAAGTGAAAGAGGAGAGTGAAAAAGTTGGCTTAAAGCTCAACATTCAGAAAACGAAGATCATGGCATCTGGTCCCATCACTTCATTGGAAATAGATGGGAAAACATTGGAAACTGTGGCTGACTTTATTCTTCTGGGCTCCAAAATCACTGCAGATGGTGACTGCAGCCATGAAATTAAAAGACGCTTACTCCTTGGAAGGAAAGTTATGACCAACCTAGACAGCATATTTAAAAGCAGAGACATTACTTTGCCAACAAAGGTCCATCTAGTCAAGGCTATGGTTTTTCCAGTGGTCGTGTATGGATGTGAAAGTTGGACTATAAAGAAAGCTGAGCACTGAAGAATTGATGGTTTTGAACTGTGGTGTTGGAGAAGACTCTTGGGAGTCCCTGGGACTGCAAGGAGATCCAATCAGTCCATCCTAAAGGAGATCAGTTCTAGGTGTTCATTGGGAAGACTGATGTTGAAGCTAAAACTCCAATACTTTGGCCACCTGATGCAAAGAACTGACTCATTTGAAAAGACCCCTATGCTGGGAAAGATTAAGGGCAGGAGGAGAAGCGGATGACAGAGGATGAGATGGTTGGATGGCATCACTGACTAGATGGATATGGGTTTAGGTGGACTCTGGGAGTTGGTGATGGACAGGGAGTCCTGGCGTGCTGCAGTTCATGGGGTCGCAAAGAATCGGATATGACTGAGCAACTGAACTGAACTGAACTGATGTATATGTATGTATGTATAAAGGTTATGCATACATACATACATATGTCAATACATGCATACACTAATTATTTTCATGCTATGTATGTATAAGAATTATTTAACCATTCATGATTGAAAGACACAATTGTTTTTAGTTTTGAGCTACTACAAATAATGCTACTCTGAACATTCAGTTACAGGTTTTTGTATGAACATAGGTTTTTATTTCTCTAGGCTCAATGCCTCAGAGTGCAATTACTGGATCATGTGGTCAATTATCACTATTCTCACATGTGGAATTCACTTAAGTTCTCATTCTATGAGCACAAAAAAATAACTGGCATATGCTTCTTCATAATATAAATAAAGATCACTTTTACCTTTAATTTTAGCTGTTCTCTTTAAAAATAAAGTGGTTCATCAATAAGTTGTAAAGAATTTCTTGATCATATGTTCAGTACTCAATTGGGAAGAGTTGAAAATGTGTAAGACCAACTTCATATTTTATGATAGATAGTAATTTATATGCTAAAGTATGCTCATATCACAAAATAGTTTAGATTCTCCAAACATCAACTGAAGTCCAATGGAAAGGTGAGTCAATGAGCCTTTTGCATTAATAATGAAAGAAAATAAAGTGTGAGTCTAAAAACAATGCTTTCCAAAATATGATATGCAATCCATTTCTAGGTATACAAATCTCTCATTTTAAATATATTTTGTCAGTGTTTTCATAGTTAATAAATTGAAGTGAAAGTCACTCAGTCATGTCTGACCCTTTGTGACCCATGGACTACACAGTCTGTGGAATTCTTCTGGTCAGAATACTAGGATGGGTAGCAGTTTTCTTCTCCAGGGGATCTTCCCAATCCATGGATCAAACCCAGGTCTCCCACTTTGCAAGCGGATTCTTTACCAGCTGAGCCACCAGGGAAGTCCACCATTAATACAACATAAGAATGAAGCAGGAGAGAAGAAAAAATGTGTTTTATAGAAACTTAGAAATCTTAGTTAAAATATTTTTGCACAGTTTTTCTCCTTTAAAAAAAAAAGAGTATTGCATAAAATAATATCCATCTGTGAATGTTACTAATGAAATAAGAAACAAAAATCTCTATGTTATAAAAATTAGGGGCCATTGGGATATAAAGCAGAAATGTTACCCATGTGCTTATAACACTGAAAAATAATTATTAGTGATAGAAAACACTGCACTGTAACATTTTAATACCAATTTTTTTCATTAACCAGCATGTCTGGATAGTACCCTCTCCCAAGCCCATAAATGACTCTGAAATACTCTCATATTAATGAGCTTCAATGAGATACTTAAATAATACCTAGATGACTACAACATTACTTAGAAAAGAAACACGCCTCTCAAACTAATTAGAGTTCTTGAATGACATTGAAAGAGGGAGCTGGTTAAATCATTTTCTCCTGAACTAGATTTAATTGACATAGATATAATGCCGGTGATAATTTTATGAAATTGCAAGATCAAGAGTTTAATATATCTGGCAGTAAGGCAGAGATTTTCTTTCTCGAGCGTGTTGAATAAACCTTTCTAATCCTTTTCCTTTAGCGTTTCCTTATTTCCAGGCTTAAGTTTAACATAAGGGTAGAAAAATCAAGATTCCATTAGGCTTCTCAAAGCTCAAGCATAGAGGGAAAAAAAAAAAAAAAAAAAGATGCTATCTCAGAGAGACTGTGGCTCAGAATCATTAAAAAAGACTAATGGCAAGATGATAGGGCTAAGCTTACAATTCCCCCTGAGGATCTCAAGAGGCACCCTCTCTCATAGTAAACACTTGATCTACTTTCACCTTGCTTCCAAATCACTAAAACAGAGGCAGGAATCCAAAAGCGATTGGATGATTATAGTTTACAAGGTGCTGCAAAATGTTTCATTGGATGTTCAATTTGTCCTGCATTTTGTGCTTGTATATATATTTACAAGTTATCCTAAAACCTTGCTATGTAGAACTAAGATATTCTGATATAATAACTTCTACAGTTTGTTTCCTGAAGCATTTTAACATTTTGTAGTTTAAAATTGTGATGGTCGATCTAGGCCATGTGGTGGAGGCTATGAAAAGCATACTTATTAAAGCCTTTGAAATAAGCCAAATGACTATAAATGAAAAAACTCCTTTTCACTTTGTTTTAATTATAAGTTAAAAACTGCAGAGCTCAAGTAAGTCTGGAGCCTGGGCCCTGAGAAATTTCTGTTTTACTTTAGTTTATTTTATGCTTTTCATTATAACACCTTGAATAAAATGCCTAGTTCATAATTTTGTTTCTTTCTTCAATCTTGGTCATTATTATAGATATTGACATACAACATCCTCATTTTTATTATTTTCTAAGGCTTCTGTAATTATGGATTTTATTGACCCTTAGAACCAAGAATCCTTTAATTGAATGTTTTCTTAAATTTTGATTTAACTGTCTTTCACCATTACTCTGTTTTTCCAACCATATTTTAATTTGGATACATAGTGAAATTTTAATATAGTCTTTGATATGCTTCTTTTTAAAAATTTATTGATTTTTTCTTTGTGGTCTAAAGTATAATTACTTTTTAAACTAATAGGCCATGGAAATTAGAAAGGCAAGTTGTAGAGCACAATTTAATATATAAGTATTTATTCTTTTGACTCTATTCTTTAAACAAATATAGAAAAAATTTATGCTGGATTTATTAAATTCTCTGAAATCAAACAATATAATCAGGAATTTTATCTTAATAGTATTATTTCAATAATAAAGTGATAAAAATAGGAAATTATTGAATATATAAATGCAACTCCATATAATACAATATACTATACATATAATAGCAAACTCCAGTAGTAGTGAAGAACAGGGAAGCCTGGTGTGCTTCAGTCCATGGGGTAGCAAAGAATCAGACTATGACTGAGCAACTAGACGATAACAATAATAGAATAATACACAGCCATTAAAACTCATGGTATGAAGAACATTACTATGAATTTTATTAAGTGAGAAAAGCAAGTTGAAAGAGTACACAAAATATGTTTAAAAACAATGCTTCTTGCTTTTCTTCATAATTCCCCAAAGTATGGGTAACAAATTTCAGGTAATATTACCTTAAATTTTAATTTGAGAACAGTATATGATAGCAACTATGTAAGAATACAGTGCAATATAATTTCAGGAAATGAAATGTGATTCTTTCTTTGTCTCTTCTTTCTTCCTTTTCTCCTCCACCTCTTCCTTCTATTTTTCATTCTTGATGGAGGAAAGGAGAATGATTTGAATTTATCAATGATAAAGAAATCAGGAAGACACTGGCGCAAATATCTAATTCTGAATCCATTGAAATGAGATCTATGATAAGTGCAGTTAGCCAAGATTCTTAGGGGAAGGTCCAACTCTTCATTGGAGAAGGAAATGGCAACTCACTCCAGTATTCTTGCCTAGAGAATCCTGTGGACAGAGGAGCCTGGTGGGCTGCTGTCCATAGGGTCACACAGAGTCAGACACGACTGAAGTGACTTAGCATGCATGCATGCTTTGGAGAAGGAAATGGCAAGCCACTCCAGTATTCTTGCCTGGAGAATCCCAGGGATGGAAGAGCCTGATGGGCTGCCATCTATGGGGTTGCACAGAGTCAGACATGACTGAAGCAACTTAGCAGCAGCAGCAGCAACTCTCCATTAGTGCAAAATTTGAAACAATAGAGAGAGTAGATGATGAATACATAAGGTAAGTAGCTGAATAGAACATGCATTTGAGAAGACATATGAGACTGTTTTCAGAATTTGATAAAGGATAGAGAAGACAATGTGCTGTGTGGTGTGCTGTGCTTAGTCACTCAGTCATGTCAGACTCTTTGAGACCCCATGGACCCCCTGCCAGGCTCCTCTGCTCATGGGGATTCTCCAGGCAAGAATACTGGAGTGGGGTGCCATGCCCTCCTTCAGGGGATCTTCCCAACCCAGAGATTGAATTCAGGTCTCCCACATTTGCAGGCAGATTCTTTACTGTCTGAGCCACGAGGGAAGCCAAACCTTGAGGGTACTACCTTTTAATCATTTATTGTTTCAGCTGTGCCCTACTTTTTGTGACCCCATGGACTGCAGTACGCCAGACTTCCCTGTCCTTCACCGTCTCCGGGAGTTGTTCAAATTCATGTCCACTGAGTCAGTGGTGCCATCCAACGATTTCATCCTCTGTTGTCCCCTTCTCCTCCTGCCCTCAATCTTTCCCAGCTTCAGGGTCTTTTCCAGTGAGTTGGCTCTTCACATCAGTTGGCCAAATTATTAGAGTTTCAACTTCAGCATCAGTCCTTCGAATGAATATTCAAGGTTGATTTCCTTTAGGATGGACTGGTTGGATCTCCTTGCAGTCCAAGGAGAGTCTTCTCCAGCACCACAGATCAAAGCCATGAATTATGCAGCACTCAGCCTTTTTTATTGTCCAACTCTCACATCTATACGTGACTACTGGAAAAGCCATAGTTTTGACTAGACAGACTTTTGTAGACAAAATAATACCTCTGCTTTCTAATATGCTGTCTAGGTTTTTCACAGCTTTTCTCCCAAAGAGCAAACATTTTTTAATGTTATGGCTGCAGTCACCATCCACAGTGATTTTGGAGCCCAAGAAAATAATGTCTGTCACTGTTTCCATTGTTTCTTCATCTATTTGCCATGAAGTGATGGGACCAAATTCCATGATCTTAGTTTTTTGAATGCTGAGCTTTAAGCCAGTTTTTTTACTCTCCTCTTTCACCTTTATCAAAAGGTTCTTAATTCCTCTTTGCTTTGGTAGATGTAAAGTGACATACAAGGATTAATGTGAAGACTCTAAGATGTTACTAGGAATGAAGGAGCTTTCTTGAGACTGACATGACAGGATCAATTTTATTAAAACAATTAGCCATTTTATGCTCAGGGAGGTTGCTGTGCTAGGGTAAATGTGTAAGGAGAAGTGGACACCTAGAAATCTCTCTTTATTACAATGACTGGGTAGAATTCAGCAAGAACTATTCTTTGATTCCATGTGATATTTCATTCTCACTCCTGGTTGAAACCTAGGGGCTTCCCAGGTACAATTTCCATCCCTTGGTTGGGAAGATTCTTCTGGAGGAGGGCATGGCAATCAATCCCATTATTCTTGCCTGGAGAATCTCATGCACAGAGGAGCATGGCAAGCTGCAGTCAACAGGGTTGCAAGGAGTTGGAAACAACTGAAGTGACTTGGCAGCAGGCAATCTGCTGAGTGAAATACAAGTGATCTTATTCCAGGCATGCATACACTATCTTGATGGCCTGTGGAATTCTGGAGAAGCTAGGTGTTACATCAATCACATATGTAAAATTCTTTCTGTTATTAATAGTTAAGTTAGACCTCTGTGTCTGTGCATGTGTGAAAATATATACAGATTTGTACTCTTTCTGTTTTGTTAGATTCCAAAATTGATGTATTGAAAGCCTCTTTTGCCTTTCTTCTATTAGAAAATACCCAGTTTATTCCTTGTGTTTTCTTCCACATGACTTTTAACTTTCCTGAGCTTATATTTATTAAGAATTTGAATGCAATTGCTGAAGTTGAATGGTCTGTAAAGTTTGTACCTCGTGAATATGTGGAATTAAAATCTCAGAGAAACCACTAATGTTTTTGCATCCCTATTGAAATACTTCTGTGTACTCAGTCCTTACAAAGAATAAGTTGTCATCTTTCTTTTTTGTTGTTTTTTTGTCTCCCATTATTGTAACTGAATCTATTGCTTACATATCTTAATTTTCTGCGAGTATGGAAGTTACATTTGGAGTTGGGCATAATATTTGGATACACTTACAAATTCTTCAGAGGGAAAGCATTTTTTGTTTCTGTTTTTTTAATGTCAGGGAATTTTTCTCCAATTTTTCACCTTTATGGAGGTAAAGTTTCCCCTGGACTTCATTCTTGCTTTGAGACACCAAATTGGGAAATATTAGGTTGACAAGCACTCCGTGGTGACTCAGAGGTTAAAACGTCTGCCTGGAATGCGGGAGACCTGGGTTCGATCCTTGGTTTGGGAAGATCCCCTGGAGAAAGAAATGGCAACCCACTCCAGTACTCTTGCTTGGAGAATCCCATGGAGGGAGGAGCCTGGTGGGCTACAGTCCATGGGATTTCAAAGAGTCAGACACAGCTGAACGACTTTACTTTCACTTATTCAGTAAAGAAATATAAAAAAAAAGTTATGCTTATGCTAGACATAATTTTTCTTGTTAAAAACTATAATTTATTAATAAATTCATCAATTATGTATTCTGCTATACTATGTGTTGAGAGGTTTTAGTGTCTGGAATGTAACAGAAAATAAAGCAATTTATAATTCTTTCTAAGTATGTACTTTATATTGATATGGGTGAGATAAGGTGGAATGGGGGAAAGACAAAAAGTAAATATAAAATAAATGCAAAACAAAACCCAATGGTATGTTAGAATGTGAAAACATTATGGAAAAGTACAGTGCATTAAACCAAATGAGTTTGGGGATAAAAAGTGGGTTAGCTGTGGGGAAGATCTCACTAATCAGGTTATGCACATGCAAATAGTGGGAGAAAGAACAAACAGGCAAAGGGAATAACTGCACAAAGGCTAAGTTGCGATATGACCTACGTGCTTAAGAAATAACAACAGAGAAGTCATTTTGGCAGAAGCTGCATCAGTAAAACAGAAGTAAAGTCAGAGAGGTAATAGAGGTCAAATAATTTAGAGCATGTATAAAATATTTTTAGGGCTTCCCTTGTGGATCAGACAGTAAAGAATCTGTCTGTAATGCAGGAGAGTGGGTTCAGTCCCTGGGTTGGAAATATCCAGTATTCTTGCATGGAGAATTCCGCAGACAGAGGAGCCTGGTGGGCTACAGTCCATAAGGTCACAAAGAGTCAGACATGACTAATTAACACAAGTTATTTAAAAGAAAATAAATTTATTTTAAAAAAAAAAGAATAGTCAGCACATAAAAGATTTTCAGTTGTTCTGAATTAAAAAAAAAAAAAAAAAGATCGAATAGTTGGAATAAGAAACTAGCCTGACTTCTGCTCTGATAGTAAAATGTTTGGGGCAATGGTTGAAGCAGAAAGATAAACCTGGTGGCTATTGTGTAAATTGATACTGAGAGAAAAATGGTTGTTATCAGAGTTCTACTGATGTAGATAATAGTCATACTATAATGTATTTTTAAAGTAAACCCATGATTTTTTGGCAGATTAGATGTAAGAGAAATAGAAGAGCCAAAAATGATTGAAACACTCTGTCCTTAAGTTGTCATCAGTTGGGGTAGAAAACACTGTTTTGTGTGCAGTGTGTGCGGGGAGGTGGGTGGGCATCGATATGTATTTATGTATTTAAGATATCTATAAGATATCTTGGGCTTTCCTGATAGCTCAGTTGGTAAAGAATCTGTCTGCAATGCAGGAGACTCTGTTTCAGTTCCTGGGTTGGGAAGTTCACCTGGAGAAGGGAAAGGCTACCCACTCCAGCATTCTGGCCTGGAGAATTCCATGGACTGTATATTCCATGGGGTGGCAAGGAGTCGGACATGACTGAGCGACTTTCACTTTCACTTTCATAAGATATCTTAGTGGACATATAAGTAGGCAGTCAGACATAAGCATCTGAATTTAAGGAGAGAGAACTGGCTTAAAGATAAAACTTTGAGATTACTGGCACATAGTTGATTATAAATACTTATAAATATTTTACAAATATTTGATTCAACTGAATAAAATGATCTTCTACTGAGTATGGACCGACAAGAGAAGAAGAGCAAAGACTGACTTCTAAAGTGCACAATATGAAGAAACTGGTAACAGGAAAAGGAATCAACACATATCCCTGACTAGCGAAGTAAAGAAAAGAGGTGTGTGATACCTTGGAAGCTAACTGAAATTTAATGGAGAAGGAAGATTTCATAATTACTTACATACTCTTGAAAGTACCTTAGATAAAATTTAAGATTGATAGTAACAGAAAAAACAAATTAAGATAGTACATAAGAGAATCACAGTTAGAAGGTATAGGGGGCAGGACAGTGGAGAGGAAAGCATGAGGATCTCTTATCCAGAGAGATCAACGTGAATTTTCTTTGGAACCAGTCTGAAGTGAAGAAGTGAAGTGAACTCTCTCAGTTATGTCCGACTCTTTGTGACTCCATGGACTGTAGCCCACCAGGCTCCTCCATCCATAGGATTCTCCAGGCAAGAATACTGGAGGGGGTTGCCATTTTCTTCTCCAGGGGAACTTCCCAACCCAGGGATCGAAGCTGGGTCTCCTGCATTGCAGGCAGGTGCTTTACCCTCTGAGCCAACAAGGTAGTCTCAGTTCAGTTCAGTCGCTCAGTCAAGTCCGACTCTTTGCAATCTCACGAACCGCAGCACGCCAGGCCTCCCTGTCCATCACCAACTCCCGGAGGTCACTCAGACTCATGTCCATCGAGTCCGTGATGCCATCCAGCCATCTCATCCTGTGTTGTCCCCTTCTCCTCCTGCCCCCAATCCGTCCCAGCCTCAGAGTCTTTTCCGATGAGTCAGCTCTTCGCATGAGGTGGCCAAAGTACTGGAGTTTCAGCTTTAGCATCATTCCTTCCAAAGAAATCCCAGGGTTGATCTCCTTCAGAATGGACTGGTTGGATCTCCTTGCAGTCCAAGGGACTCTCAAGAGTCTTCTCCAACACCACAGTTCAAAAGCATCAATTCTTCGGTGCTCAGCCTTCTTCACAGTCCAACTCTCACATCCATACATGACCACAGGAAAAACCATAGCCTTGACTAGACAGACCTTAGTTGGCAACGTAATGTCTCTGCTTTTGAATATACTAGTCTAGAGGTACCTAAATTCTTAGTCCTTAGGGAAATTAGATCTTTGGCTGCCTAATATCTCCATTCTTGGTGGTCCTGAATTTTTTTTTTAATCTAGTTAGGCTGTATGTGTCAGCCTCCCAACTCTCTGGCAGTGAATCTCTCATTTCCCTTCAGCACTTAGGAAGAAGAATCATTATTAAATGAAGGATTTCTTTGTAGCAAATTCTAAAATTTTATTACACCAATTTTTGAATGAGAGCCAGTTTTGTGTGATTAAAACTAAAATTTATCCATGCTATCTTCATTTCTGAAAACATAGCATGAAACACATGATTTGGCAGAAATCATGACATTTGATCACTGTTATTAATAAGTTTTCTAAAATTCTTTCTATTTCCCTTCAACAAATGCAACTTGATTTTTGAGTTGGATCAAACTTTCCTGAGGTTTGTAATTTAATTTATAAATTAAGGAAACTGATTTGTGTGAGATAAAAGATAACACCTGAGACAGCACTTTTCAGTAAATTTCAGGGCCCACAACTTAGCAAATCAATTGATATAAATTATTATATCAATAGATTTTTTTAAATTATATAATATTATCTGACAAAACTCATGGTTTATTCAGGATAAAAAGGAAAAATCACTCAGGGAAAAAATAGAGGATAATATGAAGGATTTTATTTAAAAATCTACAAATATATGTATATTTGATATCACACTTAATAGTGAGAACTCGGCTATTTTGTTCTTAACACTTGGAATAAAGCAAGGATGTCCTTCTTCTTAACTACTCTCATTCAACATTCAATATATACTAGAAGTTCTAGTTAGTGAAATATGGCAAAAACTGAAAATAAATAATAGAAGATATAAAGAATGAAAAGGAAGAAATAAAACAACAGATATTCACAGATGGCATTGTGGCCAATGTAGGAAAGTCCAAAGAATCGTCATTAAGAACAATAAAAACTCATGAAAATAATGTGCACTAAAAGCAGTTTCATTGGATATAAACATAATATACAAAAGTCAACTGCTTTTTCATATACCATTAATGAATAACTGAAAAATGAAATTTAAAACACAGCACCATTTGCACCAGTACCAAAACAAAACAAGTACTTAAATGAAAATTTATAAAATATGCATGTGAGATGACAAAATACAGAGGAAAAAAATCAAGCAAGTTTTAAATAAATGGATATTCTATAATCATGAATAAAATACCAAACATAAGAAGTTAATTATTTGATTTAAAGCAAAGCCAAGTAAAATTGCAGCAAGTTATTCATTCATATCAATACTGATTGTGAAGTTTGTTTGAAAAAGCAAGATAAGTTGAATAGCCAATACTGTAAAAGCAGAACAAAGTTTGATGACTGACACTGCTCAATTTAAAGACCTAAAACAGAGTACTGCTGGTAAAAGATTATACACATAGATCAATGGAACATAATAGAAAAGACAGAGACAGACCTGCACAAGTATAGTCAATCGGTCCTTAAACAAGGAATGATGTCAATATAATAGAGAAAGGATGGTTTCTTTCCAACTAATAATGCTGAACACTGAGATATTCATACATTAAAAAATGAACAAAGTCACAGATCTTACACCTTAAAAAATTAACTCTAATTGGATTGCAGACCTAAACTGTAAAACCTGACAACAGCATAATAAAATGCATAGATTTGATGAAGAAATTTTAAATACTAGGGCTTCCCAGGTGGCACTAGTGGTAAAGAGCTCACCTGCCAATGTAGGAGACATAAGAGAGGCAAGTTTGGTCCTTAGATCAGGAAGATCCCCTGGAGAAGGTCATGACAACCTATCTCGGTATTCTCATCTGGAAAACTGGAATATCCCATGGATAGAAGAGCCTGGTGAGTTACAGTCCTTAAAGTCACAAAGAGACAGACATGACTGAGCACAAGCATATTTTTTAAAATACTAAAATAAAAAGATGGTAAACAGATTAATAGTTACTAGTTGTATATGGGATAAAATGGATAGGTAAAGCACAGAGGATGTTTTAGGGTGATGACTGCATTTTGTATTAAAGTGTAATTAAACATTTGTCAAAACTCACATAATGTTACCACATGAAATATAAATATACTGTATGCATAATTACAGAGTTCTGATGATCTAAGGAGGGAAGGCAAAATGTGACCAGAAAAACAAAATGTGTTAGAAATATAGTGCTGCTACTGCTAAGTCGCTTCAGTCGTGTCCGACGCTGTGCAACTCTATAGACGGCAGCCCACCAGGCTCCCCCATCCCTGGGATTCTCTAGGCAAGAATACTGGAGTGGGTTGCCACTTCCTTCTCCAATGCATGAAAGTGAAAAGTGAAAGTGAAGTCACTCAGTCGTGTCCGACTCTTCACAACCCCATGGACTGCAGCCTACCAGGCTCCTCCGCCCATGGGATTTTCCAGGCAGGAGTACTGGAGTGGGGTGCCATTCTGACGTCAATAAAAGAATTGGAGGAATAAGATGTAGATCTAAATAATGGTGGAAATCAATGAAATAGTTAAGATTAAAGCAAAAGGAATTTATATAAGCATTATATCTACTTCAAAGTTGTATTCTGCTGGAGTTATGAATTGAAAATTCTGAAATTACTCTACATGTATGATGAACAATTAAGCAAATAGTATCAAATGGTGGGAACCATGTTTATTAATGCTGATATAGAAGATTACAGATAACTAAGAGGTGGAGTTTAGAATAATCCATGAGATAATGGATTAGACTTGAAGCATTGATATAAACTCATGTTTAGTTTAATATCTGTATAGATGGTTACATATAGAAATATTTATGGATATTTATATACACAGGTTAGTATATGTACTTGTATTTTCTTGTTCTGCCAGCTGCTCTAGATGAGATGATATATCAGTATCAATGATCAGAGATTGCATCCATAATGAATAAATTCTTCAAAATCTAATAAATTCTTTAATAAAAAGAACTGTTCATTGTTCTAATATTAAAGAAATATACAAGACAGTCCTGTCACATCTGTGACATCATCTTCTAAACATCAGAAACTGAGAAATTACTCAACACATATTAGTCATTTTTCATTGTTGAGTTGCTAAGTCATGTCCAACTCCTTGCAACACCAAGGGCTGTAGCAGGTTAGGTTCTCCTGGCCTTCACTATCTCCCAGGGTATGCTCATATTCATTTCTATTGAGTTGGTGATGTTATCTAACTATCTCATCCTCTGGCACCCACTTATCTTTCTGCCTTCAATCTTTCACAGCATCAGGGTCTTTACTAATGAGTCAGCTCTTCGCATCAGTTAGCCAAAGTATTGGAGCTTCAGCGTCAACATCAGTCCTTCCAATGTATTTTCAGGGTTGATTACCTTTAGGATTGACTGGTTTGATCTTGCTGCCCAAGGGACTCTCAAGAGTCTTCTCCAGCATCACAAGTTGAGAGTATCAATTCTTTTGCACTCAGCCTTCTTTATGGTCCAACTCTCACATCTGTAAATGACTACCAAAAGAACCATAGCTTTGAGTATACCAACTTGGTAGGCAAAGTGAGATCTCTGCTTTTTAATATGCTCTCTAGGTTTCTCACAGCTTTCCTTTCAATGAGCAAATGTCTTTTAATTTCATGGGTGTAGTCAATGTCAGTGGTGATTTTGAAGCCCAAGAAAGTAAATTCTGGCACTGTTTCCACTTTTTCCCCTTCTATTCTTCATGAAGTGATGGGAGCAGCTGCCCTGATCTTAGTTTTTTGAATGTTGAATTTTAAGTCTTCTGTTTCACTCTTTTTGATCATTATCAAGAGGCTCTTTAATTCCTCTTCACTTTCTGCCATTAGAGTGGTATCATCTGAATATCTGAGGTTGTTGATATTTCTCCTGGCTATCTTGATTTCAGCTTATGATTCATCCAGCCTGGCATTTAACTCTGTATATAAGTTAAAGAAGCAGGGTGACAATATACAGCCTTGGCATTCTCCTTTCACAACTGGGAGCCAGTTTTTTTTTGTGTGTGTGTCCCATTTTAACTGTTACTTCTTGACTGGCATACAGGTTTCTCAGGAGACAAGTAAGGTGGTCTGGTATTCTCATCACTTCACGGTTTGTTGTGACCCTCACAGTCAAAGGCTCTAGTGTAGTCAATGAACTAGAAGTAGGTGTTTTTCTAGAACTCCCTTGCTTTCTCTTTTTAAAATCAACTTGTTTATTTTAATTGGAGACTAATTACTTTACAATATTTTGGTGGTTTTTGCCATACATGGACATGAATCATTCATGAGTGTACATGTGTCCTCCCACCCTGAACCTCTTTCCCACTTTCATCCCCACCCCATCCCTCTGGGTTGTCCTAGAGCACTGACTTGAGTGCTTTGCTTCTTACATCAACCTTGCACTGGTCATCTGTTTTACGTATGGTAATATACATGTTTCAGTACAATTATCTCAAACCATACCACCCTCACCTTCTCTCACAGAGTCTAAAATGCTATTCTTCACATCTGTGTCTCTTTTGCTTTCTTGAACCCTTTGCTTTCTTCACAATTCAATGAATGTCAGCAATCTGACTTTTGGTTCCCCTACCTCTTATAGACCATGCTTGTACATCTGTAAGTTTATATACTGCTAAAGCTTAGTTTAAAAGATTTTGAGCATAGCCTCACTAGCATGTGAAATGAGTGCAATTGTGTGGTAGTTTTCAATTATTTGGCATTGTCTTTCTTTGGGATTTGAATGTAAACTGATCTTTCCCAGTCCTGTGGCTGCTGAGGTTTCCAATTTTTCTGACATACTGAGTGCAGCAATTTAACAGCATCATCTTTTAGGATTTTAAATAACTCAGTGGGAATTTCATCAGTTCCACTAGTTTTGTTCACAGTAATGCTCCCTAAGGCCCACTTGACATCATATTCCAAGATGTCTGGCTCTGGATGTGTGATCATACCAACATGGTTATCTGGAGCATTAAAACCTTTTTTCTATAGTTCTTCTTTGTATTCTTGCCACCTCTTCTTAATCTCTTCTGCTTCCTTTAGGTCCTTAACATTTCTGTCCTTTATCATGCCCATCTTTGCATGAAATGTTTCCTTGATAGCTCCCATTTTCTTGAAGAAATCACTAGTCTTTCCCATTCTATTATTTTCCTCTATTTCTTTGTCTTGTTCTTTTAAGAAGACCTTCTTATCTCTCCTTGCTATTCTCTGGAACTCTGCATTGAATTGGGTATATCTTTCCCTTTCTCCCTTGCCTTTTGCTTTTCTTCTTTCGTCAGCTATGTAAAGCTTCATCAGACAACTACTTTGCCTTCTTGCATTTCTTTTTCTTTGGGCTGGATTTTGTTACTGGCTCCTATACAATGTTTTGAATCTCTGGCCACAGTTCTTCAGATACTCTGTCTACCAGATTTAACCCCTTGAATCTGTCACCTCCACTGTATAAACATAAGGGATTTGATTTAGATCATACCCAAATGGTCTTCACATCACTAGTCCTATTTTTTTCTATTTAAGTCTGAATTTTACAATAAGGAGCACATGATCTTAGCCACAGTCATCTCCAGGTCTTGTTTTTGCTGACTGTATACAGCTTCTCTATCTTTGGCTGCAAAGAATATAATCAATATGATTTCAGTATTGGCCATCTGGTGATGTCCATGTTGTTGGAAGAGGGTGATTGCTATGACCAGTGCGTTGTCTTGACAAAACTCTAAGCCACCAAGGAAGGTAATAATGACTTATTAACATATAGACATGAGATTATTATTTTTAGTCAAAATATAATTTTATAACCATGCTTAGAGTTAAGTGAAAATAAAATCAATTATGTTTATTGTTCTACTATTTCATTTATTTTTCCTATTTTACCATTTTAAATATTTCTATTTATTTTATTTAAAGAATAATGTTATTGTTTCCTTTAACTGGAACCCATACTTTGAAATTTGGGGAAAAAATCATGACAAATTTGATTTTCAAATACTTTAACCTAGCGTTTATCTTATGAGTTTATAAATGTTAGGAAACAACAAAGTCTTATCCATTGGTTTTATAGTTATTGTTCTATTTTTCAATTTTATTTTATTTTATTTTATGTATTTATTTTAGAGTAGGGGCAAAACTGTACAATGGAAGGAACAGTATTTCCTCTACCACTCCTACCCTAAACTTATTTTCCATTAAGCCCATTGAGAGATCTTTCATATATAATTTCTTGGCAGAATTTATCAAGTAGGACTCACTTTTATCTTGACAAAAGCTTGATTGTTCCATTTTACTTATATTCTATTTTTCCCAATACTCTACCTACTTCACAAAGTGAAAGATAGTGTCACAACAGTTCTACATGGTCACCAATGAGAAAAACTTTGAAAAAGAGGCCTTTTTATGAAAAATTCCCAAGTTAATTGTTTACTGGTGATATTTCATGGGTCTTTTTCCACCTTAGGTGGAAAAGGATACTTTTATAGAAAATAAAGAAAAACACTTTTCACTAGCAAAGATGTGTCTCTTATAAGTACATTAGCCAAGAGCAAATATAAGAACAGTAAATACCACCAAAGCTGAGAATAGTCAGCTTACTGACATCTTAAGTCAGAAGTAGTAGCAAAACTGAAATTCTAAATAATACTTTTAAAGTTTGTTTCACAGAAGTAAAGACTTTCTATTTTTAGCATATACAATAATGCTCTTTAAGGGGAATAAAAAGTAGATAAACATTTTTCTTTCATTAAAAAACTTGTTTTCTCAGTCTCAAGAAATACATATACAAATATATTTTATAAATATCTGATTGATAGGGGCTCTGTGCTTTAGCCCACCCACTACACAAAACTCCAATGTGAAAAGGAAAGGCGGAGTCTATCCTTATAAGTGAGTAAATTGTGCAGAACCCAAGAGTGTCTTAAAATTGTGAAGGCGCTTCTAGGTTTTTTGTATTTCCATACAAATCTTGAAATTATTTGTTCTAGTTCTGTGAAAAATATGGCTGGTAGCTTGATAGGGATTGCATTGAATTTGTAAATTGCTTTGGGTAGTATACACATTTTCACTATATTGATTCTTCCGATCCATGAACATGGTATATTTCTCCATCTATTAGTGTCCTCTTTGATTTCTTTCATCAGTGTTTTATAGTTTTCTATATATAGGTCTTTAGTTTCTTTGGGAAGATATATTCCTAAGTATTTTATTATTTTCGTTGCAATGGTGAATGGAATTGTTTCCTTAATTTCTTTTTCTACTTTCTCATTATTGGTGTATAGAAATGCAAGGGATTTCTGCGTGTTGATTTTATATCCTGCAACTTTACTATATTCATTGATGAGCTCTAGTAATTTTCTGGTGGAGTCTTTAGGGTTTTCCATGTAGAGGATCATGTCATCTGCAAACAGTGAGAGTTTTACTTCTTCTTTTCCAATTTGGATTCCTTTTATTTCTTTTTCTGCTCTGATTGCTGTGGCCAAAACTTCCAGAACTATGTTGAATAGTAGCGGTGAAAGTGGACACCCTTGTCTTGTTCCTGACTTTAAGGGAAATGCTTTCAATTTTTCACCATTGAGGATAATGTTTGCTGTGGGTTTGTCATATATAGCTTTTATTATGTTGAGGTATGTTCCTTCTATTCCTGCTTTCTGGAGAGTTTTTATCATAAATGGATGTTGAATTTTGTCAAAGGCCTTCTCTGCATCTATTGAGATAATCATATGGTTTTTATTTTTCAATTTGTTAATGTGGTGAATTACATTGATTGATTTGCAGATATTGAAGAATCCTTGCATCCCTGGGATAAAGCCCACTTGGTCATGGTGTATGATCTTTTTAATGTGTTGTTGGATTCTGATTGCTAGAATTTTGTTGAGGATTTTTGCATCTATGTTCATCAGTGATATTGGCCTGTAGTTTTCTTTTTTTGTGACATCTTTGTCAGGTTTTGGTATTAGGGTGATGGTGGCCTCATAGAATGAGTTTGGAAGTTTACCTTCCTCTGCAATTTTCTGGAAGAGTTTGAGTAGGATAGGTGTTAGCTCTTCTCGAAATTTTTGGTAGAATTCAGCTGTGAAGCCGTCTGGACCTGGACTTTTGTTTGCTGGAAGATTTCTGATTACAGTTTCAATTTCCGTGCTTGTGATGGGTCTGTTAAGATTTTCTATTTCTTCCTGGTTGCCAAAGCAATCTTGAGAAAGAAGAATGGAACTGGAGGAATCAACTTGCCTGACTTCAGGCTCTACTACAAAGCCACAGTCATCAAAACAGTATGGCACTGGCACAAAGACAGACATATAGATCAATGGAACAAAATAGAAAGCCCAGAGATAAATCCACACACATATGGACACCTTATCTTTGACAAAGGAGGCAAGAATATACAATGGAGTAAAGACAATCTCTTTAACAAGTGGTGCTGGGAAAACTGGTCAACCACTTGTAAAAGAATGAAACTAGATCACTTTCTAACACCACACACAAAAATAAACTCAAAATGGATAAATGTAAGACCAGAAACTATAAAACTCCTAGAGGAGAACATAGGCAAAACACTCTCAGACGTAAATCACAGCAGGATCCTCTATGATCCACCTCCCAGAATTCTGGAAATAAAAGCAAAAATAAACAAATGGGATCTAATTAAAATTAAAAGCTTCTGCACAACAAAGGAAAATATCAGCAAGGTGAAAAGACAGCCTTCTGAATGGGAGAAAATAATAGCAAATGAAGCAACTGACAAACAACTAATCTCAAAAATATACAAGCAACTTATGCAGCTCAATTCCAGAAAAATAAACGACCCAATCAAAAAATGGGCCAAAGAACTAAATAGACATTTCTCCAAAGAAGACATATGGATGGCTAACAAACACATGAAAAGATACTCAACATCACTCATTATCAGAGAAATGCAAATCAAAACCACAATGAGGTACCACTTCACACCAGTCAGAATGGCTGCGATCCAAATATCTGCAAGCAATAAATGCTGGAGAGGGTGTGGAGAAAAGGGAACCCTCCTACACTGTTGGTGGGAATGCAAACTAGTACAGCCACTATGGAGAACAGTGTGGAGATTCCTTAAAAAATTGCAAATAGAACTCCCTTATGACCCAGCAATCCCACTACTGGGCATACACACCGAGGAAACCAGAATTGAAAGAGACACATGTACCCCAATGTTCATCGCAGCACTGTTTATAATAGCCAGGACATGGAAACAACCTAGATGTCCATCAGCAGATGAATGGATAAGAAAGCTATGGTACATATACACAATGGAGTATTACTCAGCCGTTAAAAAGAATTCATTTGAATCAGTTCTGATGAGATGGATGAAACTGGAGCCGATTATACAGAGTGAAGTAAGCCAGAAAGAAAAACACCAATACAGTATACTAACACATATATATGGAATTTAGAAAGATGGCAATGACGACCCTGTATGCAAGACAGGAAAAAAGACGCAGCTGTGTATAATGGACTTTTGGACTCAGAGGGAGAGGGAGAGGGTGGGATGATATGGGAGAATGGCATTCTATCATGTATACTATCATGTAAGAATTGAATCGCTAGTCTATGTCTGACGCAGGATACAGCATGCTTGGGGCTGGTGCATGGGGATGACCCACAGAGATGTTTTGGGGAGGGAGGTGGGAGGGGGGTTCATGTTTGGGAACACATGTAAGAATTAAAGATTTTAAAATTAAAAAAAATAAAATAAAATAAAATTTGAAAACTTACTGGTGAAAAAAATAAATAAATAAATAAATAAATTTAACTGAAAAAAAAAAAATTGTGAAGGCGCTTTCTCTGAACCTTAATAGTTCATTGAGAATCATTTATCTAGCTCATGTGAGCAGAAGTATGCTTCCCCTTCAAATATCAAGTTGTTAAAAAAATAGTTTCAATATAAAACTTTTGTTAACCAATACTAATAGACAATTTTATTCTGTTTAATGCTTTTGATTTTGAGCTAATATTTATATATATTAAATAAGTGTTTAATGGCAAAGGAAAATATAAAAAATGTTTAGGACAAAATTTGTTTTCCATTGTGAAATCTGCTTGTTCAGGCATCGGAAGGGCTCAGAGAGAAGCAAAACAAATAATTGGGTTGATAGATGTGACAACTGAAAAACAAAACAATGCATAGCAAAATGCTGTGACTGAGTTTATTTGGTATTTTACTAGGGAGTATAACCCCAGAAACAGCCTCTCAGATAGCGCTAAGAAACTTCCAAAGAGGCAAGAGGTGGGGGAGGTCTATACATATGTGATTTTGGCAAAAGAGGTATGTGCAATCAAGCACATACCTGGTAAAATGTTGCTGCTAGTCTCAAGGAACAGGCATCAGTTAATGGTCTTTTCTAAGTGTGGAATTTATAAAATTTTCTCCTGAAAATATTTATCTAAAGGCCTGTTCTGCCAGTTTTTCCAGAGCACAGAATGTCTCATTTCTGATCTCTACCCTGAGCTCCTTACAGGGCATGTTAAAGGCCAGAGACTACAGTGGCTAATGACTCAATCTTTATAGGGTTGAATGGAGAGGAACGTTCTTTAATTGGCATTTGTTAAATAACATGTGAGTAGGGCCAACCCAAAGAAATCTCTGTGATGATATATTCTGGGAGAAGTTCCTCACAGCTAAAGAGGCATCTTTGGTATCTTTGCTTAATAAAATGTCGTCAGGTAGACAGAGCTAATGGACTTCCTGTTCCTCTAATAAATACTCATATTAAATAAATCACAGGATCTTAAGTGTTTTATAGAATCCCAAGGATGAAAATAGAAGCTTATATGGAATTCTTTTAAAATTATAATTTTGGAAAGTATTTCAGATGTTCTCAGCTTGTGGATAAATATGGTGAGATATACTAATGTATTAGAATTTATGTCTTCAAGAATTTAAGGCATTGTTTTCTAATGCATTATAAACTTCCCAAACATACAAATAACTTATAAAAAACAGAAAAAAAGTAGCCATGCAATAAATGCGATATTATGTGGTTCAGAGAGGAGCTACCAGAATAGATTCCATATAAGCTTCTATTTTGGTCCTGGGGATTTTATAGAACATTTAAGATTCTGTAATTTATTTAACATGAATATTTATTAGAAGGTGAAAGGGAGGGCAGTAAGGAAGTTTTCCTAGCGGAATTACAACCTAAAAGCAATATACAGAGCCAGGTCAGTTTTCAGAATGTGTCCTGTCTTGATCCCTGGTCTAACATAATTTGCAGTAACTCTGCCACACTGTTAGAGGACATGGCCCACAGCCTAATTGTGATCTGAACAGACCCTTTCAGGATCAGATCATCTACATGTTAAACACCCTCTTTTCAACACAGCACAAAAGATTGGCCCATCTTTTGTGAGAGAAAGTATTGCTCTCAAGGACTTGAAAAGAAAGATATTAAACTCATGAGTCTGTTTTTAAAGAGAACATTTCTTTCCTGAAAATCTGCCCATCAGCAATGATGTTCTGTAAAGAAAAAGTGACATTATCTCCTCCTCCCTAACCTGAAGAATTTGTGGACGGTTCACAGAGGGTTCTGTGAACCTTTGCAGGAAGTGTGTGTATGTGTTTGAGTGTGTGTGCGTGAGTGTTTGAGGTTGATTTTTCTTGTTTGAAATTGTAGAAATGATTGCTACTAAAGGACACAAAACAACATCTATTGAGTATGATTTAACAATGCCATGATTGACTTTTAATTAGGATATTCCAGTTAGATGAGTAGAATTTTACTAAAAACAGTGTGTGCATGCTAAATTGCTTCAGTTGCACCCTACTCTGCAGATCTGTGGACTATAGCCTGCCAGACTCCTCTGTCCATCGGATTCTCCAAGCAACAACACTGGAGTGGGTTCCATGCCCTCCTCCAGGCGCTTCCTGACCCAGAAATTGAACTCATGTCTCTTATGTCTCATGCATTGACACGTGGGTTCCTTACCACTAGTGCCATCTGGGAAGCCCAAACATAAGTTATGCATGCGAAGTCGCTTCACTTGTGTCCAACTCTCTGCAATCCCAAGGAATGTAGCCCTCTAGGCTCTTCTGTCCATGGGACTCCCCAGGCAAGAATACTGGAGGAGGTTGCCACTTCCCCCTCCAGGGTGTCTTCTGGACCCAGGGATTGAAGCTGCATCTCTTCCATCTCCTGCATTGGCAGGTGGATTCTTTACCACTAGTGCCATCTGGGGAGTCCCAACACAAAAATTATAGAGTATAATATATCCTTCATGAAAAGTAAAATCACGTAATACTGAGTATAGGCTATTTTGAAATAGTTGCCCTAAAGATTTATAGCCAAAAGTGAATAGAAAAGAGGATAGATTGCATACTTGCCTATATGCAATGACAACTGAGAGATACACTTTATAAGGAGATTAGATCAGAGTTGGTTCTACAATGAAGATAAATTTTTCTTTTTTCTAGTGGTGCGTGAATAACACTAGGAAGACATTTCCAGAGAACAGAAAATAGAGTGCTGAATTCAAAATTATTAATTAAAATAGAACATACAGAGATAAAAGGAAGCAAAAACAAGCATTTTCTGTGGTGCATTTAGATATGTATTTTTAGAGTTGAGGGTGGGCTTTAAGTTCACAAAAAGTAATCCAGATTCCCTTTGAGTGTTGTGTAGTTTACTCAGCTATGTTAGCCAATCAATCTTACTCTTTTCCACAGTTGTTGAGAGTATTCTTTGTCCTTTGAATTTCTATATGAATTTTAGAATAAGACTGTCAATTTCTGCCAATAAGCATTGGGATTTTTACTAGAATTTAATTGAATCTATTTCATAAATAAATTTGGAAAGAATTGTTCTCTTAACAATAGTGAATCTTCTCTTACATGAAAAAGTTACATCTCTACACTTATTTAGGTTTTCTTTAATTTCTTTTAGTATAGTTTTGTAGCTTTCAGGTTTTAGAGGCTTCTTATTAGACTTCATATTTGCCCTTATGCGTTTTCTAATTTTGATGCACTGCAATTTAAGAACTTCATGCGTTGGAGAAGGAAATGGCAACCCAATCCAGTGTTCTTGCCTGGAAAATCCCATGGACGAGAAGCCTGGTAGGCTGCAGCCCATGGGGTCGCTAAGAGTTGGACACAACTGAACAACTTCACTTTCACTTTTCACTTTCATACATTGGAGAAGGAAATGGTAACCCACTCCAGTGTTCTTGCCTGGAGAATCCCAGGGATGGAGGAGCCTGGTGGGCTACCATCTATGGGATCGCACACAGTCAGGCATGATTAAAGTGACTTAGCAGCAGCAGCAGCAGAAACTGAACAGGGTAGACTGACTTAATGGAACTTATGCTCTTTTGGTATATAAGTAATAAACAAGCAAAGAAAAAGTAGAAGTTTTGAAAGGCAATAAAGAAGCACGTATAAAGAAAAGAAGGTACTCTGATATAGTATCTGTGAGGCAAGAGGTAGATGAGCCCCAGGACGAAGAGCTAGTTTGTACCCTGTGGACAGATACTCCAAGACAAAGAGAAGGATCTAAGCCCTGCCTAGTTAAGAGTAGAACGCTGGAGAATGGCATTCTAATTGAAAAGCATATATAAAGGCATAAAGTGAATAAAGAACTCTACTGATTGCAGTAAAAACAATCAGTGAAGTGGCTTGGTGTGACAGAATACTAAGAGATGTAACTGGAGAGAAAAGAGTTATGTTAAACTATATTGCATAAGAATATACTGTAATCAGGATTTTAAATGTATTAAATGTCAATGACTGGATGTTCAGATGATTCTAGTGTATCTAATTTACTTTTGCAAATGATCAAACCAGCTGTTATATTCAGAATTAATATAAGAATTAAGAATGGAAGGAAAAAATAAAAAATGGAAAAAGACTGATTAGTGTCACAGTATCCTTGAAAAGAGAGATATAATGACTTTAAGAATAGGAAGTATAAATTTAAAAAAGTAAACAAATATATTTTATCATTAAAGCACAGAGGGTGAAAAAATGTTTGAACAAGATATAGAAAACAAGAAGGAGTGAAAATGAGCCATATGTTTTTGGCTGGTGCAACAAAATAGATATTGCTTTACAGAAATAGATAAAATTGGAGAAAGATTGGTAGAGTGGAAGGCAAGAATTTTTAAAAAATATTCTTTATTAGGTACAAATAGGATCACTATAAAATTATAAGATGCTTTTCACCTAGAAGATATAATTGGTTTTTTGTTTACATTACAATAATCAAGAGTTTTTATTTATTTATCTTTTTGCTTTTAATTTATTTTATTATTATTATTATTATTTTTACTTTACTGTATTGGTTTTGCCATACATTGACATGAATCTGCCACTGGTGTACATGAGTTCCCAATCCTGAACCCCCCTCCCACCTCCCTCTCCATATCATCTCTCTGGGTCATTCCAGTGCACCAGCCCCAAGAATCCTGTATCCTGCATTGAACCTAGACTGGCGATTTATTTCTTACATGATAGTATACATGTATACTATCATGTAAGAAGATATAATTGTTTAAATCCATATGCTATCAGTAAAATAGATCAATTATAAAGAGAAAAATTGATAAAATTAAAGGGAAGATTATAATTCATAGTCATAATCTCAATTATTCTTTGATCAGGCAGATGTCAACTAAAGAAAAGAGTCACAACCTAAGCTGAGAGTTGTGCTTCATTTGGTGGGAATTTTTATGACTTCAGGCCTGGGAAACAGCTTCTTAAGCAATCCTGAAAAAACTGTTTCAGGAAGGCAGAAAGAGGAGTCAGGATATATAGAAATTACCTGCTACCAACAAGTAGCAGGTAGTCTGAACATCAAAAGACTATTATAAATTAAGGAAAGCCAGATATCTCAAATTAAGGAATTTAGCACTTTCCTATGTATGGGAAGATGCAAAAAGGGAAATATCTCCTGGATCCTAATTTGTTAGAGGATAGAGGATCCAGAGAATTTTTTATTGTCTATCAATGGGTCTAATTTGGAAATTAACACCTGGAAAGATATATCAATGAGAACATTTGCCTGATCTAGGGTGAGCCTCCCAGCACCATGGGACAAAAAAAAAGGGCATGAATTGTCTCCCAAATATTGATTGAATTTCTTACCATGGGCATGAACTGAGAAATGGAGTATTTCCTGAGATATCAATAAACAAGGGTGTCACAGTCATCATGGTTCTGGCCCTCCAAATGTGAATTTTGGAGCCCAGAGGGCATCCAGGAAGAACAATGCTTGCTATCTGGCAGCCATCAAATTGTTGCCACTCCCTAAGGTGAGTACTGAGAAGTTTCGGGGAGGAGGGATGTGAGAATACAGAATCAGTTCAGTTCAGTTCAGTAGCTCATTCATGTGCAACCCCATGGACTGCAGCACACCAGGCTTCCCTGTTCATCACCAGCTCCCAGAGCTTGCTCAAACTCTACTAGCCTCAGTAACTGAGATGCACAGGAAAGGAATGTTTTCAGTAAGCCCAGACTGTTGCATCTTCCTATACACAGAAAAGCCTAAATTCTTTCATTTGAGATATTTGATTTCCCTTAATTAACAACAATTTTTGACATTTTTGGACTACCTGACCCTTGTTACAAACTTCCATATAATGCAACTTCTCCCCTTGCTTCATCAGTGGAGTTTTCTCAGGGTTACTTGAGAAGCTGTCTCCTGGGCTTGAAGTCCTAAAAAGTCCCATTGAATAAAACACTATGCTCAACTATTAGGCTGTGACTGTTTTCTTTAGTTAAGACAGAGAAGGCAATAATTATTTTGATTATCATTTTACTCCCTTTAAGAGAATACTATGTCTATTTTAAATACTTGCTTTTTAATGATTTTATGGTATTCCATCGTATGAATAAGTATGTTAATTCAAATAAAAAATCTTCTAATGTTGAATTTTTTTTCTTCTATTATACACAGTATTGTGATTAATGTTCTTTGTGTGTGTGTGTGTGTGATTAACATTCTTATATCTTGGACTGCAAGGAGATCCAACCAGTCCATCCTAAAGCAGATCAGTCCTGGGTGTTCATTGGAAGGACTGATGTTGAAGCTGAAACTCCAATACTTTGGCCACCTGATGCGAAGAGCTGACTCGTTTGAAAAACCTTGATGCTGGGAAAGATTGAGGGCAGGATGAAAAGGGGATGACAGAGGATGAGATGGTTAGATGACATCACTGACTCAGTGGACATGAGTTTGAGTAAACTCTGGGAGTTGGTGATGGACAGGGAGGCCTGACATTCTGTGATCCATGGGGTCGCAAACAGTGGAACACAACTGAGTGACTGAACTGAACACAGTATTATAATTAACATTCTTACAATTAAATTTGTGTATGGATTAAGCTTAGATTCTTTCTAAGAATAAATTTGTGGAAAAGAATCTTTAGTTCCATGAAATATCTCAAATGCATTGGTACTGTTGGCTGCTCCCTCATAAAAGACCACCTGAAAAGCTGTTGAGTAAGCAAAGCTGTTTGTTAGTCTTACTAAATAAGAAGAAATATCAATTTGAGAAAATGTTCCATGAAAGAGAAGTGAGGAGATATACTTATAGACTATGAAAACTGGAGTTGTGTGATATTAAAGTGAAAATTGCAATGTGCAAAACTGGTTGAGATTAGGCAGATATTTTGGCTTTAAATTGACGTACAATGTGAAGTAAGGATCTTGAAGTAAACTCTAAGCAAGCTATTAGTCCTAGTAAGAAAACTATTTTAGTTGGTTCATTGTTACATCTTCCAGAAGCAGATACTTGCTTGTCCCCAGTATTTTAAAATAAGGACATGGATATGGTCTAGTATTGGTCAATGTAATAAATGTAATAAAACTGATTTCAGTCCTCAAAATATATTGTTAAATTACTCAGAGAAATTTGTGTCAACTAATGCCAAAAAGTCAGACACGACTGAGCGACTGAAATGAACTGAACTGAACTGAACGCTTTTCTGTATTTACTCTTAATTTTTACTATTGTTGCTGATTATGTTTTTAGGTGGATTTAAAGTATGATTGAGGTTTCCCCAGTGGTTCAGTGGTAAAGAATCTGCCTGCAGTGAAGGTGATGTGAAGAAGATGTGAGTTCAATCCCTGCATTGGGAAGATCCCCTGGAGTATAAAATGGCAACCTACACCAGTATTCTTGCCTGGAAAATTCCATGGACAGCTAAGCCTGGTGGGCTTCAGTCCGTGGGGTCACAAAGAGTAAAACACAACTGAATGACTGAGCATGCACACAAAGTATGATTACCTGAAAGATTGCTTGTTACTAATCATATGTAATCACCTCTGATTTGTCATGCATGTCTTATTCTTAATATAATTCTATACTTTTATAAAGTAAAAAGTAAACAACAGTTGATTACTAATGAGTTGATATATAGAATTATTAAAAATATGAATCAGCTAATTTCAGTCACTCATTGTATCCTACTCTTTGAGACACCTTGGACTGCAGCACCCCAGGCTTCCCTATCCAACACGAACTCCCAGAACTTGCTCAAACTCATGTCCATTGAGTCAATGATGCCATCCAACCATCTCATCCTCCCATCACTTTCTCCTTCTGCCTTCAATCTTTCCCAGCATCAGGGTCTTTTCAAATGAGTCGGTTCTTCGAATCAGATGGCCAAAGTATTGGAACTTCAGTTTCAGCATCAGTCCTGCCAACGAATATTCAGGACTGACTTCCTTTAGGGTTGACTGGTTGGATCTCCTTGCAGTCCAAAGGACTCTCAAGATTCTTCTCCAATACCACAGTTTGAAGCATCAATTCTTGGGCACTCAGCTTTCTTTATAGTACAACTCTCATATCCATACATGACTACCGAAAAAAAAATAGCTTTGATGATACAGATCTTTGTCGGCAAAGTAATGTGAACATGGAAAACAATTATTAGTCTTTTAATATATATTAAGTGAAAGAAAGGCGTTAAATATTAAGTATCCTAAGGTTCAGACAAACACATGGTTTATTTTATGAGTCACTTTTGAAATGTTTTCACTATAGTATTTCAACTGCCAGCAGGCATTAGTGAGCAAAGATGGCTCTGGCCATCAATATTTCCAAAATGAGCTCAGTATTGAATCCTTCATGTAAGGAGCTACATCAGTGTTAGACAGATGATGATGAAGTCTCTTCCCAGTGGGAGGACTTGGGTTACATATCTCACTTATTATTCTTGTTCATAGTGACTATCAGAAATAGCTGTAGAAAATTAGCCAGTTTGGCCCATTTTATGCAGGCAGAGTTTTCATGGCAGATATAAAAAGAAAGAAAGATAATACTCCTAATCCTTGTGAAATATAACCAAATGGGAGAAAAGTCCATTTTTGTATAGAAAAGTTCACAAGGAAATGTTTTAAAAAGTAACAAACATTTTGTATACAGCAATAAATTCAAATTATATTTCTATAGACAATATTGACTGTTCTTACCAAAAAATTCACTTCCTTAGAATCCAAAAATAAATTAATAAAGGACATTCTTTAAAATTGGAAATAAACATATCACAGTTAACTGTGGAAAATTCTGAAAGAGATGGGAATACCAGACCACCTGACCTGCCTCTTGATAAACCTATATGCAGGTCAGGAAGCAACAGTTAGAAGTGGACATGCAACAACAGACGGGTTCCAAATAGGAAAAGGGGTACGTCAAGGCTGTATATTGTCACCCTGCTTATTTAACTTATATGCAGAGTACATCATGAGAAACGCTGGACTGGAAGAAGCACTAGCTGGAATTAAGATTGCTGGGAGAAAGATCAATAACCTCAGATATGCAGATGACACCACCCTTATGGCAGAAAGTGAAGCAGAATTAAAAAGCCTCTTGATGAAAGTGAAAGAGGAGAGTGAAAAAGTTGGCTTAAAGCTCAACATTCAGAACATGAAGATCATGGCATCCGGTCCCATCACTTCATGGGAAATAGATGGGGAAACAGTGGAAACAGTGTCAGACTTTATTTTGGGGGGCTCCAAAATCACTGGAGATGGTGACTGCAGCCATGAAATTAAAAGATGCTTACTCCTTGGAAGAAAAGTTATGACCAACCTAAATAGCATATTCAAAAGCTTAGACATTATTTTGCCGACTAAGATCTGTCTAGTCAAGGCTATGGTTTTTCCTGTGGTCATGTATGGATGTGAGAGTTGGACTGTGAAGAAGGCTGAGCGCTGAAGAATTGATGCTTTTGAACTGTGGTGTTGGAGAAGACTCTTGAGAGTCCCTTGGACTGCAAGGAGATCCAACCAGTCCATTCTGAAGGAGATCAGCCCTGGGATTTCCTTGGAAGGAATGATGCTAAAGCTGAAGCTCCAGTACTTTGGCCACCTCCTGTGAAGAGTTGACTCATTGGAAAAGACTTTGATGCTGGGACGGATTGGAGGCAGGAGGAGAAGGGGACGACAGAGAATGAGATGGCTGGATGGCATCACTGACTCGATGGATGTGAGTCTGAGTGAACTCTGGGAATTGGTGATGACAGGGAGGCCTGGCGTGCTGCGATTCATGGGGTCTCAAAGAGTCGGACATGACTGAGTGACTGAACTGAACTGAACTGAACTGAGCAATCTTTTTAATGAAAAAAAAAAAAAAAAACACGCAAAATGTAGATTACACTGATATATTTTTTAACGTGACGTTTTTGCAAGGAGTGTGATTTAATGAATGCATTTTTTGATTTTAATAACTTTTAATTGTTAATTCATATTATTTACTTAACATGTTACTTAGTCTTTTCACATGAATTTATAAATCATTTATCTATAAGTACAGAATAATTTAGACTATTAGACAAAAATCAACAACAAAAAATAAAGAAGGGAAAAATCACATTAAATCATATAGTCAGAAAATAAATCAGGAAGCAACAGTTAGAACCTAACATGAAACAATGGACTGGTTCCAAATTTGGAAAGGAGTATGTCATGGCTGTATATTGTCACTGTGCTTATTTAACTTATATGCATAGTACATTATGCAAAATGCTCTACTGGATGAAACACAAACTGGAATCAAGATTGCTGGGAGAAATTTCAATGATCTCAGATAAGCAGATGATGCCACACTTATGGCAGAAAGGAACTAAAGAGTCTCTTGATGAAGGTGAAAGAGGAGAGTGAAAAAGCTGGCTTAAAACTCAACATTCAAAAAATGAAGATCATGACATCTTGTCCCATCACTTCATGGCAAATACATGGGGAAACAATGGGACATTGAGAGACTTTATTTTCTTGGGCTCCAAAATCACTGCAGATGGTGACTGAAGCCATGAAATTTAAAGACGCTTGCTACTTGGAAGAAAAGCAATGACCAAACTGGACAGCATATTAAAAAGCAGAGACATTACTTTGCCAGCAAATGTCCATCTAGTCAAAACTTTGATTTTTCCAGTAGTTATATATGGATGCGAGAGTTGGACTTTAAAGAAAACTTAGTGCCATAGAATTGATGCTTTTGAACTGTGGTGATGGAGAAGACTCTTGAGAGTCCCTTGGATTGCAAGGATATCAAACCAGTCAATCTTAATGGAAATAAATCCTGATAGTCATTGGAGGGACTGATGCTGAGACTGAAGCTCCAATACTTTGGCTACCTGATGCAAATAATTAACTCATTTAAAAAGATCCTGATGCTGGGATAGTTTGAAGGTAAGAGGAGAAATGGATGACAGAGGATGAAATGGTTGGATGGCATCACCAACTCAATGGGCATGAGTTTGAGTAAGTTCTGGGAGATGGCGAAGGACAGGGAAGCCTGCTTTGCTACAGTCCATAGGGTTGCAAACAGCCAGACACGATTGAGTGACTGAACAGTAACAACTACTGTGGGAATTTTAGTGATGATAATGACTCAGATTTATTTGGTTGCTAGGCTCTGCGTTACATGGAGGCTGCTGACTCTTGTTGAGGGCGTCCATGACAAGAGGCTATTGGTCTGAGCCCTAGAGAGTCCCAGACTAGTGCAGGACCACGAGTGGGTTCTGGTGTAGGTGACTATTGGGCTACAGTTCCCAAAACTGGTCTCTATCCACTGCTGGAATAGGTTGGCTCCTGACATGACTGGTTATATGTTCTGGTTACCCCAAAGCTGGTATTTGCACACTGATGAGTGGAACTGGATTCCAGTGAAGCTAACTGAGGAATCCAAGGTTACTTGGAGTTGGCATCAGCTTGCTGGAGTGTGAGGCCATGGCCCTGAAAGTCCTGGGACTGTTGTAGGCTGGTGCAGTCTGGCTGGTTGGTGGTGCCCATCCTGAAGCTAATAACCTAGAAGGATGATTCCAAAATTGTGCTTGCTAGTACCAATATCTTCTTGATAGAATGACTTCCTGAAAATTGCTTTTGTTAGCATCTATGTCCCCAAGGTGAGTTTCAGTTCCCTCCTGCCTCTCCAGTAGGCTCTCCAAGTTCAGCAAGTGGATATGACTCAGGTTTCTTTCAAATCACTGCTTCTACACTGCGTCTCAGTTCATGTGAAAATTTTTGTGAACATTTTAGGAATGAAGAGCTCTCTGACTTTTCAGAATGCAAACCCTGCTGGCCTTCAAAGCCAGATATTTTAGGAACTCATCCAGCCAGTGCAGGAACCCCAGACTTTAGGAGCCCAATGAGGGGCCCAATTTCTTATTCCTTGTGGAAACTTTGTGGCTATTTTCCCATTTGTGGTTCCCTACTTGGGATATGGGTCTTGATTTTACCACATCTCTGCCCTTCCTTCCTTTACTCTTTATGGATTCTTTTTTGAATCTTTAGTTTCAGAAGATAATTTCTGCTAGACTTTAGGTATTTTTATCAACAGATGCCCTGTAAATAGCTGTAATTTTGGAGTGCCCATGGAAAAATGTGATCCGAGGGTATTCCTACTTTGCCTAAATTTTTTATTTTTTCATCTACACACACACACACACACACACACACACACACACACACACACACAAGAGTTCAGTTCAGTTCAGTCACTCAATAGTGTCTGACTCTTTGCCACCCCATGTATCGCAGTATGCCAGGCCTCCCTTTCCATCACCAACTCTCGCAGTTTACTCAAACCCATGTCCATTGAGTTGGTGATGCCATCCAACGTTCTCATCCTCTGTCATCCCGTTCTCCTCATGCCTTCAGTCTTTCCCAGCAACAGGGTCTTTTCCAATGAGTCTTTTCTCCTTATCAGGTGGCCAAAGTATTGGAGTTTTCAACTTCAGCATCAGTCCTTTCAATGAATATTCAAGACTGATCTCCTTTAGGATGGACTGGTTGGATCTCCTTGCAGTCCAAGGAACTCTCAAGAGTCTTCTCCACCAGAGTTCAAAAGCATCAGTTCTTTGGCATTCAGCTCTGTTTATAGTCCAACTCTCATATCCATACATTAATATTGGAAAAACCATAGGTTTGACTAGATGAACATTTTTTGGCAAAATAATGTCTCTGCTTTTTAATATGCTGTCTAGGTTGGTCATAATTTTTCTTCCAAGGAACAAGCATCTTTTAATTTCATGGCTGCAATCACCATCTGCAGTGATTTTGGAGCCCAAGAAAATAAAGTCTGTCACTGTCTCCCCATCTATTTGCCATGAAGTGATGGGACTAGATGCCATGATCTTAGTTATCTGAACATTGAGTTTTAAGCCAAAACTTAAATACCTTTTTACTCTCCTCTTTCACTTTCATCAAGAGGCTCTTTAGTTGCTTTCTGTCATAAGGGTGGTGTCATCTGTATATCTGAGGTTATTGATATTTCTCCTCATAATCTTGATTTCAGCTTGTGCTTCATCCAGCCCAGTGTTTCTCATGATGTACTCTGCATATAAGTTAAATAAGCAGGGTGACAATATATAGCCTTTCCACACTCCTTTCCTTATTTGGAACCAGTCTGTTATTCCATGTTCAGTTATAACTGTTGCTTCCAGACCTGCATACAGATTTCTCAAGAGGCAGATCAGGTGATCTAGTATTCCTATCTCTTCAAGAATTTCCAGTCTGTTGTTATCTACATAATCAAAGGCTTTAGCATAGTCAATAAAGCAGAAATAGATGCTTTTCTGGAACTCTCTTGCTTTTTCAGTGATCCAACAGATGGTGGCAATTTGGCCTCTGGTTCCTCTGCCTTTTTTAGATCCAGCTTGAAACCTGGCTTGGAGAATTTTGAGAATTACTTTGCTGACATGTGAGATGTGTATAATTGTGCAGTAGTTTGAGCACTCTTTGGCATTGCCTATCTTTAGGATTGGACTTCCCTGGTGGCTCAGAAGGTTAAGTGTCTGTGAAAACTGACTTTTTCACCTCCTGTGGCCAGTACTGAGTTTTCCAAATTTGTTGGCATATTGAATGCAGCACTTTCACAGCATCATCTTTTAGGGTTTGAAATAGCTCCACTGGAACTCCATCATCTCCACTAGCTTTGTTCGTAGTTATGCTTCCTGATGCTCAGTCTACTTCACACTACAGGATGTCTGGCTCTAGGTGAGTGACCACAGCATCGTGATTATCTTGGTCGTGAAGATCTTTTTTGTACAGTTCTTCTGTGTATTCTTGCCACCTCTTCTTAATATCTTCTGCTTCTGTTAAGTCCATACCATTTCTGTCCTTTATTGTGCACACACACATACACACACACATATATATAGATAGATATAGATATATACACATATCACTTAACATTCAAAAACTCAGATCAGGCTAAATCTTCCTTTGGATTTTTCAACAAATTAAACTAAAATTTATATGTATTGGGAAAAAGTGGAATGAGTTAAACTACTTGATATTAAATATACTGGAATGTAAAATTGAATAACGGATCTAAAGAAAAGGAAAGTATATTACAGAGTATCTAATACAATTCAGCAGTCCTGTAGACAAGATAGAAAAATGAGGGTGGGATGATTTGAGAGAATAACATTGAAACATGTATATTACCATACGTGAATAGACGACCAGGCCAAGTTTGACGCTGCCCAAACAGAGCACTCAAAGCCAGTGCACTGGGACAATTCAGAGGGATAAGATGGGGAGGGAGATGGAAAGGGGGTTCGGGATGGAGGGACACATGTACACCCGTGGCTGATTCATGTCAATGTATGGCAAACACCACCATAATATTGTAAAGCAATTAGCCTCCAATTAAGATAAATAAATTGATTTTAAAAATAAAATAGGGAAAGATAATATAATTAATTGGAGTTGCACTATTAGTTCACAGAACACACTGAATCATCAATAAAGCTCCTGACTCTCAGTTCCAGGCATCACTCCCTCACTCCTGCCCCACACCAGGGCATTTCATATCTGACACATTTTATTCCCTCTTATGAGGCTGAATAATATATACATTTATTAGCAAGATTTCCTGTTGGGTTACTAATTCATCAAAAAGTATACCTCAAAAATGTTTTGTTTCCTAGGAAGAAGTAGTGACAATTATGTTGGCATAAAATTGGATAAAATTAGAGCAATTTTTTTTTTCAAATAACTGGTGCTTGTGCTTTTACAGTCTTCAAAAATATCAACATAAAAATGTTTTTGATCCTCTGTTCCAATCATCATACTAACAATACTTTGTGTAATCACAAATGATAAACCTTATGATTTATTTTGAACATGTATTTCTGGTTTCTAAAATGCAACATATATTGATATGTTTGTTTATGGTTGAACAGAAGAAAGAAACTACATCCTAATACTATATCATTATTATAATTTATTTAGACTCACTAATTTATATTTCTCTGTGAGTTGAGTATATATGTATATATATATTTATTCTTCTACTTATTTATTTCTTGCAGTTGTTTTACAATGAATGATTTAAATTTTCTTCTTTAGGCTTACCTGTGATTGTTAAAGTATCCATAATAAAGCTGCATTTTTATTTTTATTAAAAGCTAAATGTTATCAAAAGGAAAAACAGCAACAAATATATTTAAAACTAAAGAAAATATTTAGTGAATTTGTCATTATTTCTTCAACATTATTATTTATCTCTTGGAAGGTATGTGTATAATTAAGTAGCTCCTTTTATGAATGTGCCATAATTTGATCTATTTTTGTTTTTTGTTTTTTGCAATTCAAAATGTTTCTTTTTTGTTTTTCTTTCAAGATTTGAGATATAATTAACATATAACATTTATGTAAGTTTAAAGTATATAGTGAGTTGCTTTTATGCATTTACATATTACAGTATTATTACCAGAGTGTTACTGGTTAACACCTGTATCACATCACATAATTATAAGTTCTTTTTGTAATAAGAGTATTTAATATTTAATTTCTTATTACTTTTAAAGTATGTTAAAGGCTATGGTTTTTCCTGTGGTCATGTATGGATGTGAGAGTTGGACTGTGAAGAAGGCTGAGTGCCAAAGAATTGATGCTTTTGAACTATGGTGTTGGAGAAGACTCTTGAGAGTCCCTTGGAATGCAAGGAGATCCAACCAGTCCATTCTGGAGATCAGCCCTGGGATTTCTTTGGAAGGAATGATGCTAAAGCTGAAACTCCAGTATTTTGGCCACCTCATGCAAAGAGTTGACTCATTGGAAAAGACTTTGATGCTGGGAGGGATTGGGGGCAGGAGGAAAAGGGGACGACAGCGGATGAGATGGCTGGATGGCATCAAGGACTCGATGGACGTGAGTCTGAGTGACCTCTGGGAGTTGGTGATGGACAGGGAGGCCTGGTGTGCTGCGATTCATGGGGTCGCAAAGAGTCGAACATGACTGAGCGACTGAACTGAACTGAACTGAAGTCATTGTTTTTAATTGCAGTCGCTATTCTGTATGTTCATTCTCCAGAAATTATTCATTTTATAACCAGAAGTTTGTAAACTTAGAGCAATATTTCCCCTTCTTCTCCACTCCCAGCCCCTGGTAACCACTATTTCATTTCCTTTTTTCTAGGAACTCCTTTTTTTTTTCCCGTGTTAAGAAATAACATAGTCTTTGTCTGAGCTATTTCACCTAGTATGTGTGTGTGTGCATGCTCAGTTGTTTCAGTCATGTCCAACTCTTTGTGACCCCATGGACTGTAGGACTTAATATAGTACCCTCAAGTTCTACTCATGTTGTTACAAATGGCAAGGTTTTCTTCTTTCTTACTGAATAATATCTCACTATATTACTTATGGTGAATAATGCTACAATGAAGATGAGAGTATAGATATTTCTCCAGGATTCTGATATTATTTTCTTTGGATATACACCCAGAAGGGTGATTGCTGAAATATATGGTAGTTCTAGGTTCAGTTTTTGAGAATCGTCCATATTTCTTTCCATAGTTTCTGTAATCATTTGTATCTTTACCAATAGTGCATAAGGAGTCTCTTTTTTTCCATATCCTTACCAATATGTACCTCTTACCTGTTTAATGATAGCCATTCTAACAGGGGTAAGGTAATATCTCATTGTGATTTTAATTTGCCTGATTAGTAATGGATCACCTTTCATGTATTTTTTGGCCACTTGTATTTCTTTTTTGGAAAATGAAATATCTGATCATCTCTCTATTTTTTAATCAGATTATTTTTTGCTATTTAGCTGTATTGGTTTCTTATGTACTTTGAATATTAACCCGTAATCAGAAAGATGATATGCATTTTTTTTTTTTTTTCCATTCTGTAAGTTGCCTGTTTCACTGTTATTGCTTTTCCTGTTTCCTGTGTTTTTGGTATCATGGTCACAAGTTATTGCAAATACCAATGTTAAGTAGCTTTTTCCATATGCTTTCTTCTAGGAGTTTTATGTCGAGTCTTATCATTATGTTTTTAATCTATTTGAGTTATTTTTTTTTTTGTGAGTGGTATCAGTTAGGAGCCAAATTATTTTCCTTCTGTATGTGGCTATGCATTTTCTCCTCCATAAAACCAGTTATTAAACAGACTATTCTTTCCTCGTTGAATATTTGTGACTATCTTATCAAGTATTTGTTACCATATATGCCAGGGTTTATTTCTAGGCTCTTGAACTATTGCACTAATTTATGTATATATTTTTATACTATTTTAAAATAGTGTTTTGATTGCTCTGGACTTCCCTGGTGGCTCAGACGGTAAAGCATCTGTCGACAATGTGAGAGACGTGGATTCGATCCCTGGGTTGGGAAGATTCCCTGGAGCAGGAAGTGGCAACCCACTCCAGTAGTCTTGCCTTGAAAATCCCATGGACCGAGGAGCTTGGTGCAGGCTACTATCCATGGGGTCCAGAGTTGGGCACAACTGAGCCACTTCACTTTCTTTCTTTCACTTTCCCTGATTACTATAAGAGTTGCATTTTGCTTGGTAGTATAGTTTGAAATCAAGAAGTGTGATGCTTCTGCTTTGTTTTTCTTTTAGGGCATTGACTTGAATACTTTCCATCTTTAGTTATTCCCTGTGAATCTGGGAATATTTTTTTCACTTCTGCTAAAAATTTCATGGAATTGTAATTTGTATTGAATTAAATTGAAATTATAGATGACTTTGGGTAGTATGAAAAATTTAACAATATTAATTCTTCCAATGTGTATGTCTTCTCCAATTACTTTTGCTACAGTCATTCATTTTATAGTGCAGAAAGCTCTCATCTCCTTGGTTATATTCAAAGTATTATATTGCTCTTAGTTCTATTGTGCATGAAACTGCTTATTTTATTTTTTCAGATATTTCATTGAAAATATGTAGATATGCAACATGCTTTGGCGATTGATTTCATATTCTGTAACTTTACTAAATATGATGATTAGTTTCAATATATTTTGGTGGAGTCTGTAGAATTTTCTATATATAAGTTATATCATCAAAAAACAGAAAATTTACTTATTTTTTTCTGATTTGGATGACTACATTTTTATTGCCTAATTGCACTCTAGGATTTCAAGTTAATCTGTCTTAGAGGAGAAGCTTTCAACATCTCTAGAGATGATTATATCATTTCACCTTTTATTCATACAATAAACACATAACATTTATTGATTCACATATGTTGAACCATTCTTTCACATCAAAGATAAATTCCCAACTGATCTTGATGTATGAGCTCACTGGTCATTTCCCAAAGGTCTTGATAACACTGGGCATTATCATTGCTTCTACTTTTTCTAATTTACAGTAAAAAAGGCATTGTTGTTTCATTTTGTTTATTTAATTTTGTACTGTGTGCTCAGTTATGTCTGACTCTTTTGCGACCCCATTATCCCACCAGGCTCCTCTGTCCACGGGATTTTCCAGTCAAGAATACTGTAATGGGTTGCCGTTTCCTTCTCTAGGGGATTTCCAGTCCAGTAATTTAACCCTCTTGCATCTCCTGCATTGGCAGATGGATTGGGTTCTTCACTATGCACCACATTAATTTAAACATTACATATGCTTTTGAACTCTTTCTTAACATCCCCATAACACTAGTGGTAAAGAATCTGCCTACCAATGCAGGAGACACAAAATATGTGGGTTCAATCCCTGGGTCAGGAAGATCCTCTGAAGTAGGAAATGGCAACTTGCTCCAGTGATGTATCCTGGAAAGTTCCATGGGCAGAGGAGCCTGGGAGGCTACAGTCCATAGAGTCACAGAGAGTAGGACATAACTGAGCAACTAAGTACACACATACATGCCTGTGGACTTTTTCTTAAGATTAAGACTTTTTCACACTTTCTTGTTGAAGCTTGCATAATTCTTTTCAATTTACTTTTAAGATTCACTTTTAAACTAAGAGAAGAATCTCTTACTAACATATGTTGTAAACAATTTCCTCATATATTTTTCTTAATCTGTGAGAAGAGCTTTATTTTAATATAGAGATTAATTATTTTACAATCAGCTTATTTTGACAAATTGTCACATTCTTCTAGTTTATGTCTTGCACAAATATCAAATCTGTAAAAAAAAATAACTGTTTTTGTGTAAAATATGAGGTAGTGATCTAAGTCACATTTTTAAAAAAATCAATATAGCTTTTAATATTGATTTAAATTTTTCATTATATTTCATTTATGCATCTATCTATATCTGCCATAATAATTATTAAAAATTATAATAGAATGGCCTACATTGATGCAACCAGTTTTCTTTCAACATTTTCCAAGTTATCCCCATGTATAAATTTTAGGCGAATTCTATCAAGTTTATAATAAAAGCTTTAGGGATGGTGGCTGTAAAGTAATTGTGCATATTAATTTGTGAAGATTTGCTATTCTATATGTGCTGAAAGACTTCAAGTGATTTGGTTTACCTGTATAGTATTTATATATCTACATCCATAAGTAAAACCAGTCTATATCTGTGTTGTATATGTTCAATATTTATATTTGTATAACAGTTTCTGGTGTAAGTACTGAATATATTTTTTAAATTATACTTTTTTCCCATTAGCTCAGGAAAATATAAAATAACATAGAAATGATCTGTTAATTCTATCTGTTAAGTCAGTTGAGTATTTTAGTTCACTGGTGGATATTTAAAAAACAGAAAATACAGAAAAAGGCAGTAAATGCAACTATTTTTAAAAAAATGATGGAGTTTAAACTTGGAAGTCAGAGAAAACTTGGTTTAATATATTACCTAGGTAAACATTTTGCAGCATTAGTTCATGTCTGACCATGGGTGCATGAGTGCCAAGTCACTTCAGTCGTGTCCAATTCTGTGTAACTCTATAGACTCTAGTCCCCTGGGCTCCTCTCTCCATGGGATTCTCCAGGCAGGAATACTGGAGTGTGGTCACCATGCCCTACTTCATGGGATCTTCTTGACCCAAGGGTCGAAATCTTGTATCTTATGTCTCCTGCACTGGCAGGTGGATATTTATCACTAGCGCTAACTGGGAAGCCCCAGTTTATGTCTTATTTGGGCATTATAATATTGCTGCTCTCATGTAGGTGTTTTAGAGTCTAGAATATGTCTAGCATATCTAGTTTTCTTATTATTATTATCTAAAAATAGTTGTATAGAGTACTTAAATGACAACAGACAATTTTAAAGATGAACTATAATAAAAACATAAGTTCTGTGCAGTACTAGTAAGTTAATTTATGTAATCAATAGCACAACTGTTGATGCAGGAGATGTAAGAGATGTGGGTTCAATCCCTGGATCAGGAGCTTCCCTGGAGGTGGGCATGGCAACCCACTCCAGTAGTCTTGCCTAGAGAAACCCATGGATAGAGGAGCCTGACAGACTACAGTCCATAGGCTCACAGAGTCAGACATGACTGGAGTGACTTAGCACACAAAATCAATATAAAAAAGAAAAAAAATTACCATTACCTCAACAGACAAAAAATTTTCTTTTGGAAAAATATAACATAAATTTTTGTATATAAATTTATGCTCAGTTGGAAATGTAAGTATACTTTCTTTGCATGGTGAAGAATAGCTTTATTAAATGTTCAAAATTATTTAAACCAACAGCTAAAGTATAAAAACACTTCAGAGAAATTTTCATCTGATAGCTAATTCCAAGACAATGCTTTTTATGTACAGCAGCTCTAATCATAAAATACGATTAAAATATAATCAACATTTAAAAATATTAAATAGCCAGGAAAAATAAGCATCAACATATATAAAACTGTACAAAAATCATTAAATTTTACTAAATAAAATTTTCAAAATGGATAAATGGAAGACTGGTTTTCTCCAAATTAATTTACTAATCAAAAGCTATGAGGTTCTGAGCAACCTTGAGGTACTGCTCCCTGTCATTGACCTCTTCTCATGAAAATTGCCACATTCACAGCTATCTTAATGGGGCAATCCACAGGATACCAAAAGACCATTTAATAGAGTGAAGAAGTGGAAACTATTTAAAGACCTTGCATAGAAGAATATCTCTTTGGAAGAGGAAAAACATGAAGAGTAACAGAATAAGCTAAACTTTTAATTTGAGGGCATTCAAGTTATGGTTCAAATTACTACTCTTGAGGAATTCATAGTTAGTCAACCTAGCTATGAAATCCTGAAATAGTTAAGCAGAATTAACTGAATTTCTATAGGATTTTTATCTTCCTTAATACTATGAAAAATTATTCTAATGTATGAGTCAGGCAGTTCAGATGATAAAGAATCTGCCTGCAATGCAGGAGACCTGGGATCAATCCCTAGATCAGGGAAGATCCCCTGGAGAAGGGAATGGCAACACACTAGAGTATTCTTTCCTGGAGAATCTTATGGACAGAGGGGCCTGGAGGGCTACAGTCCATGGGGTTGCAAAGAAATAGTTGGACACAACTAAACAACTAACACTTTCACTCCACTCCTTACCAAAAAAAAGAAAAAGAAAAGAAAAGAAATCTTAAAGCTTTTGTATACTTTTAGAAATTAAGCATGAGAAAGTTTATATTATCCAACAACACATGGACAACATCTATTTATATGAGTTCATGGGTGTATGTGTGTGAGAGAGAGAGACAGAGAGATAGAAATCAAGATCAACTTATCTAACTACAAAAATGTTGATGATTTTCAATAACATAACACCCTCCCCACAGAAAGCATCTTTAAAGATTATTGTAAAAAAGAGGCAGGTACAATGATTTAAAGATAGACCATGATTCTTTATAATATTACTTAAATCTCTTAGAAATTTCTTCATAATTTTAAATCAATTAAAATAAAAATTCTACTTTTATGATAAATTTTGAGTTGCTTTAACAAAGAAATAAATTATCTTCTGATTGTTAAAATACTTGTAGGAAGTGAAAAGCAAAAGTGAAAGTCACTCAGTCCTGTCTGACTCTTTGCAACCCCATGGACTCTTCAGTTCTAGTGGGTTTCCCTACTTTCTTCAATTTAAGTCTGACTTTGACAATAAGGAGTTTATGATTTGAGCCACAGTCAGCTCCGAGTATTGTTTTTGCTGACTGTATAGAGCTTCTCCATCTTTGGATGCAAAGAATATATCAATCTGATTTCGGTATTGACCATCTGGTGATGTCCATGTGTAGAGACTTCTCTTGTGTTGTTGAAGAGGGTGTTTGCTATGACCAGTGAATTCTATTGGCAAAACTCTGTTAGCCTTTGTCCTGCTTTGTTTCATACTCCAAAGCCAGATTCGCCTGTTACTCCAGGTTTCTCTTGACTTCTTACTTTTGCATTCCAGTCCCCATAATGAAAAGGACATCTTTTGGGGGTGTTAGTTCTACAGGGTCTTGTAGGTCTTCATAGAACCACTCAACTTCAGTTCCTTCAGCATTACTGGTCAGGGCATAGACTTGGATTACTGTGATGTTGAATGGTTGACCTTGGAAATGAACAGAGATCATTCTGTCATTTTTGAGGCTGGTTCCAAGTACTGCATTTTGGACATTTTTGTTGACTATGATGGATACTCCATTTCTTCTAAAGGATTCTTGCCCACAATCGTAGGTATAATGGGCATCTGCATTAAATTCACCCATTCCAGTCCATTTTAGTTTGCTGATTCCTAAAATGTCAATGTTCACTCTTGCCATCTCCTGTTTGACCACTTGCAATTTGCCTTGATTCATGGACCTAGCATTCCGGGTTCCTATGCAATATTGCTCTTTACAGCATCAGACCTTGTTTCTATCATCAGTTACATCCACAGCTGGGTGTTGTTTTTCCTTTGGCTCATCTCTTCATTCTTTCTGGAGTTATTTCTCCAACTATATTCAGTAGCATATTGGGCACCTACTGACCTTGGGAGTTCATCTTTCAGGTTCTTATCTTTTTGTCGTTTCATGCTATTTATGCATTCTCAAGGCAAGCATACTGAAATGGTTTGCCATTCCTTTGTCCAGTGGACCACGTTTTGTCAGAACTCTCCACCATGACCTGTCCATCTTGGGTGATCCTACATGGCATAGCTCATAGTTTCACTGAGTTAAGCCAAGCTGTAGTCTATGTGATCAGTTTGGTTAGTTTTCTATGACTGTGGTTTTTAGTCCGTCTGCCCTCTGATGGAGAAGGATAAGAGGCTTAATGAGGCTTCTGAATGGGAGAGACTGACTGAGGGGAAAACTGGGTCTTGTTTGGATGGGCAGGGCCATGCTCAGTAAATCTTTAATCCAATTTGCTGTTGATGGGTGGGGCTGTCTTCTCTGTTGTTTGACCTGAGGCCAAACTGTGCTGGAGGTAATGAAAATAATGGTGACCTCCCTCAAAAGGTTCTGTGCAAGCACTGCTGCATTCATTGCCTCTGACCCTGTAGCAAGCCCCCATGAACTCACGCCTCTACAGGAGACTCCTGAACACTCTCGGGCAAGTCTAGGTCTGTCTCTTGTGGGGTGTCACTGCTTCTTTCTCCTGAGAAGGAAATCTGGGTGAGGGGAGAGGGGAAGATGAGGCACTTATCATGCCAAGAGACCATTTACTCCGACACAATGATACCTGCTTCCAAAGGGTCTTTGTTCCAGGAGTCCCAGGCACTTTAAGACATCTCTCTGAATAGCTACACATCCTTTCCTTGTAGGTAGCTCTCCTCCCAAATTTTCTTCTTGTAAAAAGAATTTGCCCTCAGTGGTAAGTGTACCAAAAAATAAGAAAGGCTGTTCAGAAAGGCTGGAATTACTGCTCTTTTGAACTGATGACCTGGCCAGGAGCTGGGGGTGGGAGAAAGGCTGGACAGCGATGCCAATCCCGCCTGGGTGGCAGGCACCAATGCACAGCCCACAGGGCTCCTGCAGCACCAGCAGCATCCGTAGCAGCACCAGCAATGCACCCACCTCTCAGGCGGACACAGCCTCCATTTCTCTTTATTTTATTTTTGACTGTGCTGGGTCTTCCTTGCTGCATTCAGGCTTTCTTTAGTTGCGGTGAGCAGAGGCTACTCACTAACAGCATTGTATGGGCTTCTCAAAGTGGTGGCTTCTTTTGTTGAGGAGCACAGGCTCAGTAGATGTGGTGCTTAGGCTTAGCTGCCCCGTGTAATGTGAGGTATGGTACAGTATGATTAACTGGGGTGTTGTCCTCCTCATGCTCAGCCAAAGATGCACCAGGTAGGGATGAATTGGACTCCTGGTCCTGGCTCCGGCTGTGGCTCCACGGAATGAATCTCTCTACCTCTGCCCCCACCCCCAATTTGGCAACATGGAAGTTTTACCTGAACTTCTAAATCCAACAAGCTGGATTTAGAAAAGACAGAGGAACTAGAGATCAAATTGCCAAAACCCACTGGATCAACGAAAAAGCAAAAGAGTTCCAGAAAAATATCTATTTCTGCATTATTGACTACACCAAAGTCTTTGACTGTGTGGATTGCAACAAACTGTGGAATATTCTTCAAGAGATGGGAATACCAGACACCTGACTTTCCTCCTGAGAAATCTGTATGCAGGTCAAGAAGCAATAATTAGAACTGTACATAGAAAAACAGACTGGTTTCAAATAGGGAAAGAAGTATGTCAAGGCTGTATATTGTCACCCTGCTTATTTAACTTATATGCAGAGTACATCATGAGAAACGCTGGGCTGAAAGAAGCACAAGCTGGAATCAAGACTGTTGGGAGAAATATCAAGAACCTAAAATATGCAGATGACACCACCCTTATGGCAGAAAGCAAAGAACTAAAGAACCTCTTCATGAAAATGAAAGAGGAGAGTGAAAAAGTTGATTTAAAACTCAACATTCAGAAAAGTAAGATCATGACATCTAGTCCCATCATTTCATGGGAAATAGATGGGGAAACATTGGAAACAGTGAGAGACTTTATATTCTTGGGCCCCAAAAATCACTGCAGAAGGTGACTTCAGCTATGAAATTAAAAGATGCTTGCTCTTGGAATAAAAGCTATGACCAACCTAGACAGCATATTAAAAAGCAGAGATATTACTTTACCAACAAAGGTCCATTGGGTCAAAGCTATGGTTTTTCCAGAGTTGGGCTATAGTGAGAGTTGGACTATAAAGAAAGTTGAGCACCAAAGAATTGATGTTTTTGAACTGTGGTGTTGGAGAAGACTCTTGAGAGTCCCTGGGACTTCCAGGAGATCCAACCAATCAATCCTAAAGAAAATCAGTCCTGAATATTCATTGGAAGGACTGATGAAGCTGAAACTCCAATACTTTGTCCTCCTGACACGAAGAACCAACTCATCAGAAAAGACCCTGATGCTGGAAAAGATTGAAGGCTGGAGGAGAAGGGGACAACAGAGGATGAGATGGTTGGATGGTATCACTGACTCAGTAGACATGCGTTTGAGCAGGCTCCAGGAGTTGATAACAGCCAGGGAAGCCTGGCAGGCTTCAGTCCATGGGGTCGCAAAGAGTCAGACATGACTGAGCGAGTGAACTGATGGACTTGACTGTTCAGTTCAGTTCATTTTAGTTGCTCAGTTGTCTCCAACTCTGTGACCCCATGCACTACAGCATGCCAGGCTTCCCTGTCCATCACCAATTCCCAGAAGTTGCTCAAATTCATGTCCATCCAGTACATGATATCATTTAACCATCTCATCCTCTGTCATTCCCTTCTCCTCCCGCCTTCAGTCTTTCCCAGCATCAGGGTCTTTTCCAATGAGATAGTTCTTCACAGCAGGTGGCCAAAGTATTGGCTTGCAATGACCACTGTATTCTACGGAATTTTCCAGAACAGAATACTGGAGTGGGTAGCTTTGCCCTTCTTCAGGGATCTTTACAACCTAGGAATAGAACCCAGGTCTCCCATGTTGCAGGTGGATTCTCTACCAATTGAGCCACAAGAAAAGCCCAATAATACTGGAGTGGGTAGCCTATCCCTTCTCTAGCAGATCTTCCTGGCCCAGGAATCGAACCAGGGTCTCCTGCATTGCAGGTGGTTTCTTTACCAACTATAACGGAAGCCTCACTTGTAGGAAGTTATCCTTTTAATAGAATTTAAATGTTGCTTTATCATTTTTCTTGCAATTATCCATAATTTCTTTTTCCTTTTTTAGGGAGGGTGGCTTTGTCTCGACATAATTTGAAAAAAAAGCAAGAAGTATAACATAAGAAAATCACATATACCTTTTACACAGATTCCCCAACTATGGCCCATTTTTCTTCTTTACATTTTCCTCCATTATCCCCTTTTTCATTCTTTCTCTATAAATACACCAGAAATATATATTTGCATATACCATTATGTTGAACAAATGTGGTAAATTAAATAAAATATTTTTGTACTTAGTCATGTCTGACTCTTTGAGAATCCATGGACTGTAGCCTGCCAGGCCCCTCTGCCTCTTGCCCCCTCTTTCCCAGCAAGAATAATGGAGTGGGTTGACATCTCCTCCAACAAGGTATCTTTCTGACACTCATAAGTAATTTAATGTTTATATCCCAAGGGTAAAAAAAAAAAAAACCAAAAAAAAAAAAACCTTTCATAACCACAGGGAAGTTTTCAAAATTAGGAAATGTAGCATAAATACAACAATATTATCTAAAAATTCATATTCACATTTCTTGAGATGTATCAGTCTTTAATAGCCTTTTTCCTCCTACCGTGTCACATTACACATAATAATCATGTCTCTCTAATCTTAAGTAGATTCTGAGCATGGAAATGTGTTTTCTTTGCCTTAAATTTTCCCATATTTTAATTGCAGTGAGACTTTTGAAATACATACAAGTAAAAGCAGATTTAATTTCAAAATATCAATAAATATTCACACTGATTTAAATGATAACACATGTGTAAAACAAAATTAGAAATTACAATGAATTTTTGTGGAAGTAAGAGTATTAACATCAAATAGTTTCAGAAAACATGAGAAACTAAAGATTCTGTATTTATTTTTGCATGTGTATAAATTCTCTATTTATATAAATTTTTCTTTTAGACAAAATTGCATTGTTGTTTAGTCGCTAAGTCATGTCCAACTCTTTGCAACCCCATGGACTGCAACACAATAGGCTTTCCTGTTCTTCACTATCTCCTGCAGTTTACTCAAACTGATGTCCATTGAGTCAGTGATGCCATTCAACCATCTCATCCTCTGTTACCCACTTCTCCTCCTGTCCTCAATCTGTCCTAGCATCAGGACCTTTTCCAGTGAGTTGGTTTTTAGTATCAGGTAGCAGTCCATGGGGTTGCTGAGGGTCGGACACGACTGAGCGACTTCGCTTTGACTTTTCACTTTTGTGCATTGGAGAAGGAAGTGGCAACTCACTCCAGTGTTCTTGCCTGGAGAATCCCAGGGATGGGGGAGCCTGGTGGGCTGCCGTCTAGGGAGTCGCACAGAGTCGGACACGACTGAAGTGACTTAGCAGCAGCAGCAGCAGCAGCAGCAGCCAAGGTATTGGAGCTTCAGCTTCAGCATCAGTTTTTCCAATGAATATTCAGAATTGACTTCCTTTAGAATGACTGATTTAATCTACTTGCTGTCCAAAGAACTCTTAAGAGTCTTTTCCAACACCACAGTTCAGAAGTTTGAATACTTCAGCACTCAACCTCTTTATGATCCAACTCTGTCATCTGTACATGACTACTGGAAAAACCATTACTTTTCTTTTTTTAGATTTCAGGAAATTAAATAGTATTTTCATTAAAATCGCAGAGAAATTTTATTTGAGCTAATTTTAGAGCATGTAACTTTCCTTATGTTCCCCTTAAATATCCACTGCTTGAGAGGAATATCTATAAATATATTTGTAAGCCTTAAAACTATAGAAAGTTGAAGCAGGCAATCAATACTTTTGAGTGCCAAGTATGTAAAAAAGAATAGAGAATGCAATAGTGGTAGAGGTGTTTTAAGTTGGCTATTACCACACAAAGTAGAAACTGCTACAGCCATAGTTGTGCTTTTCTAGTGCAGAAACCTTTTGTCATTTGTCCTTTATATTTTCAAGCCCAAAGCCTGGATCATAATTTTGCAGATAGGAAGCAGTTAAATTCTATGCTTAATTTATACATGGAATTGCTAACTTGGTTGAAAAACTGGTTAAATTTTAAAAAATACAATTTAAATTAAATAAAGAATGGGTATACAAAATGTTCAGAAAAAAAGAAACAAAAAGAACATGCAACGCTATATGCCTTAACTCACAAAATAATTGCTTTCAATGGCAATTATTTGTTGAACCTAACCTTTATTTTTTAAAGACACTTAATAGTGCCCTGCAGAAACAAAGATTAAGCATATTGGAGTAAACTCTAAGAAGGAGAAAGAAAATATTTAAATGAACACTATTTTTTCCTCTCTATATTCTCAGGTAGTGGGCCTTCTCCCATGCTTGGCAGCTCTTAACACAATCTTTAAAAAACTGAAGAAAATTCACTAGCCTTTTTTTTCCTTATAAGGCCCATTTAATCTCAAAGGAGATGTATTCTGTAGGTATTTTCATATTTTGTTTACAATTGAAGCCTCATGATTAGGATACAAGAGAGAAGAAAATGCTTTCTTTTCCTTTTCAACATGAAATGAGTGCTAAGATTTGGATGTAATGTTTTTGGATCCTCTAAAACTTCAAATGTTCCCCAAATCTTGGGATGGTTATACAATAGATAGTCAAATTTATGTGGCATACTGAAGTAACATCTGAGATACATAGAAATTTAGGAGAGGGACACCATTAACATATTAAAAATGACAACTTCTAAAGTTTACACTGGTGTTTTCTCTGTCACTTGGGTAATGTTTTTATCGTGATAGGAGATTAACAATATATGGAAAAAACAGAATTGCTGGTAAAATTTTCCTTCTTGGAGAGATACAAAATTAGATCATTCATGGTTTCAGTTAGCATAATATAGTCAACCTTTCTCAATATCTCTGTTTCCCTTGCTGACCTAAAACAAATGGCTTCCTATTCTTTCTCTATCAAAACATTGGCTTATTCAGAATCAACACTGAATTACAATTAGAGATCTGCAACCATCGTGAGTCACTTGCAAGTACTCTGCACAATGGAAGAGTTGACAGTTCATCATGTACTGGTTTTCAAAGAATGAACGCTAAGAGTATCTCATTAGCTGACCTCTTGCCAGAAAAGATGAGAAAGTTTTCTCCTTCTTTTTGGGAAAGAGGAGACAATACTTCCCGACAAAGGTCCATCTAGTCAAAGGTATGGTTTTGCAGTAGTCATGTACGTATGTGAGAATTGAAGCTGAGCACCAAAGAATTGATGCTTTTGAACTACGTTGTTGGAGAAGGTTCTTGAGATCTCCAAGTTTCTTGAGATCTCCTTGACTGCAAGAAGATAAAACCAGTCAATTCTCAAGGAAGTCAGTCCTGAATATTCACTGGAAAGACTGATGCTGAAGCTAAAGCTCCAATACTTTGGCCACCTGGCTGTGAATAACTGACTTCCTGGAAAACCTGATGCTTGGAAAGATTGAAGGCAGGAGGAAAAGGGGACAACAAAGAATGATATGATTGGACAGCATCACCAACTTGATGGACATGAGTTTGAGCAAGCTCCAGGAGTTGGTGATGGACAGGGAAGCCTGGCATGCTGCAGTCCTTGGGGTCACAAAAAGTTGAACACGACTGAGTGACTGAACTGAACTGATTTTCATGGGAAATGAGCTCTCCCTTTACTGGCCTCCTGGCTACTTTTTGAGATTTTGTTCATTAATTTTTATATTTCCCCCTTTTGATCAAGCTATTTCTCTCAAAGCAAGAGTTAATTTTTTTGCTTTCAACAGCTTTTTCCCCACATGCAAGAAAGGTCTTTCCCTGGGCTTAATGTCGCACCTCAGAAGGAAAGTGCACAAACTGAAAACTTACTGATGTCACATTCAATTAATAGGGATTGTTAAGAAGGAAAACTCTTAGGCATATTTTATCAAAAGTCAGTGTTATAAAAATCATAGACATTGGAGTAATATGAAGCATTATATTATAACCAATTATTTGATGGACAAACTTCAAACAGGCCTGATTCAAGTGTCTTAAGAAAGCTCTATCATAAGTTGTCATCAGTTTCAATTCCTGGAAACCTTTACTTTAAGTTTACCAGATGATGTGCAAACCCAGTAAGAACTTGATGCTTTCTTTATCTTTGTCCTGGAAATTCTAGAGTCTATTTCCTGGAATTCAGTGGCACAAGGGTTTGTCAGCAGTACCTGATAGGAACCTTTCCAGTGAAGTTAAAGAGAGTTCTTCTGGAGGTGTCTTTTTCAATAGATGAAATCTCTAGGGTGAAAGGTGTGATGTTCAGGGTCTTTTTCTTCTGAGAAAACATTGTGAATAATTGCTATATCAAAACATGTTTGCTTTTAATAGAAACAATATGACTTTTGGCTTCTATTTCAGCCAAAACATTTGTTCAGGTTTTCCCATATAATGCAATGGGAAATTTTGAATGAATTTTTTGGCAAAATCAATAATATTGGAGCATTTCTATTTTTATTACTTGTGTATTAAAAGAACCAAGTGCATTGATGTCCTGTAAATATCTCAAAGGATCAGAGTTTATGAGTTCCAAAAGGAGTGGATCTGATATTTAGAAAAACCAAAGAATGCTTTTGGCAAAGGAATTTGACTTTTGCCAATTGAGTCTTCAGAGTGTGCTAGACTAAACAGAGAACTGATCGTGGCTAGTGCAATCAAACTCTTATAAAACTGTCTAATTGCACACCCTTTCTTAACTGCCTGAGTGGCAAAATGGAGTCCTCAATTATTATAAATTTCTAGAGGACTTCCATAGGTAAAGACAATACATTCCGAAAGAATTTTGACCACAGAAGAAGCAATAACCTGTCTGGAAGGGAAAACTTTAGTCTAGAGTGAAAATATACAGAGCATGACTAAACATATATCCATGAGAGTGAGAATGTAGAAAAAAAAAGTCCCATTGCCAATATTCAAATGGTCCATTAGGTAGTTGAAAGCATTTGTGAGCAGTATGAACAGGCTTTCTTGTTTTGTACTTTGGACCAATGGGACAGTGAAGTAGGCACTTTTCACAAACTTGTTAATCTTTCTCCAGCAATATTGACTCATGAATGGTATTATTTTGTCATTAGACCATTGGTTTAATCTATGCACAGTGGTTAAGAGTTGGAATTATAGTCACTGATGTAATACTGGGTTGCTATTTGGTATAAATAAGAGCTTTCTCTTTTTATCAAACTAATGATTGTTGAATATGCAATCTTGCTTTTCCTTTATTGAGGCTAAATGGTTGGGTTCTCAGCAAGATTTATCCCAATGTATCATTTGGGGAAATATCTCTTTGAACCATGACAGTAGTTTGGCTGCTATTGGTTCCTATAAGGTGAGCTTTTTTTTTTTTTTTTGTGGAATGTCAGCAAGAGGATTTCCCTTAGATTCCAGGGAGTCAAGTTAAAAATGCTCTGGAATTTAATAATAGTTGAAGCAGCAGGTAAAAATATCACATCCAATAATTTCTGAATATGAGACCATTTCCAATCTTATTTCTGCTAGATGTATGAAAACTATGTTGCTTCTACAATATTCCAAAATCGTGACCTACTCCAAAAGTATATTTACCATCAGTTCAGTCCAGTGGCTCAGTGGTATCCGACTCTTTATGACTCCATGAGTCACAGTAATGCCAGGGCTCCCTCTCCATCACCAACTCCCAGAGTTCACTTAAATGTGTGTCCATCGAGTCGGTGATGCCATCCAGCCATCTCATCCTCTGTTGCTCCCTTCTACTCCTGCCCCCAGTTCCTCCAGCATCAGGGTCTTTTCCAATGAGTCAACTCCACATGAGGTGGCCAAAGAATTGGAGTTTAAGCTTTAGCCTCATTCCTTCCAAAGAACACCCAGGACCGACCTCCTTTAGCATGGACTGATTGGATCTTCTTGCAGTCCAAGGGACTCTCAAGAGTCTTCTCCAACTCCACAGTTCAAAAGCATCGATTCTTCGGCACTCAGCTTTCTTCACAGTTCAACTCTCACATCCATACATGACCACGGGAAAAACCATAGCCTTGACTAGACGGACCTTTGTTGGCAAAGTAATGTCTCTGCTTTTCAACATGTTATCTAGGTTGGTCATAACTTTCCTTCCAAGGAGTAAGCGTCTTTTAATTTCATGGCTGCAGTCACCATCTGCAGTGATTTTCCCCATCTATTTCCCATGAAGTGATGGGACCAGATGCCATGATCTTCGCTTTCTGAATGTTGAGTTTAAGCCAACTTTTTCACTCTCCTCTTTCACTTTCATCAAGAGGCTTTTTAGTTGCTCTTCACTTTCTGTCATAAGGGTGGTGTCATCTGCATATCTGAGGTTATTGATATTTCTCCTGGTATCTTGATTCCAGCTTGTGCTTCCTCCAACCCAGCATTTCTCATGATGTACTCTGCATATAAGTTAAATAAGCAGGGTGACAATATACAGCCTTGATGTACTCCTTTTCCTATTTGGAAACTGTCTGTTGTTGCATGTCCAGTTCTAACTGTTATTTCCTGACCTGCATACAGGTTTCTCAAGAGGTAGGCACGTGGTCTGGAATTCCCATTTCTTTCAGAATCATCACAGTTTATTGTGATCCACACAGTCAAAGGCTTTGGCATAGTCAATAAAGCAGAAATAGACGTTTTTCTGGAACTCTCTTGCTTTTTCGATGATCCAGCGGATGTTGGCAATTTGATCTTTTTCTTCTGCCTTTTCTGGAACCAACTTGAACATCTGGTAGTTCACAGTTCACATATTGCTAAAGCCAGGCTTGGAGAATTTTGAATATTACTTTACTAGCATGGGAGATGAGTGCAATTGTGTGTTAGTTTGAGCATTCTTGGCATTGTCTTTCTTTGGGATTGAATGAAAACTGTCCTTTTCTAGTCCTGTGGCCACTGCTGAGTCTTCCAAATTTGCTGGCATATTGAGTGCAGCACTTTCACAGCATCATCTTTCAGGATTTGAAATAGCTCAACTGGAATTCCATCACCTCCTCTAGCTTTGTCCGTAGTGATGCTTTCTAAGACCCACTTGACTTCACTTTCCAGGGTGTCTGGCTCTAAATGGGTGGCCACAGCTTCGTGATTATCTTGTTCTTGAAGATATTTTTGTACAGTTCTTCTGTGTATTCTTGCCATCTCTTCTTAATATCATCTGCTTCTGTTAGGTACATACTATTTCTGTCCTTTATTGAGCCCATCTTTGCATGAAATGTTCCCTTGGTATCTCTAATTTTCTTGAAGAGATCTCTAGTCTTTCCCATTCTGTTGTTTGCCTCTATTTCTTTGCATTGATGGGTGAGGAAGGCTTTCTTATCTCTTCTTGCTATTTTTTGGAACTCTGCATTCAGATGCTTATATCTTTTCTTTTCTCCTTGGCTTTTCGCTTCTCCTCTTTTCACAGCTATTTGTATGGCATCCCCAGACAGCCATTTTGCTTTTTTGCATTTCTTTTCCATGAGGATGGTCTTAATCCCTGGCTCCTGTACAGTGTCACCAACCTCATTCCATAGTTCATCAGGCACTCTACCTATCATATCTAGGCCCTTAAATCTATTTCTCACTTCCACTGTATAATCATAAGGGATTTGATTTAGGTCATACTTGAATGGTCTAGTGGTTTTCCCTACTTTCTTCAATTTGAGTCTGAATTTGGTAATAAGGAGTTCATGATCTGAGCCACAGTCAGCTCCTGGTCTTATTTTTATTGACTGTATGGAGCTTCTCCATCTTTTGCTGTAGAGAATATAATCAATCTTATTTTGATGTTGACTATCTGGTGATGTCCATTTGTAGAGTCTTCTCTGGTGTTGTTGGAAGAGGGTGTTTTCTATGACCAGTGCATTTTCTTGGCAAAACTCTTATTAGCCTTTGCCCTGCTTTTTCCACATTTCAAGGCCAAATTTGCCTGTTACTCCAGGTGTTACTTGACTTCCTACTTTTGCATTCCAGTCCCCTATAATGAAAAGGACATCTTTTGGGGGCATTAGTTTTAAAGGTCTTATAGGTCTTCATAAACCCGTTCTTCAGTGTTACTGATTGGGGCATAGACTTGGATTACTGTGATATTGAATGGTTTGCCTTGGAGATGAACAGAGATCATTCTGTCGTTTTTGAGATTCCATCCAAGTACTGCATTTTGGGCTCTTTTGTTGACCATGATGGCTACTCCATTTCTTCTGAGGGATTCCCGCCTGCAGTAGTAGATATAATGGTCATCTAAGTTAAATTCACCCATTCCAGTCCATTTTAGTTCGTTGATTCCTAGAATGTTGACGTTCACTCCTGCCATCTCTTGACTGACCACTTCCAATTTGCCTTGATTCATGGACCTGACATTCCAGGTTCCTATGCAATATTGCTCTTTATTTGCTTCTATCACCAGTCACATCCACAACTGGGTATTGTTTTTGCTTTGGCTTCATCCCTTCATTCTTTCTGCAGTTATTTCTCCTATGGTCTCCAGTAGCATATTGGGCACCTACTGACCTGGGGAGTTCCTCTTTTGGTATCCTATCATTTTGCCTTTTCATGCTGTTCATGGGGTTCTCAAGGCAAGAATACCAAAGTGGTTTGCCATTCCCTTCTCCATGGACCACATTCTGTCAGACCTCTCCACCATGACCCACCCGTATTGGGTTGCCCCGGGGGTATGGCTTGGTTTCATTGAGTTAGACAAGGCTGTGGTCCTAGCGTGATTAGATTGACTAGTTTTCTGTGAGTATGGTTTCAGTGTGTCTGCCCTCTGATGCCCTCTTGCAACATCTACCATCTTATTTGGGTTTCTTTTACCTTGGGCATGGGGGGGTATCTCTTCACGGCTGCTCCAGCAAAGCCCAGCTGCTGCTCCTTACCTTGGACGAGTGGTATCTCCTTACTGCTGCTGTTCCTGACCTTTAACGTGGGATAGCTCCACAAGGTTATGTTCAAAATCCTTCAAACTAGGCTTTAACAGTACGGGATTTGAGAACTTCCAGATATACCAGCTGTATTTAGAAGAGCCAGTGGTACCAGAGACCAAATGGCCAAAATTCACAGGATCATGGAGAAATCAAGAGAATTACATGAAAACATCTACTTCCGCTTCATTGACTATGCTAAAGTCTTTGACTATGTGGATCACAACAAACTGGAAAATTCTTCAAGAGATAGGAGTACCAGACCATCTTACTTGCCTCCAGAGAAACCTGAATGTGGATCAAGAAGCAACAGTTAAAACTGGACAGAAAAAACTGACATGTTCCATATTGGAAATGTAGTACCACAAGGCTGTATACTGTCACTCTCCTTATTTAACTTATATGCAGAGTGCATCTTGCAAAATGCCAGCCTGGATAAATCACAAGCTGGTATCAAGACTGCCAGGAGAAATATTAACATTCTCAGATATGCAGAAGATACCACTCTAATGAAGAAAGTGAAGAGAAACTAAAGTGCTTCTTGATGGGGGTGAAAGAAGAGAGTGAAAAAACTGGCTTGAAACTCAGCATTAAAACAAATTAAGACCTTGGTCTCCAGTCCCATCACTTAATGGCAAGTAGAAGGGCAAAAAGTGGAATAGGTGACAGATTTTATTTTCCTGGGCTCCAAAGTCAATGCAGACAATGACTGCAGCCCTGAAATTAAAAGACAATTGATCTTTAGAAGGAAACCTATTTCAAACATAGACAGTGTATTAAAAAAAGCAGAGACATCACTTTGACAACAAAGGTCGATATAGTCAAAGCTATAGTTTTTTTTCCAGTAGTCGTGTATGGGTGGGAGAGTTGGACCATAAAGAAGGCTGAGCTCTGAACAATCCATGCTTTCAAATTGTGGTGCCAGAAAAGACTCTTGAGAGTCCCTTGGACAGCAAGATAAAACCAGTCAATCCAAAAGGAAATCAACCCTAAATATTCACTGGAAGGACTGATGTTGCAGCTGAAGCTCCAATACTTTGGCCACCTGATGTGAAGAGCTGACTCATTGGAAAAGGCCCTGATGCTGGGGAAGATTGAAGACATAGGAGAAGGGGGTGGCAGAGGATGAGATACTTAGATAGTATTGCCAATACAATGGATATGAATTTGAGCAAACTCCTGGACTGAAGAGCCTGGAATTCTGCTGTCCTTGGGGTTACAAAGAATAGGACATGACTTAGTGACTGAACAATATATACTTTAACATGCTAATCTCCCAGTTGTAGTACTAGAGAGTTTTCAGGATGTTCCTAATTTCTACTTTTAATCTAACTGTGGGTTTTGTTCTCCAAGAACACACATCTGAAAGAGCTGATAATGTTAGGGAAATCAGGTTGATAGGTTTGAATGACTCTGCTAAATCCCTCAGAAAATCTATGAATATTTTCAGTTACTTTTGGACAATCTCTGAAGAAATTAAGGATTTAACCTCTCAATTTTTCATGAAGCTTAATTTTAAATAGACAGATTTGTGTACCCCAATGTTGATCGCAGCACTGTTTATAATAGCCAGGATATGGAAGCAACCTAGATGTCCATCAGCAGATCAATGGATAAGAAAGCTATGGTACATATTCACAATGGAGTATTACTCAACCATTAAAAAGAATACATTTGAATCAGCTCTAATGAGGTGGATGAAACTGGAGCCAACTATATAGAGTGAAGTAAGCCAGAAAGAAAAACACCAATACAGTATACTAACACATATATATGGAATTTAGAAAGATGGTAATGATAACCCTGTATGTGAGACAGCAAAAGAGACACAGATGTATAGAACAGTCCTCTGGACTCTGTGGGGGAGGGAGAGGGTGGGATGATTTGGGAGAATGGCATTGAAACATGTATAATATCATATAAGAAACAAATCAGCAGTCAAGGTTCAATGCAGGATACAGGATGCTTGGGGCTGGTGCATTGGGATGACCCAGAGAGATGATATGGGGAGGGAGGTGGGAGGGGGATTCAGGATTGGGAACAGGTGTACACCTGTGGTGGATTCTTGTTGATGTATGGCAAAACCAATACAGTATTGTAGAGTAAAATTTAAAAAAAATAAAATAAATCAAGTTAGCAATGGCATTTTTCACAGAACTAGAACAAAAATTTTTATAATTTGTATAGAAACACAAAAGACCCTGAAGAGACAAAGCAATCTGAAAAAAGGAAAATGGAGATGGAGGATTCAAGCTTTCTGTTTTCTGACCATACTACAAAGCTAGAGTCATCAAAACTAAAAGGTATTGGCATAAAACCAGAAATATAGACTAATGGAACAGGATAGAAAGCCCAAAGATAAACCCATGTGCATATGGTCACCTAGTCTATGGCAAAACAAGCAAGAATATGCAATGGAGAAAATAGGATCTCTTCAATAAATGATGATTGGAAAATTGGACAATAATAAACATATGTTGCAAAAATTCATTTTTCTTAAACTTGAATTGGGAAACCTTAGCCCTGAATCTTCTAAAACTAAATGGAATATTTATTTTGATTGGAAATTGAAGGCTTGAAAATGTTATCAAGGGCATAAAATTAAAAAAAAAATACAATTATAACCGTCCAGGCAGGGTAATAGCCATCAAAAAGTTTCACATGTTTTAACACATTTGTGTCATCAATGTGCCTGATGGTAAATATTCCATAATTTCTGGCTATCTTTGTGATTTACTGTGATAAAGCTGAAATAAAAATGCATTTTATGTTTATAAGAAGAAATTGATGTACACAGGTTAATAACACTTTTAAATAAACATTTAAAATCTAAATTTAACAATTTTGAATAGTGTTGTGACTTAAAAATATAATTTAACAAGCTGTAAGGCATCCAGTCCCATCACTTCATGGGAAATAGATGGGGAAACAGTGGAAACAGTGTCAGACTTTATTTTTGGGGGCTCCAAAATCACTGCAGATGGTGATCGCAGCCATGAAATTAAAAGACACCTACTCCTGGAAGAAAAGTTATGACCAACCTAGATAGCATATACAAAAGCAGAGACATTACTTTGCTGACTAAAGTCCGTCTAGTCAAGGCTATGGTTTTTCCTGTGGTCATGTATGGATGTGAGAGTTGGACTGTGAAGAAGGCTGAGCACCGAAGAATTGATGCTTTTGAACTGTGGTGTTGGAGAAGACTCTTGAGAGTCCCTTGGACTGCAAGGAGATCCAACCAGTCCATTCTGAAAGAGATCAGCCATGGGATTTCTTTAGAAGGAATGATGCTAAAGCTGAAGCTCCAGTACTTTGGCCACCTTATGCGAAGAGTTGACTCACTGGAAAAGACTCTGATGCTGGGAGGGATTGGGGACAGGAGGAGAAGGGGACAACAGAGGATGAGATGGCTGGGTGGCATCACTGACTCAATGGACGTGAGTCTGAGTGAACTCCAGGAGTTGGTGATGGACAGGAAGGCCTGGTATGCTGCGATTCATGGGGACACGACTGAGTGATGGAACTGAACTGAACTGAACTGAAGGACTTTTTAATAGTATTAAAATTACCCAGAAAGTAATTTTCAAATTTAAAACCACAGTAAAATATAGGTAATAACATATACCCATGTATTCACTTCAGAAATTGATTGATGTTGGTGTTTTTATCTATGAAGCTTAATTTTTAAAATTAAATAAATAGAATATGCAGATAAAAATTAAGGGATTTCAAAAGTTTTCCATAACGACCATGGGTATTCTAAATTGCCTTCAGTCAGATTCTTCCATTTATTTAGAAACAGCCATGTCCCCTTCTGTCATGTTTCTATTTTTATTATTTTATATTTTACTTTATTTTACTTTACAATACTGTATTGGTTTTGCCATACATCAACATGAATCCACCACGGGTGTACACGTGTTCCCAATTCTGAACCCCCCTCCCACCTCCCTCCCCATACCATCTCTCTGGGTCATACCAGCCCCAAGCATCCTGTATCCTGCATTGAACCTTGACTGGTGATTTGTTTCTTATATGATATTATATATGTTTCAATGCCATTCTCCCAAATCATCCCACCCTCTCCCTCTCCCACAGAGTCAAAAATTCTGTTCTATACATCTGTGTCTCTTTTGCTGTCTCACATACAGGGTTATCATTACCATCTTTCTAAATTCCATATATATGCGTTAGTATACTGTATTGGTATTTTTTCTTTCTGGCTTACTTCACTCTCTATAGTCGGCTCCAGTTTCATCTACCTCATTAGAGCTGATTCAAATGTATTCTTTTTACTGGCTGAGTAATACTCCATTGTGTATATGTACCACAGCTTTCTTATCCATTGATCTGCTGATGGACATCTAGGTTGCTTCCATGTCCTGGCTACTATAAACAGTGCTGCGATGGGGTAAACATGTCTCTTTCAATTCTGGTTTCCTCAGTGTGTATGCTCAGCAGTGGGATTGTTGGGTCATAAGGCAATTCTATTTCCAGTTTTTTAAGGAATCTCCACACTGTTCTCCATAGTGGCTGTACTAGTTTGTGTTATGCTCCGAGCCCATATCTCCGAACCGACCGAGAGAGCAAGTCCACCACAGTAATGCAAACACAAGAAGGGAGTTTATCTCTAGCGCGCTAGGGCCCAAGTCTCATCCCACACAAGGGAATCCGACAAGAGCCCCGAACAAAGGAGTATGGCGGCTTATATACAGGCAGTTCTTTGTCTCAGTTACAGGAATAGCTGGCATTACATGATTGGCCAGGCAGGATGAGCGCATATCCTGTCTCTTTTTGGTAAACATGACTGAGGTCCTAGAGACCGTTGTTTGGTCCCTAACATTCCCCCCTGTCCTTAGATCATATAGAGGAATCTTCCTCTTGGTCTTGAGACACAGTTTGATATTGTTGTCGAAGCACAAACAGCTGTACTGTATTTATGCATTCCTTTACAAAGGCTATAAGTCTATTGATAATACATGGGCCAAAGGTAAGCATCAGTAGAAGTATTAGCAGGGGTCCCAGCAAGGTGGAGATTAGGGTGGTCAACCAAGGGGATTGTTGAAACCAAGACTCAAACCATCCTTGTTGAGCCTCACGTTCTCGTTTACGTTGGGCTAGTCCCTCTCTTACTTTGGCCATAGATTTTTTAACTATTTTTGTGTGATCAGCATAAAAACAACACTCTTTTTTTAGGGCAGCACAGAGTCCCCCCTGTATCTCCCCACAGATCTTTTAGTTATGCCTAGGCACACCTGGACATGCCCAGAATGCATGATTTGGGAGCTTGCCCCTCTACCAGGGTACATTTACCACTGGCTTAAGGTCAAAGTATAAGTCTGGCCACCAAGTATTTGGTGGATGTATTGTGGTGGTGGAGTTAAGCATCTCACGTGTTAGTCTATTTTGCAGCTTCCAGGTGATTTTGACGGGTTGATGCGGGTTCACGCTGGCAGCTCCGGAGCAGAGTAACTGGGTCATCCACAAGACGGCCCAGCCGAGCTGTCCTGGTCCTGTTGGAGCCTTTGAAGCTCTAGCCTCAGGGGGTTGGACGGGTGCAGAGATGTTTCCCATTTTTTTTTTAGCGTCTTTCTGCTCTGCTGAAGCAGCTGGGCTTACGTGGTTGCAATGCACCCAAGGCCCAATACCGTCGACCTTTAGGGCAGTTGGGGTGGTAAGAAGAACAACATAAGGACCCTTCCATTTGGGTTCTAGTGCCTTGGTTTGGTGTCTTTTGACCCATACCCAATCTCCTGGGCCAATGTCATGTGAGGGAATAGTTCCCTTATTTTGACCCACATGTATTTCTTGGGGCAGTTTTTAGACACGAGAGTGCACCTTGCTTAAGGCCATCAAGGCCTCTTGGAATTGTCCCAACGTGGGAGGCGATAGTTTCTTTTTTTTAAATATTGGACATACAGGGGGAGGTCTCCCATACAGAATTTTAAATGTGGTCAGATTAAGTTGATAAGGAGTATTACGCGCACGGAAGAGGGTGAAGGGAAGGAGGGTCACCCAGTCCCCGCCAGTCTCTATAGCCAATTTAGTTAAAGTTTTTTAGAGTCTGATTCATTTTTTTTTACTTGCCCTGAGCTCTGTGGACTGTATTTACAATGTAACTTTTATTTAGTCCCCAGGGCTAGGGCAAGGCTCTGAACTATTTGACTCACAAAAGCAGGTCCATTATCAGAGCCAATGGTCACTGGCAGGCCAAACCTGGGAACTATTTTTTTTTTTAATCTTTTTTTGCCACTATCATCGAGGTTTTTTCCTTTGTAGGAAAAGCCTCCACCCACCCTGAGAAGGTATCCACCAACTCTAACAAGTACCGGTAACCATATTTGCCTGGCCTTACCTCGGTGAAATCTATTTTTCAGTGTTGTCCTGGTCCTTCTCCCCGATATCTCAGTCCTGCATGTTGTCCTTTTCCTGGCCTCATCTGTTGACATGCCTTATAAGCATGCACTATGTTCTTTACAGTTGTTTGGTCCTGGGGAAATCACAGGCACGCAGTTTGAAAGAGCATCAGAGTCTTTTTTTTTTCCCAGATGAGTAGACAAGTGTAAATGCTCACATAGTTGCCGTCTCAACTGAGCAGGGAGTATCAAGTAGCCGTCTGAGTCTCGGTACCATCTATCTTTACCTTTTTGAAGGTTGGTGTGTTTTTGGATACAAGCAAGGTCTGTGGATGAATACTCAGGGGTTGGGGGCAGAGTTTCCATACCTGGAGGTGGAAGTCCGATCGCCAACACAGGGGTGATCAAATCTTCATCAGCTACTTTTCGAGCTGCCAGGTCTGTGGCACGATTTCCTCGTGCCGTGGGGCTGTCACCCTTCTGATGTCCAGGTACGTGTACTATTGACACAGCCCGAGGCATCTGTACAGCCTCTAAAAGTCTACGTATTTCAGGCAAGTTTTTAATTTTTTTCCTTCAGCTGTCAAAAACCCCCGTTCCCGATATATCGGGCCCTGGATGTGTACCGTGCCAAAAGCATAGCGACGGTCAGTGAAAATAGTTATTTTTTTTTCTTTGGCTCTCTCTAATGCTTGAATCAGGGCAATTAACTCTGCCTTTTGTGCTGAGGTATCCGGGGGAAGGGCCTCTGCCCATATCGTCTGTCCAGAGTCATCTACTACTGTGGCTCCCACCCGTCTCTGTCCATCTTTTACATAACTGCTGCCATCTGTGAACCATTTTAGCTCACTGTTATCCAGTGGAGTATCGGTTAAGTCTTTTCGCACTGCTGTTACCCCGGCCAGTATCTCATCACAATCACGGAGGGGGCTATTTTCCTCCGGATTGGGCAAAAGAGTGGCCGGATTTAGAGTGCAGGGCATTTGGAAATGAATCCGTGGGGTGTCAAGTAGCAAGGCCTGGTAGTGTGTCAAGCGGGCATTAGAAATCCATTTACCTGGGGGTTGCTTTAAAACTCTCTCTATGGCATGAGGAGTGTAGACCAAGAGTCTCTGTCCATAAGTCAGTTTATTAGCATCGTGGACCAAGAGCATGGTGGCCATGATGATATGGAGGCAAGGTGGCCATCCGGCTGCCACTGGGTCCAGTCTCTTGGAAAGGTAAGCTACAGGTCACTTCCATGGTCCCCATCAATGTGTTAGTACTCCTTTTTTTATCCTCTGCTTTTTATCTATAAATAATTCGAAAGGCTTAGATGGATCAGGGAGGGCAAGGACAGGAGCTTCTAGCAAGGCTCACCTGAGCTCTTGGAAGGCCTCTTTCATTGGCTCAGTCCATTTTTAGTCCTTGTTTTCTTTGGTCCCTTTATATAGGGGCCTGGCCTTTTCTGCAAACCCCAAGATCCATAACCGGCAATATCCCACAATTCCCAGAAATTTTCTCATTTGTCTAGGGTTAGCCGGCTCAGGGATCTGGAGGATGTTTTTTTTTATAGCCTGTGTTAGCCACCTCTGGCCCTGTTTTATCTTATAACTGAGGTATGTAACCTCTTTCTTGGCAATCTGGGCCTTTTTGGCACTGGCCCTGTAACCTAAAGTCCCCAAGGTTTGGAGAAGGTCACCTGTTGCCCCTTGGCACTCTTTTTCTGTAGCTGCTGCCAGCATAAGGTCATCAACATATTGTAATAAAACAACGGTAGGGTGTTCAACCCAATACTCACGGAGGTCTTCGTCCAGGGCCTCGTTAAATAACGTGGGCGAGTTTTTGAAACCCTGTGGTAAGCGAGTCCAGGTCAGCTGCACGGGGGTCTGACCACTGTCTTCCTGCCATTCGAAGGCAAAGATCTCTTGGCTTGCGGGGGCAGGAGGCAAACTGAAAAAGGCATCTTTTAAATCTAAAACAGTGTACCAAATGTAGTTTGGAGGCAAGTTGCTTAGCAATATATAAGGGTTAGGAACCATAGGATGAATATCATTCACCCATTTGTTGACTTTTCATAGATCTTGAACCGGTCTAAAATCAGTTCCCCCAGGCTTTTTCACAGGCAACAGGGGAGTGTTCCATGGGGACCGGCACCTTTTCAGGACCCCAGCGTCTATGAGGCATTGTATATGAGGAGTAATTCCTTATCGAGCCTCTTGACTCATGGGATACTGCCGTACCCTCACCGGGGAAGCACTGGCTTTCAGTTCCACATTGATAGGGGGCCTCTGTTTGGCCAGTGCCATTTCTGCTGTTTTAGCCCACGCCTGAGGGTGTCTTTGAACCCATGGTTGTACTTTGGGGCTTATTGTTGCTGGGGCCTCTGGCAAGTAGAGTCTGTATTCATCTTTTAATGCCAGACACAGGACCTGAACAGGATGCCCGGTCCCATCTAAAACCAACACTTGTCCGTGGTCGAAATGAATTTGGGCATTTACTTTAGACAGTAAATCTCTTCCCAACAAGGGTGCTGGACACTCAGGTATCACCAGAAAAGAATGGGTTATCTGGTGGGCCCCCAAGTTCACATGCCGTTTTGTAGTCCATCCATATCGTTTAGTCTCGGTTGCTCCCTGCACCCAGCTACTTTTTTTAGACATGGGTCCATCTTTTTGGTTTAGGACTGAGTATTGGGCTCCCGTGTCCACCATGAAGCCAACCGGTTTCCCCTCCACATTTATAGTTACCCGGGACTTGGGGAGGGGCTTCGAGCCCTGACCCCACTAGTTACTATCCTCACCTGCGTAGAGGATATGACTGTCTGGAGAGGGAGTCTCGTTCTTGGGGTTCTTGGGCCTCTCTTTTAGATTTTTCTTGGGGCATTTATCTTTCCAATGTCCAAACTCTTTACAAAACGCACATTGGTTTTTCTCAAGCTTACACCTTGTCGGGTTTTTTTTTTTCAGTTTTTGAGTCCAATTTTTTCCCTTTCTGGAACCTGTTTTTGTTTTTAACCCCAGAAAAAAATATCTGGGCCAGCTCTTTTTGATTTTTACGGTTTTCTTCAGCTCTAAATTTTCTTTCTTTTCTTTTAATGCGGTCTTCTCTCTCTTTTGGGGTCTCTCTATGATTAAAAACTCTCTCGGCTGCCCTCACTAGATCTTGCAAGGATTGTTCATTTAACCTCTCTATCTTTTGTAACTTTTTTTTTAATATTGGGGGCTGCTTGATTTACAAATGCTAACATAACTGCCGCTCGTGACTCATCTGCCTGTGGGTCCCTAGGGGTATACTGTCTAAAAGCTTCCATCATCCTTTCCAGGAAGGCTGCTGGTCTCTCATTTGGCTCTTGTCTCACTGGATTTATTTTGGCCAAATTAGTTGGCTTTTTGGCGGCCGCTCTAAGGCCAGCCATGAGAGTCTGACGGTACACTCGGAGACGCTCCTTACCTTCAGCGCGTTTGAAGTCCCAGTTGGGTCGCACCAAGGGGATCCCCTCCTCAATGAGGTTAGGCTGTATTGTGGGCCTCCCATCCACCCCTGGCACATTTTTCTGGGCTTCTGACAGGATCTGTTCGTGCTCCTCTGTAGTAAAAAGTACCTGTAACAGTTACTGACAATCATCCCAAGTGGGATTGTGAGTAAACAGGATAGACTCTAAAAGATCAATAAGACCCTGCGGTTTTTCAGAGAAGGAGGGAGTCTGGGTTTTTTAATTGTACAAATCATTAGTGGAGAAGGGCCAATACTGATATGTCCATTCTCCACCCTCTCTGGCTGGCCGGAAACGCATGAATGATGGAGGAGGGAACCTCCGGGTCTTTTTCTGCTAAGCCGGCTTTTTTTTTTTTTTTTTTTTTTTTTTTTGCCTTTCTTTGAGTTCCCTAGACGGGGCCCCTTTTTCTGGGAGGAGCTGAAGGCTTGGTTCTCTTTGGCTTCTCCCGATGAAACCTGTGGAACCTGTGGAAGCAAGGGCGGGGAAGAGGGAAGGGAAGTGAGGTGCTGAAAAACAAAAGGTCTTAGCCAGGCCAGGGGGTTTTCCACCAGGTCCTGTCAGACCAAAATGTATGGAGTTTGGTCTGGCTGGGTGTCCCGAAGTGTAGGGGGCGAGCACCTTCTCTCTGACTGCTCGAATAGTAGGCAGGCTGAAGGTGCCTTCTTGTGGCCAGCTGACATCAAAAGCAGGCCACTCGGCAGAACAAAAAGTTACTAACTTGCTTTTCTTCACCAGCAATGATAGATTTTGTGCTCTAGACTTGAAATCAGAGAAGTGGTTAATCATAAGAGATAAAGGAGTAGAAGTTGTTTGTCCCATGATCACAGAAAAGTACACTGGGAGCCAACAGAGCACACAAAGAGCAACGCAGACACCACAAATAGACAAACAGATAACAAACGCAAGGTGGCCACCGACAATGCACTCAGTCTTACCTGCAGGATGTTTACAGAGCCAGCCGCCTCCCCAGCACGATACTGGGCCCCGGCCTTACGCTGGAGTTAATCCAGTAACCAGAGCCAGCTGCCTTCCCAGCACGAAACCAGGCCCCGGCCTTACGCTGACTTAATCCAGTAACCAGAGCCAGTTGCCTCCCCAGCACAAAACCAGGCCCTGGCCTTATGCTGACTTGCCTCTGCACTTTACAGCCAGATGCCTCCCCAGTATGATACCGGGCCCCAGACTTAATCTGGGCTTCTGCAACATTAGCACCGGTGCTCAGAGCTCTTATCTCCTAACAAGGTTACTCCCTTCTACCAGGAGAGTTGTCCTCCCCGGCGGGATGGAGATCTTGGACGAGCCCCCAGATGTTATGCTCTGAGCCCATATCTCCGAACCGACTGAAAGAGCAAGTCCACCACAGTAATGCAAACACAAGAAGGGAGTTTATCTCTAGCGCGCTAGGGCCCAAGTCTCATCCCACACAAGGGAATCTGACAAGAGACCCGAAGAAAGGAGTATGGCGGCTTATATACAGGCAGTTCTTTGTCTCAGTTACAGGAATAGCTGGCGTTACATGATTGGCCAGGCAGGATGAGTGTGTATCCTGTCTCTTTTTGGTAAACATGACTCAGGTCCTAGAGACCGTCGTTTGGTCCCTAACAGTTTGCATTCCCACCAACAGTGTAAGAGGGTTCCCTTTTCTCCACACCCTCTCCAATATTTATTTCTTGTAGACTTTTGGATCGCAGCCATTCTGACTGGTGTGAAATGGTACCTCATTGTGGTTTTGATTTGCATTTCTCTGATAATGGTTGATGTTGAGCATCTTTTCATGTTTGTTAGCCATCTGTATGTCTTCTTTTGGAGAAATGTCTGTTTAGCTCTTTGGCCCATTTTTTTATTGGGTCGTTTATTTTTCTGGATTTGAGCTGCATAAGTTGCTTGTATATTTTTGAGATTAGTTGTTTGTCAGTTGCTTCATTTGCTATTATTTTCTCCCATTCTGAAGGCTGTCTTTTCACCTTGCTTATAGTTTCCTTTGTTGTGCAGAAGTTTTTAATTTTAATTAGATCCCATTTGTTTATTTTTGCTTTTATTTCCCATATTCTGGGAGGTGGGTCATAGAGGATCCTGCTGTGATTTATGTCAGAGAGTGTTTTGCCTATGTTTTCCTCTAAGAGTTTTATAGTTTTTGGTCTCATAAAATCAACTTGAGTCCCCACAGAGTAAGGCACCCTCAAAATATGTTGATGCCTAGGATTCTAGTTCTCAAAGGATTTTCTCTATAGGGAAGAATAATTTTCAAATAGCTCAAAGAACTCAAACAGATTAAACAGCTCAAAGAACCTGCAGGCTTAATACTATCCAGTTCTAAGTGAACAGACTAGTTTCAAAGAAGCCAAACAAGGTTGATCAGCACGGTTGTAAGGAAACAGATTAAAGCTTAGGGAATCAATCTTAACAGGAAATCTCCAACACGACAGCTCATATTCCAAAATGAATAAAGAGGAAGGCTGAACTTGCACATATTCAATAAAACAGCTTCTGTTCCTAAAGGAGAATGCCAAAGGCTAACCAGTTCCAGTTGGAACAACCTGACTTCAAAGATAAGGCTGTAGTACCAAATGATAACAAGTTCTTAACAATAAAAGAGGAAGCCTTAAAATAGATTTCAAATAAAATCTGGAGAATTTTAAATACCAGGAAGATATAAGCTCAGATCTAGGTGAAAGACTTACCCTCCACACTCCAAGGTTTGTGAAGCTGATGGTTTTCTCTGCATTCCTGTACTGGCTACCAAAATGTTTAGCTAAAATAAATAACATGCTAAATTATTTCTCCAGCAAAAATGATTTATTTGGTATCAACAAAGAATTACAATTCAGAGTCTGCAACCATGTTGAGACACGCACAATTCCCTGAACAGCAAGGAGAGGAAAATTCTTTATAGAAGGGAAAAGGAAGTTGGGAGGTCTATAGAAATGAAATGTCCATTGGAAGTAGTGACAGTTTGAAGTCTGTTGGCTTTTTATTTGACAGACCTCATAATCTCCACTGGCTGAGCTATGAAGGGGCCAGAAGAGGAAGTCTTTCTCCTTTCTGTTTGGCTCTGCTATTGTCACAGGACAACAGAACTCCTTCTGACCTCCTGACTCTATTTTAATTGAGGTTTCTGTTTGTTAATTTTTGCACCTTCATTTACCCATCTTCATCCCCAGGGTTAGCCAAACTTTGAAGCATAAGACACAGTGCTATAGAATATCATGTTTTTCCAGGACTTTCTGTCCCAACTATAAAGATTTAGGATCCAGTTACATAATTGCAGGGAATATTCTACAGAAGATTACTCTCATTTCTGAAGTCAACTGCAAGATTGGTGTTTTTTAAAACAACCCTCTGATTTGGGTTCAATAATTGAAGAAAAGATTCACAGGATGTACTGAAAGCTGTTGTATTCATGAATAAAGTTTATTATAGGGAAAAGTTTAAAATTAGAACCAGCCAAAGGACAGAATGTAGGAAGATGCCAAATAGAGAGTTTTCATTGTCCTAAGAATGTGTTACCCTCCCAACATTCACCTGTGAAAATATGCATGAGGTATTGCCTACTGGAGAAGTTCACCCAAGCTTCAGAGTTCAGAATTTTGAGATGTTTGGTTGGCCTGATTAATTTATTGTCCACATAGTTGAACACTGTCAATTGACAACTCTGACCTTATGCCCTGCTATAAATCACCTGGTTAATATTTCTGGCATGGCCAACCTCCACCCTAACACTGTCAGGTATGGATGTTCAGACTCTGAGTTACCTCATTAAAGCAATCTATTATTTGTGGTCAGAAGTCCAGAAGTCTCCACTATCAATTTAAAAAAAAAAAATCTTATCACTCAGAAATTTCAAGGATTTCAGTTCAGTTCCCTTCAGTTGCTCAGTCATGTCCGACTCTTTGCGACCCAATGAATCTCAGCACGCCAGGCCTCCCTGTCTATTACCAACTCCCGGAGTTCACTCAGACTCATGTCCATCAAATCAGTGATGCCATACAGCCATCTCATCCTCTGTCATCCCCTTCTCCTCCTGCCCCCAATCCCTCCCAACATCAGAGTCTTTTCCAATGAGTCAACTCTTTGCACGAGGTGGCCAAAGTACTGGAGTTTCAGCTTTAGCATCATTCTTTCCAAAGAAATCCCAGGGCTGATCTCCTTCAAGGATTTAGATGTTATCAAATAGGAGCCCAGTAAAAATACCAAAAAAAACTCTCTTTGGGCTAGGTCAAATATTCAATATTGTACTTCTCTGTTTCTGTGTCTCTGTTTTTCCTCTGTATTGATCCATATATGTTTCCATTAATATACTATAAGTAAGTCTGATCATTATTTCAGTGTTTTTCAAAATATGGTTGCTGCACCAGCACTTGGAAATTTTTTGGAAATGCAATTCTCGAGCCTCACCCAGACCAAATGAACCAGAAATTCTGAGTCACAGCTTTCTGCATTTAATAAGCCCTTCAGGTGATTATCATTCATGCTTAAATTTTAATCCACTATTCTAATCCTAAGACTCTTAGTTGTCATAGAATAAAGAAGAAAATGGGAGAGTATTCAACAGCCTTTTTGGAGGTGTGATATCACTAGAAAACTAAGTAATGTTTGAATAGACAAACGGCTATTCATTAGTTTCTTGAAATATGAATCAAATTCTCCATCTTGCATCAAGGGAAATTCACATGACACTTCCCTTGGTTTCTGATTTAACTCCTTTTAAAAATAACTATTAATTTGAATACTGGAGTGGGTTGCCATTTCTTTCTCCAGGGGATCTTCCTGACCCAGGGATCGAACCCAGGTCTCCCAAATTGCAGGCAGACGCTTTAACCTCTGCACCACCAGGGAAGCATTAATTTAGGTTAGCTGTAGCCATCATGGAATTGTGCAAAAATAGCTTTAATAAAATAAAAATTGTGCCTTCATTTTCAACATCAAAATTGTGGATGTTTTTATTCCCTTGACTGAAAACAAAGATAATTCTCTCATAAGTGGAGAACTTGTATCATATTCTGAAACATGGAATAACTTTTTTTTAATAGCTTAGCTATAAACCATTCAACATAGGGGTCCATGATATGAAGGCCGACAGTTTGTAATGCAGGGTTTAATTAAATTGGGCACTGCTATAATTAAAGGTTTTGAGTTGTTAATGCATCACTCTGGCAAACATTTAATTTTTAACTTGCTGGTGAAACCCTTATTTAAACAGGATATTAGGGCAGCTAAATAAAATTTGCCAGAGGAGTCATTTGGATTTTTAGATGTAATTCAGCACAATACACTGCTGTGATTGTTTTCTTTTTAAATAAAAAAAGGAGGATTTTGGAAGTGAAGAATATGAGAGCAGTTTGAGATAAGAGAGCAATTTCATTTAAAAAAAGAAAGAAACTAACTTTGATAAGAATTATTGTACATGCCAGTGTCAGAAATCAGTCTATGGTCATCCCAAACCACACTGGCATTTCAGGTTCTTACCCTGAGTCTGAAGTTTCAGGTTATTTCAGTATCACTTTTTCTATTTTGACAAAAATTTCACTTATTCCATTTGCAACTACAAAAGGCAAAGGGGCGGATGCACTAATAACCTGTTGATATATGTTTCCATTAATATACTATAAGTCTGATCATTATATCAGTGTTTCTCAAAATATGGTTGCTGCACCAGCACTTGGAAATTTTTGGGAAATGTAATTCTGTATATCTATATTGGTCTATCATAGGCTCCAGATGATTCTCTCAAGTAGAAGTGGCTTTGCTAACCAGCATTCCAGTGCCGATTCAGTGATTCTTTCCCTGATTCTTAGATCTGAATATGGAATGCAGAAACTCAGAGAAAATTCTAAGCAACCCTAGCTTCAGAATTCAGTCTGTCATAGAGCAAAACATAGGTTAAATGAAGTTGGTAAATGTTACATTCTGTGTCACATTTGTAAGATTCAAATGATGCAATAGTATATTAAAAAATATGAGAAATCTTGTACTTAAGAAATATAGGACACTTTGTTTATTTCAACATTTGTTAAACTTAATTTACTACAAGACCTCTCTCCCTTCCCATGACCATTATACTCTCCCACAGACCACGCACTGGCAAATATTGTCATAATGAAAAGAAGGCTGATTTAGCGTTCAGTTCAGTTCAGTTCAGTTCAGTCGCTCAGTCGTGTCCGACTCTTTGCGAACCCATGAATCGCAGCACGCCAGGTCTCCCTGCCCATCACCATCTCCCGGAGTTCACTCAGACTCACTTCCATCCAGTCTGTGATGCCATCCAGCCATCTCGTCCTCTGTCATCCCCTTCTCCTGCCCCCAATCCCTCCCAGCATCAAAGTCTTTTCCAATGAGTCAGCTCTTCCCATGAGGTGGCCAAAGTACTGGAATTTCAGCTTTAGCATCATTCCTTCCAAAGAAATCCCAGGGCTGATCTCCTTCAGAATGGATTTAGCATTAAGGGACCCCAAATTAATTCTGCTTCCATTGTTCGCTAACTGTGTGAGCTTAGAGAAAGTAATTAAAATGCCTGGAAGATTCAGTTTCTCATCTCTAAAATAAAGTTGATAATTACCATAGAAACTTATTATAAGGATTAAAAGAATATATAGATTCAGAAACACAGTAAACTTTAAATTGTATTTGAAAAAGTTATTTTAATTTCTTTGCTCTTACTTACTCAGAAATTTGTCACTAAACCTATGCATTTCCCTGGCACTTTATTTTCTGTCATTCTATGTATTCTACTGGACATCATTTACTATACAGAAGGTTATTGGGGGATAGGAGGAGTGCCTAGAGTATATTAAGATAGAATGGGTTCACTTCACTAAATATTTATTCCCTGTATATATATTCAGGGAGAACTTGAAGAATATTGTACAGAAAATGCTGTTCAAAGTTAATTAATTTCAGGTTCCTTCTTATTCAAAGACATTGTGAGTTGAAAAAAAGTATTAGAGCTCATAATGTAAATATGCTATTGACATTATCATCCAATGAATAAATATTGGCAAAGCATGGAAAATGTATTTAGGTATAATAAAAGAGATACAAATTCATACTCTTGTAAGTTTCTACTAGCTACTAACTTTAAAGGAAAGAATATCTATCTATAGACAGATGATAGATGATGGATAGATAAATAAATAAGCAGAAAAAAGCAAAGTCTATGTCAGACATGTTACATGAATTAGTTTCAAGAATTTATTCATGGAATAAATATGAAGTTAGTATGATATCTGTAAAGATAGAAGAGTATAAAGTTTTCTTTTGCTTTCTTTTTTTTTAAACTAAAATGAGGGTTTTCTATGATCAGGTTAAAGACAGAGGTGGGAAGTAAATATTTAACATTAATATTCAAAGAACATGCATGTCTGGAGAATGGGAGGTAATAGACACTTTATATGTAAAGTGACACTTTACACTTTTCATGTAACTGAAAGAATACAAAACTGAAAATACCCAAATTCAAACAATTTCTTTTGGGAACCATGTTTTTTGCATATATTATTCAGAATTTATCTGTTAATACAATATCAAATATGGTTCTAATGCAAAAGAAAGAAATTTCTTTGGAATTGTAATTGATTTTTACCTACTCTTTCAGAATGAAATCCTATATATGTGCTTGATTCCTGTTTGAGTCCTTTGAATTATTAATCAACTTTGTGTCAGTTAAGAACTATTACATGAGCCTGTATTAACAATTTAACCCTCTAAGTCAACATAAAACAAATATAACATCTTTGTTATTTTAACATCACCCATTTCCACCAACTATCCAGTTTACTGTGAACGACATGAGATGCTCTTTCAATGCCTCCAGTAAAAATGGAATCAGATTCTCTACATTTAGATTATTTCTGTATATGTGTGATGTCTCATACTATTGTTAAGCTTCATAAAATGTTAAAAGTGCTATCAAAGTCTGCATTTTTATTGACTTCAATTAGATAGTAATAGTTTCACCTAAGACAGCTTTTATCAGAAACTTTCTCGTTCAGACACTGCAGAGAGGGAAATTCACATATCTTTATACCCCAGGAGGTGACTGACAGTAAATGATTTAACACAAGGTAGTCACATCTAAGATTTAACTGATTTTTCATGAAGAAGAATGTTGAAAACTGACTCGTTATTTATAGAGAACATAATGCAGATAAAAAATCTTGAATAAAGGGATTATACATGTTTGAGTTTGCTACTATGGGAAATAATTTTTCACTCCTTGGCTTCTTCTCAAATAGTCGTGATGTTGGCAGTATTTATCAACCTTATAAAAATCGCATACTTTAAAAATCTAGTGCAGTATCTTACTTGAATAGTCCCTATTTAAATGCAAATGTTAGGTTCCTTCTGTCATAAAATGATTTTTTCAATAAAAAGAGGTATGTATTTTTTAATGCTAATGGCCTGTTTATCTCATTCCATGACTTGGCATTAATATACAAGCACAGGAGGTTTGTCTTTGGGAGGGGATGAAAAAGATAGATGTACAGGAAAAAAAATGCATACATCTTTGATGGAGGAATTTACTAATACAATACCAAAAAGTTTTTAAAGAGTAATTTTGAAAATGGCCTCACTTAGGAAACCTAATTCTATTTTACAACAAAATATAAAATAAAATCTTAGTGACTGCAGATTTCTGTAGGGGAAAGTTTTGAAGTTCTATAAATCTTATTACAGTGTAAAGAAATACAGCTGGATTTGTGAGTGCAAATTTTAAATTGTGTATTTCTTTTATTTTTCTTAATGGCTTACATTTTAAAAATGACTATTTAGTGTTGAAAATGAATTGAAGAAATGTTATTGAAGGCTGCATATTCACAAGGCACCATGATAGTCAGTTTGAGGGATGGTCAGTCCCTGTTTTGCTTTTTCTACTTTCAGTCCGCTGAGAACACATGCCCCACATTTTCAACCACTTCAAATTTCTGCAACGATACTAACTAAGCAGGGAATTGGATTAGGGTCACAATCTCCCTGTTTTAAATATAATATTAGAACTATGATATTACAGTGCTACTGTGCTTAGTTGCTCAGTCACGTCCAAATCTTTGCGACTCCATGGACTGCATCCTGACAGGCTCCTTTGTCCATGGGGATTCTCCAGGCAAGAATACTGGAGTGGGTTGTCATGCCCTCCTCCAGGGCATCTTCCCAATCCAGGGATTAAACCCAGGTCTCCCACTCTGCAGGCAGATTCTTTACTGATCCACAAGGGAAAACTAAGTATACTGCAGTGGGTACCCTATCCCTTCTCCAGGGGATCTTCCTGACCCAGAAATCAAACCAAGATCTCCTGCACTGCAGGCAGATTCTTTACCAGCTGAGCTACCAGGGAAGCCCATGATATTACAGTAAATCCCCTATATATGAACGAGTTCCATTCCAAGATTGCATCCATAAATTGAACTTGTTCATAAATCCAACAAAGTTAGCCTAGGTACTCAACTAACAGAATAGGTTATGTTGTACTGTACTATAATAAGTTTATAATAATTCTCAAACAATATATAAAAAGCAAACACAATAACTAAAAAACACATTTTTAATCCTACAGTACAGTACCTTGTAAGTACAGTAGTATTGTATTGGTTATATTTCTCCATTTGGTATTCCTTGAGGATTAGCAATTTAGATTAACTCTTCTGAGGACATTAGAAATAGATCTCTTGTCTCTTTTTGTCTGTCTTCCTTAGATTCATCATGGCTTCCTTCATTTCATTATAGAAATAAATGTATATATATTTCCTCAGATTAACAAAAGAATATGCAGTGAGGCAAGGGACCTGAGAGACAAGTCATATCAGGCTCCAAAACATAAAAACTAACTTTATTTACAACTACATTTTTGTAAATAAAGTCTTTAAACAGCAATTCTTACTTCAGAATTTGGCGAGAATTTGGGAACATAATCTGGATGTCATGAGTTATTTCTGGGGATGGATGAGCCATATGGAGCAAGTTACATCAGAGAAGAAGTTAGGGAGTTCAAGTTTTTATCCCTTCATTCCCCATTCTCTCAATTTCCAGTCTCCAGCCAGGAAATGGGTTGTTTCCAGGAGTCAGAAAAAAAGACACCTGAAAATAGACATGATTTTATTATGAAGTCTTCTGGATCCTCTTCAATAAGCTTTCAGTTCAGTCCTTCAGTCCCGTCCTACTCTTTGAGACCCCATGAACCACAGCACAACAGGCCTCCCTGTTTCTCACCAACTCCTGGAGTTCACCTAAACCCATGTCCACTGAGTCAGTGATGCCATCCAACCATCTCATCCTCTGTCATCCCCTTCTCCTCCAGTTCTCAATATTTCCCAGCAACAGGGTCTTTCCAAATGAGTCAGCTGTTCACATCAAGTGGCCAAAGTATTGGAATTTTAGCTTTAACATCAGCCCTTCCAAAAAACAGTCAGTACTGATCTCCTTTAGGATGGACTGGTTAGATCACCTTGCAGTCCAAGGGACTCTCAAGAGTCTTCTCCAACACCACAGTTCAAAAGCATCAATTCTTCGGTGCTCAGCTTTCTTCACAGTCCAACTCTCACATCCATACATGACTGCTGGAAAAACCATAGCTTTGAATAGATGGATCATTGTTGGCAAAATAATGTCCCTGCTTTTTAATGTGCTGTCTAGGTTGGTCATAATTTAACTTCCAAGGAGTAAGCGTCTTAATTTCATGGCTACAATCACTATCTGCAGTGATTTTGAAGCACGCCAAATAAAGACAGCCACTGTTTCCATGGTTTCCACATCTATTTGCCATGAAGTGATGGGATCAAATGCCATGATCTTAGTTTTCTGAATGTTGAGCTTTAAGCCAAAATTTTCACTTTCTTTTTTCACTTTCATCAAGAGGCTTTTTAGTTCCTCTTCACTTTCTGCCATAGGGTGGTGTCATCTGCATATCTGAGGTTATTGATATTTCTCCTGGCAATCTTGATTCCAGCTTGTGCTTCCTCCAGCCTAGCGTTTCTCATGATGTACTCTGCATATAAGTTAAATAAGCAGGGTGACAATATACAGCCTTGATGTACTCCTTTTCCTATTTGGAACCAGTCTGTTGTTCCATGTCCAGATCTAACTCTTGCTTCCTGACCTGCATATAGGTTTCTCAAGAGGCAGGTCTGTTGGTTACTACGAGTGAAATGACACAGAACATACAAGACATACGAGACGCACACAAGAGACATACACTCTTGACAGAGGGACAAGAACTGTGCGCACCAGCAAGCTCGTGGTTTATTTATATACCTCCCCTCTGGGCAGAATTCCAGACTGCATGACTAAGCCTTCTTAGTATAGCGCATGTGCATAAATGTTATCATATAGCAAAAGGCAGTGAAATTTCTGCTTACCGCAGAAATTATTCAGGGCCCCTTCTTCCTTCTTATCACAGGAAGGGAATGTTCCCTTGTTGGCAAGTGGCCGTTGAACTCAAGGCTATGTCCAGATTCTTTGGCAGAACATCTTGTTCAGTCCACAAAGCAGAGTGCCCCGCCTGCAGGCACATCTCTGCTTTCCCTATTGTGGCCGCATTAATCCTTCACAGGTCAGGTGGTCTGGTATTTCCATATCTTTCAGAATTTTCCACAGTTTATTGTGATCTACACAGTCAAAGGCTTTGGCATAGTCAATAAAGTAGAAGTAAATGTGCTTCTGGAACTTTCTTGCATTTTAGATGATCCAGAGGATGTTGACAATTTGATCTCTGGTTTCTCTACCTTTTCTAAAACCAGCTTGAACATCTAGAAGTTCACAGCTCATGTATTGCTGAAGCTTGACTTGGAGAATTTTGAGCATTACTTCACTAGCATGTGAGATGAGTGCAATTGTGCAGTAGTTTGAGGATTCTAAAGCATTGTTTTTCTTTGGGATTGGAATGAAAACACATTTTACAGTCCTGTGGCCACTGCTGAGCTTTCCAAATTTGCTGACATATTGAGTGCAGCACTTTCACAGCATTGTCTTTTAGGATTTGAATTAGCTCAGTTGGACTTCCACCACCTCCAATAGTTTTGTTCATAGTGATGCTTCCTAAGCCCTACTTGACTTCACATTCCAGGCTGTCTGGCTCTAGGTGAGTGGTCACACCATCGTGATAATCTGGGTCAGGCCAGGGACGGAGGTCAGGAGGAGCTACCCTGCGTCCAAGGCCAGGGGCAGCACCTGAGTGGAGCCACTGCACTTCCGAGGCCAGGGGTGGCCCCCGAAGCCAGGGGCAGCACCCACGGGCAGGGGTAGCTGCCATAAGGAGCAACCCCACGCTCAAGGCCAAGGTGGCGACCTGGAGGAGCACCCCACGTCCAAGGAGTGGTGGCTGCTCGGGCGCAGGAGGCCCTAGAGAAGCCATCCCATGCTGAAGGTCAGGAAGGGCAGCAGGAGGAGATACTCCTCATCCAAGGTAAGGAGCAGCATCTGTGCTTTGCTAGAGCAGCTGTGAAAAGAACCCATGCCCAGGTAAGAGAAACCGAAGTAAAGTGGTAGGTGCTGCAAGAGGGCATCAGAGGGCAGACACAGTGAAACCATACTCACAGAAATCTAGTTAATCTAATCACACTAGGACCACAGCCTTGTCTAACTCAATGAAACTAAGTCATGCCCATGGGGCCACACAAGATGGGCGGGTCATGGTGGAGAGGTCTGACAGAATGTGGTCCACTGGAGAAGGGAATGGCAAACCACTTCAGTATTCTTACCTTGAGAACCCCATGAACAGTATGAAAAGGCAAAATGATAGGATACTGAAAGAGGTACTCCCCAAGTGATAGGTGCCCAATATGATCTTGGAGGTCAGTGGAGAAATAACTCTAGAAAGATTGAAGGGATGGAGCCAAAGCAAAAACAATACCCAGCTGTAGATGTGACTGGTGATAGAAGCAAGGTCCAATGCTGTAAAGAGCAATATTGCATAGGAACCTGGAATGTCAGGTCTATGAATCAAGGCAAATTGGAAGTGGTCAAAAAGGAGATGGCAAGAGTGAACATCAACATTCTAGGAATCAGCGAACTAAAATGGACTGGAATGGGTGAATTTAACTCAGATGACCATTATATCTACTACTGCGGGCAGGAATCCCTCAGAAGAAATGGAGTAGCCATCATGGTCAACAGAAGAGTCTGAAATGCAGTACATGGATGCAGTCTCACAAATGACAGAATGATCTCTGTTCATTTCCATGGCAAGCCATTCAATATCAGAGTAATCCAAGTCTATGCCCCAACCAGTAACGCTGAGGAAGCTGAAGTTGAACGGCTCTATGAAGACCTACAAGACCTTTCAGAACTAGCACCCAAAAAAGATGTCGTTTTCATTATAGGGGACTGGAATGTGAAAGGTAGAAAGTCAAATAACACCTGGAGTAACAGGCAAATTTGGCCTTGGAATATGAAATGAAGCAGGGCAAAGACTGACAGAGTTTTTCCAAGATAATGCACAGGTCATAGAAGACACCCTCTTCCAACAACACAAGAGAAGACTCTACACATGGACATCACCAGATGGTCAACACCGAAATCAGATTGATTATATTCTCTGCAGCAAAAGATGGAGAAGCTCTATACAGTCAACAAAAACAAGACCAGGAGCTGACTGTGGCTCACATCATGAACTCCTTATTACCAAATTCAGACTCAAATTGAAGAAAGCAGGGGAAACTGCTAGACCATTCAGCTATGACCTAAATCAAATCTCTTATGATTATACAGTGGAAGTGAGAAATAGATTTAAGGGACTAGATCTGATAGATAGAGTGCCTGATGAACTATGGATAGAGGTTCATGACATTGTATAGGAGACAGGGATCAAGACCATCCCCATGGAAAAGAAATGCAAAAAAGCAAAATGGCTGACTGGGGAGGCCTTACAAATAGTTGTGAAAAGAAGAGAGGCAAAAAGCAAAGGAGAAAAGGAAAGATATAAGCATCTGAATGCAGAGTTCCAAAGAATAGCAAGAAGAGATAAGAAAGCCTTCTTCAGTGATCAATGCAAAGAAATAGAGGAAAAGAACAGAATGGGAAAGACTACAGATCTCTTCAAGAAAATTAGAGATACCAAGGGAACATTTCATGCAAAGATAGGCTAGATAAAGGACAGAAATGGTATGGACCTGAGAGAAGCAGATGATATTAAGAAGAGATGGCAAGAATACACAGAAGAACTGTACCAAAAGGATTTTCACGACCCGGATAATCATGATGGTGTGATCACTCATCTAGTTCCAGACATCTTGGAATGTGAAGTCAAATGGGCCTTAGAAACCATCACTACGAACAAAGCTAGTGGAAGTGATGGAATTCCAGTAGAGCTATTTCAAATCCTGAAGGATGATGCTGTGAAAGTGCTGCACTCAATATGTCAGCAAATTTGGAAAACTCAGCAGTGGCCACAGGATTGGAAAAGGTCCATTTTCATTCCAATCCCAAAGAAAGGCAATGCCAAAGAATGCTCAAACTACCGCACAATTGCACTCATCTCACACGCTAGTAAAGTAATGCTCAAAATTCTCCAAGCTAGGCTTCAGCAATACGTGAACCGTGAACTCCCTGATGTTCAAGCTGGTTTTAAAAAAGGCAGAGGAACCAGAGATCAAGTTGCAAACATCCACTGGATCATGGAAAAAGCAAGGAAGTTCCAGAAAAACATCTATTTCTGCTTTATTAACTATGCCAAAGCCTTTGACTGTGTGGATCACAATAAACTGTGGAAAATTCTCAAAGAGATTGGAATACCAGACCACATAACCTGCCTCTTGAGAAATCTGTATGCAGGCCAGGAAGCAACAGTTAGACCTGGACATAGAACAACAGACTGGTTCCAAATAGGAAAAGGAGTATGTCAAGGCTATATATTGTCACCCTGCTTTTTTAACTTATATGCAGAGTACATCATGAGAAACGCTGGACTGGAAGAAACACAAGCTGGAATCAAGATTGCCGGGAGAAATATCAATAACCTCAATATGCAGACGATACCACCCTTATGGCAGAAAGTGAAGAGAAACTAAAAATCCTCTTGATGAAAATCAATGAGGAGAGTGAAAAAGTTGTCTTAAAGCTCAACATTTTGAAAACTAAGATCATGGCATCTGGTCCCATCGCTTCATGGGAAATAGATGGAGAAACAGTGGAAACAGTGTCAGACTTTATTTTTCTGGGCTCCAAAATCACTGCAGATGGTAATTGCATCCATGAAATTAAAAGACGCTTACTCCTTGGAAGAAAAGTTATGACCAACCTAGACAGCATATTCAAAAGCAGAGACATTACTTTGCCAACAATTGTCCATCTAGTTAAGGCTATGGTTTTTCCAGTAGTCTTGTATGGATGTGAGAGTTGGACTGTGAAGAAGGCTGAGCGCCGAAGAATTGATGCTTTTGAACTGTGATGTTGGAGAAGACTCTTGAGAGTCCCTTGGACTGCTAGGAGATCCAACCAGTCCATTCTGAAGGAGATCAACCCTGGGATTTCTTTGGAAGGAATGATGCTAAAGCTGAAACTCCAGTACTTTGGCCACCTCATGCGAAGTGTTGACCCATTGGAAAAGACTTTGATGCTGGGAAGGATTGGGGGCAGGAGAAGAAGGGGACAGCCAAGGATGAGATGGCTGGATGGCATCATGGACTTGATGGACGTGAGTCTGAGTGAACTCCGGGAGTTGGTGATGGACAGGGAGGCCTGGCATGCTGTGATTCATGGGGTTGTAAAGAGTCGGACACGTCTGAGCGACTGAACTGAACTGAACTGAACTGAAGATTTTTTTTTGTACAGTTCTTATGTGTATTCTTGCCACGTCTTCTTAATATCTTCTGCTTTTGTTAGGTCCATACCATTTCTGTCCTTTATTGAGCCCATCTTGGCATTAAATTTTCCCTTATTATCTTTCATTTTCTTGAAGAGATCCCCGTTCTATTGTTTTCCTCTATTTCTTTGCATTGATCACTAAGGAAGGCTTTCTTATTTCTCCTTGCTGTTCTTTGGAGCTCTGCATTCAGATACTTATATCTTTCCTTTTCTCCTTTGCTTTTCACTTCTCTTCTTTTCACAGCTGTTTGTAAGGCCTCCTCTGACAGCTCTTTTGCTTTTTTGCATTTCTTTTCCATGGGGATGGTCTTGATCCCTGTCTCCTGTACAATGTCACCAACCTCTGTCCATAGTTCATCAGGCACTCTGTCTATCTTATCTAGTTCCTTAAACCTATTTCACTTCCACTGTGTAATCATAAGGGATTTGATTCAGGTCACACCTGAATGGCCTAGTGGTTTTCCCCACTTTCTTCAATTTAAGTCTGAATTTGGCAATAAGGATTTCCAGATCTGAGCCACAGTCAGCTCCCGGTCTTGTTTTTGCTGACTGTATAGAGCTTCTCCATCTTTGGCTGCAAAAAATATAATCAATCTGATTTTGGTGTTTGCCATCTGGTGATGTCCATGTGCCGAATCTTCTCTTTTGTTGTGGAGAGGGTGTTTTCTATGACCAGTGCATTTTCTTGGCAAAACTCTATTAGCTTTTGCCTTGTTTCATTCAGTATTCTAAAGCCAAATTTGCCTGTTACTCCAGGTGTTTCTTGACTTCCTATTTTTGCATTCCAGTCCCCTATAATGAAAAGGACATCTTTTGGGGCCGTTAGTTCTCAAAGGTCTTGTAGGTCTTATAGAATCGTTCAACTTCAACTTCTTCAGCATTACTGGTTGTGACATAGACCTGGATTACCATGATATTGAATGGTTTGCCTTGGAAACAAACAGATAATTCTGTCATATTTGAGATTGCATCCAAATACTGAATTTCATACTCTTTTGTTGAATATGATAGCTACTCCATTCCTTCTAAGGAATTCATGCCCACAGTATTATATACAATGGTCATCTGAGTTAAATTCACCCATTCCAATCCATTTTAATTTGCTGATTCCTAGTATGTCGATGTTCACTCTTGCCATCTCCTATTGGCCCTCTGCCAATTTGCCTTGATTCATGGACCTAACATTTCAGGTTCCTATGCAATATTGCTCTTTACAGGATCAGATCTTGCTTCTATCACCAGTCACATCCACAGCTGGGTTTTGTTTTTGCTTTGGCTCTATCCCTTCATTCTTTCTTGAGTTATTTCTCCACTGGTTTCCAGTAGCATATTGAGCATCTACTGACCTGGGGAGTTCATCTTTCAGTGTCCTATCATTTTGTCTTTTAAATAATGGAGTTATTATTTAATTTGATTAAAGTTCACAACTTCTCTTGTCTGCATTATTTCTAGCAGGCATATAAGATTTGTTTTTAGTAAACATCACCTTTCTTTAGTTTCAATTGCTCCTGCAGGCATTATTTTTTTAATGTTTTCATATTTATGTGCTCTTTGCATTGAGAAACTTCAGTGATGTTAAGAGAAGTGGGCTTGGAGGCATATGCACAAACACTTCTCTATCGGTATGTAATTCAGAGGCTTTTATATAGTGCTTTAAGAACATTCTTGAGAATTGTCAAAGGTAGCAATATTTCTGGTTAAAAAGTGAACCAACATTGACTGAAAGAACGCTTTCCATAGAGAACTCTTTTCTTTCTACAATTAATGGATTTTAAACCACAGCCAAAATTTTGAGGAAACAGGAATAAATGTTCAGAAATTTCAAGAGGCAAAGGGTTGCTGGAGGGGTTTTTCTTACCATTTATTTTGGTAGAAGAGGAAAAGCTTTGACGTTTATGAAGAGGTGAGAATTGCACTTATAAAATATTCTGTTAATGGTGAAAAGATGTAGCTATATTCACTATTAATAAATTATTAGTGGGAATTATTCAATTCATTCAATTCAGAAATTTAAATATGAAATGTACTTTCATATATTAATCACAGTTACCCTAAAATTTAGGAAAGTAAAAAGACTTAGAACAGTTATCTAAAACAGAAAGTTTGTTACTGAGATCTCTACAATGTATGCAGTAATTAGTAAACATTAGGTTCTAATACCATACATCAAGATAAGGAGAAGAAACTTCAGGTCATCAGAACTAAAATATTTCTGTTCAAGTCTTATAAAACTAATTTTGCTAGAATTAACTTACATAAACTCTAGAAACAAACTAAATTTAGCAGCAAAGGTAAGACTCTCTTATAATTTGGTTGTTGTAGCCTATATGAAGGAAATCTAAAACTGATAGGACATCACTAAAAGCAAGTTGATTATATCTTTAAACTGTTGGTACAGATCCTAACCATTTTTATATTTCTTTCTCCACCTCTACTAATAGGATGAATAAGGGACTTAGAAAACTAGAGATCATTCATTTTATTTATCCATGAAAATTCACTCAGGGTATGATTATTTATAATTCTCTATGCTTTTCTATAAAGTATATATACAGAATGTTAGCTCCAATAATTATTTTCATTACACACTATCCATTCAGATTTTTTGAACTACTTGATATTAGATTTTATCCCATTTTTCTTTTTTTTTCCTTTGACAATTTAATTATATTTCTTTTGGTGGGAATGCAAACAAGTACAGCCACTATGGAGAACAGAGTGGAGATTCCTTAAAAAACTGGAAATAGAACTTCCTTATGACCCAGCAATCCCAATGCTGGGCATGCACACTGAGGAAACCAGAATTGAAAGAGACATGTGTACCCCAATGTTCATCGCAGCACTGTTTATAATAGCCAGGACATGGAAGCAACCTAGATGTCCATCAGCAGATGAATGGATAAGAAAGCTGTGGGATATATACACAATGGAGTATTACTCAGCCATTAAAAAGAATACATTTGAATCAATTCTAATGAGGTGGATAGAACTGGAGCCGATTATACAGAGTGAAGTAAGCCAGAAAGAAAAACACCAGTACAGTATACTAACACATATATATATGGAATTTAGAAAGATGGTAACGATAATCCTGTATGCGAGACAGCAAAAGAGACACAGAGGTATAGAACAGCCTTTTGGACTCTGTGGGAGAGGGAGAGGGTGGGATGATTTGGGAGAGTGGCATTGAAACATGTATAATACCATATAAGAAATGAATCACCATTCCAGGTTCGATGCAGGATACAGGATTCTTGGGGCTGGTGCATTGAGATGACCCAGAGGGATGGTACGGAGAGGGAGGAGGGAGGGGGTTCAGGTTGGGGAACACGTGCATACCTGTGGTGGATTCATGTTGATGTATGGCAAAACCAATACAATATTGTAAAGTAATTAGCTTCCAATTAAAATAAATAAATTTATATTTAAAAATAAATAAAAAATAAAAGAAGGTGCAACATTAGAAAACAAATTAAAGAGGTTCAAGAAAGCCTGAGATTTATTATCTAAGCTGTGATGTTACCCTTTAATGTTTCTCCATTTTTCTATCTTTCAGAAATCTCCTGAGATTCACTTTTTTTCTAAGCTTATTGATCTTTTGTGCTGAGCTTTATACTGCTATTATTTACTTTAAAATTTATATTCACCCTAAAGGTTTTCCTATTATGTCTTTTATATAAAACAAGCTACAAAGTTCCTCCTGCTTTCTTCATCTTTTAAACAAAATGCCATCTCATATGTTTCTTATTCATTAATCGGTGCCACTTAAGGCTAGAACAAATTTTGGTTTCAATATTGAAGGCTTGTGGAAATGATATTTTTAATTTCCATAATATCTAGAGTACTGTATGAGTAAAATTATCCAGGATCAAAAAATAGATGGTTATAGAATTCATTTTATTACCCCTTTGCTCAATTTTAATTCAATAACACTGTATTATGCAGGGGGAAAGGTCAATTTACCCCATTTAAAGATGAAAATGAAAATAAAAGAGAAAACAAAACAGTGCCAAAGTTATCATGTGCATTGAGTTAATATGTTTCCTATTGAAGAAGACACTAAGTAAAATTGCTCAATGACTCTATAAAGGGAAATAACAATCTGCTCAGTATCTCATTCTGGCTTTCAAAGGGAAATTATCATTAAATTAAAAATAAAATTATTCTTTCTTTACACATTGAAATAAAATAATCAATATTTTTTTAACTGTAATAAAAGTTTTTAGCAATCCTTGATCTTGGTCTATAAACGCAAAATAGCAATATTTGGTTATCTGTGTTTTTCTAACTAGCATATTGTAATGAAAGAAAATGCAATTATTGTTTCATTGCATTTTTCCCTTCCTGATTAAGAAAGAACTGCATTTTATATCTTAACTGGAAAACAGAATCAATTCGTATTTTAGAGGCCAAAGCAAGAGATTATTAAAAGAGGAATATTATATATGGCATATTTCATTAAATTATTCTTAGGTTTGCATATACAAATTGGCAAATATTAGGCTCTATAGACAGAGCTCAATTATGCTTTCCTCCAGAAAAGCTCAGTCTCATATGTTCTCTGGGTTTAGCATACTTGAAATACTTCTGGGCTATAGTTGCCTCAGTGATGGCTTATGTCATTCCAAGGTCATAGAGTTCTTGTTTCTGCTGATATGACTGAGAATAAGAGTGTCATTAGTAAGCAAACCACACCATTCATCTGAAAATGAAGCAAGAGAAGCAGTAAGAGAAACAGGTCTTGAACACATGTCCAGTGAAATTAGTACCTCCAAAGCTCTGGCTTTTCCAAGGCCTCCTGGAGGAGCCAGGGAATATAAATAGAGGTACCAATGAAAAGCAGGGGAGAGGAAGAATCCAACAGAAAAACAGCTTGTCCTTATTCATTACTGTTGAGAAACAATGGCTTTATTGCAGACTTCTATCATGAACTATAAATCAGCTATTTCCTTAAGAATTATATACAGCCTATAGTGCATCTCCTTGTGTTTATTTTGCTTCTTCACTCTCCTCAACCTTGCATAGTTTCCCCTTTTCTCTCAATCTGCCCTCTCTGGGATAGCATCTTCTAAAATAGTCTTGGTTTGAAAATGTGCTCTCTGATCTGCCTCCTGATAAAAGCTGTTTTTCTTTTCTTGAATATCTTCTTGATGAGCAGTTTAAGGTTTCTATGAAATGATTTATTACTTTTTTCTACTAAATTGCAATTTTGGTGATTTTGGCACCTTTATTCATGTCACTTTTGAGGAAGAAAGATAAGCAAATGTCATTTGTGAATGAGGAATTTTCTAAATAATGCTATTATGATTATTTCTCCTTGAAAATATTAAGTAAATAGTATTCAGAAAAGGTCTGTTTTTAATATAAAATGAATCAGTGATAACCTTGTACTGTTAAGCATTAACATGTCACAGAAATATTTTAAAACCCAGCTATTGTTTAGCCTCTTATCTTTTAGGAAAAGCCTTTAAAGCAAGGACATTTAAACTTCTAATTATTTTAGTGATTTTAAGAGAAAATAAGACAGTAAACAATAACTCCCAATTCTGATATAAAAACATCGTGGAAGATATTCATTAAGAAACTTCCCTTTGTAGGTAGTGTTGGCATAAAATACTACTCCAAACCACTTCCCCATATGGCCTGAAATGATCTCACATTAGCAAAAATATTATGTAATTCCACATCTTCAGCATTATCTACAAACAGAAAATAAAGAAACTACCAAAAAGTTACTGGGAAAAAGATAGAGGGAAAAAACACAAGTGCATAGTTCTAACATTCTCCTAACCATTCCCACCCTGACACAGAACTTAGTAGGAAAAGAATAAATGTGAGAAATAGATATATGTGGGACACTACAGAAGAATCTTGAAAGTGAGGTGCTGAAAGATGAACACCACCCTACCTATAAAAAATTCCTTAAAATATGAATAACAAGGCATATCAGACTATGAAAACTACACAGAACAAGTTCAAAATATGCAATCCTTAAAGAGGCAAACATCATAAAACATTCCAGGCATTTGGTGTAAAGAGACATGTTCTATAATGAAGTGAGCTAATTAAAAAGGACATGTAAAGTACAAAGTGATAAGCTGATTCCATAAATCTGGAAAAGAAAAAATTCAAAGGGAAGGAAGAAGTGTCCTTTGGTAATTAAATATTGAAGAAAGAAGTATAGGTTAATTCAGAATATTCCAATATAAAACAAAATCACAATCCATGACACCAGACTAAAAAATAAGCAAATAAATGTCGTGCTAAAGCTACTGGAACTTAAATGACAAAAAAAAAAAAAAATTCATTCTCAAATTAGGAACCACATAAACATAATAATATAAATATAAAATGAACCAAAGTAGAAACCCTAAAGAAATATTGCAGAAAATCTAAGAAACTAAGTCAAAATAAGGAAAAATAAAAATGAAACAAGGGAAAACTGTAAACTGTATTTCACATAGAGTTAAATATACTCAAACAAACATTTTAATGTGAATAATGACCTTGTAGGAGAAATTTTTTAAAGTACACAAAATATTGTTCAGTAGCTCAGTGATGTCCAAAGCTTTGTGACCCAATGGACTGCAGCACACCAGGCTTCCCTGTCCATCACCAACTCCTGGGGTAGTTTCAAACTCATGTCTATCGAGTTGGTGATGCCATTCAACCATTTCGTCTTTTGTTGTCCACTTCTCCTCATGCCTTAAATCTTTAGAAGCATCCGTGTCTTTTCCAGTGAGTCTGCTGTTTGCACCAGGTGGCCAAATTATTGGAGCTTCAACTTCAGCATCAGTGCTTCCGATGTATATTCAGGACTGATTTCCTTTAGCACTGACTGGTTTGATCTCCTTGCAGCCCAAGGGACTCTCAAGAGTCTTCTCCAACACCACAGTTTGAAATCATCAATTCTTCAGTGCTCAGCCTTTTTTATGGCCCAGTTCTCACATCCATACAGGACTACTGGAAAAACCATAGCTTTGACTATACAGATCTTTGTCAGCAAAATAATGTCTCTGCTTTGTAATGCGCTGTCCAGAATGTCATAGCTTTTCTCTCAAGAAGCAAGTGTCTTTTAATTTCATGGCTGCAGTCACCATTTGCAGTGATTTTGGAGCCCAATATAATAAAGTCTTTCATTGTTACCATTGTTTCCCTGTCTACTTGCCATGAACTGATGGGAATGACTTTACACATGGACATCACAAAATGGTCAAAAATCAAATTGGTTACATTCTTTGTAGCCGAAGATGGGAAAGCTGTATGCAGTCAGCAAAAACAAGACCTGGAGCTAACTGTGGCTTAGGTCATCATCTTCTGATAGCAAAATTCAGGCTTAAACTAAAGAAAACTGGGAAAAAAATACTAGGCCAGCTAGGTATGATTTAAATCAAACCTCATATGAATTCACAGTAGAGGTAATGAATAGATTCAAGGAACTAGATCTAGTTAACAGTGTGCTGAAGAACTATGGACAGAGGTAAAAAGTATTGTATAGGAAGTTACAAACAAAACCATCCCAAATAAAAAGAAAAGCAAAAAGGCAAAGTGGTTATCTGAGGGGCCATGACAAACAGAAGAATGAAGAGAAGCAAAAAGCAAGGGAGAGAGAGATACATCCAATTAAATGCAGAGTTCCAAAGAATAGCTAGAAAACACAAGAAGCCCTTCTTCAATGAACAGCACTTCAATGAATTGCTTAGTAATAGAAGAAAGCAACTAAAGGGGAAAGCCTAGAGATCTCTTCAGGAAAATTGGAAACATCAAGGGATCATTCTGCCCAAAGATGGGCACAGTTAAGGGTAAAAATGGTAGAGACCTAGTAGGCACTGAAGAGATCAAGATGGGATAGAAAGACTACATGGAAGAACTGTATGAAAAAGATCTTCCTGAACTGGATTACTATGATGGTGTGGTTAGTTACCCAAAGCCAGACATTCTGCAGTTCGCAGTTAAATGGCCTTAAGAAGTCCTGCTGTTAATAAAGCTAGTGGATGTGATGAAATTCCAGCAGAACTATTCAAATCCCTAAAGGATGATGCCATCAAGGTTTTATACTCATTATATTAGCAAATCTGGAAGACCCAGCAGTGGCCACAGGACTGGAAAAGGTCACTGCTCACCCCAATTCCCAAGAAGGGTAGTACCAAAGAATTTGCTAACCATCAGACAAAATCACACTCATCTTCGATTCTAGTAAGGGCACGCTTAAAATTTTGCATGCTAAGTTTCAGCATCATATGCACCAAGAACTTCCAGAAGTCCAAGCTGGGTCTAGAAAAGGAAGAGGAATTAGAGATGCAATTGCCAACAATCCCTTGATTATAGAGAAAGCAAGGGAATTTCAGAAAAGCATCTCTCTGTTTCATTGATTATGCTAAAGCCTTTGACTGTGTGGATCATGACAAACTATGGAAAACTCTTAAAGAAATAGGGATACCAGACCATCATACCTGTCTTCTGAGAAACCTATAGGAGGGTCAAGAAGCTACAGTTAGAACCCTGTGTGGAACAACTGATTGATTCAAGATTGAGAACAGAGTAAGCCAGGACTGTTCCTGTCACCCTGTTTGTTTAACCTATACACTGAGCACATCAGGAGAAATGCCATGCTGGATGATTTACAAGCTGGAATCCAGATGGGGGGAGAATCATCAACAACCTTATATATGTGAATGATACTAATCTAGTAGCAGAAAGTGAAGAGGAACTAAAGAGCCTTTTGATGAAGGTGAAGGAGGAGGAGAGTGAAAGAGCTAGCTTAAGACTAAATAATGAAAATTTAAAAAAAAAAAAACAACACAAAAAATTAAGACTATGTCATCCTCCCCCAATACTACATGGTAAATAGAAGGGGAAAATGTGGAAGTAGTGACAAATTTTCTTTTCTTAGTTTTCAAAATCACCACGGACGTTGACTATAGCCAAGAAATCAGTTGATTGCTTCTTGGCAAGAAAGCAATGACCAACCTAGACAGAATGTTGAAAAGCAGAAACATTAATCTACCAACAAAGGCCCATATAGTCAATACTATGGTCTTCCCAGTGGTCACATATGGTTGTGAAAGCTGGACCATAAAGGAGGTAGAACCCCAAAGAATGATGCCTTCAAACTATGGTGCTGGAGAAGACTCCTGAAAGTCCCGTGGACAGAAAGATTAAATCAGTCAATCTTAAGGGAGATTGACCCCAAATATTCATTGGAAGGACTGATACTGAAACTGAAGCTTCCGTATTTTGATCATCTGATGCAAGCAGAATCATTGGAAAAGTCTCTGATTATGGGAAAGATTGAGGGCAGAAGGAGGAGAGGGCACCATAGGATGAGATGAGTGAATGGCATCACTGATGCAATGAACATGAACCTGGGCAAACTCTGGGAGATAATGAGGAACAGGGAGACATGGTGTGCTGCAGTCCATGGGATCACAAAGAACTGTACACCACAGGGTGACTGACAACAACAACAATGATGGGATCAGATACCAGGTCTTTGGTGCTCAGTGTTTTATATGGTCCAACTCTCACATCCATACGTGACTACTGAAAAAAACATAGCTTTGACTATGCAGACCTTTGTTGACAGAGTAATGTCTCTACTTTTTAATACACTGTATTGGTTTGTCATAGCTCTTCTTCCAAGGAGCAAGCATCTTTAAATTTCATGGCTGCAGTCACATTTGCAGTGGTTTTGGAGCCCAAGAAATTAAAGTCTTTCCCTGTTTCCATTGTTTCCCCTTCTATATGCCATGAAGTGAGAGGACCAGATGCCATGATTTTAGTTTTTTGAATATTGAGTTTTAAGCCAGCTTTTTCACCCTAGTCTTTAACTTCCATCAAGAAGCCCTTTAGTTCCTCTTCCTTTCTGCAATGAGGCTAGTATCATTTGCATATCTGAGGTTGTTGATATTTCTCCTGGCAATCTTGATTCCAGCTTGTGAGTCATCCAACTCAGCATTTTGCATGATGTATTACTCTGCATATAAGTTAAAGATGCCTGGTGACAATATACAGGCTTGACATACTTCCCTAATTTGGAACCAATCAGTTATGCTATCTCTGGTTCTAACTGTTATTTCTTGACCTGCATACAGATTTCTCCAGATACAGGTAAGGTGGCCTGATATTCCTGTCTCTTAAAGAATTTTCCACAGTTTGTTATGATCCACACAAAGGCTTTAGTGTATAATATGAAGAAATAAATGTTTGTTTGTTTGTTTGTTTGGAATTCTGTTGCTCTTCCTATGATCCAGTGGATGCTGACAATTTATTTTTGGTTTCTCTGCCTTTTCTAAATCCTGCTTGTACATATGCAAATTCTCAGTTCATGTACTGTTGAAGCCCAGGCCCAGCTTGGAGGATTTTGGGCATGACTTTGCTAGCAAGACAAAAAATAAATGAATAAATAAAACACTTATTTGAACTTTGAAATAAAATGAATGGAAAATAAGAAAATTTTCAGAGGAACAAAGAGTTAGAAAGTTCCTAAGAGAGAAAGCATGTGCTCAGTCACTCAGTCATGTCTGTCTCTTTGCAATCCCATGGACTGTAGCCCACCAGGTTCCTCCCTCTATGCAACAATACTGGAGCATGTTGCCACTTCCTCCTCCAGGGGATCTTCCCGACCAAGGGATGAAACCCATGTCTCCCATATCTCCTGTACTGGCGGATGGATTCTTTACCATTGAGCCACTTGAGAAATTCAAGGCAAAATATACTCAAATAAATTTTCGTTAAGGAACATGGAAGGCAATCAGTGGAACGGAAAATGTCATAGAAACAGAAGAAAAAATGGAACAGCAGAGAAAATAGTGAAAACAGAAGGCAAAGGCAGGATAATACCTGAATTATTGGCATCATTTAAGAAGAAAAAGAGAAAAATGAGACAGAATTAATACTTAAATCAATATCCCAAGTAAACATAATAGAGATTAAAAAAGAGAATATAAAAAAGTTAAAGGGCTCACTGTGTATTTGGGAAAATCACCAAGAATGATAAACTCTAAGACATATCATAGTGAAACTATGAGCTTTCAAAGGTTAAATTTCTCAAGAACTTGAAACAAGAAAACCAAATATTTGATAGTAATGAAAAGTTACAGTGGCAAAATTATTTTTAAAACATTAGCATGCACAAAAACAGGACAGTGTTTCTTTAAAAAATAAAGTGGGGAACATGATCCAAATGAAATCCAAATACTTTTATACCCAAGAAATGTTATTTAAATACCAGAACTAATTTTCAACATATAGGAACTGAGAGAATTAAACACCCATCAACATCTTGAGGAATACGCTAAACTGGTAGTCAGAAAACATTACATATAAAGGGCCAGATAGTATCAATAGTTTAGGGTTTGTGAGTCTCTTTTAAAATTACTTAACCACTGTAGTGCAAATATTTTGCAGGATATTTGGGTTTATCTAAAATGCTTATTGAGACATTTGGTCCACAATTCACTCAGTCGTGTCCAACCCTTTGCAGTCTCATGGACTGCAGCCCACCAGGTTCCTCTGTGCATGGGATTTTCCTGGCAAGGACATTGGAGTGGTTTGCCATTTCCTTCTCTAGGGAATCTTCCCAACCCAGTGATTGAACCTGGGTCTCCTGCATTTCAGGTAGATTCTTTACTGACTGAGTTACCAGGGAACTTCTCATTAGATAATACAAATATTTAACTTATTTAAAACTTTATTTGCATGGCAGAAAATGAAGAATAACTAAAGAACTTCTTGATAAAGTGAAAGAGAAGAGTGAAAATGCTGGTTTAAAACTCAACATTCAAAAAACGAAGATCACAGCAAATGATCACATAACTTCACCATGGCAAATAGATGGGGAAACAACAGAAACAGAAACAGACTTAATTTTCTTGGGCTCCAAAATCACTGCAGATGGTGATTGCAGCCATGGAAAAAAAAAAAAAAAAAAAAGACGCTTGCTCCTTGGAAGAAAAGTTATGACCAACCTAGACAGCATATTAAAAAATGGAGACATTACTTCACTGACAAAGGTCCATCTAGTAAAAGCTATGATTTTTCCAGTAGCCATGTATGGATGTGAGAGTTGGACTATAAAGAGAAAGCTGAGTGCTAAAGAACTGATGCTTTTGAACTGTGGTGTTGGAGAAGACTCTTGAGAGTCCCTTGGACTTCAAGGAGATCCAACCAGTCCATCCTAAAGAAAATCGGTCCTGAATATTCATTGGATGGACTGATGCTGAAGCTGAAACTTCAATACTTTGACCACCTGATGCGAAGAACTGACTCCCTGGAAAAGACCCTGACGCTGGAAAAGATTGAAGGCAGGAGAAGAAGGGGACGGTGTAGGATGATAAGTTTGGATGGCATTACCGACTCGATGGACATGAGTTAGAGTGATCTCTGTGAGTTGGTGATGGACAGGGAAGCCTGGCATGCTGCAATCCATGGGGTTGCAAAGAGTCAGACACGACTGAGCGACTGAACTGAACTGAGACAAATTCTGAATTTCACATTTATTCTTATTTTTCTCTGTCATGAAATTCAGCAGGGTGACTCAGGTTGGTGAGTAACTATTCTCAAGTATGCATTCACTTAAGCACTGGCTTTATATTCATTATATCTGTTAACAATTGTGGTAATAGCAATTTGATTTTTATCAATATTGTTAGGCGGAGAAGGCAATGGCACCCCACTCCAGTACTCTTGCCTGGAAAATCCCATAGACGGAGGAGCTTGGTAGCCTGCAGTCCATGACTGAGAGATTTGACTTTCACTTTTCACTTTCATTCATTGGAGAAGGAAATGGCAACCCACTCCAGTGTTCTTGCCTGGAGAATGCCAGGGGCAGGGAAGCCTGGTGGGCTGCCATCTATGGGGTCACACAGAGTCGGACACAACTGAAGTGACTTAATAGCAGCAGCTGTATTTTTAGAAAGTTTATGGCCATGCTGAAGTGCGATCATCAAGATCCTGGGTGACAACTTGTTCAAACAATTTGCTGTGTTTTTTTTTTTTTTTAATTCAATAAACCTATAAATCAAGAATGATATACCGTCAGTAATTGAAATTTGCTGTTCCAGGTTTCCACTATTGCTTGTTCCACCATTTAGTATTAATGTTACTATCATTCCAACTTTATGGTGAAAATCTTGGAATTTTTGATCTTCTGCTTTACCATACCTTCTACAGACGTATGTTTTCTCAACATAATCCATTGAATAATCTAAATTTTCTTCTGCATTCTCCAAAATATACTCAAAAGTTTCATTTACATCTTCCAGAGGCACAACTAGGAGCCCAAATAAGTGCAAGTGGATGTGAACTTATGAGTACTAATTTCTGTTGTCATATTCTCACATGTCAGACCCAAAGAAGATATTTTTCACCACAGTGATTGGGAAAAGTGAAACAAGCATCATTTTACGTGTGTATTTTACATTTTACATGGTAGGAATATTTGAATCATTCATATTTGCAATTTCAAAATTTATCATTCACAATGAAGAGTCAATGGATTAATGTCAAGGCTTTTTTTTTTTTTTCTGTGAAAATGCAAACACACGCGCACTCTAACACACACACATATATATCTTCTTACCTTTTCATTGTTAACTTATGACTCAACAATATAGTATAACCGAACAGTACACCATGAACAGAATGAACTGTATCTGTGCTATCCTGAAGGTGCCATTACTGAATAATATGGTACTATTACTTAAATAACAAATATTACCATAAATTGTACAAATAATAATCCATTTGTCATCTTGAACTCGGAAATTGTACATAAGAAATGGTTGTCTGAATCTGGTTACTTTATACTCCTCTAGAATTTCGATTCCATGCAGTTGAGTTTCACTAATCTGTCAATGTTTAGTTTGAACTCTACTTGTCTCTTTAGTTGCTGTTACCATTATTAGAATCATCATCAATACCATGAAGAGTTCTTTGAACATCTACAGTGTTGCATTTGATTCTTCTTTTGTGATATTTTACTCTATTTATTATGTCTCCATCAACACCAATATTGTACTGGTGTTTTCCTGCCCCCTCTTGAGTGATATTAATGTTATTGAAATCCTGATTAATTGTGCCTCAGTCAATGCTGATATGCTTCTGTTCTCAGCACTAATATGTTTTACTCCTACTCTGTTAAAGGAATATAAATAAAATTATTTGTGCTATTGGCTCTTGTTTTTGTGAGTATGCTATTTCTGCCATATTTCACTGAAAATTTTCAAATGATGATGTCATACTATTAAACAACAGAAAAAAGGTTATGTATATTTTTTTCTTCTGTAGCTGTCTGGCCAAATGTCACTGGTATATTGATAGGGAAAACTTTACTAATATCTTATGAATTTAACACCTAGTTTGTCTAGGCTGACCGAATGTGGTCCACTGGAGAAGGGAATGGCAAACCACTTCAGTTTTCTTGCCTTGAGAACCCCATGAACAGTAGGAAAAGGCAAAATGATAGGATACTGAAAGATGAACTCCTCAAGTCAGTAGGTGTCCAATATGCTACTGGAGATCAGTGGAGAAATAACTCCAAAAAGAACGAAGAGATGGAGCCAGCACAAAAACAATACCCAGTTGTGGATGTGACTGAGAGAGAAGCAAGGTCCAATGCTGTAAAGAGCAATATTGCATAGGAACCTGGAATGTCAGGTCCATGAATCAAGGCAAATTGGAAGCGGTCAAACAAGAGATGGCAGGAGTGAACATCAACATTCTAGGAATCAGAGAACTAAAATGGACTGGAATGGGTGAATTTAACTCAGATGACCATTATATCTACTACTGCGGGCAGGAATCCCTTAGAAGAAATGAAGTAGCCATCATGGTCAACAAAAGAGCCCAAAATGCAGTACTTGGATGCAATCTCAAAAACGATGGAATGATCTCTGTTCGTTCCCAAGGCAAACCATTCAATATCACTGTAATCCAACTCTATGCCCCAACCAGCAACGCTGAAGAAGCCGAAGTTGAATGGTTCTATGAAGACCTACAAGACTTTTTAGAACTATTACCCCCAAAAGGTGTCCTTTTCACCATAGGGGACTGGAATGCAAACGTAGGAGGTCAAGAAACACCTAGAATAACAGGTAAATTTGGCCTTGGAATACAGAATGAAGCAGGGCGAAGACTAATAGAGTTTTGCCAAGAAAATGCACTGGTCATAGCAAATACCCTCTTCCAACAACACAAGAGAAGACTCTACACATGGACATCACCAGATGGTCAACACCGAAATCAGATCGATTATATTCTTTGCAGCTAAAGATAGAGAAGCTCTATACTGTCAACAAAAACAAGACCAGGAGCTGACTGTGGTTCAGATCATGAAATCCGTATTGCCAAATTTAGACTTAAATTGAAGAAAGTAGGGAAAACAGCTAGATCATTCAGGTATGACCTAAATCAAATCCCTTATGATTATACAGTGGAAACAAGAAATAGGTTTAAGGGACTAGATCTGATCGATAGAGTGCCTGATGAACTATGGACTGAGGTTTGTGACATTGTACAGGAACCAGGGATCAAGACTATCCCCATGGAAAAGAAATGCAAAAAAGCAAAAAGGCCATCTGGGGAGGCCTTAGAAATAGCTGTGAAAAGAAGAGAAGTGAAAAGCCAAGGAGAAAAGGAAAGATATAAGCATCTGAATGCAGAGTTCCAGAGAATAGCAAGAAGAGATAAGAAAGCCTTCCTTGGTGATCAATGCGAAGAAATAGAGGCAAACAACAGAATGGGAAAGACTAGAGATCTCTTCAAGAAAATTAGAGATACCAAGGGAACATTTCATGCAAAGATGGGCTCAATAAAGGACAGAAATGGTATGGACCTAACAGAAGCAGAAGATATTAAGAAGAGGTGGCAAGATACACAGAATAACTATACAAAAAAGAGATTACCAACCCAGATAATCACGAAGGTGTGACCACTCACCTAGAGCCAGATATCCTGGAATGTGAAGTCAAGTGGGCCTTAGAAAGCATCACTACGAACAAAGTTAGAGGAGATGATGGAATTCCAGTTGAGCTATTTCAAATCCTGAAAGATGATGCTATGAAAGTGTTGCACTCAATATGCCAGCAAATCTGGAAAACTCAGCAGCGGCCACAGGACTGGAAAAGGTCAGTTTTCATTCTAGTCCCAAAGAAAGGCAATGCCAAAGAATCCTCAAACTACCGCACAATTGCACTCATCTCACACACTAGGACTTCCCTGGTGGCTCAGATGGTAAAGCGTCTGTCTACAATGCCGGAGACCTGGGTTCAATCCCTGGGTTCAGAAGATCCCCTGGAGAAGGAAATGGCAATCCACTCCAGGACTATTGCCTGGAAAATCCCATGGACAGAGAAGCCTGGTAGACTACAGTCCATGGGGTCACAAATAGTCAGATACGACTGAGCGACTCACTTCACTTCACACTCTAGTAAAGTAATGCTCAAAATTCTCCATGCCAGGCTTCAGCAATACATGAACTGTGAACTTCCAGATGTTCAAGCTGGTTTTAGAAAAGGCAGAGGAACCAGAGATCAAATTGCCAACATCTGTTGGATCATTGAAAAAGCTGGAGAGTTCCAGGAAAATGTCTTTTTCTGCTTTATTGATTATGCCAAAACCTTTGACTGTGTGGATCACAATAAACTGAAAAAATTTCTGAAAGAGATGGGAATACCAGACCACCTGACCTGCCTCTTGAGAAACCTATAGATAGGTCAGGAGGCACAGTTAGAACTGGACATGGAACAACAGACTGGTTCCAAATAGGAACATGAGTATGTCAAGGCTGTATATTGTCACCCTGTGTATTTAACTTATATGCAGAGTACATCATGAGAAACGGTGGGCTGGAAGAAACACAAGCTGGAATCAAGATTGCTGGGAGAAATACCAATAACCTCAGATATGCAGATGACACCACCCTTATGGCAGAAAGTGAAGAGGAGCTAAAAAGCCTCTTGATGAAAGTGAAAGAGGAGAGCAAAAAAGTTGGCTTAAAGCTCAATATTCAGAAAACGAAGATCATGGCATCTGATCCCATCACTTCATAGGAAATAGATGGGGAAACAGTAGAAACAGAGTCAGACTTTATTTTGGGGTCTCCAAAATCACTGCAGATGTTGACTGCAGCCATGATATTAAAAGACGCTTACTCCTTGGAAGAAAAGTTATGACCAACCTAGACAGTATATTCAAAAGCAGAGACATTACTTTACTGACTAAGGTCCATCTAGTCAAGGCTATCGTTTTTCCTGTGATCATGTATGGATGTGAGAGTTGAACTGCGAAGAAGGCTGAGCACCGAAGAATTGATGCATTTGAACTGTGGTGTTGGAGAAGACTCTTGAGAGTCCCTTGGACTGCAAGGAGATCCAACCAGTCCATTCTGAAGGAGATCAACCCTGGGATTTCTTTGGAAGGAATGATGCTGCAGCTGAAACTCCAGTACTTTGGCCACCTCAAGAAGAGTTGACTCATTGGAAAAGACTCTGATCCTGGGAGGGGTTGGGGGCAGGCGTAGAAGGGGCCGACAGAGGACGAGATGGCTGGATGACATCACCGATTTGATGGACATGAGTCTGAGTGAACTCCAGGACTTGGTGATGGACAGGGAGGCCTGGCTTGCTACGATTCATGGGGTCACATAGAGTCACACACAACTGAGTGAATGAACTGAACTGAACTGAACTTGTCCAGGCTGTGTGAGAGTTGATAGGCATCAGCCAAGGGATGGTTGAGTGATCCATGTAAATTGGCAGTAGAACGTACAGTTATTATTGGCAATGATTTTATGACTGGACCAATAAAACATGATAAATAACACATTTTCATATTGGATCAATAACACATTTTTAAGTCTTTTTACTGTAAAGAGCTAAATATCAAGATTATGGGCTATGTGAATGTAGGAATATTTTCTAAAAATGAACTTTTTTGATGGTTCAAACATCAAGAACCATTCAATACAGAGAAATATGCTCATAGATGCTTTGAATAAGATTAAATTTCTAAGACCATTTGGTGTGAATCAAACATCTCAGTGGATGTTTTAAACAAGCCTGAATATGAAGAATCTTCTGGCATAGTTCAAATGTCTCAAAAGACATTTTAGATAGGACCAAATATCTATTAAGTATGCAAAAATAGCCACATGTAACACACAAATAAATAATCATGCCTATGTTTCAATAAAGCTTTATGTACGAAAAAGCCAGAGGGCCACATTTGGTCTGTGGTCATAGATTCTTAACCCTGCACAAGAACATGAGCTTTATCCAGCCAACTAATGAGTTGATATTTCATCAAAATGACTAGTTTTTTAAAATATTATCAAAATAATTAACCTCCAATTAAAATAAATAAATAAATAAAATACTTTTAAAAATACATAAATAGACATAGTAGACTAAAGCAAAATTAGGGATGAGAGTGGAAAAGTATTTTTTTAATGTTATATATGAGATTAAGAAGAAATAATGCAACCAGAGTTAGAAGGAGAGAATAAAAAAATAAAAATACAAACCTCAAGTATACTTTTTAAAGAGGTTTGCCCAGTGGCAAAGAAACTGCCTGCAATGAAGGAGCCACAGGAGACCCAGTGTGTTTGATCTCTGGGTCAGGACGATCCCCTGGAGGAGGGCATGGCAGCTCACTCTAGTATTCTTGCCTGGAGAATCCCATGAACAGAGGAACCCGGAAGATTGCAGTCCATGGGGTTTCAGAGAGTCAGACACAACTGAAGTGACTTAGTTTGGATGCATGCATACTTTTTAAAAGCCTTAAACAAAGTAATAGATAGCTTAAAACGACATAGTGATGGGTCTTAAGAAGGACATAAACACAAATTTATCCACTAAAACAAAATACGTCTTTCTAAAAAACAAAAATAGCAAAAATTAAAAAAGGCCTATTTTCAAGAAACACAGCAAACAAAAGAATATGCACAAAATATAAAATCTTATGATTAATTTGAAACCAAAACATCAGTCATAATAGCAAGTTTAAATGGGCTTAACTTATATTAAAGAAATGATGACAATTTTTCTCACAACACAACATTAAAATATGTATCATTTATAGAAAATGCACCTAAAGCAAAATGCTTACAGAATCTAAAATTGTATGAATGTATAAATATATACCTGGCAAATGAAAACAAAGAGAACAGGCATAGCAAAACTTATAATATAATTAATGAATAATTCAAATTCCCAAAGCAAAGGAAAATATTTAATTCTAAAAGCTACAATTCACAATAAAGATATAACATAAATGATTAGGTATGCATCAAATGGCTCACAGCTACTTTTAAAAACAAAATAATACAGGAAAATGCGAGGATATATAAGTAGCAACATACAAAAAGAACTATTATTCAACATAGTTTTGGAAGCCTTAACTATAGTAATCAAAGAAGAAAAAGAAATAAAAACAATCCAGGTTGGAAAAGAAGTAAAACACACTGTTTGCAGATTTTATGATACTTTATATAGAAAAGGAAAATAATACTAAAAGCTACAACCCACAATAAAGATAAAACAGTAATGATTATGTATGCATCAAATATGATATAGCAGCTAATTTTTAAATAAAAAATACTAGAAGTGCAATGATATATAAGTAGTAACATGCCAAAAGAGCTATTGTTCAACATAATATTGGTAGTCCTAGCCACAGCAATCAGAGAAAGATAAAGACATAAAAAGAATCCAGACTGGAAAAGAAGAAGTAAAACTCATCTGTTGTCAGAGGGCATGAACATGTCACCAGAAAATTACTAGAGCTAATCAATGAATATGGCAAAGATGGAGAACATAAAACTAATATGCAGAAATCCATTTTTATACACTAACGATGAAAAATCAGAAAGAGAAACTAAGGAAACAAAAACTTGCATGATTGCAAAACAAATAATAAAATAGTAACAAATTTACCTAAAGAGACAAAAGACCTGTATGCAGAAAACTATGAGGCACTGAAAAAAGATCAAAGATGACACAAAGAGATGGCAAGATGTACCATCTTCTTGGATTGGAAGAATTAATATTGTGAAAATGGTTATACTACCCAAAGTGATTTACAGACTCAATGCAATCCTTATCAAACTACCAATGGTATTTTTCACAGAAATAGAATGAATAATTTCACAATCTGGATGGGGTAAAAAAAGACCCCGAATAGGCAAAGCATAAGAAAGACTAGAGATCTCTTCAAGAAAATTAGACATACCAAGGGAATATTTAATGGAAAAACAGGCAAAATAAATGACAGAAATGGTATGGACCTAACAGAAGCAGAAGATATTAAGAAGAGGTGACAAGAATACTCATAAAACTACAAAAAAAGAGATCTTAATGGCCCAGATAACCACAATGGTGTTATCACTCACCTAGAACCAGATACGCTGGAATGCAAAGTCAAGTGGGTTTTAGGAAGCATCACTATGAACAAAGCTAGTGGACATGATGGAATTCCAATTGAACTATTTCAAATCCTAAAAGATGATACTGTTAAAGTGCTGCACTCAATATGCTGGCAAATTTGAAAAACTCAGCAGTGGCCACAGGACTGGAAAAGGTTGGTTTTCATTCCAATCCCAAAGAAGGGCAATGCCAGAGAATGTTCAAACTACCACACAATTACAATCATTTCACATGCTACCAAGGTGGTGCTCAAACTCCTTCAAGCTATGTTTCAACAGATTGTGAGCCAAAAACTTCCAAATGTACAAACTGGGTTTAGAAAAGGCAGAGGAACCAGAGATCAAATTGCCAACATCTGTTGGATCATAGAAAAAGCAAAGGAATTTCAGAAAAACATCTACTTCTGCTTTGTTGACTATGCTAAGCTTTCAATTGTGTGGATCACAACAAACTGTGGGAAATTCTTAAGGAGACGGGAATATGAAACCACCTTACCTGCCACCTGAGAAACTTGTGTGCAGGTCATGAAGCAACAGTTAGTACCAGACACGAAACACAAACTGGTTCAAAACTGGGAAAGGGGTATGCCAAAGCTGTACATAGTCATCTTGCTTATTTAACTTATACGCAGAGTACATCATTTGAAACACTGGGTTAGATGGGTCACAAGCTGGAATCAACATTGCCAGGAGAAACTTCAATAATCTCAGATATGCAGAAGATACAAGATTCATGACAGAAAGGAAGAGGAACTAAGAAGCATTTTGATGAAGGTGAACAAGGAAAATGAATAAACTGGTCTAAAAATCAGCATTCAAAAAACTGACATCATGGTGACTGGTTCCATCATTTCATGGCAAATAGATGAGGAAACAATGGAAACAGTGAAAGGCTTTATTTTCTTTGTCTCCAAAATCAACGGGGACAGTGATTGCAGCCATGAAATTAAGAGATGCTTGCTCATTGCCTCTTGAGAAACCTGTATGCAGGTCAGGAAGTAACAGTTAGAACTGGACATAGAACAGATTGGTTCCAAATAGGAAAAGGAGTACGTCAAGGCTGTGTATTGTCAACCTGCTTATTTAACTTATATACAGAGTACATCATGAGAAACGCTGGGTTGGAGGAAGCACATGCTGGAATTAAGACTGCCGGGAGAAATATCAAGAACCTCAGATATGCAAATGACACCACCCTTATGGCAGAAGTGAAGAGGAACTATAAAGCCTCTTGATGAAAGTGAAAGAGGAGAGTGAAAACGTTGGCTTAAAGCTCAGCATTCAGGAAACTAAGATCATGGCATCCAGTCCCATCACTTCATGGCAAATAGATGGGGAAACAATGGAAACAAAAATAAAGTGTCAGACTTTATTTTTGGGGGCTCCGCAATCACTGCAGATGGTGATTGCAGCCATGAAATTAAAAGACAGTTACTGCTTGGAAGGAAAATTATGACCAACCTAGACAGCATGTTAAAAAGCAGAGTCATTACTTTGTCAACAAAGGTCAGTCTAGTCAAGGCTATGGTTTTTCCAGTAGTCATGTATGGATGTGAGAGTTGGACTGTAAAGAAAGCTGAGTGCTGAAGAATTGATGCTTTTGAACTGTGGTGTTGGAGAAGACTCCTGAGAGTCCCTTGGACTGCAAGGAGATCTAACCAGTCCATCCTAAAGGAGATCAGTGCTGAGTGTTCATTGGAAGGACTGATGTTGAAGCTGAAATGCCAATACTTTGGACACCTGATGCGAAGACCTGACTCATTTGAAAAGACCCTGGTGATGGGAAAGATTGAAGGCAGGAGGAGAAGGGGACGACAGAGGATGAGATGTTTGGATGGCATCACCAACTCGATGGACTCCGGGAGTTGGTGATGGACAGGGAGGCCTGGCGTGCTGCGGTTCCCAGGGTCGCAAAGAGTGGGACACGACTGAGAACTGAACTGAACTGAACTGCTTATCGGAAAAAAAAAAAATGTATGATAAACTTACACAGCATATTAAAAAGCAGAGACATTGCTTCATTGACAAGGTCTGTATAGGGCAAACTACAGTTTTTCCAGTAGTCATGTATGGATGTGAGGGTTTTACCATAAAGACTGAGTGCAGAAAAATTGATGCTTTTTGACTGTGGTGTTCGAGAAGATTCTTGAGAGTCCTGTGGACTGCACAGAGATCAAACGAATCATCATAAAATAAAGCATTTCTGAATATTCATTTGAAAGACTGATGCTGAAGCTGAAGCCTCAAAGATTTGGCCACCTGATGTGAAGAGCCAACTCACTTGAAAAGTACCTGATTTGGGGAAAGATAAAAGGCAAGAGGAGAAGGGGACAACAGAGGACAAGATGGCTGGATAGTATCACTGACTCAACGGACATGAGTTTGAGCAAGCTCTGAAAGATACTTAAGGACAGGGAAGCCTGTCATGCTGCAGTCCAAGGGGTCACAAAGAGTTGGAGACGACTGAGTGACTGAACAACAACGACTAGAAAATATGATAATTTATGCTACTTTCAATACAAAACAGATTAAGTGGACAAAACTAAGTCAGGGAATAAAAAATGTAAGCAACAGAATAAATGGAGTACATTTTTAATGTATTTATTGAAATCCACAGCCTGATCATAAGAATACATATTCTTCTACTTGCCCTTATGCATTCATAAACAGTGTTCATATATTAGATTACAAAGAAAATATGCACTTCCTAAGGTAGAAATATTACCAAAAATTCTGATCATGATGCAATTAAACTAGAATTAACTAATAAAACCAAAAACATGGGTCCATTCATATGTAAAAAAATCTTCTAGTTGAAAAAGTTTTTTAGCTGAAAAAGTGGAACATAAAATAAAATTACAGAAGTTTTTTAAACAAAATGTTTATATAACTGTATCTGTAAATTCATGTAAACTGGTGAGGAAGGTAAATTATTTTCATGAAACACTTTGATAGAAATAAACAAGTCAAATGTAAGTAATCAAAGTTCCTGCTCAAAACCTAGAATATATCAACCAAAAAAGAAAAAGAGAGCACAAAGAAATAAATATTGAAGAAATATAATTAATAAGGTACAGTGTAGAAAAAAACTAATAGGTCAAATCCCTGGTTTATTAAAAACTTTTAAGAAAATATACAAACCTTTGGGTAACTTTATCGGGAAGAAAATGGATGAGCAAGAATATGCACCGTAAGAAATAACAAGCAGAAAATAACTATTGCAAAAGGAAAAATTCAAAGAAATCCAAAATTAATGTTAAAATGTTTAAACATACCAATATTTTCAAGAAGAAATAAAGATACTAAGGCATACCCTCACAAAAAATGCACCAGGCTCAGACACTTTTACAGAGTAATTCTACCAGTTCTTCAAAGATCAGATTGTCCTAATACTCTACTATTTACTCCAGGCCATTGAAAAAAGAAAGGATTTTTTCTAATTACTCTTAACATGCAATGATAAATATAATACAATAAAGGAAACTGCAGAACAGTATTTATTATACAGAAATTGAAAAAAATAGAAACAATTCAATATCACATTAAGAAATGCATGATTCTCAAGTGGGATTTATATCAGGAATGCAAAGTTTCTTCAATATTAGAAAGACCATTAACGTCACACAACTTATAAATATATCTAAGGAAAATATATCATTATCTTCATACATCCAGAGGAAGCCTGTAGCAAAATTCAGCATTTATTGCTGACAAAAATATTCAAGAAAATAGGAACTGAGGGTTGTATTTCTAAGATGATATTGTTTTACCTTTAAAGCCAGCATATTCTTTCATGAGAAAATCCTAAAGGCATGTACAATGATATTAGGAGCACAGCCAGAACATCCACTCTTTCTATTATATTCAACATAGCACTAAAGTTACTTGTCAATGAAATTTATCAAAAAAAAAAAAAAAGGAATAGATGCCTTAGGGTGGGTAGAAATAAGCAAAACTATCTCTAATTATATAGGATATGAAAGTATACCTGGAAAACTCCAGAAAAATAATGGTAAAAAAATTTAAACAACAAAATCATGCAGTAAATTAGCAAGATATAAAATTAGCATACACATATATATATATATATATACACAAATAAGGTGAAAAGATAATAGTAAATATGATTTCATTTATTCAAAAAGTACTTAGGAATAAATTTAACATGAAAAGTGCAAAACTGATATTTATGAGGTTTTAAAACACTCTTGAAAGACATAAAATATATTTGAAGAAAATGAAAGATATTCCTATACTTGAATGATATGAAGATATAATATCATGACAATTGCCATTCTCCCTCAGTTCACTTCAGTTCAGTTGCTCAGTCATATCCAAATCTTTGTGAACCCACGGACTGCAGCACACCAGGTCTCCCTGTCCATCACCAACTCCCGGAGTCTACTCAAATTCATCTCCATTGAGTCACTGATGTCATCCAACCATCACATCCTCTGTCATCTCCTTTCCTCCTGCCTCATTCATGACCAGCAACAGGGTCTTTTCAAATGAGGCAGTTCTTTGCATCAGATGGCCAAAGTATTGGTGTTTCAGCTTCAGCATCAGTCCTTCCAATGAATATTAGGCACTGATTTCCTTTAGGATGGACTAGTTAGATCTCCTGGAGGTCCAAGGGACTCTCAAGAGCATTTTCCAACACCACAGTTCAAAAGCATCAGTTCTTCAGCACTCAGCTTTCTTTATAGTCCAACTTTCACATCCATACATGACTACTGGAAGAACCATAGCCTTGACTAGACAGAACTTTGTTGGCAAAGTAATGTCTCTGCTTTTCAATATGCTACCTAGGTTGATCATAAGTTTTCTTCCAAGGAGCAAGCATCTTTTAATTTCATGGCTGCAGTCACCATGTGCAGTGATTTTGGACACTCAAAAAATAAAGTCTGTCACTGTTTCCACTGTTTCCCCATCTATTTGCCATGAAGTGATGGGACTAGATGCCATGATTTTAGTTTTCTGAATATTGAGCTTTAAGCCACTTTTTTCACTCTGCTCTTTCACTTTCATCAAGAGGCTCTTTAATTCTTCTTTATTTTCTGCCATAAGGGTGGTGCCATCTGCATATCTGAGGTTATTTTTATTTCTCCTGAAAAACTTGATTCCAACTTGTGCTTCCTCCAGCCCAGCGTTTCTCATGATATGATCTGCATATAAGTTAAATAAGCAGAGTGACAGTATACAGCCATGACATACTCCTTTTCCTATTTGGAACCAGTCTCTTGTTCCATGTCCAGTTCCTTTTTTTCCACCCCTTTTTTAAATTTTTTAAAAATAGAAATTTATTTACTTTAGTTGGAGGTTAATTACTTTACTGGTGCTTCCTGACCTGCATACAGGTTTTTCAAGAGGCAGGTCAGGTGGTCTGGTATTCCCATCTCTCAGAGTTTTCCACATTTTGAGGTGATCCACACAGTCAAAGGCTTTGACATAGTCAATAAAACAGAAATATATGTTTTTCTGGAACTCTCTTACGTTTTCAATGATCCAACAGATGTTAGCAATCTGATCTCTGGTTACTCTGCCTCTTCTATAACCAGCTTGAACATCTGGAAGTTCATGGTTCACATATTGTTGAAGCCGGGCTTAGAGAATTTTGAGCATTATTTTGCTAGCATGTGAGATGAGAAGAATTGTGCAGTCAATTGAGCATGCTTTGGCATTGATTTTCTTAGGGGTTGGAATGAAAACTGACCATTTCCAGTCCTTTGGCCACTGTTCCTTTTTCCAAATTTGCTGGCATATTGAGTGCAGCACTTTCACAGCACCATCTTCCAGGATTTGAAATAGCTCAACTGGAATTCCATCACCTCCACTAGCTTTTTTCATAGTGATGCTTTCTAAGGCCCACTTGACTTCACATTCCAAGATGTCTGGCTCTAGGTGAGTGATCACACCATCATGATTATCTGAGTCATGAAGGTCTTTTTTGTATAGTTCTTCTGTGTATTCTTGCCACCTCTTCTAAATATCTTCTACTTCTGTTTGGTCCATACTATTTCTGTCCTTTATTGAGCCCATCTTTGCATGAAATTTTCCATTGCTATCTCTAATTTTCTTGAAGAGATCGCTATTCTTTCCCATTGCATTGTTTTCCTTTACTTCTTTGCACTGATCACTGAGGAAGACCTGCTTATCACTGAGGAAGGCTTGCTGTTCTTTGGAACTCTGCATTCAAATGGATATATCTTTCCTTCTCTTCTTTTCACAGCTGTTTTAAAGCCTCCTCAGACAGTCATTTTGCCTTTTTGATTTCTTTTTCTTGGCGATGGTCTTGATCACTGTCTCCTGTACCATGCCATGAACCTCCGTCCATCATTCATCAGACACTCTGTCTATCAGATCTAGTCTCTTAAATCTGTACCTCACTTCCACTGCTGCTGCTACTTCTGCTGCTAAGTCGCTTCAGTCGTGTCCGACTCTGCACGGCCCCATAGACGGCAACACACCAGGCTTCACTGTCCTGGGATTCTCCAGTGTATAATCATAAAGGATTTGATTTATATCATACCTAATAGGTCTAGTGGTTTTCCCTACTTTCTTCAATTTAAGTCTGAATTTGGCAATATGGAGTTCATGATCTGGGCCACAGTCAGCTCATGATCTTGATTTTGCTGACTGTATAGAGCTTCTCCACCTTTAACTGCAAAGAATATAATCAATCTGATGTTGATGTTCGACCATTTGGTGATATCCGTGAGTTGAGTCTTCTTTTGTGTTGTTGGAAGAGGATGTTTGCCATGACCAGTGCATTATCTTGGCAAAATTCTATTATCTTCTTCCCTACTTCATTCTGTACTCCAAGGCCAAATTTGCCTTTTACTCTAGGTGTTTCTCGACTTCCTATTTTTGCATTCCAGTCCCCTATAATGAAAAGGACTTCTTAAGACATTCTCCTTAAGACATTTAAGAATTAAATACAGTTTCATTACAAATATGTTTGCTTGTGGGCTCATGCTCAGTTGTGTCTGACTCTGCAATCCTGTGGATTGTAGCCTGTCAGGCTTCGGTCCATGGAATTTTCCAGCCGAGAATACTGGAGTGGGTTGCCATTTCCTATTCCAGGGGATCTTCTTAACCCAGGGGTTAAACCCACATCTCTTGTGTCGCCTGCCTCAGTAATAGGATTTTTTTACCACTTGAGCCACTGGGAATCGTCCTATTTGTTACAAATACCAACAAACTAACACTTTACATGGCCAGGCTAGTTTGTACAAAATGTCATATGCAGAAATAAAATATCCAAAAATGGCCAGGAAACTACCTAAAAGTATCTGCAAAGAGTGTGAAACTCTACTAGATATTAAAGCTTCAAATAAAACTAAAGTGGTAAATAATGAATAAAAAATAATAAAGGACAAAAGAGACAGTCAAGTAGAACACAACGTCCAGATTTAAACTCAAATAACTGTTAAGGTGATAGAAAGGAAATGAAATGAACCTTGTTATATTGAATTCAAGTCTAGTATATCAGTATAATTTGGATGGTGATAAGTCCAGATAGATAGGTAGTTAGGTGGATAGATAGATAGATAGATAGATAGATAATAAATAGATGTGGGATCTCATTGGAAAATCAAAATAGTCAACCTCAAAATTCTCCAAATGACAAACTAGAATAAATGATATTGTTAATTTTTAAAACAAAATAAGCATCTAAATATTTGTATTTTTGTAAATACAAATGTTTATATATTCATAAATATATGAGTACATATATTCCATACTGAGCTGAATCAATAATTGATTAAAAATGGATCAAGCAGAGTGACTGGTCTTCTTTAATGTGTAAGAGTGAAACAGAAAATCATTATTTGGTAAAAATCACCATAATAATTAATTAACACAGCATCCATTGATGAACATTAAAATAAGTAGGAAAAGTATGAGGATAAAAAAATAGTACAATTTCAAGGTATATATAAAAGTTATTTACTAACTACAAAGGGAATGACAGTAACTTTGCAGCATAGAACCATGGAGAAACCACCTTGCACAAGCCATCAAGGTCAACATTACCAATAATACAATATACCAACATCAGTGTGGGATGTAATGCATTGAGAAGGATAGTGGTCATTTCTATGACATTTTTGTCTGGAAAGCATAATCTTAGTCCATTCATGAGGAAACAGGAAACAAATGCAAACTAAGGGACATCTGGAGAAATAAAACCCAAAAAAACTAATCAATGCTCTTGGAAAGTATCAAGGTCATGAAAACAAGGAACGAATGAGGAAATGTGTGAAGACAGTAGGAAACTAAGGAGAATAAATAAACATAAACAATGTGGGACCCTAAATGGGATGCCAGAGTAGATATAAAAATTACACTAGTGAAGAAAGTAGCAAAACTTGAAAACTTTTTATTTATTAGTGCATTTTAATTTCGTAGCTGTGTTATTTGTGCAATGGTTATGTGTCAGTAAGATGTTAATATTAAGTGAGGAGATATAGGGAAATTCTCTCTACTATTTCTGCAATTTTTCTGTATGTCTAAAATTAATTCCCCCAAAAGTGTTTTAAAGTTTTTTGAAAAATCAAAGATACTAACCTACTTCTAATGGATAGAAAAGCTGGTAATTCTTTTCTACTCTGTATTCCTTTTGTTTGTATGAGACCCAGAGATGAAAACTCACAAATATAGCTCTCCTAGAATAGAAAAGCTTAAGACTGCTTCAGATGAAATACAGTCCAGATTGTGTCATAAATATGGCACCAATTGTAAAGTATATGTTTCTGGAGGAGAAAAACGTCTGGAACAAAAGGATGCCATGCACTGGGATCAAATATGTAAATATATATATATATAATCTTGATATGTTCTTGTCTAAAGTATACCATAATTATGCCTTTCTCTCAAAAGGTTTTTTTGGCCTTTTAGAAAATTCTGCTCAGTTTATACTAATCATATGTAGATAATAAATAATCTAAGAATGCTATTTCAGTAGTCTGTTAATTTTGATTACTGAGACAGTTTCTACTTATTTATTGTGCAATTCTAGGTTCTCATAGATTTGAATAAATATTCACTTTTTGATTAATATATTTCTCTCTATTTCCTTTTAATGTTAGAAATGGCACAATTGGGTTGGATATGGGAACAATTCGATATATGTAAGAAAAGTCTTGCATTGTAGACATATAAACATACCTGCTCAACCTAGGAGGTTCCAAGATAAAAAATCATGTAACCCTATAAGAATGTGAAAACTATATTAAAAAGAATATTAACATGCCAAAGTAACCACTGTTTAAATGAATCCTCCAAGAAGGAGAATTAAAAACAAAAGGATATCACCAGGAGGTAGAGGAGAAGAAAAAAATGGTGAAATCTGTATCAGTTTTGCAACTGTGGGGTAAGAAATGCATTACAAATCTCTAGGGTTAATTCAGGGAATATCAAATGCATCAAGGGCACTAGAGAACAAGCTCAAGAATTTGGAGTGCATGAACAGAAAAATCATGAAACCTCAGACTAAATATTATAATAAAAAGAAATAATCAAAATGTTAAACTTTTCTCTAGATTTCATTTGGATTCTATTCAAACATCTACGATAACACTAATTTCTTGTATTGTTATTGCTGTACTTATTCTCTCTCTGCACTTAGTCATGAGTTCCTAACTTAGCACAATGCCTGGCACAAAGCAGATGTTCTGTGCGTATTTTAAAGCAATAAGTAAAAATAGTGTATTAGTCATTTCAGGACATGTTTCTCAATAGAGTTTCTATTTCTTAAATTTGTTGTTTCCAAAATGCTGATTTTATCTAAACGTAAATGTTATGTGCATTATTTGGATAATTTGGAAAATTAAGGCAAAAACAAAATGCCCTAGTATAAACTGCCGTTAATGTTTTGGGGATTATGCTTTTAGTATTGGTTTCTGTAAATGATTATGCTTATGTGTAAATGTATGTTTATCTCTTTATCTCTATGTATAATATAATTGGAAGTTTCTTTTGCACTCATAAGTACATCTTGAATACTCTTCCTATCACTAAACATTTATTTTTGTAATGTTTCTTATAATTATTGCATAGCATTCATTTCAAGTGGGCAAATTATTCAAGAACATGTTTTTAATTATTTATATCATATAAGTACTTGGCTATTATATATAACTGTGTAACATATTCTAGAGACTTGATCTTAGGGCAATTCTTATTAAATATTTTGTACTCTTCAAAGAAGTATTGTTCTGTTCAATGATGTGAACGTTCTAAAGTTTTACTCTTTACTCTCCAAAAATATTTCACATTCCTACCAGCATGGATGAAAATACTTTTCATCCAACAAAACATATTCCTTAGTATTACCTGCAATGAATTATTTCAGTTTAAAAGCATCACATTAATTAATTTAAATATATAATAAACTTAGGCCATGGAATAATATGAGCCTATTATATAGAGTGAAGTAAGCCAGAAAGTAAAACACCAATACAGTATACTAATGCATATATATGGAATTTAGAAAGATGGTAATGATAACCCTGTATGTGAGACAGCAAAAGAGACACAGATGTATAGAACAGTCTTTTGGACTCTGCGGGAGAGGGAGAGGGTGGGATGAATTGGGAGAATGTCATTGAAACATGTATATTATCATATGTGAAGCAAATCGCCAGTCCAGGTTCAATGCATGATACAGGGTGGCTGGTGCACTAAGATGACCCAGAGGGATGAAATGGGGAGGGAGGTGGGAGGGGGGTTCAGGATGGGGAATACATGTACACCCATGGCAGATTCATGTCAATGGATGTCAAAACCAATACAATATCATAAAGTAATTCGTATCCAATTAAAATAAATTTATATTTTTAAAAAGATTTTAAAAATAAAGATGATTTTTTTTTTAAATTTGAAAGGATTAAGAGAACTTGTGCATGACCAGTCACTACATTATGTAAACTCTTTGTGACCCCATGGACTGTAGGCCATTATGCTCCTCTGTCAATGGAATTTTCCAGGCAAGAATATTAGATTGGGTTGTCATTTCCTACTCCAGGGGATCCTTCTGACCCAGGGATCATGCTCGCATCTCCTGTGTCTTCTGAATTGGCAGGCAGATTCTTCACCACTACCAGCACCTGGCAGGCCCCTTAAAAGAACTTAAGGTCACTTAGTCATGCCCGACTCTTTGCAACCCCATGGACTGGAGCCCACCAGGCTCCTCTGTCCATGAGATTTTCCAGGCAAGGATACTGGAGTGGGTTGCCATTTCCTTCTCCAGGGGCTCTTCCCAACCCAAGGATTGAACCTGGGTCTCCTGCACTGCAGGCAGATCCTTTACTGACTGAGCTACAAGGGAAACCATAAAAGAACTTTACCTGGTCCATAAAATTCACTTGCATTATACCAGTCAGTATTAAACATTTACTTGGAATACTCTTTACAAGACTGTGTACTCACCTGTCTTAAAATAAAAACCAAGAGCCCAATATCTACCCAAATACCATGAAATAAAAGGCACCCTCTAAAAATAAAAGCAGAAGAAAAAAGAGCATTATCAAAATGAAATTGAAGATTTTTCTCTCCAAATAATTCTGTAACTATTTTGCTGCCTCATATTGTTTAAGGATATGTAAACTTAGCTGGAGATATATGACCATAGGAACAGAAGTGGCTGGCAGTTTTCTATGTTCATTTACAACATTTGGAGGCTAAAGACAAATTTATGGGTACAACTGTCAAAGTAAAGAAGACTCTTGCTAAAATTAAAAAGAAAATAAGTACACACAGGTGTAAATATTATAAAATAAATCTCTTTACTGTAAAATACTGTACCTGTATAAAGAAACATCTCTAAATATATTATGAAAGGTATATGAATAATATAGATAATATTTAACTACATGTATGTATATTATCCACAGGACTGGAAAATGTCAGCTTTCATTCTAATCCCAAGGGAAAGCAATCCCAAAGAATGCTCAAACTACTGCACAATTGCACTCATCTCACACACTAGCAAAGTAATGCTCAAAATTCTCCATGCCAGGCATCAACAGTATGTGAACTGTGAATCCAAATTCAAGCTGGATTTAGAAAAGGCAGAGGAAACAGAGATCAAATTGCTGACATCTGTTGGTTCATTGAAAAAGCAAGAGAGTTCCAGAAAACATCTACTTCTACTTTATTGACTATGCCAAAGCCTTTGACTGTGTGGATCCCAATAAACTGTGGAAAATTCTGAGAGATGGGAGTACCAGACCACCTGACCTGCCTCTTGAGAAACCTATATGCAGGTCAGGAAGCAACAGTTAGAACTGGACACAGAACAAAAGACTGGTTCCAAATCAGGAAAGGAGTACATCAATTCTGTATTTTGTCACCCTGCTTATTTAACTTATATGCAGGGTAATCATGCAAACTGCCAGGCTGGATGAAGCACAACTGGAATCAAGATTGTCGGGAGAAATATCAATAACCTCAGATACGCAGATGACACCACCCTTATGGCAGAAAGCAAAGAAGAATGAAAGAGCCACTTGATGAAAGTGAAAGAGGAGAGTGAAAAAGTTGGCTTAAAGCTCAACATTCAGAAAACTAAGATAATGGCATCTAGTCCCATCACTTCATGGCCAATAGATGGGGAAACAATGGAAACAGTGACAGACTTTATTTTTTTGGCCTCCAAAAGCAGTGCAGATGATGACTGCAGCCATGAAATGAAAGGACGCTTGCTCCTTGGAAGAAGTTATGACAAATGAAGACAGCATATTAAAAAGCAGTTAAAGTAATTAAAACTCATATTACTTTGCTAACAAAGGTCCGTCTAGTCAAAGCTATGCTTTTTCCAGTAATCATGTAAGGATGTGAGAGTTGGACACAAAAGAAGGCTGAGTCTCGAAGAATTAATGCTTTTGAACTGTGATGTTGGAGAAGACTCTTCAGAGTCCCTTGGACTGCAAGGAGATCCAACCAGTCCATCCTAAAGGAAATCAGTCCTGAATATTCATTGGAAGGACTGATGCTGTAGCTGAAACTCCAATACTTTGGCCACCTGATGTGAAGAACTGACTCATTTGAAAAGATCCTGTCGCTGGGAATGATTTAAGGTGGGAGGAGAAGGGGATGACAGAGGATGAGATGGTTGGATAGCATCAAAGACTCAATGGACATAAGTTTGATTAAGCTCTGGGAGTTGGTGATGGACAGGGAAGCCTGGCGTGCTGTAGTTCATGGTGTCACAGAGTTGGACATGACTGAGTGACTGTGAAATGATACACAGCATTTATTAACTTTTGCAAACACTTAAGAATCTGCTTTCCCATAAAATACAGCCTGATAGGATATAATTACATAAATTTTGAAGCATCTTTCTTAATTTTCTAACTTTAACCTACTCAGAATAAACCAGGCCGTATTAATGAAAAACACTTGTCATTGCACAGGGGTGATTCCTGGGTGGTTTCCTTTGCCTTCAGAGTTTGCGCTAACAGAAATTCACTTAAGCACATTATTCTATCTACTTTCAATACATCTGTCATTTTAGGACGTGGTTTAGCAATAGAAATATAAATTGTACAATGATGTAGAAATCACGTGTTGTACTACATAACATCAATAAGACAAATATTTTTAAAAACTGCCAGAATTTCAAAGCATTTTAAATTTATTTTATTTTTATTTTTTACAATATACTTCCTAGAACAAACATTGTATATACAGAAATATATATATATATATATATATATATATACACACATATATATATATAGTATATATGTATGTACCTATTAGTCTCTCAGTCATCTCTGACTCTTTGCAATCCTATGGACTGTGCCTGCCAGGATCCTCTCTCCATGGAATACTTAAGACAAGAATATTGGATTGGGTAACCATTCCCTTCTTAAGGAGATCTTCCTGACCCAGGGAATGAAACCAGGTCTCCTACCTAGCAGGAAGATTCTTTACTATTTGAGCCACCAGGGATGCCCATGAATATTGTTGTCCAGTCACAAAGTTATGGCTGACTCTTTGCCATCCCATGAACTGAAGCAACCAGGTCCCCCTGTCCTTCATTAATGCTATGAGTTTGCTCAAACTCATGCTCATTGAGTAAGTAGTGTCATCCAAGCATTTCATCCTCTGCTGCTCCCTTCACATTTTGCCCTCAATCTTTCCCTGCATCAGGGTTTATTCCAATGAATCAGCTCTTTAAATCCAGTGGCCAAAGTATTAGAACTTCAGTTCAGCATCAGTTCTTCCATTGAATATTCAAAGTTGATTTCTTTAGGATTGACAGGTTTGATCTCCTGGCTGTCCAAGGGCTCTCAAGAGTCTTCTCCAGCACCACAGTTTGAAAGCATCAATTCTTTGGTGATCTGACTTCTTTATGGTCCTACTTTCACATCCATATGTGATTACTGGAAAAACCATAGCTTTGACCATATAGCTTTGACTATATGGACTGTTGTCGGCAAAATGTTGTCTCTGCTTTTTAATATGTTGTGTAGGTTTGTCACAGGTTTTCTTCCAAGGAGAAACTATCTTTTAATTTCATGGATGCAGTCACAGTCCAGAGTGATTTTGGAGCCCAAGAAAATGAAATCTGACACTGTTTCCTTTTTTTTCCAATATATTTGCCATGAAGTCATGAGACCAGATGCCATAATCTTTGTTTTATAAATGTTGTGTTTTAATCCAGCTTATTCATTTTCCTCTTTCACCTTCATCATGGGGCTTTTTAGTTCATCTTCACTTTCTGCCAGTTAAAGTGGTATCATCTGCAGTTTGAGCTTGTTGATATTTCTCCCAGCAATCTTGATTCCAGCTTGTGTATCCAGCTCCACATTTCAGTTGATATACTTTGCATATAAGTTAAATAAGCAGGGTGACAATATACTGCCTTTACATACTCATTTTCCAATTTTAAAACAGTCAGTGGACTGGTTCCATGTTAAGCACTAACTGTTGCTTCTTGACCTACATACAGGTTTCTCAGGAGGTAGGTAAGGTAGTCTAGTATCCCCATATCTTTAAGAATATTCCACAGTTTGTTGTGATCCACACAGTCAAAGGCTTTTGTGTAGTAAATGAAGCAGGAGTAGAAGTTTTATGGAATCACCATGCTTATTCTATGATCCAGTGGATGTTGGCAATTTGATTTCTGGTTCCTCTGCCTTTTCTAAATCCACCTTGTACATCTGGAAGTTCTCAGATCAAGTACTGTAAAAGCCTAACTAGGAAGATTTTGAGCCTAATCTTGCTAACATATGAAATGAATGTGATTGTGTGGCAGTTTGAATATTCTTTAGCATTGACTTCTTGGGAATGGAATGGAAGCTGACATTTTCCAGTCCTGTGGCCATTGCTGAGCTTTCCAGGTTTACTGGTATAATATCAAGCATGGAAGAACTGAATAATTAGAAGACCTGTGGAATACATAGCCTGGAATATACAAAATAGTTTTACAGACAAGATGTCATTTTATTGGATTTCAAATAGGTTGAATTCCATCTTACAAGAATATTTGCTACAATTGTCATATGTTTGGTATCCAGGAACATTATAAATATCAACATAAATATTATAGTGCTAATTTTTCCATAAGATCAATATTTTTCTGTTTGCTATTAAAGCCTATGGTGAATTTTGAGGTAGTTTTGGTATAAAACATGAAGTTTAGATCAAGATTCAATTTTGCTACAGATAGATGTTCATAATAGAATAAAAAGAATATTCAACCAGAATAGGTGAATTTAGTTCAGTTCAGTTCAGTTCAGTCGCTCAGTCGTGTTCGACTATTTTCGACCCCATGAATCACAGCACGCCAGGCCTCCCTGTCCATCACCATCTCCCAGAATTCACTCAAACTCACTTCGATCGAGTCAGTGATGCCATCCAGCCATCTCATCCTCTGTTGTCTCCTTCTCCTCCTGCCGCCAATCCCTCCCAGCATCAGAGTCTTTTCCCGTGAGTCAACTCTTTGCATGAGGTGGCAAAGTATCGCAGTTTCAGCTTTAGCATCATTCCTTCCAAAGAACACCCAGGGCTGATCTCCTTTAGAATGGACTGGTTGGATCTCCTTGCAGTCCAAGGGACTCTCAAGAGTCTTATCCAACACCACAGTTCAAAAACATAAATTCTTTGGCACTCAACTTTCTTCACAGTCCAACTCTCACATACATCCATGACTACTGGAAAAACCATAGCCTTGACTAGATGGACCTTTGTTGGCAAAGTAATGTCTCTGCTTTTCACTATGCTATTTAAGTTGGTCATAACTTTCCTTCCAAGGAGTAAGCGTCTTTTAATTTCATGGCTGCAGTCAACATCTGCAGTGATTGTTGAGCCCAAAAAAATAAAGTCTGTCACTGTTTCCACTGTTTCCCCATCTATTTCCCATGAAGTGATGGGACCAGATGCCATGATCTTTGTTTTCTGAATGTTGAGCTTTAAGCCAACTTTTTCACTCTCCTCTTTCACTCTCGTCAAGAGGCTTTTTAGGTCCTCTTCATGTTCTGCCATAAGGGTGGTGTCATCTGCATATCTGAAGTTATTGATATTTCTCCCTGCAATCTTGATTCCAGCTTGTTCTTCCTCCAGCCCAGCGTTTCTCAAGATGTACTCTGCATATAAGTTAAATAAGCAGGCTGACAATATACAGCCTTGACGTACTCCTTTCCCTATTTGGAAGCAGTCTGTTGTTCCATGTCAGGTTCTAACTCTTGCTTGCTGACCTGCATATAGGTTTCTCAAGAGGCAAGTCAGGTTGTCTGGTGTTCCCATCACTTTCAGAATTTTCCACAGTTTACTGTGATACACACAGTCAAAGGCTTTGGCATAGTCAATAAAGCAGAAATAGATGTTTTTCTGGAACTCTCTTGCTTTTTCGATGATCCAGAGGATGTTGGCAACTTGATCTCTGGTTCCTCTGCCTTTTGTAAAACCAGCTTGAACATCTGGAGGTTCACGTTCATGTATTGCTGAAGCATGCCTTCCAGAAATTTGATCATCACTAGCGTGTGAGATGAGTGCAATTGTGAGGTAGTTTGAACATGATTTGGCATTGCCTTTCTTTGGGATTGGAATGAAAACTGACCTTTTCCAGTCCTGTGACCACTGCTGAGTTTTCCAAATTTGCTGGCATATTGAGTGCAACACTTTCACAGCATCATCTTTCAGGATTTCAAAATGCCCCGCTGGAATTTCATCACCTCCACTAGCTTTGTTCGTAGTGATGCTTTCTAAAGCACACTTGACTTCACATTCCAAGATGTCTGGCTCTAGATGAGTGATCACACCATCATGATTATCTCTGTCGTGAACCTCTTTTTTGTACAGTTCTTCTGTGTATTCTTGCCACCTCTTCTTAATATCTTCTGCTTCTGTTAGGTCCATACCATTTCTGTCCTTTATCAAGCCCATCTTTGCATGGAATGTTCCCTTGGTATCTCTAATTCTCTGAAGAGATCTCTAGTCTTTCCCATTCTTTTGTTTTCCTCTATTTCTTTGCATTGATAGCTGAGGAAGTCTTTCATATCTCTTCTTGCTGTTCTTTGGAACTCTGCATTCAGATGCTTATATCTTTTCTTTTCTCCTTTTCTTTTCGCTTCTCTTCTTTTCACAGCTATTTGTAAGGCCTCCCAAGAAAGCCATTGTGCTTTTTTGCATTTCTTTTCCATGGGGATGATCTTGATCCCTGTCTCCTGTAAAGTATCACAAACCTAAGTCCATAGTTCATTTCTCACTTCCACTGTATAATCATAAGGGGTTTGATTTAGGTCATGTCTGAATGGTCTAGTGGTTTTCCCTACTTTCTTCAATTTCAATCTGAATTTGGCAATAAGGAGGTCATTATCTGAGTCACAGTCAGCTCCTGGTCTTATTTTTGCTGAATGTATAGAGCTTCTCCATCTTTGGCTGCAAGGAATATAATCAATCTGATTTCGGTGTTGACCATCTGGTGATGTCCATATGTAGAGTCTTCTCTTGTGTTGTTGGAACAGGGTGTTTGCTATGACCAGTGCATTTTCTTGGCAAAATTCTATTAGCCTTTGCCCTGCTTCATTCCGTATTCCATGGTCAAATTTCCCTGTTACCCCAGGTGTTTCTTGACTTCCTACTTTTGCATTCCAGTCCCCTATAGTGAAAAGGACATCTTTTTTGGTTGTTAGTCCTAAAAGTTCTTGTAGGTCTTCATAGAACCATTCAAAGTCAGTTTCTTCAGCATTACTCATTGGGGGATAGACTTGGATTACTGTGATATTGAATGGCTTGCCTTGGAAATGAACAGAGATCATTCTGTCATATTTGAGATTGCATCCAAGTACTGCATTTTGGGCTCTTTTGTTGACCATGATGGCTACTCCATTTCTTCTGAGGGATTCCTGCCCACAGTAGTAGATATAATGGTCATCTGAGTTAAATTCACCCATTCCAGTCCATTTTAGTTCTCTGATTCCTAGAATGTTGACGTTTACTCTTGCCATCTCCTGTTTGACCATTTCCAACTTGCCTTGATTCATGGACCTAACATTCCAGGTTCGTATGCAATATTGCTCTTTACAGCATTGGATCTTGCTTCTCTCACCAGTCACATCCACAACTGGGTATTTGTTTTGCTTTGGCTCCATCCCTTCATTCTTTCTAGTGTTATTTCTCCACTGACATCCAGTAGTGTGTTGGGCACCTACTGACCTGGGGAGTTCCTCTTTCAGTATCCTATCATTTTGCCTTTTCATACTGTTTATGGGGTTCTCAAGGCAAGAATACTGAGGTGGTTTGCCTTTCCCTTCTCCAGTGGACCACAGTCTGTCAGACCTCTCCACCATAACCCTCCCATCTCAGGTCACCCCACATGGCATGGCTTAGTTTCATTGAGTTAGACAAGGTTGTAGTTCATCTGATCAGACTGGCTAGTTTCTCTGATTATGGTTTCAGTGTGTCTGCCTTCTGATGCCCTCTTGCATCACCTACCATCTTACTTGGGTTTCTCTTACCTTGGAAGTAGGGTATCTCTTCACGGCTGCTCCAGCAAAGCACAGCCACTGCTCCTTACTTTGGACGAGTTGCCCCTCCTGACCTTGAATGTGGAATAACTCCTCTCAGCCCTCCTGTGCTGCACAGCTGCCGCTCCTTGGATGTGGGGTTGCTCCTCTTGGCCAGCAACCCTGACCTCGGACATGGGATTGCTCCTCTCGACTGCACCTACACCGTCACAGCCTGGCTCTCTCGGTCACTGCCCCTCACCTTGGGCATGGGGTATGCAGAGTACATCAGGCCAAATATTGGGCTGGATGAAGCAGAAGCTGGAATTAAAATTGCTGAGAGAAATATCAATAAACCTCAGATATGCAGATGATACCATCCTTATGGTAGAAAGTGAAGAGGAACTTAAGAACCTCTTGATGAAGTTGAAAGAGGAAAGTGAAAATGCTAGCTTAAAACTCAACATTCAAAGGACAGAGATCATGAAACTGGAGCTGATTATACAGAGTGAAGTAAGCCACAAAGAAAAACACCAATACAGTATACTAACACATATATATGGAATTTAGAAAGATGGTAACAATAATCCTGTATGCAAGACAGCAAAAGACACACAGATGTTTCAAACAGTCCTTTGGACTCTGTGGGAGAGGGAGAGGGTGGGATGATGTGGGAGAATGGCATTGAAACATGTATAATATCATATAAGAAACGAATACCAGCCCAGGTTTGATGCAGGATACAGGATGCTTGGTGCTGGTGCACTGGGATGACCCAGAGGGATGGTATGGGGAGGGAGGTGGGAGGGGGGTTCAGGATTGGGAACACACGTACACCATGGTGGATTCATGTGGATGTATGGCAAAACCAATACAATATTGTAAAGTAAAAAACAATAATAATAATAATAAAATAAAATAATAAAAGGCACAGAAAAAAATAAAAAAGACAGAGATCATTGTATCTGATCCCATCATTTCATGGCAAATAGGTGCAGAAACAATGGAAACAGTGACAGACTTTATGTTGTTGGGCTCCAAAATCACTGCAGATAGTGAATGCAGCCACGAAATTAAAAGACACTTGTTTCTTGGAAGAAAAGTTTTGACAAACCTAGATAGCATATTAAAAAGTAGAGACATTACTTTGCCAACAAAGTCTGTATAGTCAGAGCTATAGTTCTTCCAGTAGTCATATATGAATGTGGGCGTTGGATCATAAAGAAGGCTGAGTACCGAAGAACTGATGCTTTTGAACTGTGCTAGTGGACAAGACTCTTGAGAGTCTCTTGGACTTCAAGGAAATCAAACCTGTCAATCCTAAAAGAAATCAATTATAAATATTCATTGGAGGGACTGATGTTGAAGCTGAAACTCCAATACTTTGGCCGCCTGATGCAAAGAACTGACTTGATGGAAAAGACCCTGATGTTGGGAAAGATAAAGACAGAGACAAAGTGGATGACAGAGGATCAGATGGTTGGATGGCATCACTGACACAATGGACATGAGTTTGAGTAAGCTCCTGGAGATGATGAAGAACAGGGAAGACTTTTGTGTTCTAGTGTGTGGGGTTGCAAGGATTCAGACATGACTGAATGACTGAACAACAACAACATGGATGTCCAGTTTACCAGAACCACTTATTGGAAAGGCAATCTTTCCTGAGCTGAGTTGCTTTTGTGTTTTTGCCAAAAATCAGTTTGGCATATTTGCATCTATTCTGGGTTCTCTATTCTGCTTCATTGATTTGTATGTCTATATATCGGTCAATGCAAAAACGCAAAAAAGCAAAATGGCTGTCTGGGGAGGACTTACAAATAGCTGTGAAAAGAAGAGAAATGAAAAGCAAAGGAGAAAAGAAAAGATATAAGCATCTGAATGCAGAGTTCCAAAAAAGAGCAAGAAGAGATAAGAAAACCTTCCTCAGCAATCAGTGCAAAGAAATAGAGGAAAACAACAGAATGGGAAAGACTAGAGATTTCTTCAAGAAAATTAGAGATACCAAGGGAACATTCCATGCTAAGATGGGCTCGATAAAGGACAGAAATGGTATGGACCTAACAGAAGCAGATGATATTAAGAAGAGGTGACAAGAATACACAGAACTGTACAAAAAAGAGGTTCACAACCAAGATAATCATGATGGTGTGATCACTCATCTAGAGCCAGATATCCTGGAATGTGAAGTCAAGTGTGCTTTAGAAAGCATCACTACGAACAAAGCTAGTGGAGGTGATGGAATTCCAGTGGAGCTATTTCAAATCCTGAAAGATGATGCTGTGAAAGTGTTGCACTCAATATGCCAGCAAATTTGGAAAACTCAGCAGTGGCCACAGGACTGGAAAAGGTCAGTTTTCATTCCAATCCCAAAGAAAGGCAATGCCAAAGAATGTTCAAACTACCACACAACTGCACTCATCTCACATGCTAGCAAAGTAATCCTCAAAATTCCCCAAGCCAGGCATCAGCAGTTTGTGAACTGAGAACTTCCAGATGTTCAAGCTGGTTTTACAAAAGGCATAGGAACCAGAGATCAAATTGACAACATCCACTGGATCATGGAAAAAGCAAGAGAGTTCCAGAAAAACATCTATTACTGCTTTCTTAACTATGCCAAAGCCTTTGACTGTGTGGATCACAATAAACTGTGGAAAATTCTGAAAAAGATGGGAATACCAGACCACCTGACCTGCCTCTTGAGAAACCTATATGCAGGTCAGGAAATAACAGTTAGAACCTGACATGGAACAACAGACTGGTTCCAAATAAGAAAGGGAGTATATCAAGGCTGTATATTGTCACCCTGCTTATTTAACTTCTATGCAGAGTACATCATGAGAAACGCTGGGCTGGAGGAAGCACAAGCTGGAATCAAGATTGCAGGGAGAAATATCAATAACTTCAGATATGCAGATGACACCACCCTTATGGCAGAATATGAAGAGGAGCTAAAAAGCCTCTTGATGAAAGTAAAAGAGGAGAGTGAAAAAGTTAGCTTACAGCTCAACATTCAGAAAATGAAGATCATGGCATCTGGTCCCATCACTTCATGGGAAATAGATGGGGAAACAGTGGAAACAGTGTCAGACTTTATTTTTGGGGGCTCCAAAATCACTGCAGATGGTGATTGCAGCCATGAAATTAAACGCCGCTTACTCCTTGGAAAAAAAGTTATGACCAACCTAGATAGTGTATTGAAAAGCAGAGACATTACTTTGCCAACAAAGGTTCATTTAGTTAACTATAGTTAACATAACTATAAAAAAACATAGTTAGCTATGTTTTTTCCAGTGGTCATGTATGGATTTGAGACTTCGACTGTGAAGAAAGTTGAGTGCCAAAGAATTGATGTTTTTGAACTGCGGTGTTGGAGAAGACTCTTGAGAGTCCCTTGGACTGCAAGGAGATCCAACCAGTCCATTCTAAAGGACATCAGCCCTAGCCGTCCTTTGGGAAGGACTGATGCTAAAGCTGAAACTCCAGTACTTTGGCCACCTCATGCGAAGAGTTGACTCATTGGAGAAGACTTTGATGCTGGGAGGGATTGGCGGCAGAAGGAGAAGGGGACGACAGAAGATGAGATGGCTGGATGGCATCACCGACTAGATGACTTGAGTTTGAGTGAACTTTGGGAGATGATGATGGACAGGGAGGCCTGGTGTGCTGCAGCTTATGGGTTTGCAAAGAGTCGGACATGACTGAGATACTGAACTGGACTGAACTGAACTGATATCTGTCAATATGATACTCTAATAAATAATATAGCTAAAGAGTAAGCCTTCATATATACTAGAAGAATGTTTCCTTCTTCATTGTTATTCATCAATTTTGTTTTAGATTTTTTTTCCATATATTTTTTAAAATTAAAGTTTGTTTATGTATATAAAAACCTGTTGGTGTTTTGTTAGGAATTTCAGTAAAGCTACAGATCAATTTGAAGAGAATTAACATCTTTACTGTTTTGAATCTTTTAATCAATGGACATCATTTTTTTTTTCAATTTTTTACCAGTCTTACTTCAAATTCTTCTGAGTTGTCCTTTCCTTGTCCTTGCATTATTTCCAGAGTTGATGTTGTGCTTATTAGGAAGGAACAAAGATAATCTGTGCCACCATATATGAATTGCAAGCCTATTATATCCTTTCATTAACAATTATACATGTTGTAAAGAAATTAAGAGGGAAGAAAAGGCAATCTTATTTTTAGCCATATAAACAACATTAAAGTGTACTCTAATCTTTCCTAAAAATTTGACTTTCACCTGATATAACTTCTCCTAATTCTGAAAAATTTATGTTAACATTTATTTAGTACAAAGAACTGACATCAAATATTCTTATTTTTTTAATCTGAAATTAGTACTTTTAAAGAAGATTTTCATTAGAAATACAATTATGGGTTTTAAAAATTTTTAGACCACTGACTTTTGGAAATTTTTGTCTATAACAGGAAAAATGTTATACTACATGAATATTGCATGCATGCTCAGTCACTGAGTCATATCTGACTCTTTGAGACCCTGGGCTGTAGCCTGCCAGGCTGCTCTGTCCATGGAATTTCCCAGAGAAGAATACTGGAGTGAATTGTCATTTCCTTCTCCAATGTGGATATTAGCACACCACAAATTTAGTTCATAGTTATTTATATATTGTATATTTTATAAAAATATCTAACTACAATGCTATAGAATCACAAATACATTTTAATTCTCCTTTTTTAATTGTAGTTTACATGATAGTCTTACAATTAGGAAAATACAACATGTAATTTATTTTAAAATGTGGGGAGCAAGTGTCTGCATTTTAGATTTTAAAACTTTTTACTGATTTTAAAACTTTTTTTTTCTCTTCCACTTTAACTAAATTTATTTTTTGCATATTGTATTACTCATGGCTTATAGTTCTATTAAAAATAAGTAAAATAAATTCAAAATACTTAAGATTTATTCCCTAAGTTGTACATGGCTAATTATAATGTAATATGTCATTTTCACTTAAGCTTAGCTCCCTTCTTGAATCATAATTTAGTGGCATAGAATGAATGAAATCCCTGGATTAAGGAAACAGCAATTTAAATGCTTTGTCTTTTAACTTTAGTACTGCCTTTTTGAGCAATTCATTTAAACAATTCAAAGCTTGATTTCCTTGCCTGTAAAATAGAATGTAATTTCACTACCAAATGTGTGATATGTAATAGATTTCCATAAAATATCATTGAAAATTCCTTAATGTCTACCTAAAGATAAAATGACACTGCATATGCTGAACTATTTTGTAAACTGCCCAAAGCCATAAAATAATCAATTGTAAAACTCACAATTTTGGTGAAAATATATTTTAATGATATTAAAAGCTAGACAATTTTGAGGCAATATTGAGAAATGGGAGAAATGTGGCAATTTTTGTTTCATTGATTTGTCAATCAAATCATATCAATATAGCTTGAAACATATATTGAAGTTTTACTATTTGCCAAATATGGGTCTGAAATTCAGAAGAAATCTAGTCAGGTTTCTTGCCTTGGAGAGGCTTACATATGGGGTAGATGAAAACAGAAAAAAGAAAATGTTTTAATATGATTATGGTGGTGGTTTATTTACTAAGTCATGTCTGACTCTTGTGACCCCATGGGCTTTAGCCTGCCAGACTCCTCTGCCCATGGGATTCTCCAGGCAAGAATATTGGAGTGGGTTGCCATTTCCCTCTTCAGGATATCTTCTCAACCAAGGGATTGAACCCTGTCTCCTGCATTGCAGGAAGATTCTTTGCCAACTGAGCCACCGAGAAAGCCCCTAATATGGTTACAGAGATGTGAAAATCAGGAGGAGATTTCGACCAGGCAGCTGAAGAAAAAAAAAGAAAAAGAGAGAGAGTAATTAGCCTGAACATGAGACCTTTTTGAAAGCTCAGAGAATGCTCAAATCTGCCCTCTCAGTGGGATAATTATTCTCACACTGAGCACCCTTTCTCATAAAAGGGACTTTGTGATATACTTCACAACTTAATCCTCATAAAGTAACTTGGAAACATGAGATTGCTAATTTCAGAATTTGCCCACTTTTAGTAATTCTTCTTTCATAATTTATCATTTTCACTAAGTCATGACAAAATACTGTATGCATTATTGAAAATGCTACAACTTTCACTTTTCACATACTTGCTATATTTTTACGTAACACTGTACATAAATAAGTGATATATAAAAACTTATCAAAGTCAAAAATTTCATCAACACACTTATATGATGGCACAAGTAAAGCATTTACAGTTAACATGTTGCTAAATTAATCTGCTTGCCTTTTGATTTTACTTTCTAATTCAATAAAGAGTAAACCAGGAGAATGGGAACCAATAGCTTGGAATTTAGTGACATTGGATAAAATAGGTCTGATATTTTATATCCTGGTTTTCTCCTTATAGAGTGTGTTCTATTGGTGGTGATGATAACGATTTTCCAGAAGATTCAGCCAAAATTACCAGTCATCTGTAAACAAATATATAAATATTATAAGATAAAATTGTCTTCTATTTACTAACATAGTATCTCTGTCCAGTTGTGCCAAGTAGTAACTTTAAGCAAATGAAAACATAAATTTTATTTCAGCATTAATCATTCTTATATTCAGGGATGTATTATGGCAAATGCTTATAATCTACTGCTCATAAAACAGCATAATCAGATAAATTTTAGTTTCTAAGTCATGATATATTACCACACTAAATGAGATGCTGATAATATTTTGGTAGTGGTTGAGGAGAAAAAGAATTATTCACTTTTGGATGGAATTTATTGAATTAATTGTACTTCTAGACTGAAATTTTCCACTAAGTAAAGAACTCAGGGTTATAAAATTGGACATTTATAACAGATTCTTTAACTGAATATGTACACACACACACATATATATACATCCTCAATTTTATGTATGTTAAAACTTGTCACTTGGTACAGAGAGAAATTACGATTGTGGAAAAGGAGATATTACTTATAGCTTGAGATTACTAAGGAAATAATAATATTGAGCTTTGGCAATAACTTATACAGGTAAAAGTTATCAGTATAAATTATTAAAGGAAACATTCAATACATTTTTCTTTCAATTCTTGATAAAATAGAACATTTTGTTGTTTAAATGTTTTCTGTTCCTTACACACACAAAAAAAACAGAAGTCAAAATTTCTACCTCTGACAATGAGCTTGGTTGCTATGGAAATACTTATGACTTTTGGTGTGAAAGGATGAAAAAGCTGGAGAATTTGAAATGTTAAGAAATAAATACACTATTATCATGCAAAACTGCTTGATAGAAAAAGACATTTAAAAATGTATACTGAATTAATCAGAACTTTTCTAAATAAAACATTATTTAAAATCTTTAAAGTTTTGGCAGCTTTAAAACTTCAATAAAGTATGGTAAAAGAATAGGTGCTATGCATATGAAGACTTCATATTGGCTCATGAGCTATTTGCAATTAGAAGCAAGACTTTTTTAAAAAAACATTAATTAACTTTTACAGTCAAATGCTGAAAAGTAAGATTACCTGGTACTATTAATACATGGCTATACAGAATAATATATACATGTGAGTGAAGTCGCTCAGCCGTATCCAACGCTTTGCGACCCCATGGACCGTAGCCTACCAGGCTCCTCCGTCCATGGGATTCCCAGGCAAGAATACATTACCGTTATAGGTCATCATTTTACTTTGCCACTTCAGTGTTGCCATATCCTTCGTGTCTTCATTTCCCTTACAGTAGCTTAGCCATAAAATAATGCCAATATAATATACTCTTTTAGAATATATGTACTCAATTATAAAATAATATGTAATTGAAACCCCTTTTCACACCCTTCCAACAAGAAACTTCTATTAAATATATTTTTGAAAATCATTCATATGTTGAGAATATTCATGGGTGAACACATACAAATATTCTAAGTCTTTGTTTTATGGGGATGTTTGCACTCATGTTTTCTTTCTAAATTATATATCACACATATTTTTGTGCTAGCACATAAGTATTTACCCCAGCCTTAAATGGCTGCATATTATTAAAGCAATGGATGAAGTAGTTACTTAAAAAATATCTGCCTTACATATATTGAATTTTTTGTATATATACATCATATATATGTGTGTATATATATATATATATATATATATATATAATATGGCACATATCACATGAATAAACTAGCAATGTCAGGCCAATTTTCTTTATACATATTTTGTAAACACATTGTTTACATACATACTTTCTTGACATAAGGAAGTTAATTTTATAGGCAAACTATTGTCATACTGAGAAAATAAGCATATTTTTTATTTTTTATTTTTTTTTAGTTTTTTATTTTTTTAATTTTAAAATCTTTAATTCTTACATGTGTTCCCAAACATGAACCCCCCTCCCACCGCCCTCCCCATAACATCTCTGTGGGTCATCCTCATGCACCAGCCCCAAGCATGCTGTATCCTGTGTCAGACACAGACTGGCGATTCAATTCTTACATGATAGTATACATGTTAGAATGCCATTCTCCCAAATCATCCCACCCTCTCCCCCTCCCTCTGAGTCCAAAAGTCCATTATACACATCTATGTCTTTTTTCCTGTCTTGCATACAGGGTCGTCATTGCCAGCTTTCTAAATTCCATATATATGTGTTAGTATACTGTATTGGTGTTTTTCTTTCTGGCTTACTTCACTCTGTATAATCGGCTCCAGTTTCATCCATCTCATCAGAACTGATTCAAATGAATTCTTTTTAACGGCTGAGTGATACTCCATTGTGTATATGTACCACAGCTTTCTTATCCATTCATCTGCTGATGGACATCTAGGTTGTTTCCATGTCCTGGCTATTATAAACAGTGCTGTGATGAACATTGGGGTACAAGTGTCTCTTTCAATTCTGGTATTTTTTAAATCCTTATAAAATTAGCAAAGTTAACCTTCAAAAAGACTGAAACAGTTAATAATATTATTTACTGTCAGTGGTTAGTTAGTTTCAATATTTTGGTGTTGAAATAAATTTATTCTTATATATATATATATATATATATATTCATTACTTTTTGAGGCATTTTGTCATATTCCAATAATGAACTAGCTTTTAAAATAGACATGGAATGTAAAATCCAAGGGAAGCTAACTTTTAAAAGTTTGATGAATGTTATAATGTAAAAATACTAATTGCTGTTGATAGATATGAACGGTTCTAGAAAATATTTTGAGAAGGATCTCAGGGAATCAAGGTTAACTATTTCATTAATTTGCACATTAATAATAATTTGTTTATTATTATTTTTTATATAATTTGAAGTTACACTTGAAGCTCAGTTCAGTCGCTCAGTCTTCTCTGACTTTGTGACCCCATGGACTGAAGCACACCAGATTTCCCTGTCCTTCACCATCTCCAGGAGTTGTTCAAACTCAGGTCCTTTGATTCAGTGATGCCATCCAAAGATCTCATTCTCTATTGTCCCCTTCTCCTCCTGCCTTCAATCTTTCTCAGCATCAGGGTCTTTTCCAATGATTCAGTTCTGCACATCAGGTGGCCAAAGTATTGGAGCTTCAGCTTCAGTATCAGTCTTTCCAGTGAATATTCAGAACTGATTTCCCTTAGGATTTACTGGTTGGAACTCCTTGCAGTCCAAGGCACTCTCAAGAGTCTTCTCCAACACCACAGTTCAAAAGCATCAATTCTTTGGTGTTCAGCTTTCTTTATGGTTCAACTTTCACATCCATACATGACTACTGGAAAGACCATAGCTTTGACTAGATAGAACTTTGTCCGCAAAATAACGTCTCTGCTTTTTAATATGCTGTCTAGGTTGGTCATAACTTTTCTCCCAAGGGGCAAGTGTCTTTTAATTTCATGGCTGCAATCACCATCTGCAGTAATTTTGGAGCCCAAGAAATTGTTTATCACTATTTCCATTGTTTCCCCATCTATTTGCCATGAAGTGATGGGACCAGATCCCATGATCTTCACTTCTTGAACGTTGGGTTTTAAGCCAGCTTTTTCACTTTTCTTTCACGTTCATCAAGAGGCTCTTTAGTTCCTCTTCACTTTCTTCCATAACTGTGGTGCCATCTGCATATCTGAGGTTATTGATATTTCTCCCAGCATTCCTGATGCTTGTGCTTCATCCAACCCAGCATTTTTCATGACACAGTTATGTTTCACTTATACCTGTAGTTATGCTTAATTTGCTGAAATACCTTGAAGTAATTTTTTTTTTCTGAGAATGTGAGTTAATTGTAAAATTCTGAAATCTTGTACCTTGAGACCCAACAACGTTAGTAGTGATGGGCTCCAAAAGATCAGTGACATAGGTTATGAAAGGCAAATATTAATCTGCCCTGTGCTTCTGACAAGCTTAGAGGAGCTAATTTTTATGTTTTTTATTGGTTAAGTTTTTCTTCACATTGCCATATGTTTGACAATTACCCTGCTTGTAAGAATAAAAATGCATCCCAATGATAAGTAAATAGGTACAGTCAAGGGCAAAGATGGATGCAAGTCTGAAATACAACATTTACCCCAGTGTAGAGGTACTAATACTCAGTGGTCTCACATGAATGACTCAGTTAATATGAGTTGTCAGCAAAAAGTCTGTGGGCAGAACATGAAGAATGAATGTCCCTTCCCCAGTTGTTTCAGATGAAAAGCAAATGGTAATACATATGGGCTTGTCACAAATTTGATCAGCACATAGAATCAGTCATGTTGTTAATTGGAAATTAGTCACTATCATGATTATACTTCCACAAGATACAAATAAGCATGTTTTATATCAAGATAAAACATAAACCAAACTATAGAGTGAGAACACTTAGAAAAATCTACTGCTTCAAGTTCAAGGAATCTGTGATACAGCAATTATTTTAGTGTCTATATTTTACCAATGAGTTTTGTCTGATTAATATTTGAAACTTATTGGGGTCAGGATGTTTTTCAAAATCTGGGTGACAGGAACAGCAGTCAAAATTTCTGGGGAACTTCCCAATATTTGGTACCAATATTTATGATTGAGTATTCCAATTTATATTTTGAAAAAGGTGAATAATCCCAGTTTTCACTAAGGCAACTGCAGCCCCATAAGTGAACAACAAAATGGATGTCAGCAACAACAGAATGTCAAGGTGTATTTTCAATGATGATTGTGTTCATATTAGCAATAATAATAACAGCCAATTCATTTACTGCTTAAATGGTCCAGAACTTATGTGTAATACTCTCTAAATTAGGATAGAATAATTTCCTGTTACATCAGGTGAACTTGCACACACATACACACACACAGAGTTTGTTTCTTACTCACACCACATCCTTTGTTGCTCTGATAAATCTAATGAGAAAGCACATGATCTTCATGTAGCTGCTCAGAAGTGAGTTGCTATGGTTCTGTGGTTCTGGCTTCTCAACCCATCTTCTCTGAAAGGAAAACAAAATAGGAAAAGAAACTCATCACTTCTGCTCTCTGCCAAATGGTTATATGGCTATGATATTTCTACATGAGAAATAAAGGAAAGTAAAGAATATCTGACCAGCAGGATCAGGATAATATTTGAATCACCTTTAGTGTTCCTATCAGCTCAGAATAGGAGAAGAAGGTCACACAAACTTCTCAGGAAGGCTAATATTTGGAGACAATGAGTTTAACTTTTGTATCCTTGTCAATATCTTCAAATTTAACAAAATGCTCAGCATAAGCAACTCAAAGAAATATTGTAAAGCAAGACCACTAATTTAAACTTGTGAATATATGGGATGTATTTATACCTTATTCAGAGCCTTTTAAAATAGTTATAAAGTAAAAACTTTTAACATGTCAGTGGTAAATGACAGATTTAAATAATATTTCAGTGGTAAATGACAGATTTAAATAATATTCAGTATGTGCCTAAGTATGCGAGACAGCAAAAGAGACACAGATATATAGAACAGTCTTTTGGACTTTATGGGAGAGGGAGAGGGTGGGATGATTTGGGAGAATGGCATTGAAACATGTATAATATCATGTAAGAAATGAATCGCCAGTCTAGGTTCAATGCAGGGTGCAGGATGCTTTGGGGCTGGTGCACTGGGATGACCCGGAGGGATGGTGTGTGTGGGGGGGGGGGGGGGCGGGGGGGGGGCGGGGCGGGTGTTGGGAGGGGAGTTCGGGATTGGGAACATGTGTACACCCGTGGCGGATTCATGTTGATGTGTGGCGAAACCAATACAATATTGTAAAGTAAAATAATAATAATAATAAAAAGAAAGAAAAAATTTAAATAATATTCAGTATGTGCCTAAGTAGGCTTATATAATGAAATAAAGCAATATTATAAAAATTAATAAAAACTAATAGTTGAGTAACAGTTTACAAAGTACCTGCAAACCATGCTTTTGTTTGATAGAAAATAGCTGCACACGAGCCCTGGCATCTGATTGCCAAGTAAATACTTTACTCTGTACTTCTTTATTCTGTCTGTCAAAAGTCAATAAAGATAGGATTCAGTTCATGAGCACAGGTGCAAATTAAATAAATGAACACATAGAATGTTCTTAGAATCACATGTGGTACACCGAAAATATGCAATAAATGCTAACTGTTTACATATTGCTGCTATGTAAGCCTAACATTCATTAGTGAAGTTAAAATTATTAGCCAGATTTTTATATTGATGGAAACAACCAGGCTTAGAAAGTATAGTAATTTGACCAAGTATCATGTATCTAGAAAGAAGTTGAACAATACAACTTAGGGGTTATTTAGTCTTTAAACATAGCTTTCTAATTCTTTTTCTATTCAAGTCACAAAAATGACTGAGATTTCTGTGCCTACCTTTAATCTTTAGGTTGTGATCATTGGGGACTATGTTTTAATATGAAAAGCTCATGAATGAATGAAAACTAGCTGTCCATTTTCCTAATGTCTTGTAGGAGTCTATTTACAAAATTAAATTTATAAATCACATGTGGACAAATGTATACTATCTCAATGTAAAATCTTCATTAACTTTGTTTTCTTCCTATAACACTCATTTTCTGAGTTCAAGTTGATAGGTGGGGTGTGGAGAGAGATATTGATGTATTTTAGAAAAAAAGAAATTTTCTTATTCACACAGATCTAGATACAAAATACACTTATGTCACAAACCAACTGAATGATTTTGTTGTTGTTCAGTCACCAGTCGTGTCCAGCTCTTTGTGACCACATGGACTACAGTACACTAGGCTTCCTTGTCCCTCATCATTTTCCACAGTTAGTTCATGTGCATTGAATTGGTAATGCCATCCAACCATCTCATCCTCTGTTGCCTACTTCTCTGCCTGCACTCAATCTTTCCCAGCTTCAGGGTGTTTTCCAATGAGTTGGCTGTTTGCTGATAATGAATGATAATAGAACTTTTTAAAAATTTCAGCCCTTCTCTATAGAAAAGAAATTAAATAACTTTTCTGAATGTTATTGTGGACATTAAACAGTAGTTTAAGTTCCCAGTGGCAATTTAAAAATAATTCAATGTGTGTATTTTCTGTTGGAACTGAGGTTTTCATGAATTTGTAAAATGGAAAAATCAAAGATCTGCTAATGGAAATAAGCCACAACTATTACTAAATAAGGGCTTCCCTGGTGGTTTAGAGGAAAAGAATCTGCCTTTTTCAATGCAGGAGATATAGGTTCAATCCCTTAGTCAAGAAGATCCCCTGGGGAAGTAAATGACAACCTATTCCAGTATTCCTGCTTATGAAATCCCTTAGATACAGGAGCCTGGTGGGGTCACAAGAATCTGACATAATTTAGTGACTAAACAACAACAATCAGTTCAGTTCAGTTCAGTCCAGTCACTCAGTCGTGTCCAACTCTTTGTGACCCCATGAACTGCAGCATGCAAGGCCTCCCTGTCCATGACCAATTCCCAGAGTTTACCCAAACTCATGTCCGTTGAGTCGGTGATGCCGTCCAACCATCTCAACCTCTGTTGTCCCTTTCTCCTCCTGCCCTCAATCTTTCCCAACATCAGGGTCTTTTCAAAAGAGTCAGATCTTCGCATCAGGTGGCCAAAGTATTGGAGCTTCAGGGTCAATATTAGTCCTTCCAATGAACACCCAGGACTGATCTCCTTTAAGATGAACTGCTTGGATCTCCTTGCAGTCCAAGGAACTCTCAAGAGTCTTCTCCAACATCACAATGCAAAAGCATCAATTCTTCCAAGCTCAGCTTTCTTTATAGTCCAACTCTCACATCCATACTTGACTACTGCAAAAACCATAGTCTTGACTATATGGACCTTTGTTGGCAAAGTAATGTCTCTGCTTTTCAATATGCTGCCTAGGCTGGTCATAACTTTACTTCCAAGGAGTAAGCATCTTTTAATTTCATGCCTGCAATGACCATCTGCAGTGATTTTGGAGCCCCCAAAATAAAGTCAGCCACTGTTTCCCCATCTATTTGCCATGAAGTGATGGGACCAGATGCCATAATCTTAGTTTTCTGAATGTTGAAATTTAAGCCAACTTTCTCACTCTCCTCTTTAACTTTCATCAAGAGGCTTTTTAGTTCTTCTTCACTTTCTGCCATAAGGGTGGTGTCATCTGCATATCTGAGGTTCTTGATATTTCTCCCAGCAATATTGATTCCAGCTTCTGCTTCATCCAACCCAGCGTTTCTCATGATGTACTCTGCATATAAGTTAAATAAGCAGGGTGACAATATACAGCCTTGACCTACTCCTTTTCCTATTTGGAACTAGTCTGTTGTTCCATGTCCAGTTCTAACTGTTGCTTCCTGACCTGCATACAGGTTTCTCAAGAGGCATGTCAGGTGGTCTGGTATTCTCATCTCTTTGATAATTTTCCACAGTTTATTGTGGCCCACACAATAGTTAATTGCTAATAATGGTGCCCAAGTAGTTGTTCAAGGCTCTGGCAGAGCCTACCCTTTGAATAAGCTGATCGTAGGTCAGATGAAGAAAAATAATAGTTGACTTTCTGTACTATTTTATTTAATGAACACAAAGAGTTCTTAAAACTTCACAGTGAATTTCAGCCAAAATAGAGCCACTGGCAGTAAGCCGATGCAATCTGTCCCAAAGCAAGCTGAAATGCCCACGAAGAAACAGAAATTATAAAAAGGCAAAAGACTCTGAAAATTAAGACCAAAAAAAGCCCACTTGAATTTAATCTGTAGTTTTGGAGTCACCACTCACTGAAAGGCAAATAGCACTGAGTTGGGGGGAAAAAAAAAAAAAAATGAAATGTCATTTTGGACAAGATGTTATATTTAATCTATAAAACATAACATTGTTACTTTGTTGCTGTTGTTCAGTCTCTAAGTCATGTCTGACTCTAGTGCGACACCGTGAACTGCAGCACACCAAGCTTCTCTAATCTTCACTATCTCCCGGAGTTTGTTCAAACTTGGGTCCATTGAGTCAGTGATGCCATCCAACAATCTCATCCTCTGTTGCCCCCTTCTTCTCTTGCCCTCAATCTTTCCCAGCATCAGAGTCTTTTCCGAAGAGCTGGCTCTTTGCATCAGGTGGCCAAAGTACTTTAGTTTCAGCTTCTGCATCAGTCCTTCCAATGAATATTCAATGTTGATTTCCTTTAGAATTGACTGGTTTGATCTTGCTGTCCAAGGGATTCTCAGGAGTCTTCTTCAGCATAACAATTTTAAAGCATTGATTCTTTGGTGTTCAGCTTTCTTTAAGGTCCAACTCTCACATTCACACGTGATCATTGGAAAAACCATAGCTTGATCTGTATGGACCCTTGTCAGCCTAGTGATGCCTCTGCTCTGTAACACGCTGTCTAGGTTTGTCATAGCTTTTCTTAAAAAGAGCAAGTGTCTAGTAGAATCAATATGAACATTAAATGGGGGAAGGAATAAAAGGAGATAAATAAATTTAAATTTATCAAGTACATCATCAGTTAAGTCACTCAATCATGTCCAACTCTTTGCAACACCATGTACTGCAGCACACCAAGCCTCCTGTCCATCACAAATTCCCAAAGTTTACTCAAACTCATGTCCATTGAGTCGATGATCCCATCCAACCATCTCATCCTCTGTCATCCCCTTCTCTTCTTGCCCTCAATCTTTGGCAGCATCAGGGTCTTTTCAAATGAGTCAGTTCTTCACATCAGGCAGCCAAAATATTGGAGTTTCAGCTTCAGCATTAGTCCTTCCAATGAATATTCAGGACTGATTTCCTTTAAGATAGAATGGTTAGATCTCCTTGTTGCCCTAGGGACTGTCAAGAGTCTTCTCCAACACCACAGGTCAAAAGTATCAATTCTTTGAGGCTCAGCTTTCTTTATAGTCCAACTCTCACATCCATACATGACTACTAGAATAACCATAGCTTTGACTAGATGGATCTTTGTTGGCAAAGTAATGTCTCAGCTTTTCAACATGCTTGTCCAGGTTGGTCATAATTTTCTTCCAAGTAGCAAAGGTCCCTTAATTTCATGTCTGCAGCACCATCTGCAGTGATTTTGGTGCCTGAAAAAATGAAGTCTGTCACTGTTTACATTGTTTCCTCATCTATTTGACATGAAGTGATGGGATCAGATGCCATGATCCTAGTTTTCTGAATGTTGAGTTTTAAGCCAAATTTTCACTCTTCTCTTTCACTTTCATCACAAAGCTCTTTAGTTTTTCACTTTCTGCCATAAATTTTGTGTCATCTGCATATCTGAGGTTCTTGATATTTCTCCCAGCAATCTTGATTCCAGCTTGGGCTTCATCCAGCCCAGATTTTCTCATAATATAGTCTGGATATAAGTTAAATAAGCAGGGTGAAAATATACAGCCTTGACATACTCCTTTCCTGGTTTGGAACCAGTCTGCAGTTCCATGTCTGCAGTTCTAACTGTTGCTTCCTGACCTGCATACAGATTTCTCAGGAGGCAGGTCAGGTGGTCTGGTATTCCCATTTCTTGAAGAATTTTCCACAGTATTTTGTGATCTACACAGTCAAAGGCTTTGGCATAGTCAATAAAGCAGAAGTCTATGTTTTTCTGGAACTCTCTTGTTTCTTCAATGATCCATCAGATGTTGGCAGTTTGATCTCTGATCCCTCTGCCTTTTCTAAATCCAGCTTGAACATCTGGAATTTCATAATTCACATTTTGCTGAAGCCTGACTTGGAGAATTTTGGGCATTACTTTGCTAGTGTGTGAGATGAGTCCAACTGTGTGGTAGTTTGAGCATTCTCTGGCATTGCCTTTCTTAGGGATTGGAATGAAAAGTGACTCTTTCCAGTCCTGTGGCCACTGCTGAGTTTTCCAAATTTGCTGGTATATAGAATGCAGCACTTTCACAACATCATCTTTTAGGATTTGAAATAGCTTAACTGGAATTCCATCACCTCCACTAGCTTTGTTCATAGTGATGCTTCCTAAGGCCCACTTCACTTTGAATTCCAGAATGTCTGACTCTAGGTTAATGATCACACCATTGTGATTATTTGGGTCATGAAGATCTTTATTGTATAGCTCTTGCTGTGTGTGTGCTTGTCACCTCTTTTTAGTATTTCTGCTTCTGTTAAGTCCATACCATTTCTGTCCTTTTCTCTGTCCATCTTTGCATGAAATGTTCTCTTGGTATCTCTAATTTTCTTGAAGAGAGCTCTATTCTTTCCCATTCTATTGTTTTCCTCTATGTCTTTGCATTGATCATGGGGGAAGGCTTTCAAGTACATAGTATTTAATTATTGTTAGCTAAATACAGTATGAGTTCACATGAATAAATTACTGTTTGTTAAAACTGGTGATAAAATTATTTTTCAGGCTAGATATTTTTCTCACATACTCTTTAGAAGGCTAGACAAGCAGCAAACTCTCATTGCACTAGAGATCAGTTAAGGGGAAGCCTGGTAGAATGGCAGTTGATGCTAGTTTTCTTTTGAACTTTTTATTAATGGGTTTACCATGTTAGAACGTGCTTATTCATGTATCTACCTCTGTGTATTTACATCTGACCTTCTCTCCTAATAAAAAGAAAATGTTAGGTAGGCTTCCACCAGTTGTAGAAGGTCACCCCTACTCTGTACTGCAGAATCCTGCCCCCAGGCCACAAGTGAAAGGCCTTGTACCAAGGTCATTGTAGTGGAGCCCAGAATCAGCTTCAACTCCAGAACTGCCTGAGTCCCTCTGTAACCATTGCCAATATCCCCCTCAATCATCACCAGCAGGGTTCTCGATCCCATACGTGGCAAAAATGCCTGTATATGCCTACACTATACTCAATGTATAGTGCCCTAACCATCATCTAATGCTACCCTTACATTAAGAACTTTCTTTGTTTAGAGACTATAGACATTGGCTGCTGCTGCTGCTGCTAAGTCGCCTCATGTCCGACTCTGTGCAACCCCAGCGATGGCAGCCCACCAGGCTCCCCTGTCCCTGGGATTCTCCAGGAAAGAGTACTGGAGTGGGGTGCCACTGCCTTCTCCAAACATTGGCTACCAACCCACAAGAATTTCAACTCTCACTGGCCTGTCAGGAGGTTGGCATATTGTGCCTTGCTCTTTGACCTTAATAAGCTCACTCCTCTATGTGATGCTCTATGACTGGAAATTCTTTTCCAACCCATGTTCGGACTGCTATGATATGTACCCTAAGTTCCTCTTCCTTTTCCTCATGGAAGGAAACCACTTTGTCAGTATCCACTGCCCTCATTCTTACATTGTCATTTTTTTTCTTTTTTTTTTTTTTTAGTTTCTGTGACATCTTTTCTATCTTCATCTATTAGTTTCTGGGTTATCAAATTTACTTAGTTTTCCCTCTATCTTGCTGGCTGCCCAGTCTCAATATGGAGGTTATTATATATCTGTTAAGTTAGAGTTAAAATAGTAATGTCAAGTACTCAGAAAAATTGTACCTGTGCAAAATGGAAAAGTTGTTTAAAGACAACATACAGCATTGCTGTTTGTTAACATATTTAGTCCTCAGGACATTCCTGTTATTATGCCCAGTTTTCAAGGGAGTAAACTGAAGCCCTGAAATTTTAGTTAATTTGAATAAGGTCATACTATTAGTGAGTAGTAGAACTGAAGAAAGAAGAACCTGGTAGTCTGGCTTTAGAGCCTGAGCTTTGTGGAAATATCTAGGTCATAAATTTAGATAGGAGGATTAAATGAGTTAGTACATGTAAAACTCCAAGGCAATTTCTATGCACCATTAGTGCTCAAAGCAATTTCTTATTTTGGTTCATAGTGTATATTTTTATGTTTGTGTATATCTATGGTTTGCTTTCTACATTTTCATATATGAACCATTTTTTCCTTTATTTTATATGTGTATGTATTTATTTTCTTTTAGTGAATTAGGAAATTTACAATCTGTTATTTATGCTCACTTATCATTGTAGTCATTTATAAAAGCATATATTTTTCTAGTAATCAACTTTAAGGACACAGCAATGATTACTTAATTCACATATCTGATCACCCTGCTTATTTAACTTATATGCAGAGTACATCATGAGAAATGCTGGACTGGAAGAAACATAAGCTGGAATCAAGATTGCCAGGAGAAATATCAGTAACTTCAGATATACAGATGACACCACCCTTATGGCAGAAAGTGAAGAGGAGCTAAAAAGCCTCTTGATGAAAGTCAAAGAGGAGAACGAAAAAGTTGGCTTAAAGCTCAACATTCAGAAAACAAAGATTATGGCATCCGGTCCCATCACTTCATGGGAAATAGATGGGGAAACAGTGGAAACAGTGTCAGACTTTTTTTGGGGGGCTCCAAAATCACTGCAAATGGTGATTGCAGCCATGAAATTAAAAGGCATTTACTCTTGGAAGAAAAGTTATGACCAACCTAGATAGTATATTCAAAAGCAGAGACATTACTTTGCCGACTAAGGTCCATCTAGTCAAGGCTATGGTTTTTCCTGTGGTCATGTATGGATGTGAGAGTTGGACTGTGAAGAAGGCTGAGCGCCGAAGAATTGATGCTTTTGAACTGTGGTGTTGGAGAAGACTCTTGAGAGTCCCTTGGACTGCAAGGAGATCCAACCAGTCCATTCTGAAGGAGATCAACCCTGGCATTTCTTTGGAAGGAATGATGCTAAAGTTGAAGCTCCAGTGCTTTGGCCACCTTATGCGAAGAGTTGACTTATTGGAAAAGACTCTGATGCTGGGAGGGATTGGGGTCAGGAGGAGAAGGAGACAACAGAGGATGAGATGGCTAGATGGCATCACTGACTCAATGGACGTGAGTCTGAGTGAACTCCGGGAGATGGTGATAAACAGGGAGGCCTGGCGTGCTTCGATTCAGGGGGTTGCAAAGAGTCGGATACGACTGAGTGACCAAAATGAACTGAACTGAACTGATCACAAATGATATACAGTTTTTCTTACCTCCATTTTATCATGTCTCTTGGATTTCTTGAAATGGCCTCCATCTTTTTTATCTTATGAAGTTTTCTTAAATAACATTCTTCTAAAAAAGAAAGAAAATGTAAGGAAAATAAAAAGTAAAACTGGCTACAATATTTGAACTGGATATAATAATTTTATATGCACTCAGTTCCTGGAAATATGTGAATGAATGTCAACTACAGAGATCAAGGATGACTTTTCTGGAAGTAGAAGTCACAGTTGACCAAGTATGAGTTAAAAATTGTGTGAATTATTCAGTTACCTTACAATATAATGTTGTGCAGATATTTAAGAACACCCTATTTTGAGATTTAATAGTAAAAATGATTCTGAACTTAAATGATCTAAACCCTTAATTTTTTGTGGATTTAAAACTGATCAGGTAATGGAATAGAAATGACCTGTCTGAGTAATACTCCATTGTGTATGTATACCACAGCTTTATCAAAAAGAATACATTTTAATCAGTTCTAATGAGGTGGATGAAACTGGAGCCGATTATACAGAGTGAAGTAAGCCAGAAAGAAAAACATCAATACAGTATACTAACACATATATATGGAATTTAGAAAGATGGTAACGATAACCCTTTTGCTGTATGCAAGACAGCAAAAGAGACGCAGATGTCCAGAACAGACTTTTTGACTCTGTGGGAGAGGGAGAGGGCAGAATGATTTGGGAGAATGGCATTGAAACATGTATAATATAATATAAGAAACGAATCTCCAGTCTAGGTTCGATGCAGGATACAGGATGCTTGGGGTTGGTGCACTGGGATAACCCAGAGGGATGGTATGGGAAGGGAGGTGGGAGGGAGGTTCAGGAGTGGGAACTTATGTACACCCATGGCAGATTCATGTTGATATATGGCAAACCAATGCAGTATTGTAAAATTAAAGAAAAAAAAAAATGACCTGTCTACTAAAAGTTTATTCACTATCTTGCTGGAGGAAATTGTTTTCAATAAAACATTTCTATAATTGCTAAGTTCATTTACAATTTTGAGCAACGTTATTAAATAATAAATTTTACCTGATAGAACAGAAAATTAGACAAAGTTCACAAAGAGCAGTAACAAAATAGTAATCTTGAGATATATTCAATATATTTATAAAGAAAACAAAGTTACATTGCCTTAAAAAACATAAAAGTATTAATAGATCCAAAATTCCTAAAACTTTCTTTATTCTTTGATTTAGTGATTTCACTACATTCATTTATTCCAAAGATATATTCAGAAATATACACACACATACACAGCACACACACACACATATATACTGTATGGGTATATATATTTAAAACATATAATATATATGACTATGATATGTATTACTTTATATATGAAGGGTTTTTTAAAATTAGTAACAAAACTGAAAACACATTTTCAGTTATGAATAATAAATATAGCTAACCAATAATGTCCAGCCATTAAAAATAATGGTCGACACAGAAAAAAAAAAACATGTACATGGAAAATGTCTTAATATATTAATAACACCTCTTAAAATTTTATTTATAGCACAGTACATTTTACATATATTATTTCCTTTTAAAAAATTCTAAAATGATATATGCAAAATGTTAAAATAATGTGTTCTAGGTATTGATTGTTACTTTAGCTCTTATACTTTCACTTGTGTAATTATTTTTGAGATTGAACACATTTAACAAAATATTTTTGGAAGTAAAATCCATGTTTAAAAAGCCAACAGATAGGATATTTCTGAATATTTTGTGTTGCATGTGGTATTTAGGGTACAAAATAAAATATTTTTTCTCTAATTAAAAAAATAGTTGCTTTTTTAAATTGCTTCTTTCTCTTTCCAACAATCTCTGCCCCAACTCAGTTTATTTCTGTCTAAAATAAAGAAAATATCTGTTTATTGTTTTTGGTGTTTTTTTTGCATTTTTTTTAAATTTTTATTTTTATTTTATTTTACTTTACAATACTGTATTGGTTTTGCCATATTTTAAGGTTTTGTAAAGCTTCAAAAAGGTGCCACTTTAGAGCAGTTAGATTACCTGTAAATAATATGTTTTAAACACATGGAAGCTATTATTGGCAATAATAGTAATTTCTCATATCTCACTTAAAATGCCAGGTCAAGGCCATTTTCATATGTGTGTTTTGGCAGAGTTAATAGAGAGAACATGACTGCTGATTGACCTGAGAGCTAGACCCATGCAACTGGAGGCTTGTTACCCTCTCCCCTGTCCTTGGAATGTCTATCCTACCTATTATTCCCACACTAGCCTTGAGAAGTGGTATTGAGACAGTGAACTGATTACATGACTGACCTCCATTAAACCCTCTATATAAACTTAAGATTCTGGCAGGTGGGCACAGGTATCTACTTGTATGTAAGTTTGCCACTTACTAATCTGGAGTGACCTATCTTTTGCTTTGACTTCTCCCTGACCTCCATGTTCTGAAGCCATGTGCTTTCACCCAGGGAACTCCTGAGATTTCTCACCAGCAGTTGACAGCCCAGCCAGGTGACCAAATAGGTCTTGAGGAAAAGGTAGCCACAGGGGAAATCCATTGGCCATTGACTTCCGGAAGGGATAGCGTGTATGTCAACTGCCGGTAGACTGCCGTGTGAGTACAGGGATGCCTCAAAGAATGCCTGGCCTAAGGATTTGTTTGAGGACTGGCAGCAGAGAGGAAAATGTAAGGTTGTGGAGTGTGTGGTCCCTACTGTGGGCAGGTTGATGGTCCAGCTAGAGGCAGAAGCTCAGGCTAGAGAAGGACTTATGGTATCCACTGCTCTGTTTCCTTTGGGGATTGCAGACAAGATGGGAGGACAGGATAATAAGCTGGAAACCTTAGCCTGAGGTTTTTGCAAAGCCAGGAGGGTGCACAGGAGGGTGCAGGCTTCGGCAAATAAAGGATTTTATTTTTAATTAATTTGTTTTTTATTGAAGGATAATTGCTTTATAGAATTTTGCTGTTTTCTGTCAAACTTCAACATGAATCAGCCATAGGTACTTGTGGGAAATCCAGATAAAGACACTAAGAGGTGGAATCTGGAGGAAAGTGAGGAGGGCAAAGAAGAGGATATGTGATAATTGAAGGTGGAACAAATGAAGTGTCCTTTGCCATCCTAGTACAAAAGAAAGCAAAAGCATAGCCAGCGAGGGAGACCTCAGTTCAGGAAATGTTCACAGTGAGAACTCCTGGAAGCTTATTGATGTAACTGCCAACTTCCAGCAAAAAGTCACAGGCATGATTAGGACGGCAACGGGATATGGGAAGTGCTAGCTTTCTCTGATTAGGCAGGAGGCAGAGAATATGAGCGACATCACCACATGCCCTGCTTTTCGGCTACAGTGGTGGACACTGGAGAATTTAAGGTATTCCCCCCACTTTGTAGATTGGATTATTCAAGCCTGAATGGGGTTGGCTCAATGAGGAGGCTCTTTCTAAACACCTGCAGCCTTGGAAATCTATAGAGGAGGCAACATAGTCTCAGGAAATTGGGGATGAATCAGGCCATCTACACACTTGTCTTTGAATATCTTGATTGGGCCACACTGACTGTTAGAATGAAAGTCAGTATACTTCAGTTTGCCCCCAGCACCTGATGCAGGATGCTGATATCCATGCTGAGCCCAGTCATGGGACAAGACATTTGTGGTGTTGGGCAACCCACTGCTGATCAGGGGAAACTAACAAGCCCAGGAACAAATTATATACAGCTGGGAAAGACCATAAGCAGAGAGGGAGCTCAAAACCTATGCCAATCCACTGCAAAGCACCATATGAAAGCAACCCAGAAGCAAATGTGGTTTTAGTTCATTGATCCCAGGATTCCACCTGCAAAATAGCATAGCAACCCAGCACTGTGTTGGTGTGCCTGTAGAAAACTTTAAACTGGAATGGCAGTTCAGGCCTGCCTCCTGTCCCTACCATTCCTGATGTCTCACCTGCTCCAGTAGGTGAGGCCTCAAGGATACAGTCTTACTCTAGTTGAGTTTTTCCTATGCCCCTGGTATAGAATTCTTGTCAAAATCAGCTCCAGTGGATGGCCTTTGGAGGCACTGAGCTTGCTATTCACTGGTCCCCAAGAAAAAAATAAAAGCTCACAGCTCTGATGCTTACTGGAGCTGAATGTACTCTAATGCACGGTCACCCTCAGGATTTTTCTGTCCCACTCAGTGCTATGGATGAGTATAGAGGGCAGATGGTTAGTCAGGAAAGTGACTCTGCAAATTAGGCATTTTCCTGCACAACAACATGATGTTTCTGTCTTACCAATACCAGAGAACATGTTGGGCATTGATATCCTACAAGGTCACAGTCTACAAATTTCTAGATATGAATTCTGCCTTCACGTTAGAATAACCAAAGTGCTAAGTAGAATCACCAGGTGAGAACCAGTAAGTCTACCGCTCCTCCCCTCTGGATTCTCCAGTCAAGAGTACTGGAGTGGGTTGCCATTTCCTTCTCCAGGGGACCTTCCCAACCCAGGGATTGAACCCAGGTCTTCCCCATTCCAGGCAGACCCTTTAACCTCTGAGCCACCACCAGGGAAGCCCTGGTCTCAAAAGAGTAGTAACTGTCAAACAATATAAATTGCCTGTTGAGCATAAGGAGGAAGGAGAAACTATATAAGAACTATGCTTCATAGGTGTGGTACGCATTATCCTTAGTGCTTCAAACAGGCGGTATAACAGGTAAAAAAAGCCAGAAGACTCATGGAGGAGGACCATGGACTACTAAGAAATAAGCAAGCTAGTGCCGCCTCATCCCCATCCTGTGCCCAACTTTATTGCCATCTTAACTGACTTAGCAAGTGCTTTTTCAGTATACCCCAGTTGCTGAGTCCCAAGATCAAATTGCCTTCACCTAGGAGGACAACAATGAGCCATTTAAGCACTTTCCCGTGGCTACCTGCACAGACCCACAACATATCATGGGATAGTAGCCCAAGACCTGTCCTTATTACCATTTCTCACCAGTAAAAATGAGGCCATCACATTGATGATATGTTAAAGTGTGAAGACTTGCCTCTGATGCAGGACACTCAGCAGACTTTCCTGGAATAATTCTGCAGAAGAGGATATGTAGTGAACTCAAATAAAACAATTTATTTAATTCTAAGGCACAATTGTAAAGTCTCTGAGAGTCATATGGCTGGGTTAGACACATATTGTCCCGGAAACTGTAACTGATAAGGTGATGCAAACCTGTCTACCAGCTAAGAATATAAAGGAGACCTGAGTCTCTAGGGGAATTGGGGAGCTTTAGAAGACTTTTATTCTCCTCCTGGCACAGTAGGGAGGACATCCTTTTTACTACAACAAAGAAAAGGCAATTGTGGAAGTGGGGATCAGAGTAACAAGGTGCCTTTAAGAAGGAAAAAAAAATACTAGTGAAGCAGATTAAAGCTCTGAGTATCTCCCATTTGAGTTAACTGTATCCATGACTCCTCGATATATGGAGTGAGCACTGTGGCAGAGATAACAGAAAGATATAGTATCTCACATGCTTTGATCTGAAAGAGAACAAAAACCTAATATACCTCCCCAAAGTGGCAGCTACTAGCAGTATACACAGCAATTCTCCAAGTAGGGCATCTCACAAAGAAACAGCATGTTATGTTAAGAACTTCCTATTCAAAAAAAAAAAAAAAAGAAAAAAAGAACTTCCTATTCTATGAAGGTGTGGTTTAAGGTTATGATCCATTGGCCCACCTCTGCCATGACTTAAATTTTCACTTTGACTAACCGGCACACCTACTTGTAGCAGAGGAGCACCTTTCTGCCAATCCACTGTCTCTAGAAATGCGGGTGCTACTAGACTTTGTATAGTATGTATCCTCCAAATGCCCCACTCCCATTCCTGTGGTGCTTCCAAATAGCTTATAGAGAGGAAATGGAGGACATGCTCCCTGGTGGTCTGCTGCTGCTGCTGCTGCTGCTACTAAGTCGCTTCAGTCATGTCCGACTCTGTGCGACCCCATAGATGGCAGCCCACCAGGTTCCTCCATCCCTGGGATTCTCCAGGCAAGAACACTGGAGTGGGTTGCCATTTCCTTCTCCAGTGCATGAAAGTGAACAGTGAAAGTGAAGTCGCTCAGTCATTTCTGACTCTTCGAGACCCCATGGTCTCTAGCCTACCAGGCTCCTCCCTCCCTGGGATTCTCTACGCAAGAGTACTGGAGTGGGGTGCCATTGCCTTCTCCACCCTGGTGGTCTAGTGGTTAGGATTAGGCACTGTCACCACTGAAGCCTGATATACTGATAAGTCAGGTTGGGTCAACCCATCCCTATGGACTGCAGTTATTAATCAGCTCAACACTGACACCATCTGGATGAAAATAGGAACAAATCGTAGTAGCCAGTAGGTTTGGCTGGTGATCACTCAAGAGAGCTGGATCTTAAAGATACTGTGTTTCCCTGAAAAAGCCTGCATGCCGGTGTGCTAAGTCACTTCACTTCTGTCCAACTCTTTGCAACAGTATGGACTATAACTTACCAGACTCTATCTATAGGGATTCTCTAGGCAGAATATTGGCTTAATCATATCATAGTAGCCAGTCCACCTAGTTCAAAGCCATGGTTTTTCCAGTAGTCATGTAGAGATGTGAGAGTTGGACCTTAAAGAAATCTTAGCACCAAATAATTGATGCTTTTGAACTGTGGTGCTGGAGAAGACTCTTGAGAATCCCTTGGACTGCAAGAAGATCAAACTAGTCAATCCTAAAGGAAATCAGTCCTGAATATTCATTGGCAGGGCTGAAGCTGAAGCTCCATTACCTTGGGCACCTGATGCAAAGAACTGACTCTTTGCAAAAGACCCTGATCCTGGGAAAGATTGAAGACAGGAGGAGAAGGGGATGACAGAGGATGAGATGGTTGGATGGCATCACCAACTCAAGGGACATGAGTTTGAGCAAGCTTTGGGAGATGGTAAAGGACAGGGAAGCCTGGCATGCTGCAGTCCTTGGAGTCACAAAGAGTAGGACATGACTGAGTGACTCAACTGAGCTGAACTGAGTAGCCAGTAGGTTTGGCTGGTGATCACTCAAGAGAGCCAGTTCTATTCATGGGAATTCTCCAGGCCAAAGAGCCTGAAATAGTTTTTATTGCCTTCCAGGTCCCAAGTCATAAGGCACTTATACTCTCTTGGAATTAGGAATTTGATGCCTAAACTTAGGTAAAAGTCATCACAACTGACCTTTCAAATGATATAGTAGATGACTGGTACATAAGAAGTGTGACCACCATAGGATACAGATAGATTACCCTTGGAACACAGTGACTTGATTAATACAGTAAAATCACATCCTTTGTGTTTTAAACAAGGCCCAAGGCAACAAGTGAAGGAGTCTGGGACTATGCACCAGGGTTTACAACCGGTGAAGGATTGGCAAATTGATTTTGTTGGATCCCTCTCACTGAGAGATTTATTATTTTTATTTTTTGTATTTTTAAAATATTTGCTTATATTTCATTTATTGATGACTGCTTTACAATATTGGTTTGATTTCTGTCATACATCAACATGAGTTAACCATAGGTGTATATATGTCCCTCCCTCTTGAATCTGCCTCCTACCACCTGCCCATTCCCACCACTCTAGGTTGTTACAGAGGACCAGTTTGAGTTTCCTGAGTCATCGAGCAAATTCCCATTGGCTATTTATTGAGTATGTGCTTCATGCTACTCTTGCCATTCATCTCACCCTGGGAGGTGGAAGGAAGAATCCAGAGGGAGAGGACATTTGTAGATGTATATGTGTCAAGTTGCTTTAGTCACGTCTGATTCTTTGTGACCCTATGGACTCTAGCCCGACATGCTCCTCTGTCCATGGAATGCTCCAGGCAAGAATACTGGAGTGGGTTTCCATGCCTTTCTCCAGGGATCAAACCCATCTCTCATGTCTCCTGCATTGGCAGGTGGATTCTTTACCATTAGCACCACCTGGAAGCCCAACATATGTATACCTATGGCTAATTCATGTTGATGCGTATGAAAGAAATTAAATCAACATTGTAAAGCAATCATCAATAAATTAAAATAAATAAATATTAAAAAAATTAAACCCTTAAATATGCCTTGGTTTGTATGGATGCCACATCTGGTCTAACCGAAGGTTTCCCCTGATGTAAAGCAAATCAGGCTGGGGATTAGAGAAGCTGAGGACTACTGTCAAATAGACAATGATTGAAGGTCACACTTCAAAGGTCATATTTAAGACTGGATAAAAAAGCATGACATTGAATGAATTTCCATCTTCCCTATAACATACAAGCAGAAAGTTTGGTAGAAAGGAAAAATGGAATAATAAAGCCTCAGATTAAATTATGAACAGGTAAAACTATTAATACCTTGGCTGAGTGAACTAAAATATATAACTAATACATCTGAATGATCAATCAGTGGGGCCTGTTGTTTCACATGCCAGACTGGGGGCCACTGATGAGATATCCATCATCTTAAAGATATGAAAGTCTCAGGAGATAGCCATCAGTTGACTTTCACATTGAATCAATATGCTATGCTCCTGAGAACGCCAAGTCCCATCTTACCCGGGAAAGGTGTTATTTACTAGAATCTGTAGTGGAAGGCCCCACTGTTATGGGTAAGGTGGGGCCTTACCACATCTGTGTGAGGTGGAGCTATTCAACCTTCTCTGGGATCCTATTGTTCTGCTACAAGCTGCACTTGTTGAAATGCACCGTATTTGTAACAGAAATATACGCTGTTGAAAGAGGGCAGAAGGCGGGTGTCCTGGTCTGGCATATCTCACCCCTAGTCCATCTCTTCAGGCCTGACAGTGCTGCTGCCCCAGTTGACATGTATGATACGTACACCAGATCAAGGTCCTAAAGCTGCCAACCTTTCTCTCCTCAGGGCCAGATGGATGTTTTCTATTCTCCACCTGCATTTTCATTTGGCCCCTCTGTTGGTCTGGAGAATAATGTAGCACACACAGAAGTCCTTACTAAAGTCATACAACAAGCCTCATGTGACAAAGTCTGTCTTTACTCAGCACTAAAGTCTCTCTAGTAAGAAAGGCTGTCCACCAAAATAGGATGAGCTTGGACATTTAGTTCTTGTTGTTCAGTCACTAAGTCACGTCTAACCCTTTGCAAACCCATGAACTGCAGCAAGCCAGACTTCCTTGTCCCTCACTATTACTGCCTCTCAAGGAAGCAACTGTGCCATTATCTAAACAGAATCTTCTGTGTTCAGACCTGATGAGTCTACTAATGTACCATCATTGTTAAATCACGTGAGGATACATATGAGTGCCCTGAGTATTCTGAATCCCAGCCTCGGGGTCTTAAATCAGTAGTTCCGATTATGAGGTTTTTGGTGGAAAATATTGTTACTTACTTTGGGAAACATTATCTGAATCTGTGCTTTCTCTTGCATGTACCTATGTTATTGCTCTGTTGTCTGCCTCCAGTGCAGAGAGGCTTCAATGGGCTACATTCATCCTTGTAACACCCCTTGGAGACAGCTCAGGTCACATTTCAAAAAAGGAAGAGAGAAATGTGTATGTGCTGGTTAGGAGGAGTAGCATGTCAGGGGAGATCATTGAGAAGCCAAGTGCCAGTTGATCTTAAGAGCTGGACCTCGGCAATTAAAAGGCTCCTTATTGCTTCCCCTATCCCTGGTACATATGTCCCTCCTACTGGGTCTACTAGTCTTATGACCACCCAAGACAAGCTTCAGTAAACTCCCCTACTTTCTCTTATTTGGGGACAATCCTGCTAAATAACCTACTTCAATCATGCCATTATTTTATTTGGCATGTGTTTCAAAGGCATCTGCAAAGGAAAAAGAAAATGTTAGTTACTATTTGGACCAAATCTTTCAGTTTGCTGGCAAAGCTCTTCATCACATGGATTGTCTTTGGCCACCTTTGCCTTTTGTTCCTGATATTGATACTTTAGCATCAGATATTAGTTACAAATGCAACTCAATTGATAAGCAGGTTAGGAATAATCAATATCTCTTCCTCACATCTGGGAATTTGCAGTATGCATTGGTATTTTAACAAGAAAGCAAGCCAGTTGCATTTGAGGTGGTTCTGTTATTCACATGTTTGATATCAGTAATTTAAGTATTTCCTTTCTAAGATGCAAACTTTCTGTGGTGTATAATTCAGAAAACTCTATAATTTTGGTCTACAATGCTCTGATTTTTAGAAATATATAACGTTTTAAATATAAATTTATTTATTTTAATTGGAGGCTAATTACTTTACAATATTGTATTGGTTTTGCCATACATCAACATGAATCTGCCACAGGTATACAGGTGTTCCCCATCCTGAACCCCCCTCCCTCCTCATACCATCCCACTGGGTCATCCCAGTGCACCAGCCCCAAGCATCCTGTATCATGCATCGAACCTGGACTGGCAATTCATTTCATATGTGATATTACACATGTTTCAATGCCATTCTCCCAAATCATCCCACCCTCTCCCTCTCCCACAGAGTCCAAAAGACTGTTCTATACACCTGTGTCTCTTTTGCTGTCTCGCATACAGGGTTATCGTTACCATCTTTCTAAATTCCACATATATGCATTAGTATGCTGTATTGGTGTTTTTCTTTCTGGCTTACTTCACTCTGTATAATAGGCTCCAGTTTCACACACCTCATTAGAACTGATTCAAATGTATTCTTTTTAATGGCTGAGTAATACTCCATTGTGTTTATGTACCACAGCTTTCTTATCCATTCATCTGCTGATGAACATCTAGGTTGGTTCCATGTCCTGGCTATTATAAACAGTGCTGCGATGAACATTGGGGTACACGTGTCTCTTTCAATTCTGGTTTCCTCAGTGTGTATGCCCAGCAGTGGGATTGCTGGGTCATAAGGAAGTTCTATTTCCAGTTTTTTAAGGAATCTCCACACTGTTCTCCATTGTGGCTGTACTAGTTTGCATTCCAGCCAACAGTGTAAGAGGGTTCCCTTTTCTTCACACCCTTTCGAGCATTTCTTGCTTGCAGACTTTTGGATCACAACCATTCTGCCTGGTGTGAAATGGTACCTCATTGTGGTTTTGATTTGCATTTATCTGATAATGAGTGATATTGAGCATCTTTTCATGTGTTTGTTAGCCATCTGTATGTCTTCTTTGGAGAAATGTCTATTTAGTTCTTTGGCCCATTTTTTGATTGGTTCACTTATTTTTCTGGAATTGAGCTGCAATTGAGATTAGTTGTTTGTCAGTTGCTTCATTTGCTATTATTTTCTCCCATTCTGCAGGCTGTCTTTTAACCTTGCTTATAGTGTCCTTTGTTGTGCAGAAACTTTTAAGTTTAATTAGGTCCCATTTGCTTATGTTTGCTTTTATTTCCAGTAATCTGGGAGGTGGGTCATAGAGGATCCTGCTGTGATGTATGTCAGAGAGTGTTTGCCTAACCTGCCTGACTTCAGGCTCTACTACATAGCCACAGTCATCAAGACAGTATGGTACTGGAACAAAGACAGAAACATAGATCAATGGAACAAAATAGAAAGCCCAGAGATAAATCCATGCACCTATGGACACCTTATCTTTGACAAAGGAGGCAAGAATAAACAATGGATTAAAGACAATCTCTTTAACAAGTGGTGCTGGGAAAACTGGTCAACCACTTGTAAAAGAATGAAACTAGAACACTTTCTAGCACCATACACAAAAATAAACTCAAAATGGATTAAAGATATAAAAGTAAGCCCAGAAACTATAAAACTCCTATATAACTTTATTTTGGAATTTCACTGGGAAATATTCTGATGCTTTAATTATTCATTATTTTTGTCACTTATTAAAATTAAAGTGGATGTATTTAATTATTTGGATTAAAGTAAATATCTTCAAAAAAACAATTGGTTTATATTTTGACTTATTTTTTACAATAAATATGTTTTACTTTTACATAAAAATAACAAATTCTTTTAAAATTAAATCACTATTTAGTTTGCTTTGTCCAACAGTATTCCCCAAACCCCATGGATATTTTGTATATTAGCTAAAAAGCATAAAAGTATTCAAAAACATTTCATGGTTTTGCAATGCTTGCCCTTTGACAAAAATATTGTTATCTTTTTCAGATGAACTTGAGTTGTAATTTTCATGAAGCATAGTCACATTTTTAAGTAAAAGGTATGCCTTTTTACAACTTTTGACCTTTCAAATAGTCAGGCAAGGTATGTAATTGATGCTTATTCTTTAATGGCTCAAAAGGAATGAGTAAAAGTGACCTTTTGATAGCAGCTCTAGTTAGTGATTGTGCCAAGGCTGCAATTGGCATAATAGAATTTACAAAGTAGGACCCAGGAGTGTGAGTGTGTATGAACCTGTGTGCTCTTTAAATATCTGTAATGAAATTGAAACACTAACTCAACATAAGCTTTTTGCCAGCTGGCTTTGAACAAGTAACATTCAGCTGTTTTATGATTCACCTTCAGGTGACAGACATTTACATTGCAAGGTTTTATGTCATTGTAGCTGTGTTTCTTATTCAGTTCTGCATACATTTTAGAAGTGTAATGGACCAAAAATTAAGTAATAAGTTTCTCTGATTATAAAAGCACTTTGCATTCATTATCCCATCTACTTTGCTCAGCACACTACCTATTGTTGTTCAGTGGCTCCATTGTGTCGGACTCTTTGTGACCTCATAGGTGCAGAACGCTAGGCTTCCGTGTCCTTTACCATCTCACAGTGTTGCCTCAAACTCATGCCCATTGAGTCAGTGATGCTATCCAACCATATCGTCCTCTGTAATCCTATTCCCTTTGTGTCTTCAATCTGCCCCAGCATCAGGGTCTTTTCCATTGAGTCAGCTTTTCCCATTAGATTGCCAGAATACTGGAGCTTCAGCGTCAGCATCTGTCTTTCCAATGAATATTCAGACTGATTTCCTTTAGGATTGACTGGTTTGATATTGCAGTCCAAGTGACTATCAAGAGTCTTCTCCAATATCACACTTCAAAACCATTAATTCTTCTTCACTCAGCTTTCTCTATGGTCCAACTATCACATCCATACATGACTACTGGAAAAACCACAGCTTTGACTATATGGACATTTCTTGGCAAAGTAATGTCTATACTTTCCAATAAACCATCCAGGTTTGTCATAGTTGTTTTTTTTTTTTTCCTATGGAGCAAGAGTCTTTTAATTTCATGGTTGCAGTCACCATCTACAGTGATTTAGATTTCTTTGAGACCAAGAAAGTAAAGTCTGTCATTGTTTCCATTGTTTGCCCATCTATTTGCCATGAAATGATGGGACTGGATGCCATGATTTTAGATTTTTGAATGTTGAGTTTTAAGCCAGCATTTTACTCTAATCTTTCAAATTCATCAAGACACTCTTTAGTTCCTCTTCTTTTTCTGCCATAAGGGTGGTGTCATCTGCATATTTGAGGTTACTGATATTTCTCCTGGCAATCCTGATTCCAGCTTGTGTTTCATCCAATCGTATTTTGCATGATGTACTGTGCATATAAGTTAAATAAGCAGGGTGACAATATACACCCTTGATATATTGTTTTCCAAATTTGGAACCAGCCCATTGTCCCATGTCTGATTCTAACTGTTGCTTCCTTATCTACATACAGATTTCTCAGGAGTCAGGTCAGGTGGTCTGGTATTTCTATCTCTTTAAACATTTTCCCCAGTTTGTTGTGACCCACACAGTCAAAGGCTTTAGCTTAGTTAATAAAGCAGAAGTAGGTGTTTATTTCTGGAATTTCTGTGCTTTTTTTTTTTTTTTTTTTTTTTTTTTGTGGTCTTACTGATGTTGGCATTTTTATCTCCAGTTCCTTTGCCTTTTCTAAATCCAACATGAACATCTGGAATTTCTTTGTTAACATACTGTTCATTGGAGAATTTTGAGCATTATTTTGTTAGTGTGTGAATTGAGTGCAATTGGTCAGTAGTTTGAACATTCTTTGGCATTGCCTTTTTTAGGGATTGGAATGAAAACTGACTTTTTCCAATCCTATTCCACTGTTGAATTTTCCAAATTTGTTGGCATGTTGAGTGCAGCACTTTCACAGCCTCATCTTTTAGGATTTGAAATAGCTCAACTGGAATTCCATCACTTCCACTAGCTTTGTTCATAGGGATGCTTCCTAAGGCCTACTTGACTTTGCACTCCAGGCTGTGTGATTCTAGATAATTGACATTGTCATGGTTATCTGGATCATTAAAATCTCTTTTGTATAGTTTTTCGGTGTGTTCTTGCCTCTTCTTAATATATTCTTCTTCTGTTAGGTCCATACCATCTTTCCTTTATTGTGCGCATCCTTGCATGAAATGTTCCCTTGGTATCTTTAATTTTCTTGAAGGGACCACCAGTCTTTCCCATTTTATTATTTTCCTCTATTTCTTTGCGTTTTTCACTTAGGAAGGCTTTCTTAATCTCCCCTTGCCTTTGTTTGGAACTCTGCATTCAGATGGGTATATATTTCCTTTTTCCTTTGCCTTTCACTCCTCTTCTTTTTTCAGCTATTTGAAAGGCCTCCTCAGACAGCCATCTTGCCTTTTTACATTTCTTTTTCTTGGGTATGATCTTTATCACTGCCTCCTATACAATGTTATGAACCTCCGTCCATAGCTCTTCAGGCCCTCTGTCTATCAGATCTAATCCCTTGAATCTATTTGTCACTTCCACTGCATCATTGTAAGTGAACTGACTTAGGTCATACCTGAATGGTGTAGTGGTTTTCTCTACTATCTTTAAGTTTGAAATTTGCATCAAGGAGCTTATGATCTGAGACACTGTCAGCTCCCCGATGTTATTTTTACTAACTGTATGAGCTTCTCCATTTTCGGCTTCACAGAGTGTAATCACTATGATTTTTGTATTGACCATCTGGTGATGCCAATGTGTAGAGTCATCTCTTGTGTGGTTGGAAGAGCATGTTTCTTCTGATCAGTGCATTCTCTTCACAAAACTGTGTTAGCCTTTGCCCTGCTTTATTTTGTACTGCAAGGCCAAACTTGCCTGTTACTCCAATATCTTTTAACTTCCTACATGTGAGTTCCAGCCCCTTATAATGAAAAGGAATTTTTGTGTTTGTTTGTTTCTTGGTGTATTTAGAAGGTCATGTAAGTTTTCATAGAACCTTCAGCTTCAGTTTCTTCAGCATTAATGGTTGGGCCATAGACTTGTGTTACTGTGAAATTGAATGGTTTGCCTTGGAAATGAACAGAGATCATTCTGTTGTTTATGAAATTGCACCAATGTATGGCATGGTTTTAGAAAAGGCAAAGGAACCAGAGATTAAGTTGCCAACATCTGCTGGATCATTGAAAAAACAAGAGAGTTCCAGAAAAACATCAATTTCTGCTTTATTGACTATGCCAAGGACTTTGACTGTGTGGATCACCACAAACTGTGAAAAATTCTGAAGGAGATGGGAATACCTGACCACTTTACCTGCCTCTTGAGAAACCTATATACAGGTCAGGAAGCAATGGTTAGAACTCGACATGGAACAGCAGACTGGTTCCAAATAAGAAAAAGGGTATGTCAAGGCTGAATATTGTCACCATGCTCATTTAACTTATATGCAGAGTACATATAAGTACTTATATGAGTAACACTGGGCTGAATGAAGCAAGCTGGAATCAAGATTGCTGGGAGAAATATCAATAACCTCAGATATGCAGATGACGGCACCCTTATGGCAGAAAGTGAAGAAAAACTAAAGAACCTCGATGAAAGTGAAAGGGGAGAGTGAAAAAGTTGGCTTAAAGGTCAACATTCAGAAAACTAAGATTTTAGCATCTGGTGCCACCACTTCATGGCAAATAGATGGGGATACAGTGAAAACAGTGGCTGGCTTTATTTTTTGGGGCTCCACAATCACTGCAGATGGTGATTGCCGCCATGAAATTAAAAGGCACTTACTCCTCAGAAGGAAAGGAGTAATGACCCACCTAGACAGCATATTAAAAAAATAATAATAACAGACGCATTACTTTGTCAAAAAAGGTCTGTCTAGTTAAGGCTATGGTTTTTCCAGTGGTCATGTATGAATGTGAGAGTTGGACTATAAAGAAAGCTGAGCACCGAAGAATTGATGCTTTTGAACTGTGGTGTTGAGGAAGACTCTTGAGAGTCCCTTGGCCTGCAAGCAGATCCAACCTGTCCATCGTAAAAGAAATCAGTCTTGAGTGTTTATTTGAAGGATGGATGCTGAAGCTGAAACTCCAATTCTTTGGCCACCTGATGCGAAGAGTTGACTCATTTGAAAAAAACTCTGATGCTGGAAAAGATTGAGGGCAAGAAGAGAAGCAGACGACAGAGGATGAGATGGTTGAATGGCTTCACCAACTCAATGGACGTGAATTTAGGTAGGTTCCAGGAGTTGGTGATGCAAAGAGAGGCCTGGCATGCTGCAGTTCATGGGTTCTCAAAGAATCAGAAGCAACTGAGCCACTGAACTAAACTGAACTGAACTGATAGCACTTTGGACTCTTTGTTTTCTCTAACAGCTACTCCATTTCTTCTAAAATAGTCTTGCCCACAGAAGTAGATACAATGGTCTCCTGAATTAAATTCACCCTTTCTAGCCCATTTTAGGAGAGGGCAATGGCAACCCACTCCAGTGTTCTTGTCTGGAGAATCCCAGGGACAGAGGAGCCTAGTAGGCTGCCATCTATGGGGTGGCACAGAGTTGAACATGACTGAAGTGACTTAGCAGCAGTAGCAGCAGCCCATTTTAGTTCACTTATTCATTATTCATTATTTAATTCACTGCAACATTATTTTTCACATCTAATATTTCAATACAGAGTTGAAATTCAAGCCCAAGTCCTCCAATTTTTTTGTTGTTCTTTCTATCAAAACATACATTTATAAGAGAGAAATTCTACAGAATAGTATATGAGAACAATCATGCAAGGAAAAGCATATGAGAAAAAAAGAAAACAAAAAAATAATTCTTTTTGTGAGAAAGTAGAGGGACAAATTTGGAAGTGAATAAAGTATTTATTTTCTTATTTTTTAAAGAAACATACTTATTTAAGATATAAAAACAATTTACATTTATCAGAGAAAATTTGAAAATTAAAAATGGCTAGAAAAAGTAAAATCACTTCTACTGTTATTTCTGTTATGATATATAAGGGTTTGTAACATCTTTCCTTCCATAGAAACACTCCATCAATCTTCATAAAAGATTTTCCAGAGGTCATTGTTTGCAAAGTTGCACAGATGAATAGGACTCCTTGTCTTTCTTGGATGAACACAGAGTGGTACATGTATCTTCCACTATTTGAAAGTTTGCAGTATGCTACTTCTCTTTCATGAAAGACCCACATAGACACCTGTTTTTGATAACCCAAAGAAATTCTAGGAGAATCTTTCCCTTTACAAAAGACCAAAAGTGAGTCCTTACAAAGACAGTATGCACCCTGAACAGGTAGAGTTCTTCTAGCCACAAGCTCCTTCCCCTGAAACTATGCTTGACATCTCAGTATCAAACTGCCACAACTTCAAACTGTCTGTGAGCATCTGTGCTTTACCTCAGTTTATTCTGTGCCTCCATTAGCAAGATGTGTCTTAAAGTAATTGCCTCTTTTCCAACAATCATTTTGACTTATGAAAGATTTCATAGGTCTACTTTTGTAGAATGCAAGAAACTTGTGGTAGTATCGTGGGGCAAATACATGGTGTCAATGCAAACAGGCAGATGTTCAGTTCAGTTCAGTTCAGTTGCTCAGTCGTGTCCGACTCTTTGTGACCCCATGGACTGCAGCATGCCAGGTCTCCCGGTCTGGAGTTTACTCCAGAAGATGTTGTGGTCTGTTAAATCATCTATGTTGAAGATTGCCTGGATGAGCTATTAGCAAAAGTGGTGGGGGTGGCAAGTGAAACCTAAAAGATTCTGGAAGACTCCTAAATTCAACAATAATTCACCCAGTCTGACAATTTTTCTTCTCCCACTAAGAATTTAGAAAAATCACTGAAGTTAAATGTTAGTTTAACTGAATTATTAAGAAAGTTGATAAAAATAAAAGAGAGGAAAATCAAATTATTGATAAGGATTGTTTGAAGAATGTTATCACATATCCACATATTTTAAAATTTATTAAGAGAAGATGGGAACAAAATTTATTGAAGAAATGAACAACAAATGAAAGGGATTCATACTTAAGAAAAAAATTGCTAAATTGACACTAGATGAAATAAACAACTTCACAAGCCCTATTTATAGCATATAGTAAACTTTTTAAAACAATATAGAAATATTCTTGCCAAAATTTGATGGTGAATAATATCAACATTTAATTTAAAAATTAATTAATTTCATACAACTATGTTAGAAAAATTGCATATGGGAATATATCCCAATATGTTTCATGACCTTCTATAAGCCTAATACCATATTCTGTTCAGTTCAGTTCAGTCACTCAATCGTGTCTGACTCTTTCCGACCCCATGTATTTCAGCACGCCAGGCCTCCCTGTCCATTACCAACTCCCGGAGTTTACTCAAACTCACGTCCATCGAGTCAGTGATGCCATCCAGCCATCTCATCCTCTGTCGTCCTCTTCTCCTCCTGCCCCCAATCCCTCCCAGCATCAGAGTCTTTTCCAATGAGTTAACTCTTTGCATGAGGTGGCCAAAGTACTGGAGTTTCAGCTTTAGCATCAGTCCTTCCAATGAATACCCAGGACTGATCTGGGACTGTCAAGAGTCTTCTCCAACACCACAGTTCAAAAGCATCAGTTCTTCGGTGCTCAGCTTTCTTCACAGTCCAACTCTCATATCCATACATGACCACTGGAAAAATCATAGCCTTGACTAGATGGACCTTTGTTGGCAAAGTAATGTCTCTGCTTTTGAATATGCTATCTAGGTTGGTCATAACTTTCCTTTCAAGGAATAAGTGTCTTTTCATTTCATGGCTGCAATCACCATCTGCAGTGATTTTGGAGCCCCAAAAAACAAAGTCTGACACTGTTTCCACTGTTTCCCCATCTATTTTCCATGAAGTGATGGGACCGGATGCCACTATCTTAGTTTTCTGAATGTTGAGCTTTAAGCCAACTTTTTCACTCTCCTCTTTCACTTTCATCAAGAGGCTTTTTAGCTTCTTTTCACTTTCTCTCATACGGGTGGTGTCGAGGTTATTGACATTTCTCCCGGCAATCTTGATTCCATCTTGTGCTTTTTCCAGCCCAGCGTTTCTCATCATGTACTCTGCATAGAAGTTAAAAAAGCAGGGTGACAATATACAGCCTTGATGTACTCCTTTTCCTATTTGGAACCAGTCTGTTGTTCCATGTCCAGTTCTAACTGTTCCTTTCTGACCTGCATATAGGTTTCTCAGAAGGCAGGTCAGGTGGTCTTGTATTCCCATCTCTTTCAGAATTTTCCACAGTTTATTGTGATCCACACAATCAAAGGTTTGGCATAGTCAATAAAGCAGAAATAGATGTTTTTCTGGAACTCTCTTCCTTTTTTGATGATCCAGCTGATGTTGGCAATTTGATCTCTGTTTCCTCTGCCTTTTCTAAAACTAGATTGAATATATAGAAGTTCATGGTTCACGTACTACTGAATCCTGGCTTGGAGAATTTTGAGCATTACTTTACTAGCGTGTGAGATGAGTGCAATTGTGCAGTTAAGGATATATGAAAAATTGAAATTTAACATGCAGCATCACAAGCATAGTCACCAAAATCCTTGAGTATCAAATTGATTCCAGTAATATTAATAACAGGAAAATACATTATGATAAAGTGAAATTTATCTCAGAAATGCAAAGGTGATACATTTCAAAATCAATTTTACACATTTATAGAATGTAATTGATTAAAATGTTTTTATCTGATTGATGAAGAAAATCATTCTACAAAATAATTATTTTTTCATGATAAAACTTCTTAGGAAAGTAGAGATGAACAAAAACTTTCTCAAAATGAGAAAGGGCATGGGAGAAACCTATTATCACTATACTGAAATGGTAAAATATGAATTGATTCCCTTCTAAGATTAAGAAAATATCAACGATATCATCTATAACAATTTCAGTTCAACATTGATTGGTAGTCCAAGTTGGTGAAATAAGGCAAGAAAAATGAACAGCATAAAAAGCAGAAAGGGAAAAGTACATTTTTGAACTAATAGTTGATATGATTTTTTAATCTCCAGTTTTTGCGTGTTGGTGTTGTTGTTGTTGTTGTTGTTGTTGTTTTTGCTGACTGTGTGCAGCTTTTCCAGTTTTGGCTACAAAGAATGTAATCAATCTGATTTTGGTATTGACCATTTGGTGATGTTCATGTGTAAAGTTGTCCTTATGTTGCTGAAAAGGGGTGTTTACTATAACCTGTGTGTTCTCTTGGCAGAAATCAGTTAGCCTTTGCCCTTCCTGATAATCACCTACAAATATGAGGGCTGGACCATAAAGAATGTAGGGTGCTGAAGAATTGATGCTTTTGAACTGTGGTGCTGGAAAAGACTCTTGGAGGTCCCTTGGACAGCAAGGAGATCTTAAGGGAAATCAACCCTGAATATTTATTGAAAGGACTGATACTGAAGCTAAAGCTCCAATAATTTGGCCACCTGATGCAAACAGCTGACTCATTGGAATAGACTCTGATTCTGGGAAAGACTGTGGGCAGGAGGAGAAGGGGTCAGCAGAGGATGAGATGGCTGGATGGAGTCACCAATTCAATGGACATGAACCTGGGCAAACTCCAGGAGATGATGTGGGACAATGAAGCCTGGCAAGCTGCAGTCCTTTGGGTCACAAAGAGTTGAACTTGACTAGGCAACTCAATGACATGATCATCAGAATAATTTCAATTCCCTGAAAGACTGTAAAAACCACTTGGAACATTTATTTTGTAGAAAAGAAAAAAAAAAAATTTTTTAGAAAGAAGAACTATGAAGTTGCCTGAAAAATGGCAAAAGGCAATGGAACAAAACCATGAAATTGTTGTCCAATAAAGTGTTTGGAATAAATTAAAAATGTGTCTTTTATTTTTACTTAAAAAAACTGAAGGACTTTTTAACCAACCCATATAATAGTTAAAATAATGCCGTGTTTGTGCAAGTTTAGACAATAGTCAATTTAAGAGATGGCAGAATTATCCATGCATATATGCAGGAAAACATTTTTGGAAAGAATGCAAATGAAAGCAAAAGGAATAGATATTAATAAATATCACTAGAACATTTGTATTCATATCAGAGTAAAGGACCTCAAGCTATTCCTCACACTATACACAATTTGATTGGAATGAAATGTAGATCTAAATGTAAAAGTGAAATATCTAGAAGAAAATATTAATTTTAGAATCCGTCATAAATTAATTCTGGATATATCTAGAAAGTATTCATGCCCTCATGTAAAAAAAAAAATTATTTTAGACAGACTTCAGAACCACTAAGATAAATTCATTTATTAATAATATCAAAATCAAAAGTTTCTTATCAAAAGAGTAGTTTAGCCTCAGATTTAGAGAAAATACATAGCTGACCAAAATCTCATATCTAGAACATATGAAATAACTCCTAGTCCAATATTTTTAAGTGGGCAAATATTTGAAGACAGACTCCAGAAAAGAAGATTTCTAATTGGACAAGAAAGATATGAAGAGATGCCCAATATTATTATTGACAAGTGAACTGCAATGAACAAAAATGAAATATTACCAGACACCTATTGGAACAGGTAAAATTAAAAGAACAAAAACCAATGTTGGAGAAGATACTTAACAATTGGAGCTCTTATATTGCTGGTAAAAAATTGATTGGTAGTTTCATAATAGTTCAACTTTGAACTAGTATGTTACCCAGTGATTTCATGTTTGGGGGGCATCTGTAGGAACATAAATCAAAAGTTGATTTCACTTTGGGGAGGACAGTGAATCACTGAAAGTTATAGAAAGGGAGATAATTGGGAAATGGGTTACTCTAGTGTGTATACTTGTCAATAATCATCAAAAATTCATCCAGGGTTTAAGTACATGTCAACTAATTTTTTTAAAGTGTATTATGACTTTTACAAGGATAAAATAATTACCTCTAATCCTTGGATTACATCTAAGTTTTCTTACTATTTCATTATATATTTTCTCGTAGTTTTCAAATGTATATTTTTAGATATAAAATACTATTATTAGCCTTTTTAAATTAATATTCAACAAAGAATCATCCATGATATTTTAGTGTTATTAGCTACTTTTGCTGCATTCCCTCACATATAACACATACGTGCTTTAATAATATAAATATATATATATGACACAATATATAGTGTCTACAGATTTCCACTCCTGTCTACTGCACTTTTATAGAAGTGAAATTAGTGAGTCAAAGTTTGACCATTATACCTACTACTGTGGGTAACAATCCCTTAGAAGAAATGGAGCAGCCCTCATAGTAAACAAAAGAGTCCAAAATGTAGTAATTTGATGAAATCTCAAAAATGGCAGCGTGAATGATTTCTGTTCATTTCCAAGGTAAACCATTGAATATCACAGCAATCCATGTCTATGCACCAACCACTAATGCCAAAGAAGCCGAAGTTGAATGGCTGTATCATGAACTACAAGACCCTCTAGAACACCAAAAACAGATGTCTGGACTGGAATGAAAAAGTAGGAAGTCAAGAGATACCTAGAATAACAGGCAAGTGTGGCCTTGGAGTACAAAATGAAGCAGGGCAAAGGCTAACAGAGTTTTACCAAGAGAAAGCACTGGTCACAGCAAACACTGTCTTCCAACAAGATAGTCAAAACCAAAATTAGATTGGTTATATTCTTTGCACCTGATGATGGTAAAACTCTATACAATCAGCAAAAACAAGACCAAGAGCTGACTGTGGCTCAGATCATGAACTCCTTACTGCAAAATTCAGACTTAAATTGAATACAGTAGGGAAAACCACTAAATCATTCATGTATGACCTAAATCAAATTCCTTGTGATTATACAGTGAAAGTGACAGAAAGATGTAAGAGATTAGATCTGATAGCCTGAAGAACTATGGATGGAGGTTCCTGATATTATACAGGAGGCAGTGATCAAGACCATCCCCAAGAAAAAGAAATGCAAAAAGGCAAGATGGTTATCTGAAGAGGCTTTACAAAGAGCTGAGAAGCTAATGTCAGAGGAGAAAAGGAAAGATAAACCTATTTGAATGTAGAGTTCCAAAGAATAGCAAGGAAAGATAAGAAAGCTTTCTTAAGTGATTCATGCAAAGAAAGAGGAAAATTATAGGAAGGGAAAGACTACAGAGCTCTTCAAGAAAATTATAGACATCAGGGAACATTTCATGCAAAAATGGGGTCAATAAAAGAGAAAAACAGTATGCACCTAATAGAAGTAGAAAATATTGAGAAGAGGTGACAAGAATACACAGAAGAACTATACAAAAAAGATCGTAATGACAGAGATAATCACTGTGGTGACTCTAATCACTCATTAGAGTGATTGTTCTGGAATGTGAAGAGAAGTGGGCCTTAGGAAACATCACAATGAGCAAAGCTAACAGAGGTGATGGAATTCTAGTTGAGTTATTTCAAATCCTCAAAGATGATACTGTTAAAACGCTGCACTCACTATGTGGGCAAATTTGAAAAACTCAATGGTTGCTATAGGACTAGAAAAAGTGAGTTTTCATTCCAATCCCAAAGAAAGGCAATGTCAAAGAATGTTTGAACTACCGCACAACTCCACTCATCTCACATGCTAGCAAAGTAGTGCTAAAAATTCTCCAAGTGAGGCTTCAACAGTATGTGAACTGAGAACTTCCAGATGTTGAAGCTGGATTTAGAAAAGGCAGCAGAACCAGAGATCAAATTGTCAACATCCATTGGATCACAGAAAAAGCAAGAGAGCTCCAGAAAAACATCTACTTCTGCATTATAAACAATGCCAAAGTCTTTGAGTGTGTGGATCATGACAAACTGTGGAAAATTCTTAAAGAGTTGGGAATACTGAACCACCTTACCTGCCTCCTGAGAAATCTGTATGCAGGTCAAGAAGCAACAGAACCAGACATGAAACAATGTACTGGGAAAGAAGTGCTTTATATTGTCCCCTTCTTTTTTAACTTTTATGCAGAGTACATCATGTGAAATGCCAGGCTGGTGAACCACATGCTAGAATCAAGATTGCTGGGAGAATATCAATGACCTCAGTTATGCGGATAACACTACCCTTATGGCAGAAAGCGAGAGGAAGCTAAGAGCCTCTTGATGAAAGTGAAAGAAGAGAGTGAAAAAAGCTTGCTTAAAACTCCACATTCAAAAAACGAAGATCATGGCATCTGGTCCCATCACTTCATGCCAAATAGATGGGGAAACGGTAGAAATAGTGACAGACTTTGTTTTCTTGGGTTCCAAAATCACTGCATACAGTAACTGAAGCCATGAAATTAAGAGATGCTTACTCCTTGGAAGAAAACCTATGACACACCTACACAGAATATTAAAAAGCAGAGACATTACCTTGCTGACAAACGTCCATCTATTTAAAGCCCCTGTTTTTCCAGTAGTCATGAATGGATGTGAGAGTTGGACCATAAAGAAAGCTGAGTGCCAAACAATTGATGCTTTTGAACTGTAGTGTTGGAGAAGACTCTTGAGAGTCCTTTTGACTACAAGGAGATCCAACCAGTCCATCCTAAAGGAAATCAGTCTTGAATATTCATTGGGAGGATTGATGCCGAAGCTCTAATACTTTAGACATCTGATGCAAAGAACTGATTCATTGGAAAAGATTGTGGTGCTGATAAAGATTGAAGGCAGGAGGAGGAGATGACAGAGGATGAGATGGTTGGATGGCATTGCTGACTCGATGGGCATGAGTTTGAGCAAGCTTTGGGAGTTGGTGATGGACAGGGAAGCCTGGCATGCTGCAGTCCATGGGTTGCAAACAGTCGGACAGACACGACTGTACTGTACTGAACTGTACTGAACTGAACTGAACTGATAGATGTCAGCAAATTTCTCCTAAACAGAAGAGTAAAGATAACCAGCAAGCAAAATTTATTTTAGTAATTCATAAGTATTTATCCTTGCAGATGTTATTAAGCAGATATATACATTTGTATGTACATAATTTCATTTTATGTGTTACCTTTCAAATGTATTTGAGACAGGACATCACTATGTATTTAATTCAAGGCTGATTTTCACAGGGTAGTCTGAACTTGAATGTAATCTTCCACTTATAATCATCTTCTTCAAAAATAAAGGATAATTATGTCATTAAGATATGTTCTTTGTTCTGTAGGACTAAAGTCTAATCAATATGTGTAAGTAAACTGAAAACAGATTTAGTATGAAAAATGTTGAATTAAAATGTGTAAAAGGCTTGAAATCATGTATAAAAATGAATGCAAAATTGTAAATGTTCAAGACATCTATATTTTCTATACTTACTCCTTGTCATTTTTTCCTGGTGTTCACATGCAAGCTTCTTCATTTACTTTACTCTGCCTTATTCTTTCATTTTTCTTCACAGCATTGATCATTCTGTGCATGTGGTGTCTGTGTGCATGTGTGAGAGAAAGAAAGGATAGAGGCAGAACACGTTTATTTTCCCCCTGCTGCAATATATCTCCTTGACATCAGAGATTTTGACTCATCTATATTTCTCACTTTTAGGGCAATAAGTGGCATGTATTATTTGTGAAATAAATGAATAAATTATTAGTGAGTCCCTGTAGGTTTATATTTTATAGCCTCTTAGGACTGGTATGTCTATCAATATGTAGCATCTGCTTTTATCTCTACCAATGTGTTTCCCTTTAAATGAAACTCATATAGCTACTATAAACATTTATTTTTATTTATAATTTGATTTCATCCATTTTGCTTCATCTTTTTTAAAGTACATGCATATAATAGCTTTTAAGAAATAAATAACTGGCAATTTTTCTTGGATAATTTGCTAGCTGTTTTTTATTAATTTATTTTTTAATTGGAGAAAATTTGCTTTACAATGTTGTGTTGGTTTCTGCTGTACAACAGAGCAAATCAGTCATAATTATGCATATATAATCTCTCTCTTGAACCTCCCTCCCCTTCCCCGTCCCACCCCCTATGTCATTAGAGAATGCCAGGCTGGGCTCCTTGTGTTATATAGCAACATCTCACCAGCTATCTGTTTTATACATGGTAGGAAATGGCAACCCACTCCAGCGATCTTGCCTGGAGAATACCAAGGACAGCGGAGCATGGTGAGTTGCCATCTATGTGGTCGCAGAGAGCTGGACACGACTGAAGCGACTTAGCAGCAGCAGGGTATATATGTCAATGGTACTTTCTCTGTCCATTCCACTTTTTCCTTCCCCCAGTGTGTCCACAAGTCCATTCTCTATACCTGTATCTCCATTCCTTCCCTTCAAATAGGTTTATTAATACCATTTTTCTAGATTTCACATATATGTGTTAATACACTATATTTATTTTACTCTTTCTAACTTACTTCATTCTGTATAACAGGTACTAGTTTCATCTACCTCACTAGAATTGACTCAAATTCCTTCTTTTTATGGCTAATAATCCACTTTAAATATATATGTATATATATATGTATATATATTTATATTTATATATATATATATATAGAAAATAATTCTTTATTGGTAAACATTTATACCAGAATTAGAAACGTCAGTAGAAAAATAAAATTGAAATAATTTCCCATGGTACAAACATGTTATCATTTTGACTACATCATTTAGTGAAATAAACTAACTGAAAAGTTAAGTGACAACCAGCCAAATAGACTACAGAAAAAAGAAACGCAGGTACACAGAACCTTCTGCATGTGGACAGCTAATGGCACCAGGATTTCACATCCCGGGAAATGGTCTCCTAGGAAAGGCTGGGAATGCACTGCAGTTGTAATAAGAACTTCATTCAAACCAGAGGAGCAGTTCAGGTGTTAAGGATAAAGTCAGACACTTAATTGCTGCAATCCTGGTTCTTCTGAAGGTCACAGTTTTCAGGCCTTGACCCAGCAGGAAGTGATGGCACTGCCGAAGGGACACTGCACTGAGGTTCTTCTTTCTCATTTTGCTTGAAGACGGATTTCCCTTCTTGAGATGTTTCACCCACTTCCTTAGAAACCCCTGATCCACCAGGAACTGATGACACATTTGAAGGGACATTAGCCTGAGGTTTGCCCTTTGCAGTTTGCTTGAATACGGATTTTGCCTCTTGAGAGGTCTCACCCACTTCATTACTCCCCCTGAATAGCCAAGTCATTTTCGGCATTATCTTCAACTTAAGCCTGAACTTTGCAATAAGGGCCTTATGATCTGAGCCACAGTCAGCTCCAGGTCTTGTTTTTGCTGACTGTACAGAGCTTCTCCATCTTTGGCGACAAATAATATAATCAATCTGATCTCGGTATTGACCATCTGGTGATGTCCATGTGTACAGACGTCTCTCGTGTTGTTGGAAAAGGGTGTTTGCTATGACCAGCCTGTTCTGGTAACAAACCTCTATTAGCCTTCACCCTGCTTCATTCTGTACCCCGAGGCCAAATTTTCCTGTTATTCTGGGTTATCTCTTGACTTCCTACTTTTGCATTCCAATCCCCTCTGATGAAAAGGACATCTATTTTCGGTGTTATTTCCAAGAGGTGTTGTAGGTCTTCATAGAACCGGTAAATTTCAGGTTCTGGAGCATAGGGAGTTGGGGCATAGACTTGGGTTACCGTGAGGTTGAATGGTTTGCCCTGGAAACGAACTGAAACCATTCTGTCATTTTTCAGATTGCACCCAATTACTGTATTTTGGACTCTTTTGTTAACTATGATAGCTACTCCGTTTCTTCTAAGAGACTGTTGCCCACAGTGATAGATATAATGGTCATCTGAATTCAATTCGCCCATTCCCATCCATTTTAGTTCACTGATTCCTAAGATATCGATGTTTATTATTTCCATCTCGTGCTTCACCACATCCAATTTACCTGGATTCATAGATCTAACATTGCAGGTTCCTATGCAATATTCTTCTTTACAGCATCGGAGTTCACTTTCTTCACCAGTCACGACCACATTTGAATGTCGTTTCCACTTTCGCTTAGTCGATTCATCCTTACTCGAAGTATTAGTAATTGACCTCTGCTCTTTCTCAGTGGCATGTTGGCCACCTTTTGATCTGGGAGGCTCATGATCTGGGGACATACCAGGCCTTCCCTGTCTCCTGAAAAACCTGACTTTTTCACCAGCAACATCAAACACCTTGGTGACTTTAACTTCTTCTCGTTCTTTAGGTTTCTCTTGTTCTTCTGCTTCTTCTCACTTTACTTGAAGCCATCTCTTTATTCTCCTCTCCTGTTTTAACTTGTGTACTCAGAGGGACTTCTGATTTTGGTTCTATGTCACTGAGGGAGCTGGCCAACATTTCCTCCTCCTCCTCCTCTTCCCTAGCATCCTCTGACTTGGTGCCTTTTTCCTGCTCTGCAGCTGCATCTTCCTTCTCACTAATACTCCCTCCAAATTCCCTGTTGGCATCCTCCTCGTCCTCGTGTTGTGGTGAGAGGCCACTGTGTTTTCTCTTCCTGGCCAGAACGTTCTCAGCCTTTCTTTTTGTCCCTTCGGTTTTCTGTGTCTCCTCTTCAGCGCCCATTTCACCTTCCTTCACTAATTCATTTACAGCATCTTCATGACACTCTCCAACGGCAAAGCTCTAGGCAGAGAGGGTAGAAACGCTGAGTGTGCGGAGGCGATGCAGGTTGGCAGTGGCAGCTCCCGCGGCGAGTGCGCACATGCAGAAACTGCGCTCGGTAGAGAAGCACCTTTTGCCATATATATATGAGAGAGAGAAAGAAAGAATTTCCTTGGAAGCTCAGCTGGTAAAGAATTTGCCTGCAATTCAGGAGACCTGGTTCAATTCCTGGGTTTGGGAGATCCCCTGGAGAAGGGATAGGCTACCCACTCCAGTAATCTTGGGCTTCCCTGGTGGCTCAGATGCTAAAGAATCAGCCTGCAATGTGGGATACCTGGGTTCGATTGTTGGGTTGGGAAGATCCCATGGAAAATGGCATGAAAACCCACTCTAGTATTCTTGCTTGAAGAGTCCCCATGGACAAAGGAGCCTCGTGGGCTCCAGTCCGTGGGGTCACAAAGAGTCAGACACAATTGAGTGACTAAGCACAAAACACACACACACACACATATATATACAAATATACGCCACATCTTCTTTATATTCATCTGTTGACATAAATCTTGGTTGCATCAATGTGCTTGATGTTATAAATAGTGCTGTGATGAGCATGGGGTACATGTGCCTTTTTCAGTTATGGTTTTCTCAGGGTATATGTCCAGTGGTAGGATTACTGTATCATATGGTAGTTTTATTCCTAGTTTTGTCAAGGACTCTCCATACTGTTCTCCATCGTGGCTGTATCAATTTTTAGTCCCATCAATAGTAGAAGAGGGTTCACTTTTCTCCACATCCTCTCCAGCATTTATTGTTTGTAGTTTTGTTGTTGTTGTTTTGATGATAGCCATTCTGACTGGTGGGAGGTGAAACCTCATTGTAGTAGCCTCATAGAATTGGGTGGGTAAGGTTCCTTCCTCTGCAATGTTTTTGGAAGCATTTGAGAAGAATAAGTGTTAACTCTTCTCTAAATGTTTGATAATGCTCATCTGAAGAACCGTCTGGTCCTGGACTTTTGTTTGCTGGAGGATTTAAAATCACAGTTTCAATTTCATTACTTATGTTTGATCCATTTATGTTTTCTATTTCTTCATGGTTCAATCTTTGAAGTTAGTATATTTCTAAGAATGTATCCACTTCTTCTAGATTGTCCCTTTTATTAGTACATAATACAAAAGGATCTTATGATCTTTGTGGTTCTGTGGTGTTAGTTGTAATTTCTCATTTTTTATGTTAATGGTATTGATCTGAGTCCTCTCCCTTGTTTCTTGATGAGTCTGGCAAAAGGCTTATTGATTTTGTTTATCTTCTCAAATTACCAGCTTTTGGTTGCATTATTCCTTCCTATTGTTTTCTTTATTTCTATTTCATTTATTTCTGCTCTGATTTATAAGATTTCTTTCCTTCTGCTAAGTTTAGATTTTGTTTGTTCTTCTTTCTCTAGTTGCTTTAGGTGTAATGCTAAGTTGTTTATTTGAGGGTTTGTTTTTCTTTTTCTTGAGGTAGGATTGCATTGTTATAAACTTCTCTTTTAGAACTGCTATTTCAGCATTCCATACGGTTTTGATCATCATGCTTTTGTTGTCATTGTTTCTAGGTGTTTTTTTTTTTTTTTCTCTTAACTTACTCAGTCCCTTGGTTATTTAGTAGCATCAAAAAAAACATGTGTTTTTGCTCTTTACAGTTTTTTTTTCCCCATAATTGATTTCTTATAGCATTGTGGTCAGAAAAGATGCTTGATACGATTTCAATTTTCTTAAATGTATCATCTTGAATTGTGACCCAAGATGTGATCTATCCTGGAGAATGTTCCATGTGCACTTGAGAAGAAAATTATTTATTACCTTTCCTTTGCTACTTTTGATACTTTTTATTTAAATTTAATTTTTGTCAGTTTGAATAATATGTGTCACAGCATACTTGGGTTTACCCTTTATGTATTCTTTGCCCTTCCTGAACTTCAGTTCAGTTCAGTTCAGTCACTCAGTCGTGTCCGACTCTTTGCAACCCGATGAATCGCACCACGCCAGGCCTCCCTGTCCATCACCAACTCCCGGAGTCTACCCAAACTCATGTGCATCAAGTCAGTGATGCCATCCAGCCATCTCATCCTCTGTCATCCCCTTCTCTTCCTGTCCCCAATCCCTCCCAGCATCATGCTCTTTTCCAATGAGTCAACTCTTCGCATGATGTGGCCAAAGTATTGGAGTTTCAGCATTAGTATCAGTCCTCAGCATCAGTCCTTCCAATGAACACCCAGGACTGGTCTCTTTAGGATGGACTGGTTGGATCTCCTTGCAGTCCAAGGGACTCACAAGTGTCTTCTCCAACACCACAGTTCAAAAGCATCAATTCTTCGACACTCAGCTGAACTTAGATGGCTATTTTCTTTCTCAGCAGGAATTTTTGACTATAATCTCTTTAAATATTTTCTCAGAGACTTTCTCCTTCTCTTCTTCTTAGACCCCTAAAATTTAAATGTGGGTGCATTTAATGTTGTGCCAGTGGTCTCTGAGACTACTCATTTCTTTTCATTCTTTTTTATTTATTCTGCTCCATGGCAGGTATCTCCACCATTATGTCTTCCAGCTCAGTTATTTATTCTTATCCCTCAGTTATTCTTCTATTGATTCCTTCTAGTGAACTTTTCATTTCTAATTTTATGTTGTGCATCACTATTTATTTGTTCTGTTAGGTCCTTGTTAAACTTTTCTTGTGTTTTCGCAATTTGTGACTTCATTCTATTTCCAAGATGTTAGATCATCTTTACTATCATTCTGAATTATTTTTGACGTAGATTGCCTATTTCCTCTTTATTTATTTAGTCTTGTAGGTTTTTACCTTTTTCCCTCATCTGCAACATAGCTTTTTGTCATCTCATTTTTGTGGGAAGTGATTTTAGTGACTATCTTATTTTCATTAATTCTTGATTTTCCTCAGTGAATGTTTATTGTTTTAGTATTAATATTAAAGAGACAGAAGTAGTAAAATGTCATTGGCATACTAGTAAAATATCTATAAGTAAAAGATACATATCATTTTTAAATAGAATTTCTTATGGCATAAAGATCCCTTGCATTACTGAGAAAAACATAAGTACCAAAACAGAAAGAACCATAAATGACCTGGTAAAGCTAAGGAGAGAAAAGCCTTATAATATAATTCCAAGTAGGAATATTGCAATGCTATACCAATTCTGGAATACTATTTACTGTTATGTTTTTTACAAGTGCTTCATGTTTAATAATCATGTTTAATCAAATCATTGTCTCTTAATGATTTATTGGATTATTTTTGGAAATTTCAATTTCTCTTTTCCAGTTTTGCTTGCTTTCTTATTGATCTCAGTTGCAGAGAGTTATTTTCCTATTTTGACATTACTATCTTATCCTTTTTTCATGCCCTGCTCCGGTGGACCACATTTTTGTGAGAACATGGAATGACAGACTGGTTGAAAATTGGGAAAGGAGTATATCAAGACTGTATATTTTCACCCTGCTTATTTAACTTATATGCAGAGTATATCATGCAAAACGTTGGGCTAGATGAATCACAAGCTGGAATCAAGATTGCTGGGAGAAATATCAATAACCTCAGATACGCAGATGACACCACCCTTATGGGAGAAAGTGAAGAAATAAAGAGCCTCCTGATGAAAGTGAAAGAGGAGACTGAAAAAGCTGGCTTAAAACACAACATTCAGAAAACTAAGATCATGTCACTGATCCTGTCACTTCATGACAAATTGGTGGGGAAAATGTGGAAACTGTCAAATTTCATTTTCTTGGTCTCCAAAATCTCTGCAGATGGTAACTGCAGCCATAAAGTTAAAAGACACTTGTTCCTTGGAATAATAGCTATGTAAAACCTAAACAGCATATTAAAAAGCAGACAAAGGTTGCTAACAAAGGTCTGTCTAGTCAAAGCTATGTTTTTTCCAGTAGTCATGTATGGATGTGAGAGTTGGGCCATAAAGAAGGTTGAGCGCCAAAGAATTGATGCTTTTGAACTTTGAGAAGACTCTTGAGAGTCCCTTTGACAGCAGGAGATCTAACCAGTCATCCTAAAAGAAATCAGCTCTGAATATTCATTGGAAGGACTGATGAAGCATCAAAACTTTGGCCACCTGATATGAAGAGCTGACTCAATGGAAAAGTTTCCGATGCTGTGAAAAATTGAGGGCAAGAAGAGAAGTGGCAACAGAGTGAGATGGTTGCTGTCATCACTGATTCATTGGATATGAGTTTCATCAAACTCAGGGAGATAGTGATGGAGAGAGAAGCCTGAATATGCTGCAATTAATGGGGTTACAAAAAGTTGGACACAATTTAATGACTGAATAACAACAGCAATAATGTCACACACATCACAAAATATTGATATCACTCATTTCCAAAAATAAAGGTTCATATTATTCATGCTTCATTTAAAGTTTTCTATTTTTTATTTGGCTTTATTTTGCCTCTGCTCTGTAATAGACATTCATTTTTTAAAAAAACAACCTTATTTTATCAATTGCTTCTTAAGTTGTTTCACTCTAGCCAAAAGTATTTTACTTCATATCTGTTTACCTTTTGATTTTTTCTTTTATATGTGAATAAGCTCTATAAAAACTTTAATGCTTACTAAAAATATGTCTTATTCAAATAAATATCCCACACACATAGATATATATGTTCTGAAAGAATTCCATCTTTTATAGATGAACAATAAAGACTAACTATAAATGTAAAACTGGGAAATTATCTAGTATTTTCTCTTTCAATCTCACAGTATATCTCTGAATCCTTCAATGTTAATTATTTTCAAATTGTCTTTATTATTTATCAGAGTAGTATAAGCGACAGAGAATGAGATGGCTGGATGGCATCACTGACTCAATGGACATGAGTTTGGATGAACTCTGGGAGTTGGTGATGGACAGGGAGGCCTGGCCGGCTGCAGTTGATGGAGTCACAAACAGTCGGACACGAATGAGTGACTGAACTGAACTGAATAAGCTCATCATTTATAAAACATGAAATCAGCCTAAAAATACTTTCAACTGAAAACACAATTGTGAATCCAACCCCCTATTCTACTCTAAGTTTCAATTTTCAGTTAACCTCTCTATATTGTTCAATTGTTTCTCCATGCAGTTCAGTTCAGTTCAGAGCTCAGTCGTGTCCGACTCTTTGTGACCCCATGAATCGCAGCACGCCAGGCCTCCCTGTCCATCACCAACTCCCGGAGTTCACTCAGACTCACTTCCATCGAGTCGGTGATGCCATCCAGCCATCTCATCCTCGGTCGTCCCCTCTCCTTCTGCCCCCAATCTCTCCCAGCATCAGAGTCTTTTCCTATGAGTCAACTCTTCACATGAGGTGGGCAAAGTACTGGAGTTTCAGCTGCAGCATCATTCCTTCCAAAGAAATCCCAGGGCTGATCTCCTTCAGAATGGACTGGTTGGATCTCCTTGCAGTCCAAGGGACTCTCAAGAGTCTTCTCCAACACCACAGTTCGAAAGTATCAATTCTTCGACACTCTGCCTTCTTCACAGTCCAACTCTCACATCCATACATGACTACTGGAAAAACCATAGCTTTGACTAGAGGGACCTTAGTCGGCAAAGTAATGTCTCTGCTTTTGAATATACTATCTAGGTTGGTCATAACTTTTCTTCCAAGGAGTAAGTGTCTTTTAATTTCATGGCTGCAGTCAACATCTGCAGTGATTTTGGAGCCCAAAAAACAGTCTGACACTGTTTCTACTGTTTCCCCATCTATTTCCCATGAAGTGATGGGACCAGATGCCATGATCTTCATTTTCTGAATGCTGATCATTAAGCCAACTTCTTCAATCTCCTCTTTCACTTTCATCAAGAGGCTTATTAGTTCCTCTTCACTTTCTGCCATAAGGATGGTATAGTCTGCATATCTAAGGTTATTGATATTTCTTTCGGCAATCTTGATTCCAGCTTGTGTTTCTTCCAGTCTAGCATTTCTCATGATGTACTCTGCATATAAGTTAAATAAGCAGGGTGACAATATACAGCCTTGACGGACTCCTTTTCCTATTTGGAACCAGTCTATTGTTCCATGTCTAGTTCTAACTGTTGCTTCCTGACCTGCATACAGATTTCTCAAGAGGCAAGTCAGGTGGTCTGGGATTCCCATCTCTGTCAGAATTTTACACAGTTAATTGTGATCCACATAGTCAAAGGCTTTGGCATAGTCAATAAAGCAGAAATAGATGTTTTCCTGGAACTCTTTTGCTTTTTCCATGATCCAGCAGATGTTGGCAATTTGACCTCTGGTTCCTCTGCCTTTCCTAAAACCAGCTTGAACATCAGGAAGTTCATGGTTCACATATTGCTGAAGCCTGGCTTGGAGAATTTTGAGCGTTACTTTACTAGCGTGTGAGATGAGTGTAATTGTGTGGTAGTTTAAACATTTTTTGGCATTGCCTTTCTTTGGAATTGGAATGAAAGCTGACCTTTTCCAGTCCTGTGGCTACTGCTGCGTTTTCCAAATTTGCTGGCACATTGAGTGCAGCACTTTCGCAGCATCATCTTTCAGGAGTTGAAACAGCTCATCTGGAATTCCGTCACCTCCACTAGCTTTGTTCATAGTGATGCTTTCTAAGGCCCACTTGACTTCACGTTCCAGGATGTCTGGCTCTAGATGAGTGATCCCACCATCGTGATTATCTGGGTCGTGAAGATCTTCTTTTGTGCAGTTCTCCTGTATATTCTTGCCACTTCTTCTTAACATCTTCAGCTTCTGTTAGGTCCACACCATTTCTGTCCTTTATCGAGCCCATCTTTGCATGAAATGTTCCCTTGGTATCTCTAATTTTCTTGAAGAGATCTCTAGTATTTCCCTTTCTGTTCTTTTCCTCTATTTCTTTGCATTGATCACTGAAGAAGGCTTTCTTATCTCTTCTTGCTATTCTCTGGAACTTTGCATTCAGATGCTTATATCTGTCCTTTTCTCCTTTGCTTTTCGCCTCTCTTCTTCTCACAGCTATTTGTAAGGCCTCCCCAGACAGCCATTTTGCTTTTTTGCATTTCTTTTCCATGGGGATGGTCTTGATCCTTGTCTGCTGTACAATGTCACCAACCTCAGTCCATAGTTCATCAGGCACTCTGTCTATCAGATCTAGTCCCTTAAATCTATTTCTCACTTCCACTGTATAATCATAAGGAATTTGATTTAGGTCATACCTGAATGGTCTAGCAGTTTTCCCTACTTTCTTCAATTTGAGTCTGAATTTGGTAATAAGGAGTTCATGATGTGAGCCACAGTCAGCTCCTGGTCTTGTTTTTGTTGACTGTATAGAGCTTCTCCATCTTTGGCTGCAAAGAATATAATTGATCTGATTTTGGTGTTGACCATCTGGTGATGTCCATGTGCAGAGTCTTCTCTTGTGTTGTTGGGAGAGGGTGTTTGCTATGACCAGTGCATTTTCTTGGCAAAACTCTATTAGTCTTTGCCCTGCTTCATTCTGCATTCCAAGGCCAAATTTGCCTGTTCCTCCAGGTGTTTCTTGACTTCCTACTTTTGCATTCCAGTCCCCTATAATGAAAAGGACATCTTTTTTGGGTGTTAGTTCTAAAAGGTCTTGTTCAGTTTAGTTCAGTCGCTCAGTCGTATCCAACTCTTTGTGACCCCATGAACTGCAGCATGCCAGGGCTCCCTGTCCATCATCAACTCCCAGAATTCACTCAGACTTGCGTCCATTGAGTCAGTGATGCCATCCAGCCATCTCATCCTCTATTGTCCCCTTTTCCTCCTGCCCCCAATCCCACCCAGCATCAGAGTCTTTTCCAATGAGTCAATTTTTCGCATGAGGTGGCCAAAGTACTGGAGTTTCAGCTTTAGCATCATTCCTTCCAAAGAAATCCCAGGGCTGATCTCCTTCAGAATGGACTGGTTGGATCTCCTTGCAGTCCAAGGGACTCTCAAGAGTCTTCTCCAACACCACAGTTCAAAAACATCAATTCTTTGGCACTCAGTCTTCTTCACAGTCCAACTCTCACAACCATACATGACTACTGGAAAAACCATAGCTTTGACTAGATGGACCTTAGTCGGCAAAGTAACGTCTCTGCTTTTGAATATGCTATCTAGGTTGGTCATAACTTTTCTTCCAAGGAGTAAGCGTCTTTTAATTTCATGGCTGCAATCACAATTTGCAGTGATTTTGGAGCCCCAAAAAATAAAGTCTGACACTGTTTCCCCATCTATTTCCCATGAAGTGATGGACCGGATGCCATGATCTTCTGTAGGTCTTCATAAAACCGTTCAACTTCAGCTTCTTCAATGTTACTGTTTAGGGCATAGACTTGGATTTCCGTGATATTGAATGGTTTGCCTTGGAGACGAACAGAGATCATTCTGTCATTTTTGAGATTGCATCGAAGTACTGCATTTCAGACTCTTTTGTTGACCATGATGGCTACTCCATTTCTTCTGAGGGATTCCTGCCCGCAGTAGTAGATATAATGGTCATCTGATTTAAATTCACCCATTCCAGTCTTTTATTTTTTCCAAACAATGTTTCTATTGTCATTTTATTACAAATGCTCAAATTGATCTTTTGTATACGTTACAATTTTTTCCAAATTAAATTCATTAAACATCTAGTGTTTCAGTGTTCCCTGTCACTCACTTACCCAAGGAGATCGCCTCACAATGCTCAGTCCTCAAGTATCATCCTAAACTTGGCACTGTCTTGTCTTGATTCAGTCCCCCGTTGTAAAGTGGGTATTCTTTTAGCCTCTTTGTAGAGTATAAACCTCTATTTAGGGTATAAATTTGCCCACTTGTTTTTCAGAAGCCGGATCTGAAAGAGGTGTATTGCCAGAGTCAATCTGTAGGTTTTGTAATTAAATCTTCAGCTAATAGGTAGCTTCCTTCTGAAGTGGCTTATGCTCCTTGCATCTGGAGTATCTTGCATTCAGTTTACCACAGAATGGATCTATGTGCCCTGTGAATGTAAGAAATGGCATTTTCCTGGATGGCTTTCAATACTCCCATTAAAAAGGTCTTGAGAGTCCAACTCCTTTGCACTTTGATTTTGGGCAATTATTTCTTCCCAATCCCAGCTTTCTGTGGTATTTGGTTCTCCCACATAAGAAAACTTTAAAGATTCTGTGGAGCACTTTTGTTTTTAGCTCATTGTTTTTCACACAACAGGCACCCAGTAATTGCTTCCTGAAGCAGTTAGCACTTCTCTAATTTCCCTTTTGTCTTCAAGTGTTGTTGAAATATCAGACATACTGTTGCTTTTTCTCAATTTTCTTTGCCCCTGGGAATATAAAATCTTTTATTATTGGTTTAAAAAAATACATGTATAATCAAGCTTCAATCATTCATTTAATTCTTTTCTAATTAAAATTTAGAGAGAATATTATATATGCCTAAGCTGTTGATTTGTGGTTTGTTTTTTTTTATTTTTTGTTGTTGTTCTATTTACTCCTGAAATCTGTGTTTTAATTCTCTAGATAGCTAGGCTAATTAGTTTAGAAATATCAAAAATTACTTTCAGCTCTTAGGCCTAGACCCAAGCCAGATACATATAATATTCTACTCTTTCTAGTCCTCAGAATCGTCTTGTCTTCACTTAACCCTGTATATCCTTGGAGGAGCATATGCCAATAAGGAAGGCAAATATAGCTCTCTTTTGCCAATTCAAGTTTGGAAAGAGAGAACAAGAAATATTGTAAGGAGGACAAAAAGCTAAAGAGTTGTTCAGAAGGAAAAGATCTTTGTACTGTGTGCTTTAACCCTAAAAGATGATACTGAATTTTTCTCAATATCATTTTTAGTAAATGTGTGACTTTAAAAACCCTTGGTTTGTATATAAAGTTAAATTCCACTTAAGCCTGATAATATGAAGATATTTTCATTTGCAAGGCTTCCCAGGTGGCACAGTGGTAAAGAATCTGTCTGCCAACGCAGAAGACATGGCTTTGATCCCTGGGTCAGGAAGATCCCCTGAAGAAGGATGGCTATTCATTCGATGCCTGGAGAATTCCATGGACAGAGGAGACTGGAAAGCTAAGGTCCATGGGTTGCAAAGAGTCAGACACAACTGAGTACACACACGCACACACATTTTCATTTGGTCAGAAATATTAATGGAATTATTTAGCCCTTACTATTGTTAGAAATACACATGAAAGTGAAAGTGTTAGTTGCATAGTTATGTCCAACTCTTTGTGACCTGATGAACTTTAACCCACCAGGCTCTTTTATCCATGAAATTCTTCATGCAAGAATGCTGGAGTGCCTATCCATTTCCTTCTCCAGGGTATCTTCTTGACCCAGAGATTGAACTGGGTCTATCATTAAAAATGGCCAATAAATTTATTTATTTAATGAAAACCAGTAAGTTGCTAAAGGTTATTTATAGAATGACCTTACTTATGAAAAGCAAATAGTAAATTCAACAGATAATAGCATATCAGTGGAAAAATTCTGAAGAGTAATATATTCAGCTGTTCATAGAGGATTACTTTGAATAATAGGAATATCAGTTTAGTTCAGTCAATTCAGTCGCTCAGTCGTGTCTGACTATTTGCGACCCCATGAATTGCAGCATAGTAGTCCTCAATGTTATGCCTCTATGATGTTCCCATTTTCTTCTACCATGTGATAGAATTAGTTTAACTATGAAAAAATAATTATGTCATATTTATTGAATACTTGCCATTTGCCCAGCATGATGCCAGGAATCAAAGTTGTTATTAAGAAAAATAAGGTACTAATTCTAAATTCATGTAACTTGTAATACCAAGACAAAATATATAGACATAAATCACATAATTATACAAGAAATTATGTGAATAATTGTCTAAATTAGTGATTCCGTTTTAGTTCAATGAGCCAACATTTCCAAGTAGGATAGAATAGGGAAATGATTGAACCTGAAATGCATACTGAGAGAGGAATTCTATTTGTATAAGTCAACTAAAGTTCTAGAGTGCATTAAAGCAGGGGTTATTCAAGCGAGAAAAGTCCAAGTATTTAAGTGATAAATTAATATTAGCAAATCATTTTAACATCCAATAATCATAAGTTGAAAATATTTAGATTTATGAAAAGACAGTGTTAGCATCATGTCAAATGTTTATTTACACTGAAAAGAAGCATATAGAGGAAAAGTTGTTCTTGTCCCAGAAAATATGAAAGGCATATGAAGACAAAAATGTAGTTGTTTTCAACTCTCCATCACCCCCCAATGATTGTTGTATTGGCATAAGTGGTTAGCAACTATAAGGTTTTGCTATTAAAGATAAGGTAAAGCAGCCATAAAGTGAGGACAAAAATTATTGTGGATTTGTAACCTGAAGTTTATTTTTTTATTGAAAATCCACTTTTCCACATTAAACCAGAGGTAATGATATTTTGAGGAATCTTAGTTATTTTCATTTGTGGCTCTGCAATTTCTATGTAACTCTTCAAACCAAACATTTGATCCAATATTTCTGCTCCTGTTTCCATTATCAAAGTTGTTTTTCCCTTAATGGTGGGAAGAAGAGCCATAATCAAGCAAAAACAACAAGAACTCAACCTTGACTGCCCATTAAAATCACCAGTGACCTTTACAGGACAATTAAATCAGAATCTGTAGGGAACAAGTAAAAAGTAGTTTTCCAGAGCCCCACAGGTGATTGCAGTGTACAGGAAGGCTGAGTACTACTGAACTTAGTGAACTCAGATCACTGAATGAAAAGTGAATCTGAATAAAAAATAAATAAATAAGTAGTTTCCACTGAAATAGAACTAATGGGAAATTCATATGAGAAATTTAAATGCAAGAAAACATTAAGAATTTTTAAGGAAAATAAATTAATAGATAAAAATTTTTAGACACTAAATTTTAGACATCAGATTCAAGAATTTTGAATTTGGAAATGTAATAGGCAAAATAGAAATGAGACTATTACTACTAAGAAGCAATTGAGTTTTCTCAAATTTCCAGCTGAAGACATATCTTAAAATATGTAGTTAAAGTGTAAAAAGGTAGAAAAATGTGTGAAAATGTAAGTACCTTGGTATACTCATACATGAGCAATAACATGGGACATATAAACCTTCCTTAAAAAGAAAAGTATGAGGGGAACATACAGTTAGACTCAATTAGTACAGAAAAATATTCATTTTGTAACTAAGAAATTGACTCTGAAGAACGGAAGGATTTCACCAGGCCTGGAAAGGATTACTTTTTTTTTTTTTTTTTTAGTTAATTAATTAATTTATTTATTTTTAATTTTAAAATCTTTAATTCTTACATGCGTTCCCAAACATGAACCCCCCTCCCACCTCCCTCCCCATAACATCTCTCAAATATCAATATGAATGATTATCAATAGTGGAAATTCAAAATCCCAAGATTAAAGAGAATGATCTTACAAGTGAACAACAAATATCTTAACACACACACACACAAATTAACAGATTTCTCCTTTGCAAGAAGAGACTATATAAGTCAACAGCAGCATACAGAATAACAATTAAAAGACAGAGAAAAAAGAATCCTATTCCCAGTTAAAATATCACTTATCTGTCAGGAAAAGACATTGTAATTATACAAGTATTAAAAAGTTAGCATATACATCATTAATATGAAGGATGAAGGATATATTTTAGGTAATGTTCTAATCAACAAATAAAAAAGCATATTTTTAAAAAAAGAGTAATATTATGAGGAAACAAATAGGAAGATAGATTTAAAATATTAATATTATAAGGAAGCAAAAGTTTAATAGTATATAAACTAAACTCAAGATGGGGAAGTTGGGAAAAAATAAGCAAAGTAGAGAGAATAGGAATGCATTAATATAGAATTTTAAAAATAGTTATAGTTTTAATGTTAAATTGACCTTCCCACAAAAAGGCTGGAATAGCATAATAAGATGAGGAAGCCTTATGGAGGTTTATCTAACTTATCTAAAAACATTAAAACAAGAAATGAGTTCAAAGCACAACAAAATTTTAAATGGGCTAACAACTTTGTTATGGGTGACCAAAATAACCCCTAAGTGATTAAATTCTAGACTAATTTATTAAAAGACTTTATCACTTACTGACCCAATATATTGATCAACGGAACAAGTTACCCTAGGGATAACAGGCCAGTCCTACTCTAGAGTTCATATGGACAAAATAGTTTATGACGTCAATGTTGGATCAGGATATCCCAATGGTGTAATATATCAATGGTGTGATATCAATGTTTCATTTGTTCCATGATTAAAGTCCTACATAATCTGAATTCAGACTAATCTAAATTGGTTTCTGTATATTGCATGTTTCTTGAAGTACAAAAGAATAAGAGAAATAAGACCTACTTTATAAAATTCCCTTCAAACTAGTAGATGATATAATCTGAATTCAATTAATTTATATACAGCCCTGCTGACGTTGGGAAAGATTGAAGGCAAGAGGAGAAGGGGATGACAGAGGATGAGATGGTTAGATGGCATAACTGACTCAACGGACATGAGTTTGGGTAAACTCCGGGAGTTGGTGATGGACAGGGAGGCCTGGCATGCTGCAGTTCATGGGGTCGCAAAGAGTCTGACATGACTGAGCAGTTGAACTGAACTGAACTGAACTGACCAAGGACAAGATTTCTTAAGGTGGGAGAGCCTTGTAATTGTGTAAAATTTAAACCTTTTTCCAGATGTTCAATTCTTCTTAATAGCATGTTTATTCCCATTCTACTTACCATAGAATTCCTCACATTAATACAGCAAAAAGACTTTGTAGACAATCCCAAAAAGTACCAAACACTGTCAGCCTTTCTGGCCTACTATCATCTATCACCAATGCTATCATAGTATTCATTAAGGAACCATTAAGACCACTAACATCATCAGTGTCTTCCTGTAAAGAGCAGGGTAATAAATATTTTAGACCCTCAAGCCCACGTAGTCTTCAAAACAGCTGCCCATTTCTACCATCATAAGTCAAAGTCAGAAAAGGCAGGCATAGACAATACATACACATGTGGGAATAATCATATTCCAACACAATTTTATAAACTTAAGCAGTGAGGTTGATTTGGTTTATGGGTAGTAATTTAATAACCTCTGTTTTAAAAGAAATTTTTTGATGGTGATGAGCACACAGGCCAGTGAAAATACCAAAATATAAATGAAAAGGCAGAAAAAAATAGGGAGCACTTCGTGAATGCCAGTATGCAGAGCTCCATGGGTATACTTCCAGTGAACCAACCATAACTGCTAAAAGTTGTATATAAAATAAAATTCTTGGGAAATTTTCTAAGGGCATACATCAAATGAAAAAAAGAATTTATCCAAGAAATTATACTAAATCTCCGTAAAAAGTTTGAGTATGTATTACCTAAGCCATATCTACTTCCTGCCTAAAACCTCAGTTCAGTGTGACTAAAGCTCTATTCTGAGTGGATATGCTTAACATTAAGTGCTCTCACCCCCTAGCCTGCACTCAAGGACAGTGATGTTTCCCTGAACGAGGTAAAAACCACCAATATTTCTCATTCCTATAGGCTGCATGTTATAGAAGCTAAATACCAGATGAATCATGAGCATGTTCTAGAGGCTGGAGCTCCTTCCATTTACTAAAGGATACCAGGTCATTTTTCTTTCTCATTCAACACATAGAGATGATGTTCTTCACTGCAAGAAACAAGTCAAAAAGACTAGTACTATTGCCCCTGTGTGCGTGGGTGCAAAGTCACGTCAATCACATCTGACTCTTTGCAACCCTGTGAACTGCAGTCTGCCAGGCTCCTCTACCCATGAAATTCCCCAGGCAAGCATACTGGAGTAGTTTGCCATGCCCTTCTCCAGGGGATCTTCCAGACCCAGAGATCAAACCCACATGGGCAGGTGGGTTCTTTACCACTAGTGCCACCTGAGAAGATTGGGTTACCTTAACCCCTTTGTTCTCCAGACTCTTTTTCTTTTACTTTTCCTACTCCCTTATTTGGGAATTCATGATCCACCATTAATTTTCCTGCTATGGGTATTTATGTACGTCAAGTGAGTTTACTATAGGCATAACTAGAGGATCTGTGACCCTCCTACCAGAGCTGGTGCTCTGTACCTGAGAGCAAGAGCTGGAGAAAAACTAGTGCCTTGCAGAAAAGAAGGAAATCTGAGGTCTTTCACTTCAAGCCCTAAGTTCTGATCCTTGGAAAACACAATTCAGCATCTCTTCAATTTGTTGTGACATTAGGTCAAAGATAACTATGATAATATTACTTTAATTTAAAAATAATTTAGAATTAAAAATGTATACAAATTTTGAAATTAAATGTTGTTAAAAATAAAATGTTTAAAAAAATGTAATGCCATATCCTCACAACATAGAGAAAATAGCCAAGAAAACTCCACAAAAGTTTGAAGAAGGAAAAAACAGTGAGTGATGTAATTAATTAACCATAAAACAAGGACAAGACAGAGATTAAAAAAGTTAAAATTAGCTTCAAAATTTCCACAACTTAATAAACCAAGTGACTACAATGATTACAAAAAGAAAAGGCACAAATAATTAATAAAATAAATTAATGAATATATATCCAGTTCATACATAAAGAGATGAAAAGGCATATCATACAAATATTTTAAGTCTATAAAACTGATAAAGCAAATAATATGGCTATGTCCTAGAAAAATATCTCATAAATAATGACAATAAAGAACAGAAACTTAAAACTTAAAGAACAAAAACTTTAAGTTCTAGAATTAAAAAGATATTAAATATTTTCACTTAAATATTATCTCAAGCCTTGTTAGTAAGCTTTATCCAACACAGAGATTGCCACCATTCTAAATGAAACATTTCCACAGGTTACAAAAAAAAATAGACATAGTCTAGCATATTTTGTGAAGCCAGTATGATATCAATCATAACAAGAATAATAAGAAAAAGGAAACTGTAATTTAATCTTAATCATTAATAAAAACTGTTTTTAAATTTTATCAAAAGTTATCCATCTCTTTATATAAAAAATTAAATATGACCAATTTGGATTTATTCTCCATAATGAAAGTTTATCTAACATTTAAAAATAATCAATGTAATTTAAATTAGAGAATGATTAGAGAATAATTGGGAAAGTAAGTTATCAATATTGATATAAAATGACTTGATGAAATTCAGAATTCATTAATGACAAAACACATAGCAAAATAGGAAAAGAAGGGAAGTTAGATGAAGTGATAGGGCCTTTAAAAACTCTAATGAAAGTATTGTACTTAACAATATGTTGAATGTTTTCATTTGAGACTAGTAATTACATAAGCATATCCACCATCCCTGTCTTGTTAGTTTGGTAAGATAAGAAAAAGAAAGAAATGATATACAATTGGAAAGGAAGAAACAAAACAGTACTATTCCCACATTATTGTATGACTGATACACAGAAAATTTTAAGGCTTAACAATCAGAATAAATAAGTTAATTTAGCAAAGTTACAGGATACAAAAATGATGTAAAAATTATATAAATTCCTCTATACTTGCAACATACAAAATATAAAATTTTCAAATGATACCACTTAAAGTAGTATGAAAAACACCAAAAACCTAGAATTAAATCTAACAAACCGTGAGCACAACTTAGTAAAAAGAATCCAATGAATTGCTATAGTTTTACATGGACAAGAAATTATTAATCAACTGGTATGGTAACATATCATTTGGAAATAAATGATTTGTATAATTGATAGCATTTCAATCAATCTTCCAAAAGACTCTTTTGGAAAATTTCTTTTAAATGTATAATTATTCTTAACTTTATATTGAAGGTAAAAGGCCCAGAATAGCCAAGGAACGATTGTAGAAGAAAGATAAAATGGGCATACTCATTATAATTGATAACAAGGTATATTAAAATAATGTCTGAACTACAGCAGTATATTTGATGCAAAGATATGCAAATAGACCAAATAGAAAACAAGAAATGGACTGACTATTGACTTTAAGGACACTAAACTCATTAATTTGTTAATCTCTTATCATGGTATCACATCAGGGTAAAGAGAAAGGTTGATCTTTTTAACCTTTTATTGAGATAATGACTATAAATGTGAAGAAAGTATTGACCTACGAACACAAAAATCAGTTTCAAATAGATTGTATACCCAAGTTTAAGCAGCTAATCCAATAGCATTTAAAAGATAGTACAGATGAATATATATAATTTCAAATTTAGAAATGTCTTGTTACATGGAATATTAAAGCAGTGTCTCCTAGCTCTTGAATCAGGAATGACTTGCATGTCTCTTTGCCAAGGAAATATGGCCAAAGCAATGTTGGACCACGTATAAGATTAAGCTTCAAAAGTCTTTCATGCTTCTGTTCTGGCTGTTGGTCCTGCCCAGCTGGTTAAGTTAACAAGTTCAAGCTAACCTGTTGGATGATAAGGAACATGTGGTTTTGTCACTGTTATTATCCAACTTATGCTAGCCAACCCCAGAACCAAAGCTGCACTGTTAAGCACGATGAGTGATTGCAATTGCATCAGTGAGTCCAGTTGAGATTAGTCCTAATTATTCATTCACAGACTGTAAGCAAAAGAACTGTTGTTTCAAACTAGTAAACTTTAGGTAGCTTATTATGCAATATGTGTGTTCAGTTGCTCAGTACTGTCTAACTCCTTGCAACCCCATGGACTGTGACCCAACAGGCTCCTGCATCCATGAGATTTGCCAGGCAAGAAAACTGGAGCAGGAAGACATTTTTGACTCCAGGGGATCCTCCTGGCTCAGGGATTGAATTCACATCTCTTGATTCTCTCCTGCAGATTTTTCACTGTTGAACCCCCAGGGAAACCCCTATTATGCAATAAAATGTAGTAAATAGTGACACAAATTGGCAGGTTATTGAAGAAGATATTCAAATAAAAATCTAATAAAGTTAACAATCACCAAGTGACAAAAAGCAAGGATAAAACCAAATGCTAACATGACATATTGCAACTGGAATTCTTATACATTGCTTATGGGAGTATTGTTTTATAAAATAACTTGGTGAAGAGGTTGGCATTGGCTAATCAGTTAAAACATTTCCATACTCTATGATTCCAATTCTAATCCTAGGTAAAATTTAACAGAAATGCACACATGCATGAACATGTTTTGTAGATGTTCATTGCAGCAATAACAATAAAAGAAACTAAATGTCCATCGGCACAATAATGAACAGTTATATATGGTTTATTCATATTAACATGCTATTTTGAAGTACTTAAAATGTATCTACTAAACCCACAAAACATGCATGGAACTCACAAACAGAATTTTGAACTAAAGAAACCAGAAACAAAAATAATATGTACTATTTAATTCCATTATTGTCTGTTTCAATAATTCAACAAAGATAGTGCTAATTAGAGACTTTACATTTATCTAATAAAACTTTAAAGGAGGACAAACAAGTTTTACCTTAATAGTCAGTTTAATGATTCTTTTATTAAAATAATTTTAATTCAAATATAGTTGACATATGACATTGTGTAAGTTCAAGGTATAGAACACATTGATTTAATACATTTATATAATGCAACATGATTGCCATTGTAGTGTTAGCTAGCACCCTATTTATTGACTATGCCAAAGCCTTTGACTGGATGGATCACAATAAACTGTGGAAAATTCTTAAAGAGATGGGAATACCAGACCATCTGACCTGTCTCTTGAGAAACCTGTATGCAGGTCAGGAAGCAACAGTTAGAACTGGACATGGAACAACAGACTAGTTCCAAATAGGAAAAGGAGTATGTCAAGGCTGTATACTGTCATCCTGCTTATTTAACTTATATGCAGAGTACATCTTGAGAGACACTGGGCTGGAAGAAACACAAGCTGGAATCAAGATTGCCAGGAGAAATATCAATAACCTCAGATATGCAGACGATACCACCCTTATGGCAGAAAGTGAAGAGGAACTAAAAAGCTTCTTGATGAAAGTGAAGGAGGAGAGTGAAAAAGTTGGCTTAAAACTCAAAACTCAGAAAACAAAGATCATGGCATCTGGTCCCATCACTTCATGGGAAAAAAATGGGGAAACAGTGGCTGACTTTATTTTGTGGGGCTCCAAAATCACTGCAGATGGTAACTGCAGCCATGAAATTAAAAGACGCTTACTCCTTGGAAGGAAAGTTATGACCAACTTAGACAGCATATTTAAAACCAGAAACATTACTTTGCCAACAAAGGTCCATCTAGTCAAGGCTATGGTTTTTCCAGTAGTCATAGATGGATGTGAGAGGTGGACTGTGAAGAAAGCTGAGCACCGAAGAATTGATGCTTTTGAACTGTGGTGTTGGAGAAGACTCTTGAGAATCCCTTGAACTGAAGGGAGATCCAACCAGTCCATCTTAAAGGAGATCAGTCCTGAGTGTTCATTGGAAGGACTGATTTTGAAGCTGAAACTCCAGTACTTTGGCCACCTCATGCAAAGAGTTGACTCATTGGAAAAGACCCTAATGCTGGGAAGGATTAGAGGCAGGAGGAGAAGGGGATGACAGAGGATGAGATGGCTGGATGGCATCACTGACTCGATGGACATGGATTTGGGTAGATTCTGAGAGTTGGTTATGGACAGGGAGGCCTGGTATGCTGCAATTCTTGGGGTCGCAAAGAGTCAGACATGACTGAGCAACTGAACTGAACTCAACTACCACAGAAAACTATATCCTTTCTGTGATTTGAATGATTAACACATAGTCTCAGTAAGGTTTATGTTTATAATACATTATTGTTGCCTCAAATCACCTTATCATACATTACATTTTCAGGACTTATTTATCTATAAGTTGTATCCTTGTATCCTTAAAAATACCTTTCCTCTTCCCCAACCTCCAGGCTCCAGTAATCACAATTTTGCTCTATGTTTTCAGAACCCACAAATAAGTGACATCACACATTTTTTTGCCTTTTTCTGTCTAATTTATCTCACTTAGGCTAATATGCTCAAAGTCTACAAATGCTGTTGCACATGGCAAGATTTCCTTTATTCCTCATTGATGAATGAATAATATGCTGTTACAAATATATATTACATTTTCATTATCCACTCACCATTGAGACACACCTATGTTGTCCCCATATGTTGATTACTGTGACTAATGTTGCAATAAATATGGGAATACTTATATCACTTTGATATTCAGTTTTAATTTCTTTTGAGTATATACATCAGTGGAATTGCTGAATCATGGATTAGTTCTACTTGAAATTTTTAAGGAAACTCCATACTGTTATCCATAGTGACTGAACAAATATACATTCTCACAAACAGTATACTGAATTCCTTTTTTCCAAACATTCTCACCATTTGTTACCTTTCATCTTTTTGATCATTCCTTTCTAACAATCGTCAGGTGATCTCTTCTTGTGATTTTGAGTCACAATTCCCTGGTGATTAATGAACTTGACCATATCCTCATGTACCTGATGGCATTTTGGATATCATTTTTGAAAAATGTTCATTTAGTCCATATGCCCATTTAAAAATCAGGCTGATTTTTTTTCTCTTTTTGTTATTGAGTTGTATGAATTATTTATATATTTTGCATATTGATCTCTTTATTTAACCTATGGTTTGGTAATATTTACTCCCATTCCATAGGGTGCCTTTTTCTTTTGTCAATGGTTTCTTTTACTGTAAAAAGTCTTGTAAGGTTGATATAGTCCACTTTGTTGATTTCAGTTTTTGTTCTTTGTGATTTTGGTGCCATATCTGAAATGTCATTGCAGAGAACAATGACAAGGAGTTTCTTGCCAGTTTTCTTGTAGGAGGTTTATGGAATCTGTGATTCATTTCAAGTTAGTTTTTCTGGATGGTGTAAGACAGAGGTCTAATTTACTTTTTCTGCATCTGTTTATTTACTTTTCCCAAAACCACTTGTTAAACAGATGATTCTTTGAATATTGGTGGTTCTTGGTTCTCATGGGAAAAATTGACTATATGCAGTAGCAGAATCCATTTTCTTCTCAGATACGTAAGAAGTATTCTAAGAATGTGTCATGTGATAAGAAAAAAAAAAAGTTTTAGAAAATTTAAGATTTTCAGTTCAGTCACTCAGTTGTGTTCATTTCTTTCTGACCCCACAGGCTGAAGCACACCAGGCTATCCTATCCATCACCAACTCACGGAACTTGCTCAAACTCATGTCCATAGAGTCGGTGATGCCATTCAAACATCTCATCCTCTACTATCCCCTTGTCCTCTTGCCTTCAATCTGTCCCAACATCAGAGTAGTTTACAATGAATCAGATCTTGGCAACAGGTGGCCAAAGTAATGGGGCTTCAGCTTCAGCATCAGTCCTACCAATGAATATTCAGGACTGATTTCCTTTAGGATTGACTGGTTTGATCTCCTTGCAGTCCAAGGGACTCTCAACAGTCTTCTCCAAAACCACAGTTCAAAAGCATCAACTCTTTGGTGCTCAGATTTCTTTATGGTCCAACTCTCCCATCCATACATGACTACTGGAAAAACCATAGCTTTGATTAGATGGACCTTTGTTGGTAAAGTAATGTCTCTGCTTTTCAATATACTGTCTAGGCTAGTCATAGCTTTTCTTCCAAGGAGCAAGTGTCTAGTAATTTCATGGCTGCAGTCACCGTCTGCAGTGATTTTGGAGCCCAAGAAAATTAAGTCTCTCACTATTTCCATTGTTTCCCCATCTATTTGCCATGAAGTGATGGGACCAGATGTCATGATCTTCAGTTTATGAATGCTGAGTTTTAAGCCAGTTTTTGCATTCTCCTCTTTCACTTTCATCACTCTTTAGCTCCTCTTTGCTTTCTGCCATAAGGGTGATATTATCTGCGTATCTCAGGTTATTGACATTTCTCCCTCCTGGGAATTTTTGATTACAGCTTCTGTTTCATGCAGCCCAGCATTTCACATGATGTACTGTGCATATAAGTTAAATAAGCAGAATGACAATATACAGCCTCGATGTACTCCTTTCCCAATTTGGAATCAGTCCATTGTTCCATGTCCAGTTTAGCTATTGCTTCTTGATCTGCATACAGGTTTCTTGGGAGGCAGGTCAGGTGGTCTAATATTCCCATCTCTTGAAGAATTTTCCACAGTTTGTTGTAATCCACACAGTCAAAGGCTTTAGAGTAGTCAATGAAGCAGAAGTATATGTTTTTCTGTAATTACCTTGCTTTTTCTATGATCCAACAGATGTTGGCAATTTAATCTCTGATTCCTCTGCCTTTTCTAAATCCAACATGAACTTCTGGAATTTCTTGGTTCATGTACTATTGAAACTTTGCTTGGAAAACTTTGAGCATTACTTTGCTAGTGTGTGAGATGATTGCAATTGTGAGGTTGTTTGAGCATTCTTTGGCATTGCCTTTCTTTGGGATTGGAATGAAAACTGACTTTTTCCAGTCCTGTGGCCACTGCTGAATTTTCCAGATTTGCTGGCATATTGAGTGCAGCACTTTCACAGCATCATCTTTCAGGATTTGAAATAGCTCAACTGGAATTCCATCACCTCCTCTAGCTTTGTTTGTAATAATGCTTCCTAAGGCCCACTTGACTTCACATTCCAGGAGGTCTGGCTCTAGATGAGTGATCACATCATCGTGATTAACTTGGTCATGAAGAAGATCTTTTTTTGTACAGTTCTTCTGTGTATTCGTGCCACCTCTTCTTGATATCTTCTGCTTCTGTTAGGTCCATACCATTTCTGTCCTTTATCGAGCCCATCTTTGCATGAAATGTTCCCTTGGTATCTCTGATTTTCTTGAAGAGATCTCTAGTATTTCCCATTCTGTTCTTTTCCTCTATTTCTTTGCACTGATCACTGAGGAAGGCTTTCTTATCTCTCCTTGCTATTCTTAGGAACTCTGCATTCAAATGGGTATATCTTTCCTTTTCTCCTTTGCTTTTCACTTCTCTTCTTTTCACAGCTATTTATAAGGCCTCCTCAGCAGCCATTTTGCTTTTTTGCATTTCTTTATCTTGGACATGGCCTTGATTCCTGTCTCTTGTACAATGTCACAAACCTCCATCCATAGTTCATCAGGTCTGTCTACCAGATCTAGTCCCTTAAATCTATTTCTCACTTCCACTGTATAGTCATAAGGAATTTTATTTACATCATACCTGAATGGTCTAGTGGTTTTCTCCACTTTTTCCATTTCAGTCTGAATTTGGCAATAAGGAGTTAATGATCTGAGTTACAGTCAACTCCCAGTCCTTTTCTTACTGACTGTATAGAGCTTCTCCATCTTTGGCTGCAAAGAATGTGATCAATCTAATTTCAGTGTCGACCATCAGTGATGTCCATGTGTAGTATCTTCTCTTGTGTTGTTGGAAGAGGGTGTTTGCTATGACCAGTGCATTCTCTTGGCAGAACTTTATTATCCTTTTCTCTGCTTCATTCTGTATTCCAAGGCCAAATTTACCTGTTACTGCAGGTGTTTCTTGACTTCCTACTTTTGCATTCCAGTCCCCCATAATGAAAAGGATGTCTTTTGGGGTGTTCTAGAAGGTCTTCCATAATCATATGAAACTACAAATCAACAACAAAGGGAGAGCTGAAGAATACGTGTGGAACTAATCAACACACTTCTTTTAGGGAAAGAGCAAATTAGCCAGAAGGGTAGTTGTCAGGCTGTCTTGTCCCACAGCCTCTTGCTCTCTCCACAGGTGTTGTAAATGCATGGTTATGTAACAACTGAGGTCACCATAGCACTGCACATGCCCATCACGATGTGCCTATTTTCACAGGCCACTTTTGTTTTGTAAACATATATAAGTATACCTGAAAATCCCCTGAGGCTATTGTACGACTACATCAAGGCTGTGTTAAGTCTGTGTCTGCTGGGTCAAGTATGAGAGAATACAGGGTGTCTGCTCTAATGGCTGCTGCACCAGTCTGGAGAGAATAAACCTGTCTTCAGGTCCTACAGCACCTCAAGTTTTCTTCTAGCTTCTCCAGTAATGCCTTGACTACCTTGGGTTCAGTGAACAGTGTGAACAGTAAGATACAATGAGACAATTGGCTTAGTCGGCAGGATACTCAGCAGGTAAGGGAGCCCAAGGCTGCAATGGGTGGAGGAAGCCAGTGGTCACTACCTAGCATGTGGTACCAGGTGGCCATGGTTCTCTCAGCATCGGCCCTGGTGGAACACTGGGAAGCAGTGAACAGTTCACCAGATAGCACTGAAAAGGTGTTACAGGTGGTGAGTTCCCATTTACTGGACAAGGTGGCACGAACTGCAACTGGCACCATGAGGTGGTTTTCCTAATTGCCCTGAAGGCCAATATCGATAGTGCCCTCCATGATGCTGTACAAATGTGTGAACTGTAGAGATGAGAAGAAGAGTTGGAATAGTGCTTATACACATGCTGGACCAAGAAATGCATAACATTGATGAACCCAGTGCCATGGAAAGTGACGTAATGAGACACGATGATAACAAACATTGTGAGATTGTGGGTCCCAGCTTGGCAGCAAGGCCCATGGTGCAGTAGAAAGTGAAACATGAGCAACATATTGTTCAGGGGCATATCCCCAAGGGGACTTCAGTGTGACTAAGTTCACAACGTACTGACCGTATCTCAGGCAGAATTTCATTGCCTGACTTGGGTAAGCAGTTTAGGCAGAAGCAAGGGAACCATTGGCAGCATGTCTTTTGCAACTCTGGGACACAGGGGTGGGCCATATCACTTGTTCCAGGGACAAAATAGAATAGTTGGCATCTGTAACCCCTCACCCTTCATTGAGACAAAGGTTGTAGAACATTATAAGACTGTGGGTCCCCACTTGTTAGTGAAACCCATCATGCAATTGAGAAGGGCCTGAAGTTTAAGACAGAAGTTTAACCACCCACCCCAAGAGATACGGACCATTACATGAGCTTACCATGTCTGCTGTGACCATGAATATACAGACTAATGATCTGAGCTGTGAATACCACAAAAAATCCCCTCTTTGAGAGGGTGGGCCTGGCACCTGTGGATGGTTTTATGACCCTTACCAAGAGAAGTAGAGGGATGGCATGTGCGATGCCATTTTGGAAGTGTGAAAACCCCAAAGGGAGGCCAAGCTGGTAAAGGCCACATCCAGGTTATGTGGAAGTTTGTGCAGAGGTATACTGTAAAGGCTATGTCCTGTTATGTATGATGTAGAAATAGGCTGTGTCCTATGATGTAGATGTAGAACAGTATATGGTAAAGGTTGTGTCTTATGATGGGCTACTAACCTCTGATTCTCTTGTAGATTTAAAATAGTGTGAAAGCATTTGGAATCATGTGAGTGGGCTGTGAACACTTCAAAAAGCCTCTCCTTGAAGAGGTGAACCTGGAATCTTTGGAGGAGATTTGTTGGACCTTAATAAAAACCCAACTCATCTCACAGACTAGTAAAGTAATGTTCAAAATTCTCCAAGCCAGGCTTCAGCAATACGTGAACCATGAACTCCCTGATGTTCAAGCTGGTTTTAGAAAAGGCAGAGGAACCAGAGATCAAATTGCCAACATCTGCTGGATCATTGAAAAAGCAAGAGAGTTCCAGAAAAGCATCTATTTCTGCTTTATTGACTATGCCAAAGCCTTTGACTATGTGGATCACAATAAACTATGGAAAATTCTGAAAGAGATGGGAATACCAGACCACCTAACCTGCCTCGAGAGAAATCTGTATGCAGGCCAGGATGCAACAGTTAGAACTGGACATGGAACAACAGACTGGTTCCAAATAGGAAAAGGAGTACGTCAAGGTTGTATATTGTCAACCTGCTTATTTAACTTCTATGCAGAGTACATCATGAGAAACACTGGACTGGAAGAAACACAAGCTGGAATCAGTATTGCTGGGAGAAATATCAGTAACCTCAAATATGCAGATGACACCACCCTTATGGCAGAAAGTGAAGAGGAACTAAAAAGCCTCTTGATAAAAGTATAAGAGGAGAGTGAGAGAGTTGGCTTAAAGCTCAACATTCAGAAAATGAAGATCATGGCATATGGTCCCATCACTCCATGGGAAATAGATGGGGAAAGAGTGGAAACAGTGTCAGACTTTCTTTTTCGGGGCTCCAAAATTACTGCAGATGATGATTGCAGCCATGAAATTAAAAGATGCTTACTCCTTGGAAGGAAAGTTATGAGCAATCTAGATAGCCTATTTAAAAGCAGAGACATTACTTTGCCGATTAAGGTCCATCTAGTCAAGGCTATGGCTTTTCCAGTAGTCATGTATGGATGTGAGAGTTGGACTGTGAAGAGGGCTGAGCACCAAAGAATTGATGCTTTTGAACTGTGGTGTTGGAGAAGACTCTTGAGAGTCCCTAGGACAACAAGGAGATCCAAACAGTCCATTCTAAAGGAGATCAGCCCTGGGATTTCTTTGGAAGGAATGATGCTAAAGCTGAAACTCCAGGTACTTTGGCCACCTCATGTGAAGAGTTGACTCATTGGAGAAGACTTTGATGTTGGGAGGGATTGGGGGCAGGAGGAGAAGGGGACAACCAAGGATGGGATGGCTGGATGGCATCACTGACTCAATGGACGTGAGTCTGAGTGAACTCCAGGAGTTGGTGATGGGCAGGGAGGCCTGGCGTGCTGTGTTTCTTTGGGTCGCAAAGAGTCGGACATGACTGAGCTACTGAACTGATCTGAACTGAATAAAAACCCAACAGTGGTGAGGTTGCCCCTGTGAAGGCTTTCCTATAATCTTGCAAGGATAGATGCTGGACTGTACGTGGCCATGGAAGATAAAGTCACTCCACATGCAGCTGGTGGCTCTTCTAGCCCATAAGGGCAAGGTGATTTCCAGGTGATTTTCAACATGAGTTCCAGGTGATACCTGGCATTGGGTTTTGCTATGTGTTGGGGCTATAACTATTTGTTATTGTAGCATCTACAGCTGTTGCAGAATGTGGATTCAAAGGTCAGTATTACTCAGCAAGGGAATATGACAGAAGATGGACTGTGCATAGATTGTGAAGTGAGAGACCTTAAGAGGCGGAATGTAGGGAAAGAGCAAATTAGCCGAGATGGTGGTGGGTCAGGCTCTCTCACCCCATGACCTCTCACTCTCATCCCAGTTGTTGTAAATACATGGTTATATAATAATTGAGATCATTTATAGCACTGCACATGCACCTCACATTGTACCCAGTTGGTCACAGGCCACTTTTGTCCTGTAACCATATAGAAACCCACCTGAAAAGCACTTGAAGCTATGTTATAGCTATTTTAAGGCTGCATTATGGCTGTGTCTGCTGGGTCAACTATGAGAGAATACAGCATGTCTGTTATTATGGCTGCTGCATCAACCTGGAGAGAATAAACATGTCTGCAGTTCCTACAGCTCTTTGAGTTTTCTTCCAGGTTCCCCACTTATGCCTTGTTTACCCTGGGCCCAGTGAACAGTGTGAAGAGCAAGATGCTTCTGAAAAATAAACGGGTTAAATAACAAATCAAAAATAAAATCAAAAAAATATTATGAACCTAATGAAAATGAAAGCACAACATACCAAAACCAGCAAAAGCAGTTCTGAGGAGAGTGTTTTGGCAATAAACACATGTAATACATTTTTTAAAGTATCTCAAATAAGCAACTTAGCTTTGAACCTCAAAAGAACTAGACAAATAATAAATTAAGCTTAAGTTATCAGAAAGAAGGAAATAATAAAAATATTAGTGCACAAATAAATGAAATTGAGACTATGAAACAACAGAAAAGATTAACAAAACTAGGAGCCGGTTTTTCAAAACAAGATAAACAAAACTGACATATTTCAGTTAGAGTAACTAAGAAAAGTAACAGAAGACTCAAAATCATAAATGAAAGAATATATTACAAATGACACTACAGAAATGCATATGATCAAAAAAGACTAAAATGGACAATCATAGGCCATACAAACTACATAACCTAAGAATAATAGAAACTTAAAACCTACTAACCCTAATCATGATGAAATAGAAAATCTAGCCAATAACAAGTAAGGAGACGGAAATGGTAATCTAAAACCTTCCAAAAAAGAAAACCTCCAAAACAGATTGCTTTGCTAGTGAATTCTACTAAATATTTAAGAAGACTTAATGCCGATCCTTTTCAAACTCTTTGGAAAAGTAGAAGCAAGAACAATTCCAAACTAATTCAACATTGTTGAATAAACAACATTGTTGAATAAATAAATTCAACAATAAACAACATTGTCATTGCTGTTGTTGTTTAGTCCCCAAGATGTGTCTGACTCTTTATGACCCCATAGACTGTAACCCACCAGGCTCCTCTGTCCATGAGATTTCTTAGGCAAGAATACTGAGTGGGTTGTCATTTCCTTCTCCAGAGATTCTTCCTGACCCAGAGATTGAATTTGTGTCTCCTGCATTGACAGGCAGGTACTTTACTGCCGAGCCACGAGGGAAGCCCAAGGTCAACAGTACCCTCATAGTAAAGCCAGATAAGAAAATGATAGACCAAGTTCCCTGATGAAGATAGATGCAAAGTTCTCAACAATATATTAGCAAAGTGAATTCAAAAGCATATGAAAAGTATTATACACCATTATTAAGGAGAATTTACCCTTGGGATGCAAGGATGGCTCAACATATGTAGATCAATTAATTATATACACCACATTAACAGAATGAAAGAAGAAAAATTATGAAAAAATTATATTATCATCTCATCAGATGCAAAGAAAAATTGAAAAAAAAACAACATTCTTTCATGATACATATCCTCAACAGTTTGTGTATTTAAGGAAGAAACTCAACATAATAAAGGCTATATACTACAAACCCACAGTTAACATTATACTCAATGGGTGAAAAATTGAAAGCTTCTCCTCAAAGATAAGGAATAAGAACAGAAAGCCCACTCATTCAACGTAATACTGGAAGTCCTAGCCAGAACAATCAGGTAAGACAAAGAAGTAAATGAATTTAAATCACAATGACAGAATTAAAATTGTCTTTATTTGCAGATGACATCGTTTTATACATTAAAAAATCCCAAAGACTCAACTTAAAAGCTGTTTGAACTTAAATTCATAAAAGTGGCAGGATACAAAATCAGTATAAAGAAGTTAGTAACATTTCTATACACAATGAAACATCTGAAAAAGAAATAAGAAAACTCTTCCATTCACAATAGCATCAAAACAATAACATGCTAAGGAAAAAATTTAACCAAGGAAGTGATAGATTAGTCGGACGAGGACTAAAAGTCTTTGTTGAAATAAATTGAAGAACACACAAACAAATGTTTATGAATCAGAAGAATTAATACTGTTAAAATGTCCACACTACCAAAAGTGAAAGTAAAATCCAATGAAATTTCAAAATTCCAATGACATTTTCCATAGAAATAGGAAAAAAAAATCCTAAAATTTATGTGAAACTACAAAAGACCCCTGATGATAGCCAAAGCAATATGAGACAAAGAATAAAGCTGGAGGCATCACATTTCCTGATTTGAAATTACAGTACAAAGGTATGCTAATTAAAACTTGTGTTACTAACATAATAATGGAAGCACAGACCAGTGCAACAGAATTGAGAGCCCAGAGTTAATGGTTCTCTCTTAGGAATTAGGAAGGGATGCGATTTAAATGGAATATAAGGGGGGGTTTCTGGTATTAACAGATTCTACTTCCGGGTTCAGGTTGCATGTGTGTGTGCTAAGTTGCTTCAGTTGTGTCCAAATCTGTAGGACCCTATGGACCATAGCCCACCAGGTTCCTCTGTCCAAGGGATTCTCCCGGCAAAAATACTGGAGCAGATTACCATTCCCTCCTCCAGGGGACCTTCCTGACCTGGGGATCGAACCCGCATCTCTTATGCCTTCTGCATTGTCAGGAAGGTTCTTTAACACTAGTGTCACGTGGGAAGCCTGGGTTCAGGTTACAAGAAAGTTATTATGTCATAATCACTAAATATTACAATATTACCTTTTTTTGTTGTTTTCAATTTTTATGAGTGTGTCTGATTCAACATTTTAAAAAGATAATTAATGCATTCATTTCATCCTTACAATAGAATACAGTTAACTAGAGGAAATAAAGTTTAAAAGTCATGACAGAGCAGGTAGAAGTAAAAGATTTAAAAATACCCTTCCTTTTGTTTATTTTACAGGAATGATCAACAGGAGTCCTTTTTCAATAATCAAATATTCATACATACATTGAATATTTTTCTGGAAACTTTATGTTTCATTGTGTATTTTATCAAACTTGACACCAGTTTCATCACCATTTTGTAGTTTTTACTCTATAGGTGATTCCATTTCTTCTGTCAGACTTACCTTTATTTCATAGTTTGGTATTATTTTAAATATTATTTTTAATTCCAATTTTTATTGCTAATTGTAGAAATAAAATTCATTTTTGTATATATGTGGCTTTTCTCAAGAACAAACTTGAGGTGTAACTTTTGGGACTTTTGCTTATTCATTTGTTTTGTATTTCCCTGCTGCTTTTTTTCTGTGATCTTGTTATTATATTTCATCTATTTATGTTATCTTTCTTTTTTTTTTTTTTTTAAGGTTTCTTAAGTGAATGCTGAGTCATTGATTTGAAATCTTTGCTCTTTTTATTACAATATTAGTGTTCTGTGCTATAAATTCCACTAAGTATTATTTTATCAGCATTTCACAATTTTTGATATATCATGAAAGAGAGCTATAACATAATCTAACTACAATTATGGAATTCTCTATTTCTCCTTGTACTTCTGACATTTTACCTCATGTGTTTGGAAACTGTGTGGATCACAACCAACTGTGGAAAATTCTTCAAGAGATGGGAATATCAGACCACCTGACCTGCCTCCTGAGAAATCTGTATGCAGGTCAGGAAGCAACAGTTGGAACTGGACATGAAAAAAACAGACTGGTTCCAAACTGGGGAAGGAGTATATCAAGGTTGTATACTGTCACCCTGCGTATTTAATTTATATGCAGAGTACATCATGTGAAATCTTGGGCTGAATGAAGTGCAAGCAGGACTCAAGATTGCCAGGAGAAGTATCAATAATCTCAGATACGCAGATAACACCACACAGAAGAAAGTGAAGAAGAACTAAAGAGCCTCTTGATGAAAGTGAAAGAGGAGAGTGAAAACCTTGGCTTAAAACTCAACATTCAGAAAACTGAGATCATGGCATCTGGTTCCATCACCTCTTGGCAAATAGATGGGGAAACAATAACAGACTGTTTTGAGGGCCTCCAAAATCACTGCAGATGGTGATTGCAGCCATGAAATTAAAAGACGCTTGCTCCTTGGAAGAAAAGCTATGACCAACCTAGACTTAAAAAGCAAAGACATTACTATACCAACAAAGTCCATCTAGTCAAAGCTATGGTTTTTCCAGTAGTCATGTATGGATGGGAAAGTTGGACCAGAAAGAAAGTTGAGCGCCAAAGAATTGATGCTTTTGAATTGTGGTTTTGGAGAAGACTCTTGTGAGTCCCTTAGACTGCAAGGAGGTCCAACCAGTCAATCCTAAAGGATATCAGTCCTGAATATTCATTGTAAGGACTGATGCTGAAGCTAAAACTCCAATACTTTGGCCACCTCATCCAAAAAGTGACTCATTTGAAAAGACACTGATGCTGGGAAAGATTGAAGACAGGAGGAGAAGGGGACAACAGAGGATGAGATGGTTGAATGGCATGACTGACATGATAGACATGAGTTTGAGTAGACTCTGGGAGTTGGTGATGGAAAGGGAAGCCTGACGTGCTGATATCCATGGTGTCGAAAAGAGTTGGACACAACTGTGTGACTGAAAACTGATTTGGAAACTTTGGTGCGTAAACACTTAAGACTGGTGTATTGTCTTGGATTAATCCTTTATAATTATACAATAAACTTCTTACTCTCCAATAATCTACCTTTCTCTGAAAGTTACTTTGATAATAATATAGCCATTCTAGTTTTAAATTGTGTTTTAGCTTGGTGTCTGTTTACCTAAAAGTGTGATTTTAGGAGGGAAGACTATAATGATCTTTTGCTTTTTCTAATTTATTCTCACAATCTCTGTTTTATTTATAGTTTTTAGAACATTTAAAAATGGTATTATTGATAGTGTTAGGTTTATCACAATCATCTACTTACTGTAAAGTTGTCTCATCTATACTTTGCTCTTTTTTCCTCTTTATCAGTCTTCTTTGAGAATAAAATTTTAAGATTCTATTTCAACTCTTTTACTTGTTATAACTCTTTTTTTTGTTAATTAGTGACTGATTTGGGCTTTATAATATATATCTGTAAATTTTTAGATTCAGCCCTTATATGATATTATACCATGTCTCATAGGGGCTTTCCAGTGGTTCACTGGTAAAGAAGTCACTTGTCAATGTAAGAGACACTGGAGACACAAGTTTGATCCCTGGGTCGGGAAGCTCCCCTGAAGAAGGAAATGGCAACCCACTCCAGTTTTTGTGCCTGGAGAATCCCATGAACAGAGGAGTCTGGCAGGCTATGTCCATGGGGTCATAAAGAGTCAGACACGACTGAGCACACACACACACACATGACATGTTTCATACAATATAAGAGGCTTACAATATGTTCAGTTCTCCTCTTTTTTGTGTGTGCTAATTTGTTATATACTTTACTTTTGCATTATTGCATTTTGCAAATAAATTGCAAAATTGCATTTTGCATTATACCATATTATTATGCTAAGCAACTAAGTATATTTTACTGATATTTAAATAATGATAAAATCTTAAAAATTTACTTGTGTAGCTACTGCTTCCATTATTCTTCATTCTTCTGTGCAGGTCAATACTCTTGTCATTTTTCTTCTGTCTTAGTCTTCCTTTATCATTTTATGTAATGCAGTTTTCTTGGCTACTGATACTTGTCTTTCTGCTAATAATCTTTTATTCTTAGTCTTGGAACTTAGATATGATATTAAGTTACTTGATAAGAGTTTTATTCAGGGGGTTTGCTTTTAAGATATGTTAGATCCTGAGTCAGTGTCATTCTAGGGCTATTATTCCCCATCATTGAGATACAACTTGCTTTGAACATAAATCCATGTGAGTCATAAGGTTTCATATCTACCTTGAGAAGAAGCACTATTCTTAGATGTGCATGAACACTGCACATAGTTATCTCTAATAATGTCTGGCACTTATTTTCTCAGCATTGAGTAATTTCAGCTAACTATTCAAAGTGTACCATCTAGAGATCTCCAGAGTTCTCTCTTGTTGCAGCTCTTTTTCTGTCCAGAACTCTATCCTATGAATTTTAAGTACTCAAATTTTCTGGACTTTCAGATATCTCTTTGATTAAGAGAGAGCCCCAGTCTCCATCTGCATACCTTGCTTTCTAGACTCTAAACTTTATCAAGCTAGGTCAATCACAAACTCATCTTATTTGTTTTCCAGCTCTCAGAGATAAGTGACCTTCGTTGCTTGAAGTATTTAAGAGGCATTGTTTCATAAATTCTACTTATTTTGCTTATTTCAGGCAGTAGGGTAAATCTATACCTGTTCTTGTATCTCAGCAGAGTTATAATGACCTGGGGATTGTTTTTGCCTGAAGGAAGTAGTTAAAATGAATGGCGGACTGGTTTGAAGTGGGCGGTCTTGTAATAAAACTAAGGTTTACTTATTTTTCTAAAATTTTCTTTTGGTGGTAGATAAATATTAACCTGTAATTGAAGGATAGCCTTATGGAGCTGAATGATGATTCCCAAATTATCTAATAAACTAGATTTCTGATGCTTTAATTATTTTTAGGAACAATTTCAGTTCAGTTCAGTCTCAGTCATGTCCGACTCTTTGTGACCCCATGAATCACAGCACGCCAGGCCTCCCTGTCCATTACCAACTCCCAGAGTTCACTCAAACTCACGTCCATCGAGTCGGTGATGCCATTCAGCCATCTCATCTTCTGTCATCCCCTTCTCCTCTTGCCCCCAATCCCTCCCAGCATCAATGTCTTTTCCGATGAGTCAACTCTTCGCATGAGGTGGCCAAAGTTATTGGAGTTTCAGCTTCAGCATCAGTCCTTCCAATGACCACCCAGGACGATCTCCTTTGGAATGGACTGGTTGTATCTCCTTGCAGTCCAAGGGACTCTCAAGAGTCTTCTCCAACACCACAGTTCAAAAGCATCAACAATTTACATAATGCTAAATCAGCATATGATGATTAAAGTCAGATCAAACCAATTCAGTATATACTAAGTGTATAGATTATATTTGTAGATTGCTGTATTTTTCTCCAAATTTATTCCTGAAATCTATACCATGTTAATTTGTGAATGATTTATAGACTTGAAGAATTTTAAGGCCTATGATTTTAGCTTCAAGTCAGAACAAATACTTTATATTCACACAGCATAGAATTCCAACAAGTGGTTAAGCATAGAAGTAAAAATCATCCACCAATAAAGATAATTTTGAAGTTAGAAAAAGAGAAGATAAAATTTTACCAAAGTATGATTGAAATGGACAATATGAGCAACAAAACATATAATCAAGAGCAAAATTCACTGATATACATTCTTGAGATTGCTAGTGCTATACTTGTAATGCATTTAGATAACATAGAGTTAATAATTAAATAATTATAATAATAACTATAATTGTCATTAGCTTTTGGATTCTAGTCTGAAAGTGTGGGGAGGGAACAAATCAGCCAAGATGGCCTCTTCAGACTCTCTCGGGCCATGTTTTGTAAAACACAGTTATGTAACAGCTTTAGATCACTTTTAGCACTGCACATGTGAGACACAAGTTACCTGCTTGATCATGGGTTACTTTATGCTGTATACATATGTAAGCTCCACCTTAAGAAGTGGCAGCAATTATGTCTGCGTCAAGGCTGTGTCCATTGGGTTAGCCCCGAGAGGAGAGAATATACTACTGAATACTGTGGAGAATGTCTACTGCTGCAGCTGCTGCGTCAGCCAGGAGAGAAGTCGTGTGTGTCAGCTTATGCTGTGACTGCTCCTAGGGCTGCGGCATCAGCCAGTAGAGAATAAATGTGTCTGCAGCTCCTGGAGTCTTCTTCCAGCTTTACCGTTTCCACCTTGTCTACCATGGGTTCAATAAACAGTGTGGACAATGTGAACGGTGAGACAAGTGGCACAGTACATAGGGTAGATCAGCAATACAGAGAGGTTTTAAAAACAACCTAATTTTGATTCTATGTGCATGCATCCTAAGTTGTTTCATTCGTGTCCAACTCTTTGTGACCCTCTGGACTGTAGCCCACCAGGGGATACTCCAGGCAAGAACACTGGTGTAGGTTTCTATGCCCCCCTCCAAGGGAGCTTCACAACCCAAGAATAAAACCCACATTTCTAGTATGTCCTGCATTGGCAGGCGGATTTTTACTACTAGCACCACTTGTGAAACCCAGTTTTGATTCCACTTATAATTAAAAACAGATGTAAACTTTCCCATAATATTTTTGACATCTATGGAATCGGATATTCATGTTACCTTTGAGTATAAAGGGAATTGCTATTGAATATTAAAACACCTTGTGTACTTCGACAGTTTTATTGTTGCTATTGTTGTTAAATGCACAGAAATTTATAGGACAGAAAAAAATTCCAGCTTGAAGTTGGAGAGAAAATTTACCTCATAAAAATAAGTAAGTGAATTTAAGCTTTGCTTAAGTCAGTGATCTCAATTATTCTTATGCTAGTCAGTGTTAATATAAACATACATACAGTGTTAATACAACCATAGGTTCTCAATAAAAATTTAATCTAATTGAATTTGAATCAACTTGAGGATGTCAGAACAACTTGAGCAAAACAAAAATAAATACACTCAAATTGGATAAGAAAATAAAGTTCTTCCAAAATTGTCTATTTCTTTACAAGCACACACATGTGTGCACACACACACCAAAAACATTTCTTAATCCATTTAAAAATTGTTTCTTTAAAGTTCAGCACTTGAGCAACCATCTCTACAGCAGTGTAATATTCATTTTTAAAGTAACTAAATGAGGGGATCATTAGACTAGGGTGACTCTATTGCCTTTGTAGCCCAGTAAGCAAACCAAAACCTAAGCCATAATCAACGTACTTCAATCAGAGACAATGACACCTAAAAACAACTAATCAAAAACAGCCAATTAGGCTTATCCAAACCAGGAACCCACTTAAGCTATAGTCAGTTATATACTTGAAAGCTAGTAAGAGAATATTTCTTAAATATTCTCACCTCAAAATATAGAAGGTAATAATGTAACTGTGATGTTAGCTAATGCTATGGTGGTAATCATTTTATAATATATGTTTATCAAATAGCTCACCTGGTAAAGAATCTGCCTGCAATGCAGGAGACTCTGGTTCGATCCCTGGGTCAGGAAGATCCCCTTGAGAAGGGATAGACTACCCACTCCAGGATGCTTGGGCTTTCCTGATGGCTCAGAAGGTAAATAATCCTCCTGCTATGTGGAATACCTGGGTTCAATTCCTGGGGTGGGAAGATTCCCTGGAGAAGCATGCTAATTTTAAGCTTACAGAGTTATATGTCAATTACAACTCAACTGAACTGGAAAAAAATAGGAAACCTAAACTTTAACACATACACACACACACAATTCTCTCCCTTGAATTCTGTGTCTTCTGTTAAAACCTCTTTGGCCTCTGTCTTGAAGATCTTCTAACCAGGAAATTTAGCATTGCCTGACTCAAACTGATGTAAGCTCAAATAAAATTTTGACATATTTAGCATGCCTCAGTTTATCTTTTACCTCCTATAGCTCTAGATTTTCTTGCTGTAAAAGAAGTGACCCTTAGAGCAGGCTCTCTGTGCATTTTAATTTACATCAACTTGCAATGTGAACTGGTATCTTCACGATGTTCACAGATGCAAACATGCATGAGAATGTCACACTGTTAAAGACTCTACATCTAATCAATTTGGAGAAAAATTATTATAGGAGAACAATACCTCAGATTGTCAGAGGTTAATATCCTTGAAATTGAATGTATTACTACTCTTAGGCTGCCTGAGCTCTTACACATTTCTGCTTTTGAAATTGAACATAAAACATAGAAAAATTGTTTAAAAGTAATCTAATGAAAATAATATGTCAACTAACATGCATTTTTGCCACGCAATGTGCTTACTCTCATGACTATGTTAGATCATTCTAACATGAATCCATTTTAAATAGGATCTTACTCTAAATTTAATTACAAACTCAACAAGTATTTGTATAATATACATTAATAAGTATTCACATTTATCTTTATCACTGATCTTTTATCTTTTATTATGTGCAGGTTCTTTGGAAGGAACTGCTGTAGATAGATATAGTGGATGAACAGACATGGATTTATTAGTTACTGAATGTTAACTAAGGGTGGGTGTCTGTTCTATAGTCTTTACATGTATTAATTTATTTAATTTTTCAACACAATGGTATATGATTAATCATTAGTATCCCTAAGGAAAAATCTCAACATTAAAAAATGTTCCAAGGTCACACAGGCAGATAGTGGGAGAATCCAGATATGAGATTCAAAAGAACCAGAAGTATCTTTTGACGTGTTACAAATAAATAGATTAGCAACATATGAGAGGCCCAGAACTATACCTACAAGTAAAAATATCATCAACCAACTTATACTTAGTAACTTTTACCTATGACATAGCCAGAAGGTATCCCTGCAAGGTGAAGTAAGAGTTTCATGCTATCCCCATTTCATTCAGACAAATGAAACTCTGTTTTTATAGCACCAATGACACTTGTATGATCCTGTGGCAATAATATGTAATAAAAGTTACTATACACTAAAAATAAAAATGGCTATAAATTGCAGTACATGTTATAAAGGAAAAAATAAGGTACTTGGGCTTTAATACTTGTTTTATTTAATAATAGAACAAGAGTGGCCAGCTAATCTTTCAATGGACAATATCACTAGAATTGGAATGTGACATTAAGAGTAAGGTTCAGTTTGCTCTAAAGGTGAAAGCAAGGATTTCAGTAATAGGGACCATGTGAGTAAATGTCTATGAATGATGGGACAGTGTTTGCTCTCGGAACTGACAGAGGACTAGGCTGCATAAAAAGTAACAAGAAAAGGGAAAATGAGTTAGACATGAGTATTGATAACAAGAAGAAATTATCTTCAGCGAATTTGTTTTGGCCTTTATTTTAGCTATTTTATCTATGGTGAAGTCGCTCAGTCATGTCTGACTCTTAGCGACCCCATGGACTGCAGCCTACCAGGCTCCTCCGTCCATGGGATTCTCCAGCCAAGAATACTGGAGTAGGTTGCCATTTCCTTCTCCAGGGGATCTTCCCAACCCAGGGATTAAACCCAGGTCTCCCACATTGGAGGCAGACGCTTTAACCTCTGAGCCACCAGGGAAGACCCATAATCCAATGAAATATGAGCCACCATAGAACCACCAGAACTTACACAGGACTGGAGAAACAGACTCTTGGAGGGCACAAACAAAACTGTGTGCAACAGGAACCAGGAGAAAGGAGCAGTGACCCCACAAGAGACTGGCACAGACTTGCCTGCGAGTGTCCAGGAGTCTTGGGAAGAGGTGTGGGTTGGCAGTAGCCTGCTGCAGTATTGGAGGCTCTGAGTGCATGGGACATTTAGAAGGAGGTCACTATTATCTTCATTACCTCCACCATAGTTTGGCCTCAGGTCAAATAACAGGGAAGAAACACAGCCCTGTCCATTAAGAGAAAACTGGATTAAAGATTTACTGAGCATGGCCCCACCCATCAGAACAAGACCAGGTTCTCCCTCAGTCAGTCTCTCTCATCAGAAAGCTTCCATAAGCCTCTTATCCTTCTCCATCAGATGGCAGACAGACTGAAAATCACAATCACAGAAAACTAACCAATCTGATCACATGGACCACAGCCTTGTCTAACTCAATGAAACTATTAGCCATGCTATGTAGGGCTACCCAAGACAGATGGGTCATGGTGAAGAGCTCTGACAAAATGTGGTCCACTGGAAAAGGGAATGGAAAACCACTTCATTATTCTTGTCTTGTGAACCTCACAAACAGTATGAAAAGGCAAAAAGACAGGGCACTGAAAGATGAATTCCCCAGGTTGGTAGGTGCCCAGTATGCTACTGGAGATCAGTGCAGAAATAACTACAGAAAGGATGAAGAGATGGAGCCAAAGCAAAAACAACATGGATTGTGGATGTGACTGGTGATGGAAGTAAAGTCCGATGCTGTAAAGAGTAATATTGCATAGGAACCTGGAATGTTAGGTCCATGAATCAAGGCAAATTGGAAGTGGTCAACAGGAGATGGCAAGAGTGAACATCAACATTTTAAGAATCAGCGAACTAAAATGAACTGGAATGGGTGAAATTAACTAGATGACCATTATATCTACTACTGTGGGCAAGAATCCCTTAGAAGAAATGGAATAGCCATCATACTCGACAAAAGCGTCCAAAATGCAGTACTTGGATGCAGTCTCAAAAACGACAGAATGATCTCTGTTCCTTTCCAAGGCAAACCATTCAATATCACAGTAATTCAAGTCTGTGCCCTGACCAGTAATGCTGAAGAAGCTGAAGTTGAACAGTTCTATGAAGACCTACAAGACCTTCTAGAACTAACACCCAAAAAAGATGTCATTTTCATTATGGCGGACTGGAATGCAAAGTAGGAAGTCAAGAAATACCTGGAGTAAGAGGCAAATTTTGGCCTTGGAGTACAGAATGAAGCAAAGAAAGGGCTAACAAGAGTTTTGCCAAGAGAATGTACTGTTCATAGCAAACACCGTCTTCCAACAACATAAAAGAAGACTCTATACATGGACATCAACAGATGGTTAATACTGAAATCAGATTGATTATATTATTGGAGCCAAATATGGAGAAGCGCTATACAGTCAGCAAAAACAAGACCAGGAGCTGACTGTGGCTCAGATCATGACTCCTTATTGCAAAATTCAGACTTTTATTGAAGAAAGTAGGGAAAACCACTAGACCATTTATGTATGACCTACATCAAATCCCTTATGATTATACAGTGGAAGTGACAAATATATTCAAAGGATTAGATCTGATAGACAGAGTGCCTGAAGAATGATAGATGGAGGTTTGTGACACTGTACAGTAGACAGTGATCAAGACCACCTCCAAGAAAAAGATGCAAAAAGGCAAAATGGTTGTCTGAGGAGACCCTACAAATAGCTGAGAAAACAAGAGAAGTGAAAGGCAAAGGAGAAAAGGAAGGATACACCCCTTTGAATGCAGAGTTCCAAAGAATAGCAAGAAGAGATGAGAAAGTCTTCTTCAGTGATCAACGAAAAGAAATAGAGGAAAACAATAAAATGGGAAAGACAAGAGATCTCTTCAAGAAAATCAGAGATACCAAGGGAGCATTTCATTGAAAGTTGGGCACAAAAAAGACAGAAATGATATGGATCTAATAGAAGCAGAATATATTATGAAGAGGTGGCAAGAATACACAGAAGAACTATACAAAAAATATCTTCATGACCCAGATAATCGAGATAGTGTGATCACTCACCTAGAGCCACACCTCCTAGAATGTGAAGTCAAGCAGGCCTTAGGAAGCATCACCATCAACAAAGCTAGTGAAGGTGATGGAATTCCAGTTGAGCTATTTCAAATCCTAAAAGATGATACTGTGAAAGTGCTGCACTCAATGTGCCAGCAAATTTGAAAAACTCATCAGTGGCCACACGACTAGAAATGGTCAGTTTTCGTTCCACTCCCAAAGAAAGGCAATGAAAAAGAATGCTCAAACTACTGCACAATTGCACTCATCTCATACCAGCAAAGTAATGCTCAAAATTCTCAAAGCCAGCCTTCAACAGTACATGAACCATGAACTTCCAGATGTTCAAACTGGATTTAGAAAAGGCAGAGGAACCAGAGATAAAATTGCCAACATCTGTTGGATTATTGAACAAACAAGAGAGTTCCAGAAAAACATCTACTTCTGCTTTATTGACTGTGCCAAAGCCTTTGACTGTGTGGATCACAACAAACTGTGGAAAGTTCTTCAAGAAATGTGAATACCAGACCACCTAACCTACCACCTGAGAAATCTGTATGCAGGTCAGGAAGCAACAGTTAGAACTGGATATGGAACAATAGACTGGTTCCAAATTGGGAAAGGAGTACATCAAGGCTGTATATTGTCACCTTGCTTATTTAATGTATATGCAGAGTATACCATGAGACTACCATGAGAAATGCTGGCTTGGATGAAGCACAAGCTGGAATCAAGATTTTTGGGAGAAATATCAATAACCGCAGATGAGGGTATCGTCATCTATCACATGCAGATGACAGCACCTTTACATCAGTAAGTGAAGAAGAACTAAAGGGCCTCGATGAAAGTGAAAAAGGAGAGTGAAAAAGTTGGCTTAGAGCTCAACATTCAGAAAACTAGGAGCATGACATCTGGTTCCATCACTTCATGGCAAATAGATGGGGAAACAATGGAAACAGTGGAGACTTTATTTTGGGGGGGCTCCAAAATCACTGCAGATGGTGGCTGCAGCTGTGAAATTAAAAGATGCTTATTCCTTGGAATAAAAGTTATGAGCAACCTAGACAGTATATTGAAAAGCAGAGACACTACTTTGCCAAAAAAAGGTCCATTTAGTCAAAGCTATCATTTTTCCAGTGGTCATGTATGGATGTGGGAATTGGACTATAAAGAAAGCTGAGTGCTTTTGAATTGTGGTCTTGAAGAAAACTCTTGAGAGTACCTTGAACGGCAAGGAGATCCAACCAGTCCATCCTAAAGGAAATCAGTTCTGAGTATTTATTGGAAGGACTGATGCTGAAGCTGAAACTCCAATACTTTGGCCACCTAATTCGAAGAAGTGACTAATTTGAAAAGATCCTGATGTTGGGAATTATTGAAGGCAGGAGGAGAAGGGGATGACAGAGGGTGAGATGGTTGGATGGCATCACCAACTCAATGGACGTGAGTTTTACTAAACTCCGGGACTTGGTGATGGACAAGGAGGCCTGGTGTACTGCAGTCCATTGTGTTGAAAAGAGTTGGACATGACTGAGTGACTGAACTGAACTGAACTACACTCCTTAATACTTAGTAGTAGGACTTAGCAATTATTTATTTGATTATTGGTCTTTTGGGTTTATTCTGTGGAACTGCACATTCTTATACCTCTTATCCATTGTGACTTCTGTTCTTGAGTTGTGGATGATCTGAGATTTGCACAAGGGATTCTGGGCACATGATATATGGAAGGAAATACTTGTCTTCATCTTGAGATCCCTCTATAAATATTTAATTTGTCAGAAGCAGAGATCCTGTGAAAGACTGAAGGAAAGAGGAGAAGGGAGCAAAAATGGAAGAGATGGTCAGATGGTATCATTGAGTCAATGGACATGAGTTTCAGCAAATTCCAAGAAATACTGAAAACCGGTGTGCTTCAGTCCATGGTACTGCAAAGAGTTGGACATGATTGTGTGACTGAACAAGGGAAATTTTTAAATGTTACTTTTACTTCTTTTGCTCCATATTCCCAAAGAGCTTCAGCTAAGTTTCTATATGCTCTGCTGTATAAATTAGGAACTTAAGTTAGTTTTGCCAATAATATCTGTGGTCTCTTTCTACCAATCTGAAACTCTCCTGTAATACTCAAAATCTTAATCTAAGAAATAAGAATATTAGAAGGTTGGTGTTTATTTAAATAAAATGACCAAAATTTTACTTTTTGACTTTTATTTTAAAAAGTCTAATCAAGAAAATGTGCACTTAAAAAAACATTTCTCATGTGTAATGAAAAGAAGCAACATTCCAAAGAGACTTTAATTCCAACACCCGATATTCACCACTACTTGAAGTTCAAATAGGAGGATTAAACCCAACAGGTTGTTTTGTTGTTGTTATTGTTGTTGTTTTTACTTTACAATACTGTATTGGTTTTCCCTACATTGACATGAATCCACCACAGGTGTACATGAGTTCCCAACCCTGAACCCCCCTCCCACCACCCTCCCCATATCATCTGTCTGGGTCATCCCAGTGCACCAGCCCCAAGCATCCTGTATCCTGTGTCGAACCTAGACTAGCGATTCGTTTCTTACATGATAGTATACATGTTTCAATGCCATTCTCCCAAATCATTCCACCCTCTCCCTCTCCCACAGAGTCAAAAAGTCTGTTCTATACATCTAATCTGTGGCTCTTTTGCTGTCTCACATACAGGGTTATCGTTACCATTTTTCTAAATTCCATATATATGTGTTAGTATACTGTATTGGTGTTTTTCTTTCTGGCTTACTTCACTCTGTATAATCAGCTCCAGTTTCATCCACCTCATTAGAACTGATTCAAATGTATTCTTTTTAATGGCTGAGTAATACTCCATTGTGTATATGTACCACAGCTTTCTTATCCATTCATCTGCTGATGGGCATCTAGGTTGATTCCATGTCCTGGCTACAATAAACAGTGCTGCGATGAACATTAGGGTACACGTGTCTCTTTCAATTCTGGTTTCCTCAGTGTGTATGCCCAGCGGTGGAATTGCTGGGTCATAAGGAAGTTCTATTTGCAGTTTTTTAAGGAATCTCCACACTGTTCTCCATAGTGGCTGTACTAGTTTGCATTCCCACCAACAGTGTAACAGGGTTCACTTTTCTCCACACCCTCTCCAGCATTTATTGCTTGTAGACGTTTGGATTGTGGCCATTCTGACTGGCGTAAAATGGTACCTCACTGTGGTTTTGATTTGCATTTCTCTGATAATGAGTGATGTTGAGCATCTTTTCATGTGTTTGTTAGCCATCCGTATGTCTTCTCCTGAGAAATGTCTATTTAGTTCTTTGGCCCATTTTTTGATTGGGTCATTTATTTTTCTGGAATTGAGCTGCATAAGTTGCTTGTATATTTTTGAGATTAGTTGTTTGTCAGTTGCTTCATTTGCTATTATTTTCTCCCATTCAGAAGGCTGTCTTTTCACCTTGCTTATATTTTCCTTTGTTGTGCAGTAGCTTTTAATTTTAATTAGATCCCATTTGTTTATTTTTGCTTTTATTTCCTGTATTCTGGGAGGTGGATCATAGAGGATCCTGCTGTGATTTATGTCAGAGAGTGTTTTGCCTATGTTCTCCTCTAGGAGTTTTATAGTTTCTCATCTTACATTTAGATCTTTAATCCATTTTGAGTTTATTTTTGTGAATGGTGTTAAAAAGTATTCTATTTTCATTCTTTTACAAGTGGTTGACCTGTTTTCCCAGTAACACTTGTTAAAGAGATTGTCTTTACTCCATTGTATATTCTTGCCTCCTTTGTCAAAGAGAAGGTGTCCATAGCTGTGTGGATTTATCTCTGGGCTTTCTATTTTGTTCAATTGATCTATATTTCTGTCTTTGTGCCAGTACCATACTGTCTTGATGGCTGTGACTTTGTAGTAGAGCCTGAAGTCAGGCAGGTTGATTCCTCCAGTTCCATTCTTTCTCAAAATTGCTTTGGCTATTCGAGGTTTTTTTGTATTTCTATACAAGTTGTGCCTGTTGCAAATAATTTCACAAATAATTCCAACAGGTTGTTTTGAATTCTGTTCCTGTTTTTGTTGTTTAGAAATTACTCTGCTGAGCCTGGAAGACTCTTTAAATCAAATTGCAAAATAATAGCAAAGAAAATGATAATCAGAGTAACAACAAAACTGCCTTTTTCATACTCTGACTTCTCTACTAGAAAGATCAAGATATAAAAACATAGTTTTCCATTGATAAAAACTAAAATTTCATTCTGAGATGTATTCAGTTAGATCAGTGAAGCATGCACCTCAATCAAATATAATGAACTGGGAAAAATACACAATTAAATTCCATCAGAAAAGTTTGTTTCTTGAGTTGTAGAACAGTCTAAAATTATGAATAAACCATCATCAACAAAATTATGCAACATTTAAATCAGTTATGCCCTTAAAGATCTTGACAAGTAAGTAGTCAAATCAGTAAAACCTGCTACTCATTCATAAGACAGTGCATCCTGATCATTGCATTATAGTGTTCTATCACCAATGGGAAAATGCACATTGAAATTCATCATATTTATTTTCAATTTTGTACAGGTTCAAAATTCTAGTCTAACAACCATGCCTATACAGATCATATTAAATATGTATTTCTTCCCCACATACAAACCTGATACATCTCAAAGTTCACCATTAATTATATTTGGGACCCAGATAATACAGGAATAAATATTAAAGTAAATACTAAATGTAAATATAGTTTTTATTTCTGCAGACAGTCTATGAGCCAGAAGAAAAGTAAACTCATTCTGCACTTTGTAGGTATGTCAGCCACACATAGTTTCCAGATTCTATTCTTTAGCTAGATCTACAAATGATTTCACCATGATCCCACCAGTTTGCAGAGAATAAATTCAAGGTTGTTTTGTGTGTGTGTGTGTGTGTGTGTGTGTGTTTTAATTTGGAAAAGAAAATCTTATTCATGGTTTTAGACAAAGCACTTAGGGCACGATACTAGCTTTCTTCAGTTTTCAATGTAAAGTAAATTTTTTCATCTAATTGGAGTCCTTAACAGAAAATTACAAATGTGGGAGGTGAGTACTAATCTTTTTTCACCCTTGTCACTTTTTGTTCCTCCATCCTGATTAACTTTTAAAATTAGTGTTATTTTATTTCCAATTTTCCACATTTCTAATGTAGATGGTAAACATAGATCACTCTCCTATACTTATGATTCATCCCTCAAGTACATAACTCACAAATATAAATGCCCACATGCCTGAACACACACTTGTCATGGTAGATCAACTTCCAAAAATGTCAACAATGTGATTGGAGTTATGAATCATAGTGTACGTGAAAGGCCTTTAATATTAAAATAACATGCACTGTAGGTTGTAGTTAGGTGCCAAGTCACCCACAGAGTCTCATTCAAAAAGAGTGAAAACAAGATAGAAGTATAAAAGAAGTAAATGTATGATGATATAACAAGATCAAAGTGTGGCAATGAGGGGGTGTAGTGGGGATGGATAAATTAAAATGTGTAAAATTACATCCAAGTATTCTATATAACATTTTGACCTAAACCATAATAAACTTTTGAATATATCCTTAAGTCCTATCTTCCTAAATGCTGTAGTAATAAACCATACCAGGAATTAATTGCCAAATTAAGGTGAGTTTTATAGGATGACCTCATGCCCTGCAGGAAGCAATTGCTCTGGAAATATGTCAAAATGAAGGATGTCTCACTTGTAAATATTGATGGTAAAAGGTAGTGGTATAGATGGTGAAAAGGCAATGTAACAACCTTCTTGGCTTCTCTGGATATAAATGATTACTTTATCTAATACATATTGAGCCCAGAAAATTTCAGGAATCTTAACACAGGGATAGTTTATGAAACAGAAAAAGTACCTACTGTTATTTACACTGTGTGTCAGGTCCTGTGGATTTAGGATGGGTGATCTAATATAGCATAGTCCATCAGGGAAAGTCTATCTCTAAGAAAAGAGTGGCATATGAGGTAAAAAGTATAATTGGGAACTTAGAAGTTAATTGTTTTCTGGAGCTGAAAGACTTGAGATAAATTGAGTATGAATCATGAAACAGTTTGAGTACAATAATGAGATGCCTAATTTATTTCAAACAAAGTGAATAACATTTGCAGAGACACAGATTATAAACCTGTGTGATATGTTGAAGGAATAGAGGTTTAGTTAATATGGATGGCGATTGTTTATAACTGGAAATTCTCTATGGAAGCTGATTAAGAAAAACTCTATATGTTATATTTGAAGGTCTTATAATGGAGAAGGAAATGGCAACCAACTCCAGGGTTCTTGCCTGGAGAATCCCATGGACAGAGGAACCTGGTGGGCTACAGTCCACAGGGGTTGCAAAGAGTTGGACACGACTGAGAGACTTCACTTTTTCACTTTCTTATAATTGAAAGGAAAATCATGCATTTAAGATTTTGAAAAAAAGTTGGGGGGGAAGTGTCTGGGAGCTGACTTTTGCTCAGATCATGAACTCCTTATTGTAAAATTCGGACTTAAATTGAAGAAAGTAGGGAAACCCCCTGGGCCATTCAGGTATGATTTAAATCAAATCCCTTACCATTATACAGTGTAAGTGACAAATAGATTCAAAGGATTAGATGTGACAGAGACAGTGCCTGAAGAACTATGGACGGAGGTTTGTAACACTGTATAGAAGGCAGTGATTGAAACGATACCCAAGAAAAAGAAATGCAAAAACGCAAAATGGTGGTCTCAGAAGGTCTTACAAATAGCTGAAAAAAGAAGAGAAGTGAAAGGTAAAGGAAAAAGGGAAAGATATGCCCAACTGAATGCAGAGTCCCAGAGAACAGCAAGGAGAGATAAGAAAGACTTTTTAAGTAAGCAGTGCAAAAAAAAATAGAGGAAAACAATAGAATGGGAAAGACTAGGGATCTCTTCAAGAAAATTAGAATTTTCAAAGGAATGTTTTACACAAAGGTGGGCACAATAAAGGAAAGAAGGTATGGACCTAACAGAAGCAGAAGATATTAAGAAGAAGTGGCAAGAATACACAGAAGAACTCTACAAAAAAAGGTCTTAATAACCCAGATAAACATGAAGGTGTGATCACTCACCTAGAGCCAGACACCCTGAAGTATGAAGTCAAGCCAGCATTAGGAAGCATAATTATCAATAAAGCTAGTGGAGGTGATGGAATTCCAGTGGAGCTATTTCAAATCCTAAAAGATGATGCTGTGAAAGTGCTGCACTCAATATGCCAGCAAATTTGGAAACTCATCAGTGGCCACAGGACAGGTAAAGGTCAGTTTTCATTCTATTCCCAATGAAGAGCAAAGCAAAAGAATTTTCAAACTACTGTCTAATTGCCTTCATTTCACACACTAGCAAGGTAATGCTCAATATTCTTCAAGCTGGCTTCAACAGTATGTGAACTGAAGAATTTCCAGATGTACATGCTGGATTTAGAACAGGCAGAGAAACCAGTTGCCAACATCCATTAGATCATAGAAAAAGCAAGAGAATTCTAGGAAACATCTACTTCTGCTTCTTCGACTATGCTAAAGCCTTTGACTGTGTGGATCACAATAAACTGTGGAAAATTCTTAAAGTGATGTGAATACCAGGCCACTCTACCTGCCTCCTGAGAAATCTGTATGCAGATCAGGAAGCAACAGTTAGACCCAGACATCGAACAATGGACTGGTTCAAAACTGAGAAAGAGTATGCCAAGGCTGTATATTGTCACCTTGCTTATTTAACTTATATGCAGAGTACATCATGTGAAATGCTGGGCTGTATGAAGCACAAGCTGGAATCAAGATTGCTGGGAGAAATATCAATAACCTCAGATATGCAGATGACACCACCTTCATGGCAGAAAGTGAGGAGGAACTGAACAGCCTCTTGAGGAAAGTGAAAGAGGAGACAGACAAAGCTAGCTTAAAACTCAACATTCAGGAAACTAAAATCATGGCATTGGTCCTATTGCTTCATGGCAAATTAATGGGGAAACAAGGGAAACATTGACAGACTCTGTTTTCTTGGGCTCCAAAAATCACTCCAGATGGTGACTGCAGCCATGAAATTAAAAGGCACTTGCTGCATGGAAGAAAACTAGACAGCATATTGAAAACAAAGACATCACTTTGCTGACAAAGCTCTGTCTAGTCAATGCTATGGTTTCTCCAGTAATCACGTATGGATGTGAGAGCTAGATCATAAAGATGGCTGAGTGCTGAAAAATTGATGCTTTCAAACTGTGGTGCTGAAGAAAACTATTGAGAGTCCCTTGGACAGGAAGGAAATCAAGCCAGTCAATCCTAAAAGAAATCAGTCCTGCCTAGTCAATGTAAGGACTAATTGTGAAGCGGAAGCTCCAATACTTTGGCCACCTAATGCATAGGCTGACTCATTGGAAAAGATCCTGATCCTGGAAAGTTTGAGGGCAGGAGGAGGTGGCAGCGACAGAGAATGAGGTGGTTGAATGGCATCATCGCCTCAATGAACATGAGCCTGAGCAAACTCTGGCAGATGTGAAGGAGAGGAAAGTCTGGTGTGCTACAGTCCATGCAGTAGCAAAGAGTCAGACATGACTGAGCGACTGAACAACAACAATACATATCAAAAGCAAAATAAAACAAAAAATTCAACTACTCTATCTTGGCTAGAGTAATTATGTTACTATTTATTCAAATATCTAATTCCAAAAAAATATCTTAGTGGCTGTTCTCAGCACATGAATTATCAAATACCAATTAATTATGTTACAATTTAAGACATAAAAGGCCAAAGCTTTGGGAAACATGGTGCTGTCAATCATTTGTTACAACCAACAGTGTAACTCAAAATGATGCAGAAGACATCCTTAGCAATTTCCTGGGTAACATATTATAAGTGTGAGCTCTACAATTCTTAGCAGCACTTCAATGACTGTTCTGTGCAGTTGATAATCAACGTATTGTCCTTGATTTCAAAGAGGATAGAGAGACTCAAGATAGAGAGCAATGAGTAGAGTTTAAACGTCAAAGCATTAGTTAGGCTGGACTATTTCCTGAAAGATTTTGGTCTATAGATTCTTTTTTTTTTTTTTTTTGGCAACAGCTGAAATATAAAGTGAAGATTTTCGAGCAGTCCATAAAGGAAATTTTATAAGAGATATAAAAAAATTACATCAGTTAAACAAATACTTCACTTGAATCCCAACAGTAAGAGTTGGCTTTGGGATGCAGTTGGTATTACAAATGTGAGTAAAAGTTGTAATGTAATTTTGGGCCTCTAGAAGGGCTCTCAAAATTCCTAGCTCTTTTATTTCCAAGAAACCTTTCTAAAAACTGTCCCACCAGGATAGCCTTCATCCCAAATGAAGAAATCAGAGTCCACTATAATAATATTCTTTCACAAAAAGGAACATTGGGATGGCAGATAGTAGGAATGTATTGTCTTATCAAGTGTTTAGTCACTTTCTACCACTGTCAGTCTTCTAAATTGCTTTGCGCTGGTCACATTCTTTTGATGATCCTACACTACAGCTCTTTCACTTGCCACACAGGGGAAATTAAGTGTGGTCACAGTGTGTTTTTCTTTCATTACAAATGCTTGCAGTGATTTGAGTTTTGCTGGTTTCTAGCTTCTGTTTCTGTTCAGAATAAACTTTGCATCAATCGTCTCTCTGATGTCCCTCAGCTGAACTAGTTTTCCCAATTCAAAACTGAACTGACATTTATTTCTTTCTAACAATAGTCTTGTGCTTGGTTCTTTGCCTCTGAAACTAAGTTTCAAAATAATTTCTTTTAGCTGTACCAACCCAGAAAAATCTCAACCCATTTCTTCTTGTCAAGCAATGCTACTGTTTTATTACTCATCCTTTTTGGAAATTTAGTCTTTTTAGATAGTATTATCTCTCCATTTGATCACCCTTTCTTATATTCTCATGCTTGATTTCCTCATCCATAAAGTGATTGTGCATCCTCTTCTTATTTTACAGTATAGTTGAGGACTAAATATGTATGAATAATATATGTGAAAGTGTTTTTTTATCCCTTAAAACACACAAGAATGGAAGTAGTTTAAAGTAATACTCTTGAACTATGCTGCACAATTTTAGAGTAATGTGGTTTTTGAAAACATATATACAGGTATTTCTTGAATTTTTTCTTGTTGTCTCATTCCTGGATCCTACTCTGTCATTAATTTAGCTTTTCTGTACCTCTATTGCACAAAGAAATAAAGGAAAAACATTGACTTGGGCTAAAAGTGAAACAGGCTGGGACCTGGGTCCCTTTGCTGCAGTGTTTTCACCTGGACAAATCTCTCCTCCAACAACAAAATGCAAAGAAACTATAAGGAACTAAAAATAACTATGTGCATGTATGTGCAGTTGGGGCAAAGTATTGATAAAAAGATGCAAAAAAAACGAGAAACTCAATAGCCACTTCTAATGAGCCTAGAGCAAAAACAGGGTATGAGGAGCAAAAGCAAGGAGCTGTGCATGTCCACTGCACTCCACACCACAAGAGGAGTGGACAAAACACCTAAGCCACACATCGGCCTGATCCCTGGACACTGCCCTACCATTCAGTTCAGTTCAGTTCAGTCGCTCAGTCGTGTCCAGCTCTTTGCGACCCCATGAATTGCACCACGCCAGGCCTCCCTGTCCATCACCAACTCCCGGAGTTCACTCAGACTCACATCCATCGAGTCAGTGATGCCATCCAGCCATCTCATCCTCTGTCGTCCCCTTCTCCTCCTGCCCCCAATCCCTCCCAGCATCAGAGTCTTTTCCAATGAGTCAACCCTTCGCACGAGGTGGCCAAAGTACTGGAGTTGAAGATTTAGTATCATTCCCTCCATAGAATTCCCAGGGTTGATCTCCTTCAGAATGGACTGGTTGGATCTCCTTGCAGTCCAAGGGATTCTCAAGAGTCTTCTCCAACACCACAGTTCAAAAGCATCAATTCTTCAGTGCTCAGCTTTCTTCGCAGTCCAACTCTCACATCCATACATGACCACAGGAAAAACCATAGCCTTGACTAGATGGACCTTTGTTGGCAAAGTAATGCCTCTGCTTTTCAATATGCTATCTAGGTTGGCCATAACTTTTCTTCCAAGGAGTAAGTGCCTTTTAATTTCATGGCTGCAGTCACCATCTGCAGTGATTTTGGAGCCCCAAAAAATGTCCCATGAAAAAAGTGAAAATTTTAATCCCTCAGCCATGTCTGACTTTTGCAACCTAATGGATTCTAGCAAGAGAAGCCAGGTTTCTCTGTCCTTGGGATTTCCCAGGCAAGAATACTGGAGTGGGTAGCCATTCCCCTCTCCAGGGGATCTTCCTGACCCACAGACCAAACTCAGGTTTCCTGCATTGTAGGCAGATTCTTTAATGTCCTAGCCACCAGGGAAACCTCTCCTTATCCTATATAAGGAACAAACTCTCCCTCCATCAGGGAGTAAGTAAGCAAGGAAATCTGTTACTTGTTCTCACTCTCCCTGCTGCAGCAAGGGCCCTGATAATGCCTGAGTTTATTGTCCCACCTCTTATCAATTCGGGAAGGCCAAGAACCATGGTTGGTATCCAAAGTGGTGAAGAAACTAGTATGTAAACAGACCCCAGGCTTAAAATCAATGGAACAAATTATTTCCATTCTTGATGACTTTCATTAGACTATCTTCCCACATTATTTCCACCACATTCTTCTTCACACATTACAGGAGTCAACTGCCTCCAATCAAACTGAATTTTTCATATGCTACAGATAGAGCTTAGCCTTTCCCATCTCATCATATCTGCTCAATATAACTTTCATCATGTTAATATCATGACATTCCCAAAGGCCATCACCACTGTCATGATTATTACTGATCTACTTTGTCAAATGTGACCTCTTTCTCCTCACGTATCTAGGACTTTGCATTTTTCTTAAGGCACTGCTCACACTTGGCCATATATTAGGACTTTGATTTCATCTCTGGGTTTATCTTCTCCCCACATTCTTGTAAGTTCTTCGGGGCCAGAGTCTAAATTTACATGTTTCTACATTGTCTAAAAAGCTCAAGTTTCCCACAAATTAACAATTAACATTTTATTGAGAAATGATTTAGAATAATATACTATAATGAACATTTTAGAAAGGATGTTAAAATGCTTATAACTCAGCCAAGAAAATTCTTAAGCCTAATTATCCTTGTGAGACTAATTGTATTAGAGTTAAAGAAAAGTTCTGATTGAGAAAGGAATCAGGAGAATTTGCCACTAAGCTATGGCCATTCAGAAATTTAGGTGACAAAAACATCCCATTCCTCTCTCTGTAAACATGCTACACTGGTTCCCTTCTAGACATCCATGATGTAACCAACTGCAAGTCTATACATTGAAAGGTTTGTAGCATTTCCCCCATAGAATGTGTTTGCTTTCTCTAGGAAGTTAGAACTACATAGGTATGAGTTACAACTGTACCTTTGGGTGAATGCTGTGGAAGGCATTTCTCAAATAATGATAAGACATGAAATAAAATTTTACCTTCTAAAACAAAGTTGTAAAGAAATTTCCAGGACTTCCTCAAGCATCTTTTTATTTCTACTACTTTAAGATATATTTCTGACTAAATCACATCTTTGCATTTGCTTTCTAATGTTATCATTGTTAGATCTTAAAAATTACTTTTATTTTTTACCTTTTAAAATGTACTGAAATATAGTAGATTTATAATGTTGTGTTAGTTTCAGAGAAACATAAAAGTGATTCAGTTATACATATATATTCTCTTTTTTTATATTCTCTTCCATTACAGGTTATTACAAGATATTAAGTATGGTTTCCTGAGCTGGCCCCCTGGTCCTTTTCCCTGAGCTGATTCTTTGGTCCTTTGCTTAGCTTATTTCTCTTAGGATGATAATCCCTAAGTCCATCCATATTGCTACAAATGGCATTGTTTCACTCTTTTCTATGGCTGAGTAATATTCCACTGTGTATTTATGCTAAGACTTGAATAATACTTTCATGGAAATACATGGCAATAGAATCTATGTTAATCTTTAGGACTACTTGCTTTATCATCACCCAGTACTCATCAGCTCTCCAGGCCCCTTGAACATAGCAGATTTGGCTATGTTTTTACAAGTGAATAGCATAGAAACCATTCCTCCCCTCCCATAGTTTCTGACAGATATAGAGAAAGAATGAAAATAAAAATTTAATAACTAATATACAACAATGTTGTAACTGCTATATAGAGTTCTGAGCTAAAAAATCTTGCTATCATTTAAAATATTTATGGTAGCTGTGTAAGTCCTTGAGAATGCTATGTTTAACTTTTTATAATAACTGAGCATTATAAATTTCAGGTCCCATACCTCTGAAAACCTAGAGATGAAGAAATAGATTGTTTTATAGCTATGTTTATGATGGCCCCCTAAAATCAATCTTTTCTGCGATAGTTTGTCTGTTACCTTATTAAACACCCATGCTCAGAAACTGTCTTGCAGAATGTTAGCATAAACATTTTGGTAAGCAATGTTGGTCATGGTTATAATGGTAATGAATAAAATGAAGCGAAACTATAGGTTCCTATAAGAATCTAACACAGAATTTAAAAAGAATATGAGATAAAAATACTACAAAATAGACATTTTCAGACACAAGCATGATGCAGTTTTTTCTTTGAATATTAACATAATGTTACATGAAAAGACAAGGGTAACAGAATGAACATATGTATAGAATTTATCAAGTTATATATTCATTATATAATTATATTTTATATATGTTAAAGAAAACTAAAATTACCCAAACCCAAAACATCAAGATATCAAAAATAACATTTCTTAATAGTGATATCCTTATTTTTTATTTTTTTGCAGTACACAGTATCTACCAAAAACTCAAGACAAAAATTTAATATCTATAGTATAGACTTTTTATTTCACAGGTCAACAAACTATGACCTGGTAGCCAAAGATGGGTTTTTTTTTTTTTTTTTTTTCAGATTTTATTTTATTTTATTTTACTTTACAATACCGTATTGGTTTTGCCATACATCAACATGAATCCGCCACAGGTGTACACGTGTTCCCAATCCTGAACCGCCCTCCAACCTCCCTCCCCAAAGCATCTCTCTGGGTCATCCCAGTGCACAAACCACAATGAGGTACCATTTCACACCAGTCAGAATGGCTGCTATCCAAAAGTCTACAAGCAATAAATGCTGGAGAGGGTGTGGAGAAAAGGGAACTCTCTCACAGTGTTGGTGGGAATGCAAACTAGTCCAGCCACTATGGAGAACAGTGTGGAGATTCCTTAAAAAACTGGAAACAAACATATTTTTTAAATAAAATTTTATTAGAACACAGGCATGTTCATTTATGCCCATTTGCTTATTTACTGTCTGTGGCTGCTTTTATAATAACAAATTTGAGTAGTTGTTAAATAGCCTACATATTTAGCAGATCTTAAAATGTTTATTATCTAAACCTTTTTACAAAAAGTTTGACTATTCCTGCTTTATTTCATCAATTCTTTCTCAACCTAAACAGGATAGTCTAGAGAAAAATTTATAGGCCAACACTTTCTTAAAAGTATAATCTCACTTTACAAGGAACAAGGCTGTTTCTTAGAATTAAGTTGTTACACAGCCAGTTTAAATTCACAGGTGGAAGAATATGTCAACAGATGCAAAATTTTGACTGCTACTATATTTTTGTAAGCTATTTCAACAGTAATTTGTATTTAGTTAAAAATATTTTTATTACAATTCAAGCTTAAATAAGCTCTGTGTCTGTCTGTTATGATACTTTCATATTCTGGCTTTTCTTTTGAAGTCTTTTCTGAATAAAAAACAGATGGGATCCCAGAACTAGGGAAACTGAATGCATATTTGAGTTACTTGTTTAAAAAAAGTTTAAAAAGGAGAGAAGTCTATAGATAATTTAAAAGTAAATGAATAATCCAAAAATTTTATATTTTGTGTGCCCATATTTTATGAGGACAGTTGTTGAACTTTAGTTTTTGTATAATTTAATAATATGGTTAAAAATATGTGATTAAGCAACACAACAAAATATTACACAGATATTTAACAGAGATATCTACCCAAGGTAGATGGTAACAAAGGTGAAAAATGAAATAGAATCAGGACAAATGCTCAATATTTTATTCATGGCCTACAATGCTTACAGATGGGCCACAAAATCAATTAAGATTTCTCATAGACAAAGTGGAAAGGGAGATTTGCTTAGAAACAAAGTACTTTGTTCATAAGCTAAACAGAGATACATTTCCCAAAAGAAGTATAAACATCCTTATGTACTTCATAACCAGGAAGGAATTTTCTCAAGAGGCCTCATAAAGAGGACCCTGAGTTATTGCAAGCCTCCTCCACCAATTCATGCAATAGCTAAAAAAAGAAACTTTATAGAATCTCATTCTAAACTGAAGATGTCGTACAACAAAATATATTTACTCTATTAATTTGTTTGTTTTTAATAAAATAATGTTTTTAATGGGAGCCCACCTCTTTGGTACTCAGATATGAGGCAAGAATAAATGTTGGAATATATATAAAAAATAAGCTACAAATTATTTACTGGTATATAATACATGGGCTTCTCTGGTGGCTCAAACAATAAAGAATCCACCTTCAACACAGGAGACCTGGGTTTGATCCCTAGGTTGGGAAGATCCCCTGGAGGAAAGCATAGCAACCCACTCCAGTATTCTTGCCTGGAGAATCTCCATGGATCCAGGACCTTGGTTGGCTATAGTCCATGGAGTCTGAAAGAGTCAGACATGACTGAATGACTAAGCACATATATACTACATAGCATATGTCATACATATGTTTTATGTATATAAATGTACATACATATAACTTTTTCTAAACTACTTTTTTATATAACAGGTAGGAGAGATCTCATAAACTGAAGTGGCAACAATGATAACAATGGATTTCTCCTTTTGAGAAGAGAATTGTGTTTGATTTGGTTCATTTCTGTTTTTATTTTTTTGTAAAGAGGTTAAAATAATCATGCTATTTCTATAATAAAAAATAAAATTTCCAATTGCTATTTACCTTAATCTGTCCACTATAATATTCTATCAATTTACTGCTTCTTGATTAAATGTATTACATTTAATGAGGTTGTATTCTTCAGGCATATATTTTTTAATTAATTTATTTTAATTGGCAGATACTTACTTTACAATATTGTGGTGGATTTTTCCACACATAGACATGAATCAGCTGCAAATGCACATGCCTAGCATTCTGAGAAACCAATCAGAGATTTGAAGCATCCTTGGCACCACCAAGTATTAGTGCACTAAAATCACATGAGCAGACTCAGAAGACAATATTAACTTCATATATAAGAGAATGTATCCATAATGTAATTATGACACATGTTGCTGTCATTATTTATTTGCTAAGTTGTGTCTGACTCTTGCAACCCCATGGACTGTAGCCCGTCAAGTCCCTCTGTCCATGGGATTTCCCAGGCAAGAATACTGGGGTGGGTTGCCATTTCCTACTCCAGGGGATCTTTCTGATCCAAGGGTTGAAACTGCACCTCCTGCATTGGCCTGTGAGTTCTTTACCACTAAGCCACCAGGGAAGCCCTATGATACATGATGCCAGAGGTACCACCCAATGCAGAGAGAAAAGAAGTTTTTTGTCTGTTTCTCTCGCCTTTCTGTGTTCCATTGATCCATCCAGCAGAAATCAACTGACATAGGGCTCCCCACACACAGGTTGCAGGAGTCTTTCTCCTGAGATACAGAGAACAGGGTTGAAATAATTCAGAGAGCAAGCAGGACAAGAACTAACAAATTAGAAAAAAAATTATTATTAATCTTATATCAACAATTCTTGTGAAGCAATATGATGGAACAAATAATACACATTCATGGACTATTTTGTATTAGAACTTGTAAATATATTCAATATGCATGAAAAATCCATAAGGAAGCATAGTTTTAAAACTATGATTCAAATATTTTAAATTTTATTTTAAAAACCATATTATCATTCATTATACACAGGCTCTTTCTCTTATAACACAAAACAAAACAGGAGAATAAGTTATCAGGCACATATTTAATACATATGGTTTGGTTTTGTTGTGTGTGGATGTTTAAATGGTCTTAAATTGTTAAATGGTCTTAATTGTTTAAATGGTCTTAGATGTAGACTTTGTGCCTTCAGCACACATACAGTATAATTACTTAACTTTATGTTTTTAGAGAAGACAAGAAAAAATGCCTTCCCAACTGTAAGAGATGTATTAATTTATCATATCCAAACATAACTATTAGATGCCACATGTTTTTTCATTTCAATTAAGCAAGTTTGTTTATGCAGAACTTAGGAGACAATATAATTGGATTTTTTAGAGATTAAAGTGTACATATATTTTTATAAAAGAACTTAAAACAAAATTGTGCTATAAAAAGTTTATTCCTGTTTGATTGAAGACAGAGAAACAAGGGGAGAGTGAACAAGGGGAGGGTGAACAAAGAGAAAGTGAGAATGTTTTCATTGCTACATGGCATGATTAAGGACAAAACCAGGAGTTCGGTTGTGAAAAGTAAAAATGAAAGATCAAATGGAGGTAACCTTAGAAATGATTAAAGTGATCTACAACTGTGTTTCTGATACAAGACAGGCATGTTGAAAAAATCAAAACCCTTTTATGAGAAGAAATGTTTTTTGAAAAAAAGGTTTTATAGAGACAAGGCAACATTTCCCAAATATTTGTTATAAACATGTCTTTCAAATATAATTCTTTTAAAGTTTCATCAGTTATTATTGTGTCATCTTCTCTGTAGAAAATCACAACTCATATCTCATGCCATTTTCATGCCATGAACTCCACCCATCCTGAGTATGAAGTCTTCATCTGATTCACACAAAGCCTTTCTCAGAAAGTGTCTTAGGTGGTACTCTGGACACAACATATCTGGAGTTCGATGTATTGGCAGGGTTGATACCAGATACTGATATGTAAACTTTTTTCCTTCCTTCCTGCAATTCAGATTTTTTTTTAATCTTTAAAATTTTCTATTGAAAATCTTCATAAGTAGGAGATTTTCAGTTCTGAGTCTGCGTTCTTACTAGACACTGTAGCAAGACTGGGCAAGACTGGAGAAGGGGAAATAAGATAACATGCTCATGTTTTGACACTTCAAGTTTTTATTATTTTAACAAGATATGCACATGCAGATGTGTATTTTTGAAATGGAGCTGTAGAACTTGATTAGATTTTAAATCTATAAAAGTGAGTGTTGATTCAAAAATGTCAGTGGGACTGTGAAATAATTCAGAATTTTGATTGTTGTTAAAAATAAATTAGATTTTCATTTGCTTCAGCACATTTAAATGTTCTTCATTTCAAAAGGAGTTAATGGAATGTTTTCGCATCATTACCATTGTAACCAAAAAAATTTTTTGAGAATAGCTCATATATTGTACATTTGAACTTTGCTACTTAATATATACTGTATGACAAATTTTATGAATTTGCTTCCTTATAGAGATAAAAATTTGTTTTTCTTCTTCCTTGCTAAATACAGAAGCAGGACTTTTGTTTGTAATTATGATCAAAAAACTGTATCTGAACAAATAGATGATTAATTAATTGGTAAAACATTAAAATTACCATTACATTGATTTTTTTTTAGAGAATGTAACTTCTTAAGTATATTCAATTTTGAAACATAAATTAAAAATGACATGTAGTTTTGTAATTATCTATATTGTTTGAGGGTTTTGTCTATAAATATTTGAGGACAGAAGAGGTTGATTACTGTCTCATCATTCTGATATTATAAATCTATATTTACCATGTCAGAAATGAGATAGAAGTTTATTGTTCTGATGCTTTAAAAATACAAAAAGATCAATATATTTCATCATTTTACAATGCATCCTTACCCAGGGAAAATACATGCTCAGTGGCATATATTTAAATTCAACTTTTCTAATTAATTAAATTTTTTTCTGGAGCAATACTAATTTTGGTACATATAAAGAATGAAATTCCATGAATGTTTAATAGATATTCTTGTGTCATAGATCTGAACAAATCTACATTTCTTTCATACATAACACGTGCCACTTTTCCTAAGCTTTTTTCTCCCCCTTAAGCAATGCAAGTTTTAAAACAGACTAAGCAACAAAGAGATCTGAGATTATAAAATTTGATTTCCATGTTCCAGTGGTTTATGCTAGGGAAAACACATACATTACTAGGTATTTAGCTTAAAATTGATCTAAAATTATCAAATGGATAATACTTCTAAAGTGGAAACTAACTTTAACTTTGAGCCATCTTTGAATAAAAGTAATTTCTTCTCTTGAAATAATTGCTCCTTTTGGCATGAGCCAGATAAGCCTACTACTTGAAAAAAAATTAAGTTGTAGAAAATTACTTGATTTTGCTTTCATCTAAGAGAGATATTATGTTAACATATCATATGATTTTAATATGTGCTTAATCTTCCCTAAGACAGGAAAGACTGGAGATCTATTCAATAATATTAGAAATACCAAGGGAATATTTCATGCATAGATGGGCACAATAAAGGACAGAAATAGTACGGACCTAACAGAAGCAGAAGATATTAAGAACACATGGCAAGAATACACAGAAGAACTATACAAAAAAGATCTTAATGACCTAGATAACCATGATGGGGTGATCACTCACCTAGAGCCAGACATCCTGGAGTGCTAAGTCAAGTAGGCCTTAGGAAGCATCAACATGAACGAAGCTAGTGCAGGTAATGGAATTCCAGTTGAATTATTTCAAATCCTAAAGATGATGCTGTGAAAGTGCTGCACTCTATCTGCCAGTAAATTTGGAAAACAGCAGTGGCTACAGGACTGGAAAATGTCAGCTTTCTTTCCAATCCCAATGAATGGCAATGCCAAAGAATATTCAAACTACCACACAATTGCACTCACAACACAAGCTAAAGTAATATTCAAAATTCTTCAAGCTAAGCTTTAACAGTATGTGAACCGAGAACTTCCAGATGTTCAAGCAGGATTTAGAAAAGGCAGAGGAACCAGAGATCAATTTCCAACATCTGCTGGATCGCAGAAAAAGCAAGAGAGTTCCAGAAAAACATCTACTTTTGCTTCATTGACTATGCTAGAACCTTTGACTGTGTGCATCACAACAAGCTATGGAAATTTCTTAGAGATGGGAATACCAGACCACTTTACCTGCCTCCTGAGAAATCTGTATGCAGATCAAGAAGCAACAGTTGGACCCAGCCATGGGCTGGGTCCAAATTGGGAAAGGGGTATGACAATGCCGTATATTGTCACTCTGTTTATTTAACTTCTATGTAGAGTACAAAATGTGAAATGTCAGGCTGTACGAAGCACAAGCTGAAATAAGATTTCAGGGAGAAATATAAGTAACTTCAGATATGCAGATGACGCCGCCTCTATGGCAGAAAATGAAGAAGAACTGAAGAGCCTCTTGAGGAAAGTAAGAGAATAGTGAAAACCTTGTTTAAACTCAGCATTCAAAAAACTAAGATCGTGGCATCCAGTCCCATCACTTCATGGCAAATGGTTGGAGAAACAATGGAAACAGTGACAGACTTTATTTTGGGGGACTCCAAAATCACTGCAGATGGTGATTGCATCCATGAAATTAAATGATGCTTGATCCTTGGGAGAAAAACTATGATGATCATAGACAGGATATTAAAAAGCAGAGACATTACGTTGCCAACAAAGTTGGTCTGATCAAAGGTATAAAGTACGCATTTTCCAGCAGTCATGCACTGAAGTGAGACCTTGGCCCTAAAGAAAGCTGAGCACCAGAAAATTTATGCTTTTGAACTGTGGTGTTGGAAAAGACTCTTTAGAGTCCCTTGGACTGCAAGGAGATCCAACCAGTCTATCCTAAAGGAAATCAGTCCTGAATATTCATTGGAAGGACTGATGTTGAATCTGAAGCTCCAATACTTTGGCCACCTGATTTCCATGATTCATTGGAAAAGATCCTGATGCTGGGAAAGATTGAAAGCAGGAGAAGGGGATGTCAGAGGATGAGATGGTTGGATGGCATCACTGACACAATGGACATGAGTTTGATCAAGCTCCAGGCGTTGGTGATGGACAGGAAGCCTAGCGTGCTGCAGTCCATGGGGTTGCAAAGAGTTGGGCATGACTGAGTCATTGAACTGAACTGAACTGAAGAGAGATAGTATATGTCAATATACCATATGATTTTAATATGTTCTTAATTTACCTAAGAGATTTCAAGTTTAAAAACAAGATTTCAAGTTTAAAAACACTTGTTTTTTTTAATGTATTTTTATCTGTATGTTTTAATAAAAAGTTATGGCTGTAGAGTTATTGTGTGTGTTAATTATATGAAAAAAAATTTGTAATGAAATGAAAACATTTGCAATAACCTCAGAAGGCATTCCTATGTTTTACAAGGCCTTGATTCCATCCTCTATCTAAAACCGTTTTCAGCAACTCTCACTTTAACTCACACTGCTCCAGACTCTATGGCTTTCTCATGTTCTTTCAACATGCCAGGTTCATTCCCATCACCTGATCCAAATTTATTGCATGTTATGTAACAGATGACTTTACTTTCTCTCTTAACCTAGTTTCTTAATGTAGTCTGTTAATCTAGTCTCAGTTTATTTCCTTAAAATGAGCTATAAAGATTTCCTCATAGTTTTCAAACATAGTTATATATATCAACAACACAAAAATATATGTAAAGACTTTAGATGAAACTATTTCTAAATTCCTCATACAAAAATTTGTAATAAAACTAAATTATCTATCTAGTTTCTTCAATAAAAATGTTATTAAGAAGTTCACAGATAAATTACTGAACAAGTATAAAAATAGTAATTGTATATCTAATCTATTTTATTGTTCTTGTTCAGTTACTCAGGAAGTCCAGCTCTTTTTGACCCCATGGATTGCAGCACCCCAGGCTTCCCTGTCCTTCACTATCACTCGGAGTTTGATCAAACTCATGTATATGACACTAACCAACCATCTCATATGCTGTCGCCCAATTTTCTTCTTGTACTCAACATTTCCAGCATTAGGGTCTTTACCAATGAGTCAGCTCTTCGCATCAGGTGGCCAAAGTATTGGAGCTTCGGCTTCAGAATCAGTCCTTCTAATGAATAACCAGGGTTGATTTCCTTTAGGATTAACTGGTTTGATCTCCTCACCATCAAAGGGACTCACAAGAGTCCTTTCCAGCACCACAATTTGAAACCATCAATTCTTAGGTGCTCAGCCTTCTTTATGGTCCAATTCTCACATCTATACATGACTACTGGAAAAATCATAGCTTTGACTATATGGACATTTGTCGGTAAATTGATGTCTCTGCTCTTTAATATGCTGTCTAGATTTGTCATAGTTTTTTTTCCAAGGAGCAAGTGTCTTTTAAATTCATGGCTGCAGTCGCCGTTCACAGTGATTTTGGATCTCAAGGAAATACAGTCTGTCACTGTTTCCATTTTTTTCCCATCTATTTTCCATGAAGTGATGGGATCAGATGCCATGATCTTACCTTCTTGAGTGTTGAGTTTTAAACCAAGTTTCTCACTCTCCTCTTTCACCTTGATCAAGAACCTCTTTAGTTACTCTTCCCTTTTTGTCATAAGAGTGGTGTTACCTGCATATCTGAGGTTTTTTATACTTCTCCTGGCAATCTTGATTCCAACTTGAGCTTCATCCAGCCCGCATTTTGCATAATGTATTCTACATAGAAGTTAAATAATTTGCTTAATAATATACAGCCTTGATATACTCCTTTCCCAATTTGGAACTAGTCTGTTGTTCCACATCCAATTCTAACTGTTGCTTCTTGACCTGCATATAGGTGATCTGGGATTCCCTCTCTTTAAAAATTTTCCGCAGTTTGTTGTTATCCACATGGTCAATGGTTCTGGTGTGGTCAATGAAGCAGAAATACGTATTTTTCTGGAATTATTTTGCTTTTTCTATCATCCAACAAATATTGGCAATTTGATCTCCAGTTCCTCTGCCTTCTCATCCGGCTTGTACATCTGGAAGTTCTCTATAACATACTGTTGAAGACTAGCTTGAAGGATTTTGACCTTTATCTTGCTAGCATGTGAAATGGCTGTAATTGTGTGGTAGTTTGAACATTCTTTGAGACTGCCTTTCTTTGGTATTAGAATGAAAACTGGCCTTTTCCAATCCTGTGACAACGGCTGACTTTTCCAAATTTGATGGCATGTTAAGTGCAACACCTTTACAGCATCATCATTTAGGATTTGAAATAGCTGAGCTGGGATTCCATTGCCTCCACTAGCGTTGTTCCTACTAATACATTCTAAGGCCGTCTTGACTTCACACTCCAGGATGTCTGGCTCTAGGTGAAATGATCATACCATCATGGTTATCCAGGTTATTAACATATTTCTGTACAGTTCTTCTGTGTATTCTTGCCACTCTTCTTAATATTTTCTGCATCTGTTAGGTCCATATCTTCTCTATTATTTATTGTGCCCTTTTTGCATGAAATGTTCCTTTGGTATCTCTAATTTTCTTGAAGTGATCTCTATTGTTTTCCTCTGTTTCTCTGCATTGTTAACTAGGAAGGCTTTCTTATCTCTCCTTGCTATTCTTTGGAAATCTGCATTCTTTGGGTATATCTTTTCTTTGCCTTTTGCTTCTCTTCTTTTCATAGCTATTTGTAAAGCCTCCTCAGGCAACCATTTTGCCTTTTTGTGTTTGTTTTTCTTGGGGATGGTCTTGATCACTGCCTCCTGTGCAATGATATGATCCTCCATCTATATTCTTCTGGCACTCTATCATATCTAATCCCTTGAGTCTATTTGTCACTTCTGGTGGATAATCATAAAGGATTCGATTTAGATCATACCTAAAGAGGCTAGTGGTTTTCCCTACTTTCTTCAATTTAAGTCTGAATTTTTCAATAAGGAGTTCAAGATCTGAGCCATAATCAGAATCCAGTCTTGTTTTTTTCTAATTGTATAGAGCTTCTCCATCTCTGACTGTGAAGAATAAAATCAATCTGATTTCAGTATTGACCATATGGTTGATGTCCATGTATAGAGTTGTCTCTTTTGTTGTTGGAAGAAGGTGTTTGCTATGACCAGTGTCTTTTCTTGGCAAATTTCTGTTAGCCTTTGGCCTGCTTCATTTTGTACTACAAGGCCAAACATGCCTTGTATTCCAGGTATCTCTTGATTTCCACTTTTGCCTTCCAGCACCCTATGACGAAAATGATATCTTTTTGGTGTTAGTTCTAGAAGACCTTGTCGATCATCATAGAACCATTCACCTTTGGTTTTAGTGGTTGGGACATAGGATTGGGTTACTGGAATATTGAATGGTGTGCCTTGGAAATGAACAGAGATCACTCTATCGTTTTTGAGATTGCAGGCAAGTATTGCATTTCAAACTTGTTGACAGTGAAGGCTACTCAGTTTCTTCTAATGGATTCTTGCCCACATTACTAGATATAGTGGTCATCTGAATTAAGTTTATCCATTCCAGTCCATCTTAGGTCATTAATTCCTAAAATGTTGATGTTCACTCTTGCCATCTCCTGTTGACCACTTCCAATTTGCCTTGATTCATGGACCTAACATTCCAGGTTTCCTATGCAACATTGTTTTTACAGCATCAAATTTTACTTTCAACACTATAAATATCTACAACTGTGTGTCATTTCCACTTTGGTTCAACCTCTTCACTCCTTCTGGAGCTATTTCTCTTCTCTTCTCCAGTATCATTTAGACATGCTCTGACCTGAGGGATTCATCTTTCAGTGTCATGTGTTTTTGTCTTTTCATACTGCTCATGGGGTTTTCAAGGCAAGCATGCTGAAGTGGTTTTCCACTCCCTTCACCACTGGGTGTTTTGTCAGAACTTTCTACCGTGACCCATCTGTCTTTGCTGGCTCTATATGGCATGGTTCATAGTTTCATTAAGTTACACACAGTTTTGATCCATGTGATAATTTTGGTTAGTTTTCTGTGTTTGTGATTTGCATTCTGTCTGCCCTCTAATAGATGAGGATAAGAGGCTTGTGGAAGCTTCCTGATGGGATGGGCTGGCTGTGGGGAAAACTGGTCTTGCTCTTGTGGGCAAGGCCATGTTCAGTAAGTATTTAACTCAATTTTCAGCTGATGGGTTGGATTGTGTTCCCTCCCTCTACTTTGGCCAAAGTAGAATGGGCTAATAGCCACCTCCTACAAAAGGACTTGTGCCAGCAAACATTGCCTTACAGTACTGCTGCTGTCAGTGCCTGTGACCCTGTGACAGGCCACTGTCAACCCACGGCTCTGCTGAGGAATCCCAAATACTCACAGACAATCTGGCTCAGTCTCTTGTGGGATCACTCTTCCTTTTTCCTGGGTATTGTGTGCACAAGGTTATGTTTATGCCCTTTTAAGAGTTTCTGTTTCCCCAGTCCTATGGAAGTTTTAAAACCAAACCCCGCTGATCTTCAAAGTCAGATTCTCAGGGTATTCTCAGTCCCTTTGTCAGATGCCTATGTTGGCAAGTCTGTTGTGTGGCCTAGAACTTTTGCAACAGTGCTAAAACTTCTTTAGTGTAACTTTTCTCCAGTTTGAATCACCCACCTGGCGGTTCTATAGGGGGGCTAAAGGTGACCTCATTTAGGAGGACTTATGCCACATGCCATGCCTCCCAGGACTGTTGCTGTCAGAGCCCCTGTCCCCACAGCAGGCCACTGCTGATTCATGTCTCCACAGAATACACTCAAATACTCCCAGGCAGGTCTGGCTCAGTCTCTTATTGGGGGGTCACTTTCTTATTACTTGATTGTATAAAAAGTGTTTGTTAACATGATATAATTTAAGGTTACATAATTAGCTAAATAATATTTGATAAATTAAATTTAGATCTTAATTTTAAACCAATGAAAATAAATTTGTCTAGATTTCATGTTACAAAGCCATTGGCAAATTAGTACTAGGATGTTAGTGATGCAATGTCCTAAGTTAAATTTGTAAACTACAAAGGGTTTTATTAATAGAAAATTTTTTCCAAGCTCAAAAGTGAAGCAGGGCATAGAAAAAAACATTGCAAGTTATTTTGTAAGACCAATAGCTTAGATACAAAATCATAATAATGACCTTGCAGTAAAGAAATCTACAGTCCCATAATTTATAAGAATATGGGTTTTTAAAATACTAATACATTTAAGTAAATTTTATTGAGCAATTTTAACTAAATAAAGTAATATATCCAAAGAATTAAGTATCCTAGAATTTCAAGGATAGTTCAGTCATAGAAATCATAATAACAATTCATTTATTCAGTATATTTTTATTGAGTATGTATTAATGACCATGTGCTACAATAAGTACAAATTTACCTGCCCTCATAGGACCTGAATTTTGGATAAGGAGAGAGCAAATGAAGCAAATAATAATTAATATATATAGTAAGTTAGAAAGGGAAAATATTTTCAAAGATGCCAGAGATAGGAAGAACTGGAATTATTCACATTAATAGATTCAATGAGAATAAAAGTATGAATATTGATAGTTGAAGTTTCAGAAAATATGACATATACTGAAAAAGCACTTGGAAAATAATATACCTATCTCAAATACAGAAAACATTGGTAAAATATGAATAAAATGATGTCTTTATCATAAAAGTATCTGTACCTTAAATTAATAACCAATAAAATATGTTATATTAATGCATATTATTTTTATCTTCTTGTTCTATTTTTTCTTACTAATTTATAATATTTTGATTTATCCTTTATTATTTTATCAGATTGAGCTCCAGCTCTTTTCTAACTGAGATAACTTTTTTCACCCTAGTTTCACTCTTCATTCATAAAATAAATATTTATTGAGAGCATACCAAATTCCAGGCATAACTGTTTTGTTTGAATCATAAAATATTAACAAGCAATATATTTATAGAAAATCAGCTTAGAGATCATGAATTGCCATTTTAAATAGGTCAGTTAGGATAAGCTCATTGAAAAAGATAGAACTACAGCAATAATTTGAATTCAAAAAAAGGAATTTTCCATGAAGTGGAAAATTGTGTGGTATAATGAAATTGTACCACACAGGAGAATTATTTGGCACTAACATATAATGATGAGAAAATGCTTAGCATGTTTGAGGAAATGTGTAAATTGTGGTAGTGGCAAAGGGTGTGAGGGACAGAATAGTATTAACAGAAAAGAGAGAATTCTTCTTGCACTGGTTTCTGTGTGTTATTATATAGATATTGGCTTTCACCTTGGGTGAGGTGCAAAACCATCAGGTGGTTTTAAGGGAAAGGAAAACATATTGTGCATTAAAAAGATCACTCTGTTCATCCAGGTACAGACTGATGAGGGCACTGTTGAAAACAGGGAAACAGAAATTTATTGCAAAGAACTACCTAAAAGATGATGATTGGTGGAAAGTACTACTACATTTATCATGAGTTTCTAACAGTCATATAGATATATTGTGAAGACAATCAAGGATTTCCTGTAATATTATATTTGGTTTGTTAGTGAAAAATGAGGAAATGTTAAGCTTGAGCAATTAGATTAAGAGCTGTTATTAACTCAGAAGGGTGGTTTATGTATGGAATATGTTTGAGAGACAAAAACAAAAGTTCACTTTGAATATGAAATATTGATATTTATTAGACCAAATGGAAATATTGAGGAAACAGTGTATATGAATTTGGATTTAGAGAAATAAATCTGAGCCATAAACCTAAATGTGTGAGTCACTAGAGTTTAGAAGGTTTTTAAAGACATCACAAAGGGAGTTAGTGTAGTTAAAGCAGAGAAGAAAACCAAGAACTAAATCATGGCATTCTTCAATGTTAAGAACTTTGAGATTAAAAAAAAAAAAACAATGAATGAAAGTTGCTTATAGCAGAAACTAACACACACTGTAAAAAATTTGTACTCCGTTAAAGAAAAAAAATAGCACACACACACAAAGAAAGAATCAGTGTGGTAGAAACACAGCCAGGTGAGTGTGGTATATCAGAAATCAAGAGTAGAAAGGAAAGAGAGATAAACTCTGTCCAAGACTTCAAGTAATATAGTATTTAAAAATAGCCATGTTATATTGATGTAGCAATTATGAAGTTATTGATGACATACACATGAACAAGGAATGGCGGAAACAAAAGCCTAATTTGAGTAAATTTAGTATAGATAAATTAGAGGAAAAGATACAATGAATAAATGTATTTCTTTCAAGGAATTTTCTGCAGATGGAGCAAAGAAGTGGGATAAGTCTGGTAGAAAATTCAGGAAATTATGGCATATTATTTTTTATATAATATTAGAGAGTTAATAATATATTTCCATTTTGAAAGAAATTATAAAGAAGGAAAATTAACAAAGCAGGAGAGAGAAGAATCCTTGGAACCACTTACTTAAGTAACTGAGAGGGGATGGAATCTATACACAAGTGGGGATTTTGGCTATATATAGAGCACAGATGGTTCACTATAGTAACAGGTGGGAAGGTAGATATTATGGGTGCAGATGGTAGAGGGTTGGAACATGAAGTTGTGGGAGTTTGTGGACTTTTGCTTCTGATTGCTTAATTTTCTCAGTGAAATAGGAAAAGTTCATCAGCTAAGAGTGAGCATGAGAGAAGCTCTGTTGTAGGTTTCAAGATAAGAAAAGTGATAGTTATCTAGGGAAATGGTTGAATATATGGTTAGAAAAATACAATGGAATTTTTGTACAGCATTTGTGTAACATTGTAAATTTTGTGCATCTTTTGGAGACCATTTCGTGATAACAGTCATTGTTTCAAGTGGGATTTGTCAATGCAGGGTTTTTTTTTTTTTTTTTTCTCTCTACAGCACTATTTAGTTTCTGGGGTGGGTGTGATGTAGGCTGGATTATATTTAATCAGTATGATTTCATCAAGTGAGCATGATGATAGCAATCTACAGGTGGGAAAACAGTATATTTGCAAGAAAGAGATTATTATGATTACAGAATTTAAGCTGAGGAAGTAGATCAGAGTCAGGAGGGTGAACAGGTAATAGATCACAAGTGTTTAATGGACAAGGAATTGTGGAGATTAGGTGGTGGAGGGAATGAGATGGATATATATGAGTTTGTGATCATGTGTGAAGTGAAGTGAAGTGAAGTCGCTCAGTCATGTCCGACTCTTTGCGACCCCATGGACTGTAGCCTACCAGGCTCCTCTGTCCATGGGATTTTCCAGGCAATAGTCCTGGAGTGGATTGCCATTTCCTTCTCCAGGCGATCTTCCCAACCCAGGGATCGAACCTGAGTCTCCCGCATTGTAGACAGATGCTTTACCGTCTGAACCAATCATGTGTAAGATGTGCCAAATGAAATTTGAGGAATGATTTCAGTTATTTGACAATAAAAATTGTAGGGTATGACAAAGCAATATGTACTTGAAACTGGATGATATAAAAGACCACTTTATAAAATGTGATGGGTGAAGACTATGGTGACATCAGGCTTGCGTACACATTGAAACTTCTCGCTTTGGGCTTGTTGGGTGTGTCTGAGGCAGCCGGGCAGGAATTTTCCTTTAAAAAATTTTAGTAAAATTTGACAAAAATGGCATTTTATCATATGATTGTCCTCAAAACTCATAACCCATATCTAGTTAACTACGAGAACATAAAATGGATTTCAGTTGAGAAACATCACATAGTAGTACACCTGATAGGACTCCTCTCAACTGACAGAGTCATCAGAAATTGGTAGTCTGGAAAAATGTCACACCCAAGAGGAGCCAAAGGAGACATGACAGTGAAATATAACGTACTCTGGATGGGATCCTGGTTCAGAAACACTACCTAAAAACAAAGGACATTTGAATAAGCTGTGGACTTTAGATTATAATGATAATTAACATTGGTTCATTATAGCAAGCTTATCATCCTGTGTTAATAACAGGGGAAATTAGATATAAGTGTATATGGATATTCTGTGTATTATCTTATTTTTATGTAAATCTAAAGCTTTTCTAAATAATAAAGTTCATTAAAAAAAATGTGATCCTAAAAATCACATTGACTGGTTGCAGTTAGAGTGCCCTACATTGGTAGTAGGTAGAATATTGGTAACCCCTGAGGTGCTCTTTTGTATAATTATTGAATGTTTTCCAAAGTTAAATACTAGATTAGTGATGCAAGGAGTGCAATGGTCTCCAATATCTCAGGCATTTAGAATTTAGTACAGAGCATACAATTTTAAAAGAATTGTAGAGTCAAATGCCACTTTTATTGTTCCTAATCATTTAATTTAGTCTAGTACCATTTATTAACTTTTATATAGATCTATTTCATAATCCTTCCTGACAATATGTATATCTGAGATACTCATAGGTCTAATTTTTTGATTTACTTCTGGTTATTCTCTGAGATTTTCATGTGTATTATTTTTTCAGAGATCTGTTGGGTGACCTGACGAGTCTGAGTTTAAGCTATATTCCTCCAGGGAAAATTTTCAATTGTTTCTCTCTAGTGGACTGGAAGACTGCTAACTAGAGAAAACTTAAAAATATTTTCTGGGCTTGAGGTCTTCAATTCAGAGATAATGAACATTCAAATCCAAAGTATACATTGGACAAGTCTGGGTTTTAAATTCTTGTGGGAAATTGCCTTTATTCTCCAGCCAGATGTATAATCAAGAAATACAATTTGGCAAGAAGGAAGATATTTTTCTAGCAAGCTCCATCCTACAATGAAAGAACTGCAGTGTCTTCAAGAATGTCAATTCTACTTTCCACATTATTGTTGGACCATGAATTTTTGTCAACAAATATCTTCTAGGCAGCTTTTAATTCATGCAAAGTCTGCACTGGCTGGTTTTCCCTTATTGTCTTAATACCCAAGCCTGTGTGCTTGTGTTTGTGTGGAGAGACTGCACTATTTTATCCAGCATGTTTAGAAATTCAGTAGCTGGAAATTTTTTTCAGAATATATAGTCTGCTATTTTTCTGAAGTCTATAAATTCCAGTGACATCTAGTTTTTAGTATTGTGGATGAGAAGTTGATTCTTATGCTAATAAATTTTTTCTTTTATACATAAACTCTTCTCTCTGTATAGGTTAGATATATTTCTCTTTATCATATGAGTTCATAAATTCCACCATGGTATGAGTGGATATTTTTAAAGTTAGTATATCTGACATTCAAACTTTTTAAATCTAAAAACCTAAGTTTGTAGATTTGGAGAGTTTATTCTATTATTTATTTCTTCTTCATTATTACTATTTCTTCAAGAATAGCTTTTCATTCTGTATAATATTTTTATGCTTTCTCTTCTATTCAATCATTTTCTTCAGTAACAACTCACTTGTGGATTTCATATTTTTTAGATCAATATTTCCATTTAAATTATTTCTTCTTTAGTGTAAGGAATGTCTTCTAACCATTATCTATTTTCTCACTGCCTCCACTTGTGAAATGTGCATGCCATCTTCTAGAAGATAATATTCTGAGACATACCCTTCTTCTGAATCCTCACAGAACAGTTTTCCTTCCTATTTTTATTCCCAGAGCCCTGACTTCTGATTTGTTATGATTATTACTTTGCTTCTTTAATTTTCCATTTTTTCTTGGTCTTACATTGCAAAGCAGCAAGTTGAAAATTACAACCACAGGTCATCTTCTACTTATTAAACATTCTCTGCTGGAGATCTTCTATTCTCCAGAAATGAAAGCTTCTCTCACCTGCGTGTCCTGACTGTTTCATTGTTTTTCTTTGTTTGTTTTAACACAAAAAATTTAAAAAACTGATCATCACCAAGGAAACCAGAATTGAAAGAGACACGTGTACCCCAATGTTCATTGCAGCACTGTTTATAATAGCCAGGACATGGAAGCAACCTAGATGTCCACCTGCAGATGAATGGATAAGAAAGCTATGGTACATATACACAATGGAGTATTACTCAGCTATCAAAAAGAATACATTTGAATCAGTTCTAATGAGGTGGATGAAACTGGAGCTGATTATACAGAGTGAAGTAAGCCAGAAAGAAAAAGACCAATACAGTATACTAATGCATGTATATGGAATTTAGAAAGATGATAATGATAACCCTGTATGTGAGACAGCAAAAGAGACACAGATGTATAGAACAGTCTTTTGGACTCTGTGGGAGAGGGAGAGGGTGGGATGATTTGGGAGAGTGGCATTGAAACATGTATAATATCATACAAGAAACGAATCGCCAGTCTAGGTTCGATGCAGGGTGCAAATGCTTGGGGCTGGTGCACTGGGGTGACCCGGAGGGATCCTGTGGGGAGGGAGGTGGGAGGGGGGTTTGGGATTGGGAACACGTGTACACCCGTGGCGGATTCATGTTTATGTATGGCAAAACCAATACAAGATTGTAAAGTAAAAAAAAATAATAATAATAATAATAAATAAAATAAAATAAAAAATGATCATCAAAATTGTTACCTTACTATGTTTGTTCCTCCCAAAGAACTTACAAAACAGTACTTCAGTTCCTGTATATCAACAGATTTGAGAGCAGTGCTATTTTGTAAATCAAAAGAACACATTATAAGAGTGATAAAGGAGGTTAGATATGGAATAGGCAAAAGTAAACCAAATTCTGGCCTGTATTTACAAGTCATGGAAATTCAGTTTCCTTGATAATGTTAGAGCAGGCTCCCTGAAATCTTCAATATATGTATATGCAGTGTGGGGGAGGTAAATAATCCTTTTTTTGTAAGTGGTCTGTTTTATGAGATGGTAGTTGAAAAACTTTTTGTTAATTAGCATATGGTAAGTATAGAAATTCTTCAAGGTCTTGCTATTAAACCTGTCATTTGGATGATGAGTTGAGCTTGATGTATTTTATTCTGAAAGTTTCTCTTATGTTTCTAGTATCTTGATAGTTATTTTTAATGACAATTTGGAGAGACTGCACTAGGGACCACCATTCAGATTCTCCTTTTAAGGATTTTATGATTTTATGTTTTCATGCAGATATACCTATTACTGACTTTAGAACCTAATTGCTTCATCCAGGAATTGGAAACTGTAAACTTGTTTTTATCATATTTAAACTTGTAGCTTTTAAATGTTCCTTCTATTAGAGTGAACTTTGAAATTTTTCATGGCCCATGTTTTAAAAGCTCCTACATTTTTCATATACAGAAGCTAAATAGATTGATTTTGAAAGAAATTAATAAAAAATAAGGACAAAGTACATTTTCATGGGACATTTGGATGTTAGAGATGTTTGCTAATTTCATAGAAATTATGATCAGATATTTGTTAATGCTAAGGTAAAATTATATAATGTTTCATATTTTGCTTACTTTTCTTATCTTACAAAGTTGAAGGGAAATATCTAAAATCAGTGCACAGTGCTCAATTTTAAAGCAAGATTGTTTGGTTGGTTTGTGATTTTCAAGAGTATAAGTGGTAAAAATGGTGGAACAGGGAGAGTAAGACATAGATGGTGAAATGAAAAGTGTTAGTTGCTGTAAACCTCATCTACAATTTAATTTTGAATTTTACTAAAAATATTTAGTATGAATAACCTCTCTTTATTTCTCGTTCCTGTTCCCATGAAAGTTCTATTAAATCAAGTCCTTCCTAGCAGTAGAATACAATGGTAGTCTTATGTTTCTGTAGGTATATATGTACTCAAAACAAAATAGAAGCATCAGTGATGTCCTCAGAATGTGAGAATGTTGCCTAGGTACTGATCGCTGTTCTGTCAACTTTTCTGTTTCTTAACAGAGGCTCCGAGTTTATGCCAGCAGACTCTGTTTAACTGGCAGACACAGTTATAAAAATTAAAAATGAAAAAATATGATAAATTGCATTTCTAGATAGCCTAAGACTAGTAAGACTGAGACTATGTTTTGTCTTTAACTTAACTAACAAAGACAATAAATAAATAAATGCAGATATACTTTGTGCACATGCACACACACACACACACGCACACCATATTTGTTCCCCAGGGAGATTTTGAACAGAAGTTGTTTTAAATTATGTTACTTTCATTCTAAACATAGTTGTTCCCATTCCTAATCTACCACACTTACTGATTTCAAGAAAGGATTATGAAAGAAATTCATAATGATTCTAAGATAGAATGAACTTAATATAAGATGCCTTATGACTTAAATATTTAACTAGTAGCTGAAGTACTTCAATATTATTCCTGTAGTTTCCACAAAATTTTGAATTATCTAATGCCAAATATAACCTGCATCTTGGTTATAGGTAATAAGTGCTCTGAAAAGGAATTTTGCCATTGTCACTGGCCATCAATCTGACCAATTTGATGTTTAACTGTGTTTCAATGATCTTTTGCTCTATACCCAGCAATTTTCAAAAGTTAGTGGCCTGAAGCAATAGTCATACAAATATATTTCATTATTGTGTGTCTTTGAAATAATGGGGAAAGTTCTACAATGGGATCTTTTAGCTCCAACACAACATTGACAAGAATCACTCAGTGGTATTTAGCTTGTGGTCTGGATTGCCAAGATGGCTTCACTGAGATGTCTGTCAGCTTAGCAGAGATGGCTTGAACACTGGGCATAGCTGGGCCCTTTACGTCCCCAAATAGTCTCAGCCCTCTCATTTGGTCTCTGAAAGAGGGTAGCTAGACTTTTTACATGATGGCTAAAGGCTTTATGAACGTGAGTTCCTAGAAACCTGGGAAAAGTTTTTATGTCATAAAAACGTCTTTATGACTCAGCCTCAGAAGCCACAGAGTAAAGTCATCTTTAATAGTCTAAAACTATGTTAGATACCTCATGCTTAACTCCAAGACATCCTGAAAAAATGAATCAATAATTTTTGTTTCTAACATGTAAGTTCTTTAAAAACAATCACTGGTATTTCCTGGAAAATTACATTCGGGTGGCACTTCTAGGAATTAAAGTATACATAAAGTTAAATACACAACCTTTTCTCTGAGGTTGAGAGCATTATCAGGCAAAACAAAGGGGATTCTAAATTATGAGACAGAGGAAGATACAGAGGAGATGAATAGAAAAGCAGTTGGTACGGTGAATCTGAAGACCAATGGAAGCACAGAGTGAAGAGGCAAATTAGGACACCATGAGATTTAGATTGGCAATAGCAGAAAATTAGATCCAAGCCTACTCATCTGCTGTTTGGAAACTGTAGCCAATTCATTTTTTAAAGTAGGAATTGACTTTCTAAGCAAGACCCACAATTATAGAAGCTGGTAACAGGCTTTATACTTCATCTATTTGTTAATACTAATGTAAATTTTATTTTACATTGTCTTACTAAAACATTTAAATAAAGCCTGAAATTTTACTTAAAGGCTTAGTATATTTGAATTACAATTCATAGTGTCTTAATACTAGCAAAACTAGATTATGGCCAGAGAAGTTGATAGAGCACAATGCAGATTGCTGTTTTCAGGACCAGTGTGACCCCAGCATCAAGACAGAATTTGGTCATTGTATATAATCCCATGATATACAAATGTCAGAACAAAGTACATGTTTGAGTTAAAAAACAAGGATCACTGGAAGCTAACAGTGTCCAGGAAATAAGATGTTAACAAGCCTAAAAATCTTTACATGCCTTCCTTGGCTATTTGTCTATAAGTGATATTGAAGTCAAAAGAGGAGAATAAAATGAAAGTTCCTGTAACCCCTTAAGGTCATCAGTGTCCTTAATTAGACATTCTATTTTGCATCCCCAAACTACTATTTCCCTGTTTATCCATACAGATCACTGAAGTGAAACAAAAACGGCCCAGAAACTTCAACTTGTTGGACTAGAGGTACAGCACATGATCAAGGCTATTCCAGATTAAGAGCAGAAGGACCTCAGCTGAATTTCCTGTCACATTTTGAGGCCATCACTGATGCTGCTTTTTGTTTAGCTTTGAGTACATGGAAGAGGAATCTGATGGGCTACTACTCTTCATGGGGTCACAAAGAGTTGGATGCAATTGAGCATATTGACTTGACACCTGCAATACCTTTCAATTCACCAGGGCATACTGTGGAACATCTTTGTTGAAGGAGATGTAATTGGAGACACTGAAACGATCCACATTTCTAAATATATGTGTCCACTCAACTGGAATGATTAAGAGATTGTGTCAGAGGTTTACATCTGTATCTTACAAATTATTAATTTGAGTAAAATGTTTCTGTGTAAATCTTAATATTTAAATGAAACATCTACTTTGTGTTAAGTATCATATGAAGTTCAATGCACTGGATTTACTTCACATAATTAAATTCTGGTGGAGACTTCTCATTGCACCTGTCAATGAGATTGTTCTTAGGGAAAACTGACTTCACTTCATTGGGTCTATCTACTTTAAACTTACTTTGATCTAAAAGACAGAGTCTTCAGTGTTTAATTAAATGCATTAAAATATTGAATGACTTGAATTTTGATGAGGCTTGAAAAATAGCATTGAATAATATAGATATTTTTAAGAAGTTTTGTTAAAGTTTAAGAAGGTTAAAAACCATCATGCAGACAAGACATACTACAAAAGTAGAGATCTGACAAAGTATCTGTTTAATAAAATTATATAAAAATTTTCTTTGTAGATGACAGAGTTCCTTATTTTTCTTCTTTTAGAAAGATTAATTAGGATAGGAATAGTTGTCAAGAACTTGCCTTTATTATGGATATTTGAGCATATAGCTGTCTTAAATTTCTTTAGCATTTTGCTATTTTCCATGTATTACATACTTCTTACTTAATTACATTCAAAACAGTATTTTAAAAATTTTTGGAAATACAGTTGTTGTACTGTGTATGACAAAATGAATCAATTAGACATATACAGTGATCAAAACCATCCCCAAGAAAATGAAGTGTGAAAAGGCAAAATGGCTATATGAGGAACTCATACAAATAACTGAGAAAATAAGAGAAGTAAAAGGTAAAGACAAAAAGAAAAGGTCTGAATGCAGAGTTCCAAATAATGACAAGGAGAGATAAGAAAGCCTTACTAAGTGAACACTAGATGGGAAACACTAGAGTTCTCTTCAAGAAAATTAGAGATACCAAGGGAAAATTTCATACAAAGATGGGCACAATAAAGGACAGAAATGATATGGACCTAACTGAAGCAGGAGGTATTAAGAAGAGGTGGCAAGAATATACAGAAGAGCTATACAAAAAAGATATTAATGACCCAGATAATCATGATGGTGTGGTCACTCACCTAGAGTCAAACATTGTGGAGTGGGAACTCAAGTGGGCCTTAGGAAGCATCACTACAGACAAAGCTAGTGGAGGTGATGGAATTCCAGCAGTGTTACTCCCAATCCTAAAAAATAATGCTGCGAAAGTGCTGCACTCAATATGTCAACAAATTTGGAAAACTCAGCAGTGGCCACAGGACTGGAAAAGATCAGTTTTCATTCCAGTCCCAAAGAAGCAAACTGCCAAAGAATGTTCTAACTACCACACAATTACACAATTTTCACATGCTAGCAAAGTAATGCTGAATATTTTCTAAGCCATTTTTCAACAGTACATGCATTGAGAATTTTCAGATGTTCAAGCTGGATTTAGAAAAGGCAGGGGAACCAGAATACAAATTGCCAACATCTATTGGATCATAGATAAAGCAAGAGAATTCCAGAGAAACATGTACTTCTGCTTCACTGACTATACTAAAGCCTTTGACTGGATGGATAACAACAAACTGGAAAATTCTGAAAAGGCATGAATCTCAGACCACCTTACCTGCCTTCTGAGTAACTTGAATCCAGGTTAAGAAGCAACAGTTAGAACTGGTCATGGAACAACAGACTGGTTCCAAATTGGAAAAGGAATATATCAAGATTGTATACTGTCATCCTGGTTATTTAACTTATATGCAGACTACAACATGAGAAATGCTGGGCTGGATGAAGCCCAAGCTGGAATCAAGATTGTCAGGAGAAATATCAAGAACCTCATGTATGCACAGAGAAGGCAATGGCAACCCACTCCTGTGTTCCTGACTGGAGAATCCCAGAGATGGGGGAGCCTGGTGGTCGGACAAGACTGAAGCGACTTAGCAGCAGCAGCAGCAGCAGCAGCAGGTATGCAGATGACACCACCCTTATGGTAGAAAGTGAAGAACTAAAGAGCCTCTTGATGAAAGTGAAAGAGGAGAATGAAAAAGTTGGCTTAAAACTAAACATTCAAAAAACCAAGATCATGGCATCTAGCCCCATCTTTTCATGGCAAATAGATGGGAAGCAATGACAGACTTTATTTTCTTGGTCCCCAAAATCACTGCAGATAGTGACAGCTGCCACAAAATTAAAAGATGTTTTATCCCTGGAAAAAAGAACTATGACAAAACTGGTGAAAAGTGAAAGTCACTCAGTTGTGTCAGACTCTTTGCAATCCAATGGAACTATAGAGTCCATGAATTCTCTAGGCCCAAATACTGGAGTGGGTAGCCTTTCCCTTTCCCAGGGGATCTTCCCAACCCAGGGATTGAACCCAGGCCTCCCACATTGCAGGCAGATTCTTCCAGCTAAGCCACAAAGCAGAGACATTACTTTGCTTATGAAGGTCTGTATAGTCAAGCTATGGTTTTTCCAGGAATAATGTATGGATGTGAGAGCCAAAGAAGTGATGCTTTTGAACTGTGGTGTTGAAGAAGACTCTTGAGAGTCCCTTGAACTACAAGGAGATCAAACCATCAATCTTAAAAGAAATCAGTCCTGAATATTCATTAAAAGGACTGATGCTGAAACTGATTTTCCAATAATTTGGCCACCTGATGGGAAGTGCCGGCTCATTAGAAAAGACCCTGATGCTGGGAAAGATTGAAGGCAGGAAGGGGAAGGGGAAGGGGACTACATAGGATGAAATGGCTCAATGGCATCACTGACTCAATGGACATGGGTTTGAGCAAGCTCTGGGAGGTAGTGAAGGACAGGGAAGCCTGGTGTATTGTAGTCCATGGGTTTGCAAAGAGTCTGACATGACTGAGTGACTGAACAACAACAGCTCCATACTGATTTTCATAGTGATTGTATCAACATTCCCAGCAATATAATAGAGCTCACTTTTCTTCGCATCCTCTCCAGTATTAATTTTTACTTTTTTTTTTTTTTTTGATGGCCATTCTGATGGGAGGTGAAACCTCATTGTAGTTTTGATTTGGGTTTCTCTAATAATCAGTGATGTTGAGCATATATTCATGTGCTTCTTGGCCATCTGTATTTCTCCTTTGGAGAAATTTCCATTTAGATTTTCTGCCTTTTAAAAAAATCAGGCTTATATATCTAAGCTGCATGAACTGTTTGTATATTTTGGAGATTAGTACCTTGTGGCTGCTTCATTTGTAAATTTTTTTCTTATTCTCATTAACCATTTCAACAAAGAATAGAACACCTTGGAATAAACCTATGTAACAGGCTAAAGATCTGTACTCAGAAAACCATAAGATACTGATAAAAGAATTAAAAAATGACACAGACAAATGAAGAGATATTCCATGTTCTTGGATTGGAAAAGTCAATATTGTGAAAATGACTATTATATTCAAAGCAATCTACAGTTGGTAGTTTTCACAGAGTAAGAACAAAAAAAAAAATTTACAATTTGTGTGGAAACACAAAAAAACAGTGAATAGCCAAAGCATTCTTGAAAAAGAAAAAAAAAAAAAAAATGGAGCTGGAAGAATCAGGCTTCCCAACTCCAGACTATATTACATAGATTAAGTTGGATATACTTTATCAGGGATAGGACCTTATGAGCTCACTCTCTGATAGTTATTCAAGAATTTGCATTTAGCTGTTAATATAATAGATCTATTCATTCTGTCACTTACTTAGATAAATGGACATTGTACATGTCCGTCAGGAGAGCAGAAACTGAGTGTAGAAGATTTGAAGTGCTATGCCTGAGAATCTAATTGAAGTTGAAACCCAGCCACATAATAGATTCATTCAGATACACAGATACACTTCAAAACGTATCAGTCTAGCTCAGGTCAGAATAAAGAGCCCACTCTAGTTAGTTCAAGACATGCAATAAACAGGGATTTCCTCAATGACTCAGTGGGTAAAGAAACCACCTGCAGTGCAGATGACATGGGTTCCATCCCTGGGTCTGGAAGACCCTCTGGATGAGAGGGTGGCAACCCACTCTAGTATTCTTGCCTAGAGAATCCCATGGACTAAGGAGCTTAATTTGCTACAGCCCAAAGGATTGCAAAGAGTCAGAGATGGTTTAATGACTAAGCTTGCAAGCCTGCATGCACACAATAAATGAACTAGTAACTAAAAATCTTTTAAAAGATCAATATGCAACAATAGCAACAAAAGTTAATATAATTCAAATTGACTATAGTAGTTCCTACCTTTCTGGCAATGGAAGAGCAAGAGAAAAGGGTCTTACCAAAACCTCCAATGTGAGGTTACTTACATGAAGTTGAAACAACAATGAGGGCTTCAAGTGGGAACTGTGTTCATGGATGGAAGAACTGTTCCTGGGTGGGAGTGCAGGTGGGAGTGGGTGGAGGCCCAAATCCAGCAGAAATGTAGACAATGACATAGATTCAGCCCAAAATAGAGAGAGTGGAGTCATGAAACCCCTGTCTTCAGTCTCTCACATATCATCTAATTAAAAAAAAAAAAAAAATATATATATATATATATGGAAAGGTGCCAGGTAAATGTTATTTACAACAATATGGTGAAGCATAATAGACAGCATATTAAAAAGCAGAGACAACTTTGCCAACAAAGGTCTATCTAGTAAAAGTTATGGTTTTTCCAGTAGTCACGTATGGATATGAGAGTTGGACTATAAAGAAAGCTGAGCACTGAAGAATTGATGCTTTTGAACTGTGGTGTTGGAGAAGACTCTTGAGAGTTCCTTGGACAGCAAGGAAGATCCAACCAGTCAATCCTAAAGGAAATCAATCCTGAATATTCATTGGAAGGACTAATGCTGAAGCCTAAACACTATGGCCACCTGATGCGAAGAATTTACTCATTGGAAAAGATCCTGATACTGGGAAAGATTGAAGGCAGGAAGAGAAGGGAACAACAGAGAATGAGATGGTTGGATGACATCAACAACTCAATGGACATGAGTTTGAGTAAGCTCTGGGCGTTGGTGATGGACAGGGAAGCCTGGCGTGCTGCAGTCCATGAGGTCACAAAGAGTCAGACACAACTGAGTGACTGAACTGATGGCGAAGAATAGAGGAAGTACAGTAAGTAGATGTGACAGCAATGGGCACAGAAAAGGGTATATACTGCATGCAATCTAAGAATTATGGTTCTTGTGTAGTGAGTATTCACTGGCTAGAATTTTAAGGTTTACGTGCAGAAATTCTTTAAATGGTGTTTTGGATAATCTGTTAATCTTGCTTGTTTGAATTACATTTCTACTTTATATAAACAGAGAGGATTTTTTTGCTCTATAAATTGCTGCATCTTTAGGAGATAACCATGTAGCTAAAGTCTGGTTTAGTCAGTTAGCCGCAATTTGGAAATTTAATCAGCAGTTCATCAGTGGATGATTGGAAGTTCCACATAGGATATCAAGAAGTTATAGCCTTTGGATCACCTTACACTATCTTCCTAAAAAACTATGACAATAACAAGAAAAGGGAGAGAGAAAAAAGGAGAGGGGCTAAATAAGTTCACAGACTAGGATTGGAATGTGATAAACTACTAAAAATAAAATGAGAAGACTATCCAAAGCTAAAATCTGGGATACTAATACCAGATAATGCCAGAATAGGACCATGATATTGATGTGCTGGCAAGGAAGGAAGGGGGACTTTGAAAGGGGCCTAGAATATAAAATGAAAGGCTATATCTGAAGTTATGTTAATTGTATTGATTAAAGAAGCAACTTTCTTTTCACATCAAGAAAGTGTTAAAGTGAAGGGAAAGAAAGGCACTACCATATATTGTTTATTACTTGTGTTTTCTCTCTGTAACTAAGGCCATGCCAGAGGATATACTTCCCTCTCCACTCTGTTTTTACAGTATTTGGAAACTGCAAAATACATTTTAGTCCATTTTAGTAAATCTACAATTTATATAAATAAATCAATTTATTCTAATTGTTTTATGATAACGAATTTGTCATTCTCTCTTCAAATAAGGATATAGAAACTAATACTTTATTTCTCTGCACATATAACATTCAGATCTTTCAGTTCAATCATAATCTTCTCTCCTGAAACCTATGATATAGTCATGGAGTCTTCATCCACTAGGGAAGGCTAGTATTGTGCTTTTCAAAGTTGTACTCTGAATGTCTAGATGTTACCATAAGCCAATTCCCACTCCAATATTTATTTAATTGATCTGTTTGGACCCAGTGATGCATGGCATTTAAATTATGGCATGTGAAATTGAGAGCTGGAGAAAATGAGTTTGGAAAGGGCATTGGAATGATACAAAAATACTTTTATCTAGAAGAAAAAAGAAACTCTGTTTCAAGTTATCCTCAGTTAAACTTTACATCTTGGAAAAAGAGTAACGTAATGGCAACTTCAGATCAGTATAGATTCAGAAAAGAAAGGCATAAAAATAGCAGGAAGTTACATTCAAATGGTGATCCATCAGTCCTCAGTAAGTTATATCCATCAGTAAGTTATTTATAACACAAAAATGTTGGGTTAAGATGAACATCAACAAAAAACCACACAATTAGGTACTCAAAAAAAAAGGTGTTAAAAAATGAAAAATATATATGGTATAATACAGGTCTACGTGTCACTATTAAAGATTTTATAGTCATTCTAAGCTAATTTCATTCTTTTAATTATTATAGTGAAAGTGAAAGCCGCTCAGTTGTGTCCGATTCTTTGTGACCCCATGGACTATACAGTCCTAGGAATTCTCCAGGCCAGAATACTGGAGTGGGTAGCCTTTCCCTTCTCCAGGAGATCTTCCCAACCCAGGGATCGAACCCGGGTTTCCCGCATTGCAGGAAGTTTCTCTACCAGCTGAGCCACAAGGGAAGCCCTTATAATAACACATCAATTCATTTCACAGGGCCGTGCCACTACCAACAACAGACTCACTTTGTCCAAATCCCTTCTCATTCAAACCTGGAGTCGCTACATAAAGGAGAGGTTTTTTGTTTAATTATTTTATTTTGTTTCAATTGATTTTTTTTAAGGAGAAGAGAAAATTTGAGGTCACTATTCTAGATTTTCATCTGCAATGAAAATTTGATTTAAAGAAAATATTCTTTACATCATACATTTCCATTTTCAACTGAAAAAAAAAATAGCAAAGACAGTCTAAGTGGCCTATAGTAGATCATTTTGGGGGCATATGTTTTGGAGGAAGTATGTTGGCTGACATAATCTATCAACTTTGAGCAGCTTTTTTTTGTAAGCACTATTTGAAAGTCATCTCAAAGATGAAATTCATAGTTTAAATCTACATTTTATGTCCCATAATAAATTTTTCACAAGTGAAAATGAGACCAGGTAAAGAGAATAGAAAAGTCTGAGAATAAAAGTTTTAATCTTAGGAGAGTTAGAGTTAAAATGAGTTAGTGAGAGACAGCCTTTAAGAATTGTGTTCAGTTCTGTGCAAAGTACTATAATGACAATGTAATGACTTAGCATGAATTCCAAAGAGAGTAAATGGGAGAATAAAGATACTAAACATCATGTCATATGCAAGTTTTTAAATAACCAGGCCATATATATTCCAGAATAAGTAAAGAAGTTGACACAGGAAATATTCCTTCAAATATTTGAGATGTCCTGTAAGAAAGGACATATGAATGCCAGATTTCACATCAATGATAATAGAATTAGGTTTCAGAATAGAATTGTTGCTCAATAGCAGGAGGGAAGACCTGTATCTCAACAAAAGCTAACAAAAATTATAATGAATTTTATTAATTGCATAGAATGAATATAAACAAATAATACTATATTTGAGTGTATATAAAGCAAAAGTTAATAACTAATAATAGGTAGAATTTCTTCATCTCAGTTTCTATGATATGGTGAAATGACATAACCAAAGATATTGACTTTTTTTTTAAGATTAATTGACCACACTAAAGTCTTTGACTGTGTGGATTACAACAAACTGTGGAAAATTCCTAAAGAGGTAGAATACCACACCACCTTGTCTATCTCCTGAAAAGCAACAGCTAGAACCAGACTAGGAAAAATAGACTGGTTCAAAACTGGGAAGGTAGTATATCAAGGCTGTATATTATATGCAGAGTACATGTTGCAAAATTCAGGCTAGATGAATCACAGACTGGGATTAAGATTTCTGGAAGAAATATCAACAACCTTAGATATGCAGAGGATACCACTCTAATGTCAGAAAGTGAAGACAAACTAAAGAGTCTCTTGATGAGGGTAAAAGAGGAGAGTGAAAAAGCTGGCTTAAAACTCAACATTCAAAAAACAAAGATCATGGCATCCAGTCCCATTACTTCCTGGGAAGTAGATGGGAGAAAAATGCAGACAGAGACAGACTGTATTTTCTTGGGCTCCAAAATCACTGCAGATGGTGACTACAGCCACGAAATTAAAAGATGCTTGCTCCTTGGAAGAAAAGCTATGACAAATTTACACAATGTATTAAGAAGCAGAGACATCACTTTGCCAACAAAGGTCCAATTGTCAAGTTATGGTTTTTCCAGTAGTCATGTATGGATGTGAGAGCTGGACCATGAAGAAGGTTGAGTGCCAAAGAACGGATGCCTTTGAATTGTGCTGGAGAAGACTCTGGAGAGTCCCTTAGACAGCAAGGAGATTAAACCAGTCAATCCTAAAGGAAATCAACACTGAATATTCATTGGAAGGACTGAAGCTAAAGTTGAAGCTCCAATGCTTTGACCACTTGATGCGAATAGCCAACTCACTGGAAAAGACCTCGATGTTTGTAAAGCTTGAAAAAATAAGGCAATAGAGGATGAGATGGTTATGAAGCATCACTGACTCAATGGATATGAATCAACCAAACTCTGGGAGATAGTGATGGACAGGAAAGCCTGGCATGCTGCAATCTGTGGGGTTGCAAAGAGTCAGACATGACTTAGTGACACAATAACAACAATAACAAAAAGATGGGACAGAAAATTTTTACCACAAATGCTGCGCCAGATAGCTACAGAAATGATTTTCAAATTGTGGGTTGTAATCTATTACTAGACTTGACCAATTTAGGGAGTCAGATGAATAAAATGGCATAGGTAAAATATGGGAAATTTCAATTGAAAAGGATAAATACTCTTTAGTACAATCTCTGTGTGTGTGTGTGTGTGTGTGTACACTGTAATGACATAAAGTCTATTTTCTACTGTGGAACATGTTCAAAAACTTCTGAAAATCACTTTCTTGGATCATGTCTCCATATGTAACTTGCACAAATTTGATTAAATTGAAAAATGATGCAGTAGGAATATTCTTGTGAACAAGTGGTAAATTACTTGACTTTTTGTCAATGAATTAATTTGAATTATCTTATTTTATTTACTCTCTACATTGTTTTATATTAGTAGTCTTCTCCCATAGTGTTTCCCCCTTGAAAGTGACTTCAATGTTTTTGAGATTTGATTGAGATATCCTTTGACACATAGAAGTGCTTGTGGAATAAAATTTCATGCAGCTATATTTAAACCCTTGGGTTAAATGCTCAGATAATTTAGAGTTTTAATCAGAACTAAGTTGAGACAAGTTAGTGAGAGAATGAGCTTTAGAACAAGGCATACCTGGGTTCAAATATTAACACTTAGCAGATTTTATTTAACCTTGGACAAATTACTTCACTTTTCTTCTCCTGTATATATACATATGTGTGTGTATGTTTTCATAAAGTTCAATTTCTATGTCATGTCCCTCTACTGCTAACTAACTTCATTAGTGGCATTTAGATCACAGAGAGCACCAGTACCTTTGCTCTTTTTAGTGGAACTTTCAGTAAAAATGTTAAAAAGAAAGGAAAGAAGGAAAGAAAGAAGGAATAAAACAAATGGAGTCAAATTCTCTTCCTCAGTGTAATGTGTAGGATTATACTATCTTTATTTTTTTGGGCTCCAAAATCACTGCAGATGGTGATTGCAGCCATGAAATTAAAAGACACTTACTCCTTGGAAGAAAAGTTATGACCAACCTAGATAGCATATTCAAGAGCAGAGACATTACTTTGCCAACTAAGGTCCGTCTAGTCAAAGCTATGGTTTTTCCAGTAGTCATGTATGGATGTGAGAGTTGGACTGTGAAGAAGGCTGAGCACCGAAGAATTGATGCTTTTGAACTGTGATGTTGGAGAAGACTCTTGAGAGTCCCTTGGACTGCAAGGAGATCCAACCAGTCCATTCTGAAGGAGATCAGCCCTGGGATTTCTTTGGAAGGAATGATGCTGCAGCTGAAACTCCAGGACTTTGGCCACCTCATGCGAAGAATTGACTCATTGGAAAAGACTCTGATGCTGGAAGGGATTGGGGGCAGGAGGAGAAGGGGACAACTGAGGATAAGATGGCTGGATGGCATCACTGACTCGAGGGATGCAAGTCTGAGTGAACTCCAGGAGTTGGTGATGGACAGGGAGGCCTGACTCATGGGGTTGCAAAGAGTCAGACACGACTGAGTGACTGAACTGAACTGAACTGGTACTATCTGTCGTTGAGGAGATTATTCTAATCTATTTGTGAAATCTTTTTCTTAACATGGGCGTTTGAAGCCAGAATAAGGTTAGGAAGGAAGAAAACAAACAAGGAGAATTTTTCCTGATAGAAAAAATTGATGGGATTTTTGACAAGAATGTTACTACAGCACATCAAGATAGGACCGTAGCTATGATATTCAGACAGAAGTATCATGTAAGAATTGAGTATTATTTTGGCTAATGACAACTATGTTGTGTGTCCACAGATATCCTGTATTTAGTTTCAGATGGCACTAAGTAGTGCAGGTTTAGAAATTTAATGCTCTGTGTTTTATTAGGAGCCTTAAAGACAGCCCTCCAAGCTATCAACCAAGACTCACAAAAGAAATATTATTTTACAATGAGATTTACAGACCCTAGATATAAGTCTAACTACTACAATTTGTTTGTAACACAGCAGCTTGAATTAACATGTACATACATTCACACCATATATGTATATGTGATTGTATTCGATAATCTCTTGCTGCTGCTACTGCTAAGTCACTTCAGTCGTGTCCAACTCTGTGTGACCCCATAGACAGCAGCCCACCAGGCTCTGCCGTCCCTGTGATTCTCCAGGCAAGAACACTGGAGTGGGTTGCCATTTCCTTCTCCAATGCATGAAAGTGAAAAGTGAGAGTGAATTCCCTCAGTCGTGTCCGACTCTTAGCGAACCCATGGACTGCAGCCCACCAGGCTCCTCCATCCGTGGGATTTTCCAGGCAAGAGTACTAGAGTGGGGTGCCATTGCCTTCTCCAATAATATCCTAGAGCTGGCTTAAACTGACTCATAAGAAAAAATTTTTCAATTTTCAGTAAGTTTTCAAACTAATTATTAAACTTAAATTCCATAAATGTACATTTTAATACATTATTTTTAAAGATGCAAATCCTTTAAATACTCAAACTTACTTCCTAATTCCTATATTTTACTGTTATCCATACCCTTAAGATTACATATTCTACTGTTTCAGCATGTTATAAATAAAATACAATGACTTGCTATTGCCCATTTCCCTCAATGTCGAGTAATATACTCTTAGCTTTAAGTAAACATAGATGGGAATAGTTATACCACAGAAATGGTAAATCAGGGCATTTTTTTGAGTCATTTGTTATATAATTGCCATCATACAAATGGGTTTTTGTCAATTGATTTCACAAAATATCAGTGGCATGCATTTGTGTAGACAAGTCCAGACCAGAAATTTCTACCTATTTGAATTTCATTAATATGCTACCCTGCCTATCATCACATTAGTGGGCAATGGTCCCTTTAGAGGGATTTTCAGAAGACTACCATTCTAGGAGACCTGAAGGCCACAGTATATGTCCCTATCTCATTCTGCTGCCTGAGAACAACGGGGAAAAAAAAAAAAAAATGCTGTCTTTTTTAGATAAAAAGCATAACCAACCCGAGCGGCATCATGAATAGTTCTTGAGGCAATGAACAAAAACTTGTTTGCCATAGATAGCCATATATAAACTTAACTTCTGTCCATTTTAATTTTTTTCTTCTATCAAAATGAATTTGTTTTTCTCAAGTTGAATAATCTACTCTTGCACAGTTTTATCTGAGATTCAGATAAACATGTTTCACAAGGGAGATTTCCATGATTGCCTCTAAGTCATGGCTGATCCATGAACAGCCATGTTCCTTTTACTCTTCCTTCACTTGAAAAGTTTTCCTAAAAACAGTAGCCTTGTCCTAACTCTGAAATTTAGTGAAAAAAAAAAAAAAAGTAACAAAGTAAAAAAAAAAAAAATCATGAAACAATAAGAACTCTGTTAACACCTTCATAGCAGAGTATAGAACATAATGATTATTTTTTAAGGTGTCTAGAATTGTACTCTTGTGATGAAAGAGAGTTTATATACAGGGGTTTTCTTCTATTAAAGTGAATGTAAAAACTATTTTACTGGGATATAGTGAAAAGCTTTTTTTGTTGTTGTTTTTTGTTTTTTTGTGTGTTTTTTGTTTGTTTGTTTTTCAAACTAGAAGGTCAAAAAAGAGTAGAAGTAACAGCCTGTGAGCTTGTGTCAAACTACTTGCTGTGTCTCTGTAGATACATGGGCTTCCCTGGTGGCTCAGATGGTAAAGAGTCTGCTTGCAACGCAGGAGACCCAGGTTCAATCCCTGGGTGGGGAAGATCCCTTGGAGAAGAAAATAGTAACCCACTCCAGTATTCTTGCCTGGAGAATTCCATAGACAGAGGAGCCTGGTGGGCTACAGTCCACGGGGTCACAAAGAATCAGACATAATTTCTGTGGATGCATCTTTAATGCAGTTTATTCTTTTATAATTTCTGCAAAAAAAAATTATAATATTGAGGTGAAAGAAAGAGATCTGAGAATCCATCTTTTTCAACTGAATAGTGTGCTTATAGGTTGAAATTTTTCCTATGAGAGTATATAGACTATTCCTGGAGAGGCTCTTTTATTTATTCTATAAACACAGGCAGTTAAGAATTTCATAAATGTGCCTGATATAAATATCTTCCACATTTATTTAAATCTTTTCCATGGATATTGAGAGCAAGTGATAATCACTGTCTAATAAGCTGTCTACTCGGGGGGAAATTTAACCAGTTCACACTGAAGTTTTCTATATCCTAAAAGATTCCATTGGATTAAACTTTGGAAATGCACTCCATTTCAGCTTTTGTCAGTTTCCTTGACACTTTTCAAATTCCTCCTCCACTTTTTAATCTAGGAAGTGAGTAAACTTTATAGTTTGTCTTAGCTAATACATCTTTCTTTCTACCAGGAAGTTAAGTCAAGTATATAAATATTTCTGACCCCCAAGTTAAATATGTTGTCTTAAATGCTCCAACTAAGTAACTAATTATATTTATCACAGACAATAAACCAAATAGGAAACTAACTTTAAAAACACCTGGATATTAATAGAGATCCTATAACATTGATTCTCTTCTGGTCTTCCTACTTTACATCATTTAATTTTTAAAAAAACATCATTGTAGATTTTGTTTTTAAAATCCAGAAAACAAAAATTTTTGCAAGCATATTTTTAATATGAATGGTATACTATTTGTTGTCATGATAACATTGACATAACTCATGTCTATTAACTTCACTGAACATTTTATTAACTCTTGGCATACGATCTCATCACTTCATGGCAAATAGAAGGGGAAACAATGGAAACAGTGACAGACTTAATTTTTTGACTCCAAAATCAGTGCAGATGGTGAGTGTAGCCATGAAATTGAAAGATGCTTGCTCATTGGAAAAAGAGCTATGACCAACATAGACAGAATATTAAAAAGCAGAGACATTACTTTGCCAACAAAGGTCCATCTAGTCAAAGCTATGGTTTTTCCATTAGTTATGTATGGATGTGAGAGTTGGACTATAAAGAAAGGTGAACTCAGAAGAATTGATGCTTTTGAACAGTGATGTTGGAGAAAACTCTTGAGAGTCCCTTGGACAGCAAGGTGATCCAATCAGTCAATACTAAAGGAAATCAGTCCTGGATATTCACTGGAAATACTGATGCTGAAGCTGAAGCTGCAATACTTTGGCCACCTGATGAGAAGAACTGATTCACTGGAAAAGATCCTAATGCTGGGAAGGATTGAAGATGGGAAGAGAAGGGGATGACAGAGGATGAGATGATTGGATGGCATCACCAACTCAATGGACATGAATTTGAGTAAGCTCTGGGAGTTGTTGATGCACAGGGAAGCCTGGCATGCTGTAGTCCATGGGGTCACAAAGAGTCAGACAGAGCTGAGTGACTGAAATGAACTGATTAACTCCAAAGCCTGCTATATGAAGAAATACTTCACTGTGTCTAAAAATGAACTTAAATTTCAAGTGATGCTTTTTTTACAGGTTATAGTCATTTAAAATTATTATAATAACTATCTTCCCCTGTGCTATACAATGTATTCTTTTAGTTTATATATTTTGAATTAATATATAGTAATTTGTATCTCTTCATCATATACTGCCAAATTGCCCCCTCTCTTCTTGCCTCTCCTCACTGGTGACTAGTAGCTTTTCTATATCTGTGAGTTTGTTTTGCTACATACCTTCTTCTGTCTTATATTTTTAGATTCAAAATATGTGTTATCATACATTACTTTCTATCTGATTTATTTCATTAAGCATAATGTTCTCCAGGTCCATCCATTTTGATGCAAATGGAAGAATTTCATTATTTTTAACTGGTGAATGATATTCCACTGCATTTATATACACACATATATACCATATCTTCTTTATCCATTCATTTGTTGATGGACACTTAGGTTGCTTCCATATCTTAGCTATTGTACATAGTACTGCTATGAACATTGGAATGTATATACCTTTTTGAAATAATGTTTCATTTCCAGATACATACCCAGGAGTGGAATTGATGGATATGTTACTTCTCTTTTAGTTTTTTTAGGCTATTCTATACTGTTTTCCATAATGTCTGTACCAATTTACATTCCCACTAAAAGTCTACAAGGGTTCCTTTTTCTCCATATTCTCTCCAATATTTGCTATTTGTAGGCTTTTGATGATAGACATTTTGACAGGTGTGGGGAGAGATCTCATTGTGTTTTTGATTTGCATTTCTGAGTATCTTTTCATGTGCTTGTTAGCCATCTGTATATCTTCTTTGGTATATTGAAATTGTTTATTTCTTTTCTTTCTTCTTAATTTAGTTTTGGCAGGTATATGATCCTAAAAACTTGTCCATTTTTTCTTGGTTTTCCAATATTATTATATTTTCAATGTTAGATTTATTATTAATTTTGTCTTTATCTTGTTTGCATTTTCCACATTTTATTATTGAAAACATATAATAGGCATCACAAAGAATGTTCATTGACAATTATTGCAATACAATACTGTTAAAGCAAAATGGTATTCATTGTTGTTGAGTCAGTGTCAGTGGTGTGTTACAAACAGCTTCTACTGGCTTGAAAGAGCCCACTTGACCATCTTTATTTAACTCTATGCTCAGCAATGTCGTGTTGGTTGGTAGAAATTGATCCTGGTGAACTTTTTTACACTGTGGAAACCTGAAAATGGTGCATATTTGACTTTTTTATTAGAGAATGCTAATTGTTAAACATTTACTGTCACACCGCAGCACTAAGCACAACCAAATAAAGGTATTTCAGACACTATATTTAGTAAAAAAGTCACAATTCATATTTAATAGCAGCTAGCAAGCATATTCATTTAACAAGTATTATTTTGTTACTCTTGTCATCTTACTTTCCACTTAATCCAAGTTTACTATTTTCATTTATTCTTAAGTCATTTTTGTTTAATGTTTACTCTCATATAGTTATGCAAAAGGCTCTAGTAAGATTCACACCTTTGCCAGTCAATATTTATGAAGTAAACAGGTCCTAGAGTAATAACTATACATTTGGTTGCACATAATAACATCATAAAGTGAAAGATATATAAATATAGCATGTATTAATAAAACTGCATCTTGCTGGGAGAAGCTCAGGCTTTCTAAATCACAGGTGCTAATGAGACCTTACCTGCTGAGAGTAAGAGAAGCTGAACATTTTATGTAGATATATGGAAACAACAGACACTGTGGACTTTGTACCAATGTTAGTCAGTCCAATCAATGATGATTTAAAAAGTCATGTAGTAAAATGCATTTTAATGCTTGCTATTTTTAATATAGTTTTAAATTATTTACATAGATTTCTATAAGCATTTTAATAGCGCCTCCTTAAAAGAAAGGTTAGCTTTTTGAATTGTAAGTGATTAGACCCTATAATCCATTGTTACTTAAAGTGTAGTTCATGGCTAAACAGCATCAACATCACCTAGAGCTTTTTAGAAACGTAGCTTCTTAGGTCCCCCTCCAGACCTACTGAAACAGAATCTACATTTTAACAAGATGCCCATGTAATATGTATAGGAAGTTTAAGAAATATTGTTCAAATCTATTCTCAGTGTCCATCTTGGTAGGCAATTTTTTTTTACTTGCTTTGCTGTTATATATCAAAAATTTATTTATAAATTAAATATTTTAGTGAAAGTGATTTACATTGTTGGATTATATCATTATAAAGCTATAAGAAACCATGTATGTAGTACATATGTTATATATAATGTTACCTGTTTAGATGTCATCTTGCAGAGCTATATTTAGGCAAATACAGTCATAGACACATTCAAAAGAGTAGGAAGAACCATGTCTTCGAGGATCAGATTTTGTTTGTATTGTAGCATGGATACTAACTAGGCATCTCTCTCTCTCTATGACTCAGTTTCCTGATTCATAGATTACACGGACTACTTTGTATATCTTTGGGGAAGTTAAACCATTTTATAGAAGAAAGCATCTGGCATGTATTTCTTGATAGAAATCTATGTGTTCTAATCCATTATTATCTAATTGATGAGGTTTGAAACTTCTGCTCTTCTTATGTCACTTTATCAAATGAACATCACTCATTTTTATAATAGTCTAAGCCACTAGGAAAAAGTTATATAAATTATGGATATTATGAATACTTTCAAAAAACAATAAGCTTGCAAACCCAGTGTGGTCCATACACTGCAAGCACTCACCACACATGCCAGTGATATTTGTTTGTGGTGTTCCTCCCTCCCCACAACACAACTGAACAAGTGAGTCTAAATAAGTGACCACATTCTTCCGTTGGTTTCAGAGCAGAAATTAGACACTGAAAAGACTTGCAAACAGAGAAAGCCAAAATAAACAAAGAATGGGAACCACTCTAGGAGTGACCAGTACAACAGATTAAAACTCTGTAGCTAACATTGACTAAGCTTTGGAAGAGGTCTATAGACCTTGAGAAGAAGCATAAGCTGGAACAAGGAACTATCTGAAACTGAACTGACCCAAACAGCTCCAGAGAAATTCCTAGATATATTTTCACTATTATCATTTTTAATTTTTTTTATTTTTAAGCTTTTTATTACTCCTTTAATTTTCATTTTTATAGCCTACTATTATCTTGCAAAAAGACCATATTTTAAAGCAAATTTCATATATATATATATTTTATAACTTTTATGATTGATTTTGTTTTGTATTTTTACTATTGTATGTTTGAGAGTCTAACCTCTACTCTAAATTTTTAATCTTTGCTTTTTGGTATTTTCTATCAATTTTGTACCTTTAAGAATCTAATCTTCAGTACTCATTTTTACTTAGGAGTGTGATTACTGGCTTGATTTCTCTCTCCCCTTTTGACTCTCCCTTTTCTCCCCCAGGTCACCTCTATCTCCTCCCTCCCCCTTCTCTTCTCTACTAAACTCTGTGAATCTCCCGGAGTGTTCCAGGCTGTGGAGAGCACATAGGGAATTGATTACTGGCTAGATTTCTCTCTTCCTTTTTGACTCCCCCTCTTCTCCTGGTCACCTCTATCTCCCTCCTCCCTCTTCTCTTCTCCATGTAACTCTGTGAACCTCTCTGGGTGTCCCTCACTGTGGAGAATCTTTTCTCCATTAACCTAGATGTTTTATTATCTGTGCTGTATTGATAGAGAACTCTTGGGACTACTGTAAGAATAAGACCGAAAGCCAGAGGCAAGAGGCTTAAATACAAAACTTGAGAACACCAAAAAACACTGGACTCCAAGGAACATTAATTAACAAGAGCTCATCCAAAAGCCTCCATACCTACACTGAAACCAAGCTCCACCCAAAAGCCAACAAGTTCCAGAGCAAGACATACTACACTAATTCTCCAGCAACACAGGAACACAACACTGAACATTAAAATACAGGCTGCCAAAAGTCCACCAAATCCATAGACACCCCAAAACTCACTACTGGACACTCCATTGCATCCCAGAGAGAGAGATCTAGCTCCACCCACTAGAACATCGACGCAACCAGGAAACCTTGACAAGCCTCGTCCAAACCCACCCACAGGGAGCAACTGCCACAACAAAGAGGAACCACAAACCTCCAGCCTACAGAAAGGCCACCCCAAACACAGCAATCTAAATAAAATGAAAAGGTGAGAAATGTTCGGCAGATAAAGGAACATGATAAATGCCCACCAAACCAAACAAAAGTAGAGGAGATAGAGAGTCCACCTGAAAAAAATTCAGAATAATGATACTAAAGATGATCCAAAATCTTGAAAGCAAAATGGATTTTCAGATAAATAGACTAGAGACAAGGATTGAGAAGATGCAAGAAATGTTTAACAAGGACGTAGAATAAATAAAAAAGAGTCAATCAATAATGAATTATGCAATAACTGAGATCAAAAACACTCTGTAGGGAACCAACAGTAGAATAACTGAGGCAGAAGACAGGGTAAGTGAGGTGGAAATAAATGAAGCAGAGAGGAAAAAAGAAAAAGAATTAAGTGAGGACAACCTCAGAGATCTCTGGGACAATGTTAAATGCCCCAACATTTGAATCATAGGAATACCAGAAGAAGAAGACAAAAAGAAAGTGCATGAGACAATACTTGAGGAGATAACAGTTGAAAACTTTTCTCTAAAATGGGGAAGGAAATAGCCACCCAAGTCCAAGAAACCCAGAGAATCCCAAACAGGATAAACCCAAGGCAAAACACCCCAATACACATAGTAATCAAATAAACAAAAATCAAACACAAACAGCAAATATTAAAAGCAGCAAGAGAAAAGCAACCAATAACACACAAAGGGATTCCCATAAGGATAACCGCTGATCTTTCAACAGAAACTCTTCAGGCCAGAAGGGAGTGGCAGGGCATACGTAAAGTGATAAAAGAGAAAGACCTAGAACCCAGATTACTATATCCAGCAAGGATATCATTCAAATATGAAGGAGAAATCAAAAGCTTAACAAACAAGTGAAAGCTAAGAGAATTCAGCACCACCAAACGAGCTCTCCAACAAATGCTAAAGGATATTCTCTAGACAGGAAACATAGAAAGGGTATTTAAACTCAAACCCCAAACAACAAAGTAAATGGCAATAGGATCATACTTATCAATAATTACCTTAAATGTAAATGGGTTGAATGCCCCAACCAAAAGACATAGATTGGCTGAATGGATACAATAACAAGACCCCTATATATGCTGTCTACAAGAGACCCACATGAAAACAAAGGATACATACAGACTGAAAGTGGAGGACTGGAAAAAGATATTTCATGCAAATGGAGATCAAAAGAAGGCAGGAGTAGCAATACTCATATCAGATAAAATAGACTTTGAAATAAAGGTTGTGAAAAGAGACAAAAAAGGACGCTACATAATGATCAAAGGATCAATCTAAGAAGATATAACAATTATAAATATATATGCACCCAACATAGGAGTACCACAATATGTAAGGCAAATGTTAACAAGTATGAAAGGGGAAATTAACAGTAACACAATAATAACGGGATACTTTAATATCCCACTCACATCTATGGATAGATCAACCAAACAGAAAATTAGCAAGGAAACACAGGCTTTAAATGATACAATGGACCAGTTAGACCTAATTGATATCCAAAACAATGAATTTCACCTTCTTCTGAAGTGCACACCAAACCTTCTCCAGGATAGATCACATCCTGGGCCAGAAAACTATCCTTGGTACATTCAAAAAGATGAAATCATTTCAAGCATTTTTCTGAAACAATATATTAAGATTAGATGTCAACTACATGAAAAATAATTATAAAAAATAAAACATAAGGAGGCTAAACAACATGCTTCTGAACAACCAACAAATCACAGAAGAAATCAAAATAGAAATCAAAATATGCATATAAACAAATGAAAATGAAAACACAACAACCCAAAACCTATGGGATTCAGTAAAAGCAGTGCTAAGGGGAAAGTTAATAGCAATAAAAGCTTACCTCAAGAAACAAGAGGAGAATCAAAAAAATAACCTAACTTTCACAACTAGAAAAAGAAGAAATGAGGAACCCCAGGATTACTAGAAAGAAAGAAATCATAAAAACTAGGGAAGAAACAAGTGAAAAAGAATCAAAAGAGACTATAGAAAAATTCAACAAAACTAAAAGCTGGTTTTTGAGAAGATAAATAAAATAGACAAACCATTAGCCAGACTCATTAAGAAAAAAAGAGAGAAGAATCACATCAACAAAATTAGAAATGAAAATAGAGAAATCACAACAGACAACACAGAAATACAAAGGATCATAAAAAACTGCTATCAGCAACTATTTGACAATAAAATGAACAACTTTGAAGAAATGGGATGAATTCTTAGAAAAGTATAACCTTCAAAAACTGAACCAGAAAGAAATAGAAAATTTTAACAGACCTATCACAAGCACAGAAATCAAAGCTGAAATCAAAAATCTTCCATGAAACAAAAGTCCAGGACCAAATGGCTTCACAGGTGAATTCTGCCAAAAATTTAGAAAATAACCAACACCTACCCTACTCAAATTTCTTCAGAAAATTGCAGAGGAAGGTAAACTTCCAAACTCATTCTATGAGGCCACCATCACCCTAATAACCAAAACCAGAAAAGATGCCACAAAAAAAGAAAACTATAGGCCAATATCACTGATGAACATAGATGAAAAAATCCTCAACAAAATTCTAGTAAACAGAATCCAACAATGTATTAAAATGATCATACATCATGACCAAGTGGGCTTTATCCCAGGAATGCAAGTATTTTTCAATATTCACAAATCAATCAATGGGATACATCACACTGAAAATTGAAATTTAAAACCATAAGATTATCTCAATAGATGCAGAGAAAGCCTTTGACAAAATTCAACATCCATTTATGATTAAAAACCCTCCAGAAGGCAGGCATAGAAGAAACATATGCCAACCCTAGAAAAGCCATACATGATAAACCCACAGCAAACATTATCCTCAGTGGTGAAAAATTGAAAGCATTTGCCCTATTACAGTCAGGAACAAGACAAGGGTGCCCACTCTCACCACTACTATCCAACATAGCTTTGGAATTTTTAGCCACAGCAATCAGAGAAGAAAAAGAAATCAAAGGAATCCAGATTGGAAAAAAGAAGTAAAACTCTCACTGTTTGCAGACGACATGATTCTCTACATTAAAAAAAAAAAAAAACACAAACAAACAAACCCTAAAGACACACCAGAAAATTACTAGAACTAATCAATGGATATAGTAAAGTTGCAGGATATAAAATTAACACATATAAATCCCTTGCATTTCTATACACTTACAATGAGAAAATATAAAGATAAATTAAGGAAACAATTCCATTCACCATTCCAACAAAAAGAATAAAATACTTAGGAATAAATCTACCTGAAGAAACATAAAATACCTATATGAAGAAAACTATAAAACACTGATGAAAGAAATCAAAGAGGACACAAATGGATGGAGAAATATACTGTGTTCATTGATGGGAAGAATTGACATAGTGAAAATGAGTATACTACCCAAAGTAATCCACAGATTCAATGCAATCCCTATCAAGCTACCAACGATATTTTTCACAGAACAAGAACATATAATGTCACAATTTGTATGGAAATACAAAAAACCTCGAATAGCCAAAGCAAACTTGAAAAAGAAGAATGGAACTGGAGGATCAACCTGCCTGACTTCAGACTATACTATGAAGCTACAGTCATCAGGACAGTATGCTACTGGCACAAAGACAGAAATATAGATCAATGGAACAAAATAGAAGGCCCAGAGATAAATCCACAAACCTATGGACATCTTATCTTTGACAAAGGAGGCAAGAATATACAATGGAGTAAAGATAATCTCTTTAACAAGCGGTGCTGGGAAAACTGGTCAATCAATTGCAAAAAAAATGAAACTGGAACTCTTTCTAACACCATACACAAAAATAAACTCAAAATAGATTAAAGATCTAAAGGTAAGACCAGAAACTGTAAAACTCCTAGAGGAAAGCATAGGCAAAACACTCTCTGACATAAATCACAGCAGGATCCTCTATGACCCACCTCCCAGAGTAATGGAAATAAAAGGAAACATAAATAAATGGGACCTAATTAAACTTAAAAGCTTTTGCACAATGAAGGAAACTATATGCAAGATGAAAAGACAGCCTTCAGAATGAGAGAAAATAATAGCAAATGAAACAACTGACAAAGAATTAATCTCAAAAATATACAAGCAGCTAATGCAGCTCAATTCCAGAAAAATAAACGACCCAATCAAAAAATGGGCCAAAGAACTAAACAGACATTTCTCCAAAGAAGACATACAGATAGCTAAGAAACCACATGAAAAGATGCTCAATATCACTCATTATCAGAGACATGCAAATCAAAACCACAGTGAGGTACCATCTCACACCACTCAGAATGGCTGCCATCAAAGTCTACAAACAATAAATGCTGGAGAGGGTATGGAGAAAAGGGAACCCTCTTACACTGTTGGTGGGAATGCAAACTAATACAGCTACTATGGAGAACAGTGCGGAGATTCCCTAAAAAACTTGAACTAGAACTGACATACGACCCAACAATCCCCCTACTGGGCATACACACTGAGGAAACCAGAACTGGAAGAGACACTTGTACCTTAATATTCATCACAGCACTGTTTCCAATAGCTAGGACATGGAAGAAACCTAGATGTCCATTAGCAGGTGAGTGGATAAGAAAGCCATGGCACATATGCACAATGGAATATTACTCAGCTATTAAAAAGAATGCATTTGAATCAGTTCTAATGAGGTGAATGAAACCGGAGCCTACTATACAGTGTGAAGTAATTCAGAAAGAAAAACACCAAAACAGCATGTTAATGCATATATAGCGAATTTAGAAAGATGGTAATGATGACCCTATATGCAAAACAACAAAAGAGACACAGATGTAAAGAACAGACTTTTGGACTCCATGGGAGAGGGTGAGGGTGAGATGATTTGAGAGAATAGCATTGAAACATGTATATTACCATATGTGAAATAGATTGCCAGTCCAAATTGGATGCATGAGACAGGGCACTCAGAGCTGGTGCATTGGGACAACCCTGAGCGAAGGGGTGAGAAGGGAGGTGGGAGGGGGTTTCAGGATGGGGGACACATGTACACCCATAGCTGATTCATGTCAATGTATTGCAAAAACCCTTACAATATTGTAAAGTAATTTGCCTCCAATTAAAATTAATAAATCAATTAGAAAAAAAGAAAATAATTTTTTAAAAAAACTTGTTATTTTAGGTTTGGTACTAAGACTGTTTTCTCTAGTCAATCAGTAGATAGCCTTGAGATTCCACAAGGAATATTGCTATATCTTGCTAATATTGCCAAAATAAAAGACTACGTAAAATACACTTAATATGTTTATATATTTTTTCTGTACTGAATATAGTAGATGTTATCTGTTTACTGGTTACTAGAAGTTAATACGATTATTTAAAAATAAATAAATTTTTAAAAATTAACAATTACTTCAAAGCATTACCATTTGAATGGAAATAAAATCTCAATCCATAAAGATTTCTATGGAAAAACTGGCACTGCAATCTTGAAGAAGAAAAAGTAGCTGAGTTCCTTTACTTTCTTGGAGTTTCTCTCATCTAACATTATTAACAGTAACTTAGATATGTTTGAAAATCAAGTTAAACCTTAATTCCTTGCAGAAAAGTCAGTTTGTATTTTCATAAATTTAGTTCTCTTAAACATAATATTTTTATGTTAATAAAATATATAATTGCATAGAAAATAAAACTAACAATATTAGTGAATATTAAGCTTTGGTATTACTGTGTTCAGTATTTTCTATAAGTAGCACATCTAGGATATTTACCCTGGATTTAACTACTACTTCTGTGATTTGAAAAGCCTGGATAAGAATATTTGTAGTTCTACTTTTAGTTTTTTAAGGACCTTCCATACTGTTCTCCATAGTGGCTGTACAATTTACATGTCCATGAACAGTGCTGGAAGCTTCCGTTTTCTTTATGTCCTCCTATTGATCAACTTTTCATGTGTTACTTGGCCAATTGTATATCTTCTTTGGAGAAATGTTTATTTTCATCTTCCATACATTTTTAATTTGTTTTTAATTTTTGACATTGAATTGCATGAACTTTTTGTATATTTTTGAGATTGATCTTTTGTCAGTTGCTCTGTTTGCAAATGTTTTCTCCCATTCTGAGGGCTGTCTTTTTGTCTTACTCACTACCGTGTGTGTGTGTGCCCAGTCACTCAGTCCTGGCACTCTTTGTAACCCTATGGACTGTATGCCGCCAGACTACTCTGTTCATGGGATACTCTAGGTAAGAATATTGGACTGGGTTGCCTTTTCCTCCTCCAGGAAACCATACTCCATACCCAGGGATCTGATCTGAACCTGTGTCCCCTGTGTTTACTGCATTGCAGGGGGATTTTTACCAATGAACTAGGGGAAGGAGGAATACTACTAGGACTACAGGATTTAAATGAGATAGATACAGATGCACTTATTTTAGCTTAGTTAATCCAACAAAATTAAAGAGATATGTTTCAGAAGAGCACCGAAAAAAAAAAAAAAAAGGCAGCGTGAGGAATTGGAAAAAAGTGAGAAATTATTCAGTTTTGAGTGCAATGGTTATTACTACCAGTATTCGTTTCAAGAATCAAGATTACACTTCTGTAACTTTCCTTAATGCACACTTCTTGTATAGACATTTGTAGATACTTTAGTTTTAATATAGTTTCTGTTTTTCTTTTCTTTCTTCTTGTATGAAGTCCATTATAGAAAACTCAAACAGAAAATAAAACTGATACAATAAGATAAAGCTACAGCTAACGTTTTTTAATATCATCCAAATTTTCCATATTAATTAACATGAAATATCAATTTTGCATACCCATGCACACAAGGACATGCACACACTTACATATGCACAATGGGATAATACTGTTCTGATTTACTACCCTTTTTAATGCTTGCGCTTCAATTCATTTAGAGAATACTACTTAGTCTTCATTGTTCAGTTGCTAAGTTGTGTCCGACTCTTAGCGACCCCATGAACTGCAGTGCACCAGGCTTCTCTGTCCTTCACTATCTCCCTGAGTTGGCTCAAACTCATGTCCATTAAGTTGATGATACCATCCAACCATCTCATCCTCTATCATCCCCTTATCTTCTTGCACTCAGTCTTTTCCAGCATCAGGATCTTTTCCAATTAGTCAGCTGTTCACATCAAGTGGCCAAAATTTTTCTTTGTATTGTTGCTGAATTAGTGTCATCTTTGAGGCAAGGACAGTCTGAAGCTTCCTGTTCCTCCAGCTTGCTGGCTTCATGCTCTCTGTAAGTCCTATTCTTAAAGTTTTCTTGTTAACATGTATAAATGCAAAGGATCTTTTGAAATATAACATATAGTCTTAAAACTCTCTAACTTGCTTAGTTCTGCTAACTTTTTTGGTACATTTCTGAGATCTTTCTACACATATGATGATGCAATTTGTGAATATAGTTTTATTTCTTTTCTAATAGCTGTATTTTAAATATTGATTTTTGTCCTTTTGTAATGTTCAGATTTTCTGTACTATAATGAAAGAAGTGGAGAAGGCAATGGCACCCTACTCCAGTACTTTTGCCTGGAAAATCCCATGGATGGAGGAGCCTGGTAGGCTGCAGTCCATGGGGCTGCTAAGAGTCAGATATGACTGAGCGACTTCACTTTTACTTTTCACTTTCATGCATTGGAGAAGAAAATGGCAACCCACTCCAGTGTTCTTGCCTGGAGGATCCCAGGGACAGGGGAGCCTGGTGGGCTGCCATCTATGGGGTCACAGAGAGTTGGACATGACTGAAGTGACTTAGCAGTAGCAGCAGTAGCAATGAAAGAAGTATCAGAAAACTGCATTTAGATATCCTTACCCTTTCCTCAATTCTAAGCATAAGTATTCAGTCTTTATCCAATTTACTCTTTCAAGATCATGGCCATCACTTGTAGAGACCTTGGTTAGGGGGATGAAAACCACAAAAGTCCCTTATCAGTCATTGGGAGTGATGGTATGTGGGGTCATTCTTATTTGGAGACAGAACACCTTCTAATAGTCTCTGATTTAATAAATACACTGATTTCGGTGTTCAGTACCATATACTTTCCGAATTGTTTCCTCTGAACTAATGGTTTAGCTGTAACATTTGGAATCTTCACATAAGTAAGATGTCAATGACCCAAAACCATTCTCCAAAAGGTATTAATCGTTGTAGAGTCAAAACAGCAGAATTAAATGAAGATGTTATAGGAATATTCACAATTTCATATTTTAAGACCTTTTATTAACTGTTTCAATTCCCTATGGACTGATGTATTGTTTGGAATTAACTATATGGGAAGATTAGTTCTTTACTGCTCAAGTTGTCACTGCCTACCATAAATAACCCTTATTACAGAAGACAATACACAATTCTGAGTATTATTCCAGACAGTCAAGTGACCAACATTTAATGAAGTTGAAAAGCTGTGGTACATATACACAATGGAGTATTACTCAGCCATTAAAAAGAATACATTTGAATCAGTTCTGATGAGATGGATGAAACTGGAGCTGATTATACAGAGTGAAGTAAGCCAGAAAGAAAAACACCAATACAGTATACTAACACATATATATGGAATTTAGAAAGATGGCAATGATGACCCTGTATGCAAGACAGCAAAAAAGACGCAGATGTGTATAACGGACTTTTGGATTCAGAGGGAGAGGGGCAGAGTGGGATGATTTGGGAGAATGGCATTGTAACATGTATACTATCATGTAAGAATCGAATCTCCAGTCTATGTCCGACGCAGGATACAGCATGCTTGGGGCTGGTGCACGGTGATGACCCAGAGAGATGTTATGGGGAGGGAGGTGGGAGGGGGGTTCATGTTTGGGAGCGCATGTACACTCATGGTGGATTCATGTCAATGTATGGCAAAACCAATACAGTATTGTAAAGTAAAATAAAGTAAAAATAAAAATTAAAAAAAAATTTCTACATGTAATTTTTAAAAAGAAAGAAATCCAAAGATTTAAGGAGAGAAGAATATTCAGCCCGGTCACTCAGTCATGTCTGACTATGCAACCCCATGGACTGCAGCATCCCAGGCTTCCCTGTCCATCACCAACTCCCGAATCTTGCTCAAACTTGTCCATTAAGTCAGTGATGTCATTCAACCATCTCATTCTCTGTCATTCCCTTCTCCTTCTGCCTTCAATCTTTCCCAACATCAGGCAGGGCCTTTTCCAATGTGTCAGTTCTTTGCATCAGGTGGCCAAAGTATTGCAGTTTCATCTTCAGTATCAGTCCTTCCAATGAATATGCAGGACTGATTTCCTTTAGGATGGACTGGTTGGATCTCCTTGCAGTCTGAGGGACACTCAAGAGTTTTCTCCAACACCAAGTTCAAAAGCATCAATGAGAGGAATGTTAGATTTGATTTAACCAAAGACCCATTGAGTCAGTCAATCCAGCTATGCCTCATAAGAGAACATGAAGGCACACTATATTTACCAAGTTTTCAAAAAATATTTTGAAGTGCAAATGTAGCAGTTTTTGTTTGCATGATGACTGAATATTTATATTTTGCTTGCATGATGGAGAAAATGACTACAGGTTGTTCATAGACTCACTGGGAGCACTATGAAATGAACCCATGCTAAAATCCATTTATTATTCAATACCTTTAACTTTCTACTTTAACTGAAGAATTAAATAGGTGTTCTGAGTTTCCCAAGAATAATATTAACAGAGAACAAGTGTCCAGTAATTCTCAAAAGATCTGAAAATTTTATTTTCCCTTTGAGCCCAGTTACCTTGTAAACAACTTCTGGTCACCTTGAAGCATGCTAAGAAGAAGATTTACGGTAAATGTGTGTGGAGTACTGCAGAGCCTTTCCTTGTTATTATCAATGTCTTTCTTTATATGAGAGTATCTAGGCCTGTGAACTGAATCATTCTGGGAACTTAATGAAAAATCATGAATGCATCTCTTTCCCAATCAGATTAGAAAGCTATTGTCAGGTATAGTTTTTTGTTGTTGCTGTTCTTATTGTCACAGAAGGTTTTTTCTCCAATTACATTGTTGATAATAGATCTTAAGATTTTCTCATATATTTAATTTCCTATGAGCACAAATGATGCTAAAGCTGAAACTCCAGTACTTTGGCCACCTCATGCAAAGAGTTGACTCATTGGAAAAGACTCTGATGCTGGGAGGGATTGAGGGGCAGGAGGAGAAGGGGATGACAGAGGATGAGATGGCTGGATGGAATCACTGACTTGATGGATGTGAGTCTGAGTGAACTCCAGGAGTTGGTGATGGACAGGGAGGCCTGGTGTGCTGCGATTCATGGGGTCGCAAAGAGTCGGACACGACTGAGCGACTGAACTGAACTGACTGAATTGATGAGCACAAAGATCCATTAACAACAATCTCTTTTTGCCTGGGTCAAACCAATCTGACCCAAAGGACCTGCTACCTTTAGGAGAACTGCTAAACTCCTGGTCCTTAAATGAAACTGTAAGCTCATATCTTGCATGGAGAAATGGGGAAAACTATTTCAGTGAAATAATCTCCAGTTTCACACCTAGCTGACAAAGCTTTATAAATAATTTTTCATCTACACTCTTTTCGGGGCTCAGTAGAGATTGAGTTCATGGGTGGAAAGGTTAAATCAAACCAACTTCTTTATTCTCATAAAGTTTTGAGTTTCTTCCTCAACATTAGACTTTGACTCCTGGCATTTCAAGTTATTTTACTGCTGGCCACTGTTAAATCTAGGCTGTACTCTCCCAACTGAGCAAGCAAATAGATTTGTCTCTAGCTAGTGGATGATAGTTTATGCAATATATTTGATAAATATATCATGTTCACAAACTTGTCCCGATGAAAAATTGTTTCCTCAGCTCTACTATAGCATGTTTGAAACCCATTTGGCATTATATTTCTTTGAATACTTGGTAAATTCATCAAAATATTAAGTCTTTTAGTCTATAAGAATTACTTTCTTTGGTTAAATGGTATATATAATTAATGGTGTATATAATTAACGGTGTATATACTTAATTGTTTTTATATGTCTGATGATAGTAGAGGTGATGTAAGAGGAAATAGGCATCCCTTTTTGAGATGTTTAAATTATTTCTAAAAGGAAAGGGTGATTTTCATCATATAATGGAAGAGAGACTACTATCCAGACAAAAAGACCATAATTTTGGATTCAAGTAATTAAAAACATCTTAACTTTTACATGGAATATTTGAAATGACTGCAAATTCGTTGCAATAATTGGAACAATCCAAAGGCTTTAAGTTTGTCTGTATTTGGCTCCTTACTTTTAAGATAAATAGCAAAAGACATTGTTTTAAGGAACATGTGAATGAATATTGGTCTTCGAAAAAGCAAGAGAGTTCCAGAAAAGCATCCATTTCTGTTTTATTGACTATGCCAAAGCCTTTGACTGTGTGGATCACAGTAAACTGTGGAAAATTCTGAAAGAGATGGGAATACCAGACTACCTGACCTGCCTCTTGAGAAACCTATATGCAGGTCAGGAAGCAACAGTTAGAGCTGGACATGGAACAACAGACTGGTTCCAAATAGGACAAGGAGTACATCAAGGCTGTATATTGTCACCCTGCTTATTTAACTTGTATGCAGAGTACATCATGAGAAACTTTGGGCTGGAAGAAACACAAGCTGGAATCAAGATTGCCGGGAGAAATATCCATAACCTCAGATATACAGATGACACCACCCTTAAGGTAGGAAGTGAAGAGGAACTAAAAAGCCTCTTGATGAAAGTGAAAGAGGAGAGTGAAAAAGTTGGCTTAAAGCTCAACATTCAGAAAACGAAGATCACGGCATCTGGTCCCATCACTTCACGAAAATAGATGGGGAAACAGTGGAAACAGTGACAGACTTTATTTTGGGGGGCTCCAAAATCACTGCAGATGTTGACTGCAGCCATGAAATAAAAAGACGCTTACTCCTTGGAAGGAAAGTTATGACCAACCTAGATAGCATATTCAAAAGCAGAGATATTACTTTGCCAACAAAGGTCCGTCTAGTCAAGGCTATGGTTTTTCCAGTGATCATGTAGGGATGTGAGAAGTGGACTGTGAAGAAAGCTGAGTGCTGAAGAATTGAAGCTTTGGAGCTGTGGTGTTGGAGAAGACTCTTGAGAGTCCCTTGGACTGCAAGGAGATCCAACCAGTCCATTCTGAAGGAGATCAGCCCTGGGTGTTCTTTGGAAGGACTGATGCTAAAGCTGAAACTCCAGTACTTTGGCCAGATCATGAGAAGAGTTGACTCATTGGAAAAGACTCTGATGCTGGGAGGGATTGGGGGCAGGAGGAAAAGGGGACGACCGAGGATGAAATGGCTGGATGGCATCACTGACTCAATGGACATGAGTCTGAGTGAACTCCAGGAGCTGGTGCTGGACAGGGAGGCCTGGCGTGCTGCAATTCATGGGATCACAAAGAGTCGGACATGACTGAGCGACTGAACTGAACTGAACTGAATCATACATAGATGTAAGCTTTATCAGTGTAATTTTACTTAGTTAGGTTTTACTATGTAGATTGGTATAGTTAATTCTCTCTTGTACCCTATATTCTTCATTCTCATTAACTTGTTGTTGATAGGCACTTTATTCGAGGCCATTAGAAGAAATTTTGTAACTGATTCTTTTCTCTTTACAAGTCACAGCAAACATGGTCAAATGAATAAATACAACAGATAAATCCACTTCAACATTTATGTATTCCTAAATCTTTATATTTATCCTTTCTAATTTTTATAATAGTATTATTTTCTTATTGGAACAAATCATCACTGTCTACAAACCCTATCAAATGAGACAGCTAATCATGGATTATTACTCGAGGTTTCATTGTCTGAGTTCATTTCTTATATCAAATAAGAAAACAGAAACAGTGGTAGTGTTTTAAATCAAAACATGCTATAATGCAGAACTTTAATTTTTACACAGTGTTTAGAACAGTCAAATAAATATTCTGTAATGACACTAGGGAACCCCAGAAATTACTTTCAGAGTAGCATTGCCAATCTGGGTTTATCAAAGATGACGTTGCCCCTGTATAATTATAAAAATGAGAAATAAGGAATCTTCATATATGATCCAGACATCAGGAATCTGACACTATTACAAGTGTCTGCATCACTGTTTTGACCCAGAGAGGATGTTTGTGCCTTACTTTTGACACCCAGGAAAATGCAGGGCTTCCTCAATTATGCTAGAGAAGAGAAACATTGGAAGCAAAGAGCAAAGTCTCTTTTTTAAATCGTATACAAATCCTAGTTGTAAAATTGTCTGGAAAAACTGCGTTTTAGCTGACTTTCTCTTCAGTGCAGGTGGACACTGTAGGAGGGTGGAACAGATGCTGAACTATTCAACCGTATTTCATTTTGGATATTTCTAGGTGGGCATATGACACAAATTTTTACTTCAACTCAGCGAGCTCATTAGATATGATCATATAAATTATTTAGCAGTTCAAAAAATTTCTGCTGTATTACTGCTTTCCTACCCTTGTGTTTTCACTCACTCATTAAATTCCTTAATTCTGTTTCAAAAGGACCCTAATTAATTTACCTCTTCTGCTGCTGCTGCTGCTGCTGCTAAGTCGCTTCAGTCGTGTCCGACTCTGTGCGACCCCATCGACGGCCCCCCATCAGGCTCCACCGTCCCTGGGATTCTCCAGGCAAGAACACTGTAGTGGGTTTACCTCTTCTAGTGCCTAATAAATGACTATCGAAACCAAAATAAATCCTGAAACTCTTGGAAGGATGCTATTGAAGAAGGACGTTTTAGAAATTTTTTGCTATGAAAGAAATGCCATTAAATTAGGAACTGATAAAACCACAATCACGATAGCATTTACGTCACAGTAAGTTCTTCCAACATAAAAGCTCAGTTCTGTTTCTGGGTTTCATAAGAATAGAAAGTAAGGAAGGTATTGAAGCAGCCAGGAGGATAATTAATTTGCAACTTTTGGAAAAATTGCCTCCTACTCCCACATATTGTGACTTTTTGCCCCAGACAATATATAGAAGTTTTTCTCTTTTTATAATGAAGATAAACTATCAGAAACTTTCATTGTTAGCTAACCCAATTTATGAGAGGAAAAACATGTCAATATTTGCAGGATATTTCCAGCTTCATGAGTGAATATAAAGCTTTCTCTGGAGACATGTACAGTAATGTTTATCTCAGTATAATTTGTTGGTGGCCCAAGCTGAAAATAATGCCCATGAACCATAGAATTAATGCAGAACTACACTGTAGAATATTCATAAAATGGATTGTTATGCAGCAATGAAAATTAACTGATGCTATATGAAATGACAGGGATGAATCTCAGAAATATAATATTGAGTCAAAGAATGCATATACATATTAATGCACATTACATGATAAGGGTTATATTAATTTCAAAGAACAAACCTAAATGATAGTGTTTACATGATTAGTGATATGTTTTTGAGGGGGTGTGAGAAACATCTGCATGCCTCGATACTGAAGTCCCCTTTTCCCACCCAGACTCACTCATAGAGTTTGGCTCTGGCTCTGTAACACATTCTCTTTAAACCTCCTCTTTCTTCTTTTCCTTTTTTTTTTTGGAAGCAGCTTTTTTATTGTTATGTTTTAATTGGAGGATAATTGCTTTACCATGTTGTGTTGTTTCCTGCTATACAACAAAATGAATCAGCTCCAAGTATACAAACATCCCCTCCATCTTGAACCTCCCACACACCTCCCTCCCTCCCACCCTTGTAGGTCATCACAGAGCACTAAGTTGAACTCCCTGAGCTAGACAGCTGCTTCCCACTAGCTATTTATTTTACACATGGTAGTATATACATGTCAGTGCTACTCTCTCAATTCTTCCCATCTCTATACCTGTCCTGCCAGTAGGTTCATAAATATTTTTCTAGATTTCATATATGTGTCAATATATGATATTTGTTCTCTTTCTTAACATGTATAATAGATACAGGATATTCAGCTTGTGGTAAATCCTCAAGCTGTGCAATTTAATTTGTGGACTTTTTAAAAATATGGCTGCCTTATGATATAGACATAGACATAAAATTTTTAAAAATTGATATGAAATATATTTTTAAAAGAAGATTTTTAAACAGCCTGAATTCAAATCCTTACTCACTATGATAGCTGGGGCTTCCATAATTAGCATGAGGAATCCATAACTGTCATTTCACTTATGAAAAGCCTCTATCTACTCAGTTGTATGTGTGTATATATACATGTAACAGGAATTAGAAAGTTTTTAATGATCACCAACAGTACTGGGACAGTTAATTAAGAAGAAAATAGGTATTATCAAGCCAAAAATTCAGAAAGAGAGTATGTTTTTTGAAGAAAATAATCAGGTTTGAGTTATTATCCTTCAGAAAAATAAGAGATTTGATCTATTTGAAAGAAAGAAACAGCAGTCAGAGACAGAGACAGAGCTAGAGGAAGAGAGAGAGAAAGGAGACCTGTCTTGAAACATTAAGTTCTTTAAGTAATTAACATGTATTTAGGCTAGCTGTTGATAAATATAACAGGAAAAAATAGTTACCATATTAGTCACATGAAAAAGTTGATGAGCTCTCCCATAAAATACTCCTACACAACAAATAGTTAAAAAGTATGAAAGAAAATTTAAGATCAGTAATTGATCCGGTGTTTCCAGTATTCATATTCATTTATTAAGATTTTAACCAAAGGAAGATACAAGATAAAATACACGTGCAGAAATACAAAAGCACAATTGAAGAAAATATGCCAAAACTTATGGGAAAAAAAATCATGGAAAGAGATCAAAGTGTATTTCAAAAGTAGTATCATAAATGTGAGAAAACACATTAATATGTACAAAAGAAACAGTTACTGTAAAGATAAAGAGGAAGGAGTAAGTGCCTTATAACTTGAAGAGAAGGAATATATTTACAAAATGATTATGTTATGGTTCTTTTCAGACCATTTTTCAGAAATATAATGTACTGAAAATTGTGTAACACTTACCTCAAATTTAAGAATAAAGATTTTAACTTAGCATCCCATTCTTGGCCAAACTTTTGATAAAGAAGTAAGATCTTGCCAGTTAAGGATTCAAAACATCACATAGTCTTTCTGAAAAGAAAACTTATATACATATAAAAAAAGGAGAAAACATGGGTATGAGAAACATGAGAAGCCAAGTAAGCACAAAAGCATATAATTAGTCTTAAATCCCACAGACAGAGGAGCCTGGTGGGCTACAGTCCATGGGAATCACAGAGAGTCAGACATGACTAAGTGACTTAGTTCAGTTCAGTTCAGTTCAGTCGCTCAGTCCTGTCCGACTCTTTGTGATCCCATGAATCACAGCACGCCAGGCCTCCCTGTCCATCACCAATACCCGGAGTTCACTCAAACTCATGTCCATTGAGTCAGTGATGCCATCCAGCCATCTCATCCTCTGTCATCCCCTTCTCCTCCTGCCCCCAATCCCTCCCAGCATCAGAGTCTTTTCCAATGAGTCAACTTTTCGCATGAAGTGGCCAAAGTATTGGAGTTTCAGCTTTAGCATCACCACTTCCAATGAACACCCAGCACTGATCTCCTTTAGGATGGACTGCTTGGATCTCCTTGCAGTCCAAGGGACTCTCAAGAGTTTTCTCCAACATGACTTCATATGAAGAATAATTGCAGAGATTTCAATAGTGAAACTTAGTAATGTTAAGTAAGAATTCTAAAAATAGAAGAATCAAAATGTTTGAATGAATAAACTTTCCCCCCTGTAATACAGAAACAGAAGGAAAAAAAAAAAAAAAGGCCAAGAAGATTTTAATAAAAAGCAATGAAGAAGATATTTTAGGCAAATATAAGAACAATAAAAGCAAGATCTATAATATTAATATATAAAATAAAATTACACACAATTGTATTAAGCAATCTGACAGTTAACAAAAAATTCTATGTACCTTAAATTGATAACCTTAAACCATAATGATGAAACATTTGATATAAAAGGACAATGGATAATCCCAATGGGCATATTTAATAAACTCCTTTCTGATTTGGTAAGTAGATAACATATGACTCATTTTCTGCTTCCCACTGAATTTCATAATTTGTTTCTTGGTTTTCTCCTATATTACAGAGCTATTTCCCTCTGGCCTGCAGCCTGAAGCTTCCTCCTTTGTGTCTTTTGTTAACTTTCTATCATCTGCCTGTTCTTTCCTAGAAATGCACTGAAACCTTTTGCCCATTATTGCTCAATTCCACTGCTTCCAGCTTCTATGGGTTGGTTCCCTTTGTTTTTCTTTACAGAAAATTAAATGTGGCCATCAAATTATTTGAAGCATTAGTTTAGTTCTCCATCTTGAATTAAAAACCACTAAGAGTGTTCGGTTTCTATCTTGCATTAAGAATACAGCTATGGGAGTCTTCCTGATAGGAATGTAAGGCCAGCAATTTTACTAAAATAATTTATTTTTGTTTGGGTATATGTGTTTTGAATAGCAAGTAGGTTCATGACTAGTTACTAAATAAAAAAATATTAAGTGCTTTGCATTTTATTTCATCTACTGGTTTTAATTTAAATCATATGATTTGAGATACATATAAAAACTAATAATCTTATTTAAATTATCCTTTCTACCAGATGTTACCAATAGTGATGATAAAAAATAAAATGTACTTTTTTCCAAGAAAGGCAAACATTTACCTGGAAAAGCTTATGGTAATTGACCAAATGATCAAAAATATTTCAGTTTTAATTCTATAATCATGCATCACTTTGAGCTTACTTATTAAGAAAAGCTTCCTAAGAATATTTTATTATTCAGTAAAAGAAAAAGAGAATAGTTTCACTTAAGTAAATGTCTCAACACCTTCCCCATGTAGCGTTTAATTTAAACAATGTTGGAAAGGAGAGTCAGAAAAAAGAGAAAACATAAAAAAAAACTAGCTGGACAATCTTGCAAAGGATGCAAAATGAATCACTCTCACTAAAAGTCTCCAGATAATTCATCACTATCCCATTCTATGAGCCCATGATAAAAACTTGAGCATTTACTAGAAGACAAACAATACAATTGTCAAAGCTGAGATTCCAGGGCAGAGCTGCTTTGTATCTTCCTAAGCTAGGAACGGCAAATGATTTAATTAGTTAATTCTCTTGCACATGAAAATTGTCTCTAGTTTAATGATGTCTTATGGAATTTGCTTATTTATGGACATATAATATTAAATTATCATTTCTTAATGTTATGATATCATACTTATTTGAAAGAACTATCTCAATAAGTCCTTTTGTGCTTGTCCATGATAGAGCAAAAGCAGCCATAATTCCTTGCTAAAGAAAAGGCATTATTTAGCTGTCTTAAGTGACTTCTGGCTGTTTCTAATAAATAATGAAAATTATGATGCAATAATGTGTTTGGTCTTATTTATTGGGGGATGTCCCAGTGTTCTTTGAAGTGAGAAAGTCAGGAAGGTTTTGAAAGGCTAGTACATGACTCCATCACCAGATAGACAGCACTACCTTTTCCTGTCTAATCTATGTCAAGCATACCTGTGTTTATTTCTGGCCTAAAATATTTCATCATCTGCATAATATTTATAAGCATTTATAAACTACTTTTTCTGTATTTTTTGTCTTGTTCCTTCTTTGTGACCTATATAGAGTATTACAGTTACTCAGTTCAGTTCAGTTCAGCTCAGTTCAGTCATTCAGTCATGTCCAGCTCTTTGTGATCCCATGAATCACAGCATACCAGGCCTCCCTGTCCATCACCAACTCCCGGAGTTCACTCAAACTCATGTCCATGAAGTCAGTGATGCCATCCAGCCATCTCATCTTCTGTCGTCCCCTTCTCCTCCTGCCCCCAATTCCTCCAAGTGTCAGAGTCTTTTCCAGTGAGTCAGTTCTTCGCATGAGGTGGCCAAAGTATTGGAGTTTCAGCTTTAGCATCAGTCCTTCCAGTGAACACCCAGGGCTGATCTCCTTCAGAATAGACTGGTTGGATCTCCTTGCAGTCCAAGGGACTCTCAAGAGTCTTCTCCAACACCACAGTTCAAAAGCATCAATTCTCCAGTGTTCAGCTTTCTTCACAGTCCACCTCTCACATCCATACATGATCACTGGAAAAACCATAGCCTTGACTAGACGGACCTTTGTTCGCAAAGTAATATCTCTGCTTTTTAATACACTATCTAGGTTGGTCATAACTTTCCTTCCAAGGAGTAAGCGTCTTTTACTTTCATGGCTGCAGTCATCATTTGCAGTGATTTTGGAGCCCAAAAAAATAAAGTCTGACACTGTTTCCACTGTTTCCTGTCTATTTCCCATGAAGTGATGGGACCAGGTGCCATGATCTTCATTTTCTGAATGTTGATCTTTAAGCCAACTTTTTCACTCTCCTCTTTCACTTTCATCAAGAGGCTTTTTAGTTCCTCTTCACTTTCTGCCATTAGGGTGGTGTCATCTGTATATCTGAGGTTATTGATATTTCTCCTGGCAATCTTGATTCCAGCTTGTGCTTCTTCCAGCCCAGTGTTTCTCATGATGTACTCTGTATATAAGTTATATAAGCATGGTGGCAATATACAGCCTTGATGTACCCCTTTTCCTATTTGGAACCAGTCTGTTGTTCCATGTCCACCTCTAACTGTTGCTTCCTGACCTGCATATAGGTTTCTCAAGAGGCAGGTCAGGTGGTCTGGTATTCCCATCTCTTTCAGAATTTTCCACAGTTTATTGTGAGCCACACAGTCAAAGGCTTTGGCAAAGCCAATAAAGCAGAAATAGATGTTTTTCTGGAACTCTCTTGCTTTTTCCATGATCCAGCGGATGTTGGAAATTCGATCTCTGGTTCCTCTGCCTTTTCTAAAACCAGCTTGAACATCTGGAAGTTCACGGTTCACATATTGCTGAAGCCTGGAGAATTTTAGGCATTACTTTACTAGCATGTGAGATGCTAGCACGGTTCACATATTGCTGAAGCCTGGAGAATTTTAGGCATTACTTTACTAGCATGTGAGATGAGTGCAATTGTGCAGCAGTTTGAGCATTCTTTGGCATTGCCTTTCTTTGGGATTGGAATGAAAACCAACCTTTTCCAGTCTTGTGGCCACTGCTGAGTTTTCCAAATTTGGTTGCATATTGAGTGCAGCACTTTCACAGCATCATCTTTCAGGATTTGAAATAGCTCAACTGGAATTCCATCACCTCCACTCGCTTTGTTCATAGTGATGCTTTCTAAGGCCCACTTAACCTCACATTCCAGAGTATTCTACACATGGACATCACCAGATAGTCAACAGCAAAATCAGATTGATTATGTTCTTTGCAGCCAAAAATGGAAAAGCTCTATACAGTCTGCAAAAACAAGACTGGGAGCTGACTATGGCTCAGAACATGAACACCTTATTGCCACATTCAGACTTAAATTGAAGAAAGTGCAGAAAACCACTAGACCATTCAGGTATGACCTAAATCAAATCCCTTATGATTATACAGTGGAAGTGAGAAATAGATTTGAGGCACCAGATCTGATAGACAGAGTGTCTGATGAACTATTGATGGAGGTTCATGACATTGTACACGAGACAGGGATCAAGACCATCCCCATGGAAAAGAAATGCAAAAAAGCAAAATGGCTGTCTGAGGAGGCCTTACAAATAGCTGCAAAAAGAAGAGAAGCAAAAAGCAAAGGAGAAAAGGATAGATATACCCATTTGAATGCAGAGTTCCAAAGAATAGCAAGGAGAGATAAGAAAGCCTTCCTCAGAGATCAATGCAAAGAAATAGAGGAAAACAACAGAATGGAAAAGACTAGAGATCTCATCAAGAAAATTAGAGATACCAATGGAATATTTCATGCAAAGATGGGTTCAATAAAGGACAGAAATGGTAGGGACCTAACAGAAGCAGAAGACATTAAGAAGAGGTGGCAACAGTACACAGAAGAATCTTACAGAAAAGAACTTCACGACCCAGATAATCACAATGGTGTGATCACTCACAATTACTCAGTTTCAGCCAATTTTCTCTCTCTGTGAAGCTTTTTTGTTCCCTGCAGGTGTTTTTTTCAGTTATCAGAAGTTTAATTGCATTTATCTTCTACCTCCCTTATTAAATGAAATTCATGCAGCTCCCTATTTTGTATTTTCACTGAAGTATGGCTTCCCATGCAAATCTTACCAAAAAATACTATGATTTTTACTTTCACTCTATCATGACACTTAGCCCAGTTCTTTATACATACAAAGCTTATAAGATACTAAGACATAATTTTGAGAAGTGCATCATTATTATTTAAAACTAGGTTTTCTCCTTAACCATGTCATCCGAGTTTGACTTACTTTATAACTTCTGATACATTTACAGCTATAGACAAGAAGTTACTTTTATAAAAGTCACTGTTATAGATCTGCAAAAAATATAATAGAAATATATATAATTATTTTCATATAAAATATATAATGCTTTATATGTAATATATGCTATATATAATGGATAGTATTTTATATATAATGTGATAGTAAATAATTCTGTAAATTCTTCAATTTATCCATTCAGCCATTTTTTCACTGTTCTATTTGGCTAATGTATATTGATTATATACTGTATATCAAGGTTTTTACTAAATTGTAGGCATAAAATATGACATATATTCACAAATCATTTTGTCTTATGAAGAGATAAGCATGCACTGACAGAAGAGCTTGGTGAGAGATACGATCAGAGATATATCAGATGCTTTAATAATTTAGAGTTTATATCACATGTCTAAGGTGCATGACCTCTTCAAGTAGGCCACTTAAGCTAAGATATAAAGTAAAATAAAAGCAACTATATAAAAATCAAAATAAACCAAGATCAGGAACCATCATGAAAATAAAAAATATTACTGTATATCCACAGTGAAGTATTTTGTCAAGATGTTTTAGTGGAGAAGGATCATTGTAAGTCATAGTAAGGCCTTTGGATGCTATCCAAAACTAGGTTCAGCAACATTGAACAGTCCAAATCAGAGATAATTTTATGATTAAACTCAACTCATGGCATTATGATTCTGCCTGGATTCCAATCTCAGTTCTGCCACTAGAATTCATGAATTTATGGCAGGTAACTGCTGACTGCTTCTATTTGCTCATTTTTTAAAATAATGTAGAATACCTAACTTACAGACTCATTTGGAGGCCAAAATGAGTTAGTATTTGAAACTTAGAAAAGTGTCTAGCACATAGTCAGTGTGAAGAGAATGTTTGAAGATAGGACAATTGGAAAACCGTTGTGGTAACATAGTCTAGAAATGGTGGTGATTTACTCTTGAATTGGTATGGCGATCTGTAGCTAAGCAAGCAAGCCAAGTTAGAAAGGGGACCCAGAGACAGGAAAACCAAGAGCCTGTCAGAAGAGAAGGGAGGCCCCTGGAAGAAGGGCAGGCTCGCTGATGTCTGTAAAGGCTCCTTTATGAATTTACAGGAATTGTAAGGACAGAGCCTGGACATGTTGAATGCAAGGCATAAGCTTTAGCTAGATGGATAGGACAAAGAACGGTTGCACACTTTGAGCACATTTTACACTGTATTTTTTAAAGTAGTGTCTCCTCATGCTTGTTACCAGTTGTGAATTTAATATATATATATATATATATATATATATATATATATATATATATATAAGAGAAAGCCTTCTGAAAATAATCGACTGACAAAACAGAGAAAAGACAGTCAAAATATGCTGGATATTTTCCCCTAAAACTAACGACACACAGTTCTTGTCCACAAACTCTCCATGTTGATAGATTTCTTTGAACCAAGGTTTCCTTAAGAAATTGCTTTTATATGTGGAGACATATAGAAATAGAAATAAAATATTATGCGTCAATTATTTTTTCGAACTTCTTTATTGGTAATATTTTTTGTCTTTACTTGGAAATGAGCTATTTTTGTCAAGATGTCAATTTTGCAATTAAGAAATTAGCTAATTAACAATATTTTTCAATGTCAGTGAGAACGTAGGTTTTTCTTCTTAACCTGGTAGTAAACTAATCAGAAGGAGAAGGTTTGAAAGCAGGTACTAGTCCAGGAAAAGTCATGTTATTCACTCTTCCTATAATTTTAAGAAATTAGTAATATTTATTCCTCGGCATTTTGATACTTTATTCATGATTCATTAAATGATAAAATATTTGTTTATAGATAAGATGAATTGTGGCTCTTACAGAGAATTTCATTTGCATATTAACTTCTTTAATATGATTTCAGCTCTGGGTGATTTTATTAGCAGTTCACTAAAGAAACTAAATGCAAGAGGAAATTCAGGATGTAAAGTAGAGACTTTTCCCCCTGAAAAAGAGCATTAACATTTACATAAAATAAATGTATCTTTGTTTAAATCTTGGGCATTAATTTTGATAAACTCATCAGTATCACCATTATTATTATTACAAAAATATCAGTGAAAAATTATAAAATCTTTCTTAAAAGATTACACTGGTATATTCTTCACATGCATCGGCTTAAACGTTAGTAACCTCATCTCTTCAAAATGTTTAAACTTTAGCATATTTAGCTATATGTTCATTAAAATTGTATATAAATGTAAAATGCTTATAATACAGACTTTTGTTTCCTAAATGATTGTTTTTTCCAATTTTGGTAATTGTCTGTTTTAATTTACAGCTTCCTTGACCTACATTGTGAAAACGCATTTCTGTATTTTGTATATTAAAGTTCATAGAGGAGATCTGAGAGCTCTCTTCAAGTGGTTTACAGTTCATAAAATATCCATATTTAATAAGTTTAAAAGTATAAGCAATTTAAATTAATATATTTTATTAAATTATTAATTTTAAAGTATAAAATTAAAATCATTTGAAGTGATTCAAGAGAATATATACTATACATTAATGATATAGGCCCTTAGACAAAGCTTTATCAGTTGTTAAAAATAGTATTACATATCTAATCTATTAATTTTCCATCTAGTTTTTCTTCCTACATCTTTGCCAATCCATTTCCAGTTGAGTACTATGAGTATTAATCTAGACATAAATATAAAAACCGCTAAAATGTCTTATGATTTAAATGTACATTCACATACTTTGATATTTTTCTAAGCTATTATTACTGCATGCTGATACAATCATCTTCCCATCTTTTGTTGGAGCAGAATGCACTTATTGTGGGTGACTCAATATCACAACTATATGATTTCAAGTCAATGGAGCCAACAGGCTATATGTTGACTTCTGCTCTTTCTGTTGTTCAGTCGTTAAGTTGTGCCCAAATGTTTGCAACCACACGGACTGCAACAAGCCAGTCTTCCCTGTCCTTCACCATCCCACAGAGTTTGCTCACGCTCATGTCCATTGAGTTGGTGATGCCAGCCAATCATTTCATCCTCTGTCGCCCACTTCTCCTCCTGCCCTCAACCTTTTCCAGCATCAGTATCTTTTCCAGTGAATCGGCTCTTCACATTAGGTAGCCAAAGCATTGGAGCTTTATTTCAGCATCAGTTCTCCCAGTGAATATTCAGGGTTGATTTCCTTTAGGACTGATTGGTTGGATCTTGACTTGGCTTGTCCAAGGGACTCTCAAGAGTCTTCTCTAGCACCACATTTCAAAGGTATCAATTCTTCAGCACTCAACCTTCTTTATGATCCAACTATCACATTCACAAAAATCATAGCTTTAACTATTTGGATCTTTGTTAGCAAAGTGATGTCTCTGCTCTTTAATACACTGGTTAGGTGTGTCACAGCTTTTCTTCCAAGGAGCAATCATCTTTTAATTTCATGCCTACAGTCACCAACTGCAGTGATTTTGGAGCACAAGAAAATAAAAATCTGTCACTGTTTCCATTGTTTCCCCCACCTATTTGCCATGAAGTGATAGGACCCAATGCCATGATCTTCATTTTTTGAGTGCTGAATTTTAAGTGAGTTTTTCACTCTCCTCTTTCACCTTCATCAAGAGGCTCTTTATTTCCTCCTCACTTTCTGCCATTAGGGTAGCATCATCTGCATATCTGAGGTTGTTGGTTTTTCTCCCAGCAATCTTGATTCCAGCTTGAGCTTCATTCAGACTGGCATTTTGCATGATATACCCTGCATATAAGTGACAATTGTATGACAATATACAGCCTTGATGTACTCCTTTCCCAGTTTGGAACCAGTCCATTGATCCAAGTCCAGTACTAACTGTTGCTTCTTGTTCAGCATACTAATTTCTCAGGAAGCAGGTATGGTGGTCAGGTATTCCCATCCCTTTAAGAATTTTCCACTGTTTGCTGTTATCCGTACAGTCAATAGTCAAAGGCATTAGGTTAGTCAATGAAGAAAAAATAGATATTTTCCTGTAATTCTCCTTCTTTTTCTGTGATCCAGTTGATGTTGGCAATTTGATCTCTGGTTTATCTGCCTTTTCTAAATCCAGCTTGTACATCTGGAAGTCGTTGGTTCATGTACTATTGAAGTTTAGCCTAGCTCTTAGTCATACTACTTAATGAAGAAATGAGATGATAGTTGCTATAACAACAGACATTGGTAAGACTGGGATGAGGTGATTTTTATAAACCTCATAACAGATTTCTCATTAAATATTTTAGCATTAATAGTCAATTTTCCATCATGTTAGATGTGGAGGATAATCATGTCAATGCTATTAAAGACTGCTTTGTTTATATATTCTTTCTTTAGCCATCTAAGTGTTTGAGACAAGAAAATAAAATATTTAAGAAATAATTTATTACTCAGATATTCAAAAACACTGCCAAATGTCAGTATTCAGTACTTAAGGATATTCTGCAAAGTTGGATTATGAAGGAGAAAGGTGTAGAGAAGAAAGGAACAGGAAATTCACTAAGTTAAAGTAAAAAGGAATTTGGAGAATACCTATGTGTGGGTTTAATCACTTTGAGAGATATAAGAAAAATTTATGCCTAATACATTAATCTCCTAGAGAACAACAGCTCAGTCAGCTGCAGATAGACAATCTGAACTTGTCTTATAAACCTTATAATATCTTGAGTAATTTACATGAATCTTCTGTATCTTATCAGGTAAGTTCAGGTGCTCAATCATGTCTGACTCTTTGCAACCCCATGGACTGCAGCACGCCAGGCCTTCCTGTCCATCACCAACCCCCGGAGTTTACTCGAACTCATGTCCATTGAGTCGGTGATGCCATCCAACCATCTCATCCTCTGTAATCCCTTTCTCCTCTCGTCTTCAATCTTTCCTAGTCTGAGGATCTTTTTCAATGAGTTGGCTCTTTGTATCAGGTGGCCAAAGTATTGGAGTTTCAGCTTCAGCATCAGTCCTTGCAATGAATATTCAAGACTGAATTCTTTTATGAAGGACTGGTTGGATCTCCTTGCAGTCCAAGGGACTCTCAAGAGTCTTCTCCAACACCACAGTTCAAAAGAATCAATTCTTTAGCACTCAACTTTCTTTATAGGCCAGCTCTCACATCCATACATGACTACTAGAAAACCAGAGCGATGATTAGATGGACCTTTGTTGGAAAAGTAATGTATCTGCTTTTTAATAAGCTGTCTAGGTTGGTCATAACTATTCTTCCAAGAAACGAGCGTCTTTTAATTTCATGTCTTTAGTCATCATCTGCAGTGATTCAGGAGCCCCCCAAAATAAAGTCTGTCACTGTTTCCACTGTTTCCCCATCTATTTGATATGAAGTGATGGCACCAGATGCCATGAAATTAGTTTTCTGACTGTTGAGATTTAAGCCAATTTTTTCACTCTCTTCTTTCACTTTCATCAAGAGGCTCTTCAGTTCTTCTCCACTTTCTGCCATAAGGGTGGTGTCATCTGCATACCTGAAATTATTGATATTTCTCCTGGGAATCTTGATTCCAGCTTGTGCTTCATCCAGTCCATCATTTCTCATGATGTATTCTGCATATAAGTTAAATAAGCAAGATGAAAATAAGCAGCCTTGACATATTCTTTTTCCTATTTGGACCAGTTGTAGTTCAGTGTCCAGTTCCAACTGTTGATTCTTGACCTGCATACAGATTTCTCATGAGGCAGGTCAGGTGGTCTGGCATTCCCATCTCTTTAAGAATATTCCACAGTTCATTGTGATCCACACAGTCAAAGGCTTTGGCATTGTCAAGAAAGCAGAAATAGATGTTTCCCTGGAACTCCCTTGTTTTTCTGATGATCCAGTGGATGTTGGCAATTTGATATCTGGTTCCTTTGCCTTTTCTAAATCCAGCTTGAACATCTGGAAGTTCACGGTTCATGTACTATTGAAGCCTGGCTTGCAGAATTTTTAGCATTATTTTGTTAACATGTGAGATGAGTGCAATTGTGCGGCAGTTTGAGCATTTTTTGGCATTGCCTTTCTTTGGGATTGGAATGAAAGCTGACCTTTTCCAGTTCTGTGGCCACTGCTTAGGTTTCCAAATTTGCTGACATATTGAGTGCAGCATTTTCACAGTATCATCTTTTAGGATTTGAAACAGCTCAACTGGAATGCCATCACCTCCACTCACTTTGTTCGTAGTGATGCTTCCTAAGACCCACTTGACTTCACATTCCAGGATGTCTGGCTCAAGATGAGTGATCACACCAGTGTGATTATCTGGGTCATGAAGTCCTTTTTTGTACAGTTGTTCTGTGTATTCTTGCCATCTCTTCTTAATATCGTCTTCTGTTGTTAGGTCCACAATGTCCTTCATTGTGCCCATCTTTGCTGAAAATTCCCTTGGTACCTCTAATTTCTTGAAGAGATCTCTAGTCTTTCCCATTCTATTTTCTTCCTCTACGTCTTTCCATTGATCGCTGAGGAAGGCTTTCTTATCTCTCCTTGCTATTCTTTGGAACACTGCATTCAAATGGGTATATCTTTCCATTTCTCCTTTGCCTTTTGCTTCTCTTCTTTTCATAGCTAATTGTAAGGCCTCCTCAGACAACCATTTTGCATTTCTTTTTCTTGGGGATTTTCCTGATGATTGCTTCCTTTACAATGTCATGTACCTCCGTCCATAGCCCTGTACCTTATACCTGATATCTATACTATACAGGAAAATAAATACTAAGTTATAAAGTTTTGTAAGAAAAATGTTAGGGCATATGAAGCTTTAGATATGAGTTGCATTGACTACTTCTATGGTTATCAATATTACATGAACTTCTATAAGTCTTGTTTAACAGCAAGAACACCAGGGTCTATTAAACAATAGGACTGTTCTTATCCATGTTATCTAAAATCCAGGCAAACACACCACACAAGACTTTATTCACATTGGAAGTGAATCAGTACTGGGGTGTGGAATGTAAGGGAAGACAACATTGGAAGTGAATCAGTATTATGGTATGGTATGTAAGGGAAGGAAATATGGGGCTAGAAATGTAATACTAGATGTATCAGTTGACATTACTTCTGATGGTTTTTATGCATCTAATCCAAATATAATAAATTTCCATCTTATTTTACAATACTGTTGATACCTTCTGCCTCATACTTCGCTTGCTTTTACCTAGACTGTTCTAATACCTTCTGAATGAAACTAGCTCCTTCTATTCTTCTGCACCCAACCGTATTAATTGCACTTACTCTGCTAGTGAGATTAATAAGTAACATTTGTATACAGCTTAATAGTAAATAAAACGCTTGCACAGTAATTATCTCACTAAATTTAATTTTCCCACTTCAGTTCAGTTAAGTTCAGTCGCTCAGTCGTGTCCGACTCTTTGCGACCCCATGAATCACAGCACGCCAGGCCTCCCTGTCCATCACCAACTCCCGGAGTTCACTCAGACTCACGTCCATCGAGTCAGTGATGCCATCCAGCCATCTCATCCTCTGTCGTCCCCTTCTCCTCCTGCCCCCAATCCCTCCCAGCATCAGAATCTTTTCCAATGAGTCAATTCTTCTCATGATCTGGCCAAAGTACTGGAGCTTCAGCTTTAGCATCAGTCCTTTCAAAGAACACCCAGGGCTGATCTACTTCAGAATGGACTGGTTGGATTTCCTTGCAGTCCAAGGGATTCTCAAGAATCTTCTCTAACACCACAGCTCAAAAGCATCAATTTTTCAGTGCTCAGCCTTCTTCACAGTCCAACTCTCACATCCATACATGACCACAGGAAAAACCATAGGCTTGACTAAATGGACCTTAGTTGGCAAAGTAATGTCTCTGCTTTTGAATATGCTATCAGGGTTGGTCACAACTTTTCTTCCAAGGAGTAAGCGTCTTTTAATTTCATGGCTGCAATCACCATCTGCAGTGATTTTGGAGTCCCTAAAAATAAACTCTGACACTGTTTTCACTGTTTCCCCAATCTATTTCCCATGAAGTGATGGGACCGGATGCCATGATCTCCATTTTCTGAATGTTGAGCTTTAGGCCAACTTTTTCACTCTCCACTTTCACTTTCATCAAGAGGCTTTTTAGCTCCCCTTCACTTTCTGCCATAAGGGTGGTGTCACCTGCATATCTGAGGTTATTGATATTTCTCCCGGCAATCTTGATTCCAGCTTGTGCTTCTTCCAGTCCAGCATTTCTCATGATGTGCTCTGCATATAGGTTAAATAAGCAAGGTGACAATATACAGCCTTGACGTACTCCTTTTCCTATTTGAAACCAGTCTGTTGTTCCATGTCAAGTTCTAACCGCTGCTTCCTGACCTGCATACAGATTTCTCAAGAGGCAGGTCAGGTGGTATGGTATTCCCATCTCTTTCAGAATTTTCCACAGTTTATTGTGATTAGACAACTTTATTTTTCTTAATGCAGCTCCAGTAAAATCAACACCAAACTTTCCCAGTATTCTTATGCTACACCTAGATTTATTAGTGTTAAATGTTTTAAAAATCATTTTATAGTACCTAGGAAACAGGGACAGATTTTATTTTCTTGGGGTCCAAAATCATTGTGGACTGTGACTGCAGCCATTATATTAAAAGACACTTGCTCCTTGGAAGGGGAGCTATGACAAACCTAGAGAGCATATTAAAAAGCAAAGACATCACTTTTCCAACAAAGGTCCATGTAGTCAGAACTGTGGTTTTTCCCAGTAGACATGTACTGATGTGAGAGGTGGACCAGAAAGAAGGCTGAGGTCCAAAGTATTGATGCTTTTGAACTGTGGTATTGGAGAGGACTCTTGAGAGTCCCTTGGCTGGAAAGAGATCAAATCAGTCAATCCTAAAGCGAATCAACCCTGAATAGTCAAGGACTGATGCTGAAGCTGAAGCTCCAGTACTTTGGGAATCTTATGTAAAGGGTCGATTCCCTGGAAAAGACCCTGATGCTGGGAAAGATTGAGGACAGGAGTTGAAGAAAGCAACAGAGGATGACATAACTGACTCAATGGACATGAGTTTGAGCAAACTCCGGGAGATATTGAAGGATAGGGAAGCCTGGAGTGTTGTAGTCACGGGTTCACAAAGAGTTGCAAACCACTTGGCTGAACAACAACAACAGAGCTTTCACTAATAATTAAAGAAATTAAAAATACAACTTAAAAAAATACCCATAAAAATATCATCAAGCAATTAGTGCTCAATTTTTATTTCTCATCTACACATTTCATACATTCTGAAATTCTGTTTTTGCGAAGTATCCAGCAACCATTTGTGTGAAAGGTTAGATAATTGAAGCAAAACCACTTAATGAATAGCCTAATATCTACTGCTTATTTTTGGTTTTATTTTTTTTTACTTTTTATTTTTACTTTATTTTACTTTACAATACTGTATTGGTTTTGCCATACATTGACATGAATCCACCATGGGTGTACATGCGATCCCAAACATGAACCCCCCCTCCCACCTCCCTCCCCACAACATCCCTCTGGGTCATCCCCATGCACCAGCCCCAAGCATGCTGTATCCTGCATCGGACATAGACTGGTGATTCGATTCTTACATGATAGTATACATGTTTCAGTGCCATTCTCCCAAATCATCCCATCCTCTCCCTCTCCCTCTGAGACCAAAAGTCCGCTATACACATCTGTGTCTTTTTTGCTGTCTTGCATACAGGATCATCATTGCCAGCTTTCTAAATTCCATATATATGTGTTAGTATACTGTACTGGTGTTTATCTTTCTGGCTTACCTCACACTGTATAATCGGCTCCAGTTTCATCCATCTCATCAGAGCTGATTCAAATGTATTCTTTTTAACGGCTGAGTAATACTCCATTGTGTATATGTACCACAGCTTTCTTATCCATTCATCTGCTGATGGATATCTAGGTTGTTTCCATGTCCTGGCTATTATAAACAGTGCTGTGATGAACACTGGGGTACATGTGTCTCTTTCAATTCTGGTTTCCTCTGTGTGTATGCCCAGCAGTGGGATTGCTGGGTCATAAGGTAGTTCTATTTGCAATTTTTTAAGGAATCTCCACATTGTTTTCCATAGTGGTTGTATTAGTTTGCATTCCCACCAACAGTGTAGGAGGGTTCCCTTTTCTCCACACCCTCTCCAGCATTTATTGCTTGCAGATTTTTGGATCGTAGCCATTCTGACTGGTGTGAAGTGGTACCTCATTGTGGTTTTGATTTGCATTTCTCTGATAATGAGTGATGTTGAGCATCTTTTTATGTGTTTGTTAGCCATCCGTATGTCTTCTTTGGAGAAATGTCTATTTAGTTCTTTGGCCCACTTTTTGATTGGGTTGTTTATTTTTCTGGAATTGAGTTGCATAAGTTGCTTGCATATTTTTGAGATTAGTTGTTTGTCAGTTGTTTCATTTGCTTTTATTTTCTCCCATTCAGAAGGCTATATTTTCACCTTGCTTATAGTTTCCTTTGTTGTGCAGAAGCTTTTAATTTTAATTAGATCCCATTTGTTTATTTTTGCTTTTATTTCCAGAATTCTGGGAGGTGGATCATAGAGGATCCTGCTGTGATTTATGTCTGAGAGTGTTTTGCCTATGTTCTCCTCTAGGAGTTTTATAGTTTCTGGTCTTACATTTAGATCTTTCATCCATTTTGAGTTTATTTTTGTGTGCGGTGTTAGAAAGTGATCTAGTTTCATTCTTTTACAAGTGGTTGACCAGTTTTCCCAGCACCTCTTGTTAAAGAGATTGTCTTTACTCCATTGTATATTCTTGCCTCCTTTGTCAAAGATAAGATGTCCATAGGTGTATGGATTTATCTCTGGGTTTTCTATTTTGTTCCATTGATCTATATTTCTGTCTTTGTGCCAGTACCATACTGTCTTGATGACTGTGGCTTTGTAGTAGAGCCTGAAGTCAGGCAAGTTGATTCCTCCAGTTCCATTCTTCTTTCTCAAGATTGCTTTGGCTATTTGAGGTTTTTTGTATTTCCATACAAATCTTGAAATGATTTGTTCTAGTTCTGTGAAAAATATCGCTGGTAGCTTGATAGGGATTGCATTGAATTTGTAAATTGCTTTGGGTAGTATACTCATTTTCACTATATCGATTCTTCCAATACATGAACATGGTATATTTCTCCATCTATTAATGTCCTCTTTGATTTCTTTCATCAGTGTTTTATAGTTTTCTATATATAGGTCTTTAGTTTCTTTAGGTAGATATATTCCTAAGTATTTTATTCTTTTCGTTGCAATGGTGAATGGAATTGTTTCCTAATTTCTTTTTCTACTTTCTCATTATTAGTGCATAAGAATGCAAGGGATTTCTGTGTGTTGATTTTATATCCTGCAAATTTACTATATTCATTGGTTAGCTCTAGTAATTTTCTAGTGGAGTCTTTAAGGTTTTCTATGTAGAGGATCATGTCATCTGCAAACACTGAGAGGTTTACTTCTTCTTTTCCAATTTGGATTCCTTTTATTTGTTTTTCTGCTCTGATTGCTGTGGCCAAAACTTCCAGAACTATTTTGAATAGTAGTGGTCAAAGTCGGCACCCTTGTCTTGTTCCTGACTTTAGGGGAAATGCTTTCAATTTTTCACCATTGAGGATAATGTTTGCTGTGGGTTTGTCATATATAGCTTTTATTATGTTGAGGTATGTTCCTTCTATGCCTGCTTTCTGGAGAGTTTTTATCATAAATGGATGTTGAATTTTGTCAAAGGCCTTCTCTGCATCTATTGAGATAATCATATGGCTTTTATTTTTCAATTTGTTAATGTGGTGAATTACATTGATTGATTTGCGGATATTGAAGAATCCTTGCATCACTGGGATAAAGCCCACTTGGTCATGGTGTATGATCTTTTTAATGTGTTGCTGGATTCTGATTGCTAGAATTTTGTTGAGGATTTTTGCATCTATGTTCATCAGTGATATTGGCCTGTAGTTTTCTTTTTTTGTAGTATCTTTGTCAGGTTTTGGTATTAGGGTGATTGTGGCCTCATAGAATGAGTTTGGAAGTTTACCTTCCCCTGCAATTTACTGGAAGAGTTTGAGTAGGATAGGTGTTAGCTCTTCTTGAAATTTTTAGTAGAATTCAGCTGTGAAGCTGTCTGGACCTGGGCTTTTGTTTGCTGGAAGATTTCTGATTACAGTTTCAATTTCTGTGCTTGTGATGGGTCTGATAAGATTTTCTATTTCTTCCTGGTTCAGTTTTGGAATATTGTACTTTTCTAAGAATTTGTCCATTTCTTCAACATTGTCCATTTTATCGGCATATAATTGCTGATAGTAGTCTCTTATGATCCTTTGTATTTCTGTGTTGTCTGTTGTAATCTCTCCATTTTCATTTCTAATTTTATTGATTTGATTTTTCTCTCTTTGCTTCTTGATGAGTCTGGCTAACGGTTTGTCAGTTTTATTTATCCTTTCAAAGAACCAGCTTTTGGCTTTGTTGATTTTTGCTATGGTCTCTTTTGTTTCTTTTGCATTTATTTCTGCCCTAATTTTTAAGATTTCTTTCCTTCTGCTAACTCTGGGGTTCTCCAATTCTTCCTTTTCTAGTTGCTTTAGGTGTAGAGTTAGGTTATTTATTTGACTTTTTTCTTGTTTCTTGAGATATGCCTGTAGTGCTATGAACTTTCCTCTTAGCACTGTTTTATAGTGTCCCACAGGTTTTGGGTTGTTGTGTTTTCATTTTCATTAGTTTCTATGCATATTTTGATTTCTTTTTTAATTTCTTCTGTGATTTGTTGGTTATTCAGAAGTGTGTTGTTGAGCCTCCATATGTTGGAATTTTTAATATTTTTTGTTCTGTAGTTGAGATCTAATCAATGCATTATGGTCAGAAAAGATGGTTGGAATGATTTCTATTTTTTTTTTTTTAATTTATCAAGGTTAGATTTATGGCCCAGGATGTGGTCTATCCTGGAGAAGGTTCCATGAGCACTTGAGAAAAAGGTGAAATTCATTGTTTTGGGGTGAAATGTCCTATAGATATCAATTAGGTCTAACTGGTCTAATGTATCATTTAAAGATTTGTGTTTCTTTGTTAATTTTCTATTTAGTTGATCTGTCCATAGGTGTGAGTGGAGTATTAAAGTCTCCCGCTGTTATTGTGTTATTGTTAATTTCCCCTTTCATACTTGTTAGCATTTGTCTTACATATTGTGGTGCTCCTATGTTGGGTGCATATATATTTATAATTGTTATATCTTCTTCTTGGATTGATCCTTTGATCATTATGTAGTGGCCTTCTTTATCTCTTTTCACAGCCTTTGTTTTAAAGTCTATTTTATCAGACATGAGTATTGCCACTCCTGCTTTCTTTTGGTCTCTATTTGGGTGGAATATCTTTTTCCAGCCCTTCACTTTCAGTCTGTATGCGTCCCTTGTTTTGAGGTGGGTCTCTTGTAAGCAGCATATAGAGGGGTCTTGTTTTTGTATCCGTTCGGCCAATCTTTGTCTTTTTATTGGGGCATTCAACCCATTTACGTTTAAGATAATTATTGATAAGTATGATCCTGTTACCATTTACTTTATTGTTTTGGGTTTGGGTTTTTACACCCTTTTTGTGTTTCCTGTCTAGAGAATATCTTTTAGAATTTGTTGGAGAGCTGGTTTGGTGGTGCTGAATTCTCTCAGCTTTTGCTTGTCTGTAAAGCTTTTGATTTCTCCTTCGTATTTGAATGAGATCCTTGCTGGGTACAGAAATCTGGGCTGTAGGTTATTTTCTTTCATCAATTTAAGTATGTCTTGCCATTCCCTCCTGGCTTGAAGAGTTTCTATTGAAAGATCAGCTGTTATCCTTTTGGGAATCCCCTTGTGTGTTATTTGTTGTTTTTCCCTTGCTGCTTTTAATACTTGTTCTTTGTGTTTGATCTTTGTTAATTTGATTAATATGTGTCTTGGGGTGTTTTGCCTTGGGTTTATCCTATTTGGAACTCTCTGTGTTTCTTGGACTTGGGTGATTATTTCCTTCCCCATTTTAGGGAAGTTTTCAACTCTTATCTCCTCAAGGATTTTCTCATGGTCTTTCTTTTTGTCTTCTTCTTCTGGGACTCCTATAATTCAAATGTTGGAGCATTTCATATTGTCCTGGAGGTCTCTGAGATTGTCCTCATTTCTTTTAATTCATTTTTCCTGTTTCCTCTCTGATTCATTTATTTCTACCATTCTATCTTCTATTTCACTAATCCTATCTTCTGCCTCTGTTATTCTACTATTTGTTGCCTCCGGAGTGTTTCTGATCTCATTTATTGCATTATTCATTATATTGACTCTTTTTTATCTCTTCTAGGTCCTTGTTAAATCTTTCTTGCATCTTCTCAATCCTTGTCTCTAGGCTGTTTATCTGTGATTCCATTTTGATTTCAAGATTTTGGATCATTTTCACTATCAATATTCAGAATTCTTTCTCAGGTAGATACCCTATCTCTTCCTCTTTTGTTTGGTTTGATGGGCATTTCTCCTGTTCCTTAACCTGCTGAGTATTCCTCTGTCTCTTCATCTTGGTTATATTGCTGCATTTGGGGTGGCCTTTTAATATTCTGGTAATTTGTGGAGTTCTCTTTATTATGGAGTTTCCTCACTGTGGGTGGGGTTGTGTCAGTGGCTTGTCAAGGTTTCCCAGTTAGGGAGGCTTGTGTTGGAGATCTGGTGGGTGGAGCTGGGTTTCTTCTCTCTGGAGTGCAGTGGAGTGACCAGTAATGGGTTATGAGACATCAAAGGTTTCCGAGCAGCTTTGATCTGCCTGTATATTGAAGCTCAGGGGTGTGTTCCTGTGTTGCCGGAGAATTTGCGTGGTATGTCTTGCTCTGGAACTTGTCGGCCCTTGGGTGGAGCTTGGTTTCAGTGTAGGTATGGAGGTGTTTGATGAGCTCCTATTGCTTAATGTTCCCTGAATTCAGGAGTTCTCTTATGTTCTCAGGCTTTGGACTTAAGCCTCCTGCTTCTGGTTTTCAGTTTTATTTTTACAGTAGCCTCTAGATTTCTCCATCTATACAGCACCAATGATAAAACATCTAGGTTAAAGATGAAAAGTTTCTCCACATTGAGGGACACCCAGAGAGGTTCACTGTTTTCGAAGACAATGGTCTGCTTTTCTGGTTGCCTGATGTCCTCTGCCAGATTCAGAAGTTGTTTTGTGGAGTTTGCTCAGCGCTGAAATGTTCTTTTGAGGAATTTTTGAGGGAGAAAGCGGTCTTCCCATCCTATTCCTCCTCCATCTTAGCGGGAATCCCTACTGCTTATTTTTAAAGTTGACATTATCACAGGCTTCATTCAAATGATTTCCTGGTTCTTTATTTCCAAAATTATTTTTTTATTTCACAAAATTCACTTTCAAACTAAGTACCAGAAGGCTTTCATTATTAAAGTTTAATAACATCTTTAAATAACTTATGAGAAGGAGAGAGCAACCCACTCCAGTATACTTTCCTGGAGAATCCCATGGATGGGAAGCCTGGCAGGATATAGTCCATGAGGTCTCAAGAGTCGGACAAGACTTAGCAACTAAGCCACCACCAAATAAATTAACAGGTGATCCTCCATGACTCATCTACTTTACCGTGTTCCTGGCTATCCCCTACATAATATACTTTCAATATGATAATGGTAGCCAAAGAATATATATGTTCCTGTATGCGTGTTTGTGTGTGTGTTAACCTTGGAGTAGACTTAGTGTGTTTTAGATGTTTCACTTATTTATATATAAAACAATAACTTTTTCTTTGTGGTTAATTTTAGTTTTTCATACACCAATATTTACTTCTTTCCAAAATCAAATTTCCTATGACTAAATGTATTCTTATCTTAATTAATTAATTTAAATAATTAATTTAAAGTATATAGTAGGACATTTTATCTATCATTTATCTATTTATCTATCTAATCTTGTAAATGTACAATGCTATTCATTGCAGCATCATTCATAAAATATAGTACAATAGCCCTAAGAAGTGTTCATTATGGAGCACATCTAGGTATGGGAATATCAGCTGTCCAGGAGGTCCAGGCTGATCCTTTTAACCTTTTTCCCCAATGGAATAAAACATTTAATCTATGATGGTAAAGGCAACACTCAGGGCTTTCATCTTGATCTCTATCTCTCCCTTTTTAAAGATACTAAACTTTTGCTACACGTAAAAATGTAAAATAGGAAAAATGAGCAAAGGGCAAACATGCTTAACTAATTCATGTCCATCAGAACAAATGGGGAAAGAGTGCACCAAAGAGGCTGCTGAAAGGTAAACACTTACTGAACCTGAAGAAGAGAACAAGGAGGACAAAACAAGGCTAGCTTAAGTGCAGGAGGCTGAACAGGAGAACCTAAAAATTCACACTAACACTCAGGGAGAGTACCTTGCCTAAAGCTTACTTACCCTTATTCAGATAGCAAAGCCCATGTTCTACGGTTAAGTTAAGAAACCCCAAATTATAAGGAATAGGATACAGTTGGAAGACACTGGGGACCTGAGAAAGCTTGTAGTTTGTTGTTGCACTGTTTGTCTTCTAGGTACAACAATCGAATTCCTGTAGAGAGAATTTGTATGGTTTAACAGACCATATCAACATTTTTTTTAAGATTCCTCATGTAGGTGATACCATATGATATTTCTCTTTGTCTGTCTGAATTACTTCACTCAGTAGGACAACCTCAGGAACTCTGCTCAATATTCTGCAACAACCTAATTGGGAAAAGAATTTGAAAAGAATAGATACATGTATATGTATAACTGAATCACGTCGTACATCTGAAATTAATGCAACGTTGTTCATCAGTTGACCTTCAATATAAAATAAAAAGTTAAATAAATAAATAAACAGATCTTACTAGTTCTGTTCTGAGTATTATTAGGTCTTTCCTTTGTGCGATACTTCAGAGAGGTCTCTACATAAACTTCTTTACAGTCATGAGATTTTTTCCATAATGATTATTTATGTAAGTACTTTGACACACAGAAAACTCAGTTTTTATATAGTTTGTTAACAACTGCATAACTGTCCCGTCAATATTATAATGATTTGTAAATTCATTTTCAACCATTTTCTTCAAGATTATTATCAGAATTTGTATACTGAAAAGCCAATTGAGTAGAAAATCTTAAGTGTTCATTAAAAACTCATAAGTAGAGTGCAAAGTTATAATATCTTAATTTGGAAGACTCATTTCATTTGTTTATTTTTCTAGTTCTTTAAAAAAAAAAAAAAAAAAACCATGAGGAAGAACCTCCACTAATTCACATTACCCAAAGGCAGCCCTAAAGTGCTCTGCCAATATGTGACATAAATAAAACCTGCCCTACTCCCTTCTATTGTGATTTACTTTTAAAAAAGAAAAACTGCATATGCAGTCATACAACTATCTAAGGTTAAAGCTTTGAGCCAGAGTCCTTTGTATTAATAAGAGAATGAATTCAGTTCTGTTAAACTGCCAGAGGGATAGTTGGTTAGTTGTTGACTGGAGGATTTTTATTTAAATTTGTGTGTTTTAACCTGGAAAAAAAAATTTACTAGCACAAAATCTTCACAAGCTACTTCTTTCTTTCACACGTTCCATTTAGTGATAATTCCTGGAGACATCACTGTTACTTTATGGAGTTTCAACTGATACATATGGAGTTTCTCATATGTATCAGTTGCAGTAGAGGGATGTATTCAGTTTTTCAGGCTATTTGAATGCTAAGGAACAGACACAAAGCACACTTCCAGAACTGCTGACAGGGCTTTGGGTCCAGTTAATTGCTGGTAAACAGAACTGTCTCTAATGCTCTTTTTAGTTCTGTGTTGATGTCTGCCAGCAGTTTTCAACAGGGGTTTTAAAATTTCTTTATCTCTGACTCCAGTTGATTGACAGGTAAATCATGAACTGGCAGTGTTTGAAGAACTGCACTAGATTTCTATAAAGCTGTGACTATTTCTTAAACCTTACAGAACAAGTTCTAAATACTACATTTTCTGCTGTGATTCTCTAATGCCTGAAAATCACTAAGCTGAAATACTAGTCAAATATTTTAGTGAGTTTATTCCTTATATAATCCTTTGAAAATGCATTCTATAAGTACAAATTTGATAGTAAGCCATGCTTATTGCAACATTTATTAGCACAGCTTTTAACTACATATTTGTTTACATTTTTGTTTATCAATATAGGATTCTTGCTTCCATTTTGATTTACATTTCAATGTATAACTAGTAATATTAAGAAATATGGGCTTTCCCAGTGGCTCAGCAGTAAAGAATATGCCTGCAATGCAGTAGACATAGGAGATTTGGGTTCAGTCCCTGGGTTCGGAAGATACCGCCTGGAGGAGGGCATGGCAATCGAGTCCAGTATTGTTGCCAGGAAATCCCATGGGTAGAGGAGCTTGGCAGGCTACAGTCCATGGGGTCATAGTGAGTTGGACACGATTGAAGCAATTAAGCATGCATGCACATTAAGAAATATATCTACAGAATATATTTTAAGTTTGTTCCCTAATTTATTATGTTTGCCAAGTTACAAGTAAACCAGTTACTACTAATTTTGAGGAGTTGGTGTAATTGTGATTTTCTATTGAGGGGACATGTAACATCTGTGTTTGAAATTTAAAGATCACAAATTACAATGTACATTCTGTCTCTCTCTTTTTTGTTTACCTCTGCTACCTTACTGTAATGAAAAAGGGAAGAAATTTCATTCATGTATAATTCTCTGAAATATAGGAATAGTGTTATTTATAGAAATGAAATTAAAATAGACTATATTACGTATTTTGACCACAAATTATCTGTTTTAACATAGTAGCCATCTTTCATCTGAGAGACAGTAATTAAGACCTTTTTCTCCCTATTATGCAAATCCTTTAAAAATTGTGAAAAAGAACACAGTGACAGGGTATAATCCAATGTGGATTGCAAAGGAAGTAAAATAAATGGAATGTGTGATACCAAAGTCTTTCTTTTATGCTACAGATTTCAGCATTCTGCAGCCAATCTTTTTGAAAAAGAACTTCAAATATTTCTTAAATGCAACTGCACTTTTTGTTTATCATCCATTCCAGAAGTGTATTTTTTTAAAACTTTTATTTATAGTATTTAATATTTTCATAAGCTGATTTAATATGAAGTCGTTTTAGGTGTTGGCTGTGCATGTGGACACCCCAGTTGATAAGTAGTTCTGTGAAATCAAGAATCAACATTTTTTATCCTGAAAATAACACAGACTCCTTAGAGACTTGACTTCTAATGCGAATAGTTTGCTTCATTTTAAATAGCATTTCATATTTTCTACATATGATTTAGGGCTCACTCTTTGGTTCTCTTGTTGGGCTGAAGAGAAAATACTAACTCTCAGAGCTCAAACTACCTGCATGTATGAAAATTAGAAGTGTAAGGCATAAAACATAAGGTGAAACACAAACTCCCTTAAGGATATAAGTATCTGATCTGGGCAGATATGCAAGGTTACTCCATGATTTAGGACTTCACTAGTTAATACGTGAAGGTCTCAAGATCATCATATTTAAATAGGAGGTTTCAAAGTAATGATCTTAAAGGACTTTGTAGCCTAAAGATTTTCTTATCCAGGAAAAACACATGTTGTCTTTGTAAATGATATAGTTATTCCACATGCACATAGCAATGCTGGACAATAGTGTACGCTTGTTCTCATTGTTCTAATGAAATGACATGTGTTTTTACAATGTTACTTTACAATTACTAATTTAAAAATCAGCAACAAAGAAAAGAGTAGCTAATTAACTATATGACAGTGACAGAAAAAGTTATGCATGCTGGAAAATAAAGGTTTTTATTCATGCCTTGGAAAAATTCATTTTGATTTGTAAATCAAAGTAAATAATACTTAAGCAATAACTCTTGATCAAGTTATCTAACCACATAGAATATTGAAATTTGATGACTATATGCTGCCTTCTAGTAAAACAGATAGAATATCAGAGTAAAATTAGCCAACTGAGGAAAAATGAAAAGGTGCACAGTTCTGCAAACATAAATTCTTTCATAAGAGCTATATGTTATATTATTATGATGTACACCTTAAACTGATGTAATGTTATAAGTGATTTATATCTCAATAAAACTGGAAATAAAATTGTGGAGAATTTACTATACCTTAAAAAGTGTCCAATTATTTGGCACTTCACAGATTTATAAAAAATAATAATATAAAAAACAAACACAAAACCAAAGAGTAAGAGATCCCATGTATATATGGGATATACATATATTACAGATGATTATTAAACAATATTTAAAATGATATTGAAATGATGTCCATCAATTTGGAAAATAGTTAAGTTTTTAACCTATGTTTTCTCATATACATAAAAAATTAAGATAAATGAAAGATTTTACCAGAAGTGTACATACACATATATACACACACAGATGTATAAACATGTACGTATTTGAATGCTAAGTCACTTCAGCTGTGTTGGACTCTTTGCAATCCTATGGATTGTAGCCATAAAGCAAATCATCAGTTGAATTAACCATATGGAAATTAAATCAATTTTAGGTGGCAAAGGCAATATGAGCATTCTGAAAATATGATGTTCTGAAAAATAACAAAGACTGGATGCATTTTTTGAATAAATAATAGACTGCTAAGCTTCTAAATCATTTCAGTTGTGTCCGACTCTGTGCGACCCCATAGATGGCAGCCCACCAGGCTCCCCCATCCCTGGGATTCTCCAGGCAAGAACACTGGAGTGGGTTGCCATTTCCTTCTTCAATGCATGAAAGTGAAAAGTGAAAGTGAAGTCACTCAGTCGTGTACAACTTTTCATGACCCCATGGACTGCAGCCTACCAGGCTCCTCTGTTCACAGGATTTTCCAGGCGAGAGTACCGCAGTGGGGTGCCATTGCCTTCTCCAAAATAATAGACTAGAACAGTAATACAAATATTTGTGTCAAAGCTATAAGGAAAGAGGTAACTTCATTGGTGGCTGAGATGGTAAAGTATCTGCCTACAATGAGGGAGATGGGTTCAATTCCTGGGTCCGGAAGATCTCCCAGAGAAAGAAATGGCAACTCACTCCAGTACTCTTACCTGGAAAATCCCATGGTGTTGCAGAGTCAGATATGACTGACTGACTTCACTTTCTATAAGAAAAGAGTCAGTACCACAGGAAAAAAAAAAAAACACACACACACACACATCGAGCAAAGCTATGAACTGTCATTATGGACTTGAGTCTGTTAACATAAGAAGTAAGACAAATTGTCCATAAACTAAATGAGCACATTAAATGCATTAAGCATCTCAGGTAATATCTAAAATTAAAATTAAAATACTTGTGTAATACCATTGAGGTAAGCCAATTAAAAATATATATATAATTGTTAATTGGCAAGATTATGGGGAAGCACTCATTCCCTACCCAATTGTTGGAAGTTTAAATTGGAATAGCTCTTTGAGATGATTTTTTACTAACAAATATAAAATGTATACTATTTGACCTGCCAATTACATTTCTTCTATTTATTAGAAACACTGGCACCAGAATGCAAAGTTATTTGCTCAAGGACATCCATTGTGATATTTTATGTAATAGAGAAAATTTGGAACAGAATAATGACCACTATTAGGGAAAATTCTAAAGAACATTCTACTTTACTTGAAAGGAAAATGATAGATCTATTTTTCAAACAGGAAAATATTTTCAAAGCATAATTCTACTTAGGTGAAATTGAAATGCAGAGAAAAAAAGCAAGCACGTGGTATATAGAGAAATGGAAATACAAAAAACCTCAAATAGCCAAAGCAATCTTGAGAAATAAGAATGGAACTGGAGGAATCAACTTGCCTGACTTCAGGCTCTACTACAAAGCCACAGTCATCAAAACAGTATGGTACTGGCACAAAGACAGACATATAGATCAATGGAACAAAATAGAAAGCCCAGAGATAAATCCACACACATATGGACACCTTATCTTTGACAAAGGAGGCAAGAATATACAATGGAGTAAAGACAATCTCTTTAACAAGAGGTGCTGGGAAAACTGGTCAACCACTTGTAAAAGAATGAAACTAGATCACTTTCTAACACCGCACACAAAAATAAACTCAAAATGGATGAAAGATCTAAATGTAAGACCAGAAACTATAAAACTCCTAGAGGAGAACATAGGCAAAACACTCTCAGACATAAATCACAGCAGGATCCTCTATGATCCACCTCCCAGAATTCTGGAAATAAAAGCAAAAATAAACAAATGGGATCTAATTAAAATTAAAAGCTTCTGCACAACAAAGGAAAATATAAGCAAGGTGAAAAGACAGCCTTCTGAATGGGAGAAAATAATAGCAAATGAAGCAACTTACAAACAACTAATCTCAAAAATATACAAGCAACTTATGCAGCTCAATTCCAGAAAAATAAACAACCCAATCAAAAAGTGGGCCAAAGAACTAAATAGACATTTCTCCAAAGAAGACATGCGGATGGCTAACAAACACATGAAAAGATGCTCAACATCACTCATTATCAGAGAAATGCAAATCAAAACCACAATGAGGTACCACTTCACACCAGTCAAAATGGCTGCGATCCAAATATCTGCAAGCAATAAATGCTGGAGAGGGTGTGGAGAAAAGGGAACCCTCCTACACTGTTGGTGGGAATGCAAACTAATACAGCCACTATGGAGAACAGTGTGGAGATTCCTTAAAAAATTGCAAATAGAACTACCTTATGACCCAGCAATCCCACTGCTGGACATACACACCGAGGAAACCAGAATTGAGAGAGACACCTGTACCCCAATGTTCATCACAGCACTGTTTATAATAGCCAGGACATGGAAACAGCCTAGATGTCCATCAGCAGATGAATGGATAAGAAAGCTGTGGTACATATACACAATGGAGTATTACTCAGCCATTAAAAAGAATTCATTTGAATCAGTTCTGATGAGATGGATGAAACTGGAGCCGATTATACAGAGTGAAGTAAGCCAAAAAGAAAAACACCAGTACAGTATACTAACACATATATACGGAATTTAGAAAGATGGCAATGACGACCCTGTATGCAAGACAGGAAAAAAGACACAGCTGTGTATAACGGACTTTTGGACTCAGAGGGAGAGGGAGAGGGTGGGATGATTTGGGAGAATGGCATTCTATCATGTATACTATCATGTAAGAATTGAATCGCCAGTCTATGTCTGACGCAGGATACAGCATGCTTGGGGCTGGTGCATGGGGATGACCCACAGTGATGTTATGGGGAGGGAGGTGGAAGGGGGGTTCATGTTTGGGAACACATGTAAGAATTAAAGATTTTAAAATTAAAAAAATAAAAAACCAAAACTAAAAAAAAAAAAAAAAGAAAAAGAAATATCTAGCAAAAGTACTTGCATGCTTGAATAGTGCTCTCTGAGGTGTGTCATGGTATTAGTTGAGAAGCTGGCTGAGTCACTTTAACTTTGGCATCCTTAAATTTTGGTACTATTTGTACATTTTAACAGTAATAATCATATATTAATTTTTCAAAAATATTCTTCCTTTTGTGGATTTAACTATTACTAGATTATGACATTACTTATTTTGAGTTTTAATATGCACTGGGATGTATTATGAATGATATTTAATATTTTTCTATAAATGTAAAATAATATATTCACATAGAATCTGTTTAGCTGCCCATTATCTTCATGCTAATCACAGTGGAATAACTTGGCATGTGTGTATTTTGAGGAACTAGAATTTTGAGAGAACAAAAGATTTCTTAAACTGTGGTACAAATTGCATGATTATTTTCCATGAATAACAAAACATCTGCAGAATAACATGACTAATGTCTGCAGAATAATGCAAATAAAATGTCTGTGGGATAAAAGATCCATTACTGGAACAGGAAACAAAATATTATATTCTACCCTTATCTCAATAAGAATTAGCTATATGACTAAAAATAAATGTTTAACCTCTCCAGGTCTCCATTCCATAATTATCTAATAAAAGGAAGGGCTATGCAACACCTACATTCCATTCAGCCTTTGTTTCATATTTGTTAAATTCTGTTTTCTAAAAGCCAAGTTAGAAACTTGATTAACCTCCTAAAAATTGCAGTCATATTTTTTTCATGGGTAGTGAAAAATAGTTAAAAACTCTAACAAGGACTACTAAGTTCTTAAAAATGCAAACACTGAATCAAGAGGTAGGCATATTTTAAATTTAAATTTTAGTACCAAATCATCCTCAAAATGTATGTATCAAGCTGTAGTAGGTATATTATATAAAAACAACCTCACCCTCTTATCTTTGGTATCACTGAAAATATAGCATTTTTTAAAAGTTGTGACAATATGAATGTATTATCTATATTTTGCTATTGGATTTTTAGAGCCAAATTCAATTATTTAAAATTCTAACATTATAACTTTGCTGCTATGATATTAAGCAGTTAAAATATTAGACAAAAACCTCTTTGGCTAGGTTAATAAATATGTAAAGAGGCAATTATGAGAACTGATTAGATAATTCACATAAATAATATAGTATTTTACAGGGAGTATCTGTGGTGTTTTGCCACAGCATCGCAGCAGGTAGGGACTGAAAGTGGTTGACGCACAGTTTGGGAAAAAGAAACTAGAGACAGGATTAAACTTGTAAATATGGGACTGGGGGACTCAAGACCTCTTGGATCAAGAGCCCTGTTGCTCAGAGCCACATCACTTTTATTTAGTGTCTTGGAAAGCAGAAAGTATCTGTTGTGCTACAATGAAATCAGCCTTCTGTGTCCCCGATCACCTCTCCCATTTTACTGATTACTTTAAATTGTCTTTGTTATTTTCTTGTACAAGGGCTATCACCTAGCTGGAAATCATAGACCCATATATGCTTTGGGAAAACATCTTAGTGTGTACACAGCAGTGTTCTGAACTTGCGCTGACCTGGCGTTCGAAGGTCCACACTGTTTTTCCTTACCTTAGCAGGGTATGCCGACCCCAACTAATCAACCCGATGTACTTTTATTGGGGTTATGCTGTATTGCTATATTTTACTTTTATTTTTTTCCCATGGTGATTTTCTTATGGCTTAGCCAGAGCAACAGGCAGCTGACTATTGAGCCCTGCAGTATGTATTATTTTTAGTTTCTTTACTTAATATGGCCTTATGTGCACTTAAGATTATAAATATATTCATAAAGACTATTCTAAAATACTTCTGTAAGTCATTTAGAATCGATTCTTTAATGTAGTATGAGGTAAAGAAAGAAAGTGAAAGTGAGGTCTTTCAGTCTTGTCCGACTCTGCGAGCCCATGGACTGTAGCCCGTCAGGCTCCACTGCCCATGGTAGTCTCCAGGCAATAATACTGGAGTGAGTTGCCATTTCCTTCTCCAAGTATGAGTTAAGGATTCTTTATTTTTTTTCCCCCAAATTAGATCCTCCATGTTTTCCTGAGTTGTGTCAATTTTCACTGTTAAAATTCCCTAATAGATTGCTATAGCTAAATGGATCTGTTTTCAATTTATATAGATAAATGAAAATACACCATCATCCTGGGGAAAAATTAGTATTTAACTGCAATTTTACTCTGCTAATCTGCTTATACCTTTAGTCTCAGATTTTGAGGTGTAAACCATATGGTGGGGCTTAAATTATTCCATTTTAACAACATTGAAATATTAACCTTTAGCTTTATTCACTGAAAAATTTTCAACCATACTTTTCATAAAAGTAAAGTTACATTAAGCATAGGTACCTCAATTATATTAATATCACGGGGGTTTTCAAGGGCAGCAAAATTTTAAAAAACGATCCTAAAAATACACCAAGAGTTGTAATGATGTGATGAGTTTGGGAAACACTTCATACTTTCCGCCCCCACCCCTTATTATTGAGTTAAGTATTAGGGAAAATTGAATAAGTTATTTAACCTTGTCTGCACAGAATTTTGCTAAACAAGTTCAGTCAGCCAACTCTTAATATAATCTTTCATATTTCATGGAATACTGTTTTCTATAGAGTATAGCTTAAAAATATGAAATACGGATTAATATTATTTGATTAAAACAAAAAAAAAATAGATACCAGCTCATGCATTCGATTTCCCTCTTGTTGGAAACCAAAGCACAGAAATCTATAACCTTCATGGTGAATAATCAAGTAAACTGTATTACCCAATTTATAACCTGATGGGGTCAAGTCCTCATTCCCTTTTTCCTGCTGTAGTAAAAGAAATTAGTCTTCCTGAATGAATGGTTTCCAACCTTACCTTACAGAAGTAAACATATTTTGAGACTTGGTTTTCACACTATTCTACCTGTCTAGATGTAGTAATCTAAACTCATAATAATATCATAAGGAACATTCAAGTGATAACTATGTGAAAAATAGTAGAGAGTGCTTGTAACTCAAGAATTCTAATGTTTGGATTAAAATCTGATGATCTACCCTTTATGAGTTACGTGACATTAGGAAAATTGTTTAAATTCCATGGACCTCAGTTACTTGATCTAAGTAAGTCAGAAATAATATAAGCACGTGTATGTTTTTATGTGTGGAATGAATGATTTAAGGCATGTAAATTTCTTTGAAGAGTTTCTGGTATATAATAAACTTTCAACAAATAAAAAGTTATTTCTTATTGTCATTCTGTACTAGCAGATTTTAGTTCCTCTTTAAAAAAGAAGCATTAACATTGATTATTTTATTCCAGCTGTATATATGATTTGTAAAATGTTTTTTAAGCCCATATCCTACCTAATTAATATGGGATTTTTGCTTGTATCAAATCAACTTTATTTTTTAGGGAAGTTTTAAGTTCACAGCAAAAATTTGGTATATGATACAAAGATGTCTCCTATATGTCCTGCCCCAGCTCATGTATTGCCTCCACCATTATCAATATCCCTCACCAGAGTGGTACATTTGTTACAACCAATGAACTTACATGATCATAATCACCCACAGTCCATAGTTTATATTAAGAATCACTCTTGGTGTTGTAATTCATGGCTTTGAACAAATGTAATTTGTAGTTTCATACAGAGTAGCTTCTGTGCTGCATCTATTCATCTCTATTTCACTCTCAACGTCTAGCAACCAGTAATTTTTTACATTTCCATAGTTTTACCTTTGCCAAAATATCATATAGTTGGAATTATACAGCATTTAGTTTTTCAGGATGGGCTTCTTTCACTTAGGAGTGTGCACTGGAGTTTCCTCCATGTCTTTTCATGACTTGATAGCACATTTCTTGTTAGTATTGAGTAATCTACTGTCTAAATATATATTAATGTGTTTACCCATTCATATCCTGAAGGACAACTTGGTCGTTTCGAAGTTTTGACAATCTTGAGTAAAATTGCTATAAAAATATCTGTATGCAAGTTTTTAACTCCTTTGGGTAAATACCAAGGGTTGCAATTGCGTGATTGTATTGTAAAAGTGTGCTTAGTTTTATTAAAAAATTGCCCAGTGTTTTCCACAGTGGCTGTACCATTTTTCACTATCACTGATAGTGAATGAAAATTCTCATTGCTTCACATTGTCACCATTATTTAATGGTATGAGTGTTCTGGATTCTGCCTATGCATTTCCCTTTTGACTTTAGGGCATTTTCCTTTTCCCCAGAAACTTAATAGTATCTTAAATGTAGATTAAATAAACTTAATAGTAGATTAAACTATATCAGCTTAACTATTTGGCTATGCATTTTAATGTCTTATTTCAAGAAAGGTACATATGGAACAGAAAACATAATCTTGGCAATTTATCCTATAGAAATCCTAGAGTTATAAAATTGGGCCACTTATCTCTTTTCTCTCAAATCCATTACAGTTGAGAAAAAGGGGAAAAAAAAAAAGGCTCTTCTTGCTCATTCCAGACTACTACTCAAACTCTTTCTGGAAAAAGATGTATTTGCATATAATTTATTACTTATAATAATCTTAATTAAATTTATATATGTTTATGCATGTATAAATGCAGTTAAGTAATACATGTATTTACAAATATAAAAGCATATATATATGTGTATATATATATATATGGCTATTTGTGTGTATATGTGTGTGTACACCTTTGTTATATAAATTATCTGACTATACTAGTTTGATTCTTGGCTTATGTTCTTTCAAACTGGCTCTCTCCCACTGCTTTACCTAATATTTTACCCCATCTAACCTACTCCTTAAGTGTGTTTTTCTTTGAGATTTCGATATGTTAAATCATACATTACAGCCAATTATTTTTATGTCATTTCTAAGAGATATTTGTTCTCCTCACCTATTTTTTTCTCTCACCTATTTTCAAAAGACTATACAGTTTTTCATCAATTAAAAAGAGTTTAGACCTGATCATTAGTCTTCAATTTATATTCTTCAGGTTTAAATATTTTACTACCACAATTATTTTACTTATTCATATAGCAATAAATTATCATAATCTCCACAGCCTTTAACTTATACTTGATTAAAATTGTAACTGAAATCAGGAGCCACATATTTCAATGGAACTTAATGAAAATTCAAAATGATTTTTTAAAAAGTGTTTATTTGTTTTCCTTTGAGCTCCACCTGTATCTGCATGATTTTTCTCACTAAATTATAGACTCCTAAATAGTAGGAACCATATCGTATTCACTGCAACACCTTGTGTACAGTAAATACTCTAAAAATGTTGATTATATTGAAGCTGAATACACAGGCTTCTTAAGAACAAAATACAATGAGCTAAATATATATAATATGTTATTATATTATACAATTAATATCATAATATATATTATAATATTATGTGCTTTTTGTGTGTGCTTAGTTGCTCAGTCATTTCCAAATCTTTGCAAACCCTTGAACAGTAGCCAACAGGCTCCTCTGTTCATGGGATTCTCCAGGCAAGAATACTGGAGTAGGGTGCCATTTCCTATTCCAAGGGCTCTTCCTGACCCAGAGATCAAACCAGTGTCTCTTGCAACTCCTGCTTTGGCAGAGAGATTCTTTACCACTGTCCCACCTGGGAAACCTATTATATAAGTATATATGATTAATAATAGTATATTTATTGTATTATTATTGCTTTATTATACAAAGAAAACTTAAAAATGTCATTCTTTTACACATGGTTGACCAGGTTTCCCAGCACCATTTGTTGAAGAGACTGTCTTTCCTCTATTGTATATTTTTGCCTCCTTTCTCAAAGATAAGGTGTCCATAGGTGTGTGGATTTATCTCTGGACTTTCTATTGTGTACCATTGATCTATATTTCTGTCTTTGTGCCAGTACCATACTGTCTAGATGACTGTAGCTTTGCAATATGGTCTGAAGTCAGAAAGTTTGGTTCCTCCATTCCATTCTTCTCTCTCAAGATTGCTTTGGCTATTTGAAGCTTTTTGTGTTTCCATAAAAATTGTGAAAGTATTTGTTCTAGTTTTGTGAAAAACATGTTGGTAGTTTGATAGAGATTTCATTGAATCCACAGATTGTTGTGGGTTCAGTTCAGCCCAGTTTAGTCACTCAGTCATGTCCAACTCTTTATGATCCCATGGACTGCAGGATGCCATGCTTCCCTGTCCATCACCAACTCCTGGAGTTGCTCAAACTCATGTCCATCAAATTGCTGATGCCATCCAACCATCTCATCCTCTGTTGTTTCCTTCTCCTCACACCTTCAATATTTCCCAGCATCAGGATCTTTTCCAATGAGTTAGTTCTTAGCATCAGGTGGTCAAAGTACTGGAGTTTCAGCTTCAGCATCAGTCCTTCTGATTAATATTCAGGACTGATTTCCTATAAGATTGACTGGTTTGATCTCCTTGCAGTCTGAGGGACTCCCAAGAGTCTTCTCCAAAACCACAATTCAAAAGCATCAGTCCTTTGGCACTTGGCTTTCTTTATGGTCCAACTCCCACATCCATACATGACTACTGGAAAAACCATAGCTTTGACTAGATGGACCTTTGTCAACAAAACAATGTCTCTGTTTTTATAATATGCTGTCTAGGTTTGTCATAGCATTTCTTCCAAGGAGCAGATATCTTTTAATTTCATGGCTTCAGTCACCATCTGCAGTGATTTAGGAGCCCAAGAAAATAAAATCTGTCACTGTTTACATTGTTTTCCCATCTATTTGTCATGAAATGATGGGACTGGATGCCACGATCTTAGTTTTCGAATGTGAGTTTTAAGCCAGCTTTTTCACTCTTCTCATTCACTTCATCAGGAGGCTTTTTAGTTCTTTGCTTTCTGCGGTAAGGGTGTTGTCTTCTGCATATCTGGCATATCTCCCAGCAATCTTGATTCCAGCTTGTGCTTCGTCCAGCTCAGCATTTTGCATGATGTACTCTGCATATAAGTTAAATAAATAAGCAGCATGACGATTTGCAGCCTTGACATACTCCTTTCCCAATTTGGAACTAGTTCGTTATTCCATGTCCTGTTCTAACTGTTGCTTCTTGACCTGCATGCAGATTTCTCAGGAGGCAGTAAGGTGGCCTGGAATTCTCATCTCTTTAAAAATTTTTCACAGTTTGTTTTGATCCACACAGTCAAAGGCTTTGACATAGTCAGTAAAGCAGAAGTAGATGTTTATCTGGAACTTTCGCTTTTTCTATGATCCAACAGATGTTGGCAATTTGGTGTCTGATTCCTCTGCCTTTTCCAAGTTCAGCTTGAAAGGTTCCTCCCCACCCCACCTTTTTTTTTTCTTTGTTTCTCTGAGATTCCCATGGTTTGTTTTGCTATGTCACATTAGCTCCCACAGATTGTCCTCAGGGCATTCAAGCCAAGTCCTTACCCTAAGGAACAATAATGCAGTCCGCACCTCTGTGCCCAGCCCCAACTCCCTCCTGGTAGATGGGAGCATCTGAGTTGCTTCTCCACTAGTAACGGCAGTTAGGTGCATATTCTGTGTGTGTGTGTGTGTGTGTGTGTGTGTGTGTGTGTGTGTGTGTTTCTGTTTGGTTATATTGTTTTCTGAGATTCCAAAGCTCCCCACTGACCCCATCATGAGACGGTTTCTTATTGTATGGAAAGTTCTGCTCGTTCACTACTCCCTTCCCAGAATGGGTCCATCCCTAAATCCTTTGTGTCTCTTTTCATCTTTTATATTTTGTTCTACCTCCTTTTGAAGACATTGGGTTGTCTTTCTGGGTGTCTGGTGCCCTTCGCCAGTGTTCAGAAGTTGTTTTGTAGATGTTTCTTCACATTCATATGATCTTTAGATGAATTTGTGGGGGGAGAAAATGGTCTCCCCATCCTAATCTTCCACCATCTTAGGACCACCCCCTCAAATTTCTTACATGTTAGAATAATCTCACTAGGACATTTAAATTATTATAATTAATATAGTGAGAAATATAGTGGCAAAAGTGAACAACTTATATGAGAAAGTTAGAATTTTCTGAAAATGATGCAAAATTTAAGAAAGGAAATGCAAGAAATACATTTTTTAATGATGTTATGCAAAAAAGTCCTCAGTGGACACATTAGTAGACTCAACAATGCTGAAGATTCAATGATTCAACCTATGTGCAATTGGAGTCTCAGATAAGAACAAGGAGAAGAAAAGGAATTATTTAACAAGATATTTGTCAATAATTTCCCTCAAATAATAAATGATGGCAAAGCACATATTCAAGAATCTCAGATCATTTCAAGTAGGATAAATATAAAATAAAACACAGCTATATACATCATATTTAAAGTATTATAAATGAAAAATAAAGGAGATTCTTGAAGGGAGCTGGGGGATACACCTTATCTGGAGAGGACAATAATGAAGATCATTGCACATTTCTTGTCAGAGCTCTAAAAGTAAGAAGATGATAGTGTGATATCTTTGAAGTACAGAAAGAAAATAAATAAATAAATAAAACCTTGTCAAAACAGACTTCTATGCACAGTAAGAATATCTTTTGAAAACAAAGTGGATAAGGACATTTCTAAAGACACAAAAGTTTAGTGAATTCACTTCCAACAGACTTGTGCTACAAAAAATGATAAAAGGATGTTCTTAAAACAAGTTATATGATACCAGAGAAAACTTGGATCTATACAAATAACTGAAAACCTGTGGTAATGGTAAAAATGGAGGTGAATATATAAAATGTTTTTCTATTCATCTTCTTTCCTAAAAATGTAACTTAATGTTTAAAGCAAAAATTAGTAAAAATTTGCTGTGGGTTTATGACATATATAAAAATTGTAAAGCTTTTGTACTATATGTGAACTGGTCTAATCTTACCTAAAGACAGGTTATGATAAATTAAAGACATAAATTATTAACCCTAGAGCACTTCAAATTATAAAAGATTATAACAAGTAAGCCAAAGGAGAAGATATAATGGAATAAAATGAACACAATCATATAGCAAACAAACATTGGAAAAGGGAACAAATAGAAAACAACTAAATATCATGGTTGATACAAATATGATTATACAAATTGTTGCATTAAAGCAGATACCAAACATCCCCAATTAAAGTAAAGATATTACAAATTTTTTAAAATAGCAAGACTAACTATGTGTTTAAAAATCTACCCACTTCAGTATTCTGGCCTAGAGAATTCCATGGACTATATAATCCATGGGGTCACAAAGAGTCAGACACAACTGAACAACTTTCATTTACTCAATCATACTATCACTAAGTTAAAAAAGATGAACTTATATATTATTATATATTATTGTTAGGTAAAGTAATTTAAAGAAAATAATATGATCAGGGATTAAAAATAAACATAAAGTTATCATTTCATCAGAGATTTAAAGAAAAAATTATAGAAATAGACTAATATAAGTTATATTTGAAGACTTCCACACTCTTCTCTCTATAATAAATGAAACAAATAGAGATAACATCAGTGAAACATATGAAATGCCTAAAGAAAACTGTTAGGTAACATAATCCAACTTCTATTTATGTAATACTCTATTAAATAACATAAAGTACCTATTCTTTTTAAGTACACATAGAACCTTTACCCAGATAAACGCCATTATGGACCATAGAAAAGCCATCAGCAACTTAAAATGATTAAAATAATAAAAACATGTTCTCTATAGAAGGAATTAGACTAAAAATTAAGAAAAGATAATGTCCAGAGAGTTGAAAGCAAAACCTTCTAATCTTAAGCTCTCTTGATTCAAATAGGAAATCACAGTAAAATTTGAAAATATTTTGATGAGAATTAAAGCTGGAGCACGGTGTATAAAAAAAGGATAAGCTGTGGATGAAGGCTTGTTTAGAGAAAAATTAATACCACTATTAACAAAGTCTCAAACCAATGCTCTAAACTTCTAGCTAAAGAAGGCCTGACTCACAGTCTACAAGAGATCATATAGCCACTCAAAGAATGTTAGAGATGGAACTGGTGGACACAAATGAAAACTAAGTAATATCAAACTTCTTACACTAGCCACTAAAAATCACTTCAATGACAAAATATTTAAAAATAAGAGATTACCTGGAGATATGAAATATATTTATAATGTTTTCTTCCTTGCCTAGACTTGATCAAATGAAAATAAATGTTGATTATAAATCCACATTATAAATTTAACACTTCAATTTCACCTATATTTTTTGTTTCAATTTCTTTCTTTTACATTAATTATAAATTGTCACTATTTTAATGGATTCTTTTCAGAAGTATTTCTTTCTTTCCTTGACTCTTTTCTATCAGGAAAATCTTTTGAAGAACCCAACAGCCTATGTTTTCTGTCTTGGCCTGGATATAGCAAAATTTTGCATGAGGGACATTGAAAGAAAAATGAGACATGTTAAGAGGCTACCGTAATCTTCAGGCAAGAAATGGAGGCACTTGGACTACAAAAGTCAAAGTAGAAGTCATTCTATGTGGTCAGACTCTGAACATAGTTTGAAAATTAGTCTCTTTGATAAAGGGTTGGATGTGAATAAAAAGGAAGCACAGAAATAAATAATGACATGATTTTGTGTGTTGGCAACTTAATGAAAATTGGTACCAATTATAGAAATGGAAATGCTTGTGGAAGAAATTTGTGGATAAAGGGATGGATGTAGAACTCAGTTAAATCTGTTTGGAATTTTTATAGTTTTCTAAGCCTATTATATATTAAAATCAGATTAATTAGGGAGTTGGTATATAAGTGAAACTAAACACCTGGTAAAGTATTTTATACACTATACTAAAAATCTCACTCAGGGTAGTACAAGCATAAGTTTAATTTCCTAAAATTGTAGAATATATTTTGCTTGTTTGTTTTGATGTTTTGCTTTTACCTTAGAGGAATTTTTGTTCATTTTGTTATGCAGTGGAGTTTAACATACCAAGAAAAATATACCCTGGCATACATTGTCCAGTGCAGCTTCTCCAGTATTGATGTCAATAAACTGAATAACATTTTTTAAAAATGACTTTAATATGCTCTTTGTCTTGCCCATTCTCTTTCCCACTGATAATTTTAGAATTTTTACAATATTTTTTCTTAATTTATTTGAACAATTTTAGGACATAATATTAAACTTGGCTATTCTTTGCATTTTACCACTAGTGCATGCTGAGTTCAAAATCACTTTTTACTTAAGCAAATGAAGGGAGAACATAAAGAGTTATTTTTTTTACTTTCCTTTTAAAGAAAATTTTCATCAGGCAAAGGAGATGTGGAGCATAAATAATTTTCTATACATTTTGGTGGTTTAAGATGATACAAAATCTCTGAATTCTCAGTTATATCATCATTCTTATTGTTAAGATGCTATTTTTCTCTGTTCATATCCTAGGTTTCAGGGAGAAGAAAACACTTCAAAAGACAATGTACTCAATTGTTGTTTATCCCCAACTGTGTGAAATTAGTTGCTGAGTTTAATACTGAGTAATATTCTCTATACAGGTTTAAGCACTAAACTTTGGTGCTAAAATTCTTGCATTTTATCCCACACCTTGAGGCAAGAATTTCAAATTTGTGTTTATCACTTTCTCATTTTTAATGTTGCTATGAGCAACCTCCATTTGTGTAGTAGGAAAGATAATGATCAGGTTTCCTAAGGACAGTCAAAATAGCAGTGGATGAACAAGATAGAATTTTAAAATTCTCTCAGCTTATAGTCCAAATATAAGGAACCAAGGGCTCTGTAAATGTTTCTTAGTGAAGCTCAGACATCTTAAATTCATGGATTTGATATTGTGCTGTAAAATTGTTTCTACCTCCTTTTACCAAGACTATTTTCTAGCCAGTGGAAAGTTGGAAGGAATGAAGATCTTGCTTGCCCCTTCACTTCCGTAGTATGACCCAGAAATTTCACAAATGCTTTTGTTTCACGCCATTGACTGGAACTCAGGCAAGTGGCCATACCTAGCTGCAGGTAAGCTGCAGTCTTTGACTAGTGGCCCTACTCCGGAAAAATCTTGTCATTTTTCACTCTAAAGAAATAAGAGCAACATAAAGGTGAGCAAAGGGTTGTCTTTATTAAAATTGACAGTGTTCATCTTTAAACTAACCTCTCTCCATATGACACAGTTCAGTTCAGTTCAGTCACTCAGTCATATCTGACTTTTTATGACTCCATGAACTGCAGAACAGGCTTCCCTATCCATCACCAACTCCTGGGGCTTGCTCTAACTCATGTCCATTGAGTCAGTGATACCATCCAACCATCTCATCCTCTGTCATCCCCTTCTCCTCCTGCCTTGAATCTTTCCCAGCATCAGGGTCTTTTCCAATGAGTCAGTTCTTCACATCAAGTGGCCAAAGTATTGGAGTTTCAGCTTCAGCATCAGTCCTTCCAATGAATATTCAGGACTGATTTCCTTTAGGATAGACTGGTAAGATCTCCTTGCAGTCCAAGGGACTCTCAAGAGTCTTCTACAACACCACAGTTCAAAAGCATCAATTCTTTGGCACTCAGCTTTCTTTATGGTCCAACTCTCACATCCATGCATGACTACTGGAAATATGACACAGTAATCACAGGTTTTATTCTCAGTAAGTATGTTGGTGATTACTTGAATATCTGGTTCTTCAATGTATACTGTATAATGCTATTCTACTCAGGATTTATATATATTCTGTAATCCTCTACTTACCCCATCTTTTCAACAATTAATTGTGAATGTGCTATTTCACTTGAGTCATTTGCTTGCATTCCTCTTTATCAAATGGATTTATTGTAAGAAATAGAAACCAAATCTGGCTAACTGAAAAAATAAATAAATAAAGGATGATAATGAAAGAATATTGATGTCTCACTATTATCAAAGGACAAGGTAAAAGGCAGGCTGTGCCCAAGATTTCACCAGCATGAATTCATGAAACTTCATCAAGGGCTGTCAACAATAATTCAACTCCAACAGCCTTTAGTCCCTGAACCTTCCCTCATGATTCAAATGCCCAGGTAAGAAAGTCTGGTTGAGTAACTTTGGCCACAGTTTCATCCCTCTTTTCCTGGAGTATGTGTCAAGAAAGAAAAGAAAGGGCAGGATTGGAGCAGAGTAGGTATAGTTCCTGGAGAAAGCAATGGCACCCCACTCCAGCACTCTTGCCTGGAAAATCCCATGGATGGAGGAGCCTGGTGGGCCGCAGTCCATGGGGTCGCTAAGAGTCGGACACGACTGAGTGACTTCACTTTCACTCTTCACTTTCATGCATGGAGAAGGAAATGGAAACCCACTCCAGTGTTCTTGCCTGGAGAATCCCAGGGACGGGGGAGCCTCGTGGGCTGCCATCTCTGGGGTCGCACAGAGTCAGACATGACTGAAGCGACTTAGCAGCAGCACCAGCAGCAGGCATAGCTCCCTAAAGAGAGGGATGATGAGCAGCAAACATTAGGGATATCTTCTCTCTTCCTTTGAAGATACAGCCACTTTTAATTTTCTATGTATTTGAGTATTTTACTAACTTCTATGAGGAGACAAGTCACAACTTTTTCAAAACACCACTTTATCCTCTGTTCTCTTGGGTAAACTTTTACTTGCTTTAAGTATAAATTTTATTATTTTGAGTTAAATGCTACTTCTTGTAAGTTCCTGTATATGTTTACCTCAGAAAATTTCTAACATGTCAGTTATATTTTTGAACTTAGAAATATTCGTTTTCATACTTATTAAATTAATGAGCATACAAATAGATTTGTTGTTGTTGTTCAGTCTCTAAGTCGTGTCCTACTCTGCAACCTTATGGGCTGTACCCATCCAGGCTTCTCTGTCCCTGGGATTTCTGGAGTGAGGTGCCATTTCCTTCTCTAGGGTATCTTCATGCCTCAGGCATCCCAGGGGTCAAATCCAAGTCTCCTGCATTGGCAGGGGTGTTCTTTACCACTGAGCCACCAGGTGGACACAGAATGATTTATGCGGTTACTAATCCTTGTAGTTTTATTTCTTTTCTCCCTTTTTGGTCTATGTATAAAATAATAGACTTAATAAGAGATCACTTACTAAGATTTTATCTTCTGGAAAGCATAATTCAGTGCTAATAATTTATTTACCATTCCATATGTGCTTCTTTATTAATAGTTTCATTTAAGTTTTTTAACTGCTGTAGTTTTACTAATTCTTCAGATTAAAAGATTAAGAAAGTTAATTTATTAAATAAACACCCTCATATCTATAACCCTTCATATTTCAATATCTATTGATCAGTCAAAGCTATGCGAAGTTGGACAAGGAGGTTTTTGAGTCTTGATTAAGTGAGATTCAGTGGGAAAAGTTATTTTTGAGCATGTGGCAATATGTATGCTTGCTTAAAAAAGACTAGCACCTCATGTGTGATATGAAGCATCTAGGAAATGACAAAATGCAGGTTCTGTTTCTTATGGTCTGGGGTAGGACACAGATTTTGTATTTTAACAACCTGTCAAGTGATGTGAATGAAGTCTGCTCTTCCACAGACTGCACTTTGAGTATAAAGGACATAAATGTTTATTAATCAACCAGACAATTTCTCACTGAGTTTTTGGCTTTTATAAATGAAGATTTATGTGTACATGCAGAAATTTTTATTGACACTTCACTATATACCAGGCAACTTCCTAAGTTTAGGAATATAGCCATGAATAAAACAAGTCCCTGTTCTCACAGGTCTTATATTCCTGTCTGCATGTGAGCATGTACATGTTTGTGCATGTGTGTATGAGTTTAAGGGAGGGAGAAGAATAGGTCAGGAAAGAGCAGAATGTCAGAAATTAAACAATTGCAAATATAAACTAGTATCTAAACAAAGAGTATCTTGCTCTGGGAATAATTACTTCAATTTCCCTTTTCATTTTAGCAGCAAGTATATCCAGTTTTCATTATAACATACACATGCCCATTTACAAAGAATACACCAAAATGAATAAATTTTGGATACCAAAATGAAGATTTTTTCCAACTGACATCATGCCTTCTGTACACAAGCTTAAACCTTTCTTTAACAAACATAACAGGTTAAAAAACAGTGAAAACAGTGCTTGACATCCCTATGATCTTTCTATCCTACTTAGGTACTGTTGAGTTTGCCCTGAGTTATATTATGGCAAGATGGATTCCAGTGTCAGGTGCCAAAATTTGATAATAGCAAAATGGGTCAGCTGCATTAAAACAATCAGTAATCTAGGGAACAGTCTAGGTGCTCCCCACTGCAGAGACAAGTTGTCATTTGCAGGTCCCAGCCTACTATTCCTTTTTGCTATTATAATGAAAACTCAGTAAGATCTTCACTCACATAGCCATTATTCAAAATAGCAAAATTTCTGAAGAGGATGGACAGTCAGAGGGGAGAACTCAACTATGAAAATCATGTATACTGAAGTCATCAAAAGGGACTATTTAATTAATTATGAAAAGGTTGAATTAGTATTTAAGCTGAAATAAGACATTAAAGTAGAAGGAGATGAAGTATTGTTCACTGACAAATCTAAGTGTGTTTGTTACCCAACAGGGTGGGAGCTAAAAGAATGATAGAGAAGTGACAAAAAAAGTTACATTTTTTGGAAACATTTGATCACATTATATATTGCTACAGAACCCATTCTTAAGATCCTTCCCTCTGTACTCCTTAGTAAACTACCAATGAAGGAGATGCAAGAAATGTGGGTTACATCCCCAGGTCAGGAGGTTCCCCTGGAGGAGGAAATGACAACCCACTCTAGTACCTTTGCCTAGAGGATGTCCAGTACTCTTGCATGGCCAGGAGTCATACACAACTGAGAAACTGAGTATACAGGCATGCAGCTACAGGTGACCTTGGTACTATTACTCAACTGGGCACACTATTGACAAAAGCAAAAACAAAAAAACTCCATAGTCCTACTAGGATGTTATGATTTTTCTGAAGTCATAGCACAAAGAGAAATTCAATGCTGAAGCTAGATGGCCACAATTTGAAAATAGTTTCTCTAAGGGATGTCAGCTCTAGTTTGAGTTTATTACCCTTTCCTGAGATGTTCTAAATCCTTACATCTCACCTATGGAGTAACATAGTACAAAATTAACAATGTTTGTAATTCATTTGGCACACTTCTGAAGAAAACATATATTCTAAGGAAGCACAATACTATATACCAAATTATACATTTTCTTATTAGAAATAAAGGTAGCATTTTAGTCTGAAGTTCCTGGTTTGCTCACTATTCACAGGTGCAACAAGGACAGTGTAGGTCTTGTCACATACCCTCATGCCTTAAAAAGTCCAACCTAGCACTTTCTGTCCCAGGTCATAGTTAGTAATGTTTCCTAAAAATAAGTTCTAATCTCCAAATTAGAGACTATAAATTTGTTTAATACTAGTCAGTTTTATAGCTGAAAGTACAGTTGAAATTTAATGCTTACCAGGTATTCCTTCAATCTAGTGCCTAATTTCCTCTTTTCTCTTTCCTTTCTTCATCCCTTCTTAACTTCCTGTGCTGTGCTTCATTGCTCAGTCATGTCTGACTCTTTGCAACCCGTGGGTGTAATCTGCCAGGCTCCTCTGTCCATGGGGATTCTCCAGGCAAGAATACTGGAGTGGGTTGCCATGCCCTGCTCCAGATGATCACCCCAACTCAGGGATGGAACCCAGGTCTCCCGCATGTCTAACATTTCTTTCCTCTTCCCCACTTTCTTTATTTTCTTCCTTTCTTCCTTTCTTTTGTTCTTTCTTTCTTTCACAGTGTACAACTTAGCTTGAAAAATAACAATTGGTTTAATGATTTTTAGTACAATACTATAATACTTTAAAATATTATATATATTAGCCAATAAGGGAAAATGAAAAAATATTTCATTCTCTTTAACCCTTTTTTTCTTTACCTTTGATTGAAACAGTATTCAATACATTAATTTTCTGAGAGGAATAGCGTACAAGAGTCTTCATGGTTCAGACTGTTTTGAAAAAGTGTCCAAGGATAAACATTGTTCTTCATAAATTATTATTCTTGTAAGGTTAAAAAAAAGGTAAGAAAACATATATCCTATTATTGATGTGAAATAGACTTTTTTACTTGAAGAAAGAAGGGAATTGGCCCTTAGGGCTTAAAGGAAGTGTTAAACTCACAAAAGTCAAATGAATGTTTCTTCTGAAGTTTAAATATTCTAATTATCTATCATAAAAATAATCATAAACTGTCCTACATTTTATATCCTGTTATACTTTCTAAATGCTTTCCCATATGTTTTGATATAATTTTGTCCTCATAAATATCCTTGTGAAGGAGGGTGGGGAGTTATTAATTTTCTCTTTTATTCTCAGAAGCAGCCTGGAATCCTCACTGAGTAGATTAAATATGCATAACTTCATTTTTCATTCCCTGACTGATTCCAGAGTCAATATCTTAATATTGCTAAGAGAACTTGCCTTCTTTAAACTAATGCCTCTGTGATACATACAGAATATTTATAAGGTAATAAGCAAAGCATTTTTATGAAGAGGAGTGCCAGTATTATGAAGAAAACATTTCACATTTATTATAAAATTTTAATTATTAGAAAATATTTCAACCAGGTACCCAAGAATTTTACATATTAAAGTGAGTATAATTTTATTAAAATGCATTTTCTTTGAAAATGAATTTTTGTATATCCTGAGATTTAACTCTTGCACATCTCTTAAGATTCTTAGTCTCTTACAGATTCAGGAAGGATTTGCTTCACAAGTTAGAAACCTGTAAAAAAGAACAGAAAACCTAGTGTTGGAGGTTACAATTTTGTTTTGTGCAGCAAGGTGTGGAATGGAAATCAGGGCATTTGGGGAATGTAAAAGAAACTTCACAAACAAATTCAAGCTTAGAAGTGTGGAAAATGAAATTAATTCCATTAAAGTCCAGGTCAAATGATGTTAAAATATACCATTGGAAATTGAAGACAATTTTTCAAGGAGCAATGATTATCACTCTTATTTCTAAGAAGTTCGTCAATGAAAGAGAAAAATAAGCCAGGTAGATATCTTAGCACATCTCTAAAAGGCTTATTGTTCAAGATAACTGTAAAAAATTATATCACTCAGAAATAGTCATTATTTGAAAGGCATGTTTTTGCAGATCTTTTTTCCATGTAAATGCATGTATTGACATGTATATCAGTACTTAAGGGCTTTCCTGGTGGCCTAGATGCAAAGTCTGCCTGCAATGTGGGAGACCTGGGTTTGATCCCTCAGGTCAGAAAAATCATCTGGAGAAGGAAATGTCAACCCCTCCACTGTTCTTGCCTGGAAAATCTATATCTATGTATTTTGTCACCTACATAAGTAAAAGGTGTATATACAAGTTAAAATTTTAGTGATCACATTTAAAACTAAAAATTAAAGGTGACATTAATTTAATAATACATGTATTTAATGCAATATACATACAGTACTACAATTTCAACATATGTAAAAACTTGTGATATGTGATATATACATTAATTATATGAAATCAGTATAAGAAGTTAAGGTAATTTTCCCTTACAATCTCAGAAGTGAAGGATGATGAATGCAGGCAGTTTGAACATCTGAAACATGAATCAAAAATAAAGATCTTTCTTAATAGCCATACAGCATTCTTTTGTAATATTTAGCAAATTGGATTAAATTGGTTATTTGTTAAAAGTTCTTGCTCATATTTTACATTACATACAAGATTAATAATCATTTTTGTATATATGTCTTTGCCTAAATGTGTGTAAAAATCTTTGTAAAGGCAAGTTGTGTGAAAAATAGGGATGTATATAGATATTATAAAACTGGGACTAAGATATCTTGAAATGTACTAATGTTCTCATATCATTCACATATTGGAGGAAAAGACACACACAGGAGACAATGAAATACAATGGACCATGTGACTTGGCAACTCTGAACTTTGAGTGCAATGATGTGCTCTAGTGGGAGAGATTTGACTATGTGGAAATATAGTATTATTTATCTTGAGAAACCTATATGCAGGTCAGGAATCAACAGTTAGAACTGGACATGGAACAACAGACTGGTTCCAAATAGGAAAAGGAGTACGACAAGGCTGTATATTGTCACCCTGCTTATTTAACTTATATGCAGAGTACATCATGAGAAATGCTGGGCTGCAAGAAGCACAAGCTGGAATCAAGATTGCTGGGAGAAATATCAATAACCTCAGATATGCAGATGACACCATCCTTAAGGCAGAAAGTGAAGAGGAATTAAAAAGTCTCTTGATGAAAGTGAAAGTGGAGAGTGAAAAAGTTGGCTTAAAGCTCAACATTCAGAATACAAAGATCATGTCATATGGTCCCATCATTTCATGGCAAATAGATGGGGAAACAGTGGAAACAGTATCAGACTTTATCTTTTAGGCTCCAATATCACTGCAGATGGTGATTGCAGCCATGAAATTAAAAGACACTTACTCCTTGGAAAAAAAGTTATGACCAACCTAGATAGGATATTCAAAAATAAAGACATTACTTTTCCAACAAAGGTCCATCTGGTCAAGGCTATGGTTCTTCCAGTAGTCATGTATGGATGTGAGAGTTGGACTGTGAAGAAGGCTGAGCGCCAAAGAATTGATGCTTTTGAACTGTGGTGCTGGAAAAGCCTCTTGAGAGCCCCTTGGACTGCAAGGAGATCCAACCAGTCCATTCTGAAGGAGGTCAGCCTTGGGATTTCTTTGGAAGGAATGATGCTAAAGCTGAAACTCCAGTACTTTGCCACCTCATGCGAAGAGTTGACTCATTGGAGAAGACTTTGATGTTGGGAGGGATTGGGGGCAGGAGAAGGGGACGACAGAGGATGAGACTGCTGGATGGCATCACTGACTCGATGGATGTGAGTCTGAGTAAAATCCGGGAGTTGGTGATGGACAGGGAGGCCTGGCGTGCTGCAATTCATGGGGTCGCAAAGAATTGGACACGACTGAGTGACTGAACTGAACTGATGCTAAAAAAAGACGTAGAAATAAATTAGACAATATCTTCTTAAAGGTTAGAGAGAGTTTGTTAGGGCCACAGATACAACCTCATCTTTTTATACCCTGTGATGAATAAAAATATTTGCATGTGCATGCACTAATGTAACAAGGGTGTAAAACTTTCTCCTCATACAATCCTTGGTGCTCTGCCAGAGCCTCTTTCTTAACTACTGAAAAAGCAAGACTCTGGTTCAACAGAATTGTGAAAGATAGAGCAATCGGATTATAACATGCAGGAAATCTACTTAAAATATTTGATTATCTCAAATACAAAATTTTATAATTCCACAGTAGTTAATAGAAACAAGTTGTTAACAACGCGATGATTTGGTCATTTCATCATTCTCCAAAATGAAGTCACTGACTTTTACAAATTGCTTTGCTTCCATAATAGAAAATGTCTTGTGAGTATAGCAAGACTGTCATGCATACAGACAAAAGCAAACGAAAGTTTAAATTGCAAACTTCTTTTGGCATATTTGACTCAGATTTATTTTGCTATCTTCAAACACAAGAAACCACAGGCTTTAAAAGGTGTTATACTAAAGTATCTAGAGAAATCTGGGTTGGGAAAAATCAACATCAAAAAAACTTGAATAGCTTTAAATGATCCATTTAAACTTCTAAAATAAATTTCTGGGAAAATTAATGGACTCTCTAGGTACAAAGTGAGATCAACTCCATAAAAGTCATTTAGAAGGCTGGCAGGGGAAAAGCTTGAAATGGAAAAGAAGATAAATTATCAAGACCAAGGATTTACAAATAGAAAATTAGGAAGTATGGAAAATTGTCTATACACCAAAATGTTCATGGTGGCTATTTGCTGTTAATCTTATTTTTTTGTTTGTTTTAATATATTTTCCAAAATCTCTGCAGTGTCTGTGCAATAAGTTTATTAACTAGAACATAAATAAATGATATGAAATACATAGACCATTTTAAATAAGATTGGAAGGAATTGAAAACAGTTAAAAAACATTATCAAATAATAAAACTCCATTTAGATGGTGTCTCACTATTTCATTCAAACTTTTGGAAGACAAATTATTACAAAAACAAACATTCAAAATTTGCATAGTACAACTTAGGGCATATTTTTAACCAAAATTATGCCTTTAAAAACAGGCAACTACAGTAAAAGAGTACTGGAAAACAATCTTTTTTTAATGAATCAATATGCAAGAAAATACTAAGTGCTAGTAATAAACAGCATTTAAGAATATCAACTGAAAAGACTAAGAAGAAATTAATACATGGAGCAAAAAGTTGTCTTAATATGAGAAACTTAAGTCTAAGTTACTACAGATACAAAAACTGAAGCACCACACAAAAAATAAACAATATTTTGTGTTATTAAAATTTCTAAGTAGTTGCCCCTCCATCCTGCTACTTTGCATTCAGAAAATTGCAAATTGTTCCTTCCCTGGAACTCACAGTGCTAGTCTGCTTTAGGGCATAAAATATGTGGAGTCAATCCAAGGCTGTGTTTATCACTCTAAAATTTTTTAATAGAAAAATTATGTTCATTAAAATAAGGTACTAGAGAATTTTTGTATATAGGCAAGTCCTTCCTTACTATCCTCTTGACAGTATTTTTTTTTTTCCTTTAAAGTATGTTCAGGAATATTTTTAACAAAAACTCATCAAGATGGTAACTATATAAAATGTAAATATATTTTTGTATGTTTATAGGGCAAATTTAATGCTTTCTGACTTTATTTTATTTTTTAAGTGTACTATTTTTATAGTGAAGATGCCTTCCAAATAATTTATATAATTACTACTTTAATTATAAAATCACACGAATTAGCTGGCTACAATAAAATATATACCTTAGTCAAAATGAATAAATTATTAATGTTATAGGAAAGTGATGGCACTGTGATAAAAAGGTAGAGAATACTTTTAAATTGTTTATTTTATTTTATCCATTGTCCTCCTTATAAAGAACACTCCTACACCCACATACTCTGTTTTTCCGACTATAAACAATTTAGTCCTCTGCTGCTGAAATAACTGGGGAAACTCATAATGATTAAACCAAATTCAAGTTTATGATCATGAACCATGTGCTTCCCTCAGTGACTCCAAGCAGCTGAATTTTAAATCCTTAAGCCACTCACACTTTGTGTGTTCTTCTTTTATAGTAGACTTCTGTTTCTCATCCTTTGACTTTATCCTTCAGTTCAGTATCTTCTCTTCCAATGCTTTTCTCTGTTAATGGTCCTTACTTTCTATTTCACTTGAAATATAGCTGCAGTTAGGCTAAGAGGAATGAGAATCCTTGATATTGACTGTCTGTCACATGGCCCAGCTATTCTCTTTTTAAGGACTTTCCTGCAAAGTCTTCCTACCTCCTAGCTCTTTGGCCTTGCCTTCTAGAGTTGGCAAATGGGTTACAGGTGAAACATGTTTTACTTTAAGTATACCAGCTAATATGCTAAGGGAAGGGGGTCTAGCTCAATTTCTATCTCAAAACAGATTCAGGAGGGCATGACTCACTTGGAGGTTCAGTTCTGTGACTAAAGAATGATAAGAGCTATTGGCATTGTGGCTAACATCGTGATTCTTTCTCCCAAAAGGTACAAGAAGGGTAGAGTAGACACTACAGACGCTACCAACAAGAAGAGAATATGTATACCCATGGCTGTTTCAGGTTGATGTTTGGCAGAAACCAATGCAATAATGTAAAGCAATTATCCTTCAATTAAACGCAAATTAAGAAATAGCGAAAGAGAATAGCAGATGCACCTAGGATGAGAGGGAAGAAGCATACAGACTGTCACTTTAAGACATTTGTCCTTGAGAACCTCATTGTGATCCTTTTAATCTCAGTGAGGTTTTAACAGTTTTTAATCATTGGCCCTGGAACTGTAGAATACCAGATGTGTCCAGATTCCTAATAGTTGACGTTTTAGCATGTCCCGAGCCATATGTGTCTTCCTAAGTTGTCCAGGACCATAATTAGAATGGTGTGTAGCAGACAGAGAAAATGTACTTTCTATTTGTATATATCCAAATTACCAAGCTGGCTTTCTTCTGAGAAAAAGAAATAAGTACATTAAGTAAGAAAACATGCTTTATTATAACTGGCTTTAATTAAAACAATTAATATCATGATTTCTTAAGTTGGTAATTCATCCTAATTTTGTTTTTATATATGTTTGAACAAAAACATAAAAGCATTTTAAGCCTACCAATGTCAACTGCTTTGCTTTATCTGCTGGAGAGACTGACACTTATTCCAAATATGATTAATACTGCCTTCGTAAAATTGTATCAATACAATTCACCACTGTATATTTCAACTCTAGTGATCCAAATTGTTTTTTTATATAACATTAGGAGACATGGGAGACAGGACTTCAATTCTTGGGTTGGGAAAATCCCCTGGAGGAGGAAATGGCAACCCACTGCAGTATTCTTACCTAAAAAACCCATGGACAGAGAAGCCTGGTGGGCTATAGTCCAAAGGGTCGCAGAGGGGCAGACATGACTGACAGCCTGAGCACGAGTGTATCAAGATGAGGCCAGCTTTGAAAAAATAATATTTTTTTCTAGGCACAGTTTATGACAGAAAAGAAAGGAAATGGAAGCATTGATCATGTTTTAATTGGGTGGTACATTTCCTTTGATCACCATTTCTCAAGGTGATGAAAATACCCTTAAATTTTTGCTGGTCTGTCAATATTCTTTTCGAATGTTTCAAATTGCTCAAAGGAATTAGACACCTTTTTAGATGATGAAAAATTATATTTCATCTAGTTGTAATGCCCTTATAATTCTGAAGAACTGAACATTTAAAAATTATATTTAAATACCTAAGCCTAAATTCTGCTTCATAACCACGTCTGAGATAGACAGACATAGTCCATTCTGAAGCATAGATCCACTCAAGTTCAACAGTATGTTTTTTTCCTCTCTTTTTAGTTGTTTGCTATCTCTCTTCCACCCTTGAGCTTGCTCTCTCTTCTTTCCACCGTCTCTCACTTTGTACTTCCTATCTCTCCCTTTTATCCTTTTTTTTTTTTTTTTTTGCAAACTTCACTTATCAAAACTAACTGGTAGCTCAGACAGTAATGAATCTATCTGCAATGCAGGAGACATGGGTTCGATCCCTGGGTCAGGAAGATCCCCTGGAGAAGGGAATGGCTACTCATTCCAGTATTCCTCCTTGGAGAACACCATGGACAGAGGAGCCTGGCAGGCTAGTCTATGGGATCGCAAAAAGTGGGGCAAGACTAAGCTACTAACACTTTCACACTCTTTCACAACTGAACACTTAAATCTGCTTGGTACTTTAACAGAAAACTCTCCACATGCACTGTGCTTCCACGTACTTTCTACATGCAGAGTTCTGATGGCTCAGGGAACTTCTCCTGACTCTTCATTTCATCACGTCTTTCCTCTACCCTCTTAGGAGGATTGCTCCTCAACTTTGAGATGTGCCTCTTCATACTTAGGCTTGGTTGCATCTTCTATCGGAATTTGGTTTTTGTTTCAGTCCCAGATATTCCCCCCTCTCCCTGTAGGATAATTTTGGGTTCACAGTCTGAAGCCTGTCCTTCTCTAGCACTGGTCTCATGTGTGTGTGCATACTAAGTTGCTTCAGTCATGTCTGACTCTTTGTGACACTATGGACCATAGGCCACCAGGTTCCTCTGTCCATTGGATTCTCCAGGGAAGAATATTGGAGTGGATTGCCATGTCCTCCTCCAGGGGATCTTCTCAACCCAGGGATCAACCCTGTGTCTTTTATGTCTCCTGCTTTAGGAGGTGAGCTCTTTGCCACTAGTGCCACCTGGGAAGCCCTAATCTCCTCACCTATGCCTGTAAAGAAAGGAGTATAGAGAAAAACAAAATGGAAAGAAAATCAAAATGAGACAAAGTAATGCAAAGTGATAGTTTATTTCCTGGTATATTGGTATAGAACAGAAGGTAAAGGACTGATGTTGAAGACCTTTATTGCCAAAATATATGTCATCAAAGGAGTTTATGGAAGCCTTTGTTATTAGAGTGGTAAAGTGTTGAAAGTAGTAAAGTTTAATTTAATAAAAAAAAAAGAAAGTACAAGAATAATAAATATATATATAATGCTGAAAAGACAGAGCCCAAATAGGAGACAGTGTGATGTGGAAGTGTGGTCAATAGCCAAGCGGTATCATGAAAATGGGATTTTCCTTCTCTTTTTTGAACCCATGCTGAATGCATTAATTAACGCAAACCTAGTGCATTAAAAAAATCTATTAGATTTAGAAATGATATTGAATATCCTTATAGTTTTATAATTCATTTGTTTCTACTTTACAGCTCTGTATTTTTAAGACAGTGCTCATTTCTTAACAACTGTTTCCAAGAATTCAATTTACACCTGTGTCTCTTCAGTTTCTTGAATTTTCCAGCTTTTCAGTCCTGTGAACATGAATCTATGTTTTGATAAACCCTTAAAAGTGAATTTTTCTGACCTCCCTTTGAAATTATTTTTTGAAGCTCAAGTAATTAGAAAATAATTTTTGTTGAAGACTATGTTCCTTTTTTTGCTATGGATTATATATCTGCTCTACTTTTAGACATTTAAAAGCTGCTACAGATCAAAGGAAGCAATAAACTTGGTGGCAGGGTCTGCACATGAAACATGATCAATTATATGTTCTGCATCTTTATTCAAAGTGATAAAAAAGAAGAAAAAAAAGAACCTGATGAGAAAAGCCAATATTTTAGTTTTCTATGTATCTGCTAAGTTCATTGTATTTCAGGAATGATAAATGCCTTACTAAGGAAAAATGTGTTTAGTTTGCTTACATATTTTCAGATGATAAAGACTAACACAGCAAGGATCAAATAGCCATTTTTCTTAGTGAATATGTTTTAGAATTAATGTGGAAATGTTATATAATCCTAATACATGTTAACTAGAGCTGTGGACTTGTGGCTTGTTATGCATAAAACTATTTTGCAATGGAATGTGTAATTTCCAATTTGGGATGGAGTGAGAAAGAAGCTTTCATCCACAGCACCATATTTGTAAGAGAGAAAAATAAGAAAGAAGTAAGTTAAATAATTTATCCAATGTCTCTTCGCCTGTCATAACTGAATCAGGGCTAGAACTGTGGTCTCCCAGCTCACTCTCCTTAAAATTTTATTCAAGATAATCTTCCTTTATTTCTGAATGACATCCCCTATGTCTTTCCTGCAAAATAGGAAACAAAAAATCAGATTTGTCTTTTATTGTTTAAACATATCACCAGCACAGAAGTTTGACCACCCCTAAGCATAAATATTGCATTTAATTAAAAAGCACAAATGTTTTCTTTTCCCCAATCACTGACTTGTTCTCTGTAGTCACTTACTACCATGTGTGTTCATACGTACGAAGTTGTTTCATGTTTTAAGTAATATTTTAAGTGTATGATTATAAAGCGTGTAAAATTTTGTTCTACATACTAATCACTAACTCCTAAAAATGACATCCTTTTTTCCTAGCCAAAGTAGAGGAAATTAGAAAAAAGATAGATTTAAGTAACAAAGAAAAATATTTAGCAACATAATTATTTTTAAAGTAAGTCAGGGAATTTTTACATTATTCATTTTTTTTTTTTAATGAGAAGACATCACCATCCTTTTGGATTTCATGTGAAAGATTTTAGGTCTTGCATTTTATACAGGTCATGTATTTTGTAGCTTAGAAAATGTTTTATTTAAGGAATAGATGTTACGGGGCTGGCAGGAAGCAGATCTCCTTACATACTCTATATAAGGGTTTTTAGGAACATGAAAAATGCAAGGAAGTTATGTTACTTTAATAAAATAAAAATAATAATTTAATTTGTTTTACCCATTAGCCACTTTTAGCTCACAAGCCTTATTAAAAGAGGTCATAGTTTGTGATACCTGGCCTAATCTGCTTTTTTCAAATAGAAATATAATGTAAACCACAGATTTACTTTATAGAGGTTCATTTTCACATTTTATTTAATTAAATATATACAAAATATCAACACATTGTAATCAATATAAAATTATTGAAACATTTTACTTTCTTTTATTTTTACACTATGCTTTCATAATCCAATGTGTATTTTTCACTACTATTGTTTTAATTTTGACTATTCATATATTGCATATTAATAGCTACAGGTGATCAGTGGTTGGGTTTCACATGTGGCTCAGAGGTAAAGAATTCACTTGCCAGTGCAGGAGCCACAGAGACACCTATTTGATCCCTGGGTGGACAAGATCCCCTGGAGGAGGAAATGGCAACCCACTGTTAGTATTCTTGCCTAGGAAACACCGTGGACAGAGGAACCTGGTGGGCTACAGTCCCTGGGGATGCAAAGAGTTGAACACAACTGAACTACGGAGCACTCACATTTAGTGGTACTGTGTTAGACAACACAGGTCTAGTCATTTGGAATGCCAGGTGTCCAAAGCAGAGCCCTTGATCTTTTTCCCATAAATTTGATTCTCTCAAGATTCCTCGAAGAAGGCAATGGCACCCCACTCCAATACTCTTGCCTGGGAAATCCCATGGACGGAGGAGCCTGGTAGGCTCCAGTCCATGGGGTCGCTAACAGTTGGACACGACTGAGCGACTTCACTTTGACTTTTCACTTTCATGCATTGGAGAAGGAAATGGCAACCCACTCCAGTGTTCTTGCCTGGAGAATCCCAGGGATGGGGGAGCATCATGGGCTGCCGTCTATGGGGTCACACAGAGTCGGACACGACTGAAGTGACTTAGCAGCAGCAGCAGCAGCAAGATTCCTTGATTCTACAAAACATGACCCTCCCATTTGCTTAAGTTCCAACACTAAACTATATTCTTTCTCTTCTCTTTTATATTTATTTACCATTAAGTCCTGCTGTTCTTGCTCCAAACAGAAATCTAGACTTGTTCTACCTCTTCCCATTTTCCAGGCTCTGTTTCAGACCACTGCTAGATAATTACAATGGCCATATTTCTACTTTTGTTAGCTCTAATCTTTCTCCAGCATCATATTATTATTTAAATCTGCCTCATATTATTTCACTTCTCTTCTTTAAACTTGAAAATAGATCCTGTCACTCTTAAAATCCAACCTCCTTGTCATGGTATACAAGGTCATGTAAATTCTCTTTCTGTCACTCATCCATGCCATAAATTAACATGAATCTCACAGGGTTATTGTGACAACTAACTGATTTAATGAATATTGAAAAATATGTAAAGTTTGTGTAGTCTGCCTTAATAGAAGTTCTTATTTATCCACAAATGACAGGACCAGCCTAGCTTCTGAATCAAAGTGCTAGTGTATAGGTATTTAATGAAATCATCTGAGAGTTGAAACAAGAAATGGAAAACCAACAGAAACATGGTACGATAATGACAAATTTATATTTTCTGAGGATTACAAGCAACTAAAAAGATTTTGTCGTCGCATTATTTAATGATGTGAGCTAAATAAATTTCTCAATGCCGAAAAAATTGCTGACAAAGCATATTTGATTATTGAAAGCACCATTTTTCAAACTTTGTATTACTTCACTTCCAGAGACAATGTGAATAAATTGAATGCCAATATGTTTGTTGTCTAAAGTTTATAATAGCATTTTTAAAAATATTTATTTATTTTACTGCTGTTTCTTAATTGCTGCATCTGGGATCTATTCCATGGCCAGGGACAGAACCCAGATCCCCTGCATTGGGAGCATGGAGTCTTAGCCACTGGACCACCAGGGAAGTCTTTAGAATAGCATTTTTACAAGGAAGGAAGAATTATTTGAAATTACTTGAAATTATATGTTGCACTTTATTGGATGACTCTGTTCAGTTTTTATGAAATATTAGAGTATTTATCAGAAAAATTCATATGTGTACATGATAATTTAAATACCTTTAGCATCAAATTACAGAGATAAAAACTTTGTGCAAAGAAATCTATGTGTCACTCAAAAGAACTATAAAAGAAATAACCTGAAGTATTCTAATAGCTTAAACTTTTTAAGAATTAGATTTAGGTCAAAAATAGAGTTTATTACTGTTACTTATTTAATATATGTAGTTTTGTTAAATCAAAGATTTCTGAGTTTCAATCACAAAGCTTGAGAAGCCAATTAATAACAGACTTCCTCAAGGTCCTGTTCTGCAAACAATATGCACTGCAAAGAAAGAAATGCCTGTGGTTAAACTTTATCTAAATTTGTGGAAGTTGAACAGAATGATTTTATATAATTTAATTTTATCAAGGCATCAAAATATATTTAAAATTTTAATATAATTTGGAATTATAACATATGTAATATAAAATTTTAATATAATTTGGAATTATAACATATGTAAGTATAAACATATCAGTTCAGTTCACTCGCTCATTCGTGTCCGACTCTGCAACCCCATGAATCGCAGCACGCCAGGCCTCCCTGTTCATCACCATCTCCCGGAGTTCACTCAGACTCACGTCCATCGAGTCCGTGATGCCATCCAGCCATCTCATCCTCGGTCGTCCCCTTCTCCTCCTGCCCCCAACCCTTCCCAGCATCAGAGTCTTTTCCAGTGAGTCAACTCTTCTCATGATCTGGCCAAAGTACTGGAGTTTCAGCTTTAGCATCATTCCTTCCAAAGAAATCCCAGGGTGATCTCCTTCAGAATGGACTGTTTGGATCTGCTTGCTGTCCAAGGGACTCTCAAGCGTCTTCTCCAACACCACAATTCAAAAGCATCAATTCTTCGGCGCTCAGCCTTCTTCACAGTCCAACTCTCACATCCATACATGACCACAGGAAAAACCATAGCCTTGACTAGATGGACCTTAGTTGGCAAAGTAATGTCTCTGCTTTTGAATATACTGTCTAGGTTGGTCATAACTTTTCTTCCAAGGAGTAACTGTCTTTTAATTTCATGGCTGCAGTCACCATCTGCAGTGATTTTGGAGCCCCCCAAAATAAAGTCTGACACTATTTCCACTGTTTCCCCATCTATTTCCCATGAAGTGATGGGACCAGATGCCATGATCTTCATTTTCTAAATGTTGAGCTTTAAGCCAACTTTTTGACTCTCCTCTTTCACTTTCATCAAGAGGCTTTTTAGCTCCTCTTCACTTTCTGCCATGAGGGTGGTGTCATCTGCATATCTGAGGTTATTGATATTTCTCCCGGCAATCTTGATTCCAGCTTGTGTTTCTTCCAGTCCAGCATTTCTCATGATGTACTCTGCATATAAGTTAAATAAGCAGGCTGCCAATATACAGCCTTGACGTACTCCTTTTCCTATTTGGAACCAGTCTGTTGTTCCATGTCCAGATCTAACTGTTGTTTCCTGACCTGCATACAGATTTCTCAAGAGGCAGGTCAGGTGGTCTGGTATTCCCATCCCTCTAAAAATTTTCCACAGTTTATTGTGATCCACACAGTCAAAGGCTTTGGCATAGTCAATAAAGCAGAAATAGATGCTTTTCTGAAACTCTCTTGCTTTTTCCATGATCCAGCAGATGTTGGCAATTTGATCTCTGGTTCCTCTGCCTTTTCTAAAACCAGCTTGAACATCAGGGAGTTCACGGTTCACGTATTGCTGAAGCCTGGCTTGAAGAATTTTGAGCATTACTTTACTAGCCTGTGATATGAGTGCAATTGTGCGGTAGTTTGAGCATTCTTTGGCGTTGCCTTTCTTTGGGATTGGAATGAAGACTGACCTTTTCCAGTCCTGTGGTGAGTTTTCCAAATTTGCTGGCATATTGATTGCGGCACTTTCACAGCATCGTCTTTCAGGATTTGAAACAGCTCAACTGGAATTCCATCACCTTCACTAGCTTTGTTTGTAGTGATGCTTTCTAAGGCCCACCTGACTTCACTTTCCAAGATGTCTGGCTCTAGATTAGTGATCATATCATCATGGTTATCTGGGTCATGAAGATCTTTTTTGTACAGTTCTTCTGTGTATTCTTGCCACCTCTTCTTAATACCTTCTGCTTCTGTTAGGTCCATACCATTTCTGTCCTTTACCGAGCCCATCTTTGCATGAAGTGTTCCCTTGGTATCTCTAATTTTCTTGAAGAGATCTCTAGTCTTTCCCATTCTGTTCTTTTCCTCTATTTCTTTGCATTGATCGCTGAAGAAGGCTTTCTTATCTCTTCTTGCTATTCTTTGGAACTCTGCATTCAGATGCTTATATCTTTCCTTTTCTCCTTTGCTTTTTGCCTCTCTTCTTTTCACAGGTGTTTGTAAGGCCTCCCCAGTCTGCCATTTTGCTTTTTTGCATTTCTTTTCCATTGGGATAGTCTTGATCCCTGTCTCCTATACAATGTCACGAACTTCATTCCATAGTTCATCAGGCACTCTATCTATCAGATCTAGGCCCTTAAATCTATTTCTCACTCCCACTGTATAATCGTAAGGGATTTGACTAGGTCATACCTGAATGGTCTAGCGGTTTTCCCTATTTTCTTCAATTTAAGTCTGAATTTGGCAATAAGGAGTTCATAATCTGAGCCACAGTCAGCTCCTGGTCTTGTTTTTGTTGACTGTATAGGGCTTCTCCATCTTTTGCTGCAGAGAATATAATCAGTCTGATTTCGCTGTTGACCATCTGGTGATGTCCATGTGTGGAGTCTTCTCTTGTGTTGTTGGAAGAGGGTGTTTGCTATGACCAGTGCATTTTCTTGGCAAAACTCTATTAGTCTTTGCCCTGCTTCATTCTGTATTCCAAGGCCAAATTTGCCTGTTACTCTGGGTGTTTCTTGACTTCCTACTTTTGCATTCCAGTCCCCTATAATGAAAAGGACATCTTTTTTGGGTGTTAGTTCTAAAAGGTCTTGTAGGTCTTCATAAAACCATTCAACTTCAGCTTCTTCAGCATTGCTGGTTGGGGCATAGACTTGGTTAACTGTTATATTGAATGGTTTGCCTTGGAGACGAACAGAGATCATTCTGTCATTTTTGAGATTGCATCCAAGTACTGCATTTTGAACTCTTTTGTTGACCATGATGACTACTCCATTTCTTCTGAGGGATTCCTGCCCTCAGTAGTAGATATAATGGTCATCTGACTTAAATTCACCCATTCCAGTCCATTTTAGTTCGCTGATTCCTAGAATGTTGACGTTCACCCTTGCCATCTCTTGTTTGACCACTTCCAATTTGCCTGGATTCATGGACCTGACATTCCAGGCTCCTATGCAATATTGCTCTTTACAGCATCAGACCTTGCTTCTATCACCAGTCACATCCACAACTGGGTATTGTTTGCTTCGGCTCCATCTCTTCATTCTTTCTGGAGTTATTTCACCACTGATCTCCAGTAGCATATTGGGCACCTACCGACCTGGGGAGTTCCTCTTTTGGTATCCTATCATTTTGCCTTTTCATACTGTTCATGGGGTTCTCAAGGCAAGAATACTGAAGTGGCTTGCCATTCCCTTCTCCAGTGGACCACACTCTATCAGACCTCTCCACCATGACCTGCCCGTCTTGTGTTGCCCCGCAGGCATGGCCTGGTTTCATTGAGTTAGACAAGGCTGTGATCCTAGTGTGATTAGATTGACTAGTTTTCTGTGAGTATGGTTTCAGTGTGTCTGCCCTCTGATGCCCTCTTGCAACACCTACCATCTTATTTGGGTTTCTCTTATCTTGGGCATGGGGTATCTCTTCACGGCTGCTCCAGCAAAGCACAGCCACTGTTCCTTACCTTGGATGAGGGGTATGTATAGCCTTACATCCCAGGGAGAAATTAAATTATAATAGAAAAATAATTATTTTCTCTTAAATGTTTTAACTATAATATTATAAAAAGTCACATGAGGAGATGAGAGAGTATAAAAGAAAAATAATAATGAAGCTTAATTTACTGAAGATAATCTGTTTGAAATTCAGGCCTGTCACATGTTTATACTACATTAGTTGCATGCTTCCTCCACTAAAAAAATAAATGGTCTTGGTGAAGTTTGGTCCTGTGGACCATCATTGGCATGATTGTCAAATATTTCAAAGATGAAATCAGCAAACCTACAGTGGTATTTAGAAAAGATCAATGAAGTCAGTAATTGTACAGAATGAATATTTGCTGAAATATATTCTCATCGGTAAAACTCAATTCTATCCCATAAATTGAAATTTTTCACATTTCCATAGTGTTTTACAGTGTAAAATCCAACAGCTTTCCAGATTATGTATTTTGGCTTAGAAAAGCAGGTTGGACAGGACCAACCTGGCATTAAGAGTGAAAATCTCTGACCTAATCTCTCTCTCAACTTTGTATTTTTTACTACACAGTATAATTCTGGAGAATAATTCCACTTAATATGTTTTTGTGGTGATTTCTTACATTTTTTAAATTTGAGTTTTGCTGTCTCCAAATGGTCTTCTCCTTTCACGAATGCTAATTATAATTCCTATGCAATGTCTTGTTTACTAACTTGTTATTTAGTTGCTCATTCGTGTCCAACTTTTATGACCCTATGGTCTGCAGCACACCATACTTTCCTCTCCTTCACTATCTCCCAGAGCTTGCTTAAGCTTGTGTCCATTGAGTCAACAATATCATCCAGCCATCTCATTCTCTCTCGTCCCCTTTTCCTTCTGCCTTCAGTCTTTCCCGGCATCATTGTCTTTTCCAATGAGTTGGCTGTTTGCCTCAAGTGGCCAAAGTATTAGAGTTTCAGCTTCAACATCAGTCCTTTCAATGTATATTCAGGAATGATTTCCTTTAGGATTGGCTACTTTGATCTTGTTGCCCAAGGAACTCAAGACTCTTCTCCAACATCAGTTTAAAAGCATCACTTCTTTGGGGCTCAGCTTTCTTTAAGGTCCAACTCTCACATCCGTACCTGACTATTGAAAAAACTATATCTTTGAATATAAGGACCTGTTTCAGCTAAGTGATGTCTCTGCTTTTTAATATGCTTTCTAGGTTAGTCATAACTTTTCTTCCAAGGAGCAAGTGTCTTTTAATTTCATGGCTGCAATCACCATCCACAGTGATTTTGGAGTCCAAGAAAATAAAGTCTGTCACTGTTTCCATTGTTTCCCCTTCTATTTTTCATGAAATGATGGAACTGGATGCCTTGATCTTAGTTTCTTGAAGGTTGAGTTTTAAACCAGATCTTTCACTCTTCTCTTCCACCTTAATCAAGAGGCTTTTTAGTTCCTCTTCACTTTTTGCTATTAGAGTGATACCACCTGCATATCTAAGGTTGTTGACATTTCTTCTGACACGCTCGATTCCAGCTTGAGCTTTTCTACCCTGGCATTTTGCATGATGTAGTCTGAATATGAGTTAAATAAGCATGGTGACAGACTTCCCTGGTGGCTCAGACGGTAAAGCGTCTGCCTACAATGTGGGAGACCTGGGTTCAATCCCTGGATCAGGAAGATCTCCTGGAGAAGGAAATGACAACCCACTCCAGTATTCTTGCCTGGAAAATCCCATGGATGGAGGAGCCTGGTGTGCTACACTTCATGGGGTCACAAAGAGTCGGACATGACTGAGCGACTTCACCCACTCACTCACTCACTCAAGCATGGTGACAATATAGAGCCAGGATATATTCCTTTCCCAATTTTGAACCAGTCCATTATTCCATGTCTGTTTCTAACTGTTGCATCTTGACCTATATACAGGTTTATTGGGAAGCAGGTAAGGTAGTCTGGTATTCCCATATCTTTAAGAATTTTCCAGAGTTTGTTGTGGTGCACAGTCAAAGGCTGTCTCATAGTCAGTGAAGCAGAAGCAGATGTCTTTTTGGAATTCTCTTGCTTTCTCTATAATCCAACAAATGTTGGCAATTTGATCTCTGATTCCTCTGTCTTTTCTAAATCCAGCTTGTACATCTTTAAGTTTTCAGTTCATGTACTACTGCAGCCTAGCTTGAAGGATTTTGAACATAATTTTACCAGCATGTGAAATGAGCACAACTGTACAGTAGTTTGAAAACTCTATAGTATTACTCTTCTTTGGGATTGGAATGAAAATTAACATTTTACAGTATGTTTTCCAAGATTATGAAAGCTTTATCTTTGGCTTCTCCACCATTTTCTATGTTACTACATAGATGTTACTACTTCTAAGAAGTCAGGCAACTACTTCTAAGTTACTGACAGTTATTTCTACTTCTGAGAAGAAGATGAATCTAACATATTACTTATATGACATCATTTTTGTGAATTGAGATAGTGGATATAATGAATAAAAAATGCAAGATTAACATTTTGCTACTTTTTCCATTAATGACTAATTTTTGAAACTAGCATACAGGCAGTTGTACACAATATAAAATACTTACATTTATTTGGATTGCTTTTGCTAACAAAATAAAGTAGGTAGCTCAACTTAATATGTAAGTTTTCAGTAGCTTGTTATGTACGATACAAACAACTTTAATGTATGCTTTCCTTTTATGATCTGTACATTTGCTAAGCCTAATGTCGTATATTCTCTTCCTAGTATCTAATAATCTGTCAGTTAAGGGTATGAACATTTCATTCAGATCAAAAGTTTCCTTGTAATTTGCATATATTGTGGACAATTTTATTTTCCTTGAAGAAGTACTTTTAAACACAATTACTGTGTTTGTAAAAGATACATTATGCTAGCATTTTGTAATATAGGACTTTAAAAACCATCATATAGCAGGCAATGACTCTTTCTAAGAAACATAATATAGACACAGTTATTGAAGTAATGAAATAAAAATTCTACTAAGTTGCTATGTACTCCTCAGAGAAAATAGTTGAAGTAATTTTCCCCTCCTTCTTGAATTCATCTGATCACCTTGAAAATGAATAGTTGAAGCTATTATCTTATTCTCAGAATGGCATGCTGTCTAGCTTTATCTATCTTCATGTTTTACTTCCAACTTCCTCTCATGAATATTATTTCTCCAACTGATATAACTTTTTTCATTTCCTAGTAAACTTGGGACCCTGATTAACAACTACCCTTTTTTGTTAAACTATGTAGTTGCTTTTACAAAGTCCACATATGCTTTTGGAAGATAGGATTTGTGAGAAACTGTAGGGGTTTTTCTTTTTCTAATCCCAAACCAATCATTCAGTTTCTCTTTTGTGTTCATACATTAAATGATCAGAATAAAAGTGTGGTCAGCCATAACTGTAGGAAACATTAGCAGCAAAATGATGCTGGGAATAGGGTGCTTCATGGGAGAATGTTTAAATGCATCTTATAGTCAGTGTAATTGAATTTTACCGCCTGTAGTTTACTGCTGATCTTTAAATTATGTAGGTCCATTACCCCCAAAGTATTTCCAACTTTAGCCATAGCATATCCTTATTAAAAGTCATAATTGTGTGTTTATATTATATTCTTGAATATTTATTATTGTAGTCGTGGAATACCTGTGTCTGCAGCATGTTACACCCTATTTGCTATTGGCAAGACCACATATAACTCAACTTAAAGTGTTTATTTCCCACTGCATATTACCTATTATGGTAATTTTAAAATCTTGCTTGTGCATGTCTTTAATTACATATTGATTTTGGATTCCTTATTAAACAAGTTTTCTGGGGAAAGTCTTGGTTTTAGAGAGAGAAGGATTTGACTAAATAGATTAATTCTTATCTTTCTGAAAAATGACCCAAATAATAAAATAGGAACTGCCCTGAGAAGGTAAAACAAAATTTTTTTAATTATTTTTTTATTGAAAGATAATTACTTTACAGAATTTTGCTGTTTTCTGTCAAACTTCAATGAGAAGTTTAACTCATTTAACTCATTTAACTTCCTTTAAATGAAGGAACTTCTGTGTGGAAAGAAATGTGGAGCAGTTATGCTTCCACAGTGGCTCAGTGGCCCAGATGGTAAAGAATCTGCCTGCAGTGCAGGAGACCTGGGTTCCATCTCTGGGTTGGAAAGATCCCCTGGAGAAAGGAATGGATACCCACTTCAGTATTCTTGCCTGGAGAATTCCATAGACAGAGAGTCCTGGCAGGCTACAGTCCATGGAGTTGCAAAGAGTCAGACATGCCTGAGTGACTCACACACACAGACTTCCAATGTTTGAAGTTAATGTTGATTAAAAAAAATAATAATAATGTCCCGTGTTAATAAGAAAATTTTCTTATGTGCTTTCTAACATCTATAGGACTTCTGGTTTCAGTTAGTATCCTAGACAGTGTAAAAAATTTTAAGTAATTACCTAAACAACTTCTAAAAATCTCTACAGATACAATGCTAACTTGAACACCTGAGTCAGTTTAATATATGGAATAAGAATATGGCTCTACAACCAGACTGACAAGACTTACATCAAAATCTGTAACTTTCTACTGGTGTGCCATTGGGCAAATCACACATTCTTACTGGACCCTGCATCCTAAGTTGTAAAAAGAGTGAAATAATCACATCAGATGCCTGTGATGCCCTGCCTAGATCTTCTGGAGTGCATTATTCAGTTCTGTGGTTGTGCCTATCTCCCATATGGGGTGCTAGGTACTTTCTTGAACAGCACACCGTTGTATTCTTAAGGAATATCCTCCTGAAATTGAGGTTACCTCACTGCAGCTGCTTGGGCATTATACCTGTCCCTCTCCCATGTCTTCTGTCTTGAAACTCCCTCCCTTGAGGTCACAGACAATGAGAGAAACCAAAGCTCTTCTCCTTTCACTCGAAGTAGAATAGAGTTTTTGGAGTAATTTATCCTCCAGAGCACCCCTTGAGATGATATTCAGTTAGACTGCCCCTGAATCCACATTCTTTTACATGCCTAAATCTTGTCTCTATCCTGCTTTTCTCATGTCCTTACAGGTAACTCAGACAATACTCCTTCAATAAATCACATACTCATAAATCTTTTTCTCTGGTCCTACTGCTAGGGAAGTCAACTTAAGTCATCTATCTCCTTGAGTTATTACAAACATCAACTTAATTCATTTAAAATCTATAGAAACACACCTGACACATTGTAAATACTCAATAAATGTTAAGTAATATTCTAATCATTGATATTGCTAAAACAAAGGAAAATCATATTTGAGTCAAAGAAGGTTAGTTTAATTTGACCTGTAGAAGATCATGAAGATGAAAATGATATACAAGCAACTCCATTGAAATGTTTAATCTGTCAATGAAATATTAATTATCACTTGATTAAATGGCCAATTGCTAATTATCTTGATCAATGGATGAATATTACTTTTCTTAAAGGTTAGAGTAAGTTGGTGCAAAAATTAAAAAAGAAGAAAAAAGATACAAAAATGTAGTAAGAAAAATATTATTTCCAGTGTTGTGAGACTTAGGAAACAATTCTGTTTCAAAAATGCATTACTGAATGATGTTTGTCTATTTTAATTAGTATGTAAATTTTGATTATCTCAAGTCAAAAGTATGGACAAAAATAAAGCATATCTTCATATTCATATAAGATATAAAAAGGAGACAAATGGACTGAAAAGCAAAACTTAATAAACTTCTGTATTTTTCTATATTGTTTACACTGAGATAAACTAAATAGAACAGAGAAGGCAATGGCACCCCACTCCAGTACTCTTGCCTGGAAAATCACATGGATGGAGGAGGCTGGTGGGCTACAGTCCATGGGGTTGCTACGAGTTGGACACGACTGAGAGACTTCACTTTCACTTTTTACTTTCATGCATTGGAGAAGGAAATGGAAACCCACTCCAGTATTCTTGCCTGGAGAATCCCAGGGACAGGGGAGCCTGGTGGGCTGCCGTCTATGGGGTCGCACAGAGTCGGACATGACTGAAGCGATTTAGCATCAGAAGTAGCAAACTAAATAGAAAGATATAGAAGATAACTTCTTCAGTAACCTAATGCTTTGGAAAACTCTTCTATAGAGGATTCAAGCATTATTAATGGAAGGGTCCATCAGAATATCATCAACATTTTGTCAGCATGTAAAAAATTTTAAAGTCAGAATGGAGTCAGTATGGCCCGTGGTTTGTGAAAGGTCACTTGAATGTCTGAAATTAGTCTATGTTTTAGAACAGTCAAACTTCATAATAGAATGCTTTTATTTTCATCATTTAAATGGCAAAGTCATATTCTCATTGTGAAAATAATTATTAAATCACTATTTATTCATGTAAGTAAATTGATGTGTGATGTCAGATTTTAAGGGAAAATGTGAAAAAAATCATATAATAACTGATGAAATATAACAATATTTAACTGCACATAAAGGACTATTTCCTAAATACAGTCATTACACACTAAATGAAGTTGATAATAATTACATAGTATCCCACTAGATCTGATAGATAGAGTGCCTGATGAACTATGGAATGAAGTTCGTGACATTGTGCAGGAGATAGGGATCAAGACCAGCCCCATGGAAAAGAAATGCAAAAAAGCAAAATGGCTGACTGGGGAGGCCTTACAAATAGCTGTGAAGAAAAGGGAGGCAAAAAGCAAAGGAGAAAAGGAAAGATATAGGCATCTGAATGCAGAGTTCCAAAGAATAGCAAGAAGAGATAAGAAAGCCTTCTTCAGCCATCAATGCAAAGAAATAGAGGAAAAGAACAGAATGGGAAAGACTAGAGATCTCTTCAAGAAAATTAGAGATACCAAGGGAACACTTCATGCAAAGATGGGCTCGGTAAAGGACAGAAATGGTATGGACCTAACAGAAGCAGAAGATATTAAGAAGCGGCAAGAATACCTGGAAGAACTGTACAAAAAATATCTTCATGACCCAGGTAGTCATGATGATGTGATCACTAATCTAGAAACAGTCATCTTGGAATGTGAAGTCAAGTGGGCCTTAGAAAGCATCACTATGACAAAGCTAATGGAGGTGATGGAATTCCAGTTGAGCTGTTTCAAATCCTGAAAGATGATGCTGTGAAAGTGCTGCACTCAATATGCCAGCAAATTTGGAAAACTCAGCAGTGGCCACAAGACTGGAAAATGTCAGTTTTCATTTCAATACCAAAGAAAGGCAATGCCAAAGAATGCTCAAACTACCGCACAATTGCACTCATCTCACATGCTAGTCACGTAATGCTCAAAATTCTCAAAGCCAGGCTTCAGCAACACGTGAACTGTGAACTCCCTGATGTTCAAGCTGGTTTTAGAAAATGCAGAGGAACCAGAGATCAACTGCCAACATCCGCTGGATCATGGAAAATGCAAGAGAGTTCCAGAAAAACATGTATCTCTGCTTTATTGACTATGCCAAAGCCTTTGACTGTGTGGATCACAATAAACTGTGGAAAATTCTTAGAGAGATGGGAATACCAGACCACCTGACCTGCCTCTTGAGAAATCTGTATGCAGGTCAGGAAGCAACAGTTAGATCTGGACATGGAACAGGCTGGTTCCAAATAGGAAAAGGAGTATGTCAAGGCTGTATATTGTCAGCCTGCTTATTTAACTTATATGCAGAGTACATCATGAGAAATGCTGGACTGGAAGAAGCACTAGCTGGAATCAAGATTGCCGGGAAAAATATCAATAACCTCAGATATGTAGATGACACCACCCTTATGGCAGAAAGTGAAGAGGAAATAAAAAGCCTCTTGATGAAAGTGAAAGAGGAGAGTCAAAAAGTTGGCTTAAAGCTCAACATTCAGGAAACGAAGATCATGGCATCTGGTCCCATCACTTCATGGAAAATAGATGGGGAAACAGTGGAAACAGTGTCAGACTTTTTTGGGGGGGGCTCCAAAATGACTGCAGATGGTGACTGCAGCCATGAAATTAAAAGACACTTACTCCTTGGAAGAAAAGTTATGACCAGTCTAGATAGCATATTGAAAAGCAGAGACATTACTTTGCCGACTAAGGTCCGTCTAGTCAAGGCTATGGTTTTTCCTGTGGTCATGTATGGATGTGAGAGTTGGACTGTGAAGAAGGCTGAGTGCCGAAGAATTGATGCTTTTGAACTGTGGTGTTGGAGAAGACTCTTGAGAGTCCCTTGTACTGCAAGGAGATCCAATCAGTCCATTCTGAAGGAGATCAGCTCTGGGATTTCTTTGGAAGGAATGATGCTAAAGCTGAAACTCCAGTACTTTGGCCACCTCATGCAAAGAGTTGACTCATTGGAAAAAACTCTGATGCTGGGAAGGATTGGGGGCAGTAGGAGAAGGGGACGACCGAGGATGAGATGGCTGGATGGCATCACGGACTCGATGGACGTGAGTCTGAGTGAACTCCGGGAGATGGTGATGAACAGGGAGGCCTGGCGTGCTGTGATTCATGGGGTCGCAAAGAGTCGGACACGACTGAGTGACTGAACTGAACTGAACTGAACTGATCCCACTATTTCGATAAAAATCCTTCATTGGATATTCTTCTAGTAATTTCATAAACATATTTAAAGTGATATCATACTTATGTACTACTTGACACAACTATGAAACTTTAATTATACAAATATTAAGAACAACCTTCTACATTGCTACATGTTGCCTAAGAAGTTAGTTAAACGATTATATAATACTGTTACTGTTTAGTCATTAAGTTGTATCTGACATTTTGTGACCCCATGGACTATAGCCCACCAGGCTTCCCTGTCCATGGGATTTCCCAGGCAAGAATATTGGAGTGGGTTGTCATTTCTTTCTCCACGGAATCTTCCTGACCCAAGGATATGTCAGGGGAGTGTGTAATTTCCTTGGTTCTGTCTCACTGCAGCAAAGATTTGAAATGGGGGACCAGTGTTACAGCTCGGTTATGATCCAAACTTTTATTTGCAAAACAAAGGATAATATACCCATCAGGTGTGAGGGCGGGCCAACCCCAAAGGAGAGGCCTTAATCCCTCTTGGCTTCTTTATCTTATACATTTTGTCTCCTCCCTCCTGAGCCTGTCCTACACAAATTGGGCTAATTTGGAAGGCTGTTTGTTTCACCCAAGATTCTCACTCCAGTCTATGAATTTATTTTTGTTCCATTTTTTCAGGCTTTTCCCTTCTTTGTCTTTTAGCCACCACCATTTTGGACTCCCTTTTCCTATACTAACTACCTAACAGATTGAACCTGTGTCTTCTGCATTAGCAGGTGGGCTCTTTACCATTGAACCACCAGGAAAGCCCCTTTTATTATTCCACTGTATAAATTATAAGTTTATCTAATCTACTTTTTTAATTTATAGAGAATTTGAACTGTCTTAATTATGGTCATCCTGGCAATGCAGATTATTATGATAGCCAATGGTTTTGCAACTATTTAGGATTTCTTCTTTAGCACATATTCCTTCTGAAAGTTTATAACAATATACACTTTAGATATATTTGAAACTGTCCATTTCATTGCAACTTCACTGTTATTAAAAAATATATTTTGATCATTAAGTTAAAATTAAAAGCTAAAAATTTTGACTGTGAGTAATACTAGATATGGTTTCACTCGTTTCAGTTCAGTTCAGTCGTTCTGTCCTGTATGACTCTTTGTGACCCCATGGACTGCAATACGCCAGGCTTCCCTGTCCTTCACCAGCTCCAAGAGCCTATTCAAACTATGTCCATTGAGTCAGTGATGCCATCCAACCATCTCATCCTCTGTCATCCCCTTCTCCTCCCACTTTCAATCTTTCCCAGCATCAGGGTCTTTTCACATGGGTCAGTTCTTCCCATCAGATGGCCAAAGTATTGGAGTTTCAGCTTCAGCATCAGTCCTTCCAATGAATATTCAGGGATGATTTCCTTTAGGTTGGACTGGTTGGATTTCTTTGCTGTCCAAGCGACTCTCAAGTGTCTTCTCCAACACCACAGTTCAAAAACATCAGTTCTTCAGTACTCAACTTTCTTTGTAGTCCAACTTTCACATCCATACACGACTGCTGGAAAAATCAAAGCTTTGACTAGAAAGACCTTTGTTGGCAAAGTAATGTCGCTTTTTAATATGCTAAGTTGGTCATAACTTTTCTTCCAAGGGGCAAGCATCTTGGAAGAAAGATGGCTGCAGTCACCATCTGCAGTGATTTAGTAGCCCAAGAAAATAAAGTCTGTCATTGTTTCCGTTGTTTCCCCGTCTATTTGCCATGAACAGATAGGACCAGATCCATGATCTTAGTTTTCTGAAAATCCAACTTTTTCACTCTCTTCTTTCACTTTCATCAAGAGGCTCCTTTTAAATGTATCATAGTTACATTTTAAACACTCTCTTATTGGAATTTTAAAACTTTTCTTTTTACTTGGTAATATCTCTTATTTTATATTTTCATGCACTCCTGCTTTTTCATTTTACTTTCAATTTCCGTGGTATTTCTAGTCATTGTACAGCTATTGTACATTCAAACCAACCTTTAAGGACTTATCACATATTTTCTAAGACGTTTCTATGAAATGTGTAAAAGACTTAATGTCACTGGCTTTTAAATGGATGTGACAAGGACAAGGGTAGGGAAAAGGGCAGGGAATGAGAAGTGCATACTGAATCAGCTGAGACAAAGAATGGAGACTGCGTTCGTGTTTGGACTGACCAGGCTCAGGGATGGCCACCAGTGCTCGTACTGCTGAGTCCAAGCTCACTCTGCTCACCACACGACAGGCCAGTGAAGCCAAGAGATGAGGTGTTGAGGCAAGGAATACAACTGTATTCGGAAGACTGGCTAACTGAAAAGTTGTCAGACTGGAGTCTCAGAGTAATTATCTTGTCATGGTCTGGATGCCAGATTCTGACTTTTACAAAGTCAGGGAGAGAGAATCAATGAGGAACTGAAGTTAAAAGGCAGAATAGAGAAGGAGAGATAGTGGGGAAATAGAGTGAAAGGGAGGGAGAGGCGATGGGGAAGTAAAGTGAAAGGGCCTTCAGTCTTCCAAAATATCTCTGGGAATGGCCAACCTTCCAAAGAAGGGGTGTGTTAATCTCTTCTTTTTGCTGGAGGTATTCATAGATGGGAGAGGTCAGATTATTTCTCTATGAGCTGAACAAAGGCACTCTACTTTGCATTCAGGAAGAGGGGCAGGGCTTCCTTGGTGGTTCAGAAGGTAAAAAAATCTGCCTTCAGTGCAGGAGATCCAGGTTCAATCCCTGGGTCAGGAAGATCCCCTGGAGAAGGAAATGGCAACCCACTCCAGTATTCTTGCCTGGAGAATTCTATGGACAGAGGAGCCTGGCGGGCTACTAGAACAAGGGGTCGCAAAGAGTCAGACATGACTGAGCAAATAATATTTTCACTTTCAGGCAGAGGGGCAGGGTCCTCTGAGGCAGGCCATTATGTCTATATAATAACAAAAGCAATGAGAAACAAGACAAAGAAAGAGTTTCCAACATGGAGTCATAATTGGCTTTTCTGCAACACTCAGAGTTGACAGTAGCAACAGGAGAAGGGGAATTTCTTCCCTAACAATAGTCTTAACTGTTGGTGATATTTTTAAGCTTTAAAAAAGTATCTTGATATTTACCTTCATTATCCAGTGGTAAACAAGATTAGGCACTTGGAAATATCAGTGGAGTTGAACCTTTGCGAAGTGTGCTGAACTTCTGAATAAGACAGATTACTTTTAAAAAGAACACTCTTGATCTTATTTAGCTCTATATATTGCAATATTGCTGTAGGACAAAAGCTGTATTTTTACTTGAAGATGACTGCTGGGTTTTTCTTTTTTCTTTTCCTTTTTTTTAACTCATGTGTTATTTACTTTATCCCTTTTGAGTTGCTGGGTTTTTTTAGTTTGGGATGACAAAATCTTAGAGGCTCTATATTTTAATTTTGACAATCAATGTACTTGCATTTGTTTCATTGTTGTTTTCCTTGGACTGCAAGGAGATCCAACCAGTCCACTCTAACGGAGATCAGTCCTGGGTGTTCTTTGGAAAGACTGATGCTAAAGCTGAAACTCCAATACTTTGGCCACCTCATGCAAAGAGTTGACTCATTGAAAAAGACTCTGATACTGGGAGGGACTGGGGACAGGAGGAGAAGGGGATGATAGAGGATGAGATGGCTGGATGGCATCACCAATTCAATGGGCATGAGTTTGAGTGAACTCCGGAAATTGGTGATGGACAAGGAGGCCTGGCATGCTGCAGTTCATGGGGTCACAAAAAGTTGGACACGACTGAGCAACTGAACTGAACTGAACTTTCTTTGAAATTGGAGGATAATTGCCTTGTAATATTGAGTTGGTTTCTGCTGTACAACAACATATATCAGCTGTAAGCATATATATATATATGCCTTCCCTCTGGAGTCTCCCTCTCACTCCTCATCCCACCTTTCTAGGTCATCACAGAGCACTGAGCTGAACTCTGTGTGCTATATAGCAGCTTCTCCCTAGCTATCTATTTTGCACATGATAGTGTATCTATATCAAAACTACTCTCTAATTCTGCTACTTATTCACTTTTTAAAAAAGGTTTGTACTATTTTACAGGACAGATAATCAATTTGAGATGACATTACCACACATGACTAAAAGGATTTTTAAAAATAGACTTTCATTTTTGAAAAGTCTCAAACTTATAGAAAAGTTGTAAAGATAGTACAAAGGAATTTTATGTGCCACACTGTTGCAGGAAGGGGGACTCTTCCAGGGCCCAAAAGCGGGCTCTTATCTAACGCTTCGAAATGAATTGTCAGAGGAGACACATGTGCTGACAAAGCAAGAGATTTTGTTGTGAAGGGTCACCCAGGTGGAGAGCAGTAGGGTAAGGGCACACAGGAGAATTGCTTTGCCATGTGGCTCGCAGTCTTGGGTTTTATGATAATGGGATTAGTCTCTGGGTTGTCCTTGGCCAATCATTCTGACTCAGAGTCCTTCCTGGTGGCACAGGATTTGCTCAGCACAGATAGATACCAGTGAGAAGGATTCTGGGAGGTGGTTAGACATGTGCTGTCACCTTTTGAACTGTCCTTAACGCTTCTGGTTGGTGATGGCTTATTAGTTCTGTGTTCCTTACCAGGACCTCCTGTCATAAAGCAACTCAAACAAATGGTTAGTATGGTGCCTGGCCAGGGTGGGTGGTCTCAGTCAGTATGCTTCTCCTATCATCACATCAACTGTTCCTACTATTAACATTTTACATCAATATGATAAATTTGTCATAATTAAAGAACCTATAACAGGAAAGAACAGAATCTGACCACATGTTTGATCTGTTTCTTTAACTTTAATCTTGGCTCTCTGTTGCTTGTGTTACTATAATCACTGAAAGGATGCTGTCTATAGATGTAGGCACACACAATGGCCTGTCTTAAGGAAGCTGTCCCCTTGCCTGAATATTAAAATAAGTGCCTTTGTTCAGCTTACAGGAAGGCATTCTGATCCTGACCACATATGAACTGCTGCAGAAAAGAAGAAATTAGTACATTCTTTCCCCAATACTTGCCAAGTCAGGAGATATTTAGCAAGACTTATGGCCTTTTTATGGGCTTCCCAGGTAGTGCTAGTGGTAAAGAATCCACCTGCCAGTGCAGGAAACTTAAAGAGATATGGATTTGATCCCTGGGTAGGGAAGATCCCCTGGAGAAGGCATGGCAACCCACTCTAGTACTCTTGTCTGGAGAAACCTGTGAACAGAGAAACCTGGAGGATCATAATCCATGGGGTCACAAAGAGCGAAGCAGTTGAGCACACATGGACTTTTTACTTTGCTCTCTCACCTCCTTTGCCTCTCTGTTCTATAAAAGAAACTAATCCAAACCCCATAAAATGGTACTCTAGAATGCTAATTTGTCATCTTAGATGCTCAGATTTCTAAATAAAGTCCACTATTTCTTGCTTTAACACTTCTCCAAATTGATTACTTCTTGTTTAGCAAGCAGATCAAGCTTGGATTCAGTCACAAGCTAATATTGATATGTTTTTGTTAAGTAAAGTTCATACATTATTCAAATTTTCTTAGGTTTTGATTTCTTTCTTCTTTTCTAGGATATTATCCAAGACACATTTCATTCAGAAGTTCTATTTTCTTAGGGTCAACTAGACTGTGGATTTCTCAGACTTTCTCTGTTTTGATGATCATGATGGTTCTGAGAAATATTAGCCATATGTTTTGTAGAATATTTAGTAATTGAGATTTTTAAATTTTTATCATGATTAGACAGAAGTTTTTGTTTTGTTTTGTTTTGTTTTTTTCTGGAGAGGATGCCAACAGAGGTAAAGTGCCATTTTCTTTAAATAATTATCAGGAATAAAGAGTGTTAATATAAGTAATTATATTTAATACTAACCTTGGTCATCTGCCTCTAGGTAGTGTTTGTAAGATATCTCTACTTTAAAGTTTTTTTCCCCCTTTCAATATTGTACTTTTATGAAGAGAGTCAGTGTGAAGCACAAATTTTGAAAGTGAACTGTTGTGCTCCCTCCTTTTTGAAGACGGTGTATACACATAAATTATCTGGACTTGTTCCATGTGGGAAACTGGTCTCTGTTCCCCCATTTTATTTACTTAATTATTTATATTCACATGACTTAAGGATATTTATCTTATACTTTGGGGTTTATTGGGTAAATAGCAATAATATGCTATTTACATTGTTGCTTAAATTGTTCCAGGTTTGATTAAGTGCAATAAATTTGATTTTTCTCTGTCACTTTCATATACTCTCATCATATATATATATATATATATATATATATATATATATTGCTGATACTGTTATTTTAAGTACTTTCTTAATTTCTAGCATGAAAAGATGATCAGGATCAATCTATATATCTTCTACTCCAGCCCTAGAATCAGCCATTGTTCCAAGGAGCTGTGGTTCTACATTGAAAAATGGTGTCAACAATCAGTATATGGGTGTTACATTCCCTGTTACTCCTAGGATGTCAACATTCTATGTCACCTCTGGTGACAGAATATGGAAACATATGTGTGTGTACTAATCTAAATATATAGATATCTATAAATGTGTTCCTCTATGTCATACTGATGACTAGTTCATACTGATGTCATGAATTCTAACCCATTATCACACATTATTCTAGCTTTCTCCTGTTGCTCGTCACCTCCAACAGTGAGAAACATGGTTCCTGACAGCCACCATCCATTTACTTATTTTTTAAATTCCAGTATACCTTTATAGTGATTTTAATACTATTAACCCACATTCTATGGAAAAACATATCTTTTTCAACTGGATTATAATGCTTCTATCTAGTTCCTTTTGCTTTTAGTTTTATAGTCAATTTGCATTCTCAAAATAGTTTTTCAGTATGTATTTTCTACAGTCCCAGAGTGAGCCCACTATATTCATTTGTAATACACTGAGTGAGAGTCTTTTGTCACAGTCTGTATTTCACACTGGAACAGCATGACATCATGAGTGATTTTTTTTTTTTAATTTGCATGCATTAAAGTTCACTCTTTCGGTGTTCTATGTGTTTTGACACATAAATGCATAATGTCATGTAACAAACCATTAAAATATTACACAGAATAGTTTTATGATGCTGAAAATCTGTTTTACCTCTTCAACAAACACATTCTCTTTCCTAAATTCCCTGGAACCACTGATTTTCCATCTCTATAATTTCACTTTTTCCAGAATGTTGTATAAATAGAAACATAAATTATATAGCTTTTTCAGACGGTTACCTTCTTTTCATAATTTTTAAATTGTTTTCTATCTTGAGCTATGATGATTTTTGCAATGTTTATTTTTTTCCTTTTCTTCAAAAATTCACTGACAATTTGACAAAAAGACCAAATTAGTTTAGCTTTTAATTTATCTTTAATTTTTTAAAAACTCATTTAAATGTATTTTAAATAGAATCAATTTAGACATAAATTTCAAATGAGATGAAACATGCTTTTAAAACTATATACAATAAAATAAAATTATCTTTGCCAGTTTTTCTGGAATAAAAGACAATCGGTCCATTTTAGCTTTTCAGATTTTACCTTCCATCACTTTGTTTCAGCTGGTTTAATATTGTGTTTTAGACCATGTTTGTATATTTAAAAATTTAGTCAATTGCATTACTAATATTAATTATTATAGAATTTATACATATACTCATTATTTTCTACATGTTATACCCTTGAATATTTTAAAGTTACATTTTTGATAACCCTTTAAGATATCACTTAAGACATAATTCAAAAGTATTTTGTAATCATATCAATTTTTCTTGCAATCCAAAAATTTTATGAGTTTTTTCTCTGCAGTTCTGATTATAGAATTGATGCACAATTCATTTTGAAGGAGAGTTAGTGTCAAGGATCAATGTCTGCCCCCCACTGACTGTTATACCACCAGGATTTAGATTCAATTGCTCTGACTTCAGTTATCAATTATTAAGTATTTCATTTTCATAAGCCCTCCTCACCGTAAACAAGAAAGAAATGGTCATTATCATACAGTCAGTCATGTTGGCCAACTTTATATCTCAGTCAGACTCCTAGAAGTTAGTGAGGTATAAGGCATATTTTATCTTGGTATTCAGCATAGAAACATATATTTTATTGTTTTTTAATTCCTTTGTTTATTTCTATGAAAATTTTGGAGTCTGAGGTTCTTCAGTTTATGAAATTATATCACCCTGTTTTCTGGAAACTCAAATATGGTTTAGTTTTCTGTTCTTTGGTTTTTTAATGAAAATGTGTTTTTTCTGTCTTTTGAAGTGATTCTAAATTATTTATTAAATAATATATGGCATAAAATAACCAAACAATTTTTGACAAAATATTATCAGAAATATTACACAGAAAATTTAATTTATATGTCTATTCTCTATCACCCCTCTGACTGAAAAAAGGAATATTATATCTTTCCTAAAGACTATTATTTTACTTAATACAACTAGTGTATGATAATTTATTAAAAATACTTTGTATATTTTTATTGCTATTGTTTTTGTTTTTTTCTAAATATAGTACTGCACTGTACATAATATATTATTTATTATTTGCTTATGATTTAAATAATGGAGTAAATTGGGAAATTCAGAATGATTTAAGAGATAACAACTTAAAAATTAAAAGAGCTCCTTTGAGGGGAAAAGGATATGACACAGTTATAATGTTTAATAATGTTGCATGATCATTTTTAGCATTTTCACTTGAGGCTAAAAGATACTTGCATTACTAATATTTTACAAATATGTTTCTTCAAGGGATAATATTCCCCAATCCCAAAACAGAAACTAAAATAAAAATTCACTAAGAAGCACTAATTGGACTCTTGAGTATAAGAATTCCATCTGTTTTTAAAGGACACTTGTGTGTTAGCAGCAGAGTATTTCTACCATAAAACATCTTAATTCCAAGAAAGATATGTAGATCAACCACCTAAATAACCATTATTTAAGTTTCCAGAATTCTCCCTGAACTGATATTTTTAAAAGATCTGCCTTGTAAAAAGTTGATGGTTAAAATGATAGTCCTGAAATCTATGTTTTAAGATGCTATAAAAATAAAAAGCTTTAAAATGTATTTAGCACAATTTTAATTACTAACTATAGGTAGTTATAAACATTTAAACAAAATATACTAAATATATTGCATAGCATGCATATTAAAGCTTTTTATTTAAAGAGAAGTAGCAGACCCAGGTAGTGCTAATGGTAAAGAACCATTAGCAGATCCAGGGCTTCCCAGGTAGTGCTAATGGTAAAGAACCCACCTGCCAATACAGGAGACAAAAGCAATGTGGCTTCAATCACTGGGTCAGAAAGATTCCCTGGAAGAGAGTATAGCAACCCACTCCAGTATTCTTGCCTGGCGAATCCCGATGGACAGAGGAGTCTGGCAGGTTACAGGCCATAGGGTCGCAAAGAGTTGGACACGACTGGACTCACATGCACCAGACCCATAAATTTATTGGCTACTTGAGATATGACTATATTCCATCAGACACTTACATGCACATATTCTAAGTTTTAAAAATTAGTTGCAGGATGTTATTTCTACTAAAGCAAACCAACAAATTAAAAGTTAAGTACAATGAAAAATAAAAACAGGGACTTTAGCCTTTGCTATCTTAACTTATCTTCTGTACAAACTTTCTCTGTGGTAACTTTTAGTGAATCAAACAAAATTACACACACACATGCATAGCACGTATACAACGTTTTGCTACTTCTTGTAATCCCAATGAAAACAGGTAAAATCTTTTAAATTTCTTATGTATTCAATTTTTCCATAAATTCTTGCCCTGACTTTTCTTTCTAAAGACTGCTTGTGTTCTTTGACTTTCCTACTTCTCATATTCATAAGTTTCAAGTAATTTAAAACTGTCCAGTAATGTTAGTAAGTAAAACATCAATATCATCTTCCCCATCAATAAAGCTCTAATCAGTAGAGTGATCAGGTTTATTTTCATAGGTCCTTGTTCATTTCTACTTCTTTTGACAAATGGAGTTGGGTAAATGAGGTTTCCAAATGAACCCCCACCTATTCTTTGGTAGCTGCCTCCACACCCTAATCACTCTGTTCTCTCAAGTTTCCCAGTACTGATCAAAAGAATATAGAGTTGAGGAGGGATGACTGTATCAGTACAAAGATCAGTGTCGAGGAGATTTTAATACATGACTCCCAATTCAATGACACAGTCCCTTCTTTCTGGCCATCTTGGCCATGCTTGTGACTGCTGGAGCCACCATGGACTAAATGATGCTGTGTCACTCCCAAGTCTGAGTTATAAAAAGGGATGCAGTTACTGCCTTGTTTGATTGTAACATTTGTGATTAGAGCTCTGAGCATTAAAGGAAGATCAGCCTGAGTCTGCTGAGCTGCTAGGAAACTAAGCAAAAGATGGAGAAGGAACACATAACTCGAATCAGCCTCCTTAGTGTTCCCATCATTCAAGCTCAGGAGCCAGACATGGGAGTGAACAAGCATTCAGCAATGTTCCCAGCTGAAGTTCTGGACACTGTGAAGTAGAGAAAAGCCACCCCTTGCTATGCTCTGTCTAAATTTCTGTCCCCAGAAACAGTGAGCAGAACAAATTAGGTGTTTTAAGCTGCTAATTTTGATTAATTAGTTACACAACCGTAGTTAAGTTTAACAAATATAAACTGCCTGAAGAATACTTTGAGAAATGTTTCTCAGCTACACTGCAAGCTGGTTGAGGGAAGGGCAAATTAACCCAAGCATTCACTTATAAATGAAGGGGATTCCAAGATGAATGGCTGTCACACTGTCTACATTAGAATAGCAGGCAGAAGTTACAAATGAGAGGACAGTGGGTATGAGGTGCCTGTGCTGGAGTTTGAGAGAAGAAAATTTTGATCTTACTGTTTCTGAATATACATTAGGTGTTGACACAGAGGAGAATACTGTCTCCAACTTGCTTTGATTTGGCCTATATTCTTAGAAACTTAACACACCCTAACTACAAGGGTCTAGTAATTTAAGGTGTGTTTAAAGTGTATTCCTCTGAGAAGAATCACAGGTCCCAACTCAAGGCATCTAAAACCTAAGAAGTAGAAATCTCTGAGCCTATCGGTTGGGTACCCTATGCATCTGCCAAGGGTATATCTTGTCAGGATGGTATGATTTATATATATATTTAAAATATTATCTTGGCTCTTCAGTATGGTACAAATTACATAACAGTAGAATTGCAAGGATTTCTTGCACTAGTTAAGGTGAGTGATGACAGCCTTAGACTAGGGAGGTCACAGGGGACAGAATCTCACCTTATATTGAAGCAAACTATGAAAATGGTTGATGGACTGAACCTGTGGTGAAGGTTGTAGAGAGTGACTTTTCTTTAATTAATTTCTATTTATTTTGTTATCAGAGTAAACTCCTTTTTGTATTTGTTGTCTGAATCTTGGTGTATAGGTCTTATCACTTATATCTTTAATTTTCTTATTGTTAATAAGTTTATCTTTTTTTAATGATAACTAACTTAAAGGGCTTCCCTGGTGGCTCAGATGTAAAGAATCTGCCTGCAATGCAAGAGACTCGGGTTCAGTCCCTGAGTTGGGAAGATCCCCTGCAGAAAGGAATGGCAACCCACTCTAGTATTCCTGCAGGGAAAATTCCCAGGGACAGAGGAGCCTGATGGATTACAGTCCACAGGGTCACAAAGAGTTGGACATGCATGACTAAGCAACTGAGCACACAAACATGTTTTTAAGTTTCTAATCTAAAACTAAGGAAACAAATACCAATGTAGACCAAATGAGATAATTACATTGTCTATCTTCCCTAAACCTTAAAATATTTAAGGCAAATAAATAGAAAATAATATTTCCAGAGTATATATAGGCTTTACTTAAAAAAAAAAAACTTGATTTCTGTTTTCCCAAGAATTATTTACCCCATCAAAAGATTGAATTGCTCAGAAGCAATGATGTTTAAAGAGCAATATTGCATAGGAACCTGGAATTTAGGTCTATGAATCAAGGCAAATTGAAAGTTATCAAACAGGAGATGGCAAGAGTGAACATAGACATTCTAGGAATCAGCGAACTAAGACGGACTGGAATGGGTGAATTTAACTCAGATGACCATTATATCTATTACTATGGGCAGGAATCTCATAGAAGAAATGGAGTAGCCATCATAGTCAAAAAAGAGTCCGAAATGCAGTACTTGGATGCAATCTCAAAAATGACAGAATGATCTCTGTTCATTTCCGAAGCAAGCCATTCAATATCATGGTAATCCAAGTCTATGCCCTGACCAGTAATGCTGAAGAAGCTGAAGTTGAACAGTTCTATGAAGTCCTACAAGACTTGCAAGAAATAACACCCCAAAAAGATGTCCTTTTCATTATAGGAGACTGGAATGCAAAAATAGGAAGTCAAGAAACACATGGAATAATAGGCAAATTTGGCCTTGGAGTATAGAATGAAGCATGGCAAAGGCTAACAGAGTTCTGCCAAGAGAACGCACTGGTCATAGCAAACACTTCCAACAACACAGGAAATAAGATTGATTATATCCTTTGCAGCCAAAGATGCAGAAGCTCTATACAATCAGCAAAAACAAGACCAGGAGCTGACTGTGGCTCAGATCATGAACTCCTGATTGCCAAATTCAGACTTAAATTGAAGAAAATGGGGAAAACCACTAGATCATTCAGATATGACCTAAATCAAATCCTTTATGACTATACAGTGGAAGTGAGAAAAGATTTAAGGGACTAGATCTGAGAAACAGAATGCCTGATGAGCTATGGATGGAGTTTCCTGACATTGTACAGCAGACAGGGAGTAAGACCACCCCCAGGAAAAAGAAATGCAAAACAGCAAAATGGCTGTCTGAGGAGGCCTTACAAATAGCTGTGAAAGAAGACAAGTAAAAAGCAAACGAGAAAACAAAAGATATAAGCATCTGAATGCAGAGTTCCAAAGAATAGCAAGGAGAGATAAGAAAGCCTTCCTCAGTGATCAGTGCAAAGAAATAGAGGAAAACAATAGAATGGGAAAGACTAGAGATCTCTTCAAAAAAATTAGAGATACCAAGGGAATATTTCATGTGAATTTGGGTTCAATAAAGGACAGAAATGATATGGACCTAACAAAAGCAGAAGATATTAAGAAGAGGTGGCAAGAATACACAGAAGAATTGTACAAAAAGCGTCTTCATGACCCAGATAATCACAAAAGTGTGATCACTCCCACTCACCTAGAGCTGGATATCCCAGAATGTGAAGTCAGGTGGGCCTTAGGAAGCATCACTATGAACAAAGCTAGTGGAGGTGATGGAATTCAAGTTGAGCTATCTCAAATTCTAAAAGATGTAGGTGTGAAAGTGCTACACTCAATATGCCAGCAAATTTGGAAAACTCAGCAGTGGTCACAGGACTGGAAAAGTTCAGTTTTCATTCCAATCCCAAAGAAAGGTAATGCCAAAGAATGCTCAAACTACCACACAATTGCACTCATCTCACATGCTAATAAAGCACTGCTCAAAATTCTCCAAGCCAGGCTTGAGCAATATGTAGATCATGAACTTCCAGATGTTCACACAGGTTTTAGAAAAGGCAGACAAACCAGAAGTGAAATTGCCATAATCTGCTGGATCATTGAAAAAACGAGTTTCAGAAAAACATCTATTTCTGCTTTATTGACTATGCCAAAGCCTTTGACTGTTTGGATAACAATAAACTGTGGAAAATTCTGAAAGAGATGGGAATACAAGATCACCTGACCTACCTCTTGAGAAACCTGTATATAGGTCAGGAAGCAACAGTTAGAAGTGGACATGGAAAAACAGACTGGTTCCAAATAGGAAAAGGAGTGTGTCAAGGCTGTATATTGTCACCCTGCTTATTTAACTTATATGCAGAGAACATCATAAGAAATGCTGGGCTGAAAGAAACACCAGCTGGAATCAAGATTGCTGGGAGAAATATCAATAATCTCAGATATGCAGATGACACCACCCTTATGGCAGAAAGTGAAGAAGAACTAAATAGCCTCTTGATGAAAGTGAAAGAAGAGAGTGCAAAAGTTGGCTTAATGCTCAACATTCAGAAAACTAAGATCATGGCATTCTGTCCCATCGCTTCTTGGGAAATGGATGGGGAAACAGTGGAAATAGTGGCTCAATTTATTTTTCTTGGCTCCAAAGTCACTGCGGATGGAGACTGTAGTCATGAAATTAAAAGACGCTCACTCCTTGGAAGGAAAGTTATGACCAACCTAGACAGCATATCAAAAAGCAGAGACATTACTTTGCCCACAAAGGTCCATCTATTCAAGGCTATGGTTTTTCCTGTGGTCATGTATGGATGTGAGAGTTGGATTATAAAGAAAGCTGAGCACTGAAGAATTGATGCTTTTGAACTGTGGTGTTGGAGAAGACTCTTGAGAGTCCCTTGGACTGCAAGGAGATCCAACCAGTCCATTCTGAAGGAGATCAGCCCTGGGTGTTCTTTGGAAGGACTGATGCTAAAGCTGAAACTCCAATACTTCAGCCACCTCATGCGAAGAGCTGACTCATTTGAAAAGACCCTGATGCTTGGATAGACTGAGGGCAGGAGGAGAAGGGGATGACAGAGGATGAGATGGTTGGATGGCATCACCAACACAATGGACATAGGTATGGGTGGACTCTGGGATTTGGTGATGGACAGGGAAGCCTGGGGTACTGCAGTTCATGGGGTCACAAAAAGTCAGACACGACTGAGCGACTGAACTGAACTGAATATGTTTTTACTCCCCACCCCCCCACCAAACAACAAGATTGTGTGATCAACATTTGTTAAGCTGTGTCAGATTCTTTCTTCTCTCTATGATTTTTCATTCTATGTATCTCTAAATGGATAAAGAAAAATACAGTAAATATAAATGATTCTTCTTTAATTTCACTCATGCATGAAAGATATGGAAAAGGAAGGATCAACTCATATCTACAACAGACACTTTATCAACTTCGAATAGTGAATCATCACAGGCTGCCATCTATACTGAGGGAGGGGCCACCCCATACTCCACATTTGCCTGCACACTCCTGAGCAATCTTTGCCTTCCCAGAGTAACTTTTTAACTCAGTGACTGGCTCATGGAACTCTCAAAGGACGTATCTTGAGAATATAAATGAATATCATGCTGATAATTTTTAAACTGGCAGTCATATTAATATTTAATTATTCAAATTATGCTAATTACTATTAATAAATGTCATTTGGCTATTCAAAACATGTGGTCTATTAAAAATTATAAGGACTACAGATATTGGCAGTTAGGCCTAGAAGAATATAATTTTATTTTATGGCAGAAATTCATGCACTCTCTGGTGAATGTAGTCAATGGAGTCATCATTTCTTTATCTTTCCTTTTACCTCCGTGTTTCATAATTTCTATTTTTCAACATTTGATAAACTTTCTATTTGAACCATTTTTCTATACTTTGAATGTTTACTTTTATTTTCGTGTTCATCTGAGATAGTCTGTTGTTTGTAATATGAAATATGTATATACAAAATTTTAGGAATTCACCTATCCAATGAGAAAATGCATATAATCACAAGCCATGGATATGACATAACTGAGGAGAAAAATCTGTAATTCCTTTAGAAAAATAACTAGCAGTTGCTTATACTGGTCCATTTCATCACAGAGGGAATCACATTTTTATGGCTGTCATTGAAGCAGGCTATCATGTATAAGATACACAAGAACCTGCTACACAGGTTTTGGTTCAGCAGACAGTAGCATTGTGAATGGAATTAGACTCTTTTCTTCCTGAAAGTAAAAATGTCAAGAAGGTGCACTTTCAAATAAGTATTCATTGGTTGTTTCCAAAGTGTAGATCGAGGACCAGCAGCATCAGCATCACATGAGAACCGTTGCAAATACAAATTACTGGACTCTATTCTAGACCTGCTGAATTAGAAACTCGGACAAAACTCATTAATCTGTGTTTCAATAAGCACTTGAGGTGCTCTGATGCACACTAAGTCTGAGAACCACTGGTATAAAAACCAGCACCTGTATTTGGCTTAATTAGGTAGGCAGATTTTTCCTTTGTTACCCTCAATTTTATATATTTAAAGATTTCAGTTTTGACAAAGGAAGCAAGAATATACAATGGAGAAAAGACAGTCTCATCAGCTAGTGGTATTGGGAAAGTTTGATAGTCACGTGTACATCAGTGAAGATGATGTCCCTCACACCGTACACAAAAATAAACTCAAAACATCTTAAAGACTTAAGTACAAGTTATGACACTGTAAAATTCTTAGAAAAGAACATAAGCAAAACATTCTCTGATATAAATCACACCAATGTTTTCTTTGGTCAATTTCCCAAGGCAATAGAAGTAAAAGCAAAAATAAATAAATTGAACAACTCAAATATATAAGATTTTGCACAGCAAAGAAAACATAGATAAAATGAAAGACAACCTATGGACTAGGAGAAAATAATGCAAATGATGTGGCCAACATGGTCTTAATTTCCAAAATATACAAACAATTCATACAACTCAATAACAACAACAAAAAAAATCAATCAAAAAATGACAGAAGACTTGAATAGACATTTCTCCAGATAAGACATGGATGGCCAGCAAACACATGAAACGATGGTCAACATCATTATTAGAGAAATGCAAATCAAAATGACAATGAAGTTTCACCTCACATGAATCAGAATGACCATCAGTAAAAAGACTACAATTAATAAATTCCTGAAAAGATGTGAAGAAAGAGAATGTTCCTATAATGTTGGTGGGAATGTAAAATGGTTTAGCCACTATACTTGACAATATGAACGTTCCTTAAAAATCTAAGAGTTATCATATGGTCTAGCAATCCCACTCCTGGGCATAATATTTAGAGAAAACCATAATTTGAAGATATACATGCTCCCTGAATTTCATAACAGTACTATTTACAATAGTTGAGACATAGAAGAAATCTAAATGTCACTCAACATGTATGGATTAAAAAAACATGGTATACATGAAAGTGAAAGTCACTCAGTCACGTGCAACTCTTTGCAAACCCATGGACTATACCATCCAAGGACTTCTCCAAGCCAGAATACTGGAGTGGGTAGCCTTTCCATTAACAGGGGATCTTCCCAATCCAGGGATTGAACCCATATATATATATGTATATATATACACAAAGAGTCAGACATGACCACATGACTGAACAACTAAGCACAGCACAACATATTTCAGTCATGTCTGACTCTTTGTCACCACATGTAATGTATATACATATATACATTACTGAATCACTTTATGTACACCAGAAACTAACACAACGTTGTAAATCAACAAAAACAGTTCAAAGAAAAAAAATTTTTTTTAATTTTTTAAAAGATCTTTTGTTGCCTATTAATTACTTTGTTGCTGTTTTTCAGTCCCTCAGTCATGTCCAACTCTTTGCAACCCCATGGACTACAGCATGCCAGGCTTCCCTGTCCTTCACCATCTCCCAGAGTTTGCTCAAACTCATGTCCATTGAGCTGGTGATACCATCCAGCTTGTATATTCTTTCTTTCTTTGTCAAAATTAAAATCTTTAAATATATCAAATTGAAGATAACAAAGGAAATATATGCCATCTCATCCTCTGTCATCCCCTTCTCCTCCTGCCTTCTATCTTTCCCAGCATGAAGGTATTTTCCAGTAATTCTGTTCTTCACATCAGTGGTCAAGTATTGGAGTTTCAGCTTCAACATCAGTCCTTCCAATGAATATTCAGGACTGATTTCATTTAGGCTTGATAGGTTGGATATCTCCATGGTGCAAGGGACTCTCAAGGGTCTTCTCTAACACCACAGTTCAAAAGCATCAGTTCTTCAGTCTCAGTCTTCTTTATACTCCAACTCGCACATTCATACATGACTACTGAAAAAAAAACATAGCTTTGACTATACTGATCTTTGTTGGTGACATACTATCTCTGCTTTTTAATACACTGTCTAGATTTGTCATAGCTTTTCTTCCAAGGAACAAGCATCTTTTAATTTCATGGCTTCAATCTCTATCCACAGTGATTTTGAAGCCCAACAAAATAAAGTCTTTCAATGTTTCAGTTGTTTCCCTGTCTATTCGCCATGAAATGATGGGACCAGATGCCATGATCTTCGTTTTTTGAATATTGACTTTTAAGCCAGCTCTTTCACTCTCTTCTTTGACTTTCATCAAGAATCACTTAAGTTCCTCTTCCTTTTCTGCCATAAGGGTGGTGTCATCTGCATATCTGAGGTTATTGATATTTCTCCCAGCAATCTTGATTCTAGCTTGTGCAGCCTGGCATTTCGGATGAAGTGCTCTGCATAAAAGTTAAATAATCAGGGTGACAATAAACAGCCTTGACCTCCTCCTTGCTCATGTTTTACCAGTCTGTTGCTCCATACCTAGTTCTAAGTGTTGATTCTTGACTGTATACAGGTTTCTCAGGAGGCAGGTAAGCTGGTCTGGTATTCCCATCTCTTTCAGAATTTTCCACATTTTGCTGTGATCCACACAGTCAAAGACTTTAGTGTAGTCCATGAATCAGAAGTAGATTTTTTTTTTTAATTCTAATGCTTTTTCTATGATCTAACAGATGTCATCAATTTGGTCTCTGTTTCTTCCACCTTTTCAAAACACAGCTTGTACATCTGGAAGTTCTCAGTTCATGTACTGTTGCCTTGGAGGATTTTGAGGATTACTTTGCTAGCATGTGAAATTAGTGAAAATGTGCAGTAGTTTGAACATTCTTTGGCATTGCTGTTCTTTGGGATTGGAATGAAAACTGATATTTTCCTTCCTGTGGCCACTGCTGAGTTTTCCAAATTTGCTGGCATACTGAGTACAGCACTTTAACAGCATCATTTTTTATGATCTGAAATAGTTTAGCTGGAATTCCATCACCTCCACTAACTTTGTTGTTGTGATATTTCCTAAGGCCAACTTGACTTCACATTCCAAAATATATTGCTCTAGGTGAGTGATCACACCGTCATAGCTTTCTGGGTCATTAATATCTTTTTTATATGGTTCTTCTGTGTGTTCTTGCCACCTCTTCTTAATATCTTCTGAGTCTGATGGGTACTTTGTTGTACCCATCTTTGCATGAAATGTTCTCATGGTATCTTCCATTTTCTTAAAGAGATCTCTAGTCTTTCCCATTCTATTGTTTCCCTCTATGTCCTTTGTTAATTGCTAGGTGTATTTTTAATTTTTGAGGAACCACCATACTGTTTTCCATAAAAGTTATACCAATTAAAGTTCCTACCAACAGTGTACAACAGTTCCTTTTATATTCTTGCCAACCCTTGATTCTTTTGTCTTCCTGATAATAACTATCCCAGAAGATGTGAGGTAATATCTTATTGTATTTTTTAATTTGCTTTTCACTGATGATTAGTGATGTTGAGCACTTTTCATGTTAAGGACTTGTAAATCTTTTTTTGAAAATAATATGTTCTCAAGTCCTTTACTCATTTTTAACTGATTATTTGAGGTTTTTAGCCATTGGGTTTTATGAGTTCTTTATATATTTTGTATATTACCCTTTTATCAGATATATGGTTTGCAAATATTTATTTCCATTAGGTAGATTACTTTTTCAATTTATTGTCATTACCTTCATTTTATGAGTTCTTTATATATTTTATATATTACCCTTTTTTCAGATGTATGGTTTGCAAATATTTATTTCCATTATGTAGATTATTTTTTCAATTTATTGTCATTACCTTCATTATGTCATTGTCTTGTTTGATATAGTCCCTTGTGCTCATTTTAGCTTATGATTCCTGTTCTTTGGTTGGTATCTTATCCAAGATATCATTGATAAGACCAATGTCAAAGTGTTTTGACTCTATGTTTTCTTCGAAATGTTTTATGGTCACAGACTTTAAACTTAAATCTTTATTATTAATTTCAAGTTGATTTTGAGAGTGGTGTAAGAATGCCAACTTCATTCTTTTGCTGATAAATATCCAGTTTTCCAATCATGATTTATTTAAAAGACTATCTTTTAACCATTATGTGTTCTTGGTGCTCTTGTCAAAAATGTGTTGGTCTTATATTGCAGTTTTTTTTCTGGAGTAGTCTAGTCCCCTGTTGTATGTGCTTGTTATTATTATAGTACCATACTTTTTGATTACTAGTATTTTGTAATATAGTTTGAAATCAGGGAGTGTGATGCTCCCATTTTGTTCTTCTTTCTGAAGACTGCTTTGGATATTTGGGGCATGTTGTGGTTCTGTAAAGAAATTCTGGGTTATTTCTTTTATTTCTATTAGAAATATCACTGAAATTGTGATAAGGATTGCATTGAGTCTGTAGAACTCTGAATAGTACGGGCATTTAAAATGGTTAATTCTCTTAACCACAAACACTGAATATCTTTTCATTTGTTTGTGTCTTCTTCACTTTCTTTTATCAGTATCTTTTAGTTTACAGGTCTTTGTCTCCTTAAAGCTATTCTTACGTCCTTTACTGATTTTAATGCTATTATGAATGGGATTTCATTCTTATTATTTCTTTCAGATAGTTTGTTATTAATGTATGAAAAAAAACCACTAATTTCCTACCTTACAAATAAGTTCATCAGTACCATTTTTCTAGATTCTATATGTGTGTGTTAACATAGGATATTTGTTTTTCTTTCTCTAACTTACTTCATTCTGCATGACAAGAGAATATCATTGACATATATACACTACCATGAGTAAAATAAATAGCTTAGCAGGAAGCTGATGTATAGCACAGGGTGCTCAGCTCACTGCTCTATGATGACCTAGATGGGTGAAATGGGAGGTTGGGAGGGAGCTCAAGAAGGAGGGGATATATGTATAGATTTGCCTGACTCATGATGTTGCACAGCAGAAATTAAGACAACATTGTAAAACAATTATAATCCAATAGCTTAAAAAATGATTATTATATCTTAATTTTTGTATTCTGCAACTTTACAGAAGACATTTTTTAGTCTAACAATTTTTAGGCAGAGTCTTTCAGGTTTTCTATATATCAGATCACACTCTCAAGCAGAGAAATTTTACTTTTTCTTTCTGATTTAAATGCCTTTTATTTATTTTTAACCTAGTGTTGTTGCTTGAACTTTCAACTATGTTGGCAAAAAGTGGTATTGAGTGGACATCCTTGTCTTGTTCCTGATCTTAGAAGAAAAGCTTTAACTTTTTACCTCTGAGTTTCTCACATATGACCTTTATTCTGCTCTGGTACTTTGGGAGTATTCTTTATATAGTCTGTTTATTAATCTGCCATCAAATATATAATTTTCAAATATTTTCTCTTATTCCACAGGATGCTTTATTACTGTTAATTATGTTCTTTGATTTACAGAAGTTTTAAATTTTGATGTGATTCAATTACCTGCCTTTCCTTTTATTTTTTTCCTCCTGTGCTTTCAATGTCATATTTTAAAAATCTTTGTAAAATCCAGTGCCATGAATATTTTCCCGTTTTTCCTCAAAAGTCTTATAATTTTGGGTCTTATGTTTAGGTCTTGATCCCTTTGGAGTTAAATCTGTATATATTAGGTAAGGTTCCAAATTCTTTCTTTCAAATGTGGCCATTCAGTTTCTCAACAAAGATTCTTGGAAACTCTTCCATCCTTTTCACATGGAACAGTTTTGGTGGCCTTTTCAAAGATAACTTGACCATATATGTGTGTTTTCATTTCTGCTTTCAACATTTTATTTCACTGGTTTATATAGTGTATTTTCTATGGATATATATGGAATAATTATTTGATAATTATTGTTAAAACCTTAAGAATCATAGACTCTATGTAACTTTGTTGTGTTAGTTAATTATTTTCTTGCAATAAATACCTAGAATGGAAATGCTACATGGAAAAGAATGTATGTCTACATATATTTTCAGATATTCTGAAATAATTACACTCAGGATTTAAGTTTATATTTTTTTTTCTAAACTCCTGTTGTCACTAGATATTAACTATCCAACTTTTTAACCTTTGTCAAGTAGTTGTGCTCTTTTCCTTTTGCCTAATATGTATATAGCTATAAATATTATATATTACTCATTATATGTAAATGTTTTTATATGTTTGAGATATAGAACATGTATTTTAAATGTTTTTTTAAGGAATATTCATGAAAATTAATGATGGGAAAAAATAATAGAAGTATTCATGCAAAAAAGACATATTAGCTATTAAGTGAAAAAAAAATCTAGTTGGACTCAAATTTTTCTACATGAAGAAAAGTTATGAATGCAGGATTTAGAATTTAATGTTAAAAATTGTGACTAAAGAAATTTAAATCAGTTAAACCATGATGATTCTTTTACCATCACCTCACAAATTCATTGCCATGCAAATACTCATTTAATATACCACCCACATAGAAATTCTGGAAAAGTATTTATGATTGTGAAATTAAATAACAATAAAAAGGATAACTGATTAAAAAAGAAAGGACTATAAACAATGGTCTTAATAAAGCATGCTGTTGCTTAATCACATATTAAGGTATGGAAAAAAAATTAAAATTGTAATGAGACGAAATATTTCACAGAAAGTAACCTCTGCCTGTGGAAAATCAGATTATCATGGTAAATATTTTGAAATTTTGTTTAAGCAGAGGTTACACAATTTACCTCGTCTTCAAGAATGACAGACAGCAAAAAGAATATGTAACCCCTAAATGATTTGAACCCAAGTGAGGATTTGAAATATGTGCTTAATCATGTCAGGGGAGTGTAATCTCCTCAGTTCTGTCTTATCACAGATCTAAGGAAGAATTTCAGTGACCCCATAATTCAGTTCAGTTCAGTCAGTTCAGTTCAGTCAATTCAGTTCAGTCGCTCACTTGTGTCCTGCAAGGCAGGACTCCCTATCCATCACCAGCTCCCGGAGTTTACTCAAACTCATGTCCATTGAGTAGGTACTGCCATTGAACCATCTCATCCTCTGTCATCCCCTTCTCCTCCTGCCTTCAATCTTTCCCAGCATCAGGGTCTTTTCCAAGGAGTCAGTTCTTTGTATCAGGTGGCCAAAGTATTTGAGTTTCAGCTTCAGCATCAATCCTTCCAATGAATGTTCAGGACTGATTTTCTTTAGGTTGGACTGCTTGGATCTCCTTCCATTCCAAGGGACTCTCAAGAGTCTTCTCCAACACCACAGTTCAAAAGCATTAATTCTTCAGTGCTCAGCTTTCTTTATAGTCCAACTTTCACAATTAAACCCCAGAATTAGAAAACACTAAAATCATAAAATTGAGATATCTGTTTTCTGTGATTTGCAATCATCTTTTACTAAGACATATGCTTACCTACATATATTTCCCTGCAAAACAAATCATATATGTGCAAGTTCCTCCCCTACCTCTTTGGAGCAGCTCCTATGAGCTACAGAGAGTCTGTCTCCTATACTACAGTTATCAGTAAAGTGCATGAATAAAACTGAAACTCACGGCTCTTTCATTATGTGATTTTTTTTAATCAAGTGAGAGATTTTTAAAATATCACTCTCACTTTTGACAGCAAAAATTAGCAAGTCATTGTTGTTCAGTTGCTCAGTCATATCCAACTTTTTGCGACCCCATGGACTGCATCACACCAGCCTTCCCTGTCCTTCACTATCTCCCAAACCTTGCTCAAACTCATGTCCATTGAGTCAGTTTGTAAGTATAATAAAAGACAGGGCTTCCCAGGTGGCTCAGTGGTAAAGAACGTGCCTGCCAAGCAGGAGATGTGGGTTCAATCCCTGGGTGGGGAAGATCACGTGGAGGAGGAAATAGCAACCCATTCCAGTAGTTTTGCCTGAAGAATTGTATGAACAGAGGAGTCTGGCAGTCTACAGTCCATGGGGTCTCAAAGAGTCGGGCACAACAGAACATACATGCACTGCAGAGACAGAAACATGATAAAGGACAACATAGTATAAAATGTTAATGTGATATACACATATATGTGTGTATATATGCTTATATATATTTTTGTATTTTATGATAAAATAGTATGTCTTATATTTTATATATTAGAGGCCAAAGAAATCTCTAAACTGTTTCCTAAAGTTAAATATGTGCACAAGTTTTCATCATAATCAAAGAAAACTATCAAATAATAATAAAAGAAAATGTTAAATTTCTGGGGGAAAATTGAAATATCACAAGTAATGCCTTAGCAAGGAGGCAGTTTAAACTATATTGATGTGTGTGTCAGTTACTCAGTCCTGTCTGATTCCTTTCAACACTGTGAACTGTAGCCGGCCAGGATCCTCTGTTCATGGACTTCTCCAGGCAAGAACACTGGAGTGGCGTGCCATTCCCTTCTCCAGGAGATCTTTCCAACTCAGGGATAGAATTCAGGTCTCCTGCATTGCAGGTGGATTCTTTACCATCTGAGCCACCAAGGAAGACTTTATATTGATATAACTAAAACTAAAAAGGTAAAATAAAAAATATTTAATTTCAAATAATTAGGATGTTTTAAGTTTATGTTTTGAGGAAAATTGATTCTTTTAAATTTTTATTTAATAGAAAAAGAAAAACTTCAAAAAAACACAAGAAAGAAAATAATAGATAAGCAACTTTAATAATATATGCCACACTTGAATTGATCAATATGTTAAGAGACAACACAACATTCAATAGTATAGCTCATTCCACTGGTGCAAATAAAGTTTAATATTTCATCTCTATAAATATAATCCACTGTGTAAAATTTCATATAAGAGAAACATCATTTGACCATCTCTACTGAAGCAAAAGATAATTTAAAAACACCAATTCTCAGAAATTCTTTAGTAATGCATAAACAGTACAATCACTAAACGTTGTTAACTAAAGCTGTTAAGGCTCCGAAGTTAAAGAATCCACCTGTAATGCAGGAGTCACAGGATACACTGGTTTGATTCCTGGGTCAGAAAGAGCCCCTGGAGAGGGAAATGGCAACCCACTCCAGTCTTCTTGCTTGAAAATTCCCATGGACAGAGGAGCCTGGTGGTCTACAGTCCATAGGGTTGCAAAGAGTCAGACATGACGGAGCAACTGAGCACACAACCGATATAAAAATTTATGCAGAGAAAGAGATGCAGTTTTTGTATGCTTACTTACAATTGTTCTCATCATTCTGTAATTTTTGACTATTAAAGTGAAGAAAATCAGGGTTAGAATAGAGGTATTGGAAAGCATGATGCTTTCCTGAAACACAAAAATTTAAAGCTGGATGATTTAATTCATTTATATAGATTTTGCTATTTTCTGTTAAAGAAACACTTCAGAAAAATATTTGTTGACTTTTATATGTATACATTTCCAGTGAAATTATGCCACTGAGGCAAACTTATAATTCAGCACTTTTGAAAATTATATAGCCATGAGTATTTACTTAGGTTTAATCATAATATGATTTGGATTTCTACTAAAGACATGAACAGTAGTTATCTCTAGGAGAAAGTATTATACAAAATATATATTTAAAAACTTTTAAAGCCATATTTATTATCTATTACTTGAAATTAATTTAAATGCTGTAAAAATAAAAGAAGCAGTTTCATTAAAAGATGCAAAGAGAATTGATAATCACTGTAGAGAAAGGTGTCTGATTTAATAAGATTTAATTGGAAGGAATGATGCTAAAGCTGAAACTCCAGTACTTTGGCCACCTCATGCAAAGAGTTGACTCATTGGAAAAGACTCTGATGCTGGGAGGGACTGGGGGTAGGAGGAGAAGGGGACGACAGAGGATGAAATGGCCGGATGGCATCACCAACTCGATGGATGTGAGTTTGAGTGAACTCCGGGAGTTGGTGATGGACAGGGAGGCCTGGCATGCTGTGATTCATGGGGTCGCAAAGAGTCAGACATGACTGAGTGACTGAACTGAACTGAACTGAATATATAATATTGGCAAAACTTTGTAAATGAGCTTTAAACATAAAAACCACCACCATACAGAAACCAGCTCACCTCAGTAACTGGGAGTAACTTCCATCACAGTAGCTGTCCACTCTCCAAGTCCAGCCACCTACTCCCCTAGAGTCCTTGCCTTTGTTTTCCATTATCTGCAACAGTTGCTGGATGTCGTGAGCCTGAGACTTTGAGGCCAATCTTACAAAAGTCTTACAAAAATAATTGTCAGAAAATGACAATCCCTATCAGGCCAGGTCCAAATATTCAGTTTGAAATACTTCATGGGAAGTATCTGCAAAATGATCCAGGTTGATCTCTGCCTCTCTCTACATTTTACCCTTTAGAGTTGCTCTGTCAATGAAAAATTAAGATATTCTTCCTGGAGCCTCTAGACTCTGGATCAAATTCCCTCTGGTTAACCACGTGGAAAGAGTTCCTCCCAAAACAAGCAATAATTTTCATAAGTAGAGCAGTCTAAATCCAATATTGGTGAAAGAAACAGTATATGTATATATTTTAGCCATAACTACAACCATAATATTCACAAAGAAGTGCCTGATAGAGCCTCAACAGTAGTACTATTAGACACATTGGAGTTTTCCATTTTCCTAGAAACAACTTGTCTTTAAATCACTTGTACGTAGAATCTAGAATAAAGCTTTCAAAAACATAGAAAGCACAGATACAAAAAGTTTTAGCAGGCAACATTTTCCTGTAGAAATCTAGCCAACATATTATATTAATTATTTTCCACCTGCCAATGTCAACTTGGGTTTGTCTATTTATAGGCAGCCTTAGGGTTAGCTTCACACAGAATGAATGAGACCATTTGTCAGAGCCTCACAACTTCCCTGGTGGTAAAAGAATCTGCCTGTAATGCAAGAGACCTGAGTTTGACCCTGGGTCAGGAAGATCCCCTGGAGAAGGGAATGGCTACCCACATCAGTATTCTCTCCTAGAGAAGCCCATGAACAAAGGAGTCTGGCAGGCTACATAGAGTCCATGGGGTCACAAAGAGCTGGACATGGCTGAGTGACTAACACTTTCACAAAAGAAAACTCATCAGCTGTGTGTGAACAGTTTGTCTCTGAAATCCCTTGAATTGCTTGATGTGGTTGTAATATCCACTGTTTCTCAAAGTAGCTTTATTTATAGAAATTAAGGCATCACCACCACAGGAAAACAGTGTGAAGCTTGCAAGAGGATCTGTGATACATTACAGACATGCTTATTAATCTTGTCTTGATTTAAAAATTGAGACATCTTGGCTTGCAACAATGCCAGCCATTTATACTTTTCTAATCCAGAGTATAAATGAACACATGTTAATGTAGTCATTGAATATTGCATATCTGGTAAGTTTCTTTCTTAATAGCATTAAGAATGAGGACAGTGACTTCTTAGTCTGTTGAATTGTTCTGAGGCTGACACAAATTATAGACTAAATTTATTAAGAATTGCCAAGTTTGAATTATTTTTATGGTACCCCAGCACAATTAACTAACTCTAGGCTGATCTTTAATGTAAATGATAATTTTTACTATCTAAGGAAAGATTTGGAGCTGGTGCTGGTAAATTCAGATCTTATTAATATCATTATTATTTGAGGATAATGTTAATTAAAAGGTATATTAACAAAATACTATAATTATAATTTATTTGTCATAATTGTGTTTTCCAAATATCAAGAAAAAAGACAGACTGTTCTAACAACTAACTTAATGTCCACCCAGCTTTTAAATTATATTTACACATATTTGAGATAGTCAAATAATGTCTCTCTTAAGATACATTTCTTCCTTATTCTTATGTTTAAAATGATTAATAATTGGAGGATTTTATCATTGCTCAGGGCTTCCCTAGTTGCTTAGATGATAAAGAATCTACCTGGATGCAGAGACTCAGGTTTAATCCCTGGGTTGGGAAGGTCATGTAAGAAATACCTCATGTTGAAAATGTCAGTCGTTTTCAAAAACAAAATTATTAGTCTTCCACTTTGAAGATTCTGGAAGACAGACTTTTAAGGTCTAACATTTTCAAACCAAAAGAATCTGTCAAAGACTGCAGTGCCTTGGGACTTTTGTGGTCCAGTGGTTAAGACTCTGCACTGCCACAGCAGGGGGCCTGGGTTTGATCCCTGGTTGGGGATCTAAAATCCCACATGCCTCACAGTGCAATCAAAAAAAATTGGAAAAAAGACAGCAGTGCCTTCAAATACTGTATTTTCTTAATTTGGAAATTCAGATAATATTAAATGGAGTGGGTAGTATACTAATTTGGTCCTGAAGCTAATTGACTTTCAAAAATATGTGCATTAATAGTCAATTTATCTGTACTAATTTTAACATAAAATATATTGATTTTAATTCTTCAATTAAATTTATACTAAATCGTGTTTTCTGTACCTCGAAGACCTTTCTAGAAAAATTCCTCTGCTTAGATTCTGCCCTTGATTTGTGATCTCTGGATTTCCTTCACCTTTCTCTTCTCTTTAAAAAGTATTTCTCAAAGGCAGAAAGAGTATATTTTGGTCCAGGGGCCATTTAGTAATATCTGATGACATTTGAGACCATAACAGCTGAAGGTGGGAATTTGTTACTGAAATCTAATGAATAGAGAACAAGGATGTTGCTAACTACCGTACAATGCACAGAACATCTCCCAGAAAAATAATTATCCCATCCAAAACACCAAAAAAGCTGTCCTAGAAAACTCCTGTACAAAAATATTAATCACCATGCAAAATCATACCCTTAAACACTGAACCAAGCATTTCCTTAAAAAGTAACTCCAGCACTGTTGACATCATTGGTAAAGATTATTTCAAGAGACAGTGTTTAAGTGTTGTATTTAGTCAAGTCACTTATTAAGTTAAGAAGTCAATCAACCACAATTCACAAATCAATAATAAAATAAGCTTCATCAGCTCCAACATTTTCTCCAAGGAACAGTTTGGTAAAGTTTGCAAGTAGAAATAATGCGTGTATGTGCAAGTATTAAAAAGTAAAAACTGAATCCTGACAATATGCAATTTTGTGATGTAATGGACATATTGAACACAGTGTTTCTTTATTATTAAGAACTCCTTTAGTCTAAAATTTATGCATGGGTTTTACATGTTGGTTACATCTATGAAAAACAGCTATGACAGTAAGACACCAAATATTGCTTAATTCAGCAAGCTTCTCATAGTTGTGGGGTTTTGAAAATTACAGTCAGTGCATATTATGAATTTTTAAATAATACTCATGCTTTTGTAGAGTCATAATGGTATACATCTCTTCATGTATCATGCAATAAACAGTCACATATGACTATATATGTCTATACTGAAATGAAAAGCAGTATGATGCAATAACCTCACAACTCACATTACAAGTTAATATTGGATAAAAATTTAACAAAGCTCATAGATGTTCTCAGTGCCATGATTAACTCACAGACAGTTTGACCTAAAAGGATAGTATAAGTAAGGACTGAAGTGTTATACAGCCTAAGAAGACTTGAATTACAAGAGTTTTTGCTGACACTCCTGGTAACAGACAAATGACTTTCAGCCTTATAAAATTGTTATCTGTCAAAAGCTGCAAGGGTCACAGGAGTAATTCACCACATTCATATTCTACACTTCCAGTGCTTAGTTTTATCATACTTCTTTGTCATGTACTGTGTTAAACAATAAACTGAGGTACATTAACATTTTCAGGAGTTTATTTGAACATATGTCAATTCAAATCAGGCAACAGCAAACCAGGAGTGGTTAGGGGTACTCTGGGCTTCCCTTGTGGCTCAGCTGGTAAAGAACCCGTCTGCAATGTGGGAAATCTAGATTCGATCCTTGGGTTGAGAAGATCCCCTGGAGAAGAGAAGGGCTACCCACTCCAGTATTCTGGCCTGGAGAATTCCATAGACTGTATAGTCCATGTGGTCGCAGAGTCAGACACAACTGAGCAACTTTCACTCACTCAGTGGTACTCTACTGGCTGGAGCTAGGGGAGAGATTTTTACAGGAAGACATGGAAGAAAAATAAGGAAATTATATGATTGATTGAAGTTTAAGGCCGCCTTACTTGGGAAAGCTGGCTGGCTGTTTGTGATTGGTTCTTCTTAAGTTTCATATTCTCGAATTCGACTGCATTGATTCTGGCTTTCAGTTTCAGTTTGCTTTCACAGGCTGCTAAGGCATCAGAGCCACCTCCTTGTCTAATTACTTTAACATCTGTAAACTTTAGGAATTATTTAAGTATTATTTTAATCTATCTTTTAAAATACGAGCATTATTTCCTTTAGAAAGTCAGAAAATACCTTTAAATTAGATATACATCATATTTATTTGTACTCTAATTTCTAATACCACCAGGCTAAGCAAGTCATACTAAATAATTCATCATGGAATAACATATTGTAATCAGTAAATTGCATTTGTAAAATATGTGGCTAGAGAGGGAATTATAAAACTTGAGAACAACAACAAGAAAAAAGCAATTTCTTCCAGGTGTTCTAATTTTTCCTTTAGGCTAATTGGTTGATTAAAAAGAAATGTATGATTCCAGTTGTCCTTATTGCATCAGCTTTCCATCAGTATGACCTCCATCACTCAGTTCAGTTTGGATATGTGAACAATACCATTCTCTGAATGATCTGGAAATGCAGTCAGCCATTCTTTGAAAGAGTTCTGTGTTCTCCATCATCCACTTGCAGGAGATCTTAGCCCACACAAATGTGTTATCCCAGGGGAAAGGCCCAGAGGTTACAGCTCTCACACTTTTCTTGACTCAGAGTGAGTTTGTTGCCCAAGTTAGCTCTGCTGATTAGTCACTGCCCATACAAATTTAGGGTAAAACTCAAATCTGGTTAGAACTAAGACTACCACCAGGACTGTGGGGATTTACAGGTCTTGATTTTGTTCCTGACATTCTCAAGAGCAATTGTCTAGAACAGCTTGCAATGGGCCAGCCCAGAGGCTGAGGGTGTGGGCACAACTCCAAGCATTCAAGAAATGTTAATTATTGTTATCATTATGATGATTGCTATCAACTCTGATATATGACTATGGAGTTTATCACAGGGAGTTGAAGGCTGCCCTTCTATATCCTTCCTCTGCCAGCTGCACTTCAGCTGAGTCCTAGGGTCACATATCTGAATGAATGGAGCAAGGCATCTTTGGGGTTCCAGCATCTGTGCTGAGGTATAGAGCATGTTATGTCTCCCAGTCCATTTGTCCTTTGAAACAAGCTCTTATATTTTACATGTCTCATTTCTCTTGTCTCAAGCTGAAGTTTGGTACTTGTTTCCTTACTGTGGGCAGTCTATTTTGTTTCCACTATAATTAAGAAACACCATCACATGAAATAAACCCTATCTTCTAAATTTAAATTCAGTTTATGATCCCCTAGAAATATGCTTTAGTTATCCTGTGGATGTTTTAAGGTCTACATTTTTAACCTTTGAATACCTATTTATTATTGCCATTATCTGTATTAAATATATTCAATTTTATAAGACTGTATAGAGATGTGAAAATTAAGGTCCTAAATTTTGAAATAGCTAGGCCAAGTCATTTTCATAACTGGTATCTGGATAACACTATAATCCTAGAGTCCTGCCAAACTGGCAGACCCTTGCATTTTCCTCTGTTCATTTCTAGTGACATTCAGTTTTCTTTGGGGTTTTTCATTACTGTAACTGCTGCTGCTAAGTAACTTCAGTCATGTCCAACTCTGTCCGACCCCATAGATAGCAGCCCACCAGGCTCCGCCGTGCCAGGGATTCTCCAGGCAAGAACAACACTGGAGTAGGTTTCCATTTCCTTTTCCAATGCATGAAAGTGAAAAGTGAAAGTGAATTTGTTCAGTCGTGTCTGACTCTTTGGTACCCCATGTACTGCAGCCTACCAAGCTTCTCCATCCATGAGATTTTTCAAGTAAGAGTACTGGAGTGGGTCGTCATTGCCTTCTCCCATTACTGCAATGGCCAGTTACAAATTAGACATGAGAATTTTCTATTGAAAAATTGTTTTAAATACAACTATATCTTCATCAGAGGTAATTTGAAGGGAAAGCCATGCATAGAACCATGTATGTGTATATACTCACACATATAAATCTGTGAAGTTGTTCAGTCATGTCTGACTCTTTGTGACCCCACAGACCATAGCCTGCCAGTCTCCTCCATCCATGGGATTCTCCAGGCAAGAATTTTGGAGTGGGTTGTGATTTCCTTCTCCAGGGGATCTTCCTGATCCAGGGATCGAACCTGGGTTTCCCACACTGCAGGCAGACTCTTTATGGTCTGAGCCATCAGAGGCTCCTGTATATATGTATATAAGAAATCAAAGTTCCTACTACAGAGTGTTTTCTGACTGATGGGTATTTCAGAATACTATTTAGATACTTTTAAATTACATTCTAATTATACTCAGAGGGTATAGGAATTGCAGTAATAAACATCTAAGTTCCTGTTGCCTCCTTACTTAGGCTCCTACAGAATGGAGTGAAATCTATTCTAAGTTACTGAAGCATGTTCCTTCTGTTCAATTGATATTGTCACTATTCTTCAAGCCGCCTGATTCAGATGTGAATGACTCAGGATCATTTGTGGTCCTTGAGCATAAACATGTATCTCACTTTCCTGTATAAATGCAATACTAACTCTGAACTTGCTATAAACTGTTACATATAAACTAAACTTTTGCATTTTTCTCCCGATTGGGCTCTCTACAGCTTCAGATAAGGAGAGTTTATGTTTGGGATATACTTCAGACATTTTTTTCAGTTGCAAAATTTCCTATTTAGAAATGAAGGGCTTACTTGTGAAGTCATAAATTGATTTATAGAAGACTTTAATCTGGGCAGGTGGCAGCTTAATGTCTTCTCATCCAATTCTGGGGCATTTTCTTCTTATTTTATATAATACATGATATGGATGAAGGGAATGTTAGTAACTATAGAATAGTCCAGAATAGCTCTAATGTTAGGGTTTACAAACAAGCAAGATGATCAAATAGTCTCTTGTGTTTTCTTCATATTTATAATTTACTGTTTGTTTGCTTTAACTCAGTTAGTATGAAATTAATCAGACCATTAGCACCTAAAGCACTCTGATACTTTTCTTTAGAGATTATGGGGAAAAAACATTTAGCCAGATTGTGATAGTACTAAGGTTATTTTGCTGTTTTGTAGTTGAATCTTCACCAAAACATAAGCCCCCTTTGTGTTAGCACAGTGCAATCAAATATGTTTGAGTGAAGACTTGAGCAGTCTGTTAATGTACTGACAATGACAGCTAGTAAAAAACAATAGTTTAAATCCTATTTTTTCTTTCAAGAGAAAAGTTGGTAGTGAAAAACACAAAATGCATAGACAGGCTGAGCTGAATATTATTAAATCTATCTATGAAAACACCAAACATGCATTAATTAAATACAAATGCATTGCTATGCCTTATCAATATATAGAGATTGATATAGATATGTATATACTTAATGCCCAAAACATCCTTAGCAGTTATATACTATTATCCTATTATTTCCATTTTACAGATAAGTAGCTAGAGTAGAAATGGTTAATTTATTAACTTACTTTTTCTCTTTAATCCAGTACGTAGAGACAGAATTCTCTTTTTGCTCACTGATACAGTGCATGCTCTACTTGATAAATGGAGAAACAGTTAATAGTGCTGCACTGGAATGCAGATCATTTTTACTTCAATAATCATGTTCTTCCTAATATAGTGTTTGCTTTCAATTGAAAAAAAATGTACCAGTGTGGCAGGAAGAAAAATAATGCTGACTGGTGGTATCATTTAAAGCTTCATGAAATAATTGATACAAAATATGTGCATGCATGTTCAGTCACTTCAGTTGTGTCTGACTCTTTGCAACTTTATGCACTATAGTCCACCAGGCTCATCTATCCATGCGATTCTCCAGGCAAGTATACTGGAGTGGGTTGCATACTCTCCTCCAGGGGATCTTCCTGACCCAGGGATCAAACCCATGTCTCTTATGTCTTCTGTATTGGCAGATGGATTCTTTACTACTAACACCACCTAGGAAGCCCCAGTATAAAATATAGTTCAGGTCAGTTGCTCAATCATGTCTGACTCTTTGTGACCCCATGGGATGCACCCTGCCAGGCTTCCCTGTCCATCATCAACTCCCGGAACTTGCTCAAACTCATGTACATTGGGCCAGTGATGCCATCCAACCATCTCATCCTCTGTTGTCTCCCTCTCCTGCCTTCAATCTTTCCCAGCATCATTGTCTTTACCAATGAGTTAGTTCTTCTTATCAGGTGGCCAAAGCCACCTGATTGGAGCTTCAGCATCAGCATCAGTTCTTCTAATGAATATTCAGGACTGAATTCCTCTAGGACTGACTGGTTTGACCTTCTTGCAGTCCAAGGGACTCTCAATAGTCTTCTCCAACACCGCAGTTCAAAATCATCAATTCTTTGACACTCAGCTTTCTTTACGGTCCAACTCAACATCCATACATAACTACTGAAAAAAACCATAGCTTTGACTAGATGGACCTTTGCTGGAAAAGTAATGTCTCTGCTTTTTAATATGCTGTCTAGGTTGTCATAGCTTTTCTTCCAAGAAGCAAGCATCTTTTAATTTCATGGCTTCAGTCACCATCTGCAGTAATTTTGGAGCCCAAGAAAATAAAGTCTGTCACTGTTTCCATTGTTTTCCCATCTATTTGCCATGAAGTGATAGGAGCAGATGCCATGATCTTAGTTTCTTGAATGTTGAGTTTTCAGCCAAATTTTTCACTCTCCTCTTGCACATTCATCAGGAGGCTCTCTAGTTCCTCTTTACACTCTGCTACAAGGGTGTTATCCTCTGTGTATCTGAGGTTATTGACATTTCTCCCAACAATCTTGATTCCAACTGTTCTTCATCCAGCCCGGCATTTCACATGATGTACTCTGCATATAAGTTAAATAAGCAGGGTGATAATATATATCCTTGATGTACTCCTTTCCCTATTTGGAACCAGTCCGTTGTTTCATGACTAGTTCTAACTGTTGCTTCTTGACCTGCATATAGATTTCTCAGGAGGCAGCTAAGGTAGTCTGGTATTCCTATCTCTTTAAGAATTTTCTGCAGTTTGTGGTTATCCATACAGTCAAAGGCTTTTGCATAATTAATAAAGCAGAAGTAGATTTTTCCTGGAACTCTCTTGCTTTTTCTATGATCCAGCAACTCAGCAGCTCTATGGTGGGGCTAATGATGACCTCCTCTAAGAGGGCTTATGCTACATGCTGTATGTCTGAAGTCTCCTGCAGCCAGAGCCCCTATCCCTGTGGCAGGCCACTGCTGACTGTGCTTCTGCAGGAGACATTCAAACACTCAAAGGCAGGTCTCGCTCAGTATCTGAGGGATCTCTGGGTCCTGGTGCACACAAGGCTTTGATTGAACCCTCCAAGCATCTCTGGCAGGTACAGGGTTTGATTCTAAAAGCAATTTTGCCCCCAACCATCTTGTTGGGGTTTCTCCTTTGCCCTTGGATGTGAGGTATCACTTTTGGTGGGATCCAACATTCTCCTGTGGATGGTTGTTCAGCAGCAAGTTGCAATTTTGTTCTCACAGGAGATGAGTGCATGTCCTTCTAAACACGGCCTGCACAGCACCAGAGTTTTCTCTATCTCTTGGAGTTTGCTCATGTCCGTTTAGTTGGTGATGCCATCTGATGATCTCATTCTCTGTCGCCCCCTTACTCTGCCTTCAATCTTTCTTAGCATTAATTTATCCTAGGAAAGGATAAATCACACTTTGTAGAAGGCCAAGCCCAAATCAACAACAGCAATACCATGACAAATACCGAAATATAATTGACAGATATGTCAGGGCAATGTGCAGAAACAAATAAACAGTAGTACTTGTAAATCCAGTTTTTACCATGCATATAGGAATGAATTCTACCTGCAATACTATAGCAAACTAAACATCTTATAGGTTTTTAAATGTTTTCTATCATCAATTACTTAACTTTCAAAATATCTCTGCTTTCCAAATCTGTGTTATCATCCTCTTCCTTACAGAAGATAAACACAAAATGCAAAAGGTGAAGAGATTTATCAGCATGGTTCAGATAGAAAGGTTATTAGGGTGTAAAATACCTACTCTAATCAATCAATATCCTGTAACAGATGTCTGATTGGATGTGTTTTTGTAGACAGGAAAGATAGGGCAAAATCATTTACAAAGTATCCCAAATCTTTCAGCAATAAATTCAGAAACTTGACTGATACCTGAAATTAATTTGGCATAGTTTAAGATGAATTCATCACATGTTTGAAATCATCTTCTATCTTTTGATTCATATGTATTGCAAAAAGAGAATTATAGCCATAAAGAAATTACCAAAAAGTTATATATTCATCAATTCATTCTTTTCTGTATAACCTTCATTCTTTTTTGAGTATTAGTGTAGTTTTCTGCATGACTGTTATCAATAAGATGAACACAATTTTACTTTAATAATAAAAATTTCTTTCATACTTATTGAGTGCAAATATTTTATTAATATGACACATTCAGTAAAAATTATCTCTTTTATAAGTTTATTTTGTGACTTTTTTCCCTTTTCTTTCTAAGAATATTACAATGTATGTTTGACGACTGTGTTCTATTATCTTAAGACATCTTAGAATGGAAACACTAGATAAAGGCTTGGAACATTTGTTTCTGTATATCTTGATACTTACTACTAAGTACATAAAAAATATTCTTATTTATAGATCTACTATATGGGCTTTGCTGGTGGTTCATTTGTAAAGAATTCACCTGCCAATGCAGGAGACAAGTATATGATCTCTGGGTGGGGGAGATCCCCTGCAGAAAGAAATGGCAGCACACTCCAGTATTCTTGCCTGATAATACCATGGACAGAGAAGCCTACAGTCCATGGGGTAACAACAGTCAGATGTGACACAATGACTAAACAACAACTATAGATACAAGTTTGACAATAAATATAAAATGTGTGCAAATATAATTTAAAATATAATATCTGATAATATATTTGAGGTTTCCCTAGTAGGGCTATATATTTTACATTTTTTAAATTTGATTTTCTGAATTTCTGATATCATGTTATATCATCTATAATATCAGTTCAGCTGAGCTCAGTTCAGATGCTCAGTCATGTCCGACTCTTTGCAACCCCATGAACTGCAGCACACAGGCCTTCTTGTCCACCACCAACTCCTGGAGTTCACTCAAACTCATGTTCATCGAGTTGGTGATGCCATCCAGCTATCTCATCCTCTGTCGTCCCCTTCTCCTCCTGCCCCCAATCCCTCCCAGCATCAGAGTCTTTTCCAATGAGTCAACTCTTCGCATGAGGTGGCCAAAGAATTGGAGTTTCAGCTTTAGCATTAGTCCTTCCAATGAACACCCAGGACTGATCTCCTTTAGAATGGACTGGTTGGATCTCCTTGCAGTCCAAGGGATTCTCAAGAGTCTTCTCCAACACCACAGTTCAAAAGCATCAATTTTTTGGTGCTCAGCTTTCTTCACTGTCCAACTCTCACATCCATACATGACCACTGGAAAAACCATAGCCTCAACTAGACGGACCTTGTTGGCAAAGTAATGTCTCTGCTTTTGAATATGCTATCTAGGTTGCTCATAACTTTCCTTCCAAGGCCTAAGTGTCTTTTAATTTCATGGCTGCAGTCACCATCTGCAGTGATTTTGGAGCCCCAGAAGATAAAGTCTGACACTGTTTCCACTATTTCCTCATCTATTTCCCATGAAGTGATGGGACCGGATGCCATGATCTTCGTTTTCTGAATGTTGAGCTTTAAGCCGACTTATTCACTCTCCTCTTTCACTTTCATCAAGAGACTTTTTAGCTCCTCTTCACTTTTTGCCATAAGGGTGGCGTCATCTGCATATCTGAGGTTATTGATATTTCTCCCGGCAATCTTGATTCCAGCTTGTGTTTCTTCCAGTCCAGCGTTTCTCATGATGTACTCTGCATACAAGTTAAATAAGCAGGGTGACAATGTACAGCCTTGACGTACTCCTTTTCCTATTTGGAACCAGTCTGTTGTTCCATGTCCAGTTCTAACTGTTGCTTCCTGACCTGCATATAGGCTTCTCAAGATGCAGGCCTGGTGGTCTGGTATTCCCATCTCTTTCAGAGTTTTCCATAGTCTATTGTGATCCACACAGTCAAAGGCTTAGGCATAGTCAATAAAGCAGACATAGATGTTTTTTTGGAACTCTCTTGCTTTTTCGATGATCCAGAGGATGTTGGCAATTTGATCTCTGGTTCCTCTGCCTTTTCTGAAACCAGCTTGAACATCTGGAAGTTCATGGTTCATGTATTGCTGAAGCCTGGCTTGGAGAATTTTTATCATTACTATCGTGTGACATGACAGCAATTGTGCAGTAGTTTGAGTATTCTTTGGCATTGCCTTTCTTTGGGATTGCAATGAAAACTGACCTTTTCCATTCTTGTGGCCACTGTCAAGTTTTCCAAATTTGCTGGCATATTGAGTGCAGCACTTTCACAGCATCATATAAGTAGTTTTAAATATCATATGGGCAAAGTCTTGATGTATGGTTTGTATTTTTTTCTTAAAATTATCACTGAAGCTAAAAATTGTGAGTTTTTAAATAAGAATCTCTCAGCAATTTTTGTGTGATTTCTTTTATTACCTCAAATTTTATTAAAAAAAACAGATCTTGGAAGCAAATTGGGCCATAGTTATACATTTGAGGTGCAACTTCCAATGAATTTTGCCACTAATCTTGTAACACTACTACTGTAACTGATAAAATGTTTATGTTAGGTTAAAAAGAAAAAAATGATGTCATTTCACTTGCCTTGAGCTCTAATGTTGCATTCAGAGCTAAAATTGCATTCAGAGCTCAAATGTTAACTATTTGTGAAATTTTGAAAAGGCTTTAAAGATTAACTTAAGTTTATATAGCAATAGGTACAAATCAGCGTTGTTTAAACTGTAAACAGAGAAGTCAATTAAGTACCCTATCATTATATTGTAGAGCAAATTTTTTAAAGTCAGAAAAATTGTTTTATAAAAGGTATTTTTAATTCAGTAAGATATATCATTTTCTATGGGTGATGGGTAAAAAATTCATATATATTTGAAACTCCCTAAACTGAATATCCCATTCTATTGTTTAAAGTAGTTGTCTACATAATCTTCCATTTTGCTCAGCACAATTTCCATTTAAATAAATAGTTATTAATTTCAATTATTCTCAGATATTCCATTTTTAGTTTTAAATTTTTGATTTGAGACTTATTTACAAATTTCATTTAGCTGCTGAAATCTTCCATCTTGTGATTTATTTTTTCAGATCGTACCAACAATTATTTTTAAGTCTATGTCTGATAACTCTACTATTGAATTATCTCTGAGTCTGTTTCTGTTGTTTGCTTGTTTTTTCTTATTATTTATTCAAACAATGCCAAGCATTTACCTCTCCCCAAACTATTTTCTTATTGTTTTCTCTGTTGTCCTTAATTTTTACCTAGTTCACTCCTCTTATTCATTTAGTCCTACAAATCAATTTATCCTGTAAAATATATGGAAGTATTTTATTTGAAAGTCCATTAAAATAAAATTTTTAAAGATTCCTTTCCCAGTGTTTCCACTATTACGCTTCATAACTTCTTTTTTCATTTGTTGTTTAGTTGCTAAGTTGTGTCTGACTCTTCTGTGACCGCATGGACTATATATAGTCTGTCAGGCTTTCCTGTCCATCAGATTTCCCAGGCAAGAATGTTGGAATGCTTGCCATTTTTTTCTCAGGGGATCTTCCCAACCTGGGGATCGAACCAGCTTCTCTTGCATTGCAAGCAGATCCTTCACTGCGGTTTTCATTTACTAACATGTACCATAATCTATAATCATCAGACTCTTCTGTCTACTGAGTTCTCCAGGCAAGGATACTGGAGTGGATTGTCACTCCCTTCTCCAGGGGATACTCCCAACCCAGGGACTGAACCTGGGTCTCCTGCATTGCATGCAGATTCTTTACCATCTGAGCCACCAGGGAAGCCCATAAATTATATACTCACTTCAGCTTTTATTGATTTCAAATCCAATTTCCATGCACCTCAAACCTGATTTCATTGTTCATCATTATCTACCTAATTACATCCTATCATAGATTATCAACTTATTTTTCTCTTTTGATAAGTTAGCTTACTGGTTAATAAAATAAGATAGAAAGTAGTCCATTTTATGTATCTATATTTTAGTACAATTTTTGCTGTGACTATATTAACAATGTGAACATTATCTTAATTTACACACTGAGATTAAAGGCTTTGAGTATGGACATTAAGATTCCCAAATTCAGCTAAACACATGCAATAAGATGTTATTTTTCTTAAAATTTTTAACAAGTCAGTAATTATCACTACTATTAAGAAAGAGATACTATTAAATTAGGATGAGTAAATTGAAAAAGTAGAAAAGGTCATCAGTTTGAAAAGATGACTCAAGGTTCTTCTTCAGGTTGAATTTGAATTATATACATAATAAAAATGTGGCTTGATTAGTAAATTATTTCTAAACATTTTCAATATGTGTGTGCATTGTGTGTGTGTAAGAAATGTGTCTAACATGTATACTGTCTGATACATTAATGAGTAAGACAAAAGTGAAATAACATATACTGGACTAATTGGACATATATTGGTATTTCACTTGTCAATGGCATGAGTAATTTCTTTGCTCAATCAACTTTTCAAGTACTGGAAAAAATGTGTCTCAATTTGTGTGCTATTTTTAATTAAATGGCTATAGATACAGTGCACTTTTAATTTTAATCTGTAATACTAATATTTTTTTCCATTACTTTCTAGACATTCAACAAAACAGATCATGCCTTAAATTTTAGTTTTTGCTGATTTCCTCTGTGCAAATGTCAATTTCGAATTATAAAATGAAGTGACTAAATTCTCTGCATGGTAACAAAATTTCCTATTATATGCTGAGTTCATAATGTCTCAATTCAGTAAATTAAAATATTGTCCATTATACTAATTAATACCTCATATTTCACATAAAGCTTAAGCATTTTTTTCCTATTCCCCTGGAGGCCCACTTGCAGATGAACCATCTGCTACCCAAAAAAAAAGAGGAAGTGAAGTCAGCTTCGCTCACTCTTGCTTACATCTTCCCACTTCTGTCTTACTTACTGCTGTTTCTAATCATCCCAGGAAACTTTCTAGTTGACTGGTACAATTGTGAAAAAGTTGTTTGATCTTTGGGCCTAGCAGAGGTCAAAAGTACTAATTTTTTTCATGGACACATTGATAGATCTTTAATAGCCTCATTAAGAATAACTATTAAAATTTCCCATGATAAGGATGACATTTTTTTCTTCATGTGTTTGGTGCCATTTCAAACTTGATTGATTTCTTTTTCTTTTTTATTTGCCCATTATTTGGATAATGTGGGCTTCCCTGGTAGACCAGCTGATAAAGAATCCCTGGCTGTTCAGCTGGTAAAGAATCTGCCTGTAGTTCAGGAGACCTGGGTTTGATACCTGGGTTGGAAAGATCCCCTGGAGAAGGGAACAGCTACCCACTTCAGTATTCTGGCCTGAAGAATTCCATGGACTATATAGTCCATGGGGTTGCAAGGAGTCGCACACAGGACTGAGTGACTTTCACTTTCACTTTTGGATAATGCACTTACACAGTTTCATTCTGTTGGGGTTATTACCAGGATTTAAAATGGCTTGTAATAGTCTTTCTCCTCTCTCTCATAACCCATCTCTCTTCCATGGAAAGTATTTGTACATATTTTTATCCAAACTCTGAAAGTGAAAGTCAATCCAACACTAATTTAGCTCTTCTTTGCTTTGGAAAAACCATTTCTTATCTTCTGGACTTCTCAGACCGGAGTCAGGTTCCATTTTATAGTGCTGGATTCACTGAGAGAAAGACATATCAAGCTCTCCAAATAACCTGGAGAAGTCCCTTGCCCTACAGTTAAGCTGAGGGCAACTGACAGCCCTCCCACCTTCTTTTGGGTGAGGGGTGTGTGTGTGTATGTGTGTGTGTACATTTTTGTGTCTTGTGAACATGTAGAGGTGGTAATACAGAGAAGCTCTTTCCAAAGAAATCTTCTATGTAATATCCTTTCTTTACTCTCATCTCTCTCTGCCCTTTAGTGTCCAATAGAACTGTAACTGAATTTGACAAGGTTGTTTATAAATTGCGCCTATGGTCTAGTATCTCCTTTAGAAAATACACATATTAGATCTTAGTACTTCAAACAAAACTTACATTTTGGCTGATTATTACATCATAAATGTGGGTAACATCGTGAGATTTTTTTCCTGTCTACTATCAAAACTGTTCTCATATCTTTCGTTCAAACAAAGAAAAATTTATACACACATACACATATCTACACATCTCAGGTACAACATATTCATTATATTAAAAAATAGAAAATACAAATAGATGAAAAATCATAAAAAAAAAAACAAAGTAAAAAATTAGTTTCCCAGGAAAATCTGCTTTATTTTGTGCCTATGCAAATAAAAAATGGGTACAAAAATAAAATCCCTAACATTATCCTCCATGCTTGTGTTCTCTGCCCCTGCTCTTCTTATTTCATACAGTGTGGCCATCATTTCCTCTTAGCAAATACAAACTGTTTCAAATTCAATGGTAGCATGTATTCTAATTCATGAATATGTTAACTTTTCTGAACTAATCCTCTGTCATTGAGTATTTAGATGAAGTTTGTATTCCTATGTAAACCACACTACTATAAACAAATTATATGTGTATCATCTAGGTTGATTTTCTTAGAAAGGTATATAATTTTCATTAATCTACCTTTCAGTGTTCATTTGCATTTTAATAAGTATTAAGCCTTAAACCAAAGGTATACATTTCTAAAATAGGAATTTAAGTTTTAGTTAATGAAAAAAGGATTTATTTGTTCCTTGAGAAATCTTTGTAATTAGGCAATGGCCTAATATTGCTTGCTCATAAATCTGGATTAAATAATATATACTATTCATATAATAAGCATCCCTTACTAATATTTTGGCTGACAACTTAAAATCAAAGACTATTTTTAAAGCTATCCATTTTTAATGATCTATAGCAATTCTATATATTTATGTAAAATTCATTTAGACTTCTCATACCTGCTAAATTAGTTTAGCAATGTTATCTAGCAGTCTCTATTTTGTGTTGGGTCAATATTCTAGATTCTTCCTAAAATTATTATCTGCCAGAAGATTTTAGAATAAACAACAGAAACAAGATGGAAATGATGAGTTACACTATTTTTTTTCAAAGTTTAGTATAAGTTGAGGAAAGTGTGTAGTTTAAAAAATACATTATTTAGGTATTATATCATTTATCCCCATAATTCTGAGAATATTCTGCAAATTTTAGAGAACTACAGCAATGGTTTGGTTTTTCTGGCATTGTCCATTATAACTGATTCTTAGGGAAACTTGCATTATAGATGTAGATAAGTTTTTTAAAAAGTGATTGCAATAACAATGTCAAGCTGGAATTCTTCTCTTTTCTAAAATTTAGTCTCTCTTAGTTATCTGCACATTTCATAATATAGTTTTTAAAAAAGACTGTTTTAAGGCTAAAAATTTACACTTTTGAAAGTAATGATCTAGCCTATTTAATAAACATGCAAAATTAAGAATATATTTTATTACCAAAAATTGGAAATTTAAAAATTAGATCTAATTTTTTTTAATGCAACTATCTTTGAAAGTGATATTTTTCCTTAAGTATGAATGATTCTTAAAGGAAAGGTCTCTATTACTTGCAGGCCTTATGCATTAGAATTTTGCATATATGGCTAATGAGATTCAGTTTAGGCTGTTTTTTCTGTTGAATTATCTGTCCATATGAACAACAAAGAAAGTAATGGAAATATAGATACTGATCAACAGGCTGAATGAAGTTATTGAACAAAAATAAATGTAATTCAACTAAAAAAGACTATGTATTTTTGTGGTTTGCTCAAAAAATGTGTAAATAAAACAAACCAACATCAACAAAAATAAATAATAAATTATTTCTACTTTTAAAAAATTTATATCCCCTGTGATACATATAGAAAAAAAATCAAGTCAAAGTAACTAAAAACTACTAATTCCTTAATTTTTAGAGAGGCAGTATTTATCTTAATATTTGATATCACTGAATAAAGCTCTTTGGCATAAACCTTTCATAATATATATTATCAGAGGGGAAAAAAAAAAGTGATCCTGTACCTTTAATTTCCCTTTCTGAGAGAGGGAAGGCTGCACACCACTGACAGGCTCACTTGTTCCCGTCTTTAATGTGCAATCTGTTTTCTCCAGCGGAGGGCACTCAGTGTATCACAAACTCAAGCATTAGCACCAACAAGCTCTGAGCATCATCAGTCTCTGGAAAGCCTTCTGAATTAGACAAGGGCTGCCTCTCAGCACAGCTACAAAACACTTTAAACCTGACCAGCTAAATGGATAAACCTAGCCTGCATAGCTTTTAAACTGGGGTCTCATACAGCACAGGAGGCCTACTTGCTGGAAGAACTGAAAATCCAGAGGATGAATTGCTTTATCTGGGAATGGCAAAAGCCAGCACAATAAGGAATGCCAGGTATTCTGAAGATTTTCTTTTTTTTTTTTTTCTTCTCCTCTCTTTTTACAGAGAAGTTGGTTACCTTCGAGATGGGCTGTAGCTCTTTTGCACAGATTGCCAATTACTGCTGATGGATCTCTGGTGAATTACACAATGATGCTCAGAGCCTAGAGGCCCTCCCCCACCCCCCTACTGCTTCCACCTCCCTGCCCCCCATCCCACCCCATGCTGAATTTTTTTTCATGTACATATATACATATATATTTTTGTCTGTCCTCTCCGGGGAAGTTTGTGTGGGGCTACTAGCTCACATGCGGGATCAGAATTGTGTGAATGACAGCCGCACTGTGTCATGAAGGTGGTGGTGGTTTCAGCACGAGACACCAAATAAGAAGAACGCTGAGAGAGGGGGGAACCGTTTTGGATGACAAAGGATGGGTAAGTGAACTTTTGTTGTTTCCTTCTTAGCAAAGCTGATCCTCTCGGCTTCCTATTCTCAGTCGTGGCATTAGCTGATAAAAAACATCAAAACAGGCAAAAAGCGGCAGCCTTGGAGTTTGCCAGTTGACTCACTATAGTTGCTATTATATTTTTAGATCATTTTCCTTTATTTTTTTAAACTGTAAATGCATAACACGGACTTAAACAGACTCTGGAGAAATATCTTTATGACTGTCTCTTCCGTATGCATATCCTTGCTTGGAAATTGAGCATGAGATAAATGATATATTTGCTTCTATTTCTTGATAATATTAATCATGCTTGTATTTCTGGTTGCTGTCAGGAAGATTGTCAACACTTTACTGCGTGTGTGTAGGGGTGGGGTCATTACTTTATCAGAGGTCGCACAAGGGCTTGTTTTTATCTTTGAGGATGAATACTCAACACAGCTTCCAAATATCCAGCAGTCATTTGCCAGTCTTATTTTTTCAAGTGTGGCCGGCTTCCCCCCACCCCCCCCCCACCCCTTTCTCCTGTCTGGGAGAGCTGGAATGTATTTCAATGAGTCTGTAGCTGGCAAGAGGACAGAGAGCAAGATGGGGTTTGAGATTAAAAAAAAAAATTAATTCGTTGAGTAACAGAGTTTCTTTTCTTAAATTAAGAATTGGTCTGATTGCCTGTTGTTTAAAAACATGAATAGTTAAGATTAATACTGCAGCACAAGGTACTTTTTTTCCTCACCACTAAAAAATAATAAATCTACTGTTGACAGAGGAAAGAAGTCCCTTAACATGCTATGACTTGGAAATGCAGTATCAGTGCCAATAGATTGCAACTTTGCAGATTTTCTGAAGTTAATGGAGGTAGGGGAGAAAAAAAGTCAGTGAGAAATTTGAGCAGTTTGGGATGGGAGAGGTTAGTAGTCTGCTGTTTCTCTCTTTGTTTATCCTCAAAATTTGGAAAAGCAACTATGTTAAGTATATAAGAAAAACAACAAATACTTCACAAGATTATTTTGTATTTTGTGCAAATATTTAATAGAAATTTGATAATCATAACTTTGGAGCATTCTGTGCTATCAGTAGTTAGGACTCTCAGCTGGTGATCACTGGATAGGAGAACCTTAGTAGGAATCTCTTCCTGAATGTTGAGAGCTTATATGCTTATTAATACATTGACAGTACTCCCCGCTGTTACTAGTCTGCATACCATGCTTCATTTGTTGTGTATACTGGTCCCAGTGCTGTTTTATCAGAGCTCCTATATGGTTACATCATTATGCAATAGGGATGCAATTTCAAGCTGGGCAAACTTGGGTTACCTTGACAGTTTACTGAAGCTCCTTTGCCAAAACACAGCCTCTTTGCTCAACTAAGAAAGATGTGGAAGCATAGGGCTTAGTAAGTCACATTTTTCCCGTTACCAGAAGACTTAATATTCTTTCTTTTGATACTGATATCCAACAGAGTGACTAGCCAAACATAGATGTTATTAAATGTTGTCATTATGTGATAAGATAGGATGGATGTTTTCCAGTGTTGATATGCATATGAACTCCTGAAACTCAGGAAGCTGTTCTTAGTTCTTTGGAAATCAAGAAAGAAAGCATGAAACCTAAATAGTAAGCATGCAATATTGAAGAAAATAAGGCTTTAAGTGTCAAATACATTGTTCTTAAATCAACTGTTCCGTTACTACACTAGATGAGATGCCCCTGATATTGGTAAGCTGGTGGTGATTTACATTAATAGCTTTACAATGTGCATTTGTCTTCTTTTTAATATTGTAGGTTTCCATTTAATTACGCAGCTGAGAGGCATGCGTGTGGTGCTAGTGCTACTTCCTACACTGCTGCTTGTTATGCTCACGGGGGCTCAGAGAGCTTGCCCAAAGAACTGCAGATGTGATGGCAAAATTGTGTACTGTGAGTCTCACGCTTTTGCAGATATTCCTGAGAACATTTCTGGAGGGTCACAAGGCTTATCGTTAAGGTTCAACAGCATTCAGAAACTCAAATCCAATCAGTTTGCCAGCCTTAACCAGCTTATATGGCTTTATCTTGACCATAATTACATTAGCTCAGTGGATGAAGATGCATTTCAAGGCATCCGTAGACTGAAAGAATTAATTCTAAGCTCCAACAAAATTACCTATCTGCACAATAAAACATTTCACCCGGTTCCCAATCTCCGCAGTCTGGACCTCTCCTACAATAAGCTTCAGACACTGCAATCTGAACAATTTAAAGGCCTTCGGAAACTTATCATTTTGCACTTGAGATCTAACTCATTAAAGACTGTACCAATCAGAGTTTTTCAAGACTGTCGAAATCTTGACTTCCTGGATTTGGGTTATAATCGTCTTCGAAGCTTGTCGCGAAATGCTTTTGCTGGCCTTTTGAAGTTAAAAGAGCTCCACTTGGAGCATAATCAGTTTTCCAAGATCAACTTTGCTCATTTTCCACGCCTCTTCAACCTCCGTTCAATTTACTTACAATGGAACAGAATTCGCTCCATTAGCCAAGGCTTGACATGGACTTGGAGTTCCTTACACAACTTGGATTTATCAGGGAATGATATCCAAGGAATTGAGCCGGGCACATTTAAATGTTTGCCCAATTTGCAAAAATTGAATTTGGATTCCAACAAGCTTACCAACATCTCACAGGAAACTGTCAATACATGGATATCATTAGTATCCATCACTTTGTCTGGGAATATGTGGGAATGCAGTCGGAGCATTTGTCCTCTATTTTATTGGCTTAAGAATTTCAAAGGAAATAAGGAAAGCACCATGATATGTGCAGGACCTAAGCACATCCAAGGTGAAAAGGTTAGTGATGCAGTGGAAACATATAATATCTGCTCTGAAGTTCAGGTGGTCAACACAGAAAAATCACACGTGGTACCCCAAACTCCCCAGAAGCCTCTGATTATCCCTAAACCTACAACCTTGAAATCTGATCCTAGCCGGTCCACCCTTGAAACACCAAGCCCTTCCCCGGGGTTTCAGATTCCTGGCACAGAGCAAGAGTATGAGCATGTTTCATTCCACAAAATTATTGCAGGGAGCGTGGCTCTCTTTCTTTCGGTGGCTATGATCCTCTTGGTAATCTATGTGTCTTGGAAACGCTACCCAGCCAGCATGAAACAACTTCAGCAACACTCTCTTATGAAGAGGCGGCGGAAAAAGACCAGAGAATCTGAGAGACAAATGAATTCCCCTTTACAGGAGTATTATGTGGACTACAAGCCTACAAACTCTGAGACCATGGATATATCGGTTAATGGATCTGGGCCCTGCACATATACCATCTCTGGCTCCAGGGAATGTGAGGTATGAACCATGATCCTCCTAAAAGCATTTCCACTGCGGGGAAGGAGAGGTAAATGTTTGAAGCTCTAGAGGTGTCTCTAATCACTAGAAAGATTAATGACCCTTTTGCTTTTGGGTTTTGCTCAGTGTGAAAGGTTACTTAATTAAATTACAACCACGAGGAAATTGACTGCTCTTTTTCTTTTACCTTAAATGGTTGAAACTTGAAGGAAGTTCATTCAAGGATGAGATTAAGTTGGAATAAAGCACTATGTTAAAGCATCTGTTTTTTTTTTTTTTTTTTTTCCCAACAGGTTGTGTATAGGGGTTGGACTTACAGACACACATACACACAAACAAAACTCTTCTCATCCTAAAATTTATGTCTGTTTTTTGTTGTTTGACTTTGTAATCTAGTAAAGGAGGGGCTGGCTTAATTTAAAAACAAAGTGATTTTACCAAAATTCCAGGAGGTAATGAAGATTTAAACCAAAGAGCAATTTACCCAAGGGTTGATTTTGTTGTATATTTTTTACTTTTAATTAAAGCATGCAACAGGGATCTCACAGGGATAACTGTTTCTATGTTACTTGCCACTTGGTTATTATACCAGCATAGAGAATGTCAGGCCTATTGTGTAATTGTATTAAGGCACTAAAAGATGTCTTTTTCCCCTTCTTTCCTTCCTTACTGCCTTTCTTCCCTCCTTTCTCCTTTCCTTCCTTTCTTTTCTTCCTTACTTCCTCCTTTCCTTTCCTTTTTTTTTTTTTTAAACCATTGGACATAGATCATTTTCAAAGGTTTTTTAAGTGCTGGCTATATGTATGTAATCAGAATGAAACTTAAATTCCACGTTTTGGCTTTTCCCTGGTAACTAAAATCAGGTCATGATATTGTGGGTGATTTAGCAATAACATAATGACAAGCATAACAGGGACTGTTTGTCAGTGTTGTTGTCATCCCCGAAGACATAATGTGCATTCTTGTTACACTAATCCAAAACTAAGTGATGCAAATATTTATAAATAAAAAAAGAGAGATTTGGGTTCTGAGTATTTTCCCTTTCTGTAACAATCATCTCAAATGAAGGTGTTTCGTGTTATACTATTTTCATGAGAATAAGTTTGGAGTCAGTGTATTTTAAAGATCACAGATAGGAATGTATTTAGAGAAGAAAAATAGTCACAAATTTCCAACTTGTTAATAAGTAATGGTGGATGCCAATTATTCTTTATTTGGTAAAATTAATTAAAAAGTGCAAAGATTGTGAGACTGCCAAGGCCTTGTTACTAGAATAAATTAGTAAAGAGAGGTAAAGTTCTGGCTCTGTGTCATCTTACTATCCAATTTTACATGATTACTTTCTCAAAAGAAAGTTTTAACAAGCATTTGAAGACTTTGCCCTTTTTACTACCAGTTATGAGGTGACTTAGCAGCAGCAGCGGCATGAGTGTTGAAAAATGTAATTTGCTCTTTTATGATATATATTCCAAATCTTTCCATAACCCAAACTTAAGAACTAATGAAAAGGTTTTCAGACAAAGCACTGAGTTTGAAATTATCTCCAACTCAGTGTAATTTGAAATATTAAGCTATTCTTCACAAAATTTATTTTCTCCTCTTATATATGATTGTAAATAAGAAAAGTAATCCCTGATAATAAATCCCTAAGAGAAACCTATATAAGAAATTGTCCTTAAAAATTAAAGAGAATACAAAATGTTATATAAAAATCTAGCAAGTCTTGATGTTTTTATTGCAAGGTAGTATTTTTACAATATTTGTGAATATTAGTAAAGAAAGTTCATTCTGTTTTATTCTAGATTTGGCTTGTATTTTGAGATCCTCCTGAAGGCCAGTAATGTAAAAAGAAAATTAAAATCCAGTTCCATTCTTTCATTTTCTCTTTGCGTTTGTATTAGCATGGTGATTTTTATTTAAAAGAATCACCAGGAAAGATTCTTAAAGAGCTGGCATTTCAAAACAGTGGTTCTAAAACTTTTCCAGAAGTCTTAAATCCCAGAGACCATCCTTTAAAGACCACAGGCATTACCATGATTGAAACGAAATAAAAACATATTTCACTTCTTAGAAATGTGTTTTAAAACGTGTTTTGATATTATATGTGTTCCGTAGAGTTGTGTTTATGGTCATGAAATCGTGGTGACATTGTTGGGGATGGGTGTGGTGTTACAGCAGTAAGTAATGAAGAATTTAACTAAACATTGTAATGAAGATGTTCAATTGAAATGGTAGCCCTACTGAAATAGATCAAACTCTTAAAGTAGAAAATGGTAAACTATGCATCTGAGATCATTAACTGCACTTTTGAGTGCATGGGGTTCAACAAAACTACATTGAAATGAATATTAATTTATTTTGAAACACAAATACACAGAAACAGAGCAACTGCCACTCCTTCTCGCCTGGTTTATTACAGTTGCAGATGGAAATAAGAACTGAGGAAAAGTAGATTCTTAGAAAGTGTTATGAAAACAATAATTTTCAGTGTACTTCTATATCAACCCAGAGTAAAATTTCTCTTGTTGAAAAAACTGCTCTACAAAATGAAGCCAAGAGAGAGATGTGATTTGCCCAAGTTTATGGCATTTTAGGACAGTGGATGTTCCTTGAGTTTAGGTCTGGTGGTGTTTTGACAAACCTCACACATCAATAACTTTGAAAAATAGAGAATCTTAACATTTATGGTATATTTTTTTGAGGTAAGCTTTGTTATTCAAAATATCAAATTACCTAATAAAGCCATAAATATTTAACTAGAAAACGTAGCACTAAGTGCTAATTTCTAAGATAGTGCCTTGAAAAAATTGCATTAAATTGAAAATTTTACTTACATAGTGGATGTTACCATCAATTATCATAGTCTAAATATGGTTGAAATATTCATTTTGTCTATTCTCTTTAAGAAGAAAATAAAAATATTAACATTCTTCCTTAAATAATATCTATGACCCACTGCACATATATGGCATATGATCTATAAAATAAATAATGAAATAATTTTGGTTCTGTTCTTTATGAATTTTAAAAGTCCAAGTGCACATTATATGATAAGAATCTGAAGAATATTATAATAATTTAAACAGTTAAACTTTCTTATATCTATAAAAGAATAAAGTAGATAGAAATGAATAATTAAAGACATATGGCAAAACTCTGATAGATTCATCTCAGTCATACCTTTAGTGGATCAGTGTGCTTGGTTGAACTGAATCATTCAACTTGTTCTCAACATGTGTTCAAAGAAGTCTAAAGCTTAGTGTCGTTGACAGAGAAAATTGCAAATACTTACTTTTGAAAATAGCTTGTGAAACTTTGGATAGGTAGCTTTATTGCATAAAAAGATTACAAAATTATAAAGTTACTTCATTCCACGTACCAAAATTTTACTTAAAGATTATACAAAACAAAATTTTGAATACCTGGTTCTTCCAGAATATGTTTTATCAACAGAGAATAGCAAAGGTTTTTATACAAATAATCATCATGAATATAAACCAAGAGAGTTTGTCTTTTGAATTAAAATAGCTGAAATTAGTAAAACTTTAACATGAATAAATGTGGTCTCTAGAGAGAGCCTGCATTTCAGAATGTTTTAAAAGAGAAGTAATTGAAATATAAAGTTTAATGATCCCATAATGCTAACAGTGCTGCCATTAGAAAAATGGCAATATAGATGACATTAGGTATATATTTTCCAAATATTTAATATTTTGGTTATACTCTTTAAAATAAAACTGTGTTGATTGTCCTTTGGGCTTATATTATTTCTTTCACTGCTGTGCAGTGGGTAGTGTAGACCATTTCTAATAATGTATATTTATTGAATGTATTAAGTCAGGTCAAAACTACTGATTTAAAGGGGAATATTAACTTCTTTCTTCACTGTAGAAATTGACATTTTGAAGTATATTGAATGAATTTCCAGGAGTGAAAATTCATAATATATTCAAACAGGATTCTAAGTGAAACAGGCTCAGAATCACTGAGTTTAATACCCTTTCTATGTAGCTAAAGAAAACAAAGTTAATTTTGTTGGCTGACTAATACTGTGTTATATTAAAAAGTTGCAATTGAAACTATACTTTGTATATTTAAAGAGTCTATTTATGCTTGTGTGTGTGTGTGTATGTATGTGTTTGTATTATGAAATTAAGTACATGTGCTCAGAGACAGAAATAGAGAGCAGGAAATATATCTTGTCCATTCTGAACACATGAAATACTAATAACAAAAATTTGAATCATAATTACTGGAATTAGTTAGGAAAATACTTCTTAAGATAAATGTTTCATCCTCTCTAAAATTACACATATCTTATGTCCAGATATTCTAATATTCTTTTTTGAAAACACAGAATTTAAACTATACACTATCAATTTTGCTGTGACTTTGGGCTAGTCATTTCATTTCTCTGTGAACCATCACTGAACGAGTGTATTCACCTACTCGAGTATATCTCAATTCAGATTATTCCTCAGAATAGACAACTTTATAAAATTTTTGTGATCATTCTCAGGCTCACAAGAGCAAGATGGGATGTGGAAGAAAAACTGAGCTATTTATAATCATCGTCAATGAGAAAAGAGAGAACATCTTGAGTTAACTAAAAAGTGGCATGCTCAGGTGAGCAGCCATATAATTTCTTTATGCTTGAAGGGAGCATATATAGCACATGTGCACACATGTGAGCACACACACACATATTTATATGTATTTTAATTTCTTCCAAGTAATCAGTTATTTTTAAAGCATTTAAATATGACTTTAAAAAATATACTCTCTAAATTTGATCCAACTAAATTTCATTCATGAATACGTTTTTTATTAAAGTCTGCAAATAGTACTGGTGAAGAGTGACAGCTGCCAGGAAGGCCTGACATGGCTAATTTAGGAATGATTTTTAAGCTGACAATAAAAGGTTCAATTCTTTTTTCTAGAGTTAGCTTGTATTAGCTTCTCATGTGGAGAAGGCAATGGCACCCCACTCCCATACTCTTGCCTGGAAAATCCCATGGACGGAGGAGCCTGGTAGGCTGCAGTCCATGGGGTCGCTAAGAGTCAGACATGACTGAGCGACTTTAATTTCACTTTGCACTTTCATGCATTGGAGAAGGAAATGGCAACCCACTCCAGTGGTCTTGCCTGGAGAATCCCAGGAACGGGGGAGCCTGGTGGGCTGACGTCTGTGCGGTCGCACAGAGTTGGACACGACTGAAGCGACTTAGCAGCAGCAGCAGCTTCTCATGAACAAAGTTTTAATAAATGGTTTCTCTTTAAGAATCCAAGTTGAGAAGTCTGACTCTGGGCTCAGGAATGTATAGCTTTTCATACACCCCAGTATTCTTTAGATAACTCCAGAATTTTTCTTCTTGTGACTTTCCTATATTCAGCAAAATCTAGTCATCCTAGTTCTCAAGAATTACATTTACAGATAGCTTTATGCTTTGGAAGTTGTTCAGAAATATTAGCATTGGGTACGTGGTGACTCATCAGAACTTTCATGTCTCTAGAGTTTCATGAATCACTAAATCAAAATGAGACCAGGCACTCACCAGTATATATCACCAGACACTGATATACACTTTTGAAAGTTTTGAAAAATCACTCTGTCTTTTGATCAGTGGAAAGCATAAAAGAGATGTTGAATATGTTTTAAAAATTAAAAGTGCTTTTTATAGTACCAAAAGGACCATTATTCATTGGGTCAGCTTAGTAAAATCTCAATATTCTTAAAATGAAAGAGAAATTGTGAGGGTATTTTTCTCATGCACTCCATAAGCCAAATAAAATTTTAACAGTTAAGGAAGGTTGATAAAAAGCACACTATTTCCTCGATATCAGAATCATTAACTTTTTAATAAACTGCTTTAATATACATGAAACTGCTCGATATGTACAAAGGATACGATTTATACTCCTGAGTAGTTTAAAAGTAATGCTTAAACCACCAAGAGAAATTAAGGTTCTTTAAAAGTAAGATGCTTGATTTAAGACAGATCTTACATATTTTAATACTTTTAAGGTTTGAAAATGAAATGATGGCAAAATAATAAACATTAATAAAAGGTTTAAGTAAGAGTGAGAATATAAAAAATTCTGAAAAAAATCCATCGCCAGAATTATGAACAAGCTTGACAAAAAGGCAAAAGCTAAACAAAACTGATGCCTGGATATCAGATAATGAACATGCGTATAACTAAATAAGATTATGATATTTAGCATTATTGTTTGTATCTGAAAATAATATCTTTTAATATTATATACATAATGTTCTTAAACATAAAGAAAAATAAATCTGAAGTATAATTGCTTTTAAACAACCATATGACATTATATACCCATATATCTCACATATATATATTTTTAAAATACTTAAATGCATATTGCAAACAGATTGTAGATTAATTTATATTATACTTTTGAATGAGCCCTGTTCTTTACTAACATGTCCCGTACACCTGAATTGCCTCAAAAATAATTATTTGGAGGACATATTAAAAAAATATAATGGCATCAAAATAATTTTATGTTTCTTCTTTCATTGCCTTAATGCATCGTAATGGTTTTCTGAATTTTGGACATCCATAGAGCATGTCTCTCCTTTGCTTCAGTCATTTATATATTCATTGAATTCTCAGACTTTAGAGTTAGGGGTAAAGATGTAATAACTGAACTTAGTGAGAAGGGTAATTTCTTTGGTTTTTCTTTTCTTTTTTTAAAAGTCTTCTAGTATACAAAAAGTAAGGTACAATAAACATGTTTGACACTTTGATTTTAAAAGAGCATTTTAAGATAAAGAAAGTATAACTTCAAAATGAAACTTCCTAAACAAATTTATGATTACCATTTTAACTACTATTTTAGTGGTTAGGATCTTCGAATTTCATTGAATTATAAAAACCAAAAAATGCATTAGATTTTTATAATATATTTGAATATTTGAAACAGACAAACTAAAATGAGTAAAGATGGGTTTGTTTAAGAAAACTCACTCTTTTTTTAGAATCTCGGTAACTAAGCAGGGCTTCCCTGTGGTGGCTCAACTGATAAAGAATTTGCCTGCAATGTGGGAGACCTGGGGTTCGATCCCTGCGTTGGGAAGATCCCCTGGAGAAGGGCACAGCTACCCACTCCAGTATTCTGGTCTGGAGAATTCCATGGACTATATAATCCATGGGGTTGCAAAGAGTCAGACACAACTGAGTGACTTTCACTTTCAGTAACCAAATGTATTCCAAAATAGAAATATATAATATTATGAATTGATGCCATTTTTGAGGTCACTTTTACAGTTAGAGCAAAACCATATAAACCCTAATCTTGGCACACCAAATGATACCAGACAAAGAGGGAAAATTCCTGAAATTGTTTTATTTTGGAAAATCAGTGGTACTTAATTCATTTATCATTGTTCAATGGCCCAGTTGTGTCCAATTCTTTGCAACCCCATGGACAGCAGCACGCCAGGTTTTCTGATCCTTCACCATCTCCTGGAGTTTGCTTAATTCATATTCACTGTATATTTTCTTTTGAAAAGATGACAATTGCTGTCTTCTGCCTTCTTTTAAAGTTAAAAATCATCAGATAAATCTTTGAAATTATATTGATTTTATTAAAATAAACAAGAGAACATCTTTGGATATAAATTATATGCTTGCTTTTCAATTTCTCCTTCCTCCCTTAAGTCATGTTTACTGAAACATTTCTTTTTTTAATTTTCTGCTGGCTATCTAATTTGCTGTGCTGGGAATTATTAAAAGTTGAGTTCTTGTTTCCTTTAACTGACTCCTATTAAATACATTTACGTGCAAATGAAGCCCTGAAAATATTGCTTGTTTATTTCAGCATAAATTTGATCATGATGCATTTCACTGTTATTAAGTATTGGATATTTATTTTTTTAATTAATGCCAACCATTGTTAAATATTTCTAATAAGATTAAAAAAAGAAAATACTAGAAATATAAAGTAATTATGTTCTTCTTTTTTGGTATGATACCTGTAGATGAAAAATTGTTATTTTCTTCTGTGTTTATAGCTCTGTAAAAGTAATAGCAGAGAGGTCAGCCTTAAAATACTTTAGGTTGATGGTCAAACCACAACATGGACCAAAATTACATTGATCCAGTGGTTAGATAAAGGGGTGAAAAAGAGGTCTCAGAAATTTGGTTTACTTCTATAATATTGGACAAGCAAAGGTATATCTGACCTTTCTGTGATATAATTTTTCCATCTATTGAACTGGGATGATAACTTTCCAACTAACTTGTTGAAATGATTAATGAGCTTCTATTCAAAAACCACTCTGAACTATTCCATAAAAAATTTTTCAGTGTAAATATAAATGATTATTAGCCATAAGCCCTATTGTCTACTGAAAAATTTAAAATACAATGTGGCTATATTATTTTCATTGTTATTATTAATTATAATGATGGCTATAATATAGCCTTATGTAGAAACAAGTGTTGTGGTTATATTTTAATAAAGTGAATAATAAACCTGAGTTTTCAGTCCCTTGTCTGAGCTGTAATTTAGTTTGGGTATCAAACATGCTAATATTTAAATAATACTCAGGATTTGTAAATACTCTCTTGACTGAACATTTTTTCACCTTTCAAAGAAAGCAGCATTCACAATTCATTTTTTAGTATTAACTCTAAAGAAGAAATGGGTTATAGAAACAACTTATAAATTTTCAATCTAATCAGGTATTGCCATCAATTCACTTTCATAACAAGTAGAGGTAATTTTAATTTCCCCAAAGTTTTTATCAATGACAAGTGGGACTCTTCAAATAATATGTAGGGTATTCCTTTTGAATAAGTTAATATGTGATTTTATGAAACCTATATTTCTCTAGTTGTATACATGTATGTACATATACACACATACATGTTCAATGCTTTGATGTGAATAGTAAGTCTTTATTTTGGTTGAATAAAGTATGAGCTCTTATTTTTGCATAAATAGATGGTTACATATTTCCCATGATTTATGATATATTTTAAAATGAAAAACATTTAAGTTTTCACATCAAATATTATTGTGTGCTTTAAAATAAAGAGTACCACTTAGCAAAAACTGGCAACCTGCAGACAAAGAAAAATGCTAGCATTACTAGAAAAGACAATAAGTTGTTTTCTCTGTGATTGGGAAGGTGGAATTTATTACAAGTTGGAGATTCTTCCAGTCAACGAATGTTTCTTCCAGTTATATATTCTAGAATAAGGGAAGTAACTACATAATGGGGTCACAGACCCATGGGTCCAACTCTGAAATGTCTTGAGCTACAATTCCATTGCTTTCACGACCCCTACTTTGACTGGAGGACCACATTGATGTTTGGGATCTCCAGGTTAGTGTCCCTTTGGAGTTAACATCCCCAGTGATCCCCAAAAGTCTGATTACTTCACTCTCCCAAAAGTACTGTCAGCTTGGTAAATAGCTTTATGTACACGTATGTTGAGTCACATTAGACTTCTGTTCACTGGACCTAGTACTCTTCTACTTATAGAGATCAAGTTAGAATTTAGTGGACTGCTGGTGTACTTTTTTTTTTTTCCTGAGGACATCATGGTTAAATTGACAATATCATAAGTCTCTTTTGAATCAGACTATATTGATTACTTCTTTGACTCTACAGTTCCATATGGTAGCGCTGCCCATCATGTCTTTGGCACTAGGCCTGTGCCAAATAAGGATCCCATTTTTCACATAACATTTAAGAATGTTAGTTCAGTGGTAGCTGTCCCCACTGTAATTTCTGTCCTGGAGTGTAGAGTGACAACAGAGGCATTAATCCTGAATTGCTTTCTCAATCTCTTTCCCCACTACAGTCACCAGGCTGTCAATCAGTTTTATCATCTTGGAATATGGTCCACAGTATTCTAACCAGATTTTCTTTGTTTGAAGAATTACTGCTTAGACTCTAATCTAGAAACTTAGAAGAAAGATGATATAAAATATAAATATAAAATTCTAGCTTTTTGAAGTTCATAATTATCTGAGCTTTCTATCTCCTCATAGTGTACCTTTTCTCAAATGATTAGAGGATAACTGATGACTTTAAATCAAGATCCCAATGATTTTCCCTTTAGTTTTGGCATAACACCTTCCTTGAGAATGTGCATAGGTTTCCTCCAAAACATGAAGACTGGCAAGGATGATTGGCCAAGAAAGAAGATAGCATCTACTCTCTTTCTCATTGCATTTCTTAGTGAAAGTTTATCGCAATATGATGATCAAGTGTGTAAACAAATATACATTTTTATTAATGTTGTCCAACTATTGCTATTCTATTGATAGTGAACAAAGATAATCCTATTCTGAAATATGAACAAGTATAATTTTGTGGATTAACCTGAAGCATTTTTATTTTTTATTTTCTAATTATAAATGAATATTTTATTTAGAAAATGTTGAAAATATGAGATTAGTTAAAAAATAAGCAGAAAGATGATCAAAAAAATGCCACTATGCAGAGATTCTGCTACATTTACATCTAATAATATACACAAATATGTGTATGTGAGTATTTATAAAATTAATTTAGCATTGAAAACTGTTGTATAGATTTATATACATATTACTTTAAAGTTAACTTTCTGTAATGAATAGAGTCACTTTTTAAAATACTAGTTTTTGAAGTCACATTAATAACATGTCATATTCTATTTGCTCCTTCCTTTTAGTTGAACTTTCATGATGCTTTGTTTTGCTGTTACTAATATTTCTTCAATGACTTCATTATCTAGATAGATTCCTAGAAGATAAAACACATAGCCAAAAGAATGAAAATGTTAAACTTAGCTCATGTCACCAACTTACTCTCAAAAATATATACTTATTTGTATTACCAAATGAATTGCATGAGCTATTTTCCCACATATATACCAGCATTATTTATCTTTTTTTTCCAACAAGTTGACAGTTTTCTGGTGTTTAATATACGTTTTTGGCTTTAGGCTGTAGAATTATTTTTTTCTGTGCATTTTGTGTTATTGGATTTCTTATTTTGAAATATGGTATATAAATAGTCCATGGTATCGACAGTAATACTAGTTTTTGTTACCTTTTGTACATTGCTTGTATTTTTAGAAAGACCTTTCCATCTTGCAAGGAAACATTTGCTATGTTTTGATCACCCCCTCAAAAATTTAATTTTTATATTTTTTAAAATATCCTTTAGTATATCATGTGAAACATGGACCTAATTTTTATTTATTCACTAAAGAATTATTTTTTTCAGTGTGTTCTACCATTTTAATGTAGAATTTTCATATTCCACACGTTTTTGTTTTCTATACTTTTCCCATTGGTTTATTCTCTATTTTATATCAAAATCATATTTTTACAGTTTTAAAATATTTCTTTAATAAATGTCCTTATTTCTAATACTAAATTCCACATATATTTTTTGCTTTGTTTATTCATCAATAGCTTCATTTGAAATAAAATTTTGCATCTTTCTCTGTTTCATTTTTTTTTATTCTAGAACACACACACACACACACACACACACACACACACACACACACACCATTTTGACTGGGATTCTGTGAATCAATTAATTCATTTGTAAATAACTGAAATATCTAAAGCTGTCAAAAAAGAAATATTATGGAGTAAAAAATGGCAGAGAGCTCCATTTATGTTTTTTATTTTTTATATTCTCAATAAACACAAGCTGACTTGCTTTTTATTATGATTTAAGTATGTATATAAAATATATATATAATATTATTATATTTTGAGCAAATCCTTGATTTGTTTTTTTTTTTTTGAAATTTGTAGTTCAAAAATAATTTTGTAAAGAAAAAAAAACAGGTTATCTTTATAATAGTTACATTTCTTCCGACTTGTATTTCTATATTGTATTTCCTAAACCTTCTAGAATAATGCTATATGATTATGGTGATCTGTAACAAAGTTATTTTGTTTCTAATTTTAACACAGACTGTCTCCTGTATTTTTATGCATTTACTTATTTATTCAACAAAAATGTATTATATACCTTCATTGTGTCTGTTAATGCTGGGTTCAGTGCTATGTTTACAATAGTGGATAACATACTTTATTTTAGGTAAAATTTTATCACATTTTTATACCTTAAGCTCCATTTGTAAAATACACATTTATTAGGATGGACATTAAGTATTACTTAATGACATTTGGGAACTTCATTTTTCCCTTTTTGTAAGTCCTGTAGTTTTCCCACCTTTTAGTTATTGATTATATGAATTATATATTTTTATTTCTTAATGTTAAAATTTATTTGCCTTTCTGGAATATATTTTGATTGTTTTTCACAATATTTTTCCTAGATCAGCCCTCATTGTGTTTACTTTTATTTTGTCTGCAATTTTTAAACCTCTCTTAATAAGGGAACTCAAAATTATGCTCTCTTTATCAGTTGTTACATTTATTATTTATCTTTTTCTGTTTCTGAAATGGTTAAATTATATGGACATGATATTTCCCTTTAAATTTACAGAATATTTACCATAAACTGCCTTTGTGGTATCTTTTTTGGGTATAGTATTGAGAAAATGGTGTAAATTTTATCCAGATGTTTTTTGCCTTTTTGTGTCCTTGAATCAGAATGTTGAAATAGATTTCCTAGAAAACACCCATTTCATTGAAAAGGTAGCATATATAATGATTTATGTGATAATTATATTTTCTTAAATATCTTCTCTAGCCATGTAGTTGTTCATTCAATCTCTGTGGACCACTATACCAGAAATTGTAAATGAGGCAGGTGCATTTCTTCAATCTATATTCTGATAATCCAGAATAAAAAAGTCATTAAAGTATTAGATGTACTTTTTCCTTAAGGTTTAAAATTCCTTCATGATGTGTAAAATTTCTCTAGTTGTACTTTTTTTTTTTTTGCATTTTAGTTTCATTGATGTATTCTTATTCATAATTCCTGAAAGTTTTCAGATTTATTATTTTTTAAAAGAACTTGAGAATTACCTTCAAACTACAGGAAATTATATCAATGTGCTACTTCCCATGGTATAATATCATCTATGTTTGAATGAATTCCTCCACCAATACTCTCAGACATTCTAAGTTATGTTATCTTACCATTATCTTACATTTCACTGCCTTATATAGCCAAATTATTTCTTTGATCTATAAGAGATTGGCAAAATATTTCTGGAAAGGACCAGATAGTAAATATTTTAAACTTTATGAACTATATGGTCTGTTACAACTACCTAATCTTGCCATTATAGCATGAAAGCAACCATAGAAAATACGTAGAAGAAGAACACATCTGTGTCCCAATAAAACCTTATTTGCAAAAGCAGGCAGTGGTTGGATTTGGTTCAGGCTTTATAGTTTGCTGACTCCTAACCCAGATCATTTTAAACATGCGTTGGTCTTACCACTCAAGAGTGAACAACAGAATTTTCTCCTAACCTGATACTTTCTTCTACTATTGTCCTATCTTAGTCTTCCCCTTAATAGAGAGTCTGGTCATAAGATTCTACCCCAGAATTTCTACAATCTGTAATTAGAGCTTATTCAAAAGAGGTCTTGCTAAATTTGCCCCTGACTTCATTGTCACTAAATGCTATGCCTTTATTTAAAATTCTTTGCTTCACTGTGACATCTGTAATATTTAGAACTGTCTTTTCCTCCTTCTTTAAATGTTTTCCTTTCCAGAATTCCATAGTCAAACTATTTCCTCTTCATTCCAACATGTTTCTTTTTCATATCTTTTAAAAGTTCAACTTTCTCTACTTGAATATTATGTTTTCCTTAAGGCTCTTTGGAGAAGGCAATGGCACCCCACTCTAGTACTCTTGCCTGGGAAATCCCACGGACGGAGGAGCCTGGAAGGCTGCAGTCCATGGGGTTGCTGAGGGTCGGACACGACTGAGTGACTTCACTTTCACTTTTCACTTTCATGCATTGGAGAAGGAAACGGCAACCCACTCCAGTGTTCTTCCTGGAGAATCCTAGGGACTGGGGAGCCTGGTGTGCTGCCATCTATGGGGTTGCACAGAGTCGGACACGACTGAAGTGACTTAGCAGCAGCAGTAAGGCTCTTACCTTGCACCTCCTCTTATATCACTATATTCTCCTTCCCTCTCTCTCAGTGATAGCATTTACACACACAGCATGCATCATCATTTATTTACTAACAGTAAATGTTACTTCTCTATTACTTAAACTCTTCCCTGAGTTCTCCATATGTATACCAGTGTCCTATTTGACATCTCAATGCAAATATCCAAGAGTACCTTAAACCCATTTCCAAACCAAATCACGGCCTTTCTTTCTAAGACTATTTTCCTTCTGGCAGCTCATGTCTTGTCAATGAAGCTACCCATTTCTGTATGTCAGAATCAGGAATCTTCCTTGACTCTCTGTACACACTCTCACATCCCATAAACAAATTACTTTTTGAGTATGTCCCAAATCCATCCATTCTTCTCTCTCTTTACTATTGTCACCTTTTGTCCTATTTAGTTCTCGCAGGCTCAACTCCTGCTGCATTGGATTTATTCTCTGTATTTACACTGCATACAAGGTGGATCTTTCAACACAAGAGCTGATCATGGTACCGTTCTCCTTTATTTAGAGAATTTAGTGGAGTCCTGTTGTTTTTGGATAAAAACTGAGATCCTTAGCATAACCTTAAAAACCCTGAATAATCTGATTCTTCACAGATCCTTCTCACCCATACTCCTCTTGCTCTCAAATCTCCACCCAAGAAAGCCTCCACATTCTATACTGACTTCCTTTTCTTTTCCTTTTACTGATCATGCTCTGTCCTTTGATAACATTACTGTATAAGCCAGCCCTAGAATGCTACTCACTCAATTTATTCCAGCTTATCATCCTCTCAGGAAGCCATTGCAAAAATTTTTATATTGTCAAGCCACAAGATTTAATTCTTCATCACCATCACTTCTTTTTAATTGTGATTTGATTAACATCTTCAAGTCCTATTTGAATCTCCCATATCCATGCAAAGGTACCATAGGACTGTTTCTGTTTGACCTTATAGCTCAATGTCTTATTCCATACTTTGTATAGAAGAGGAATGTCATAAAAGTTTACTGGAAGAATAAATAAGTACATTCCCAAATTTTACTACTATTTTCTGCCTTCAAAAATTGGCTTTCTTCTTTGAAAAATCTCTATAAATTTTTATCTTGAAAAATTCATAAGTTTCTTTCATTATTTAAAGTTCAAACTATATAATATAGATTTGATGTAGCTCACTTGTAATAATTTTTCTGCTTGACTTTTTATTAATATATCATCTTATTATGTCTATGTTCAAAATGACAAAATACATAAGGACAATAAAACAAGAAAAATACCTATGTATAACTTTGTTTACTATTTTCCTAGAATTTTTGTATATTTTTGTAACAAACATAAAGTTAATAAAAGCAAACTGTTTATAATCTTCCAGTTTTATTTACTCTATTATGAGCATATTAAGCATCCACCTACAGTGTAGTTTTAGTTAGTGTATAGTACTGTATATTGGTTTACTACATATGTGGGTTATAGTTTTATTCCAGTAAATTTTGCAAAATGTTCGGAATAAACAAACTTAAGACGACCACTTTTGAACTTATATCTTTCTACATATATTTAATATTTGTAATTTTATATTAATATTCCAATCCATCTTATCCAAAATTAAAAAAAAAATTGATGGTGATCTGTTACAATTTAGATCAAAGACATTTTGTACTATTTTTTAAGATTCATCATTTTCATTACTAAGGATATACTGTAATACCTTACATTTGTTTGACATTTCTATATTTTACTTTCTGTATTTTATGTTAACTTGCTTTGCCAATTTTTATTAACTTCTATAGGTTTTAAATTAATTTATTCATCTTTTAGCTTTTATAAATATCACAGATGTTTTCCTCAGCAATTTTTATTGATCTTTTAATTATGTTATGTGGGATTTTGGTTATATAATTAGAAAATTAATTTCACATAATTAAGTTATTGTATGTTTTATTTTATGATTTCTGCCTTTATTGTATGGTACAAAAATTATCTCCAGGAATCTTAAATAAATATTCATTTGTGATCCTCTAATTGTTTCATGGTTTTATTTTTTGCATGCAAATCATTAATTCAACTAAATTTTCGTTGTCAAAATTTTGCCTACTTCCACAATCTTCTTAGTTATTTACTCACAGTTATTAGTATTTGATTTGTTAATCTCATAGTGTTAAATACTTACAGATACATATATTAAAGTATGCATATATGTTTATGTGTTGTATGTGTGGATTATGTTTTCACATATATGTTTCTATATTATATAAATATATATGATTACACATACTCTTCTATTAAACTTTTAATTTTCTTCCTACTTTTTATTTAATATAATCAGTAGAATTACATTTCATTGTTCATATTTTTAAAATATTTTGGGTATAATTTTGAGTTTCTAACTTAATTGTAAAAGGCACTATATATAGTATTTCATACATTTACATATATAATATATCTTATATATGCATATATATATTTATACTATACATTATATTAAGTGTGTATGTAGTTCTTTCAACTATCTTGCTTTCTATTGCCTTTTAACCTCTCCAAAATCATATTTTAGAAGTAAATCACTGTTAACACTTTACTCTGTATTTTTCTGGATATTTTCTGTGCATTTATAAATGAATATGTTTTCTTCTTATATAATATAATACTACCTGTACTGATCTAAATTCTATTTGTATGCTTTTGGCTTTGCATCTTGTAATATATCTTGGACTTATATCCATGATTGCAAATAAAGATCTACCTCTTTGTTTTCAGTTTACTAAAATGATTCTCTAGTGGTAGACAAGTGAGATGTTTGAAAATATGGAGGCAAACCTTAGAATTATTACATCAATACCCTAATAAAATTTTTTGATACTTTTATTGGAATTGTGTTATTTTTAAAGAATAATTTGGAATGAATTAACAAATTCTAAATCTTTCATCTTAAATATAATGCTCTTACTTTTTAAACACTAAAATATTCTGCATGTGAGACAAATTTATATTACATATGTTGCGATTACAGTTGACCTTTGAAGGCAAATTTGAACCACTTGGGTCCACTTATACATGGATTTTTTCAATAGTAAATAATACATGTAATGCAGTATTACATGGTCCATCACTGGTTGAATCTGAGGATGCTGGGGAACTGCAAATACAGAAAGCCAACTATAAATTATAAGCAGATTAATCTCTGCATTGTTCAAAGTCAACTGTATTTTACCTTTGTTCCTAATATGTACATGATGGATTTTTCTTTTTTGGTATTTTCTACCTGTTTTTTTCTATCATCCACGTAATCTTTATTTGTGTGTGTATGTGGGAGTGGGGAAGCTATATTTTTTATGTGCCTATTGCAACTAAAAACAACACTATTTGAAATGTTAATTCTAATTGTGTTTCAGGATGTTTTCTTTGGTTTAATAAATAGGGCATTCTTCATTTATCCATTATCTCTTAACTCTCCCAACTGTTAAAATTTGCATCTTTTATTTTAGTTAAATGTCTAAAATGATATTGACCAAATAGGTTGGTCAACAACTTCCCTCTCTCTCATTTTCACAATAGTTCTGAGGAGGAAAATCATTACTGTGTATGATTTGGGACAAAATCTACAATGTTCAAAGTGATAGAGCAGTGTTTATAGTGGATATTAAAACTCTTACACATAAAAAGGATGCACTAGGTGGCCTGGAAGCAATTCTCAAATGGGAATGTTTCCACTCGGATAAAGTAGACTTAGGTTGCTAAGTGATACCACTTTCTTCCTTAGTATCTTCTATCAGGCTTCTTCTAGCAAATGGCAGCCCACTCCAGTGTTCTTGCCTGGAGTATCCCAGGAACGGGGGAGCCTGGTGGGCTGCTGTCGATGGGGTCGCACAGAGTTGGACATGACTGAAGCGACTTATCAGCAGCAGCAGCAACAGCATTTGTAGTCTTTTGATTTGATTGTAGCTGCCATGGGACCCAAAATAAGCCTATAAGTTTGGGCCAAAATATTAGGAATCTTCTCTGTTTATTTTCATTAAATGAGTTGCATTTAATGAAACCTAGGCAAACTCCAATGTCTTCCATGGCAAGAGAGATGATACGAAGCAATAGCATAAAATATAAGAATTAAGAATCGGTGCAACCTTGGAAACTTACAGTGACATGAGCAGACCATGCAGCCTATGTCAACTTGTTTTCTTATCTATAAGATAATGAAACACAGTTAACAATCGGGCAAGTTCAGGTAAGTGTGTAGAGAACTAGAAATAGAAAAGCTTTCCTCAAGGCCTTGTATTTGGTGAAGTATGGATATTTTCATACTCCTACTCCTAAAAAACTCCTAAAGTAGGAAATGATCTAGTAGAAGGTTTTCCAACCTCAGCACTATTGACATTTGGGGTCACATATTTGGTGATGGGGGATGTAGCCGATCTGACTTGAGCATTGTGGAAAATATGCCTGACCTGATCCATTAGAAACCAGCAGCAACACCCACTCTTCCGTTATGACAACTGACTGTGTTTCAAGATATTGCTAAATGAGCCCCTGGGAAAACGGAAGTAATATTGGCCGTGATTGAAAACCACTGATGTAGCACATAGAATTTGATCTTGGAGCGATAAGAATACATTTATATAGCCAAGAAAAGGTCACTAGTGATCCTCAGACTTCAAAATCTTGATGTCATGTGTATGGAACAAGAGGTATTTGAAGCAGAGATGAATACGTAACTCTAAACTCAGACTCACATCAAAATTTAGAGATTTCTATGTCAAGCTTTTAACTAACATCAGGAATGAGATGCTTTGTTTTACTATAACTGTTATCCAAGGTTAAAGGACTAACAAGGGTGTACAGATAAAATGGTCAGCCCTGTTCCAGGAAAGAATAAGAAGAAATGAATGATTTTGCTGTCCCCATGGTAATAGTGTAGGTCTAGAGAATTTTGCATGAACAGAGGCAATGCTGGGAAAATCACGCACATGGTAGTTCAAATACATCTTTCCACAAAGCTCCTGAATAATTGGGTTTGGGAAACATGAATAGCACCAATCAGGCTTAACAATATTTAATGCATTAATCAGTGAATTTAAAACTATGACTTTGTTTGACCATTATATATATGGAAAGGGGAAAAACCATAATGAAAGACTTTCTATTCTCACTTCAAAGTTGGAAGACCTGCAAAGCAAGAATCAAGGGGGAAACTGAAAAGCAAATAAAAGATTTTGAACACACCAAATGAAAATGTGTAGAAGAAACTAGCCTCAGGAAAAACCTGGGGCTAGCAGAGACATTTCTATAATTTTCTACAATCTCTAAGAAGATAGTTTTTCAGAAGACTTGGTCTATTAGAGGAAGCAGTCTTCACGGATGGTAGAATTTCCCCCTATTAAATGGGAGGGGTATAGTTAAACTCTTGATGAAAGATTTCTTCCAATTGAGTTTCAGGATCACAAGTTATGAAGTCTGAACACATGTCACAGACTTATTGGTACCATAGAGAGGATAAAATTAAAAAGACTGCTTTTTTTTTTTTTTTCTCCCATAGGAGCACTTTGGAGTCAAAAGTACCTAGGATCTACCACTAACCCAGCCATGTTATTAGCTCTGGAATCATGGGCAGACTTTGAAGCCCATGTCAACCTGTTTTCTTATCTATAAAATACTGATGCCTTTTGTACCTTATAAGCTTATATAAAGATGTCATATACTAAAAGACGTAACATAGTCTGACACAGAGTGTCCTTAACAAATGGTAGCTATTGTGATATTAGTATTATGCATGCAATATCCTCTCTCTTTATTAAGATGTCATTAATTTTGAGTTATGTTTATTAGTGTTATCAACTATTTAAGCATATTAAGGAATATGTGATGGCACTTTGGAATAAGCCATTACATAAGACAAAATGATTATATATATACATTATCTATATTCATATTTATATAATTGCATATAAATCCATATTTATACACATATACATACACACACACATATATACACATATATATACACAGGGAGAGAAACAGACAGAGAGAGGAATAGAGTGTGTGTGTGCGTGTGTGTGTGTATGAGTATATGAATGTAGATACAGTTCTGGGATTAAAATATTTTGTCTTCCTGACTTTTTGAAGCTGTATAAAAGTGTGACATAAGGGATATTTGGAGGAAGATCCTGAGTATAGGCTCTGAAAAAAATTTCAAAACTTCTGTCATTACTTATGGGAAATCTGGAGTGATAAATGCCTATATTATAAAAGAAGAAAAGTCTCATGTGAATGTCCTCAGCTTCTACTTTAATAAACTAGAAAAAAAGAGTAAATCAAACTTAAAGTAAGCCAAAGTAATAATTAGTGAAGACAGAAGTTGAAATCTATCAAACAAAAAAGTATAAAATAATAAGGGAAATGATTCTTTAAGAAAAACAATACAGTTGATTAAACTCTAACTAATCTGCAAAAACAAAAACAAAAACAAAACATGAATATCAGTATCAGGAATGAAAGAGATTGGATCATACCAGTTTCCAAATATATTAAAAGCAAAGTAAGAAAATATTACAAGCTTCTTTTTGCAAATTAATTTGATATCTTAGACATAACTAAAAAATTCATCAGAAGACAAAAGATACCAAGGTTTACTGAAGAAAATAACCTGAATATCCTTATATCTATTAACTAAATAAAATACGCACCACATATGAAACTCAGTGGCATATGAAACTCAGGTGTCAGTGGCATTATTGATAAATTTTGTCATTCATTGAATAAAGAAATATAGAAACAAGAGGATTGAAGAGAAAATTAAAGAGGAGGAAACATTCCAACTCATTCAGTAAAATAGTCACTACACTGGTACCAGAAGCAGACAAACAAATTACAAGAAAAGAAAACCAATGTAATAGATGTAATAAATATACATCTAAAAGTTCTACTGCTACTGCTAAGTCGCTTCAGTCGTGTCTGACTCTGTGCGACCCCATAGACGGCAGCCCACCAGGCTCCCCCGTTCCTGGGATTCTCCAGGCAAGAACACTGGAGTGGGTTGCCATTTCCTTCTCCAATGCATGAAAGTCAAAAGTGAAAGTGAAGTCGCTTAGTAGTGTCCGACTCCTACCGACCCCATGGACTGCAGCCTACCAGGCTCCTCTGTCCATGGGATTTGCTAGGCAAGAGTACTGGAGTGGGGTGCCATTGCCTTCTCCACACATACCTCAAAATTTATAATCGTGACCAAGTAGGGTTTATCCCAGGAATTCAGGAACACTTTTGGTATAGTGCATATATGCTCAGTTGCTCAATCGTGTCTGCTTCTTTGTGATCCCATGAACTCTAGCCTGCCAGACTCCTCTGTCCATGGAATTTTTCAAGCAAGAATACTACAGTGGGTTGACATTTCCTTCTCCAGGGGATCTTCCCAACTCAGAGATTGAACACATGCCTCCTGTGTCTCCTGCATTGGCAGGTGGATATTTACCACTGTGCCACCTGATATAGTATTCTAATATCAATCAATATAATTTATGATGCAGTATAATTAGCATATAATTGTCTAAGTACATATGGATAAAGCATTTGACAATATGCAACATACATGTCTAGTAAAACTCAGCAAACTAGGAATAGAAGGGAACTTCTTCAACCAGATAAGGATCATTAGAAAATAATAATATGGCTTTCACCGTAATATCAGGAACAAGATAGAAGTGTTTGCTTTCACCTTCTGTTTTCCTGATGTGAAAATTTTAGCCAATAGGCAGAAATAAGAGACTAAATCCATCCAGATGGGAGAGAAAGATATAAAACTATATTCAGAAAACAGACCATCTAAATAGAAAATCAAAGGGAATCTATTAAACAGCAACAGAAAACTCACATAATAAGTAAGTTTATCATGATTAAAGTGTGCCATATTATTATATGAGATCAATTTACTTCCATATTAATAAATAAATATTTAATTAAAAATAATGCAATTTATGATAATATCAAGATATTAATTACTTAGGAAGTAAATCTGAAATAAAATACCCAAGATTTGATCTGTACTCTGTAAACTACAAAATATTGCTGAGAGAAATTAAAGAATACATAAATAATCAGTGAGGTAGATTTTCTTCATGAATCAGAAGACTATTTTTCATTATAATGTCAGTTGTCCCCAGATTGATCTAAAGATTCAATATAATTACAAACAATATCACAGCAGGCTTATTTTTGTGGAAAATGCCACATTAACATTGAAGCCTGGAGAATCCCATGGGGAGAAGACTGGTGGGCCATAGTCCGTGGAGTTACAGAGTCAGATATGACTGAGCAACTAACTAAATCTCATGCTAAAATGTGAAAAATCTAGAATAATCAAATCAAATTTGTAAAGGAAGAGCAAGTTGGAGGGAAATTTACTTTATTTTAGGACTTATGAAGCATTAGTATTCAGTACAGTGTAGAACTGACATGAAGATAGACAGTCAATGCAACAGAATTAAGTTCAGAAGGTAAACCCATACTTATATGGGCAACTGACTTTTGGTAAAGATGCAAACACAGTACAAGGGAGAAAGCATTGTCTTATCAACAGATTCTATTTAATATCCATATGCAGAAAATAAAATAACAAAATGCACATACCTCATATCAATTTAACAATATGGATCATAGACCTACATGTGAAACTTAAAACTATTAAATTCCTAGAGCAAGTAATATAGTAGATAAAATTTTGTGTTTTTTTAAGATATTATAACAAAAGCATGATCCATAAAAGAACAAAATAAACTTTAAAATTTTGCTCTTGGAAAAACACGGTTAAAGGGATAAAAGTATGAGCCACAGACTGAGAGAAATAGCTAAAATACAAATGATAGGTCATACCAAATGGCGACAAAGATTTGGAAGAACTAGAATGTTCATTCAATTCTGGTGAGCATGTAAAATGGTAAAATCATTTGGGAAATCCATTTTAGCAGATTCTTAAAATGTTAAATGTAATTATAGCCATGTGACCTAATACTTCTACTACAAAATTTTTGCATATTTAATCAGAGATATGAAAACTCATGCTTATACAAAGACTTGTACATGAATGAACATAGCAGCTATATTTGTAATATCCAATCACTAGAAATCACCCTTATGCTCATCAACAGATTAACAGGTGAGCAGATTGTTTTATCCATACAAAGGGACACTACCCAGAAATAAAAATGGACACAGTAATGATATGCACCATAAAAGAATCTCAGTATTTATGCTGAGTGCTAAAAGCCAAGCAAAAGAGAGAATGTTATACATGATTCCATTTGTGTAGCTCTCCAGAGAACACAAACTAATGAATAGTGATAAAGAAAAGATCAGTGGTTTCCTGGAGATGGAGAGAATTGTTGGTAGGAAGGTTAAAAAAGGGCACACAGAAATTTCTGGAAGTGGTGGATATGCTCATGGCCTTGATTGTGCTGATGGTCTCACCAATGTATACAAATTCCAAAACTCATTAAATTGTGTATTCTGTATATGTACATTCTATATAGTCTCTCTGTATATATATATATACATATATATTGCATGTTAATTTTACTCTGTAAAGCTGTTTAAAACAAACCAATGCAAACACTGTCTTGAAGGAGAATAGCCTGGACCATGCAAAATAAAAAGAAGTGGGAAAAAAGCAGTGCACAGATCTGGGGATTTTTCTGTGAAAAATTCTTAAGAGTAGAGAAGCAGTAATGGGAAAAGGAAGCTTCACTTTTCATTATCTGCTGATCTCCTTCCCTGATGTTTCCCAGAACTCTCGGCCAAGAGCATAACTATAAGTATCTAAATGTTGGGAAACTGGGGATCTAGGGAACACTGCCACTGGGAATCTAGGGCACAAGTCATTGTTCATCACCTCCCACTGTGTACAAGAACCACTGACAGCCATGAGAAAGATCAAGAAAGATTTTGTAATAGAGATCTAGGGAGGAATTGCCGGGTGACAAAAAAATCGAAACCAAACCAAATCCAAACAAATGAATTCATTAAATGAACTTCTGTCCCCAAATTTGTTGTTTATTTTTCCTTTTATAGATTCTCTACACTCATAGACAAAACTTGGCAGGTCTTTTGTAGCAACACTTGCTTTTAGTTATAAATTCTTTAACATGTTAAGAAAATGTTGTGCTTTCAGCTTATAATGGGTTTATAGGAAATGTATGGAGAAGGAAATGGCAACCCACTCCAGTTTTCTTGCCTGGAGAATCCCAGGGACGGGGGAGCCTGGTGGGCTGTCATCTATGAGGTCACACAGAGTCGGACACGACTGAAGTGACTTAGCAGCAGCGGCAGCAGGAAATGTATATTGATTATTAATATGAAGTAAGCCATGTCTATGGAAATAATTGCTATTAATTTATTACTAAAGTTGATTTATTTTGTGAGACTTCCTAATTTTCAACCATCATCACTTCACTACTTGAAACTCTATCATAGAATAGCATAGTAATATATGGCTGAAATAAATTCATTATAAAATATTTAGTATTAGGTATCTATACCTATAAAAAATTAATTAGTACTTTTTTCAATTTGACTTTTTATTAGCAGAATTAAATTCAGTTTGTTAAAAAATTGTGAAGCTTTCTGTAGTTTCATCATTCTGTAGTACAGTACATAAGAATGGATGTGTATTTCATTTATGTTATATTTTAAAGTCTTGGGATCCTGGATTCTGGGTCTTTTACAGAACATATATTTCTTAACTCAGTTTTGTATATGTTTAAGAATGTATTTAAAGTGTTCATGAAATAGTTTTAAAAATTTATACTTTTTAGAAAGTAATTTCTAAGAGATACTCAAGTTTGTTTGCAAAGCAGTAGAAATAGATACTTTAAATATTAAATTTAAAAAGTCTCTCAATTTGTAGCTTTACAAGTGATTTATTGCTTTGGTCTTCACTCCTTTCTTAAATACACACATTTAATGCATATAGCTCTGATCTTGATTTCAAGATATTTGCATATATAGTATTTATTAATCTTAAAAATGGTCCTCTGATTTTTAATATTGATACACTGAATATTTTTTTGTTACTAATTTATACCTTTCCTTAAATATATTTTTATCATTTGTATTACTAAGTGTGGTTTAGTTTTTTAAAATTTTTCATTTCATAATGAAAGAATTTAACCCATGATATTTGGTCAGAGTAGAGCTTTGGCTTTGTTCCATGAGCCCTGATGGGTATGATTCTGATTGTTCATAATTTTTAAACAGATGTTAATTACTTTTTTTGTTGTCTATTTTCAACCTAGTTAGTTAAAAAGAATACTATATTTTGGATTTGAATTGCTTTTTTTTGAGACTTTTGAAATAACTCTAATTTTTTAAAACAATTTTATTGCATTACTTTTACTTTGTAAAACAAATTGAGATGTTTCTATGTTGACCAGCGCACACAATATTTTAAGTATTTTAGTCCCTAGGTACAAAAATGTGTTGTTTCTTTCTGTGGCATAACAGTAAATATATAAACTATCTTAATGATTTTAAGCTGTTACATGTAAATTTTATGCCCGCTCCTGAGACAAAGAATTTAGCATTCTTTTTCCCTTTTCTTCAACAATATATTCTTATCATTATTTTAGATCTAACTTTATTACTATTATATAATATATAATTATATATATTACATAATTATAATATACTATATAATTTACACATATATATTTACATAAATACTTAATGTTTTAAAGTTTATTTAGTTTGTATGCATTGAACAATGGTATTTTGGATTTTTTTGACTTCTGTTTTATATCATTGAATTCTTATGTTGCAGCATTAAAACCTGCTTGGCAAGGTGGGACTTTGCTGCACATTATTCTTGCATTTATCTAGAATGTGCTAAGCTGTTGGAATGATATTGTTTGAGATGTGATAAGCCATTTAAATATGTACATGGCATTTTTCATCTCAGCAACACTGCTAATTTACATCCAATCATTTTTCTGTTTTACTTCCTTTATCTTTTGTTTACTTCTGTATTTATCAATAATTGGCTTCTCTTTCACTTTCCTCTTTATCTATTTTGTAATCTCTCAGTATTTCCTAGCTTTTTAATTCCCTTTCACATTCAGAGTATTATTTTCAAATATTTCTTCTGTAACTTTAATTTTCAACAAGCTATTTAGATCTTTATGTCCTGTAATCCAGAATTTTTCTCTGAAATTTGTACTTTCTTTGAAATTTGCTCTTGTCTGCTTTTTAAAATTTTTTTTCACCCTTCATTACATTCTCTCTTCTATTTTCTCATTCTGTTGCTTTTTCATACCAATGCTCTTTCCATTTTTGATACTCTATCCTCTTTGATGACTGTCAGATATCACTGTAGCTTATCATGTCAAAGAAAAAGAACCATTTTGTGAACTGTTTCTCTAATCTTTTTCAAAGCTTTTAATGATATTGATTTTTCTTTCATTTCCTTTTGTTCTGTCATATATTGTTACCAATCTCATATTTACTTCCTGAATGAAAGAAATATTGGTTCAGATACAGTATTGCAAAGACACAATGGGGCAGGTCTGACTACAGTGTCCAAAGGTGAGGTTGTGGAAAGTCCTTCTCAAATATACAGCAACACTAGAAGTCAACCTGAGATGCTTAAAAGCTTAATTTCAAATTCTAGCAAGTTTTACCCAATTTTTTACTGTAATGAGTTACTATCTTTCTCTAGGCTGCCTGATTTTAATATGTAGGTACAGTATCTTTTGTTGAGCTTTACAGATTGTGTGTGTGTGTTTAAATTGAAGTATAGTTGATTTACTATCATTTTAGTTTTGAGTATACAGCATAATACATCAATATTTTTATAAATTAGGCTCCATTTAAAGTTATCATAAAATATTGATTATATTCCTTGTGCAGTGCAGTTATTTTATACATAGTGCTCTATAGCTCTTAACCACCTACTCATATCTCACCCCTTCCCTCATGCTCTCACCCCTAGTAATCACTAGTTTTTTCTCTACATCTGTGAGTCTATTTATGTTTTGTTATATTCATTTGTCTTAATGTTTATAGATTCCACAATTAAGTGATAGCATACAGTATTTGTCTTTCCTGTCTTTCTTATTTTACTAGAAATAATACCCTCCCGGTTTATCTATGATATTGATGCAAATGGCAATATTTCACTCTTTTTGTGGCTAAGTAACATCCCATTAAATATATACTGCTTCTTCTTTATCTGTTAGTTTGTTGATGATCACTTAAGTTGCTTCCATATACTGGCTACTGTAAATAATGTTGCTATGAACATTGGGGTGAGTGTATCTTTTCAAACTAGATTTTTCATTTTCTTTGATTATATACTCGAGGGTGGAATTGTTTGATCATATCATAGTTCTATAGTTTGTTTTCCAAGAAATCGCCATAGTGCACCAATGTGCATTCCTACCCAAAATATGCCCTTTTCTTCACATACTCACCAAAATTTGTTGTTTGTGGTCTTTTTAATGATTGTAATTTTGATAGGTGTAAGGTGACATGTCATTGTGATTTTGATTTGTAAGTATCTGATGGTTAGCAATGCTGAGAATCCTTTCATGTGCCTGTTGGCCATCTGTATGTATTCTTTGCAAAATGTCTATCCAGAACTTCCATATATTTTAATCAAGTTGTTTATTTTTTGATATTGATTTGTATGTGCTATTTATATAGTTTCAATCTTAACCTGTTTGTGTCATATTATTTGCAGATATTTTCTCCCATTCAGTGAGTGGTCTTTTTATTTTACTCGTCTCCTTTACTATGTAAAAGTTTATAAGTTTAATTAGGTTCCATGCATTTATTCTTGCTTTCATTTGCTTTACATTAAGAGACAGTAACAAAGAAAAATATCGCTGCACTATATATCAAAGTATTATCTTTATGCTTTCTTGCAGGAGTCTTATGGCTTATGGTCTTATATTTAGGTCTTTAACCCACTTTGAGTTTATTTTTCTGTGTGATATGAGAATATATTCTACCTTCATTCTCTTTCATGTAGCAGTCTAGTTTTCCCAGCACCACTTATTGAAGAGACTGTCTTTCCTCCATTGTATATTCTTGTCTTCTTTGTCATAGAATAATAGGCCATAAGTGTGTGAGCTTATTTCTGGGCTCTCTATTCTGTTCCATTGATCTATGTTTCTGTTTTTGTGCAATACTGTTTTGATGACTCTAGCTTATTTTAGGATTATTTGTTCTAGTTCAGTGAAAAAAATGGGCATTTTGATAGGGATTGGATTAAATCTGTATATTGCTTTGTGTATTATGGGCATTTTAACAATATTAATTTATCCAGTCAATGAATGCTAGCTATCTTTAAATTATCTTTATTATTTCTTTGTATTATCTTCCATTTCCTTCATTACTGGTTTATATTTTTCAGTGTATAGACCATTCACTTCCTTGGTTGTTTATTCCTAGATATTTTATTCTTTCTGATGTGATTTTAAACAGGATTATTTTCTCTTTCTGATAGTTCAATATTAGTTTATATAAAAGCAACTGATTTCTGCATATTAATCTTATGTCTTATTACTTACTGAATTCATTTATTAGTTTTCATAGATTTTTTGTGGTGACTAGGGTTTCCTTAATTTAGTGTTGTGGCATGAAAATATTGATTGTTTTAATTCTTTCCTTCCAATGTGGATGCCTTTTATTTTTGTCAGGTCTGACTCCTGTGGCTAGCACTTCCAATACTATGTTATAGAATTGGCAAGAGTAGGGATTCTTGTCATGTTCCTGATTTTAGAGGAAAAGCTTTCAGCTTTCCATTGTTGAGTATAAAGTAGGCTATGGGTTTGTCATAAATGACTTTTTTAATAAGATGTGTTCCCTCTATACTCACTTGAATGAGGGTTTTTAACATGAATGAATGTTGAATTTTGTCAAGTGCTTCTTCTGCATCTATTGAAATGATCATGTGATCTTTACCCTTCCTTTTGTTTCCTTTTATTTCCCTACTAGGGATAGGCCTGTTAATATTTCTATTCCCATGTAATTCAGTCTTGGAAGATTGGATGAATCTAGACATTTTCTGTAGGTTGTCTAATATGTTGGCATTTAACTTCATAATATTCTCATGATTTTTCTATCTCTGATATCAGATGCTCTTCTTTCATTTTGTTTATTTATGCTCTCTCTCTTTTTCTTAATAATCCTGGTTAAAGGCTTACTAATTCTGTGTATCCTTTCAAAACACCGGTTCTTGGTTTTATTGATCTATTTGTGTTTTTTTTCTGTCTCTTTTATTCATTTCCTGATATTTATGATTTTCTTTCTTCTGATGACTTTGGGCTTTGTTTATTCTTCTTTTTCAAATTTCTTTAGACAGGAGTTTAAGTTGTTCAGTTGATATTTTTCTTGCTTCTTAGGGTAGCCTTGTATTGGTTGTATTCCCTCTTGGATGCTTTCCTTTTGGTGCAATTGGGGCATCCCATAGATTTTTGAAAAATTGTGTTTTTGTTTTCATTTCCCTCAAGGTAATTTATTATTTCCTTTTTGATTTCTCCATGATCTTCGGTGTTTCAGTGGCATGCTGTTTGGTTTACAACCGTTTGCATTTGTCCCATTTTTCTTCTTATAATTGAATTCTAGTTTCATACTGTGGTGATTGCAAAAGATGCTTGATAGAATTTTTATCCTTCTAAATTTTTGAAACTTGTTTTGTAGCCTAGTGTGGAGAACATTTCATGTGCACTTGAAAAAAAATGGTATATCACTGGTTTTGGATGGACTGTGCTCTGCTTAGTCACTCAGTCATGTCTGATGCTTTGTGACCCTATGGACTATAACCTGCTAGGCTCCTCTGTTCATGGGGATTCTCCAGGCAAGAATACTGGAGTGGATTGCCATGCCCTCCTCCAGGGGATCTTCTCAACCCAGGGATCAAACTCAGGTCTCCACATTCCAGGCATATTCTTTACAATCTGAGCCACCAGGGAAGCCCAAACTATCACATCTGTTAAATCCAACTGATCTAACCTGTCATATAAGAATATATCTCTCACTGATTTTCTGTCTGGAAGATTTTTCTTTGGTGTAAGCAGGTTGTTAAAGTCCCCTGCTATTATTGTGTTGTTGTCTATTTATCCCTTTATGTATGTTAACATTTGCTTTATATATTTAATTGCTACCGTATTAGTTGCACATATTTTAACACGTGTTATATCTTCTACTTGTATGGAAATATATTAATATAAGAAGACATACTTAATAAATGCAGTGTATTCTGACTCCTTCACTGACTGTTTCCCTATCTCTCTTCCTGTGCCCTGGCACACAATAATGTTGAAATTTAGGACAATTAGTAATCTCTCAAGGGGCTCTAATTACCCAAATTAAAAAAACAGAAAAAAAAAAGTTCCATGTCTCTACCTTTAAATCAAGACTAGTGAGGAAAACATCTTGAAGCCCAAGTTGGGACAAAACATAAGCCTCTTTAAATACAAAGAAAAAGTTCTTGAAGGAATTAAAAGTGCTGCTCCTATAAACACACAAATGATAAGAAAAGAACGTGAAACAGTCTTATTGTTTATATGGAGAAAGTGATCTGCAGAGAAGATCAAATCAGCAACAATTACCCTTTAAGCTAAAGCCTGTCTGTTCCAGAGAAAGACCCTGCTTCTATTCAATTCTATGGAGGCTGAGGGAGGTAAGGAAGCTACAGTAAAAGTCTGAAGTTAGCAGAGGTTGATTCACGAGGTTTAAGAAAAAAAGTCATCTCTATAACATGAAAGTGCAAGCGGAAGCAGTAAAGGCTGATGCAGAAACTGCAGCAAGTTTATACTGAAGGTCTAGACAAAATGATATAATAAAATTCCCTACTCTAGACAACAGATTTTTCAGCATGGATTAGACAACTTATATTGGAGGAAGATGCCATCTAGGTCTTTCAAAGCTAGAGGGTAGAAGTTATTGCTTGACTTGAAAACTTCAAAGTGTAGCTTGATTCTCTTATCACGGGCTAATGCAGCTGGTGACTTTAAATTGAACCCAATGTTCACTTACCATTTCAAAACTTATAGAGCCTTTACAAAATGTGCTAAATTTACTCAGCCTGTACTCTATAAGTTAAACAACAAACTCTGGATGATAGCACATTTATTTACAACACAGTATACAAATATTTTAAACCCAGTCTTCAGACCTGCTAATCAGAAAAAGATTTCTCCTATCAAAATGTGACTACTGATTTATCAAACATCTGGACACCTAAGAGCTCTGATGGATATGTGCAATGAGAATGATACTGTTTTTATGTCTGCTAACGTAACATTCATTCTGTAGTTCATGGATCAAGGAGTAATTTTGACTTTCAAGTCTTTTTGTTAAATAATTATACATTTCTTAGCTGCCATAGATCAACTGAGCTTGGCTTCAGTTCAGTTCAGTTCAGTCACTTAGTCGTGTCCAACTCTTTGCGACCCCATGGACTGCAGCACGCCAGGCTTCCCTGTCCATCACCACCTCCCAGCAGCTTGGCTTACTTCTGTGCAAAGTCAGTCTACAAGCTTTTTGAAAGGATTCTCTATTCTATATGCCATGGAGACCATTTCTTATTCATGGATAGAGATTATATCAACATTAAGTGGGGTTTGAAACTAGTTGATTCCAACCCTTATGAATGACGTTGCAGTGTTCAAATTTTCAGTGGAGAAAGTAACTGCAGATATGATAGAAATAGTAAGAGAACTAAAATTAGAAGTGGAACCTAAAAACATAACTGAATTGATGCAGTCTTGTGATAAAACATGAAAGGATGAGGATTTGTTTCTTACAGATGAGTAAAGAAAGTAGACGCTTGAGACAAAATCTGCTCCTGGTGAAAATGCTTTAAGGATTAGTTAAATGGCAAGAAAAAACTTAGAATATGGTGCTAGCATAGTCAATAAAACCACAACAATTATCTTTTATTTTGAAAAGAAAAGATATGTTAGGCAAAAAAAGCTACCTAAGACATGCTCAGATAAATCATTAGTGGAAAGAATGGTCAGTTATGTAGCAAACATTCCTTATTTTAAGAAATTGCCATCATGTAGCAAACTCATTTCTTATTTTAAGAAATTACAGCAGTCACGCAGTCTTTAATGGGTAGTCTTTTACCCGCTCTGTTCAGTCAGCAGCTATCAACATCAGGGGAAGATCTCCACCAGCAAAAGGATTTGTAAAACAATCATCCTCCAATTGAAAATAAATACATTTAAGAAAATAAGAAAAAAAAGAATTGCTGAAGGTTCAGCTGATGGTTAGCTTTGTTTAGCAATAATTTTTTATTTATTTATTTTTTTACTTTATTTTACTTTGCAGCACTGTATTGGTTTTGCCATACATCAACATGAATCTGCCACAGGTGTACACATGTTCCCAATCCTGAACCCCCCTGTACCTTGTTTTTCTTTAGATGTAACGCTATTGCACACTTAATAGGCTACAGAATAGTGTAGACATATCCTTTATATGTGCTGGAAAACCAAAGAATTTGTGTGACTCACTTTATTGCAATATTCACTTTATTAGAGTGATCTGGAACTGAATCCCCAATATCAACTAGGTTCAGTTCAGTTCAGTTCAGTCACTCAGTCGTGTCCAACTCTTTGCAACCCCATGAATCTCAGCACGCCAGGCTTCCCTGTCCATCACCACCTCACAGAGTTCACACAAACTCATGTCCATCGAGTTGGTGATGCCATCCAGCCATCTCATCCTCTGTCGTCCCCTTCTCCTCCTGCCCCCAATCCCTCCCAGCATCAGGGTTTTTACCAATGAGTCAACTCTTTGCATGAGGTGGCCAAAGTATTGGAGTTTCAGCTTTAGCATTAGTCCTTCCAATGAACACCCAGGACTGATCTCCTTTAGGATGGACTGATTGGATCTCCTTGCAGTCCAAGGGGCTCTCAAGAGTCTTCTCCAACACCACAGTTCAAAAGTATCAATTCTTCAGTGCTCAGCCTTCTTCACAGTCCAACTCTCACATCCATACATGACCACTGGATAAACCATAGCCTTGACTAGATGGAACTTTGTTGGCAAAGTAATGTCTCTGCTTTTCAATATGCTATCTAGGTTGGTCATAACTTTCCTTCCAAGGAGTCTTTTAATTTCATGGCTGCAATCATCATCTAGGTATGCTTGTATTAATACTTTGCAGCAAGACAGGATAGTAAAAGTTATAATGACAAAAATAGCCTCTTCTTGTAAACACTTTTCTTCTGTGGACTACACCTCCCATAAACTACTTCTGCTTTTCTTACTACTAGATATACCCTTATAATAGAGGAATATGAATCTCTGTGTAGATATTGTATTTTCCAATATTAATTTTTAACAGTTTCAACTTTATTCCAAATTTATGAATATATATACTTTAGTAAAATATGTACTGTACTGTCAATGTTCCCAGACATCTTTATAAGATAATCTCTCTTTTTTTTTTAAATTTATTTTGCTTTGCTATGCATATGTGCTAAGTCACTTCAGTCATGTCCGATTCTGCTGCCCTACAGGCTGTAGCCTACCAGGCTCCACTGTCTATTGGATTCTCCAGGCAAGAATACTGGAGAGGGTTTCCAGGTCCTCCTCCAGGGAATCTTCCTGACTCAGGGATTGAAACCTGGTCTTTTATGTCTCCTGCAATGGTAGTTGGGCTCTTTACCACTAGCGCCACCTGGGAAGACCTATTTTGCTTTATGTCTCATCAAATAGACTCAGTCTTCAAACAATTGCTTATAGGATAAACAGGTAAAAGTGGTATATATTCTGGGTCTTTCCATATATGGATGTGTCTCTCTGTTTTCTCCATATTTATAATCTAGCTAGACTGAGCCTAAAGTTATTTTGGAGCACATGCTGCTATATTTCTGATATTTAAGATTAAATATAAGGAATATGTTTGAGAACTATAAATGAAACTTGGGTGGCCAATTCTCTGTGGTGCATACTGGGACCGTAATGTTAAGGTCAGAGAATATGAATGAGAATCTACTGCCTGTATGTCATTTTATATTTATGAGAAAAGTATGTGATTTTTGTATCTGAAAAATATAATAGTTAACTATTAGTAGGTCTCTTAAACTGAATAGGCTTAACCCACCAAATTTTAAAAGAAATTGATTAAATACATCTATTCTAATATGGGTTTCCTTGGTGGCTCAGATGGTAAAGAATCTGCCTGCAGTGCAGGAGACAGGAGATGCAGGTTCAGCGCCTCAGTTGGGAAGATTCTCTGGAGAAAGGAATGACTACCCACTCCAGCATTCTTGCTTGGAGAATTCCAAGGACAGAGGAGCCTAGTGGGCTATAGTCCATGGGGTCCCAAAGAGTAGGACATGACTGTAGGACTAACTATAATAGATACAAAATATAATATATCTTTATATAGCAGCTGAATAATTTCAATAGCAATTCTCAAAATATGAACACATTTAACACTCAAAGTAGTATGTCCTCTTGCAAGAGGCTTGTTACTCCACTATACAAATGTCTATCTCCTGTCATACTTTAAATCTGCTTGGAGTATTATACTGATAATACTAAGGAAGGTAAATGATGAGAAGCATACATGAGAGTCATTAGCAGTTAGAAATCTAGTATAGGTTTTGCCATCTAGTGTAGTACAGCTACAACTCTTGCATGCTATAAGTGGTAGTTATTGTTTTTGTTTTGTTTTGTTTTAATACTCAATTGTTTAAGTATCTTCCAAGACTATGAAAATTATTCTTCAAGCTCTGTAGACCATGATTTTGAAATAATGAAAACTTGTAAAGATGCATGCTGTTCTAAATGTTGAATGTTTCCTATAACAAGGTTGTTTAAAATAGTTTATTTCTGTGAACTAGCTATTCTTCATTCTTTGTCTTGTTGATTTGTGCAATCATAAATCAGAGTTTATGTTATAGATAGTTGCTTAAATATTTTGAGTATCATTCCCTAGTTCTCCAAATCATAGTAAAAGCAGACTTCTAAGAAAGACTGGTAAATTGTAGATTAATCACAGTTCTGTGTAAATACAAACCTGAAGGACCACCTGTGGCTATAACTAATGTGTTCTCTGAAAAGGGTAATATTTGCACAGGTTCAGACAGATTATAGTCTTCTGCGCTAGAGGCAATTTGAAGAGATCAGAAGTAAACATCATATAGCAGTATTGAAAAATCAAGATATATAGAGACCATTTGACCATCGTTACATTCCCTTGTGGCTCAAAGGGGAATGAATCTGCCTGCAATGCAGGAGACTCAGGCTCAGTCCTTGGGTTGGGAATACCCCCTGGAGAAGGAAATGACAACCTGCTACAATATTCTTGCCTGGAGAATTCCATGGACAGAGGAACTTGGTGGGCTACAGTCCATAAGGACTTGTAAAGAGTCGAACAGAAGCTGAGTGATTTTTCACTTCACTTGACATGTGTTAATATTACTAATATGTATACCTGTTATATATCCTAGTATACTTGGGCAATATTTTATAACATTTTTTGGAGTCACAAATAGGTATGGATTATTAAAGCCCTTTGTACATGCATCAAACATATAAGTGTATTGTGTAAGACTCATTGCAGTACCAGGTTCAAACATGGCAAAGGCGATAAGGGATGGATAAGAAGAGAGGTTGTGAATAAGTTTATTAATTCCATAAATTCATATTTGATTTGTACTTGTACTAAAGAGCAACTTGTTATTTTCCTTGATAGATCTGAAAATGTCATTTTAAGATTCCTTTAAACTTTCAATATTCTGCTCTTTCCACTTAATTTTTAAGTTTTCATTATTTAAATGGTATTCACACAGTTCTTCGATATGTTGTAAATTATTTGCGAGAACAGAAATATTTAGCTATTTAATTTTGCATTCTTACTGCATGCTATGTTATTTCTGATGTCTCTTTCCATTCAAATGAGAGCAGAACTTTCAGAATACAAATCTGTCATTTTTAGAGGTTTATCACAAGTGTTGGAAATGAGCATTATCATCTCTTTGGTGTTATTTATTTCTTCATCTCAGTGGACTAATTTAAAAGTATACATAGGCTAGTGATCAATCATGCCATATATCTAAACTTTAAAACAGTTTTTTAACTTGCTAAATAATATATCTTTTTTCATAAGAAGTATGCAATTATTTGTGATTATAGTGATTTTGTCCTTGTAACCTATAATCTAAACTATTTTACCATGTCCTTTTTTAAGGTTAAACACAAAATACATGCAGTTTCTTACACAAATATCTGTAAAGGGTAATTTTATTGAGAGAAGATTTTATTAATTTTTTTTTAAGACAGGAAATATCCCCCCTCCTCTCCTCTTTTTCTTTCTAAAGAGGAAGAGAAAGGACACAATAATCAATTTTTCACTTGTTTCTGAAATCCATTAGTTCATGTATTTTTAATTTCTATGAGAATAACTGCCATTACTATATTTTCTGATGAACCTGTTCTGAGTTGGAAGGAAATGTATATTCCAATCAACGTGAAGCAATAGCTAATTAAAATAGTCTTCATGACTTAATTTTGGAAGTGGTAACTTTGTAACAATCTCAGAATATTTATTGTGCTCCAATAAAGTATAATAGAAGTTTAAAATTTATTTTTTAAAAATGCAGCGTTTTCTTTGAGGAAGTGCAAGGATGAAGTTGACAGTCCTCAGTTTTGTTGAGTGCCTCCAGGGCTGTCTTCTCAGGACATCTTGGGTCACACTCCTGCTATGAAAATCTCCTTGACTTCTTTTCTCTTCCTGATAACATCCAAATTCTTAACCTCTTTATAATCTTTATGACCTGATTTCAAACCTTCTATTTGAATTAAAATTCTGTTAATTCCTATTACACAGTTGTTGTTTTGGGTTTTTCCCACACCCCCCTCCCCCTGCCCCAGCATGAGCACTTTGGTTCACAACTATAAAGAAACAACACATTTTTCCTCTCGGTGTCAATTGTTATTTGCCCTATTTTATCTACTTGGAAAATCACCCTTATTTAAGACGCAGTTCAAATTTTATCTTCAACTCTCCAAGTGGCTTAGTGGTACGCTCTCAAGCTTTGCATGCTCTCTCTTTCTTGCAAATTTACATTATGTGGCCCACTTTAAAAAACACAAAGCAAAACTCCTTGTTTACATACCATACTTCACATATGAATTTAAGCTTCTATATTGTATTTATCTTTAATATCTAGGAGTCTTATAAATTGTCTGACACATAAAATATTCTCAAAAATAAAATTTTAAAAGTAAACATAGTCTGAAGAACACATTAAATATTATAAATAACTGAATGAGCAGAAACCATGTGAAACTTATTATAATCCTACTTGAGATTCTGATTCATTGAGAATTTTTGTTTTTAAGCTGAGTTTTCCTCATCTTCTATAACAATTCCATGCCTAGATATTCCTCAGTGTTCTCCATTGATAAACATGTCATTTATTTCCATTTGTTCTTGGGTAAATTCAAGTTATAATAATTTAAACCAGTAATTTCAAGATTGATCTTAATTAACTATTAAAACACTAAAGGAAGAGTGAGTTTACCAGTACAAAGAAAAAACCCTGAGAATATGTTTTTTAACTGTGTGTGTGTGTTAGTCACTCAGTCATGTCTGACTCATTGCAGCCCATGGACTATAGCTCTCCTGGCTCCTCTATCCATGGAATTCTCCATGGAAGAATACTGGAGTGGGTTGCCATTCCCTTCTCCAGGGGATCTTCCCAACCCAGGGATCAAACCTGAGGCTTCTGCACTGAAGGCAGTTTCTTTACCATCTGAGCCACTAGAGAGGCCCACCATTTAACTTTTTAGCATTTGCATTTAATCACATAAACTAATTTTAAAATTAAAGTTATAGTTTCTAGCATCAAGATTATTTTGAGGATGTTTAAAATGTGTTTCTGCTTAAAATACTAAAATATATAAGTTTAAGAAAACTTTATTAAAATTCTAAAGTCTCTGTGTAGTGTTCTTGACCTTGAGATTATTAAAAGACAACTGCAAAAAAGCCCTCATATTCTAGAACAGTCTTAAATCCATGGCCCCTTTGCCATTTCATGTCAGACTTGAGAACAGAGACATCCTTTCAGACACAGAAAACTAACCTGGCCTAAATATATGAATGATTCATGATCTAATACAGTACAAGCCACCACAAAGAGACAGGCCACTTAAATGTTCTAGAGAAAATAATATATATTGAAAATACCAGAAAAAATTGTCATTGGGCTATAAAAAATAACTCAGTCTTTCTACCCAAGGAATCTCCTGTTGCTAACTGAAGTGCTTGGTTATCCAGTAGCCAAAACACCTAACTTGGTGCCTCAGACATTGCCTACTGCCTACTTATGAATGCCACTATTTGCTTCTTAAAATGTTTGTGCCTAGGCACTTTTCAGTTACACTCAAACCAGTCAAATAAATGCAACCCAACTGTATTTCACTATGCTATGGTTTAACGGTAACACAAAACATATTGTTTCTATTAGTATTAGACAAGCCTCTTATAACTGACTTACAATGATGTAAAAACAAAGGAAAACCTTACTTTGAAGTATTTTTAAAAGGTCTATATAAAATAGATAAAATCTCTGACATAACAATCAATACATTCAAGCTATTGTTAAAGATACCATCTCATCTATACAGATGGTCAGCTTGCTTCATCAACTAAAAATAATGTTACTAAAATTTTTTGGTAGATAAACTTTTTTTTTCACACCAATAACTTTCAAGAGAAGAGCTGTCCCAGAAATCAACCCCCAAAGTTTTTTGAAGTTCACTCATTTAGATTTCAATTCACACTCAAGGTAATTTTTGTTCTCTGCATAGAGCTTTTCACCAAAGAGGAAATTTCACTCAAGTCTTCTTTCTCAGACTTTGACATCCTCTGTTATTTACTCATCTATCACCCATTTGAATTAAAAAATGTCCTCATGGAGTCTTCCAGATTTCACTCAAGACACAGAATTTGCTTATCAAATATAAATGATTAGATGATAGATAGATATGCATTATAACTTAGAATCTCATGGCATTTTAACCCAATAACTTGAAAATTTAGATTAGATAAAATATATCTTGAGAGGTGGAACAAACAGATTTTATTGTTCATGAGTTAATACTAGTTCATTCGAGTAAATGAAATATATTCCAAATAAATAAATGAATAGTAAAATTTTAAAACTTGATTTTGAAAGTGATACATATAGTTACTAGCATTAAATTATAGAAGGATGAAAGATATTTTCCCATGTCATCTTACATCTAAAAATACACCAGTCAACATATTATAAAATGATTTTAAATTTCTTTTGAATTTGTCATATAATTATTATCTTCTTCTGTGGATCAATACCTCTCTGGAATCTTTGTCAAGTTTTATTCTCTAATATTTTCAAATAGAATGAAAAGTTAATGATATGTCCTATTTTATCTTTCAGAAATATTTCTATAGGATTTTTATATTCAAAAATACATTGTTTTCCAATAATTTATATTTCTCTTTTTTTTTCTTTTTTTGCCTTTTCATTTACTTCATGAAGTCTCAAAAACCTCATGTAGGGTATTTGATTTAAAATTCAATGCCTTGTAGGAAATCAAATGAGAAATAAAGGTTCCTCTCTTTCCTCACAGTTGGAATAAAGATTGGCCAAATTGTATTGGAAAAAAGCACCAGCAACTTCAAATTTGTGAAAATCAGTCATCATAGTTCATAACATGCTTCCCCCATTCATTATCATCTTTTTATTGAAATCACTAATTCAAACTCAGGAAAAATTTAGCCACCTACTGCTTTGAAACACAATATTTCATTTGATATTTTAGAACATTTATTCATTATTTTCATACACCTGGTTAGAAATTAGAGTTATACTCTAGTTTTATGTCCTAAAATTGCAACCAAACATTCAGTCCAGGAATTTTGAGAGAAATGCTGTATCTCATGCTTATTGTCAGGTCCCAAAATAAATAGAAGAAATAAAATCAACCTCCACCCTCTTGTTTTGTTACATTGTAAGCTTGCTATGTGAAACAGGTTAACCTGGAGCAGTTGCCCTTATCCTTTGAATAATCATGCTGTTTTGGAAAAGGGGCTTTCAAATTTATGAATACATTTAAAGAATTTCCTACAAGTAATGCCTGAGACAAATACCACACATTTCCAAAAGAAACAAAAAACAATCTTACAATCTTCAGTTAAAAAGGAAAGAACATGGAAAGAAAAACTAAGGGTGACTCCTAGTGCATGAGAAGCTGGGTGGTGGGATCTCTACCCTTGACATTTGTCTCTCCCTTCATCTTGAACCTGGATGATCAATAGGCCCCACTAGCTAGAGAACAATGACTCTAGTTTAATTTCATCAAGCTTCTATAATGGGCCATCTAAGCAAAAGTGGAGTCCACCTACTCTCGTCTGCCTAGTTCTCTAATGTGTGAAGAAGAGACCCTAATGGATTGCCTTGCTAAAGCCAGGTATTGTTCATAGTTAAGTCGGCAGGTTCAGAAACCAGATTGCCACATTTAAATCTCAGCTCTGCTTTATCCTAGGCAGGTTACTTTGCTTCTCTGAACCTCATTTTTTCCTTCTGTAAAATGGAGAGAATACTAGACCCATGTATCACAGAGATGTAAACAGAATTAGGTGAGTTTACATACGTATCAGTTTATAACAGGTCTTGTCACAGAGAATGTGCTCAATATGTTAATTAACATTCATATTGCTTTTTCCTGAAGGGTGCAAGTAAGTAGGCAGTGAATTAATAGTCTTAGTGGTAAGAGTTGACATTCTCTAGGCAGAGACTGAATAGATAGATGGCTAATACTGTGCTTTCATATAGATCATATCTGAAATACCAAACATCAACTCAAGGCCCTTTCAGATGTGACAGCTTGGGGTGTGTTTAGTGATTCAGTGACTCTGTGTTGCATTTGGATGTGGACTTGAACTGCATAGAAAAAAAAAAAATGAGCGAAAAACCTGCGAAGAACTCTTGCAGCCTGTCTGTTTGTCTCTGGCTCTCTGTCTTTCCCTATGTCTCTGTCTTTCTGTCTCTGGATCTGCTCTGTCTCCGGCTCTGCTCTGTCTCCTCACCCCCTCCCCCTCACACCCCTAAAACAACAAATTTTGAGTTTCAGAATGTTGGATAGTGATGCTGAATGACTCATATGGGTTATTCTTTTTGTAAATTGTGAGCTTTTATGCCTGCACTTCCTTTTTACCCCCTGCTCCTTGCAGTGCTTAATTTGCCTGCTTTATTAATAGTGGCTGTATGGAGTAGGCAGAAAAAGATCTATCCAAGAATTGGAATGATGCATTAGTTGATTTGCTTGGGTCTGTTTGCCTTCATGGTGGTGAATTGTACAAGTGTCCAGTGAGCAGTCAGACATTAACCCTGAGTGAGGTGACTATTCATTTTTCATGGCCTGTGTTCTTATTTCTTTGCATCTGCAGTTGCTAATATATTAAAATATAAAGAACACACTATCTGTTGGAAAAATAGGGCAAGAATTAGCACAAAGCACCTCTAAGGAAGACCGAGAACCTTCTGAATTATCTACTGCCAGGAATTAGTGTGGAGATCTTTTGCAAATGCTCTGCTGCTCTTCTCTTGTGTGGTTCTTTTCACTTGATAATTTCCTCTTGAAAGTAGAAATCCGCTAACACAAACTTCATTAATCAGGTAAAATTTGCTAAGATTGATATTCAGGCGATGCAGTGTAAATGAAAGAGCATGGGCCCAGGCAGACCCCATCTAACCTTTATACCATATTCCAACAATTTCTGCATGCACTCCAACTCTAGGAAGTTTGCTCTTCTTATCTGGTTGGTGGTGAATCACCATTATAGGCCAAATTAAGCTAAGGGTAAAGGGTCCAGTGAGATCCTAGACAGGAAAACTTTGTGTCATAAGCAAGATATTATTTGAAATACTTTTTTTTCCCCTAGACATTTAGCTTTTTTCTATTTCTGTATTATTTGAGTAACAGGAAGCTTACAATCTTTATGAGAAGATGAAGTGTACACTGACTCTAAAGGGTCTGAGGATCTGAAAGAGAGGGGTCAGGAAATGGCGTGAAGGAATGGCAAGATCTCTCCTCTAACCCTGAGACCCACTGTGCCTGCAAATGACTTACAGGGCAGTACTGCGCTGTGTACTTCCTGCAGTTCACGTCACTTTCACAATCAAAGTCACCGCCTGTTACTGATCTTTGTTTATAAGTCTGCAGAGATTAGTATCCTGCTAAGGTGGTACTCTCCAGCAACTCTGAGGACTTGCTTTTTGAAACCTTCAGTGCTTTTACAAAGTGTACTGCCAATTTGATCTTTTCTTTTTGTCAGATATATTTTGTCATCAGAAAAATATTCATTTCAGGAGTATTTCACTTCCTCTACAGTTTTATGGTGGGTGATAGCAAGCCCATTAAAAGATTCTCACATTCACTTTCATATTTTTAAAAATCAGACATTCACATTAATGAAAAGGTCAAGAAGGAAACAAAATAGCTTAAGAGACAGAAAATTCCCTATGGAAAAATAAATGCTGAATTACATAAAAATCTTTCACCATAAGGGACTGATCAACTAGCTTTTTTCTTCCTTTAAGAAAAGATAAAAACTGTAAACTCATATATGGCGATTATAGCAGACAGTGTCTTCACATCAGAGACTACTTACAGGCTTTTAGAAGTAAGTGCTTCTGAAATGACATAAACAAATAGAAGTGCATTTTCTCTAATTGAATATCTTGAAACTCAGATTGTTTTCCAGGAAAATAATTAGTGTATGCAATGAAGTATCACCTCACATCTGTCAAATGGCCATCATTAAAAAATCCACGAACACTAAATGCTAGAGAAGCTGTGGAGAAAAGAGAACCCTCCTACACTGTTGGTGGGAATGTAAATTGCTATAGCCAATGTGGAGAAGATAATGGAGGTTCCTTAAAAAACTGAAAAGAAAGCTACCTATATAATCCAGAAATCCTACTACTGGGCATATATATATATATATATATATATATATATATATATATACACAGCTTAAAAAGACACATGTACCCCAATGTTCTTTAGAACACTATTCACAATCACCAGGACATGGACAAACCTAGGTATCCTTTGACAGATGAATGGATAAAGAAGATGTGGTACATACACACAATGGACTATTGCTTGCCAATAAAAATGAACAAAATTAAGTCATTTGCAGAGATGTGGATAGACTTGCAGTCTTTCATGCAAAGTGAAGTAAGTCAGAAAGAATAAAATGAATATTGTATATTAACACATTTATGTGGAATCTAGAAAAAAGCTGTACAGATGAACCTATTTTTAAGGCAGAAATAAAGACACAGATGTAGAGAATAGACATGTGAACAGGGAGGTGGTGAAGAGGAGGGTGGGGTGAACTGAGAGAGCTGCATTGACAATATACTATCAGTTCAGTTCAGTTGCTCAGTAGTGTCTGACTCTTTGCAACCCGGTGGACCGCAACACAACAGGCCTCCCTGTCCATCATCAACTCCTGGAATTTACTCAAACTCATGTCCATTGAGTCTGTGATGCCATCCAGCTATCTTATCCTCTGTTGTCCCCTTCTCCTCATACCTTCAATCTTTCCTAGAATCTTTCCCAGAATCACGGTCTTCTCAAGTGAGTCAGTACTTCACATCAGGTGGCCAAAGTATTGGAGTTTCAGCTTTAGTATCATTCCCTTCAATGGATATGCAGGACTGCTTTCCTTTAGGATGGACTGGCTGGATCTCACTGCAGTCCAAGGGACTCTCAAGAGTCTTCTTAAACACCACAGTTCAAAAGCATCGATTCATTGGCACTCAGCTTTCTTTACAGTCCAACTCTCACATCCATACATGACTACTGGAAAAACGATAGCTTTGATTGGAAGGATCCTTGTTGGGATGTAACATCAATAAACTATGTTGGTCATAGCTTTTCTTCCAAGAAGCAAGTGTCTTTTAATTCCATGGGTTCAGTCACCATCTGCAGTCATTTTGAAGCCTCCCAAAATAAAGTCTGTTACTTTTTCTACCATTTCCCCATCTATTTGCCATGAAGTAATGGGACCAAATGCCATGATCTTAGTTTTCTGAATGTTGAGTTTTAAGCCAACTTTTTCACTCTCCTCTTTCACTTTCATCAAGAGACTTTTTGGTTCTTCACATTCTGCCATAAGGCTGGTGTCATCTTCATATCTGAGGTTATTGATATTTCCACCGGCCATCTTGATTCCAGCTTGTACTTCTTCCAGCCCAGCATTTCTCATAATGTACTCTGCATAGAAGTTAAATAAGCAGGGTGACAGTATACAGCCTTGACGTACTCCTTTTCCTATTTGGAACCAGTCTGTTGTTCCATGTCTAGTTCTAACTGTTGCTTACTGACCTGCATATAGGTTTCTCAAGAGGCAGGTCAGGTGGTCTGGTATTCCCATCTCTCTCAGAATTTTCCACAGTTTATTGTGATCCACACAGTCAAAGGCTTTGGCATAGTCAATAAAGCAGAAATAGATGTTTTTCTGGAACTCTCTTGCTTTTTCCATAATCCAACAGATATTGGCAATTTGATCTCTGGTTCTTCTGGCTTTTCTAATTTCAGCTTGAACATCTGGAAGTTCACGGTTCATGCTCTGTTGAAGCCTGGGGTGGAGAATTTTGAGCATTACCTTGCTAGTGTGTGAGATGAGTGCAATTGTGTGGTAGTTGGGCATTCTTTGACATTACCTTTCTTTGGGAGTGGAATGAAAACTTACCTTTTCCAGTCGTGTGTCCCCTGCTGAGTTTTCCAAATTTGCTGGCATATTCAGTGCAGCACTTCCACAGCATCATCTTTTAGGATTTGAAACAACTCAACTGGAATTCCAACACCTCCGCTAGCTTTGTTCATAGTGATGCTTTCTGAGGCCCACTTGACTTCACATTCCAGGATGTCTGGCTCTAGGTAAATGATCACACCATCATGATGATCTGGATTGTGAAGGTCTTTTTTGTGTAGTTCTTCTGTGTATTCTTGCCACCTTTTCGTAATATCTTCTGCTTCTGTTAGGTCCATACCATTTCTGTCCTTTATCGAGACCATCTTTGCATGAAATGTTCCCTTGGTAGCTCTAATTTTCTTGAAGAGATCTCTGGTCTTTCAATTCTATTGCATTCCTCTTTTTCTTCGCATTGATCACTGAGGAAGGCTTTTTTTTATCTCCTCTTGCTATTCTTTGAAATTCTGCATTCAAATGGGTATATCTTTCCTTTTCTCCTTTGTCTTTTACTTCTCTTCTTTTCATAGCTATTTGTAAGGCCTCCTCAAACAACCATTTTGTCTTTTTACATTTCCTTTTATTGGTATGGTCTTGATCACTGCCTTCTCTACAATGTCACAAACCTCTGTCCATAGTTCTTTAGGCACTCTATCAGATCTAATCCCCTAAGTCTATTTGTCACTTCCATTGTATAGTCCTAAAGGATTTGATTTAGGTCATACCTGAATGGTCTAGTGGCTTTTCCTACTTAAATTTAAGTCTGAATTTGATAATAAGGAGTTAATGATCTGAGCCACAGTCAGCTCCTGCTCTTGTTTTTGCTGACTGTATAGAGCTTCTCCATCGTTGTCTGCAAAGAATATAATCAATCTGATTTCAGTGTTGACCATCTGGTGACGTCCATGTGTAGAGTCTTCTCCGGTGTTGTTGGAAGAGAGTGTTTGCTATGACCAGTGCATTCTCTTGGCAAAACTCTACTAGCCGTTACTTTGATTCATTCTGTACTCCAAGGCCAAATTTGCCTGGTATTCCAGGTATTTCTTGACTTCCTACTTTTGCATTCCAGTCCCCTATAAGAAAAAGACATCTTTTTTGGGTGTTAGTTCTAAAAAGTTTTGTAGGTCTTCATAGAACTGTGCAGCTTCAGCTCTTCTGCATTATTGGTCAGGGCATAGACTTGGATTATCGGTCAGAGCATAGACTTGGATTATTGTGATATTGAATGGTTTGCCCTGGAACTAAACAGAGATCATTCTGTCGTTTTTGAGATTGCATCCAAGTACTGCATTTTGGACTCTTTTGTTATGATGGCTACTATATTTCTTCTAAGGGATCCTTGCCCACATTAGTAGAAACAATGATCATCTCAGTTAAATTCACCCATTCCACTCCATTTTAGTTTGCTGATTCCTAAAATGTTGATGTTCACTCTTGCCATCTCTTGTTTTGACCACTTCCAATTTGCCATGATTCATGGACCTAACATTCCAGGTTCCTATGCAGTATTGCTCTTTACAGCATTGGACTTTACTTCCATCACCAGTCACATCAAGAGACTGACCCAGACTTGTCCTTGAGTGTCTAGAAGTCTCTGCTGGAGGTGTGGGTCAGTCGTATCCTGCTGCAAACTGGGGGCACTAAGTGTAACAGTGCATGCATGGGACCTTTTGAAGGAGGTCGCTATTATCTTCATTACCTCCACCATAGTTTGGCCTCAGATCAAATAGCAGGGAGGGAACACAGCCCCACCCTTCAACAAAAAATTGGATTAAAGTTTTACTGAGCAAGGCCCCACCTATCAGAACAAGACTCAGTTTCAACCTCAGTCAGTCTCTCCCATCAGGAAGCCTTCCATAAACCTCTCATCCTTCTCGATCAGAGGGCAGACATAATGAAAACAATAATCACAGAAAACTAACAAATCTGATCACATGGACCACAGCCTTGTCTAACTCAATGAAACTATGAGCCATGCAGTGTAGCGCCACCCAAGATGGACGGGTCATGGTGGAGAGAACTCATGGTGGAGAGTTCTGACAAAACATGGTCCACTGAAGAAGAGAACAGCAAACCACTTCAGTATTCTTGCCTGAGAACCCCATGAACAATATGAACAGGCAAAAAGATAGGACACTGAAAGATGAACTGCCCAGGTCAGTAGGTGCCCAATATACTGCTGGAAATCAGTGGAGAAATAACTCCAGAAAGAATGAAAAGATGGAGTCAAAGAAAGAACAACACCCAGCTGTGGTGACTGAATGATGGAAGTAAAGTCCAACAATATACTTTCAGTTAAGTTCAGTTCAGGTCAGTCGCTCAGTCATGTCCGACTCTTTGTGACCCCATGAACTGCAGCACGCCAGGCTTCCCTGTCCATCACCAACTCCCGGAGTTTACCCAAACTCATGTCCATCAAGTCGGTGATGCCATCCAGCCATCTCATCCTCTCTCGTCCCCTTCTCCTCCTGCCCCCAATCCTTCCCAGCATCAGAGTCTTTTCCAATGAGTCAACTCTTCACGTGAGATGGCCAAAGTATTGGAGTTTCAGCTTCAGCATCAGCCCTTTCAATGAACACCCAGGACTGATCTCCTTTAGAATGGACTGGCTGGATCTCCTTGCAGTCTAAAAGGCTCTCAAGAGTCTTCTCCAACATACTTTACCATGTGTAAAATAGCTAATTAGTGACCAGTGTTTATAAGAGACAAATACCTATCCCTCAATGGGGTTTGGAAAGCGTGAAAGTTTCTCAGTACTGAACTGATTGCTTGCAGAAGCAAAATTTTCTGCTTAAGGAATCCAGAAAAAAAATAAAATTTAAAATCCTAACCACTTACACAGGACACTTTGTGTTTCCATACATAAAGTTTTCTAAATAACCTATAAGATACCTAGCAATTTTAAAAAGACTGAAGAATAAAGCATGGATAAAGGCCATAACAATTCATCTTGAAAATTTTGAAAACTGAGCTGTGTTGAATGACAAATAATATTTGCATGGATGTAAAGATAAAGTCTCACTTAAAAATAATACTTTTGTCTTTAATTACATTTTGAACTAACAATGACAAAGAGATTCCTTTCCATGAGCTCCATTTGGAGTCGTATGCTTTCATTACTTTTACACAAGTCCTGATCAATTTTGTTAACATATAAGATTGAAAAGAAAATACAATTTTAGAGAAGCAAGTACTAGTGGGGATACCAGTGTTTTATAAGTCTGCTCAAAATAGATGTTAATGTAATTTATCTTGAAGTTTAGAATCTATGTTTCCTTGGAGAAGAAAATGAACATCTGTGAGCCTAATTCCCTCATTCTTAAGGTTAAAGTAACAGTACCTGCTCCATGTGTTTATTGAACAAGCATGAAAACAATACATTTAAAACATTATATGGCATTGATATGCATCTCAAAATAAATCATTTTTTAAAAGGATGATAATGGGAACATACTATTCCACTTGTACTTATGGAAAACTTGAAATAAAGTTTTAACTCTACAAAATAGGGCCATTATCTTGTTAAATTCCTTCAGGGCTTTCTTTACTCAAGTTGAAAGGGGCTTCTTTTCTTTCTTTTTTTTTTTTAGTATTTGTGTGCGTGTGTGCGTGTGTGTGTTCAGAAGCTGTTTTTGCACAGAAGTGCCATCTATTATATCACAAGGATATTTTAGAGGTACCTGGCTAAATACTTTTATTTTCTTTAGTGCCTGCTGATTTCCTAAAGACTGTTTCCCTGAATTCTCAGTAGTCTTCTTGAATTGTACATAATTTGTATTCTTTTGGGGAAAAAATCTTCAGTCTTACCTCTTAGAGGAAACGTTTATTCCCTTATTTTTCTGGTAAAATACACTACTGTAAATTATTTTCTTAGAATATTATTTTTTTAAAGATCAAATTATTGATTTAAATAATGTTTGAAACTGGCTTCAGTATGACAATCACTCCATACTGCTCTTTATGCTACTGCAACATTATTTTTAAATTGCACTATTTATCATTATAAAGCTTTTCCAGAATAAATTTTTCTTTGAATATAGCCTTGACTACAATTCATCATTTCTACTCTTTTGATCATATTGTAAACATTTTCTACATGATGCTTTGGTTTTCTTATTGGGGTAAGAGTTATTAAAAAGAATAATTGGTGCTGACTTTAATTCCTGAAATATTTTACTACTAAACTAATTTGTGGCTTTTGTTTCATTATAATCAAATAATCAGTTCAATATATTTACTGGTTTTGAATTTTTGTATTTAATTTTCATTTAGAATATGATTAAATTTTGAAAATGTCCTACAAGCACATAAGAATTGAATACTTTGTTTGATAGTTCAATTGTTGTTGCTTCTTTGCTAAGTCATGTTTGACTCTGCAAGCCATGGACTACAGCTTGCCAGATTCCTCCGTTCATGGGATTTCCTTCACAAGTATACTGGAGTGGGTTGCCATGTCTTTCTCCAGGAGATCTCAATATATATTGATAGTTTGATACCTATGTCTAAAATAAACCCTATCAATTACATTATCCCTTTACTTGAAACCCTTTTTTATGTTTTTATAAGTTTGCTATGTCTAGGACTGAGTAAACTGTATTAAAAATTTCCCTCAAAATGGAAAAGTTAAAAAAAAAATTATGTATGAAAAATAATGCATTTATGAGTCTCACATATATCCATTAACTATTTCTTATCAGTGAGAAATGGAAATTTAGTTTGATGGAGCTGGGATAACTGATTAACCATTTTAGGGGAAAAAAAAGAGGGACTATAACATATAACTATAACAAGTATAACAATAAATTGACATATGTGAATAAATGGGAATATTTTAAAACAGTGATGTAGAAGTGTATGTCTAGGCAAGGATGACGGGGAGATGGGCATTGCAGATATGGCACAAAAAGGGCAACAAGAAAGATGGTGCTTCTTTTGGCATTAAAGGGCTCAGATAGTTCGTGATTCTTCTTACATGTTTAAGCAAAATTTTCTGTGTAATTTTTTCTCATGAGAAAAGTTTCAATTGAACTCTTTATCCTGAGAAAAGCCTCCATTGTTTTCATTAAAATTTTTAATGTGTCTGTCTTAGTAAAAGTCAGTATTGATCAACAGGGAAACACAAAAGATTATTTTTTGTGTGTAATAAAACCTTAAATAAAATAGAAAAGAAAGAAAACATATAGATTGCTATAATGGAAAACATTATTTCATTAAATAGGAAGAGTCTACAAATCAATTCATCAAAGATAAAGTATCATAAACCTTAAATAAAAAAAGGGAAAAGAATATGAACAGGAAACCTAGTAAAGAAAAAATATATAAAATGTCCAATACATGAGAAAAGAGAAAGTTGCTCACTTGTGTCTGACTCTTGCGACTCCAAGGACTGTAGTCCATGGAATTCTCCAGGCCAGAATACTGGAGTGGGTAGCCTTTCCCTTCTCCAGGGGATCTTCCCAACCCAGGGATTGAACCCAGGTCTCCTGCATTGCAGGCGGATCAGGCAGATTCTTTACCAGCTGAACCACAAGGGAATATCTCCCAATTTACACATAAATAAAATTACACAAAAAGTAATTATCCTCTTTTGCTCATCAGATTGACAATATTGTCAGTATATTTTAAAAATTACTAGGTGCTAGTGTTGACATAGAATGGGTAAAACTTTAAAGAAGGTAATTTAGAAATATGTATCAAGAAGGCTTTAAAAATGCATATTAGTTAATCTATAAATCATATACTTGCAAAACTTGTCTAAAGAAACAGACATTCATCTTTGCCTTGTCTACAGGAAAAAAAAATCTACAAAGTGAGAAAAAATTCTTTATAATTTACTGTATATTCTTTAAATAAAATACAATGTATTGTTGGTTTAAAATAGAAAATATATTTGTGGAAAACAATTTAGGCATTATTCACTATGATACTAACCTATGATATCTAGCAATATGCAATGGGCTATACAAATAATGCAGGCTATCTCTTTAAAGCTTGAATTTTTAATGGGATTAATGTTTTCCCCTGAATTAAGCTAAATTAATTATTTATGAATGAACTGAATTATCAAACCAGTACTATCTATGCTTCTTCATATGCATCGATTGGAGGTACTTCCTCTACAACATACAGCTGCTGTTTTAGGGAAACAATATTTTCTCTTCTTTTACATATTTTAGAAGAAAATGTTTTCTCATCAAATACATCTTCTCTCTTGGTCATAAATTTTTCTTAATGTTTATATGTCTGTCTTTCACACTACCAGTTGTTTGCAGCAATGTGACCTTTTCCTTTCCTCAGCTTGCTGTCAACACAAAATGGAATTTGGACTTTCGGATACCAGCAGATGAGTGCAGTGATGCTACCTGCCAGTCAACAATGATGTTTTAAAAGCCTTAACTACATTCATATTACAAATTTTATGTTGATTATTTGAAGACTTTATCATATTATAACATTATTTTACAAAAAGTACAATATAAAAGAATTACTCATCATTACAAGTAACATAATTAAATGAAAGGTGATCATCCATACAACTGCAAAAAAAAAAGAGATCATTTTGACCCTTAATCATAAATACATTGGATTTAAATAAGTCAATATGGCTCAAATATCAAGTATAAGTTGGAAAACTAGTAGTTTATCATCTTCTGTTTTTTACAAATTTGGTTACCCATTTACTGTAATCATTTGACCTGTAAATATTTGTTGGTGGTGGTGGTCAATTGCCCAGTTGTATGCTACTCTTTGCAACCTCATGGACTGCAGCACACCAGGCCTCTCTGTCCCTTACCAACTCTCAAAGTTTGCCCAAGTTCATGTCCATTGCATCGGTGATGCCATCAGCCATCTCATCCTCTGATGCCCACTTTCCTTTTGCCTTCAACCTTTCCCAGGATCAGGGACTTTTCCAATGAGTCAGCTGTTTGCATCAGATGACCAAAATACTGGAGTTTCAGCATCAGTCCTTCCACTGACTATTCAGGGTGGATTTCCCTTAAAATTGACTGGCTTGATCTTGCTGTCCAAGGGACTCTCAGGAGTCTTCTCCACCACCACATTTCAAAGGCATCAATTCTTCCGCACTCCACCTTCTTTCTGGTCCAGCTCTCACTCTCCCTATCATGCATGACCACCGGGAAAACCATAGCTTTGACTATATGAGCCTTTGTTGGAAGAGTAATGTCTCTGCTTTTCAACACACTGTCTAGGTTTGTCATAGCTTTCCTGCCAAGAAAAAAACATCTTCTGATTTCGTGGCTGCAGTCACCATCCACAGTGATTTTAGAGCCCAAGAGGAAAAAAATCTATCACTATTTCCATCTTTTCCTCTCTCTATTTGCCATGAAGTAATGGGACCAGATGACGTGATCTTAGTTTTTTGTTTTTTGGGTTTTTTTGTTGATTTTTTTTTTTTTTTTTTTCAGTTTTAACCTGGCTCTTTCACTCTCCTCCTTCATGCTCATTAAGAGGCTTTTTAGTTCCTCTTTAATTTCTGCTATTTAAAATATTTACTGTCTTGATTTAATTTTGACTTTTTTAGGGGCACATTTAAACCAAGTCTAACTGCCATATTAATTCTGTTCCAATCTTAGTTCTGACATTTTCATAGAAGTTCACCCCTACTGAGAAGTTTCCACTGATATAGGCTTCTGTGACTATTACATACACCGTGAATCATGTAAGGGTTGGCAGTTAGGTTCTGTCAGAAAGGCATAAATATGATTAAGTTAACAAAGCAGGAGATGGGACTGTCAATTTGTAAAAAAATCTTTCAGTTTTGTTCGGTTGCTCAATCGTGTCTGATTTCTTGCGACCCCATGGACTGCAGCATGCCAGGCTTCCTTGTCCATCTCCAACTCCTGGAGCTTGCTCCAATGCATGTCCATTGAGTCGGTGATGCCATCCAACTATCTCATCCACGTTGGCCCCTTCTCCTCCCACCTTCACTCTTTCCCAGCATGAGGGTCTTTTCCAATGAGTTAGTTCTTCACATCAGGTGTCCAAAGTATTGGAGTTTCAGCTTATGTAAAAAAAAAAAACAGCTGCAGCCCCAGACAGATAACTCACAATCTACTCAGTATCTTTTACTTCTCTATTTCTCAGGTGCTCCCTGATTCTTTTGCTCTCTCTTCTTCTCTTTTTGCATCCCTTCCTCTGTCAGCCTATCCATCCACACATGTTAATTTTTTGAAACAATTTAACAAAATGTTTTTTCTCTGAAATTTTTTTTTAAAAAAACACATACACACACTTTAAGTGTAAATTCCATGATTGATTTTTTTTCTACATCACTGATCCAGAAATCAAACACACCAAAACATTTGTTTCAATGTAATACACACGAGGAATGATAAAAACCAGAACAAAACAGACAAATTTACTTGGTTTACGTTCTAAGCAAAGGAAGTGACCATGAATACTTAAATTTCCAGGACTAATTGAGTAAGTGGTAGTAATTATTTGTAGTAATGACATACAAGTAGACCTGGCCTGACTGTTGCAGTCCTTAGAATTCTACCTGCCAAAGAAAGATGAGAAAATGCACAATAGAAGGAAATCTCTTTTTCATTTCTTTATTAGTGTCACATACACTGGCTCCAATAAAGCTGTCAGGCAGATGTCTCGGCTTAAATACCCCTGGCAGTGACTTTATTGAAAATCAACACAAATCATGGTCAACTATCAGTTTTTACTCCCCAAAGAAACAATTAAGTCAAAGTGACAGCTCAGAAGGCCTCATGAGGCAAAAACCAAAGCTCAAAGTCTATGATGGGAAGGTGCTCTCTGTCACAGTTGTCAAGCTGCAATAGGGTCAATAGTCCTTTCTTTATTTGATTTTACTTGTACATCAGTCGCACTCATTTCTAGAAAGGAAAAAAAAAAAAAAAAAGACTAATAGAGTTATCAGGTGAGCACTGTGCATAAAATCAATACCATTAGCCTGAAGGGAAAGCAAAACTCTTATGTCTGAGTGATGTTAATTTGTGTATATGTGTTTGATTTTACATGTTTTTTATGATAACAATAACTATATTTATTCTAAACTTCCTCTTTATGAATCCCTGGATAAATATTTGTGTCAAATCTTAGAAGAATAATTCATATTATAAAATGGTTATCTAGTATTTTAGTATTTCATAACATTGAGCCATTTTAAAATTGCATTTACATTCATGATCCCTTGATTCCTTTAATAATTCAGAAAAGTGGGTAAAGAAGTAAGTTTATATGTAAATATCATTGAAAAATCAGTTTTGACTTGATAGAGAGGATAGATGGTAGGTGTATGGAAGTGCGTCTGTGTGTGTGTGTTTGTGTGTGTCTAAGGGGGAAAAAACAGTAGCCTGATACAGTAGTAGAGTCCACATTGCTATTAATACATGATCAATTTGTTATCTACTCTAGGCTGTTTTCTATTTCAAATTAATCACTACCTATGTCTATTAGGTATTTTAAATTAGAGATAATAACAAATTTTAATACCACAATTAGTTTGATAACAAGTGATATGGGCTTCTTTGTGATCAAAACAAGGTAAATTTGGTTTAGGATTAGATACACCTGAAATGCACGTGTTTTTAATTCATTCATTTATTCCTTCATTCCTTTCATTCTTCAACTTCATAATTTTCCACGAACGCCACCTTGAGCAATACTGAGGTGGTTAGGAATCTGAACACACTTCCTGCTTCACATCTTTACACTGAGTTATTTTAAGTGATTGACCTCCTTGTTATAAGCTTTTTTATTTGTCAAATGATTGTGATAGCCCCTATGACATTGAACTGTCGAGAGGATTACTTGCTGTAATAATGTATCATTACTACTGAGCGCCAGCTATATTCTTGGCACAGATTTAAGCACTGAAGAGTTAAGGAAAATAAACAAAGATTTCCCTTCAGAATCTCCTACATTATAGGGAAGAGTATGATAATAAAAAAGAGCACATACAGTCAAATCACATTATTTGCAATAGTTATGTTTTATAATGTTGCCAAGAACACTGAATTAACACATTCTAAACCATTGCTGTTAGGGGAAATACAGTGTAGGTTCCTGTGAGCCTCTGGCCACATGAATTTGTAGACTGAACAATATATAACCTTGTTTTATATGTGTTTCTGCTTAAAGACACCTTGTTTAATAGATTCTGTTGATTCACTGACATTGAGCTTACAGCCAAAAGCATAGTAACTCATGCCTGAACAAGGCTCATCTAACACACATTTTCTCTGCAAGGCACAGCATAGTTTTCTTGCATTTAGGAACACTAGAAAGCACTTCAGCACTACACTTGGGACCGTTTTAAACAGATAAATCACTACCAAAAACATGAAAAATGGGAAAAACATGGCACAATATATACTGCAAAAAGGACACTTGTTTACAATATGAGAGATGAACAAGGAGAGAGTTCAACCTCAGATGAGAATGTGCCTCTGGGTGCCAAATTTTTCACAACTCTGTACATGACTGTAAATGACTTTGAAAATGCCACAAGTACTAGGCTTGAGGTTACAACTATATGTTAGTGAGTGGGTAAATTTGCAAATATAAAATTTGTGAAAAATGAAGAAAGACTATATGCATGTGTGTGTCTAAAACATACCATATGGTAAAAAATGTGCTGGAGAAAATTCAAGGTAAAGGGTGAAGAGAATGCTGCTTCTGGTAGTGGTGAGTGTGTGTATATGTCTAAAGCTGCCTGTAAAGTCCTCTGTGATAAGCTGGCATTTGCACAAAGATCTTAAGAAAGTTAGGGAGGATGCCATGTGGATATCTATCACAAATGTCTTCTAGGCAAAGAAGAACAAGTGCAAAGACTTGAGGCAGCATCACTATCCTTTTGTTTGAGAATCATAATGAAAGCCTGGGGAAAATGGAAAGAGGTAGATATTGGAGAGGAGATGAGATCATGGAGACTGTAAAGGGATAGGTCACATGAGGCATTAGAGAGGGCAAAGGGAAGTCAAGGAGGGTTTCAGAAGATGAGCAGTACAATTTGACATATTTAAAGTGTATCATCCTGACTTTTGTAGAGAGTGAATGGGAGTGAAGCAGGAATTAATTTTGGAAACTACTATAATTCTGGAGCTTATTACAGTAATTTGACTGAGAGATAGTGATACTTTGTACTTGGACAGTCAGGCATGGATGAACTTTGCATCCATTAGAAAAATAGACTTGATAGGATTTTCTAATTGTGTATAAGGTATGGGAAAAGAAGAGTCTGTGGTAATTCCATATTGACTGAGCACTTGGGAGAATGGAATTGCTTTTGGCAAGTGGGGAAAAAACTATATGAAGTGTGGCTTAGGGGAAAGGGACAATTGGGCACCTGGTTTCGTATGCCAAGTTTCAGGCACAGATGTGTCAAACACAAGTGGAAGCATCACGTCCTCAGTTGTTGTGTAAGTTATGAGTTGCGTGACTTGCTGTGTGATTATAACTAGTATGTTGGGAATCATTCACGTTCAGTTCAGTTCAGTTGCTCAGTCGTGTCCGACTCTTTGCGACCCCATGAATTGCAGCACGCCAGGCCTCCCTGTCCATCATCAACTCCTGGAGTTCACTCAAACTCATGTCCATCAAGTCAGTGATGCCATCCAGCCATCTCATCCTCTGTCATCCCCTTCTTCTTCTGCCCCCAGTCCTTCCCAGCATCAGAGTCTTTTCCAATGAGTCAACTCTTTGCATGAGGTGGCCAAAGCATTGGAGTTTCAGCTTCAACATCAGTCCTTCCAATGAACACCCAGGACTGATCTCCTTCAGAATGGACTGGTTGGATCTCCTTGCAGTCCAAGGGGCTCTCAAGAGTCTTCTCCAACACCACAGTGCAAAAGCATCAATTCTTCAGCTCTCAGCTTTCTTCACAGTCCAACTCTCACATCCATACATGACCACTGGAGAAACCATAGCCTTGACTAGATGGACCTTTATTGGCAAAGTAATGTCTCTGCTTTTCAGTATGCTATCTAGGTTAGTCATAACTTTCCTTCCAAGGAGTAAGCATCTTATAATTTCATGGTTGCAATCACCATCTGCAGTGATTTTGGAGCACCCCAAAATAAAGTCCGACACTGTTTCTACTGTTTCCCGATCTATTTGCCATGAAGTGATGAGACCAGATGCCATGATCTTAGTTTTCTGAATGCTGAGCTTTAAGCCAACTTTTTCACTCTCCTCCTTCACTTTCATCAAGAGACTTTTTAGTCCCTCTTCACTTTCTGCCATAAGGGTAGTGTCATCTGCATATCTGAGGTTATTGATATTTCTCCTGGCAATCTTGATTCCAGCTTGTGCTTCTTCCAGCCCAGCGTTTCTCATGATGTACTTTGTATATAAGTTAAATAAGCAGGATGACAATATACAGCCTTGACGTACTCCTTTTCCTATTTGGAACCAGTCTGTTGTTCCATGTCCACTTCTAACTGTTGCTTCCAGCATTTAAAGCCAAGAGACTGGAAAGGATCCTTAAACAAGGAGACAAGGTGCCGAAATGGAGTTCTGTACATTAAAATAACAAGTGATTTATGTTCTTATTGAGTGTTTAGGTCTGATTTATTGGAACATTTGAATCCACAAAGTTTCCTGTGACTTCAAAAACAATTGGCATGATCTTGTTGTGCCCTTATTCATATATTATAAGCAAAAACTAAAAGTTGTACATTTAAAAATACTGTTATATCTTAAAGACATGAGAATTCAATTTTGTGTTCTATATGTGTAAATGCAAAGTCTTAATACATTAGGTGTATCTATCATAAAATACCAAATGAAATGTTGATTGATTGATAAGTCATTATTATGCTGAGGTACGTTTTTATGGACTTCCAACAACCAAAGGTTGAAATTGTGCCATAAACATTGTAAACTTACTTGACACAGCAGTCTTTATATTTACTTAATGCTTGTCAGCTTACTCACCTTTATGGTGCTCACAGCTTCATTGGACAGAAAAACAAATGTCTTTTGGGGGATTAGTATTTTAGTTACTCTGAAAGCATATCTTTTCTATCTTCCTTTTAAAATATATTTCATTCTTTCAAATACTTGCTTTGTATCATTTGGTCTCTGTTTATCTAATTTTCAACATATTCCGCATCAATTTGGTGTGTCTTCCAAAATTCTTATGTGCACTCATCTGTTTCTTCACATGTCAAAAACCAAGATCTTAATCCTTAGTTCCCAAGGAAATAGTTGGACAACATGAAATATTCTACCTTGCTATATGATATGTAGTTGCAAATGATACATGCTCACTTATGTAATATTCAGTTCAGTTCAGTCTCTCAGTCATGCTTGACTCTTTGTGACCCCATAAACTGCAGCACACCAAGCCTCCCTATCCATCACCAAATCCTGGAGTTTACCAAACTCATGTCCATTGAGTCAGTGATGCCATCCAATGATCTCATCCTCTGTCATCCCCTTCTCCTCCTGCCCTCAATCTTCTCCTCAATCAGGGTCTTTTCAAATGAGTTAGCTCTTGGCATCAGGTGGCCAAAGTATTGGAGTTTCAGTTTCATCACCAGTCCTTTCAATGGACACCCAGGACTGATCTCCTTTAGGATGGACTGGGTGGATCTCTTGCAGACCAAGGGACTCTCAAGAGTCTTCTCCAACACCACAGTTCAAAAGTATCAATTCATCAGCATTCAGCTTTCCTTATGGTCCAACTCTCACATCCATACATGACTACTGGAAAAACCATAGTCTTGACTAGATGGACCTTTGTTGGCAAAGTCATGTCTCTGCTTTTTCATATGTTCTATAGTCACCATCTGCAGGGATTTTGGAGCCCAAGAAAATAAAGTCAGCCACTTTTTTCACTGTTTCCCCATCTATTTGCCATGAAGTGATGGGACTGGATCCCAAGATCTTACTTTTCTGAATATTGAGATTTAAACCAACTTTTTCACCCTCCTCTTTCACTTTTATCAAGAGGTTCTTTAATTCTTTACCTCTGCCGTAACAATGGTGTCATCTGCATATCTGAGGTTATTGATATTTCTCCTGGCAATCTTGACTCCAGCTTGTGTTGCTTCCAGCTTTGCATTTCTTATGATGTACTCTGCACAAAACTTAAATAAGCAGGGTGACAATATACAGCCTTGATGTACTCCATTTCCTATTTGGAACCAGACTGTTGTTCCATGTCCAGTTCTAACTGTTGCTTCCTGACCTGCATACAAGTTTCACAAGAGGCAAGTCAGGTGGTCTGGTATTCCCATCTCTTTTAGAATTTTCCACAGTTTATTGTGATCCACACAGTCAAAGGCTTTGGCATAGTCGATAAAGCAGAAGTAGATTTTTTTTGGAAGTATCTCGCTTTTTTGATGATCCAGCAAATGCTGGCAATTTGATCTCTGGTTCATTTGCTTTTTCTAAAACCAGCTTGAACATCTGGGAATTCATGGTTAATGTATTGCTGAAGCCTGGCTTGGAGAATTTTGAGCATTACTTTGCTAGCATGTGAGATGAGTGCAGTTGTGCAGTAGTTTGAGCATCTTTGGCATTGCCTTTCTTTGGGATTGGAATGAAAACTGACCTTTTCCACTCTTGTGGCCACTGCTGAGTTTTCCAAATTTGCTGACATATTGAGTGCAGCACTTTCACAGCATCATCTTTCAGTATTTGAAATAGCTCAACTGGAATTCCATCACCTCCACTAGCTTTGTTTGTAGTGATGCTTCCTAAGCCCCACTTGACTTCAGATTCCAGTTGTCTGTCTCTAGGTGAGTGATCACACCAGAGTGATTATCTGGGTCATGGAGGTCTTTTTTGTACAATTATTCTGTGTGTTCTTGCCATCTCTTCTTAATATCTTCTGCTTCTGTTAGGACCATACCATTTCTGTCCTTTATTGAGCCCATCTTTGCATGAAATGTTCCCTTGGTATCTCTAATTTTCTTGAAGAGATCTCTAGTCTTTCCCATTCTATTGTTTCTATATTTCTTTGAATTGATCACTGAGAAAGGCTTTCTTGTCTCTCCTTGCTATTCTTTGGAACTCTGCATTCAAGTGGGTGTATATCTTTCCTTTTCTTCTTTGCTTTTCACTTCTCTTATTTTTCACAGCTATTTGTAAGGCTTCCTCAGACAGCCATTTTGTTCTTTTGTGCTTCTCCCTCTTGGGGATGATCTTGATCCCTGTCTCCTTTACAATGTCATGAACCTCCATCCGTAGTTCATCAGGCACTTTATCTATCAGATCTAGTCCCTTAAATCTATTTCTCACTTCCACTGTGTAATCATAAGGGATTTTATTTAGATCATACCTGAATGGTCTAGTGATTTCCCTCCTTTCTTCAATTTACATATGAAGTTGGAAATAGGTGTTAATGTTCTGAGCCACAGTCAGCTCCCAGTCTTGTTTTTGTTGACTGTATAGAGCTTCTCCATCTTTGGCTGCAAAGGATATAATCAATCTGATTTCAGTGCTGGCCATCTGGTCATGTCCATGTGTATACTCTTCTCTTGTGTTGCTGGAAGAGTGTGTTTGCTATGACCAGTGAGTTCTTTTGACAAAACTCTATTAGCCTCTGCTCTGCTTCATTCTGTACTTCAGAGATGGTATCCAAGTACTGCCTTCCAGACTCTTATTGACTATGATGGCTCCTCCATTTCTTCTGAGGGATTCCTGCCCACAGTAGGAGATATAATGGTCATCTGAGTTAAATTCACCCATTCCAGTCCATCTTAGTTCGCTGATTCCTAGAATGTCAACTTTCACTCTTACCATCACCTGTTTGACCACTTCCAATTTGCCTTGATTCATGGACCTAACATTCCCAGTTCCAATGCAGTATTGCTCTTTACAGCATCAGACCTTGCTTCTATCACCAGTCACATCCACAACTGAGTGTTGTTTTTGTTTTGACTCCATCTCTTCATTCTTTCTGGAGTTATTTCTCCACTGATCTCCAGTAGCATATTGGACACCTACCGACCTGGGGAATTTCTCTTTCAGTGTCCTATTTTTTCGCCTTTTCATACTGTTCATGGGGTTCTCAAGGCAAGAATACTGAAGTGGTTTGCCATTCCCTTCTCCAGTGGATTGCATTCTGTCAGATTTCTCCACCATGACCTGGCCATCTTGGGTGGCCCCACACGGTATGGCTTAGTTTCTTTGAGTTAGACAAGGCTGTGGTCTGTGTGATCAGATTGGCTAGGTTTCTGTGATTGTGGTTTCAGTCTGTTTGCCCTCTGATGCCCTCTCTTTGCACCTAACATCTTACTTGGGTTTCTCTTACCTTGGACGTGGGGTATCTCTTCACTGCTGCTCCAGCAAATTTCAGTCACTGCTCCTTACCTTGGACATGGGGTATCTCCTCACAGCTGCCACTCCTCACCTTTTAAATGCATTTGTCTACAACCCAAACATATGCCCTTGCTTTTCAGTAACAGTTCTAGTCAATCGTAAGAAACTATACATATTAGAGCTACAATAAATTTATCTTCAGTGACTCATTTCTTACCTTATCTAACCCATCTATGCCTTTCACAGTAGTGTGTAGTACTAATATTTCAGGAATATGTTTATTGTGATTAACTGTACCTTTATAAATAATGGAGGGCTCCCTTGGTGGCTCAAACAATAAAGAATCTGCTTGCAATGTGGGAGACCCAAGTTCGATCCCTGGGTCAAGAAGATCCTCTTGAGAAGGGAATGGCAAACCACTCCAGTATTCCTACCTGGAGAATTCCATGGACAGAGGAGACTAGCAGGCTACATTCTGTGGAGTCACAAAGAGTCAGACACAACTAAGTTAATCTCTGTCTTCTTATCTGTCTTATAAATAAGGAAACTTGATTGTGATATTAAAATAATTCACTTAAAAATGAAGACAATTATATCAGTCTTATCAGGAGTTGTGTAAAAATGTCAGATGTATAAAGTGCTATGGAAAAAGTTGCACTTGAATATGTAAAAATTATAATACTGAACATTTATAGCAATATATGAATTCATATACATGTTTAAAATATATGTGTGACATACATATATAGAAAAATTTAATCATCTTCCTTTCCAGAGTGAGATTGATATCTTTAGTTTGCTGCAATTCATCATCTCACTTTCTTAAAAGCTTTTTATATATTCATCAAAATTAGGGCCTTTATTCTGGAATCATATGGAAATGAAATAAAGTCTCTAGCTTTACCATTTGCATAATTGCAAATTTTTGATTTATGTGTTAACCTGGCACTAATTCCCATCTATTTCTTGGCAGTGTCTTTACTGTTAGCAGCAAGCTTATTTTTGCAGTACATTAGCTCTCTATTACCAAATTTCAGTTTGAATTCTTTGTAGGATTTTTTCTCTGCCCTCTGACACATTCTCTCTTTCTCTATCAAATAGGCTTCTGTTTGAGTAGTTTATTACTGGCCTTCTGTGAAATAAAGATGCTTCTGTGTGGGCTGTGATTTCCCTGCTGCCCCAGCTTTCAGAGGCAAACCCTTGCTGCTTCCTTTGCCCAGGCAGAGTCTGTAGTTTTTAGAGATCACCCTTGCAGTCACACTACTTTCCTCAAATGTAAATGTTTAGCCAGGAATCAAACTAATCGATTCCCCTCTTGTGTTTCCCTCCTCACTTCTTTGCTCTTCCTTTTAAAAAAGCACCTAAAGCTGGGTGTGAACACACAGTTTCTGTGTTCTCTAATCCAGGCATCTTATACACTAATGGGGCACAGTCCTGCCATCCTAAGTAAAAACTGGATTAGTTTTCAATTTCAGAACAAATAAGGCAAAAACAGGCAACACACTATACTAGGTACTTCTAAGGGATTAAAATTTCAGAACATGTCCACGTAGTAGACATTATCTATCATCTCTTTGGAGACTGAGAGTAGATATCTTGTGGTGCTCCGATGAGTGAAGGAAAGAGGATCAATTTGGGCCTTTAGGGATATCATTATGTGTGGTAAACATCACATCATGGGAGGCTGGGAGTGAAGAGATCCCTGAGAACACAAGACATAGAACCAGAAGAAGAGCTAGAAGAGAGACAGAAGAGTGTGTGAAGAATTCCAGAGCCTTTCAGTGAGAATTCATGTTCCCAAAACTGGGCAAAGATGGCCCCAGAGCACTGTCCTGCTCTCACCTCTAGGTGGAAATTGACTTTTGATGTGTCTGTCTTCCTTATGGACTCTAAGCCCAATGGTAACTTAGTGCCTCTGAATAAAATAACTTTTCCATATTTGAAGAATGAATACAGATGGCTCCAAAAATACATTAAGCATACTTTGATTTTATATTATAGTATGCTCTCACAGAATTATCAGTTTGCCTGACTCTAGGCTTCCTGTGGATGCGGAGTATGTAATAAGCGTCTTTTCATTCTCAGTCAATAATGATTCTTAATTTTTATGCTGGCTTCCCTGGTGACTGAGATGGTAAAGAATTTGCCTGCAATACAGGAGACCTGGGTTGGATTCTTTGGTTGGAAGGACTCCTTGAAGAGGGGAATGACAACCCACTCCAGTATTCTTGCCTGGACAATTCCATGGAAAGACGAACCTGTGGGCTACAGTCCATGGGGTGTCAAAGAGTCAGAAACAACTAAGTGATTAACACTTTCACTTTCACCATCCCCATAGTAAGAAATAAATATTTTTCAAATGAGGCCATGAATAGAAGAAAAAAAAAATCAGTGATAGGCAAACATATAATTATTTAATGATGTTGTAATGACTTTTTTCCTTGATATTGTCTGTTCCTTTGGTTTCTATTCTCTGGAGAAGAAGCAGAGGAGGACTACAGAAAAATGCCACAGATGCTGGCTGGAAATACTATAATAGGCATCATAGACATTTTGGAAAGAAAAGGGAAAAGCCAATGAAATAAATGTACAACACAAAAGTAAAGAAATAAATACCCATACAACATGACATTTTGCATGTCTTGGCTAACATAGAGAACTACATAAGTGCTTCTGATTGCTATTCAAATGTAAATAGAGGAAAAATAACCTCTGATTTATTAAAAATATTTTTTCAGCGTTGACGGCCATTGATTTTAAAGAGCACAGAGTGTGTTTCTTTTCTAAAGGTCTTGTCATGTTTTTCTACCATCCAAACTTAACATCACTTTGCTACTTTTTTTCTCAAAAATATACAGTTTTTGGAATGAAATGTCCATTTACACTGTCTTTAAAACCACTGTTGCATTATTTATATACTCAACCTCAGCCTAACTCAAAACCAAATTACTGTACTTTTGGCCTGATTTATTTGACATGTATTATTGTTAGGATATGTTCAAAAGATCCCCTTTGCTCTCCTGGTGTTTAAGAATGCAAGCATAAAAGCCTACAGGTACCCATATGCAGTTACAAACATGTGTATGACTGTGAGTACATTCTTGGGCCATCTGAAGTGGAATTTTACCCATGCACTTAGATTCCTTAAAGGGAAATGTAAAATAACAGATGGCTGTCATGTAATCCCAGGTGAATAAGAATCCAGAGCAGCCCAAGATATGGAAAGGTCATGTTGTAATTGTCCGTGGAGGGGCTGAGTTTTTCTGTTACGTGCCAGGATGGATATTCCAAACAGGGAAAATATAAATAAGTAAGGAAACAGTGTGCTCACCACCAGACCTTTTGGAAAACCCAGAACTCAGGAGCTTCCATGAGCTTCCATCTTTCAGCCCCACAAACTCCATCCCTTCTCCCCAACTCCAAAAAGAGGCCCTCAGTAAAAAGAAAGGCTCATTCTAAATAAAAATGTAGCATGTAAAATGTGATATTTAGTTTCAGTAGTGAACAGGAAGTGAAAGTTTCTATATGTAGTTTGGAAGCTTTTATCACAACACCAAATATTTTACTGGAGGAAGATTATTTCAGAAACAAGGACCTGGAAAAGGAACTTTCTTGTGTTGGTGTTTTACAGATCTGAATTGATTATTCACAAAGAAAAGAGTGACTAAATGATATTATCATTTAATATAAGAGGAAGAGATGTTTTAAAACATGAAATAATTGAAAGATTGGATTGTTTAGTTAGTGACTCTAGGGCATCACATCGGCAACCTTGGTTCCTTGCATCAAGGTGTCTCTCCCAGGCCATTAACCTCACCTTTGAGGTTATAAAACTCTAAATACTTACATTTAACTGTTGGATAGTCTCATTATTTTTCTTTTCCTGCTCAGTGGTAACCAAGACCAATTTAATTCTGACTTCTCTAAAGTAATTAATTTGGGGTGTTTTTAAAAAATCAGAATACTGCAGAAGCAGGTTTCTTTTCACTTCATCTGATTAAATTCACAAGCCTTCCCTGTCCCCATATGCCCCCTTCTGATAAGCTTTGTTCAGAATGGAAGGTCTGTGGAGAACTGATCTGAATTTAATTCTATTGTTTCTAAGAAATGTATCCCATAGTTAAAGTCTTGTTGTTTTTCTCTAAAACAAAGATCTCCTCTTTACATAAAAAGAGTAATGGTTGCTTAGGGACTGCCTTAGACACCTTTTTATGTTCTATGAATGAATTATATAATCTCTAAGCAAAATAATGGTGCAAGAAAAAATAGTCCATATTGCATTTGAGAAGCCTGCTGTTTTTTTCATTACCTTAGATGCCAGCTGCCTGTATGCATTGTTCTGTAATGCCATTCTAATCAGTGTGCAGACTAGGAAGACAGTATCTGAGAAAACTAGAGAAATCTGGCTAAAAACAATAAATCAGAAGGGAAATCATAATATTGAAACTTGTGTTCTAAAAGAAAATGCTTTCCAGCACAGTGAGTAGGTAAAATCTTTGGCAGAAACAAATGCTTTTCCCTACTATAGTTGTTGAGTTCAACTGGGATTTAAACAGTGGGTGAATTTTAAGTGCCTATCTATATAATAATATTATAAGAGATTTTCTTTGTCCCCCAGTGTGATCACAAGACAGAAAACAACTATTAGATCAATCTGTATGAATTGAAGTGAATCTTTTCAGATATGTGCTTTTAAAATGCAGATGTTCTTGGAGACAGAATGCAGATTATTAACAACTGTGAGTTTATGAATTTATTCTTCTCCTTCAGAGGAAAGCTGTTTGGGAAAAGTTGTGTTGACTGAAAACTCCATATGTGTAATCAATTTTCATTTCATATAGTACTTAAAGATACATATTATCTTCAGTTTGTGGATGGGCATATTTTTAGCTCAACTAGTTAAGTAATTGGCTAAAGGAAGTAAAGATTTCATTCATTCATTCATTCATTAACTATATGTTGAAAACCTACTATTTTGCCAGGGCATGCTTTAATAGAAATATACTATATATAATGTGGATAACATACATTGGTCCAAAACTTCATGAAGATTAAATACTGGTGGTGGCAGAAAGACAATCAATAAGCTATATTACGTTAAGGGGCAGTGATAAATGCTATGATGAAACATTAGGGGTTTGAGCTTCTAAGAATACAATGATTGCCGGGGTCCAGCCCCCGTGGATCCAGGGAATTCGAAGCGGGGGACGGCGTTGGTGAGAGAAAAAACTTATTTATTTACTAATATAAGATTAGATTAGGAAGAAATAGTGTAGTAGGAAAATTAAGTGGAGAAAAGAGGCTGAATAACTTGGTTCATGTGGAAAGCCAATAAAGTTCCAGACAAGGAGCTTGCACCATCTACGTTAGGCCACCGGCATCTGCTTGAATATCGAGGGTGCCCCACCTTGGGCTCTCTCTCTTACGGATCTTAGAAGCTGGGACAAGTAAGTATACATGGCGAGCCTCCACGCCCCACATGGGAATTCAGCCTGAAATTAGAGTAAAGAGGAGACACGGGGGAAACCAGTCCTTCCAATGAATGGCCCAGCCTCTATTGTCTAGGAAGGCCTTTTATACCTTTTTGATTGTACATAGAGATCAATGGGTAATACAAAATTATGCAACATTATCAGTCCAGACTCTTATCAAAACCAGGCTTTTCTCTCTGTATACCTAGTTGTATACACAAGTATTAGGTGATTTATATCATCTTCTGGCCAAAAGGGCCAATTAACATTTTACAGCCTTTTTTCTGATAAGGTTTGTCAACCAGAAGACTTATTTGTGTTGATCTTCCTAAAGTCTGGTGCCACTCTCAGAAAACACTAAATAAAGTTGCATTCTTACATAGCAAGGACACAAGAGGAGTGCAGTGATATATAACAAAGAGAAAAGTAATTAACTCAAAAGTCTAGTGTTGCTAACATCAAAACTATTATATATCTTCTTCCATATCCCATTTACATTGATTAACATCCTCCCAGGTGCCTAAAAGATAAAGAATATGGAGGTCTGGCAGCAATCATTGAGTCAACAGTGAAAACCCATCACTGATAAGATTTTTAGCTCTTAGAAAAGGCTCTGTATCTTAAGATGCTTTAAGCTTTGTGTCTCTCATGGTTGGGGGGCTGTAAGCAATTCACAAGCTGTAAGAGGTCCGGGGGAACCTGTTAGGCAAGGTAGAGAGCTATCAGAGGGCTTTAACTGAACCATCCCTTTCAAATGCAGAAGACTAAAGCTCTGATTTGACTTTTTCCAGAGAATATTAGAAGAGTGGAAAAGCAGGCAGACTCTGGTCTTGGGGGGTGGATGCTCAGGAAATTCCAGGGGGAACCCCTGAAGCCTGATCACGTCCTTGCGTTTTGTCAGGCTTCCTTCTGCATGACCTTGTCATGGGCGGGATTCCTCACGCTGGCCCCTGGCAAGTGATTACACATTTCATAATTTTTTACTTCTCTACCATGCAGCCTCTCAAGGTAAAAGGTGATTAGGATTGATTTGGTTCTAAAATGTAAATGGTTTCATGTAGTATCACTCCTTGTTGTCATTTGCTTATTGGAGAAGTATTTTTTAAATCTGTGTTTTCAGGTATATAACTACATAAGAAATATTTAGTCAAGTGTGTGAAAATGCTAATTCTTATCATCCAATCCAAAGGTCCTAATTTAGCAAACTTGGTAGAAGATTATTTTAATAAGTGTCTGTGGTGATTCTAATGGAGGTCCCTCACTGGTCACCGTTTGAGACAAAATTGTCTGAGGGAATAGGTAGTTAACAGGACTATGTCAAAGGCTTTGACTGTGTGGATCACAATAAGCTGTGGAAAATTCTGAAAGAGATGGGAATACCAGACCACCTAACCTGCATCTTGAGAAATCTGTATGCAGGTCAGAAAGCAACAGTTAGATCTGGACATGGAACAACAGACTGGTTCCAAATCGGAAAAGGAGTATGTCAAGGCTGTATTTTGTCAGCCTGCTTATTTAACTTATATGCAGAGTACATCATGAGAAACGCTGGGCTGGAAGAAACACAAGCTGGAATCAAGATTGCCGGGAGAAATATCAATAACCTCAGATATGTAGATGACACCACCCTTATGGAAGAAAGTGAAGAGGAGCTAAAAAGCCTCTTGATGAAAGTGAAATAGGAGACTGAAAAAGTTGGCTTAAAGCTCAGCATTCAGAAAATGAAGATCATGGCATCCGGTCCCATCACTTCATGGGAAATAGATGGGGAAACAGTAGAAACAGTGTCAGACTTTATTTTGGGGGGCTCCAAAATCACTGCAGATGGTGACTGCAGCCATGAAATTAAAAGACGCTTACTCCTTGGAAGAAAAGTTATGAGCAACCTAGATAGTTTATTCAAAAGCAGACACATTACTTTGCTAACTAAAGTCTACCTAGTCAAAGCTATGGTTTTTCCTGTGGTCATGTATGGATGTGAGAGTTGGACTGTGAAGAAGGCTGAGCACCGAAGAACTGATGCTTTTGAACTGTGGTGTTGGAGAAGACTCTTGAGGGTCCTTTGGACTGCAAGGAGATCCAACCAGTCCATTCTGAGGGAGATCGGCCCTGGGATTTCTTTGGAGGGAATGATGCTAAAGCTGAAGCTCCAGTACTTTGGACACCTCATGCAAAGTGTTGACTCATTTGAAAAGACTCTGATGCGGGGAGAGATTGGGGGCAGGAGGAGAAGGGGACGACCGAGGATGAGATGCCTGGATGGCATCACGGACTCGATGGACGTGAGTCTGAGTGAACTCCGGGAGATGGTGATGGACAGGGAGGCCTGGCGTGCTGCAATTCATGGGGTCGCAAAGAGTTGGACACGACTGAGCGACTGAACTGAACTGAACTGAAATTGAGGTTTCAGAAAAACAGGCTTACTCAAGACCAGTTATTGTCTGAGAGCTGCATTGTCAATACATATGACTCTTAAGTTCTTGAAGGATGCATGGCCCAAATTGAGATGGGATGAAAATACAAAATACACACTGGATTTTGAAGACTTGGTTTAAAAAATTAATTTAATGTGATGCATAAGTAATTTTTATACAGATCACATGCTGAAATGATATATCGGATGGAATATTCCAGGCAAGAATACTGGAGTGGGTAGCCATTCCCTTCTCCAGGGGACATTCCTGACCTTGGGATCGAACTGGGATCCCTGCATTGCAGGCAGATACCTTATCAGCTGAGCTACTGGGGAAGCCCATATTAATATAAACAATAAATATTGTTATATTAATTTTACCATCTTAAACATTTTTAATATGGCTACTAGAAAATTTAAAATGATACATGAAGCTCACATTGTCATTCTATTGGACTACTGTCTTAGACAAAGCTTGAGCCATTGTTTATTTTAAAATCTATGAAAATAATTGTACTGTTATCCCACACTTGATTCCAGGGTCATGTTACTCTGGCACATACGGATCTTTCTGATATTTCCCTAGTCATAGCCCATGCAATGCCACACTGACTCCATGCACTCTCTTTGCAATGTTTGGTACCAGCCAGCATGCAGGTTATTTGCCTTGTCTAACCTTCCAAACAATGCTATACAACCCTATATCACACATTCCTAACATATCATCAAAATCATTTCAAATCTCATCTTTGAAAAAGATATACCTATACTATTTATTGTGTATCATGATGATGTGATCACTAATCTAGAGCCAGACATCTTGGAATGTGAAGTCAAGTGGGTCTTAGAAAGCATCACTATGAACAAAGCTAGTGGAGGTGATGGAATTCCCGTTGAGCTGTTTCAAATCCTGAAAGATGATGCTGTGAAAGTGCTGCAATAAATATGCCAAATTGAAAACTCAGCGGTGGCCAAAGGACTCAGCAAATTTGGAAAACTCAGCAGTGGCCACAGGACTGGAAAAGGTCAGCTTTCATTCCAATTTCAAAGAAAGGCAATGCCAAAGAATGCTCAAACTACCACACAATTGCACTCATCTCACATGCTACTAAACTAATGCTCAAAATTCTCCAAGCCAGGCTTCAGCAATACATGAACCGTGGACTCCCTGATGTTCAAGCTGGTTTTAGAAAAGGCAGAGGAACCAGAGATCAAATTGCCAACATCCTCTGGATCATGGAAAAAGCAAGAGAGTTCCAGAAAAAACATCTATTTCTGCTTTATTGACTATGCCAAAGCCTTTGACTGTGTGGATCACAATAAACTGTGGAAAATTCTGAAAGAGATGGGAATACCAGGCCACCTGACCTGCCTCTTGATAAATCTGTATGCAGGTCAGGAAACAACAGTTAGAACTAGACATGGAACAACAGACTGGTTCCAAATAGGAAAAGGAGTACGTCAAGGCTGTATTTTGTCACCCTGCTTATTTAACTTCTATGCAGAGCACATCATGAGAAATGCTGGGCTGGAAGAAACACAAGCTGGAATCAAGATTGCCGGGAGAAATATCAATAACCTCAGATATGCAGATGACTCCACCTTTATGGCAGAAAGTGAAGAGGGACTAAAAAGCCTCTTGATGAAAGTGAAAGAGGAGAGTGAAAAAGATGGCTTAAAGCTCAGCATTCAGAAAACGAAGATCATAGCATCTGGTCCCATCACTTCATGGCAAATAGATGGGGAAACAGTAGAAACAGTGTCAGACTTTATTTTTGGGGGCTCCAAAATCACTGCAGATGGTGACTGCAGCCATGAAATTAAAAAGATGCTTACTCCTTGGAAGAAAAGTTATGAGTAACCTAGATAGCATATTCAAAAGCAGAGACATTACTTTGCCGACTAAGGTCTGTCTAGTCAAGGCTATGGTTTTTCCAGTGGTCATGTATGGATGTGAGAGTTGGACTGTGAAGAAGGCTGAGCACCGAAGAATTGATGCTTTTGCACTGTGGTGTTGGAGAAGACTCTTGAGAGCCCCTTGGACTGCAAGGAGATCCAACCCGTCCATTCTGAAGGAGATCAACCCTGTGATTTCTTTGGAAGGAATGATGCTAAAGCTGAAGCTCCAGTACTTTGGACACCTCATACAAAGAGTTGACTCATTGGAAAAGACTCTGATGCTGGGAGGGATTGAGGGCAGGAGGAGAAGGGGATGATAGAGGATGAGATGGCTGGATGGTATCACGGACTCAATGGACGTGAGTCTAAGTGAACTCCAGGAGATGGTGATGGACAGGGAGGCTTGGTGTGCTGGGATTCATGGGGTCGCAAAGAGTTGGACACGACTGAGCGACTGAACTGAACTGATGAATTCTATATTAATCAATTCATTGACTCACTCCAGAAGTTATTAAAATGTTGCAATGGTAATGTTTCTGATTATTGTGTACTTTAGAGCAATCAGTGATAAGGTGTAAAGAGAGGACATGGAATCACTGACAGCACTTATAAAATATATTACTAGAAATGGTCCTGCAGTGCAAAGATAAAATATATAAGTTTACTTCATTATTCATTACTGCACGTGTTAATAGAGATTGAAGTAGGAGGAAGATAACAAGGTCTGTGAATGAGAAAATCTTAGTATCATTGTCAGAACTGTAAAATATATACCGACCTTCCATTTATACAAAATATAATCACTCTTCTCTGGTAGAGAATAGTGATTTTCTTGGAGGTCAATTACTATCACAAAATGCACTTAAAAACCATAAACGTTTTCCAGTGTTGTGTTGCAATATAGATATCTATAATTTTTATGAATTTCATAATTATAAACATATGAAAAATTTTGGTTTATTGGTTAACATATCATTTGTGTTCATACATAATATTTCAGATTTGCAATATATAGGTTACTCATGAACATATTTTAACATAAAGGGAAGAGGATTTCTCACTTATTTACCAAGATGATCTAATAGAATAATAATTAAATTTAGCACTGGCAATTCAAACAATTCATCTCTCTTGCTTCCTACTCATTTATTCTTTGAGACTTCCATAACCTTCGCTTAGATACTACCCTGTCACTGTTCAATTCTAAAACACACGTACATGCTCACACACACAAATATATACAAATGAACCCTTCTAGAAAGCTCTGTTTAAACAAAAAGGACTGCTCTAAAGTCAAAATTTCAAAAATCATATGTGATTTGATTTTTGCACAGGTAGGCGATTTGTGATTTTATTTTTTCTTATGCTGATTGTTAATTAAGATGGATGCAAGACCCACTTTGTTTCCACTTAAAAGCCTTTTCTTGTGAGTATTTCACCATCTGTGAATCCAGCAACAGCATGAATATCAAAGAGAGCTGTTGGTAGATCTTCCTGCCACCTGTTTTTATTTTTTAAATTTTTTTCCTGGTGAGCCAGTTATGCTTTTCCACATGCGAGGCCAATTTCCTTGTAACTTTTTCTTGTGTCAAGAAAGGCAGTTTATTTTCTGATTGGTAGTGGTCAGAAGTGAGGGTGGGGCTAGGCGAAGAAGAGTAAGAAGAAGGCTGGACTCTAATAACCCTTGCTCCTGTTCTCCACTGAGCTCACTCCAATTTACCAGGGAAGACTACTTCACCACAGTAATTCCTATATAAAGGGAGACTTTCCAAATGTCTGGACTGATTGCTTTCTCTCTGAAATGATAATAATTCCCTTGAGAGATTTGATTTTGATAATAACTTCTCTCTGTCATATTTTGCTGTCTACTAGGGATAAACTGGAGAAGGAAATGGCAACCCACTCCAGTGTTTTTGCCTGGAGAATCCCAGGGACAGGGGAGCCTGGTGGGCTGCCATCTACGGGGTCGCACTGAGTCGGACATGACTGAAGCAGCTTAGCAGCAGCAGCAGCAGGGATAAATACTCAGTGTTCACATCATGACTTTCACAATACTGTGTGAAACAGAGCAAACAAACTGACCTTTGCAGAGAGCATAAGAGCTTTGGTAGCTATACATGGGATATTGTGGGGACAGAGCATGTGGGGTGTTCAAGGCAGACTTCCCAAAGAAAGTGTCAGTTGAACCGCTTGTTTTGTGAGTAGACAGCAAGGGGAAAAAAGAGAAAGAATGTGTTCAGTTGTTATCAGTTTGTTTTCAGAGAAAAGTGAATTCAAGTTACTATTTTATTTTATTTTTTTTAAGGATTATGACCTGACTGATAATAATTAATATGCACAGAAAGATGAAAGCAAGCAGTAGGTTTTTGCTAAAGGCAGGCAGATAAGCAAAACAAATAATCAGATAAAAGAAGAGCAGTTCAACCAGCTTTTTTGAGACAACTGACTGAAAAGTCATTTTATTGGTTGCTCAGTACAATTCAATACTCCCAGGGTGAGAGAACAAAGTCAGCCACAGATCAGGGGATGCTGAGTGAAAAAGCAGTAATGCTCTTAAATCTTCAGAATAAATTGGATTAACTATAGAGAGATTGCTCAGGCCCCCAATGAAGTATGTAATTTTTTAGCAAAATAGGTTTATATTTATTGTTTTAAAATAATCATAAAAGCAGTCCTTATTAGTAAAATAGTACCCTTTATGATTGCTTTAAAATGTTGTACTATTCTTAATTTTCATTGCATAAAGGTAATTGATGAATGGAATATTTTGACATTTTCAGTTTATATGGCCTCTGAAATTCATAATCCCTTCCATGACAGGAGGGCTTTCCAGGTGGCACTAGTGGAAAAGAACCAGGTTGCCAATGCAGGAGACATAAGAGATGCAGGTTGGATCCCTGGGTCAGGAAGGAAATGGCAATCTCCTCCGCTATTCTTGCCTGGAGAATCACATGGATATAAGAACCTGGCAGGGTGAAGTACATGGGGTCACCTAGAGTTGGACACAGCTGAAGAGACTGAGAACCACACCATGGCAAGAAGGCATTTGCCTTCAGTTGCGAATCTACAGAGATATTTAAACAGTACTCAAACGAGCAGAGCCAAGGAAATCCAAGTACCAAGGCTGCTGGCAAGTACTGAATCTGAATAAATTTCTTTTGCATTTGAAGATGCATACAATAACCAAAAGAGGCTGAGCACTGAAGAATTCATCCTTTCCAACTGTGGTGTTGGAGAAGACTCTTGAGAGTCTCTTGGACTGCAAGGAGATCAAACCAGCCAATCCTAAAGGAAATCCACCTTGAATATTCATTGGAAGGACTGATGCTGAAGCTGAAGCTCCAATACTTTGGCCACTTGATGCAAAGAGCCAACTCACTGGGAAAAGACCCTGATGCTGGGAAAGGTTGAAGGCAGGAGAAGGGGATGACAGAGAATGAGATGATTGGATGGCATTACTGACTCAACAGACATGAGTTTGAACAAGCTTTGGGGTGTGGTGAAGAACAGGGAAGCCTGGTGTGCTGTAGTCCATGGGGTCCAAAGAGTTGGACACAACTGAGTGACTGAACAATGGCAATAACCAAAGAACTTCCATGGTAACTTAGTGGTAGAGTCCGCCTGCAGTGCATAAGACTTCAGTGGGATTTTTGGATTGGAAAGATCCCCTGGAGAAGGGCATGGCAACCCTCTCCAGTATTCTTGCCTGGAGAATCCCCATGGGCTATAGTCCATAAGATTGCAAAGAGTCAGACATGACTGAAGCAACTGAGCATACACACATGCACAATAACCAAAAAACCATAACCATGGTAACAGTGGATACTTCTGGGTCATTTTTAATGTATTCTCATGTATTTCCACATTTCCTGAAATGAGTATGAACTCTAAGTCAAAGAAAAGAGACATCAAAATTAGCATATACAACTTGTTTTTGTATATTGTGTATATACATACATATATATAAATAAATTATATGTCTTTGTATGTATATGTATGAATATACTTTGATGTTTTAAAAAATAAGAAAATTAAAGTCCACCAAAGTAAATGAGCCTGTGAATTAAAAATAATTGACTCTGCATTGAAATTTTTTTTCTATCATTTACTCCTCTGTAATTGCCAAATTCTTTAAAATTTAGTCTATATTCCATTTTAATGTTAAATGGGAAAAACAATACTTTTACAAATGTCAGGTTATCCTAGAGGGTCAGGGGAAATGAGTTGAAATTCCCAATGTCACATAGATTACCAGAATACAGTTACTTTTTTGGAAGTGCTGCCCCAAATAGAGTCAGGTCAAAGTATCTACTTCCTGTGGGCTTTTATACTGCTCTTTTCCTGGCACTCAAAATTTGGGTAAAGACAGTCAATCACTCTAGGAAATGCAAAATTTGCTTTCTAATGACCAAATCAAATACTTAAACTATTTTTTATCTTTCTGACTGTTTTACATTATTTCAAAAGGAAAGTTTTTCTTGATCAATTATTCTATTACATGTGAATAATCACTTTGGTTAATGAACTATAAATATCATCACTTAAAATGTATTTTGTGGTTGTCAGGACTTACAAAAATGATATCAAGAGATAAACTACCTTTTTTTCCCCTTGCCTACAGTAAACAGGCATGCAAAACAGATTTTTCATCATCATTTTCAGACTAGTGATTATGATGGCTTCTCTTTTACCGATAAAAGAAAGCTCAAAGTAGTTAAGTAGTTTAACCAAAGTTTCTAATGTTAACAAAGGTGCATGTTCAGCTTTGTTTAAGTTCAGTGCTCATACTGTTTCCCCTGGAGAAGGTAATGGCAACCCACTCCAGTATTCCTACCTGGAGAATTCCAAAGACAGAGGAACCTGGTGGGCTACAGTCCCTGGGGTTGCAAACAGTTGGACACGACTGAAGAGTTAACACATTCACTGACTACTTCCGATCAGTTTAGTTCAGTTCAGTCCCTTAGTCATGTCCAGCTCTTTATGACCCCATGGACTGCAGCACACTAAGCTTCCCTATCCATCACCAACTCCTGGAGCCTACTCAAACTCATGTCCATAGAGTCAGTGATGCCATCCAGCCATCTCATCTTCTGTTACCTCCTTCTCCTCCTGTCTTCAATCTTTCCCAGTATCAGGGTATTTTCCAGTGAGTCAGTTCTTTATATCAGGTGGCCAAAGTATTGGAGTTTCAGTTTCAGCATCAGTCCTTCCAATGAATATTCAGGACTGATTTCCTTTAGGATTGACTGGTTGGATCTCCTTGCAGTCCAAGGGACTCTCAAGAGTCTTCTCCAACACCATAGGTAAAAAGCATTAATTCTTTGGCACTTGGCTTTCTTTATAGTCCAACTCTTACATCCAACATGACTACTGGAGAAACCATAGCTTTGACTAGACGGACCTCTGTTGACAAAGTAATGCCTCTTCTTTTTAATACGCTATCTAGGTTGACTTCAATGGTGGCTCAGACAGTGAAATGTCTGCCTACAATGCGGGATACCTGAATTCAATCCCTGGGTAGGGAAGAACTCCAGGAAAAGGAAATGGCAACCCACTCCATTATCCTTGCCTGGAATATCCCATGGACGGAGGAGCCTGGTAGGCTACAGTCTATGGGGTCGCAAAGAGTTGTACAAGACTGAACGACTTCACTTTCACTTTCTAGGTTGGCCATAGCTTTCCTTCCAAGGAGCAAACGTCTCTTATTTCCATGGCTGCAGATACCATCTACAGTTATTTTAGAGCCCCCCAAAATAGTCTTTTACTGTTCCCATTGTTTCCTCATCTATTTGGCATGAAGTGATGGGACTAGATGCCATGATTTTAATTTTCTGAATGTTGAGTTTTAAGCCAACTTTTTCCCTCTCCGCTTTCACTTTCATCAAGAGGTTCTTTGGTTCTTCACTTTCTGTCATAAGGGTGGTGTCATCTGCATATCTGAGGTTATTGATATTTCTCGTGGCAATCTTGATTCTAGCTTATGTTTCATCCAGTCCAGCATTTCTCATGATGTACACTGCATGTAAGTTAAATAAGCAGGGTGACCATATACAGCCTTGACATACTCCTTTCCTGATTTGGAACCAGGCTGTTGTTCCATGTCTAGTTCTAACTGCTGCTTCTTGACTGGCACACAGATTTCTCAGGAGGCAGGTCAGGTGGTCTTATATTCCCAACTCTTGAAGAATTTTCCACAATTTGTTGTGATCCACACAGTCAAAGGCTTTGGCATAGTCAATAAAGCAGAAATAGATGTTTTACTGGAACTCTCTTTTTCGAGGATCCAGTGGATGTTGGCAATTTGATCTCTGGTTCCTCTGCCTTTTCTAATTCCAGCTTGAACATCTAGAAGTTCATGGTTCATGTACTGTTGAAGCCTGGTTGGAGAATTTTGAGCATTACTTTACTGGTGTGTGAGACGAGTACAATTGTGTGGTAGTTTGAGCATTCTTTGGCATTGCCTTTCTTTGGGATTGGAATGAAAACTGACCTTTTCCAGTCCTGTGGCCCCTGCTGAGCTTTCCAAATTTGCTGGCATATTGAGTGCAGCACTTTCACAGCATCATTGTTTAGGATTTGAAATAGCTCAACTGAAATTCCATCACCTCCACTAGCTTTGTTCATAGCTATGCTTCCTAAGACTAACTTGACTTCACATTCAAGGATGTCTGGCTCTAGATAAGTGACCACCGCATCATGGTTATCTGGATCGTGAAGGTCTTTTTGTATGGTTCTGTGTATTCTTGCTACCTCTTCTCAATATCTTCTGCTTCTGTTAGGTCCATACCGTTTCTGTTCTTTATTGTGCCCATCTTTGCATAAAATGTTTCCTTGGTATCTCTAATTTTCTTGAAGAGAGCTCTGGTCTTTACCATTCTATTGTTTTCCTCTATTTCTTTGCATTGATCACTGAGGAATGCTTTCTTATCTCTCCTTGCTATTCTTTGTATCTCTGCTCAAATGGTTATATCCCTTCTTTTCTTCTTTGCCTTTTGCATCTTTTCTTTTTTTGGGTATTTGTAAGGCCTCCTCAGACAACCATTTTGCCTTTTTGCATTTCTCTTTTTGGGGAATGGACTTGATCACTGCCTCCTATACAATGTCACAAACCTCCATCCATAGTTCCTCAAGCACTCTGTCTATCAAATCTAATCTCTTGAATCTATTGGTTATTTCCATTGTATAGTCATAAGGAATTTGATTTAGGTCATACCTGAATGGTCTAGTGGTTTTCCCTGCTTTCTTCAATTTATGTCTGAAGTTGGAAATAAGGAGTTCATGATCTGAGCCACAGTCAGCTGCCAGTCTTGTTTTTGCTGATTGTATAGGATTTTTCCATATTTGGCTGCAAAGAATATAATCAATATGATTTGGGTATTGAGCATCTGGTGATGTCCATGTGTAGAGTCTTCTCTTGTGTTGTTGGAAGAGGATGTTTCCTATGACCAATGCGTTCTTTTTGGCAAAGTTCTATTAGCCTTTGACCTGCTTCATTTTGTACTCCAAGGCCAAATTTGCCTGTTCCTGCAGGTATCTCTTGACTTCTTACTTTTGCACTCCAGTCCCCTATAATGAAAAGGACATCTTTTGGGGGTATTATTTCTAGAAGGTCTTTTAGGTCTTCATAGAACCATTCAACTTCCAATATGCAGAATTAAATACGATTAAGAATAGATTTGATAAAGAAGGAAAGAAAAGAAAACCTTCTTAATTTTGTGTAGCAGCCTAGATTAGGTAGATTATGGGTGGAATATTCACAGAATGTAATTATAGAAATTTCATTTTGTTCAGCAGCTACATAGATGTTTAAGTATTCAGTCAGTTCTCCTTATATTTTCTTGTACTTCTCTCCGCATCCATGGTGGATGCAGATGTGGAATATTGCAATTAGTTCACTCAAGTGGAAAGAGAAATGTAGTAATTTGAGTATCATCATTTTTCATCATGATCATAGGATAGATGGCAACTTGATGAACTGGTCATTGCAATAAGAAGAATTATGAACTAAACTTAACACAAGGAAAAATCCTGTTGCTAAAAGGCAAGATTAATTCACAAGCATTTGAAATTCCATTATCATAAATGATTATTCAAGAGTCACACAGTTTCATGGCAAACATTTTTTTTTAATCAAAACCAATTTACACAAAAAGTATAAAGATTTGAGTGTGTCACAAAAAAGAATTTAATTCTAAGTCCCTTGTTTTACTGATTATATTTTATTTAAAGTTATTTCACTGAAGCATCACCCAGGCATGACATTAAGTTCAGTTCACTTCACTTCAGTTGCTCAGTTTTGTCCGACTCTTTGTGACCCTGTGGACTACAGCATGTCAGGCCTTCCTGTCCATCTCAAACTCTGTGAGTTTACTCAAACTCATGTCCACTGACTCAGTGATACCATCCAATGATCTTATCCTCTGTCAACCCCTTCTTTTCCTGCCTTCAATCTTTCCCAGCATCAGGGTCTTTTCCAATGAGTCAGTTCTTCCTATCATGTGGCCAGAGTATTGGAGCTTCAGCTTCAGCATCAGTCGTTCCAGTGAATATTCAGGACTGATTTCCTTTAGGACAGACTGGTTGGATCTCCTTGCAGCCCAAGTGACTCTCAAGAATCTTCTCCAACACCACAGTTCAAAAGCATCAATTCTTTGGTGCTCAGCTTTCTTTATAGTCCAAGTCTCACATCCATACATGACTACTGGAAAAACCATAGCCTTGACTAGATGGACCTTTGTTGGCAAAGTAATGTCTTTGCTTTTTAATATGCTGTCTAAGATGGTCATAGATTTTCTTCCAAGGAGCAAGCTTCTTTTAATCACTGCAGTCATCATCTGCAGTGATTTTGAAGCCACCAAAAATAAAATCTCTCACTCTATCCATTGTTTCCCCATCTATTCTAGATAGCATATATACAGGGTTTCTTCTAGATAGCATATATACAGGTCTTGTTTCTGCATCCATTCATCCAGTTTATGTCTTTTGGTTGAAGCATTTAATTCATTTAAGTTTAAGGTAATTATCAATGTGCTTGTTCCTATTGCCATTTTATTAATTGTTTTGGATTTGTTTTTGTAGGTTCTTTTTTTTTCCTTCCCTTCCTCTGTTGTTCTCTTCTCTTGTGGTTTGATTTTTAGTGTTGCATTTTGACTCTTTTCTCTTTGTGTGTGTGTGTATCTAGAGTAGATTTTCAGTTAGCAATTACCAAAAAGGTTTTATACAGTAGCCCATATATAAAGATTGCTTAACGTTGTTTTTCTTTTAATTTCAAATGCATTTCCAATATCTTGTATTTGTGTTCTCCCCTTCTCACAACTGGTTTTGATATCTTATTTCTGTGTCAATGATTTCCTGCCTTTACTGGTAAGCTTTTCCATTTGCAATTTTCTTGTTTCTAGTTGTGGCCTTCTCTGCTTTGAGAAGTTCCTTTAGCATTTGTTGCAAAGCTAGTCTGGTGGTGCTGAATTCTTTTAGCTTTTACTTGTGTAACACTTTGATTTCTCCATTGAGCCTGAATGAGAACCTTCCAGAGTAGGGTGTTCTTGGTTGTAGTTTCTTCCCTTTAACCACTTTAAATATACCATGCCACTTCCTTCCTTGTTTCTGCTGAGAAATCAGCTAATAACCTTATGGGAGTTCCTGTGTATGCTATTTGTTGTTGTTGTTGGGGTTTGTTTATTTTTGTTTTTGTTTTTGTTTTTGTTTTTGTTTTTGTCTTACTGCTTTTATTAAAGACCTAAATGTAAAACTGGATACCATAAAACTCTTAGAGGAAAACATAGGCAGCACATTCTCTCACATAAGTCCCAGAAATATTCTTTTTGATCCATCCCTCAGAGTAATGGGAATAAAAGCAGAAATAAACAAATGAGACCTAATTAAACTTAAAAGCTTTTCTCTTAAATTTATTTTTTGAAGGATAATTGCTTTACAGAATTTTGTTGTTTTCTGAAACATCAACATCAATCAACGATAGGTATACATATATTCCCTCTCTAGCTTTTGCACAGTAAAAGAAAGAATTTTAAAAAGTGCCAATCCACAGAATGGGAGAAAATATTTGCAAATGATGTGACCAGAAAAAGGTTTGTCTGTAAAATATATTAACAGCTCATGCCATTAAACCAAAGATCCAAAGTTCCCCTTAGTACTCCAAAGAAGACATACAGATGACCAAGTGGCACATTAAAAAAAAAAAAAAAAATTCAATATTGCTAATTATTAGAAAAATGCAAATGAAAACTAAAATGAGGTATCATCTCACATCATCTCACAGCAGTCAGAATGAATGTCATCAAAAAATCTACAAAGGATAAATGCTGGAGAGGGTGCAGAGAAAAAGACATTCTCCTACACTGCTGATGGGAAGGTAAATTGGTACAGCCACCATGGAGAACAGTAAGGAGGTTCCTTTAAAAATTAAAAATAGAACTACCATATGATCCTGCAACCCCACTCTTGGACATACCTGCAGGAAACACATGGTATGAAAATATACATTCACCCCAAAGTTCATTGCAGAAATGTTTACAGTAGCCAAGACATGAAAGCAACCTAAATGTCCATCAACAGGGATATGGATAAAGTTGTGATACATATGTACAATAGAATTTTACTCAGTCATATTTATTTAAAATGAAATATTGCCACTTGCAGCCACATGGATAGACCTGAGATTATCATATCAAGTGAAATAAGTCAGACAAAGAAAGACAAATATCAAATTATATCACTTATATACAGACTCTTAAAAATTATACAAATAAACTTATTAATGAAACAGGAAAAGATTCACAGACTTAGAGAATGTCCTTATGGTTACCAGAGGGCAAAGGGATTTGAGGGATAGATTGGGAGTCTGAGACTGACATGCACGCACTGCTATACTGAAAATAGATAACCAACAAGGACAAACTGTATAGCACAGGGAACCCGGCTCAATATTCTGTAGTAACCAAAATGGTTAAAGAATTTGAAAAAGAATAAATACATGTATACATATAATTGAATCATTTTGCTGTAGTGAAAGCAACACAACATTGTTAATCAACTAAATCCAACATAAAGTAAAACTTTAAAAAAGAATAAAATACAATATATTTGTAAAGTGAAAAGAAAAAAAAAAAAAAAAAACAACTCCAGTGACATTTCACAGAACTAGAACAAACAATCCTAAAGTTATGGAACCACAAAAGACCTCATTTAGCCAAAGCAATGTTGAGCAGAAAAGCTTGCTCCTTGGAAGAAAGGCTATGACAAACTTGCTGCTGTTATGTTGCTTCAGTCGTGTCCAACTCTGTGCGACCCTATGGACAGCAACCCACCAGGCTCCTCTGTCCACAGGATTCTCTAGGCAAGAGTAATGGAGTGGGTTGCCATTACCTTTTTGAATAACAAACTTAGACAGCATATTAAAAAGCAGGGACATTATTTTGCCAACAAAGGTCCATCTAGTCAAAGCTATAGTTTTTCCAATAGTCATGTATGGATGTGAGAGATGGGCCATAAAGAAAGCTGAATGCTGGAGACCTGATGCTTTTGAACTATGGTGTTGGAGAAGACTCTTGAGAGTCCCTTGGACTGCAAGGAGATCCAAACAGTCAGTCCTAAAGGAAATCAGTCCTTTCATTGGAAGGACTGATGCTGAAGCTGAAGCTCCAATACTCTGGCCACATGATAGGAAGAACTGACTCATTGGAAAAGATCTTGGTGCTCAGAAAGATTGAAGGCAGGAGGAGAAGGGGATGACAGAAAATAAGATGGTTGGATGGCATCACTGACTCAATGGACATGAGTTTGAGCAAGCTCTGGGAGTTGGTGATGGACAGGGAGGCCTGGAATGCTGCAGTCCATAAGGTCACAAAGAATTGGACACGACTGAGCAACTGAATTGAACTGAACCTTGAGAAAGAACAAAACTGGAGTTATCATGCTCCCAGACTTGAAACTGTGCTATAAAGCTATAGTCATCAAAAGAGTGGTACTGGCACAGAAACATATCCATAGGTCCAAGCAACAGAACTGAAGCCCAGAAATAAACCCAAACATATGTAGACAACTAATTTACAACAAAGGAGCAAAGAACATATAGTGAAGAAAGGATGGTCTCTTTAATAAGTGGTATTGGGATAATTTGACTGCCACATACAAAAGAATGAAATATGATTAGTATGTTACATCAAGCACAGCAATTAACTCAAAATGGAGAAAAGACTTGAATATACATTTACACTGAAATGAGAAAAAAGTTAATGCAATTAAAGCAAAAATTCTTATTAATATTTAAATCCAGGAAACCATTCAGATGTGAAAAATATTGAAGAATTTCTGTAAAATAAATAGCAAGAATGAACACTTAATAGGACAGTCAACCATCCAGTGAGTCTCTGCCAAGATGGAAATGTCCATCTGGATATAAGGGGTAGTAGCTGCACCATTGAATCCCACTAACATTCTTTCATGTGCACCAGTGGAAATTGGAGCTAAAGGCAACCTCTGTGCCTTTGATGAGAAGTACAAATTGGTCCCATTATTCCCCAGATTTCTATCAAATCTGAAATAAAGTCCATGGGACAAGCCTACAGAGATGCTTCTTCCCGGGTTACATTTGGCATGCATGACATTTCAAGCAAAGCAAGGCAGTGGTACAGCTGGCTCCAAAAGAAGGAAGTGATGCCAGCTCTAAAGAGTGCCACTGACCCAGCTAAAGCCTGCTGCTCTGAGAAATACAGAAAGAAACTATTTGGCAGAAAGGTAAAGCAGTATATCTCTGCTCTTTCTGGTTATAGCTCTCTTGCTGCTCCATCCTGGCAAGTGAAAATAGAGCAACTCTAAACCTTTCCCTTTATTTGTTTGTCTGGTCTGGAAATATTTGAACAGAGATCAACATAATCTCTGATAGATTCCATTTTAAATCCCAAATCTGGAAAAGAATTATCGACTGTATGCACTCTGCAGTGGTGGAAAAATATATTGGACATATGCAAGGACTAGGTTTTAAACAGAGAGTTAATCTAAGAATTTAAACCAATGCTACCTATGAGGCAGATTTGGCATTTCTCTCACCTGGGTAATTTTAACTTTCAAGTTGGACTCGCTGTTTCTAGCTTGACTCTTTTCTCTAAATCCATGTCTGTACTGTAGCCAGAGTGAACTCGAAAATAAAACTGTGTCAAGAGTGTAGAAAGGTATCTCTTAGAAATTGACCTTTAGGCTGAAGTATGATGAAGAGAAGAAGGTGCCAGGTGATGATATATGGGGAGACTTTTTTATACTATGGAACAAAAAAGATCAAGGAATTAATTCAAGAATAAAATGGGCCTTTTGGAGGGACAAAAACAGGTCCATTGCACTGGCTTCCATGCACTGATGGAAGATAAGAAAGACGAAAGAGACATCAGAGCATAAGGAAATGAACAGTAGAAAGATGACAGGTCTTTTGGTACATGATACAGCTTTAGAAACTTTTAAAAAAGAAATTGAAAGCTGTTTAAGTGACTTTAAGTAGGAAAGATATATGAATGAATTCCATTTTATTATACCATTTTGGCTTCTTTATAGAAAAATCAACCAACTCAGGCAAGTTGCTGAGAAATGAAGGTGACTGGATTAGCAGTGGATCCTGTGTGAAGACATAACAGAACTTGAAGAGTTTTTAGATTGTGTGCAAAGAGAATTGAAGTAATGAAGGAAAAGAAGAAATCAATCATTAGCTTTACTAACTATATCGTACTCACTGCAATGTGAAAATCTGAGGAAGGAAAAATTTTGTGGTGAGAGAAGGGGAAATGAAAATATACTTCTATGGCTTTGTTAAGTGTGATCTATCACTAAACAGGTAGACTTTGAAATATCCAACTCTGGGGAATCTTCAGAGCCAGTGATTGAGTTTAAAGTTAACTAGTATATTGTTGTTGTTTAGTCACTCACTCATGTCTGACCCTTTGCAACTCCATAGATTACAGCATGCTAGGTTTCCCTGTCCTTCACTATCTCCCAGAGTTTGTTCAAACTCTTGTCCATTGAATTGGTGATGCCATCCAACCATCTCATCTTCTGTTGTCCCCTTTTCCTCCTGCTTTCAATCTTTCCCAGCATCAGGGTCTTTTCCAATGGGTTTGCTCTTTGCATCAGGTGACCTAAATATTGGAGTTTCAACTAGCACATAGATAGCATTTAAAAACCTTAACCCTGGGCTGGAAGAAGCACAAGCTGGAATCAAGATTGCCAGGAGAAATATCAATAACCTCAGATATGCAGAGGACACCACCCTTACAGCAGAAAGTGAAGAGGAACTAAAAAGCCTCTTGACAAGAGTGAAAGAGGAGAGTGAAAAAGTTGGCTTAAAGCTCAGAAAATGAAAATCATGGCATCTGGTCCCATCACTTCATGGGAAATAGATGGGAAACAGTGAAAACAGTGTCAGACTTTCTTTTTTTGGGCTCCAAAATCACTGCAGATGGTGATTGCAGCCATGAACTTAAAAGACTTACTCCTTGGAAGGAAAGTTATGACCAACCTAGATAGCATATTCAAAAGCAGAGACATTACTTTGCCAACAAGATTCCGTCTAGTCAAGGCTACGGTTTTTCTAATAGTCAAGTATGGATGTGAGAGTTGGACTGTGGAGAAAGCTGAACACTGAAAAGCTGATGCTTTTGAACTGTGGTGTTGGAGAAGACTCTTGAGAGTCCCTTGGACTGCAAGGAGATCCAACCAGTCCATTGCATAAAGGATATCAGTCCTGTGTGTTCTTTGGAAGGAATGATGCTAAAGCTGAAACTCCAGTACTTTGGCCACCTCATGCAAAGAGTTGACTCATTGGAAAAGACTCTGATGCTGGGAGGGATTGGGGGCAGGAGGAGAAGGGGACGACAGAGGATGAGATGGCTGGATGGCCTCACTGACTCAATGGATGTGAGTTTGAGTGAACTCCGGGAGTTGATGATGGACAGGGAGGCCTGGCGTGCTGCAATTCATGGGGTCGCAAAGAGTTGGACACGACTGAGCAACTGAACTGAACCGAACTGAACTGAATTAAAAGTAAATTATGAAAGGAAGAGAAACAAAGAAGTCTTACCAAAATTACTAGAGTGGATAGAAAATAAAGAGTCACCAAATACTAAGGAGGTATAGGGGATGAATGAGTGTAAAATAAAGATGATGTTATAAGCAATTAGAGAAGAAACTAGTTCTATATTAAACTTTCTCCTGTATTATCATAAATTATTTCCAAATATGCATAGAATATTTGTATAAAAGATCACTTACATTATCAGTAAATACACAAGTGTGATTGAGGCAGTAGGAGGCAGTTAGTGTTGTGCAAAAGTACACTGAATAAAGACTTGGAAGGTGTAAATGTAAATCTTAGTTCTTCCAGTAGCCTATGGAATACTGAATTTAATAAAAAAAGTTCTTACTAAAAAGCCATCATTTCAGGTACTGTTACCTCTTTTTTAATGTCATTTTCCATTTTTGAATGTGACTTTTTAGCTGGACCAACTACTCCCATAATTTTCAGGACTCCAGTGCAAAAGGAAAATGTAGGGCCTTTTGTTAAAAAATTATTAAGACAAAGACACCAGAACCTTAAGCCAAGTGCTCTCTGAGCTCAGGAGCCTATGTCACTGACCTGGTTGTGCCTCTGATATCCTTTGATAGCACATTCCTCTGCCTCCTAATCAAATCCACTAAAACAATTTTACTCTGTGTCCATTGCTGCAATTGAACCCTTGCTATCATATATTCTGCTTTTGTTACAAAGGTCATTAAAATGAGTTAATAACACATTTATTCTCAAAACCTTCTAAGCTTTCTTATATCTCTTAGAATAATATCCAAAGTTCTTACTAAGTAGGAGGACCTCTGTTTTATTTTACTTTTTTTTTTCTCTCCACATTCAATCCATCAACAAGTCCTGTTCGTCCAACTCTCATATCCATACATCACTACTGATAAAACCATAGCTTTGACTATGCAGATGATTTCTGTTTATAAATAGACAAGTTCTGTTTCTCCAGCCCTAAAAATCCAGTACAGTCACAGTGATGATTACCGGCACTGAGGTGGAAAAAAATACTTTAATCTATCTTCATTTAGCCTTATCATCAGAAATTATTTTGTTAAAACAGAAAAAAAAAGATCTCTCTATAGTGTTCATTCAAGTTAAAATTGGGAATTAAATCCTAGTCTGATAGATTTTCATTGAGGAGTGTATTTTTTGGTTAGTGAGAATGAAATAAGATAATTTTTACTATGCGCCCTGTAACTTTGTACCTGATGAGATGTGTTTGTGTATCTATGTGCAGCCTCAGTGGGAAGGGCAGAGTTAATAATATGTAACTTCTAAACTGTTGAATAATGTCTCTAAAGTAAATATAAAGTACTGTTGTATCATCAAAATATATCAAAATTGTTTTAAATAATCATTTTAATACTTCAATGACATTTTTTCTTGACTATTTTTTTAATCTGACATTTAATCCTGAAATAATAATAGCAAGCTTTTATCCAGTAAATATTTATTTAGTGCCCACTATCTGCTAACCTCAGCTGGGTGCTGGAAATATAACACTTAACAAATTAAACATAATTACTCTTGGAGCTTATGTTCATTTACTTACCACAGATTTGGTACTGGTTAAGTGTTTAATATAGTGTATCGGTCAAGAGCAAGAGAAACTGGCTGATTTAAGTTTCAGCAGAATTCATTAATAGTGGAGCTGGACAGCAGGATTTGAGGTGAGATAGCCAGTAACAGTGTCCAAATTTATGCCAAAGGAAATGATGCAGTGAAATTAGACTGTGGTCACACCAGGCACCAGAAGTTGCAGTTGGCAACACTGAGCCCATCAGCACAGCACACTGGACCACAGAACTGCTGATTCTGGGAAATAGATGCAGCTGCTGCCAGAGCCTACATCTTTTCGTAGTGGATTCTGTGTAGTCTTTACTGCCTTCTATCACTAACCTCTGATTCAAAGTTCCTGGAGGGTATGTTTAATTGGCAGAGTCTGAGTCACCTGATTGCACCCTAGTAATAACAGAGGCTGGGGAATGAGCCTGACACTTTTAGCTTCCATCAACACCGGAGTACTTTATCTTCTGAAGTGTAATATTCTCTGAAGAAAAGAAACTGGTTCAAAATTCAGAAAAGCCACGAAAAAAGATGACAAATATTCACTCCACTGTATATTATCTAATTTAAAACTTGCTACAATTCTGACATCATAATCATATAGAACATGAAATAATTGACATGCAAAGATTCTAATTAAGCCATTGAACAGTCAACATTTTAATCAAACCATGTCGAATTCTAAAATCCAAGCCAACTACTCTGAGTTCCAAAATCTGTTGGGATATTTTAATGTACTAACAAAATATAATTGCCTTAAACATATATTCATGTGTTTGAAATAGTTTCCATTAGATTTTAGATCTCTTAATAATCTGAAATTGATAGCCAATGACAGAAAAGGAATACATAAACTTAAGAATAACGTTTGGTTTTAGACTCAATGTTCTGTCCTTTCTTATATTAAGACTCACAGAGATGCAGAAGAAACTGTCAAAGAATTACTTATTTATCCATATTTATGATCATGGAATTTCAAAGATTCCAGTGTCAGTTGCAATATATTTAAATGACTTAAACTTGCCACTTTCCAAAAATATATAAGGATCATTTCCTATTAATATGTTCAACTTAAAAAAATTACTAAAAATAAAAGTACATATTAACTTTGCTAGATTGCTGTTGTTCTTCAGTTGCTAAGTCATGTCTGACTCTTTCCAAACATATGGACTACACCTTTCCAGGCTTCCTTGTCCTGGATTTCGCTCAGACTCGTGTCAGTTGTGTCAATGATGCCAACCAAACATCTCATCTTCTGTCAGCCCCTTCTACTCCTGCCCTCAATCATTCCCAGCATCAGAGTCTTTTCCAATGAGTCGGCTTTTCACATCAGGTGGCCAGAGTATTGGAGCTTCATCTTCAGTATCAGTCCTTCCAATGAATATTCAACGTTGATTTCCTTTAGGATTGACTACATTGATATCCTCACTGTCCAAGGGACTCTCAAGGGTGTTCTCCAACACCACAATTCAAAAGCATCAATTCTTTGGTGCTCAGCCTTCTTTATGGTCCAACTCATGACTATTCGAAAACCAGAGTTTTGACTAGATGGCCATTTTTCACTAAAGTGATATCTCTGGTTTTTAATATACTATCTAGGTATGTAATAGCTTTCCTTCCAAAGAACAAATGCTTTTTAATTTCATGGCTGCAGTCACCAACTGCATTAATTTTGGAGCTCAAGAAAATAAAATCTATCACTGCTTCCACAAGAAACAAAGTTACTGGAAACAGTAACTTTGCTAGGTACATTCAGAAATAATACACTGTTTTGACTCTTGATAAATAAAGTCCACTTATAGTAAGATCTTACAGAGGGATCACTATAAAACCTGACCATTTTACTCCTAGAACTACTCCAAGAGATTCTTGTTCATGCTCAGACAAATATTTATGGTAGCACTGTTCATAATAGCCTGAATTAGCAATGCACAGGTACAGTATTAGCAGGAGAATTGAAAAGAAAACTTTGCTATATATAATAGAAGGCTATACAGAAGTGAAAACAGACTAAGTACAACTATACACATCAAAATGAAAGAGTCTCAAGAGCATAATACTAAGTGAAAGGAGTAAGTCCCAAAGATACATATACATTATGAATTGATTTGTAGAAAGTTTAATACCAGGAGAAACATATTTAATATACTATAAATAATAAAATAATGTAATACTATGATAAAATAAAGTCATAAAATAATCTTATTTTGTAATGTTTTAATAGTGGCATTAAAAGTAAAACAAGGGAAAAACATACAAGATTGAGTGCATCACTGCCTTTGGAAGTAAAAATATGTGATCAGAAATAGGTACAGAAGTCTCTAAGGTATTGAAAATGTTCAATTTTTTTTAATCTGGATAGTGTGTTTTATTAATCCTTTTTACACTGTGTGCAAATTTTATACACTATTGATTATGTAATATAATCACATTTCAAGAAAAAGAGGCAGAGATGTAACATATATATGAATCCTTGTTGCTGTTTAGTTAATAAGTTGTGTCGGACTCTTTTGCAACCCTATGCACTATAGCTTGCCAGGCTCCTCTGTCCATGGAATTTTCTAGGCAAGAACACTGGAGTGGGTTGTCAGGACATCTTCCTGACCCAGGGATCAAACCTGTGTCTCCTGTGTTGGCAGGTAGGTTCTTTACCACTGAGCCACCATGGAAACCCACATGAGTCATTGTTCAGTCACCCAGTAATGTCCAACTCTTTGTGACCCCATGGACCAGTGCACCAGGCCTCTCTGTCCCTCACCATCTCCTGAAGTTTGCCCAACTTCATGTCCATTGCATTGGTGATGCAATCCAGCCATTTCACCCTCTGACGCTCTCTTTTCCATCTGCCCTCAGTCTTTCCCAGCATCAGGGACTTTTCCAATGAGTCAGATGTTCACTCAGATGACCAAAATACTAGAGTTTCAGCATCAGTCCTTCCAACGAATATTTAGAGTTAATTTCTCTTAAGTTTGACTGGTTTGTTCTCCTTACTGTCCAAGGGACTCTCAGGTGTCTTTTTCAGCACCATAGTTTGAAGGGAATCAATTTTTCAGGGTCCTTCCTTCTTTATAATCCAGCTCTAAAGGAGCATGAGGCCTTACTTTGTGCCAAAATCTCCAATCTTAAACCTGTGATTTGAAGTGACTGATTTTAAGTCCTTTAAAAACATGAATACAAATAGAGCTAATGCTATATGCTGAGCAGTTGAGAAGGATCTTTTAATTCTTCACAACTCCCTTTTCCACCTTCAATCTTTCCACCATTCTTTCCTGCCCTTAAAGGATCTGTAACATCCAAAGATTTTTACCTCTCTTCCAGTCTGCAGAGGTATACATTTGTTTCCAGTGTACTGATATCAAACCATTGCTTATTTTTTTAATCTTTCTTTTTTTTTCTATTTCCCACAAGATCTTGTACTTATGTCTTGCTCTCTTTTAGGATATAAGCAGATTATTCAGGTAGAACACACATTTGTGCATATTAGCAACATATTATAATTAACTAAAAGTATAATTATTACATTAGTAATTGGATAGTTACTTATAGGCTTTTTTTAACAATGACAAACGCAGTTTATTTTAGTGACATAATTCTGGAAATAAAGTACATTATTCATTTTTGATAAATTAGGTTAAAGTGATTTTAATTTGACTCTAGGAATGTTATATTAGTATCCCCATAATTACCTCTCTTGATAGTATTCTTCATGTTGATCCTATAGTTACATTTAGACATAATTCAGCTGACCTCAATTCATAAAAGACTGAGAGTGACAGTTACAACTGATGCAATATTGACTCTATGCTGCTGCTGCTGCTAAGTCGCTTCAGTCGTGTCCGACTCTGCGCGACCCCATAGATGGCAGCCCATCAGGCTCCCACATTCCTGGGATTCTCCAGGCAAGAACACTGGAGTGGGTTGCCATTTCCTTCTCCAATGCATGAAAGTGAAAAGTTTAAGTGAAGTCGCTCAGTCATATTTGACTATTAGCGACTCCATGGACTGCAGCCTACCAGGCTCCTCCATCCACAGGATTTTCCAGGCAAGAGTACTGGAGTGGGGTGCCATTGCCTTAGATGGTCATTAAAAAAAAAAAAAAAAAAAAAAAAGGGTAATACAGCACAAACAACCAAAGGAAGATAATTAGCTCTACTTTCACCTTATTATGTTAATTAGGAATCTAAAAGCAAGATAATATAAGATAATCAACTCTACCTTTACATTATTATGGCTTCCCTGATAGCTCAGTTGGTAAAGAATCCGCCTGCAATGTAGGAGACACTGGTTCAATTCCTAGGTTGGGAAGAAACTTCTAAATACACAATAAATTAGTTGTAGACCCTTACCCTGCAAAACTTTTCTCTTTACACAACTGAATCAGCATCAGCCACACCCACAGAGATGGTGCTATTTGCCTCTTCCCCACAACTACTCCTTTCTTCTTCCTCAATAAGCAATCTAATAGTGCATATATAGGAGCACACAAGTTGGACATGTGCAAATATTTTCAGATTAAAATGTTTCAAAGTGTTACTCTGATTAGTAGAAAACAAAATTAGCATTCTATCCTACTCTGCCTCTAATGAACTGCATAATTTTGAACAGTTTATCACTTGGGGCCTGTTTTCCCTCCAACTGAATCAGAAGGTGAATAATGCAGAGTATGGACTATATACATCCAACAGATATCTTTTATTTGGTTAGTCATAGTGTTTTCAAATTCCTTGAGTTAGTTGTCAACATTTCAAAATTGGAGTTCTTCGCTCAAACATCAGGCTATCCAATGTCCTATGCATCTCTGGGGATCTTTTGAACTTGTGTGTGTTGCTTCCTAAGCCTGAAGACACAGACGCCTTCTTCCACACAACCTCCAAATCCAGCCATTGGCCAAATACCATCAACATTATCTTCTGAGTACATTTGTAGGCAACAACTCCCCCACCTCCTTTACTCCCAGAGCATTCGCACTCCCTTTGCCCTCATTATCACCTGCCCACGTTATAGCAGTATATTCCTATTAATTTTTTTTTCCTCAGTCTCTGATCATTCAAATAAAAGGATTGTATTCCTTCACACAACACTTTTTTAAAAAAATTGCTCTTTATTAGATTTAGAACAAATCCTAGATCACAGCACAGAGGAACAGTGACACTTATTGTGGGAACTACTTTATTCTAGAACTTCTTCTGCAACTTCATTTTCCCTCGTGCAACCTCATTCTTGGGCTAAGCAGTTTGTAATTCCTGATCCTGAGAGAAAGTCTTGCTGTGGTTATCCCTGGATATGCTGCTGAATTTCTCTATCTGTACCACCATTTTGTTTTTGTTGTTGTTTAATCAGTAAGTCATATCCAACTTATTGTGACCCCATGGACTGTAGCCCACCAGGCTCCACCACTCTTACTTCTGTCTTTGCCTAGCTACTTCTTACAGGAATTCCAGTCACTGTGTCACTAGCCTGAAGCCTGTGCTGCTATTAGCATCTTCCTCCTCTGTGGTCCTTTAGTCCTGTGTACAGGCTTCTTTAATCACATGGATCATTGTTGTATTTGTTTATTAGTCTATTTACCTCAATATCTTGTTTCCGTTCATGAAATGCTCAATCTGAAAAGCAATTTTATTGACATCTTTTCAATCTTTAGTGAATTTAGAGACAAGTGTCTCTTAATCACATTTATTTCTTTCCAAAGGATTCAGTGGGTTCATTGCATTAAAAACACTAAGGATTTGATCCTACTCCAAACCTACTTAACAAAAATCTCTGCAGGTGGGGCTCTGAATTCTTCATATTTAAAAAAAATATCTCAGGTAATTTTTATTCCCATTGAGACTGAAAAAACATCGCCATGTTTGCTTTTGTTGTTGTTGTTGTTGTTGTTGTTGTTGGAATATCTCTTGAATGAATGTACTTGTTCCAGTACATGTAGATGTATACTTCAACTTATTTGATTCTGGTTCAGCTTAATATTATCATAGATTTTTCCATCTGCTTGACTCCACAACCATTTTCTTGAAAATAACATTTCTCTCAACCTAAATATTAGACATATATCAATAGGCTCAAAGTAGGAATTAGAGGGACCCCCCCCCCCCCCCCCTCCTAGCATCAGAGTCTTTTCCAATGAGTCAACTCTTTGCATCAGGTGGCCAAAGTACTGGAGCTTCAGCTTTAGCATCATTCCTTCCAAAGAAATCCCAGGGTTGATCTCCTTCAGAATGGACTGATCGGATCTCCTTGCAGACTAAGGGACTCTCAAGAGTCTTCTCCAACACCACAGTTCAAATTTAGTGCTCAGCCTTCTTCACAGTCCAACTCTCACATCCATACATGACCACAGGAAAAACCATAGCCTTGACTAGACGGACCTTAGTCGGCAAAGTGATGTCTCTGCTTTTGAATATGCTATCTAGGTTGGTCATAACTTTCCTTCCAAGGAGTAAGCATCTTTTAATTTCATGGCTGCAATCACCATCTACAGTGATTTTGGAGCCCAAGAAAATAAAGTCTGACACTGTTTCCACTGTTTCCTCATCTATTTCCCATGAAGTGATAGGACGGGATGCCATGATCTTCGTTTTCTGAATGTTGAGTTTTAAGCCAACTTTTTCACTCTCTTCTTTCATTTTCATCAAGAAGGAATAATGCTAAAGCTGAAACTCCAGTACTTTGGCCACCTCATGTGAAGAGTTGACTCATTGGAAAAGACTCTGATGCTGGGAGGGATTGGGGGCAGGATGAGAAGGGGATGACAGGGGATGAGATGGCTGGATGGCATCACTGACTCGATGGACGTGAGTCTGAGTGAACTCCGGGAGCTGGTGAAGGACAGGGAGGCCTGGCATGCTGCAATTCATGGGGTCGCAAATAGTCAGACATGACTGAGTGACTGAACTGAACTACCTGGAAAGGAAGGTTATAATTGCAAAAGTAAGGCTGATAGCTTCTTAAGGAACTGATTTCATGAATAGCTACTGAAAAATAAAATCTAAACACCTACAATAATTCCTTGACTAAGATTTCTTGAATTTATTTTGAGTTATTTAGTGTCAAGAAAGTAACACCTGTGATCAGTTTTGTGCAGGACCTCGTTTAAACAGCTTTGAATTAACTGAAAGCACTTTAGTTACAGTTCCTTCTGTAATAAAATAGGGTCATTATACTGCGTTTATTTTCTCAGATTCCTTAAGAAAATTATAATGCAAAATGAAGCTATTTGTGACAATTGAAAAGTGAACTACACATTTCGGCATCTTCTAATCCTTCCTCCCTATGCTCCCATCCCCCTCAAATATATACCAAATAATTTTAATAATGCTGTGGTATAATTTTATGATTGAAGTTCAAGATATTTCTTAATGGTGAAAAATTGAAAGCTTTATTTACTATATTAAAAGTTTTGGTAATCCTTAAGGATGTGTTTTTAATCCTGTTAAAGTAAATTATGACAAGATATGTAGAAATGACTAATCTCTGGTCCTCATGCAATAGGGGATAGGGTGGGAGTCAGAGATGCCATTGACAAGCTTTGACTAAAATGCTGAGCTCTAGAAAATGCTAAGTTGGAGCAGAACATTTAACGTTGAAGCCTCAAGTCTTTCATAAGTAATCTAGATTATTCTTTACTAATTTTAGAATACATGTACTCTGTTGCATCTGTGATGAGTTAGAGGTGACCTTGTCCCAAGTTATGGGGCTTCCCAGCTGACACTAGTGATAAAGAACTTGCCTACCAATGCAGCAATTGTGAGAGACACAGGTTTAATCTCTGGGTCCGGAAGATCCCCTGGAGGAGGAAATGGCAACCCACCCCAGGATTCTCACCTGGAGACTCCCATGGACAGAGGAGTCTGGAGGGCTACAGTCCATAGGGTTGCCCAGGGAAAGAAATGACTGAAACAACTTAGCACAGACACACTCATGGCCCAAGTCACTCTTTTAACAAAATGGAACTAGGAAGAGAGAGAATGACTGTTTCTTGAGGGTATGGATAGGTGGTGTTGGGAGGCTGAATCAAGTTATCATTTCTATGTGTCCAGCCATGTAAATCCACACAGATTGACAGAAAGGAAGGTTAGTGAGGCCCATGCTGGAGGATGGGAATGGGAGAAGGCAGGATGAGTGGAAATAGAAGGCAGGCATGGCTTCTGGTATTTTAAGGCACTGAGTTGTAATCATAGCTCAATCAATGCCTAATACTTTTAACAGTATTTTAGCAGCTTCTCCTATCTTGAGGAAGAATAAACAAAGGCTGAGGTACCCATAGAATAAGAAGTGAACTCATAACTCCCCCTAAACCTATATGCCCTCTTCCTTCTCTGATTATTTAATTTTTTTTCTCTTTATTTTTTGGATCCAGTGTTCAGGGCTACAGGCAAGATAAATAAGGTTCTCCCCTACTAAGAAAGAGAACAAAATCTATAGGGGGAATCTGGCTTTCTTATATGAAGTGAAAGTGTCATTCATTCATTTGTGTCTGACCCTTTGCAACCCATGGACTGTAGCCCACCATGCTCCTCTGTCTATGGAATTCTCCAGGCAAGAATACTGCAGTGGGTAGCCATTCCCTTATCCAGGGTATCTTCCCAACCCAGGGATCAAAACTCTATCTCCTGCATAGCAGGCAAATTCTTTACTATCTGAGCCACTGCTGCAGCTGCTGCTAAGTCACTTCAGTCGTGTCTGACTTTGTGCGACCCCATAGACGGCAGCCCACTCAGCTCCTCTGTTCATGGGATTCTCCAGGCAAGAACACTGGAGTGGGTTGCCATTTCCTTCTCCAATGCATGAAAGTGAAAAGTGAAAGTAAAGTCGCTCAGTCACGCCCAACTTACAGTGACCCCATGGACTGCAGCCTACCAGGTTCCTCTGTCCATGGGATTTTCCAGGCAAGAGTACTGGAGTGGGTTGCCATTGAGCCACTAGGGAAGCCCTATTGCTTCTATATGGGACTGTTACTTAAATACTTAATACAGTTTCTTTATAGTCTTCTGACACCCCCGAGAAAGCCAGATCTCTGTCCCCAAATCCTCCAGGTCAAAAAATTCACCTTAATTGTATTTCCCATCTCATCTCATGCATAGGCATAACTGTCCAGTTTGACTCTCTAAAGATTATATGGTGAGCCCTATATGGAAACATCATTCCAATAACAATGAATCATGCATCACAGTCCTGGGAAAGGGCATGGCAATCCACTCCAGTGTTCTTGCTTGGAGAATCCCATGGACAGAGGAGCCTGGCGGGAGTCGGTGGAGTGGCAAACAGTCAGACATGACTGAGCTACTGAGCATATACATCACAGTTGAGCACTAAGGAGTCCTGCGCAATTCAACAACTCAGATAGATACAAAATTCAGGCAAAAAAAAAAAAAAAAAAAACCTTTTCTTTTCTTCTCTCTTATATAGCAAGGTGCCAAAATGAAAGTGCCTAGTTGTGATTATAAGAAACTCAGCATCACTCCATTTCTATACGACACAGAACAGCAGCATGGGGAATTGTAAGGGGTCTCTTTAGCAAGTTTCCCAAGCATTCTGTGCTACTGTTCTCCTCCTTGTAACAGAAGAATAACACTCCAAATGAGGATATAATGACCTAAGACATGTGAGGTGCTTAGAACAGTGCTTAGTATTTTTTAAGTGTTTGCTAGTATAGCTTCTGGGACTTCCCCAGTGGCTCAGACAGTAAAGTGTCTGTCTACAATGCGGGAGACCTGGGTTTGATCCTTGGGTTGGGAAGATCCCCTGGAGAAGGAAATGGCTAGCTATAAACAATCAGGTTAACAGATACTGCAATTTTTCTGCCCTTTGAGGTACCAAAGGAGAATAAAGAAGGACAAAAGCCCAGCTTTGGAAGAGAGTGAAAGCTCTGTCTCCACACATATGACATCATTTATTTTAAACCCCATGATTTTCAATTGTTAGTACAAAAGCAGTACAATTAGTCATAACATATCCAATTGATAACATTAACTTTGCAATATGTGAGCATGTATGTTTGTGTGTAAGAAAATATTTTATTCTCAGTTTTTTGTTGGGAAAAATGCTTAGAAGTAAAGAGAAGCGTAAGAATCATATTTATGAACTCCTTCTCTAGTTCTGTTTTTATTAGAACACATGAGATAATGGTTAACTTTAAAAACAAAGCTGCAGTGGTGAAGTTACTTGAAAAATATTTTTATGCTTTTGATAACACAATTAGAATGATACAGACACAAATTATAAACTGCTTTCCCCTAGGAGTGTAGTTATTGTTGAAGGCTAAAGAGCAATTTAACGATGAGGCTATTGAAGGTACTATGTGAAAAATGAATAATAATTTCATCACTGAAGTAAAGGACTGACCTCACCCAGAAGGTATGCTTAGGTCTTGCCAGTCATCTGAGGGTGTCTGTGGTTAAATCATAGTGCGGGATAGGAGGTCAGAGTATATTGGGCCATCTACACCACAACAGCTAATTCGTATGCAAAATCTTCATGATGGTAATACAGTAGATAATGCCACCTTCTGTGTGATATGACACACGTCCTTCTTTTTATCCCCTTGAGGGGGCATGAGAAGTTTATTATAAGATGATTAAAGAATGGGAACATTTTCATAATTTGTTTTCTTTTTTTTTTTGAACATGTAATTTTATTTTTTTTAAGTCATTTTCAATTTTTGTTTTTACTTTATTTTACTTTACAATACTGTATTGGTTTTGCCATACATTGACATGAATCCACCACAGGTGTTCTCTCTTTTGCAGTTTGCTCCTGCTTCTCAATGGTTCACTCATCTAACCTGCTCTATAAATAAATAATGCCTTCTCTGCTTCTTAGGTAACAAGGAAAATGTTTAAGGAATATATTGTACTAACTCAATGCTGACATTCCCACATTCAACATTAGTTGCAAAAGCCTTTGTAAAACAGCTAATTCCAACATTATCATTAAGCTAAAAATGATATGCTTTAATTTGACATACATGTTCCTGGAAACCACTGTGATATACAAAACTGAGTAATGAAACTAAAGCACTTGTGGGAAAATGGAGTTAGGAGTACAACACTCACAAGTTTAAATATGACATATTTCTTAAAAATTATAAGACCCTAATAAAGTGTGGCAGCTTTATACATGTTGATTTGTTAAGATATATAGAGATAGCACAATGATTATGGCACATTACCTTGAAAAATACTTAAACTTTGATGGTGGAAGTAGGCTTTAGAGTGATTCACGTGTATGCTCCATCATGTCCGACTCTTTACGGCCCCTGGACTGTAGCCCACCAAGCTCCTCTATCCATGGGATTCTCCAGGCAAGAATACTGTAGTGGGTTGCATTTCCTACTCCATTTAGAGTCATTGGAGCTCCTGAATTATAATACAGTGATAGAAGTAAAGTTCTTGAATTTGGACACCAGATGTAGGTGGTCCTAGTTAATAGCACAGTGAATTAAGGTAGGTGGTAGATTTTGAAGTGTGTTTGCTCCCTCGCTGCCTTCAGCTGGATGCAGTTTTTAGCATTCATCTAGTATTCCTAAAGATGCAAATATATGTTTATCTATATAGAGGCAAAGAAACCTATGCTATATACATATATTTGCTGTAGCATGTATATCATATATTTGACTATATATATCATATATTTAACTATATATAATACATAACTATATGACATATTAAATCTATGTACATATCAATTTCCTTGAAACAAGTTTGCACTTTTAAATCAAGTGTTTTAATAGAATTATCTATAGCAAAATTAAGTGATACAGTGTAGCATAATAGCATTTGGAGTTATTAAAATATTGCTGAATCTAATAAGAATTATTAATCTTCTTCCATAAATATACATTAATAAACAACACATATACAATAAGACTCCAATTCCTTTTGATTTCTATGTTGGTACCACGTTTAAAAAGTTATTTTACTTCACAAGATTATGTGAAGATTATGTACTTTCTTCACCTTGATCTTTTTTAGCTTGGCTTCACACTTTGGAAACTCTTTCATTCAACAAGGGAGTTTTGAGTTCATTTCCAAATATGCTTTCATAATTTTGGGTACTTTTTTGAACGTTCAAAGCCTGACTTTTTATTTCCACTGTTTTCTGTACTGGTAAAAGGGAGTAGCATATTTCATCAAATCTGGGTTATAGAGATTGCCAGGGTATTTTTTACAGAGAAAAATTGCATTTGTTCAGGAAAGTTCAAAAAACAAGGGCATCAGTTTTACATATTTAAATTGTTATCTTGTTGTAGCTATGAGTTCAAACTCTGGCTTACCAATAACATGAAAAAAGATAATGTGATTGATGTTAAACCTTAATGAAGCATAAAGAGGTGTGAGTTTACATTGGAACTAGACCAAAATTTGGCCCCACAAAGAACAAATTATTGAAGAATGTTAATGGTACTGTTAGTTGTAAAAATAATCTATGCTGTTGTTGCTGTTGTTGTTGTTCAGTTGCTAAATTGTCTGACTCTTTGCTACCCCATGGGCTGCAGTACAGGCTGCAGTACACGAGGCCTCCTTGTCCTTCATCATTTCCTGGAGTTCACCCAAGTTCATGTCCATTGAATTGGTGATGGAATCCAGCCATCTCATCTTTTTATCCTCTCATTTTCCCCCCATAAGTTATATTTTGTGGTTGAGGATGAGCAACTAATACCACTGTCATATCTGCAGATCAAAGCAGTGCAGTAATTCTCAACCAGGCAGATATTTTTGCCTGCCAGGAACTATTTGGCAATGTCTGGAGATATTGTTACAACTGGGGCATGGGATGCGTAACTGGTTTCTAGGGGGACGAGACTAGAGATGCTGCTAAACAGCTTACAATGCACAGGATGATCTCCCACAGAAGAAGTATTATACAATCAAATCAATGCAGCTTTTGAATCTATGAACTAAGACTATATAGTTCAGTCAGTTCAGTTGCTCAGTCTTGTCTGACTCTGCAACACCATGGACTGCAGTAGGCCAGGCTTCCCTGTCCATCACTAAGCTCCCAGAGCTTACTCAAACTTATGTCCATGGAGTTGGTGATGCCATCCAACCATCTCATCCTCTCATCCCCTTCTCCTCCGACCTTCAATCTTTCCCTTTCCACTTTCAATCTTATATATATAAGTATATATGCTAAGAGACTTCAGTCATGTCCAACTCTTTGTGACCCTATTGACTGTAACCCTCCAGGCCGCTCTGTCCATGGGATTATCCAGGCAAGAATACTGGAGTGGGTTTCCATGCCCTCCTCATATATATATATACATATATATATATAATATATATATTAATGTCAAGGTAAAGAAGACATTTTGTAGAAGAAATATGACATTTTATTAAATAAATGAATAGATTGATTGTTACTTGCAGAGTATTGCATTTAGGAAAGTGATGATCTATGTTGTTTATAAAAATTGTATGATGATGATGCTATTTTGAAAGTATTTACATTTTGCTGTACATCAGTCCTCAACTTGTCCCATAGGAATTTAGAACATGTCACATATTTTTTGCTTGATTGTAAAATCTGATTTGGCAAAATAAAATCAATAGTAATACTGGTAACAGCAATAATTTACCTTGCTGAATGCCTACCATATTTCAAAGGGAAATGACATGAAAGTGTGTGAGTCATTTTTTCCTGATACTTTTTTCCAACAGATAGAAAGCTGGAAGTTGATGTAACATATTGAAAAATGTCATTCAATAACCTGTGAATTTAATAGAAACTGCTATTTTGAGTCTAGTGATTATCATGATGGCTGAAATCAATGTTAAAAGAGTTTTACATTTTTAAAGTTTAATTTTTAACTTGATATTTTGTATGTAAAATCAGCAATATATGATCATTGTAATAAGTGAAATAATAAATACAAACAGATAATTAAGCAAAGAATATCATGTGCTTTCCTTATATCTCCTCCTACCTGCTAGCAATCCTAAGATAATAAATTTTACCAGCCTGTAATCTGTCCTTTAACCTAGTTCTTTATTAAAAATAATATAATAAAAGGAAACACAATCTTAAGAGTAAGCACTTGTATCACTGCTCTGTAATATTTAACTTCAGAAAACATGAATTTATCCTGGAAATGTAAAGGTTACTATTGATGAGTAAATATTCTCCTGGAAACATTGTGACTGTGACTTGTTTCATGTGTATCCACAGGATCCACATCTCTTATTCACAGACAAGTGTCTATCCATGAGCACCTATCCAAAGCATAAATGTTATTCAAATGATTAGGTGTTAGTAATAAAAAAGATATTAATATTTTTCTGTTAGATTTTTTCTTTTATTTTTATTGAAGTATAGTCGACATACAATATTATATTAGTTTCAGGTGTATAACATAGTGATTCAAAATATTTATATATTATAAATGACCACTATAATAAGTCTAGTAACCATCCATCTCCATGCAATGTTATTACAATATTATTGACTGTATTTCTTATGCTGTACATTACATTCCTATGACCTATTTATTTTATAACTGGAAGTTTATGCCTCCTTATTCATTCATTTTTTAGATTCTACATGTAAGTGAAATCATATGGTATTTGTCTTTTTCTGTCTGACTTATCTCACCTAACACATCCTCTAGATCCATCTATGTTGCAGCAATTTACAAGAGTTCATTTTTTTTATGACTGAAAAATATTACTTTGATATGAATCACAATCTTTATCTATTCATCTACCTATTGGTAGATGACACTTAAGATGCTTCCATATCTTAGCTATGGTAAATAATTCTGCTATGCATATATCTTTTAAAATTAATATTTTTGTTTTCTTTTGAGAAATAACTAGGAGTGGAATTGCTGAATGATTGTTTTACTCAATTTTTTGATGAACCTCCATATTCTTTTCCATGGTAGCTGAACAAATTTATTTTCCCACCGATGAGGCAAGAGGGCTCCTTTTTCTCCACATTCTCACCAAAACTTTTGATAATAGCCATTCTGACAGCTTAGAGGTGATATTTTATAGTGGTTTTGATTTGCACTTTTCATGTATCTGTTGGCAATTTTTTCATTGGAAAAACTATTCATAACTACTAATTTTTTTAATCAGATTGTTTTTATTGATACTGAGTTATTTGAAGTCTTCTTATATTTTATATATTAAACAATTATTACTGTATTTACTGTATTAATGTCTTCTCCATTCAGTAGGTAGCATTTTCATTGTGTCAATAGTTTTCTTCACCGTGCCAAAGCTTTCTAGCTTTATTGTTGTACCATTTACTCATTTTTGCTTTCTCTGCCCTTGCCTGAGGAAAGATCAAAAAAGATATCAGTAGGTCTTCATGCTCTTCATTCCTTTGTCATAAATTAATTGACCAGATCTGTGTGCGTTTAATTCTGGGTTGTCTATTCTGTTCCATTAATCTGTGTCTTTGGGGGGCAATAGTATCCTGTTTCAATGACGATAGTTCTGTGAGTGAAGTGAGTGAGCGAAGTCGCTCAGTCGTGTCCGACTCTTTGCGACCCCATGAACTGTAGCCTATCAGACTCCTCCATCCATGGGATTTTCCAGGCAAGAATACTGGAGTGGGTTGCCATTTCCTTCTCCAGGAGATCCCGACCCAGGGATTGAACCCAGGTCTCCCACATTGTAGGCAGACACTTTACTGTCTGAGCCACCAGGGAAGTCCTGTAGCATAGTGAAATAAAATTGATCTGTATTTATTTAACTGGTTTGAGGGTAATTGAAAGAGAAGTTAAGAAACACGTAGTGTCATTTATTGGTGGGCAGCAGGTGATATCTGAGATATCAGTCAGGCTTTTTGGTTACTGGGCAACCAAGAACTTCAGTTAACAACAGGTGCTATCTTAAGTAGTTTTTATTGTTTTTAAACCCAGTTCTAATATTTCAGATATTTTCAATGTACTTTTTTTATCTCTAACACACTTAGGTGGCCTGTCCCTCTTTGGTGGCATGTATTGTATTGGATCATGAATCATTCATAATATTTTCCCAAGTTACTTGTCACTATCTGAAGGGATATCTCTGTTCTCAAGTCTGACATAAGACTGCAAAGTGAATCCAACACTATGTTGAATAAAATGGTATAAGTGAGCATCCTTATTTTGTTCCTGAAAAAAGAAGTAACCTTAATTTCTTAATTACCATCTTACTAAGAGTCTCTGAATTGTTACACTGATTATTTGTAGATGTATCCAATTAGTTCTTATTTACCTCTTTAACAAATATCCCCCAAGTTAAGGTAATTTCTTTAAATTCTTATAGTGTGACTAGGATCTGATCATCTTCTTGTCCATGTGTATTTGTTCTTCTTCTTCTCTCTCTCTACTGCTGCTGCTGCTGCTGCATCATTCAGTCGTGTCCGACTCTGTGTTACCCCATAGATGGCAGCCCACCAGGCTCCCCCATCCCTGGGATTTTCCAGGCAAGAACACTGGAGTGGGTTGCCATTTCCTTCTCCATTTCTCTCTACTAATTACTATTTTAAAATGTTTTCCATAATATTCAACCCAAGTAAGAGTCTTATTGCTGTTGATGGTGGTTGTCTGATACTACTGTAGCTATTGGTGAAGGTATTTAATTTAAAAATGAGTCAATTAACAATTTCATATTGAATGCCTATATTAGGAATACAATAACACTTTATGTTATTAACACAAAATGTTATGAAACACTGCTATGCTATGAAAAATGCTTATATTTATATACTTATTTTTCATCCGTGGAACTCAGAATGCTTCATGTGTTATATATTCTATCATCCCAGGATTTCATTTCAATAATTATAGTAGATATTGTAATAATAATAAATAGCTATAGTACCCCACTTTAACAAAATAACTATATGTGCTGCTCTCCTACCTGTCTGTATTTTCAATATATGCAAATAATAAAATACTTATTGAGTACAAAATAAATGTTATATCCTCCACGGCACAACTTTTTATTCTGGACAACTACCAAGATATCTAACTGATGGACATGCATCCAGTCTGACCCTTGCCAATCTCTGTGACTCAACAGAAGAAGAATCGTTTTGGATAAGCTCAAATATAATCAGTTTATATTCACTCTTCCCTCTTTCCTTTTGAAATCTTAATTAGAACTTAATAAAAGCAGCTCAGCATACAATGGCTTCCCTGGTGGCTCAGATGGTAAAGAATCTGCCTATAATGCAGGAAGCCCAGGATAAATTCCTGGGTCTGGCAGTTCCCTGGAGAAGGAAATGGCAACACACTCCAGTATTCATGACTGGAGAATTTCATGGACAGAGGAGCCTGGAGGGCTATATAGTTCATGGATTCACAAAGAGTTGGACAGGACTGCAGGATTAACATTTTCACTTTTAGCATACAAAGCTCTGGCTAGATTGAATCTCTCCATCTCTAGCCCATCTTATGCAATTATTTTATTTCTCTTTCCATTAGAACCACACTGTCTTTTCTGGAGACCATTTTTAATAGCTATACTGTCACATGACACAGGCTTCTGAGTATATTATTCTTTATGCCTATAATGATAATTAGAAGAAGAAGGGGGACTTGGGAACAGAAAGAAAAAGAACAAAGAGAATGTATTTAGCTAGGATACTAAGTGAGTTCTTACTATGTTCCAGTAGCTGATCAAAATTGATCACATATAGATAGATATATTGATATACATGTATATATATATATATGCATATATATATATGTATATGTAATTCAATTCACACAATGGTGATAATAAGAACATATCAGTGTGAACACCCAGAATAATTTCCCATATCATCTCCATGAAATTAAAATCTTTTGGCTCAATCAGACCTTTATCAAAGAGTCACTTCTTTAGAAATATCTCTTTGACCTCCTTTACTTAGCTAAATTCATCTAACATACATCTCCTTGGCTGAAAATATATAATCAATATAATATAGTCAAATATAATCAATCTGATTTTGATATTGACCATCTGGTGATGTCCATGTATAGAGTCGTCTGTTGTGTTGTTGGGAGGAGTTTGCTATGACCAGTGCACTCTCTTGGCAAAACTCTATTACCTTTTGTCCTGCTTCATCCTGTATTCCAAAGCCAAATTTGCCTGTTACTCTGGATGTTTCTTGACTCCCTACTTTTGCATTCCAGTCCACTATAATGAAAAGGACATTTCTTTTGGGTGTTAGTTCTAGAAGGTCTTGTAGGTCTTCATAGAACTGTTCAACTTCAATTTCTTTACCATTACTGATTGGGGCATAGACTTGGATTACTGTGATATTGAATGGTTTGCCTTGGAAATGTGGCTTGGATTGTGTGGACCACAACAAACTCTGGAAAATTCTAAAAGGGATGGGAATACCAGACCACTTGACCTGCCTCTTGAGAAATCTGTATGCAGGTCTGGAAGCAATAGTTAGAACTGGACATGGAACAACAGACTGTTTCCAAACACAAAAAGGAGTACGTCAAGGCTGTACATTGTCACCATGCTTATTTAACTTATATGTAGAGTACATAATGAGAAACACTGGGCTGGATGAAGCACAAGCTGGACTCAAGATTGCCAGGCAGTCTTCCCTTATAGGAAGACTCCATCTCCCTTATGGCAAAAAGTGAAGAAGAACTAAAAAACTTCTTGATGAAAGTGAAAGAAGAGAGTGAAAAAGTTGGCTTAAAACAACTTCCTTCATTAACAGAGAACAAGTCACATGTTAAAAATCAGAGAAGCTGGCTAGTATTTGATAATTTTTATTATTGTTGCTTCAGTTTATTTATTTAAAAGACTATCCTCCATTCTGGCAAGTAATGTTGGTTTCCAATTACAGTAATACCGCTCCTTTTAAAAGTATGCTTAAGTGAACAATTGACTTGATTTAAATAAAAATAGTAAATCCAAAAAAAAAAAAATCTCAACATTCAAAAAACTAAAATCGTGGGATCTTGTCCCATCACTACATGGCAAATAGGTGGGGAAACAGTGAAAACAGTGACAGACTTTATTTTGGGGGGCTTCAAAATCACTGCAGATGGTGATTGCAGCCATGAAATTAAAAGACACTTGCTTTTTGGAAGAAAAATTATTATCAACTTAGACAGCTTATTAAAAAGCAGAGACATTATTTGCCAACAAAGTTCTATCTGGTCAAAGCTATGGTTTTTCCAGTAATCATGTATTGGACCATGAAGAAAGCTGAGGGCTGAAAAACTGATGCTTTTGAACTGTGGTGTTGGAGATGACTCTTGAGAGTCCCTTGGACTGCAGGGAGATCCAACTGGTCCTTTCTAAAGGAAATCAGTCCTCGGTGTAAACTCCAGGAGTTGGTGATGGACAGGGAGGCCTGTAGTGCTGCAGTGCATGGGGTCACAAAGAGTTGGACAGGACTGAGAGACAGAACTGAACTGAATTGAACTGAACCAAACATGCATCTCTATATACTCTGTTCTCCACATAGCATTGAGTACCAATTGAAATGAGGGAGCAAACTATCTTTTGTTGCTCACCACTGAGTTTTTATAGTTTCTCACAGGGCTTAGAACATGCATAATATTCACAAACATTTGCTCTATCAATAATGAATATTTGATATGTGGAATTCTAAGAACTTTGACAGATACTTAAACATTTTTGTGTCTTCAAGCAATATTGATAACAAAAGACCTTGACACACATTCATCTTTGAAAGAAGTTATGCTGACGGCACTAATGTAATCAGCATGCTGCTTTGTGGGTATCAGTCAAATTTTTGTGTCTGGAAGGAAGAACAGTTTTGACTTGTGGAGTATAAAATTTCTTATTACTTCCATCGAAATGCATGAACTACTGAGTCAACAAAACCTGAAACACCAGCAATTGTAGGAGTCACGATTTTATAGTCTTCTTAGAAAGAAAATAAAAATATGACATGATGCTTTCCTATTAGTTAGAATATTGTAGATTTTAATTACTAAGAAAATGCTTCTAGACTATTTAGACAATGGTATGTACATTGATGTACATTGATGTACATTGATGGACTTCCCTGGTGGCTAAGACGGTAAAGCTTCTGTCTACAATGTGGGAGACCCGGGTTCAATCCCTGGGTTGGGAAGATCCCCTGGAGAAGGAAGTGGCAGTCCACTCCAGGACTATTGCCTGGAAAATCCCATGGACAGAGGAGCCTGGTAGGCTACAGTCCATGGGGTCGCAAAGAGTCAGACATGCACTCATGTAGTGTAGCTATAATCATGGTACACTGTCAATTCTTTATAACTGATTAATAATCTCAACATGGTTTCTATTCTGTTCTTATTTAGAGGTAATTGGTGTAGTAAAGTGAAAGTGAAAGTTAAGTCGCTCAGTCATGTCTGACTCTTTGCGACCCCGTGGACTATAACCTACCAGGCTCCTCTCCAGGATTCTCCAGGCAACAATACTGGAGTGGGTTGCCATTTCCATCTCCAGGGCATCTTCCTGACCCAGGGATTGAACATGGGTCTCCCACTTTGCAGCCAGACGCTTTAACCTCTGAGCCACCACCCCACTGTAATCCTTGGTATAGTATAAATGTTCAGTAAATACGTGCTTATTTCATTATTACATTCAGAAGAAAAATATTCAGAAAAGGAATGAGATAATGTTAAATGGTCTACAGAAACAAAAAATAATATAAAATAGATATGCATTAAATATTCTAACCTTACATTTTCTATCAGTTTTTGTAATGTATTTTTGTTATTTTTAACCACTTTGATAACTTTGCAAGAACAATGATGATGTTTCACATGTATCTAGTGAGTTAAATGTCCCTAATAGAAATATTTTTTCCCCAATTCAACGAGTTTTCATTTTTTTAATATGAAAAGGTTGTGCCCCAATTTCCTCAAAACAACTTGATTATATTTTAATATGTTTCTTTGCAAGTACTGAATGTAATAGCTCTAACACCACAGCTCAAAAGTCAGAAAGGTTGAGATAATACAATTACCTTGTTTTCTTGCATGAATCAACAAATGGAGTTCATTAGAGGGTTGAGTCTGTATAATATGCAGTTGCTATGAAAGGCAAAGCATATTTTAAATTTCTCACATTTGCCTGCTCAGAAGGGCATATTTAATAAGCTTTACTTTTCATGTTTAAAAATACTATCAATATATCTACTTCTTTATCCTAACCATTTTCTTGGTCAAAAATTCATAAAAATCATCATATTTAGCGAAGTAGAAATGTAACAAGTCAATATTGTTGAAAAATCATAATTAAAAGGTATTCTTTAAGCAAATTTATTATACTCTGGGTTGTTTTTAACCAGATCATTGTTGAAACCATTAATCATAACTGTCTTTGGAATCATACAAGACCCAGAAGAGTTATAGCTCAATTATTAATGACAATGTTGAAGTCGTTATAGTTTGTGTGTATTCTCAGCTGAAAAAATATACCTGTTTTGTTATTGAATCAAGAACAGATTGCAAATTACTTTTTAAGTAAAAGTCTTTGAACTTAGTTCAATTGCTATTTTAAGAATTTAGAGAAAAAATTGGCAGAATTCTATGTCTGTGCATATAAAATATTATCTTGATAACTAGTATGTTACATACAGAAAATAGTTGATTACTGTGATTATAGAACTGACAGCAGACAATAAAATATTTGTAAAGATCGAAGATATAACATTTTTTGCTTTTTTCTTTTTCACTATATTTCATAATCTAAATATTTTTTATTGTGACTTACCCATTTTAATCTATCTAAAACTTTCTAGAATTTTTAATTTGCTATGTGCATGTCATAAAGTGATGATTTCTACAGTAAATGAATCTTTCTTTCATTGGTCCTAAACTTACTTCTTCCTAACATAAAGATATGACTCCTAAGTTTAATTTTACTTTCTAGGGAATTATATAATTATGTAAAATCAATTATATTAAGTATATAATGCCATAAGTGACAATATATAATTGATTTTATATAATTACCTAACCACCTTAACATTGACCCTCAAAGACAGATGATCGATCCTCTTATTTTTAGTAATCTAAGTATCATTGCACTAGAATCAGTGACATCACCTGGAGGCCAGGGTATATGATCAGTATAACTTTAGCACTTTGCAACATATTTGGCTTTAGTAAATTGTTTATAGACTATTAAAAATTTTGTTCCTGCTCTGATCATTCTTTCTTGTAGTAGCCCATAAAAATATAGGCATGTTTTCTTCACTGTAAAGAACAGTTGAATAATTTTAGTATTCCTTTGAATAACTTTCTTATAACACTTTATCTTATTTGAAATAAGCACACACATGGAGAGTCAAAACTCTCTAAGGAAAGATGTGCTTGTGGAAGACATAAAAGAATTAGAACTGAGTAAGGGCATAAGTCAAGTATCTCTCTGAGAGTTCCATTGATCCTTGATTTACTTTCCCCTTGTGCTTATGGTCAAGGTGAACATGGTTTTTAATCTCCTGGCATTACAGTTAAACAAGTTTTGTGTTTATTGTTTCATTTTATTCCCTAAAAATATTATACAAAGTTGATATTATGATTTTTATTTTAGAAATGAGAGGCTATATATAGATAATTGACCTATTTAAGAATTTTCATGTGAGTAATAAAGCAATTCAATTAAAGAAGAGTTGAATAATAAAATTTGAAAATATGCCGTATGATAGTTTCTTTCCATGAACTGTAGAAATGTTTCAAACTATTCTAATTACTAGTGTTCAAGTTTTGATGTCATAAATCTCAAAACTAGAGTCAGAACAGCTAATAAAGGAAAAGGTCATTTGAGTGGTTCCTCAGCAACTTTAATATAAATCAGTTGTTCTCAGCTAGGTAACAATATTTGGAGACATTTTTGTTTGTCACAACCACAAGTGGAAACTCTGCTAATATCTAAGTCAGGGATACTGCTGGACACCCAATAAGGCACAGCCAGCCCATCATAATAAATAATCATTTGACTCAAAAATTCAATAGCACCAAGACTGAGAATCCTTAAAACTACCAAGTCCCTTGAAGTAAGAAGTGTGGAAGTATCAGTCACTCTGTTGCTGCTGCTGCTGCTAAGTCACTTCAGTCATGTCCGACTCTATGCGACCCCATAGACAGCAGCCCACCAGGCTCCCCTGTCCCCTGGATTCTCCAGGCAAGAACACTGGAGCGGGTTGCCATTTCCTTCTCCAACGCATGAAAGTGAAAAGTGAAAATGAAGTCACTGAGTCGTGTCTGACTCTTTGCAACCCCATGGACTGTAGCTTACCGGGCTCCTCCATACATGGGATTTTCCAGGCAAGAGTACTGGAGTGGGGTGCCATTGCCATTCAGTTGTGTCCAACTCTGCAACCCCATGGACTGTAGTCCACCAGGCTCCCCTGTCCATGGAATTCCCCAGGCAAGAATATTGGGGTGGGTTGCCATTCCCTTCTCCAGGGGATCCTCCCAATACAGGGATGGAACCCAGGTCTCCTGATTTGAAGGCAGATTCTTTACCATCTTGGCCACCAGGGAAGTCCGTGCTGAGATAAGAAGTAAACACAAAACCTTCAATTTAGTTTCAATGTATATACTCACTCACCAGTATCACCCTACTTGCTTATGAATAGTTTGGTTACTTCTTCTGGTTACTCCTTCTTATGGTATGGTTTTTAGAAGCAGAATTATTACGAATATACATACTTGGGTTTAATTCTTGATTTTACTATTTATTTGCTTCCTAACCTTGGTCAACTCATTAAACCTTATTTACCTTTAAAATAGTAACACTATATCAATGATTTCCAAGTTTTGAGGGTTTTGTGAAGGTAAAGTAATGCAGGCAAAAAGTAAGCACTCAATAAATGGCAACTATGAAGTTAATTTTGTGTAAGGATGGTTGTGAATATATATCAGTTTTGGTGTGCAAATAATTTAACTTTTTTCATGACTTATTTCTTTCACCAGATATTTTTAGCCTGGTGGTGAAACAAAATTAAGCAATTGTCAATAAACTCAAATAATTCATTAGTTTTTTAGTAAATTATGGCTTACTGTGTTCTCCCTTTATCTCTAAAGTTGCATGTAAGTTTCTGAGCCCATGAAAGGTGTCTGAGTTCTTGGTGACTACTGACCCATTTTGTTATCACTTGCAGCCTTTTGTTTTCCTTATCCTCATTCAGTAAGCAAAATACCTCTCTGGCATTTAGAAGTCATTTTTTAAAAAACTGGGCTCTGATAAAGTGTTCATACACATAGCTTGTTCAACATCCTGACCAAGGTGTAATTCTGTTTTCTCTTTAGAGAACTTTTGGATGTTATCCTATGCCATTTTGACTCCAGTGAGGAGCTCAGTAAGGCAATCTTACATCTAAACACAGTAGATAATTATATGCAATTTTATTGATACAGCAACATACTCATGTCCAGGGAAATCTGGAACCTGATGCCCTGTAGGCCCATGAAACCAGCCTTAAATGTATTCTCTGCTTTAGAATTCCAAGATTTGCCTAAAGATTCTATTGTTTTATTTCTCATGAAGCTCAGACAAGGGTGGAAAAACAAGTTCAGTTCAGTCACTCAGTCGTGTCCAACTCTTTGCAACCCCATGGACTGCAGCATGCCATGCTTCCCTGTCCATCACCAACTCCTGGAGCTTGACCAAACTCATATCTGTTGAGTTAATGATGCCATCCAATCATCTCATCTCATCCTCTGTCATCCCCTTCTCCTCCTTCCTTCAATCTTTCCCAGCATCAGGGTCTTTTCTATTGAATCAGCTCTTTGCATCAGCTGGCCAAAGCATTAAAGCTTCAGTTTCAGTATCAGTCCTTCTAATGAATATTCAGGACTGATTTCCTTTAGGATTGAATGGTTGGATCTCCTTGCAGTCCACGGGGCTCTCAAGAGTCTTTTCCAACACCACAGTTCAAAAGCATCAATTCTTCGGCACTCAGCCTTCTTTATGGTTCAACTCTCACATCCATATATGACTACTGGAAAAACCAAAGCTTTGACCATATGGACATTTGTTGGCAAAGTAATGTCTCTGCTTTTTAACATGCTCTCTAGGTTTCTGAAAGGTTTTCTTCCAAGGAGCAAGTGTCTTTTAATTTCGTGGCTGCAGTCACCATCTGCAGTGATTTTGGAGCCCAAGAATATAAAGTATTTCACTGTTTCACTGAAGAAGGCTATTTCTCAGGAAGATTTCTCAAAGTTCACTCAATTATTTTGTTCTGCTTGCTGATGCTTCCCACGTTTTAGTTCAGATTGGGTAGAGAGGTTTATCTACTCATTCTTTAAGCATCACGATGGCTTGAAAAATTTCCTTCCATTCCTACTGTTTTTGTTGGGACCTTAGCCCTTGAAAATCTAGAAGCCAAAGATTCTTCTTTATGTCTGTTATATATTTCCTTAATTTATGGAAATATGGCTGAAGATCTTATGACAATGAGGAAGTAAAAATGGATAAATAAGCTTACTATATATAAAACAGATAACCAGCAGGGACTTACTGTATAGCATGGGGTATAATACTTTATGTTTTGTAATAACGTATAAGGGAAAAGTGAATTTTAATGGATAGGTAGTTATAAAAAAGGTTTCCTAGGTGACTCAGTGGTAAAGAATCTGCCTGCCAATGCAGGAGATGTGAGTTTGATCCCCGCGTCAGGAAGTTTCCCTGGAAGAGTAAATGGTGACTTATTTCAATATTTCTGCCTGGAAAATCCCATGGACAGACGAACTTTGTGGGCTACAGTCCACAGGGTCACAAAAGAATTTCAGATACAACTTAGAAACTAAATACCAACAAAACTTATCAAAGTCATATGTAATATGTATAATCTTCCATTACACACAGACACACTTCAGTGAGAATACTTTATATGCATAGTGTTTGACTTTTAGAAATTTAGGCATTCTTAGACTTGTTAACAGTGATGCAAGTCTGAAATTAAGGTAATCATCCTCTTGGCTCCCCAGTCTGTTTTTATTTCATGATGTCATTACTGATTTTGTTTGATTTTTCTTATTATTTTCTCAGAATTTGACTTCATAACTTCCAGCACATTCTGCTTTTTCTTATACTGCAGTCATAAGGAAGCAGTCGTCTACTTAAGGAAGTAGATGGGGAGGCCTGCCTGAGTCCCTCTACAGGGCAGCCATCTTCAAATGATTGAATGCTTTTTCTCATGATACGAGAAGAAGGCTCAGGGTTTCCACAGGAATGAGTAGGTTTAGGAATTTAATTTCATGATCCATATACAGTATTTCCTAAAGTGGACCTACCTGAGAACTATCTACTGACTGCAGATTTTCTTTTCTCACCACCTCATCTTAATTACAACTTACCCATTTTACAGAGGAAGAAAACAACTTCCATTCAGCTACCATCTTTCCCCTGAAAAGAGCTATTAAACATCTCCAGGGCACCAAGCACAGAAGCAAGTGGAGAATGCTTTGTTTCTGAAGGATAATCCCAGAAGCAAAGCAAAGAAAATGTTAATTAGTATTGAAAGGAACAGAGTCTTATTTCATCCTAGTCATATGCTTCTTGCTTATCTCTAGAATACTTCATACCAATACTTTCAATATTGTCTTGGTATGTGTATGTGTGTAAACACATATATACACAAAGATATATGAAATGTGTATGTATCTCTTACTTTCTCTCCCTATGTAAGAATTAGAATTTATAGTAAGAAGGTTATTATAAGGACCTGAGTCATATTTTTGTTTTTATTTTTAATATTTGTCTAATTTGGGTGAATGACTTTACAATGATTGGATTTTTACCAATGCAGACATTTCCCCTAAATTGAATGAGATAAATCTGTCCCTTGAAAGTTTAATAAAAATATTTTCAAAGGATATACCAAATACAATTTTCAAAAAAAAACTACATCTTTCACAATGATTTTAATATAAAATAATCCTAGACATAAATTTATAAAGCACAAGAAGATCCCTGAATTTCAAAGCCTTACCTGGAGCATAAGACTAAAATGTTTGAAGTCTAATGCTTTACAGAGCTTGAAAATATCACTAGAATGAAATGAAATTATTAAATGGTTAAAGTAGTTTTTGCAAGGCATTCTTTTTGTGACAAATTGCAAGTTGACCTTACCTTGTAACAACAATTAAACAAAAAGCCTTGCCTTGAGGTAACATCATCATTGAATGTATTTGGAATTTTCACTGGCAAATTGCAAAATTTATCTGCACCTGGAATTTTGTAGTGGTAGTCTGAAGAAAGGTATACAAAAGATAATAATATATCCTCCATCTAAAATTAATTAATTAATTAAAAAAGATAACATGGCAGAATTTTTCAAAATAAAAATAAGCATTAAACTGTTAGTCAGTCCGTTGCATCTGACTTTTTACGACCTCATGGACTGTAAGTCCCCAGGCTCCCCTGTCCATGGAATTCTCCAGGCAAGAATACTGGAGTTGGTAGCCATTCCCTTCTCCAAAGGATCTTTTCAACCCAGGGATGGAACCCAGGTCTACTGCATTGCAGGCAGATGCTTTACCGTCTGAGCCTCCAAGGTAGCTCAGAAATGAGTATGTTGCATTATTAATTAAATTGCTTTTTAGTTGATATAACTTCCAACATAATGTTTGGTTTAAAATTGAAAACATAAATGAATATACAGATAGATACATACATACATAGTAAATAGAGAATATGAACTAGAAAAAGCAGAACATTAACCAAATATTTCAAAACATCAGAATGACTTTGAACTCTAGATAAAAATCACTAAGTATATTTTTTAAAAAATAAAATGAATAATTCCTCCTCTGCATCAAATACAAATATAAGTCCAGTTCAGTCGCTCAGTTGTGTCCAACTCTTCGCGACCCCATGAATCACAGCACACCAGGCCTCCTTGTCCATCACCAACTCCCGGAGTTCACTCAGACTCACGTCCATCGAGTCAGTGATGCCATCCAGACATCTCATCCATCCTCTGTCTTCCCCTTTTCCTCCTGCCCCCAATCCCTTCCAGCATCAGAGTGTTTTCCAATGAGTTTTAATGATTATCTAATAATATTTCCTTTGGAATTCTAGAATACTTAGTATTTTGTACATAGCTTCATTAGTCTTCATTGTCTCTATTTTCAGAAGCAGATGGGTACTGTATAGCTGAAAAAGCAAGGATTCTGGATCCAGTATTTGGTTATTTGTTTTCCTATGTGGTCCTATATTTCAAGTTAAAGCAAAAACCATAGTTGAAATGTTTAATATAACAGTGATAAAAGTAGCTGGAAAAGGCAAGGTACTTTCTTTTTTTTTTTTTAGGTACTTTCATTTATTCATCCATGTACTAATCTTGTGCCATTGCATTCTCTCTATATTGTTGCTATTCACTTGCTAAATTGTGTCTGACTCTTTGCAACACAATGGACTGCAGCAAGGCAGCCTTCCTTGTCCTTCACTATCTCTTGGAGTTTGCTCAAATCCATCTCCACTGAGTTGGTGATGCTATTTAACGATCTCATCCTCTGCCTGCCACTTCTCCTTTTACCTTCAATGTTTCCTAGCATCAGGGTCTTTTCCAATGAGTCTACTCTTTGCATCAGGAGATGAAGATATTGGAACTTCAGCTTCAGCATCTCTCCTTCCAATCGATATTCAGAACTCCTGAATTCCTTAAGAATTGACTGGTTGGATCTCCTTGCAGTCCAAAGGACTATCAAGGGTCTTCTCCAACACCACAGTTCAAAAGTATCAATTCTCCAGCAATGAGTTTTCTTTATGGTCCAACACTCACATCCATACATGACTATTGGAAAAACCATAGCTTTGACTAGATGGACCTTTGTTGGCAAAGTACCGTCTCTGCTTTTTAATATGCTGTTTTAATATTCTGTGTTTGTCATAGCTTTCCTTCCAAGTGGTGTCTTTTAATTTCATGGCTGCAGTCACTGTCCACAGTGATTTTGGAACCCACAAAAATAAAATATGTCACTTTTTCCCCTTCTATCTGTCATGAAGTGGTGGGACTAGATGTCATGATCTTAGTTTTTTTGAACGTTGAGTTTTAAGCCAGCTTTTTCACTCTCTTCTTTCATCCTCATCAACAGAATCTTTAGTTTCTCTTCACTTTCTGCCATTAGCATGGTATCATCTGCATTTCTAAGGCTGTTGATATTTCTTCTGGCAGTCTTAATTCCAGTTGATGATTCATTCAGCTTGGCATTTAGAATGATGTATGCTGCATATAAGTTAAATAAACAGAGTGACAATATATAAAATGAAGGAGATACGGTTTATGTATATCTGAAATTATACAAAAACAAAAAAATGAAAAAAAAACTCAATAATTGCCCCATAGTATTGTAAAACCAGAGCGGTTTTACAAAATAGGAGAATCTAAGAGCATCACAAACCCAAACAAGGAGTCCATGCAAAACTCCAGTAAATCTGAGTTCTGCCTGATGAAACGCTTGCGAATAGTGGGAATGCAGCACATTCCAGGTAGACCAAACAAAAACTTTAAATCCAAAATTACATTGTACAGGAAAGCTTGATTTGTTTGAGTAACTCCAGGCAGTTCAGTGCTCCCAGGGAGCATTATGCATGGGAATGTGGCCAAAAACTTGAACAGAATAGGGAAGAATTCAAGATGAAGTTCCTAAGGATTTAGATAAAACAATAAAATTAATTTCAAAAATCCAGGAAAACCATCAAAATATTTCAAATAGGGAAGTGGTAATAGAGCATTTTATTGTCAAAATCACAATAATTAATATTGGAAGGGATAGGTCTGCATTATGTAAAGCATGGTCAATTGGGAGAGGAAAGAAATATTAAAAGCTGAAATAAAACAGTGATAATAGGAAGGAATGAAAGCTATACAAGTAGTAATTATTAAAGTCTTCTAATCTGATAATTCATTAAATGTCAGGATTAAGTAAAGACAAAGTTAAAAACGCTACTAAAATTTTGGCAATTAGGTATAAGTTTATCTTAATGAAACATCAGTTCAGTTCAGTCACTCAGTTGTCTCCAACTCTTTGCGACCGCATGGACTACAGCACGCCAGGCTTTCAGTCCATTACCAGCTTGCAAGGTTACTCAAACTCATGTCCATCGAGTTGGTGATGCTATCCAAATATCGCATTCCCTGTCAAACCTTTCTGCTCCTACCTTCAATCTTTCCCAGATCAGGGTCTTTTCCACTGTGTCAGTTCTTCGCATCAGGTGGCCAAAGTATTGGCATTTCACCTTCAACATCAGTCCTTCCAATGAATATTCAGGACTGATTTCATTTAGGATAGACTGATTGGATCTCCTTGCAGTTTAAGGGACTCTCAAGAGTCTTATCCAACATCACAGTTCAGAAGCATCAGTTCTTTGAAGCTCAGCCAACTATATGCTCCAACTGTCACATTCATACATGACTACTGGATAAACCATAGCTGTGACTAGATGTCGGCAAAGTAATGTTTCTGATTTTTAATATGCTGTCTAGGTTGGTCATAGCTTTTCTTCCAAGGAGCAATCACCTTTTAATTTCATACCTGCAATGATTTCAGAGTCTAAGAAAATAAAGTCTATTACCATTTCCATTGTTTCCCCATCTATTTACCATGAAGTGATGGGACTGGATGACATGGTCTAAGTTTTTCAAATGTTGAATTTTAAGCCAGCTTTTCACTCTCCTATTTCACGTTCATAAAGAGGCTCTGTAATTCCTCTTTGCTTTCTACCATAAGGATGATGTCATCTCTTATCTCAGTTTATTGATATTTTATCCAGCAATCTTGATTACAACTTGTACTTCATCTAGCCCAGCATTTCTCATGATGTACTCTGCATATAAGTTAAATAAGCAAGGTGACAATATACAGCCTTGACAGACTCCTTTCCCAATTTGGAACCAGTCTGTTATTCCATGCCTGATTCTAACTATTGCTTCTTGACCTGAATACAGATTTCTCAGAAGATAGATCAGGTGGTCTGGTATGTCCATCTCCTTAAGACCTTTCCACAGTTTGCTATGATCCACACAGTCAAAGGCATTAGTGTAAGTCAGTAAATTAGATGTTTTTCTGCAATTTTCCTATATTTTCTCTGATCCAGCAGAAGTTGGCAACTTATCTCTGGTTCCTTTCCTTTTCTAAATCCAGCTTGAACATCTGGAAGTTCTTGATTCACATCCTGTTGAAGACTAGCTTGGAGAATTTTGAGAATTACTTTGCTAGCATGTAAGATGTCGCAAAGAGTCGGACATGACTGAGTGACTGAACTGAACTGAAAGATGAGTGCAATTGTGCAGTAGTTGGAATATTCTTTGCATTGCCTTTCTTAGGGGTTGGAATGAAAACTGAAACTGACCTATTCCAGTCCTGTGGCCACTACTGAGTTTTCCAAATTTCTAGCATATTAAGTGCAGCACTTTCACAGCATCACCTTTGAAGATTTGAAATAGCTCAGCTGAAATTCCATCACCTCCACTAGCTTTGTTCATAGTGGTGCTTTCTCAGGCCCACTTGTCTTCACACTCCAGGATGTATGGCTCTAGGTGATTGATTACATTATCATTGTTATCTGTATCATTAAGATCTTTTTGGTATAGTTCCTAGTATTCTTGACACCTCTTCTTAATATCTTCTGCTTCTGTTAGGTTCACACTGTTTCTGTCCTTTACTGTGCCCATATTTTCATGAAATGTTCCCTTGGTGTCTTTAATTTTCTTGAAGATATCTCTAATCTTTCCCATTCCATTATTTTCCTCTATTTCTTTGCATTTATCTTAATGTCATTAAGATTGAACATTAACATCTTAATTTTACCTTCCAAAAATACAGAATATAAGAAAAATGACACACTTTGGAGGACAAAATAGAGAGATCAATTTTGAATATGTAATTTATAGCATTGTTATGAAATACTCAAATAAACCAGAGTTGAACATGACTGAAGTGACTGAGCACACACACATGCACTCAAAGAATCACAGACATTCAGTTGGAATTATGGCTGGATTTCAGAAGGTTCAGTTTGCACTTCAAATAACCTACCACTGTACAACAGTATTTATTTAACTTATATTCACAGTACATCATGAGAAACGCTGGGCTGGATGAAGCATAAGCTGGAATCAAGAGTGCTGGGAGAAATATCAGTAACCTCAGATATGCAGATGACACCACCCCTATGGTGGAAAGTGAAGAAGAACTAAAGATCCCCTTGATGAAATTGAAAGGGGAGAGTGAAAAAGTTGGCTTAAAACTCATAATTCCAAAAACAAAAATCATGGCATCTGGTCCCATCACTTCATGGCAAATAGGTGGGGAACCAGTGGAAACAGTGACAGACTTTATTTTCTTGGGCTCCAAAATCACTGCAGATGGTGACTGAACCCATGAAATTAAAAGACACTTGCTCCTTAGAAGAAAAGCTATGACCAACAGACAGCTTATTTAAAAAGCAGAGACACTGTTTGCCAACATAGTTCGGTCTAGTCAAAGCTATCGTTTTTTCAGTAGTCATGCATGGATGTGAGATTGGACTATAAAGCTGAGTACTGAAAACTTGATGCTTTTGAACTTGATGCTTTTGGTGTTGGAGAAGACTCTTGAGAGTCCCTTGGACTTTAAGGAGCACCAACTAGTCCACCCTAAAGGAAATCAGTCCTGAATATTCCTTGGAAGGAATGATGCTGAATCTGAAACTGCAATACTTTAGCCACCTGATATGAAGTACTGACTTTTTGAAAAGACCCTGATGCTGGGAAAGATTGAATGCAGGAGGCAAAGGAGATGACAGAGGATGAGATGGTTGGATGACATCACCGACTCAATGGAAAATGAGTTTGAGTAAACTCCGGGAGTTGGTGATGGACAGGGTGGCCTGGCGTGCTGCAGTCTATGGGGTTGCAAAGAGCCGGACATGACTGAGTGACTGAACTGACTGACTGACTGTACAACAGCATAAGCACTGAAAGCGTATGCACTATATTGATCAACATTTATTTACATTGAAAGTGACAGAAAACCAATTCAAAAATAGAGAAAAATATAAATTTTCACTGATATGATATATTGTTATTTTCTGCTAAAAATTTATATGGGGTCCAAAGACCTGAATTTTCTGTCTTTCTTTTTGCTTAGTCTCATTTTCAGGGTACATTTGAAGTCTGCTATCAGCCTCAGGTTTTTCCCAACAATTATTAGCTAGATTCCATATTTTCATGTGACCACAACCTAGAAAATGTAGCATGCTTTTCTTCTCCCAAAGCTCCACCAATCTCATATATCTTTTACTGAAACAAGATTACTTCTCTTCCCTGAACCAATAGGCATGGACAAGGTACAGGATGATAATGTACTGATCTTGCATCTTTGGAGACATATGTAGCTTCAAATTATCTGAAAACATTTAGGTAAAGGACAGAGAATTCCCTCCAAGGAAAGCTAGATTATCTTCCCAAGAAGGGAAATAGAAAGACAGCCAAGCAAAACAAGAACACAATAGTGGGGAAAAAAACGATTGAGAAAAACCCATTATGTATTTTGGATCAAAACAAGATTTGGAAGCAGATTACCTTGGATAGAAAGACAAAGATATAGACTTGTGGTATTCTAAGGAATCCAACATTTAAGGAGTCCACTGGTAGATTCCCTTGTAGCTCAGCTGGTAAAGAATGCACCTGCAATGCCAGAAACCTGGGTTTGATACCTGGGTTGGGAAGATCCCCTGAAGAAGGGAACATCTACCCACTCCAGTATTCTTGCTTGGAGAATTCCATGGACAGAGGAGCCCAGCTGGCCCCGGTCCATGGGGTCACAAAGAGTCAGACACAATTGAGGGACTTTCACTTTCATCTTCAAGAAGTCCACAGTGAGTGAACATTTTGCAAAATATTTTTGAATGGAATAACATATTGTAATTCTTAGATCATCTTACTGGATCATAAATGGTATCTCATAATCTATTATTCCATATCTGGAACAGTTCCTTAAATGCTTTACTTCACACTTACCCACATTGAAGCTCAGTTGCCATTTGCATTATCCCACACAGCTTCATGAGCACTTTACTCCCACTGACTCAGCATTCCTTCGCTGAAGAAAGCTTGGATAATTTGCTGTGTACTCCCACTTTTAGGTTATTTATGAAAATCTTTAAATAAAATTACTGTCAAACCAGGGGAATGACATTGTTAGCTTTTACCACCCAGCAGAGCACTAATTTAGCTTTGTTCTTTCTCTCCTAACTGTGTTTACTCCTTATTCATGGCAATCAAAATGTATTTGTTAAGCATCACACTATGTGCTTAAAAATATATCAGAGTCTTGAGGCACAATGTTGAGTTTGAAGACATTTAAAGGATTCTATTAATCACTGAGCAATTCAGCTTCATTTGCTTACTTAAGAGTCTCAATGAATAAACTTTGCTTAAAATCATGCCTTAGCTCTGTCCACTGTTTACTGGCCTCTTTATATCATTAATAAAAGACTTTGAAAGTAAAAGTGAAAGTCACTCAGTAGTGTCTGACTCTTTGTGACCCATGGACTATAGAATCCATGGAATTCTCTAGGCCAGAATACTGGAGTGGGTAGCCTTTCCCTTCTCCAGAAGATCTTCCCAACCCAGGGATCAAACCAGGGTCTCCTGCATTGCAGGTGGATTCTTTACCAACTGAGCTATCAGGGAAGCCCATAAAAGACTTTACCTGTTGATAATACACAGGCCGACTTCAACATTTTTTCTCAGTTTTTATCACTTATTCAGTATATAACTAAAGTTATTTTGAATCTATTCCTCAAAAATGAAGAACATTTCTTAGAATTATTTGTAAGAATGGGAAAAAGAAATGTTTTACTCATTTACATTATGTTAATGATTTCCATACATCAAAGTATGAGCTGGGGCCAAGCTGCTGTTGGCAATTTTAAAAGGTCAAGGTGAAATGATAAAAATAAAGACACACTATAGTTTCTCAGGAAGTTCAGTAGTAAAGAATCCACCTGCCAATGCAGGAAACACAAGTTCAATAAATGGATCTGGAAGATCCCCTGGAGTAGGAAATGGCAACCCACCACAACATCCTTGCCTAGAAAAATTCCATGGACAGGGGAACCTAGTGGGTTACAGTCCATGGGGTCACAAAGAGTCAAACATGACTGAGTGACTGAGCGTGAACACAGGATTTAGCAAAACATTATTTTTATTTAATTGTAAAGTTTGTCCTTTTTTTTCTTCTAGTATATATATATATCTTTTACTTATGACACAGTTATTGAACAAGTAATGTGGGCATCCTTAATTTCCATAGTTGGCAAGTGAAAAATCTGACAGATTTATATTATTCTTCAACACTTGTTAAAATACTGTATGGCATATAAGATGCTAAACATTAGTAACATCATTTTATATGCCAATAGTCAAAGAATTCCATCCATTCAGCTAAGTTTTTGTTTTAGGATCTAAGCAAAAATTGCATATTCAAAAATACAGAGTGTTCTCTCCCTGTAGCAGGCCATATCATATAATCTAAGGTGAAATATATTCTAAATCAACTACATAACTAGCTTGATTATCTCATGATGCTGTGAGAATTTTAACTTCAAATAACCAATAAAACAGAATTTTCTCTATATTCTAAGTTGATAGAGCATTGGTGCATGAATAAAAGTATGCATAAAAATGTGTACTTTTTCTTCACTTTAGCAAGAGTATTCCAAAGAGAAAAATACTTAACTTGTTAAATGTCTTAGTTTAAGAAAAAGGAAAATATATATGAAGGTAGAATTAGATAGGGATATATGACATGAAAGTATTTATGTATTACTTTTCAACAAATCCCTCTTACATAATAACAAGGTTCCAAGCAGTTTGCTAGGTGATAGGAGTAAATTAAACAAGACATGGTCCCTGCTCTTATGGAGCTTAAAGAATAATGAGGAACACAAACAGTCAATAGTTTTATGACAAAATACAGAATTATAACTTTGAAAAGAGAGTAGATGCATTAACCAGATCAGAAGAGTAAATAAAAATTAATAAATAGGATAATTCAAAATAGAGCCCCTGAGACTGCAGGGAAACAGATAACTATGAAGAGCTAGGAGATAACCTCAATGAAGGATTGGTAGGGGCTTCCTGGTGGCTCAAGTGGTAAAGAATCTGCCTGCAATGCAGGAGTTGCAGGAGAAACAGGTTTGATCCCTGGCTCAAGGAGATCCCCTCCCTGGAGGAGGAACTGGCAAGCCACTACTATATTCATGCCTGGAGAATCCCACAGACAGAGCAGTCTGATGGGCTACACAGTCCATGGGGTTACAAAGAGCTGGACACAACTAAAGCAACTTAGCCCACCCACAGGCGTAATTCAACCAGCCTTTCTAGGAGAAAAGGGAAACTGACAAGCATTTTACTTGAAAACTATTATCAGGTTACTGTGATGAAAGTTCTGCTCTGGCAGAAAGCTGAGAGTAGGGCAGTGGGGGTGAGGGGATACATGTGGGTAGACGAATTAGGTCTCTACTGTAGACATGAAATATAGATAACGGTAACTTGGGGGAAAAATGGTATTGGTAAAAGATATATTCAGAGGTAAATGAGTTTGGATAACATTTAGTGTATATTTGAGATTTTTTATGAGTTTGATGGAGATCAGGGAATGGATGTAATGGTTGACTCAATTACTGACTTGAGTAACTAGATGCAGAGGGATTTTATTATATGGGAAGCCAGATTTTGAAAGGTGATATGGTGGGGGACTTTTCTCATAGCTCAATTGGTAAAGAATCTGCTTGCAATGCAGGATTCAATTCCTGGGTCAGGAAGATTCCCTGGAGTAAGAAATGGCAACCCACTCTAATATTCTTGCCTGGAAAATCCCACAGACAGAGGAGACTGGCAAACCACAGTCCATGGGGTCACAAGAGTCAGACATGACTTAGTGTCTAAACCACCACCACCATGGTGGATCAGTGTGACAGTGTCAATTCCTAGGCAGGTTGATAAGAAGTCCAAGGGTCCTTGAGGAGGAAAAAGGGGTCTGGGACTATCAAGGAAGAGAAAGGGGTTTGGAATTCTCAAGGAGGGGGAAAGGACAAACGTTTGTCTCCTACATTCCTTAGTAAGGATTATAACAATGTAACCCAGTATTCTTGCCTAGAGAATCCCAGGAATGGGGGAGCCTGGTGGGCTGCCCGTCTATGGGGTCGCACAGAGTCGGACATGACTAAAGCAACTTAGCAGCAGCAGCCACAGCAGCAACAATACATTGTAATGTAATAATAACAATGTATCCTGGTTGAGGACAGTTACTCCTTCTTAAAAACCTTTTGACTAATCTTGTTATCTTAAAATGTATATTATGGGAGTGGGTCTGGTAAAATTTTTATTGTTAAGTTCTAATCCTGTTATCTTAAAATGTAACTTGCGGGAGTGGGTCTGGCAAAATTTCTATAATCTTGAGACATTCTTTTGATTTATTGTAATAACCACTTTAAAAAGTATATAACTGCACAACAAAGGAAAATATCAGCAAGGTGAAAAGACAGCCTTCTGAATGGGAGAAAATAATGGCAAATGAAGCAACTGACAAACAACTAATCTCAAAAATATACAAGCAACTTATGCAGCTCAATTCCAGAAAAATAAACGACCCAATCAAAAAATGGGCCAAAGAACTAAATAGACATTTCTCCAAAGAAGACATACGGATGGCTAACAAACACATGAAAAGATGCTCAACATCACTCATTATCAGAGAAATGCAAATCAAAACCACAATGAGGTACTACTTCACACCAGTCAGAATGGCTGCGATCCAAAAATCTGCAAGCAATAAATGCTGGAGAGGGTGTGGAGAAAAGGGAACCCTCCTACACTGTTGGTGGGAATGCAAACTAGTACAGCCACTTTGGAGAACAGTGTGGAGATTCCTTAAAAAATTGCAAATAGAACTCCCTTATGACCCAGCAATCCCACTGCTGGGCATACACACCGAGGAAACCAGAATTGAAAGAGACACATGTACCCCCAATGTTCATCGCAGCACTGTTTATAATAGCCAGGACATGGAAACAACCTAGATGTCCATCAGCAGATGAATGGATAAGAAAGCTGTGGTATATATACACAATGGAGTATTACTCAGCCGTTAAAAAGAATTCATTTGAATCAGTTCTGATGAGATGGATGAAACTGGAGCCGATTATACAGAGTGAAGTAAGCCAGAAAGAAAAACACCAATACAGTATACTAACACATATATATGGAATTTAGAAAGATGGCAATGACGACCCTGTATGCAAGACAGGAAAAAAGACGCAGCTGTGTATAACGGACTTTTGGACTCAGAGGGAGAGGGAGAGGGTGGGATGATATGGGAGAATAGCATTCTATCATGTATACTATCATGTAAGAATTGAATCGCTAGTCTATGTCTGACGCAGGATACAGCATGCTTGGGGCTGGTGCATGGGGATGACCCACAGAGATGTTATGGGGAGGGAGGTGGGAGGCGGGTTCATGTTTGGGAACACATGTAAGAATTAAAGATTTTAAAATTAAAAAAATTAAAAAAAAATAAACAAACTGAAAAAAAAAAGTATATAATTCCCTTGCTAATACTAGCGACAGGGACACTCTCCATCCCCCTTCTGATGTCTATGTCAGAAGATTTCTCTGTCCCTTTTCACTTTAATAAAACTCTGCTACAAAAAAGCCCTGGTCCCTGGTCCCAAAACTAAATATTATTCTTCGGAGATCTAAGAATCTTCAGAGAATCTGACATTGTTCACCATAAGCTATCAAGTGGTAAAGAATTTGTCTACCAATGCAGGAGATGCAGGTTCCATCCCTGGTTGGGAAGATCCCCTGGAAAAGGAAGTGGCAACCCACTCCAGTATTCTTACCTGAGAAATTCCATGGAAAGTGGAGCCTGGTGGGCTACTATCCATGGGGTCCCAAAAGAGTTGGACATGACTTAGCTACTAAACTACAATGACAATAGATATAGAACGCTGAGGGATCACAATACCTTTGAAACATCCAAGAGAAGTTGTTAAGGAGGCAATGTATTAGATGTCTAAAGGTGACAGTGAGATCTGGTCTAAACATATAAATCCTGTTTATAGGTATCAATTGGTATGTAAATGATTACTGTGATTACCTACAGAAATATTATAGAGTACAAAGAAGAAAGACTTTTGACAGAATCTTCAGAAATTCCAATCAGTAGAGAAGTTAAATCTCTAGAAAGAGGTACAGAATGGGTAACCTAACATAAGAAAAGAAAAACAAATAAGAAATGACCAGGAAGCCAAGAGAAAATGTGTCAACAAGAGTGAATGCTGCTTAGAAGACAAATAGTATGATGGTTGATAAATAGCCAATATATTTTAAAGACATGAGTTTGATTGGTGACTATCATGAACAACTTAGAGTAATATGCTAAACTAATGACTAAGCTGAGAATTGTATAAAAGGACAGGAAATTAAGACTCAATATGAACAGCTCTTGTAAGTATTTGGTCTATGAAACTGAAAGATTTTTAACTTAGTCCCTAACTCTCAAACACTGTGTTATTTTGAACAACCAAAAGCACGAAGATATTTCAAGAAATAAAAATATTTGAAGATTATTAAATGCTAAATTTCTCACTGTATGAGTGCAGTTTTATTTAGCACAGATCTTTTTGTAATTCACATAGTTTTTTAATAGACACCATGCTTAATCATCCTCAAGAATCTGCCACTGTGATTCAAAGATGCTTCATATTCCATTTAAAATATCAGGCATCTAAAATAAAAAGGAATATATTAGTTCACCTCCTGGAGCTTTGTGATATTTTAATAAAAATAACACTAATAATGGACTCATTAACACTTAGCTCTATCATCTGTAGTCATTCCTAGGTCTATAGCTAAATACAGTATAATTTTTACCCGGAGGGTGTATATGATTAAAGTTGGAATTTCCTCAAGTTTATAGCTAAATACCCACCATCCCCTCAAATATTCTGTTCTGATGTATTTTCTTGTTAAATAATCTCAACAAATTCATTTTAACAGTGATGGTAATTTATACAATCATCTTTAAGGTGTTATTTGATAGTGTCTGGAAATTTGCCTCTTGCTATATTTTATTCATCAGAAAGTTGCTAATAGAGACATCACACATGGTGAAATATACATTCTATTGGAATAAGGACTGGTCCTTGTTTAAGATTAAAATATTCTATAAAAGAATGATGACTTTATGTCTATTATTAATACTTTTGTACTAAGAAGCTTATCTGATATTTTCTAAAGTGACAGTGAGGTGATATCAGCTTATTAGACTGTGAGATGTATTATGAAGTACTTTTGAAAGCACAGGAGCAAGCAAAATAAAATGTCCCAGAGCTAAGCATTATTCAAAGAGGATGAATAAAAAAACACTGTTTCAAAGATATTTTCCTTGAATTCAACTTTCCACTGCGCTCTTATTTTAGTAACAACAACAAACTGAAACTTAGAATGTTGCTCTGTGCCTAGAAATATGCCAAGTTTGCATGATTAACTAAGGCCTGGGGTATTACACTAAACTAGGCTATTTAACTTTGGATTCTAATTTTTCAATTCCTTCAAACAGTATAATGTCTGCTTATCCAAAAATTGTTGACATGTGCTGTTTAATAAATATACAGATATCTATTTAGGTAGCTTAGGAAAGATATAATAAAATTAATAAAATAAAATTGACCTCATTAACAGTTCAATAAATGCAACTTAAAAATAGCATCTTATAGGTAAAATTATTAAAAAATGAAATGCAAATGACTGTACCAGAAATTGGATGTCATTTAACACTTTGGTATTATTGAACCATGTGGGGCTCATCTACCATGAGTTGACTTACTCAGCAGCCATTCCTAGCTACCTTGTCCTTTTTTCATGGAAGCTGTAAAAATAAACACTCTCTTTTCCTACACAACTTCTAGTCTGGCATGAATTTATAACATAGTTCTCACCAATGAGAAGTCAGAAGTCTACAAGGAATTACTTGCCTGTCTGTATGCAAAGACAAAGCTTTGAAAGGAAATTTTGTACCTTCAACCCTATTCCAGTCTGGTGCCTAGGGACTTGGCAACAGAAAAGGAATCACAACCACGAGGTAGCACTAAAGAAGCCATAACAGAAGAACAGAAAGAACTTGTGTTACTGATGACATCATTGTGCCACTGTACTCACCCTGAACTTTATATTATGTGAGACAAACAAAACACTTATTTAAGTAATTATTATAGGACGTTCAGTTTCTGGCTGCCAAATGCTCTCTTAATCTCTGCAGAGAGTGATTTGTCTTTATGTCTCAATAATCTTTAGAATGATGAGAATTTATATTATGTTATTTAAATTCTGGGAATTATTCCAAAGAGATTGATTTATACAAGGCCTGTATGCCCCAAAATGAATGAGTTTGAATAAGAAATTATATTATATGCAAAACTGTTTATTTCAGCACTATTTATAATACTGAAAAGTAGAAAAAAATTAAATGGTAAGTAGGGGTTGGAAAGTAAGTTAAACAAGTGATGTTTGTTTAATAAGTCATTATCTAACAATAAAATGACTCTTGAAAATGAATAGAGCTTAGAGATAATTTAATATAAATAGAAAGTTAAAATTAATATTCAAAGTTGTATACAACATGATTAAATGCTATATTAAAGAATATATAATGTTTTGTTTCAAGTTGATATGCATTATGGAATATTTTATTGCAATTTCATCACCTGATTTTTCTCCTTAATTATGGCTACATTAATATAAAACTTCCATGTGACTTTTAAAAAATGATGCCAAATTTCATAAAAATGTAAAAGTAGACAAAATGGTATAAACTCATAACTTCAAACCAGTTCCTGTATATTCCTACACATATCCTCTTTTTCCATCCTAGATTATTTTGAGTTAACTACCAACTAGCATCATATAATTTTTCTGTAACAATATCTTGAAACAATATCTTTCAAACAATATCTTGAAAAGTTAAGAGTGCTTTTAAAAAATATGACCACCAGTCACACCCTTATAAAAATTAAATAAGTTCTTAACATCATAATCAGCTATTCACTTTCTTTTCAAAACTTCATAGTGGTCTTATAAATGTTTTCTGCTTTTGGGAATCCAAAAAGCTTCCATTACCTGAAATGGTTGATATGTCTACTTCTGCCTGCTGTTTCTTTGCAATTCATTTGACAAAGAAGTTGAGACATCAGTTCAGTAGAATTTCTCAAAGTATGGGTTTAGCTAATCACATCTAGGTGGTACAATCTATAATGTTCCTCTGTCAAACATGAATTTAGTTCTCTGTCAATAACACTCTGAATGGTCCTGCTCTTTCATGTTTAAGTGATATTATCAGTCACTGATGATCAGTGCTCAACACCACCTTTATTAGAGTTTGCAGAAAGTATTTTATTTTAAACACCAACAATATCTCTAAAAAGAACATTTCTATTTCTTCAGCTACTTGAATTAAATTAAGCTTTCTCAACCCAGGTGCTATGTTTAGACTGGATAACTCCATGTGAAAAGTTGTTCTGTGCACTGTAGAAGGCTTAGTAGCATCCCTGGCCTCTTCTTACCAGATACTGTTAGTACCCTTCCCTCAGTCACTAGAAAAAAAAAAAAAAAATGCCCCCACATCGTTGTCAAATTATCCTGGAGGCAAAATTGTCCCCAGTTAAGAACTACCAGCTTATCCTAAAGGTTACACATGAAGAACAGAATGTAGGCTTTTCCTTTACTTCTCAGTTTTCAAGGACTTCCCTGGAGGCTCAGACAGTAAAGCGTCTTGCTTATAATGCGGGATCCCTGGGTTGGGAAGAGCCCCTGGAGAAGGAAATGGCAACCCACTCCAGTACTCTTGCCTGGAAAATCCCATGGATGGAGAAGCCTCGTAGGCTACAGTCCATGGGGTCGCAAAGAGTCAGACACAACTGAGAGACTTCACTCACTCACTGTTTACAAAATGGTTAGTTCTCAAGCTTTTGTTGAGAAGATATTTGAGATTTTTTTCAGTAACTTTATAAATTCATGATTTAAAATGTATTTTATGTCTTTCATATAATGTACTTTTCCAACTTAGATTCATGTTTTCCTATTTTTGGTCGGTTTGAGCCTTTCACAAGTTGTTTCCTAAATTCCTTTGATACATCTAGTGGCCTTGCTTTCTACTGTAACAAGTTAATCCAAACAAATTTTGTTCATTTCCTGATCAGGCCTGGAATCCACTATTTCTCCAAGGAGTTCTGTTTTGTTTTGTTTTGTTTTTAAGAAAATAGAATTTACAGAATATAATCTGGGTGAATGTTTAGCGATTTTCCTTCTCTCTACCCAGTAGATGCCAGAAGCACCTCCCTATCCAGTTTTGACAATCAAGTTCAGTTCAGTTCAGTTCAGTCGATGAGTCATATACGACTCTTTGTGACCCCATGAATCGCAGCACGGCAGGCCTCCCTGTCCATCATCAAATCCCAGAGTTCACTGAGATTCACGTCCATCAAGTCGGTGATACCATCCAGCCATCTCATCCTCTGTTGTCCCCTTCTCCTCCTGTCCCCAAACCCTCCCCAAATCAAAGTCTTTTGCAATGAGTCAACTCTTTGCATGAGGTGGCCAAAGTACTGGAATTTCAGCTTCAGCATCATTCCTTCCAAAGAAATCCCATGGCTGATCTCCTTCAGAATGGACTGGTTGGATCTCTCAAGAGTCTTCTCCAACACCACAGTTCAAAAGCATCAATTCTTCGGTGCTCAGCCTTCTTCACAGTCCAACTCTCACATCCACACATGACCACTGGAAAAACCATAGCCTTGACTAGACGGACCTGAGTTGGCAAAGTAATATCTCTGCTTTTGAATATGCTATTTATGTTGGTCATAACTTTTCTTTCAAGGAGTAAGCGTCTTTTAATTTTATGGCTGCAGTCACCATCTGCAGTGATTTTGGAGCCCCCCGAAATATCTGACACTGTTTCCACTGTTTCCCTATCTATTGCCCATGAAGTAATGGGACCAGATGCCATGATCTTCGTTTTCTGAATGTTGAGTTTTAAGCCAACTTTTTCACTCTCCTCTTTCACTTTCATCAAGAGACTTTTTAGTTCCTCTTCACTTTCTGCCATAAGGGTAGTGTCATCTGCATATCTGAGGTTATTGATATTTCTCCGGGCAATCTAGCTTCTGTTTCTTCCAGTCCAGCATATCTGAGGTTATTGATATTTCTCCGGGCAATCTAGCTTCTGTTTCTTCCAGTCATGATGTACTCTGCATATAAGTTAAATAAGCAGGGTGACAATATACAGCCTTGACATACTCCTTTTCCTATTTGGAACCAGTCTGTTGTTCCATGTCCAGTTCTAACTGTTGCTTCCTGGCTTGCATACAGATTTCTCAAGAGGTAGGTCAGGTGGTCTGAATCTTCTCAGAATCTCTCAGAATCTTCCACAGTTTATTATGACCACACAGTCAAAGTCTTTGGCATAGACAATAAAGCAGAAATAGATGTTTTTCTGGAACTCTCTTGCTTTTTCCATGATCCAGCGGATGTTGGCAATTTGATATCTGGTTCATCTGTCTTTTCTAAAACCAGCTTGAACATCAGGAAGTTCACGGTTCACGTATTTCTGAAGCCTGGCTTGAAGAGTTTTGAACATTACTTTACTAGCCTGTGAGATGAGTGCAATTGTGTGGTAGTTTGAGCATTCTTTGGCATTGCCTTTCTTTGGGATTGGAATGAAAACACCTTTTCCAGTCCTGTGGCCACTGCTGAGTTTTCCATATTTGCTGGCATATTGAGTGCAGCACTTTCACAGCATCATCTTTCAGGATTTGAAATAGCTCAACTGGAATTCCATCCCCTCCACTAGCTTTCTTCATAGTGATGCTTTCTAAGGCCCACTTGACTTCACATTCCAGGATGTCTGGCTCTAGATGAGTGGTCATACCATCGTGATTATCTGGGTCATGAAGATCTTTTTTGTACAGTTCTTCCATGTATTCTTGCCACCTCTTCTTAATATCTTCTGCTTCTGTTAGGTCCATACTATTTCTGTCCTTTATTGTGCCCATCTTTGCATGAAATGTTCCCTTGGTATGTCTAATTTTCTTGAAGAGATCTCTAGTCTTTCCCATTCTGTTCTTGTCCTCTATTTCTTTGCATTGATCACCGAAGAAGGCTTTCTTATCTCTTTTTGCTATTCTTTGGAACTCTGCATTCAGATGCTTATATCTTTCTTTTTCTCCTTGGCTTTTCACTTCTCTTCTTTTCACAGCTATTTGTAAGGCCTCCCCAGACAGCCATTTTGCTTTTTTGCATTTCTTTTCCATGGGGATGGTCTTGATCCCTGTCTCCTGTACAATGTCACAAACCTCATTCCATAGTTCATCAGGCACTCTATCTATCAGATCTAGGCCCTTAAAAACAAGACCAGGAGCTGACTGTAGCTCAGATCATGACCTCCTTATTACCAAATTCAGACTGAAATTGAAGAAAGTAGGGAAAACCGCTAGACCATTCAGGTATTGACAACCAAGCATATTACCAAAGTTTCCCTGGAAAACAATATCAATCCATTTTGAGCATCACTATCTTAAATACAAAATATATTTTTTGTGCATAGACAATGAAATGTAATAGTAAAATTATAGAGTTGCACAACCATTATCAAAACCTAAGTTTAAAACATTTTTGCCACTCCTAAAAAATCTTTTGTTACTATTTGCCAACACTCTCCATTCCCATCTCCAGCCCCAGGAAATCACTAATCAACCTTCTGTCTTTAGAAATTTGCCAATTCTGGAAATTTTAGATAAATAAACCTGACTTCTTTCACTAATGTTTTCAGATTTATACAGTTTGTAGTATGTATCAGTACTTCATTTGTATTGCCAAATAATATTCCATTTTATGGATACACGACATTTTTAATCTTATTATTAGATTACTAGGGCTTTTCTTGTGGCTAAGCTGGTAAAGAATACACCTGCAATGCAGAAGACCTGGGTTCAATCCCTGGATCAAGAAGATCCCCTGGAGAAGGGTATTATTAGATTACAGACATTTGAATTATATTCACTTTTTGCCTACTGCAAATAATTCTGTTATGAACATCCACACATGTGTATTGATGGGAACAATATATATTTTATTTCTCTTGAGTATATATATCTAGTGGCAGAATTGCTAAATCATATGGTAAATCTGTGTTTAACTTTTTTAAGACAGACAATTTTCCCCACATTTTGTGTTCTTTAACTTTGGTCTATGTGTCCAAGTCACACTAATTTAATTTAGAAAATATATATTTTAATAACCAAAAGGCTTGATCCCTCCCCTTCAATAAGGTACTCTAACTCTATTTGTTTTATTTAATTTCAGTTTCAATATTAGTAACTTAATTAAGTAACATCAAATTTATAAAGTGGGGAGGTCATTCATTTTTATGATGTTAATGTCTTGTATTCAGGAGTTAAGTATATCTTTCCATTTGCACCAAGTATTGGAATTAAATTTGTACTAAGTCAATTTCTCATTTCTTGGAAGTATAGGGTTTATACTTCTTTTTTTAACCTTTGCCTGAATGTCTTCTGTTTTGAGAATTATACTAAATGTAGTTTTTTTTTTCTTCCATTACATCTTGTAACAAGCTATTTTATTATGAAAGCTATTAATTTTGTGTTGATTTTATAAATTTCTATTTTGCCCAATTATCTCATTGAAGTATATTTTTTAATTGACTCTTCAGTTTTCTTGATCCACAATAATATCTTCTGAAAAAAAATGTTTATTTATCTCTGTCTTTCCAGTTCTTATGGTTCTCCTTGCTTTCTAATTGGATTTGATAATACCTCCAATAATATCTAGGTAGTAGTGTAGATGGGACTTCCCTGGTGGTCAGCAATTAAGAACCCTCCTGCCACTGCAGGAGATGTAAGAGATGCAGTTTTGATCCCTGGATCAGGAAGATGCCTGGAAGGAGGGCAAGGCAACGCACTCCAGGATTCTTGCCTGGAGAATTTCTTGGAGAGAAGAGCCTGGCAGGCTGTAGTCCATAGAGTCGCACAGAGACGGACACGGCTGAAGCAACCTACCATGCACACATAGTGTAGATAGTGAGTATCATTGTTTTGGGGTGTGTTTGTGTGTGTGTGTGTGTGTGTGTGTGGCATTATCAAGAAAGCCTCTATAATTCTGCATTCCAGAAGACTGTGTTTTGGAGACAAGCTATCCATCAGTTCTTTTGTCAGGAGGAACAATTTTCTATAGATCTAACAGAACTTATGTTTTTGTTAGGTTTGGTTTTGTGTTAACAACTTTATTTCTTCAGTAACTGGCCTTTTTAGACTTCTATCTTTATTGGGGATAATTTTGTCTAGTTGCTCTAATTTTTCTAAAAACGTATCCATTTCATATTGATTTTCAAAATAATTTAATTTTTTCCCCAATTCCGTGGTTACTTTACCATGGTCAATTAAAAAAAAAAGAGAGAAAACTCTGTTTAAGACTTCTTCACCCAAAAATTAACACACTTTTTTTTCTTTTCTTTATTTGCTCCATTAAAGGGTTGCTATTTTTATTATTTTAAAAAATGGCTTTATTTATTACTTTTACTGTTTTATTATATTTTATTTTGCCACTGCAATATATTTACAGATAAATTCACTAAGCACACAAAATACTAAAGCTTTATGTTTATAGTGATTCCATAAGAGAGGAGACCAGTAGAATCACTGGACCTGAGATGTAAGTCAAGGGAACTTCAAATTTTTACTGTATTAAAAGCAAATTATTAATAGGAAACAATATGAGCCCTTGCCACATGTGTTGCTTAAGACTAAAATTAATCAGTTCTCATTCTATTTAAATATGAATGTTAGAGTATTTCAAAGGTGAAAGTCTTAGATACTTAATGTACTTGGTTAGTTTTTGCCAAATTCCCAATGAAAAGATACACTTTTAAAAAATCAACCCAGGAGTTCTGTTACTTTCTGTGTAGTATTCATAAATGGAAGTGAAATAATTATATTTTAGAAATCTTTAAATTCTGAACATAATCCCTGGACAATCCATGTCCCTGGTAAAAGTCCCAGCCTTGGCTCTAGGCACTGACAGTGAATAAAAGCAAACTTGTCATGAGCAACTTCATTCAAGAACTCATGCTATATATAAAAGCAACCAGCTGTCCCTATAGCTAAGAAGAGAGTTGCTGAGTGGGGCAAACTGCTTTTACCATTTTTTAATTAAACTTTAAATGAAAGCAGAGAATCCATATCTTTACACTCAGGCACATAAATGTGGAAAGTAACAATTTAATATAATCATTTTAAAAATTAATCAAAATCTGAAGCAAACCCACTGTGGACTAACATTTTGGAAACCAAGAGAAGTGGAGTAACAATCCCAGGAACCCAAACTTGAGGAGAAACACACAAGTGAGAGCAACTGTGCACGTGGCACCAAACACCTCTGATGTCACCATGCATCTTCCCTCCGTGTCCCAGTTCATTCGAAGGTGTCTCTGTTAATGTTTGATGCTTGTTGCAAAATTGCTGATTTGAGCTCTACTGTAAAATTCGTATGTGCGGCTGTCCTATAACTATGGAGCTACCTTCATTCTGTCATACAAGGGCATCTCAATCCAAGTACTATTGACTTCTTGGTTCATGTAATTCTTCATTGTGTGTTTTGCGCATTGAATGCTGTTTAACAGCAGCCCTAGCATCTATCTACCCATTGTTGTTATGTGTTAGTCTCTAAGTCATGTCTGACTCTCTGTGACTGCATGGACTGTAGCCCGCCAGGCTCCTCTATCCATGGAATTCTCCAGGCAAGAATATTGGGATGGGTTGCCATTCGCTTCTCCAGGGGATCTTCCCAACAAACGGATCGAACCTGGGTCTTCTGCATTGCAGGCATATTCAATGCCAGGAACACCTCTCCCTCATTTGTGACAACCAAAAATGTTTCCAGACATTACCAAATGCTCCCTTATAGGAGACAGGGCAACAGTACAAACTACTGCATGATAGTTCACTGACCAAATTACTTCTGTGACTAATCATATTTTCCTTTTATGTTACTGAACATGTATGGGAGAAAGAAGCTGGGTAAGTGTGATTCATCCCTGTTTTCCTGTTTTGGTTTTTAATTTCATTTTTTAAACTTACATGCTTTTTTAATTTTTAAGCTCACCAGTATTTGTTCTATAAAGTTCATAAAGGACATTGGGGAAAATTTGGATATTCATAAATTAGTAATAGATCCCAAACAAAATATAACATATGTCAAAATATGGGATTTTTTGTCAACTAGGCATTATCAATTTTGGGCTCAGATGTTTCCAATCACAGCATAGACAGTAATACAGAACAAACAACTAGACAACTTCATGCAACAATATTTTTTTGTTGTTTCCTATACACAAAGTATGTTAAGTACTCAGTAAATAAAGCAGACTAAAAACAGAAAATATGTCATGCCTTCATGGAACTTACTATGTAACTGGAAGAGAGAAATAATAAACATGAAAAGTAAGTGAACATCAGAATGCTGGGATCCTAGGAGCCACTTTAAGGATCTATTAGGTCTAATAAGTAAATTAAATGGCATAATGGAAGCTGGTACAAATAAAGCAGGGCAGGAGATAAAGAGTACATCTATGGAGATGTGTCTAAACTGAAACAGGATAGTACAGACATATCTAACAATCTGATCATGTGCAAAGTCATATGTATGACTCAGAGAATAACATCTGTGCTCTGGAAGAGCCAGTTCAAAGGCTTGAGGCAGGCACATACCTGTTATGGGATAGGAATCACATGGTTGAGACAGATGGAAAGAAAAGATAAAGTCAAAGAGACCTTGAATGGGCACTGGCTTGTGCAGGGCAGAAGAGTCATAGGAGGACTTTGTATCTTTCTCTGCACACAACTGGCAATCATTGGAAATTTTTGAGCAGAGAATACTTGGTAATGTTAGGATAACAAGGGTCTTACTTCAACTTCTTTTTATCAAATTAAGCTAAAAACATGTGCTATACTGATAAAACAAATTTCCTTAAATATTAATAATAATCATTGTCTAACCTGATCAAAACTTTATGAGTGTTTTAATATTTAAACATATCATTTTTCTTAATTTAATGTACAAAATCATCAAAAGGTTGAACAAAAACATGTCAATCATCCAGATTAAGTCACATATTTAAATGTGATTTAAATGATTTAAAACAAAAATCATTAGGTATACTATATCCAACAATGCTATTGCCCCTACTTCACAAAGGCAGTTTGGAGAACTCCATAAATCCACATTGCTTACCTTTTTAATAAACAGCAAAAATTTCTTAGAGCCTAAACTAAGAGACTTTTGACAGGAATAGCTGGAATGGGGGTGCCATGTACCTCTTCTTAATGCCTAAGGGCTTCTCCACAGCAAGTCCATGTTTGCTTCCTTTAGATGTCATTCTATGCCATTAAACTAATTTGTAAGGATGAGCTATCTAACTGAGATTGTGTTCTTCATTTGGTCCTCTCTCTCCTTCTGAACGGAGAAGGCAATGGCAACCCACTCCAGTACTCTTGCCTGGAAAATCACATGGGCAGAGGAGCCTGGCAGACTGCAGTCCATGGGATCCCTAACAGTCAGACACGACTGAACAACTTCACTTTCACTTTTCACTTTCATGCATTGGAGAAGGAAATGGCAACCCACTCCAGTGTTCTTGGCTGGAGAATCCAATGGACAGAGGAGCCTTGTGGGCTACATTTCATGGGGTTGTAAGAGTCAGACAGAACTGAGTGTGTGCACGCACACACACACATACCTTCACAACAGACCATTCCTCAGCATGAGTGGGTGTTTATTATTAACTTCTGAGAATAGGGACTAAGAAGCTGTCCTTCATGCAGGATCACACAGAAGCCTTTTTGTGGGCTCTCTTGTGGGCTGAAAGTAAATGGACTTCAAAACTGTCTTCTCTTGAGAAATAAAGGGAGGCTCCTGTTTCTTAGTCTTTGCAAGAAAAAGTAGGTCTTTTTCAGATGCATGATAGAGAAATAATTATACTTTTTATGTAGAGCCCTATCAGGTTTCCCTGATAGCTCAGTTGGTAAAAAATTCACTGGCAATGCCCTGGTTCCATTCCTGGGTTGGGAAGATCCGCTGGAGAAGGGATAGGGTACCCACTCCAGTATTCTTGGGCTTCCCTTGTGGGTCAGCTGGTAAAGAATGTGCCTGCAATAAGGGAGACCTAGGTTCGATCCCTAGGTTGGGAAGATCCTCTGGAGAAGGGAAAGAATACCCACTCCAGTATTGCACTCTGGAGAATTCCATGGACAATCCATGGGGTCACAAACAGTTGGACACGATTGAGTGACTTTCACTTAAAGGGTAGCTAGGAAGGCAAGATCAGCAATAGTTCCCCATATGTTAGCACAACATCTGCTGCTGCTGCTGCTGCTGCTAAGTCGCTTCAGTCGTGTCCGACTCTGTACTACCCCATAGACAGCAGCCCACCACGCTCCCCCATCCCTGGGATTCTCCAGGCAAGAACATTGGAGTGGGTTGCCATTTCCTTTGCCAATGCATGAAAGTGAAAAGTGAAAGTGAAGTCTCTCAGTCGTGTCCGACTCTTAGTGACCCCATGGACTGCAGCCTACCAGGCACCTCCTTCCATGGGATTTTCCAGGCAAGAGTACTGGAGTGGGGTGCCATTGCCTTCTCTGAGCACAACATCTAGATAGATGCAATTCACCCCCTAATGTTGAAGGGGCATTTGGCCCACCAAACTGGGCCGGTTGGTGCTCAGCAGATACACTCTACTGGCTCACACACACAAGGACACCTCAGTGCCAAGAATTCATGAGTGTAGTAATCCATCAGACCCCATTCCTCCACATCTCTGATCCCTCCTATCAGTATCTGCTATTTGTATTAGCAAAGTCAGCCTAGTAGGATATAGCAGGATATAGCAGAGTAGATACTATGTCCTCCTAGGCCTGTTTTTCTCTGCAGACGTCAGAGCCCCTAACCCCTCTTTGACTTTACTTCCCTGATTCTGTGCCAGGGGTCAGAGTCTAACTCAATTTTTAAAAATATGTTTCACACATCTTGTGTTCTTATTTCATGATCTTAAAAAGAGAGAGTTTAACAATTTAATGTATGTTAATTGAGTAGTTATTTGCTGTCTTGTTGGTGTTTATACAATTCTGTTCAAAGTATAATTGGATAAATAATGGAATTGAAAGAGACTTCCTGACCTTCATGAGTCTATTATATACTTAGAAGTTCAGACATGATTATATAAACAGAGATAATTAAAATAAGCCTAGGATAACCTCTTTCTGACTTTGATACAAAGTTCTGTGGAAATACAAAATAGCAGTGGTCAGAATTAATTTAGATTTCAACAGGAGATTTATTGGAAAAGATGCCTTGAAGCAGTTTTAAAGGAAGTCAGGAGTGTGAGTGGGTGGAAATTGCTATGTAGCTTATGTCAAGAATAGGCAAAAGTGAAAATAAATGAAAGGGCAAGGATGATTAGAACATTTTCAAGAGCCAAAATCATGTATAGCTTGGTTTATATGATTGAAAAAATGTTCGATTTGTTTTAGCATATATTTTTTTTCATTTAGTAAACATAATTTTCCTTTAACTAAATACATTTCAAACTTCATAACTGTTAAATGATTGACTTAGTGATAATCATCAGTTAACTCTAATATAATTAGCATTATGGGAAAATGGTATATCCATGCATCTCTTTCTCTGATTTCACCAGTTGTCAGAAGAGATAAGGTATAAGAATTTTTACCCCTTCCTCTGGACTGAATTCAGATAAAATCTGAATGAGTCTTAGGGAGGAAGGATTCCTTAGCAATTTACCATTGAATCATGACAGGAAATACTCTAAAACAAGAAGTCATGCAAAGGATATCTTTTGAAAGAGTGACAGCCAAGGGTTTTAATGGATGCTTGATGGCAATTGCTACTGTTACTGTTCAGTGGATAATTTGTATCTGACTTCTCAACCGGATGGACTGCAGTTCACCAGGCTTCCCTGTCCTTCACCATCTCCCAGAGCTTGCTCAAACTTATGTCTAATGAGTCAGTGAGGTCATCCAAACATCTCATCCCCTGTTGTCCCTTCTCCACTTGCCTTCAATCTTTCCCAGCATCAGGATCTTTTCCAGTGAGTTGGCTCTTCACATCAGTTGGCCAAAGTATTGAAGCTTCAGCTTCAGCATCAGTCCTTTCAGTGAATATACAAGACTGATTTCCTTTAGGATTGACTGGTTTGGATTCCTTGCAGTCAAGGGATTCTCAGGAATCTTCTCCAACACAATTCAAAAACATCAGTTCTTTGGAGCGCAGCCATCTGTGTGCTCCAACTCTCACATTCATACATGACTACCAGAAAAATCATAGCTTTGACTGTATGGACCTTTCTGGCAAAATAATGACCCTACTTTTTAATATGCTGTCAAGGTTTGTCATAGCTTTTCTTCCAAGGAGCAAGCATCTGTTAATTTCATGACTGCAGTCATCATCCACAGTGATTTTGGAGCCCCCAAAATAAAAACCTGTCTCTGTTTCCATTGTTTCTCCATCTTCTTGCAATTAAGTGATGAGACAAGATGCCATTTTGTTTGTTTTATTGAATGTTGAGTTTTAAGCCAGCTTTTTCACTCTCCTCTTTCACCTTCTTCAAGAGGCTCTTTAGTTCCTCTTCACTTTCTGCCATAACGGTGGTGTCTTCTGCATATCTGAGGTTATTGATATTTCTCCCTTCAGTCTTGATTCCAGCTTGTGCTTCATCAGGCCTGGCATTTCTCATTATATACTCTGCATAGAAGTTAAATAAGCAGGGTGACAATATACAGCCTTGATGTACTCCTTTTCCAATTTGGACCTAGTTTGTTGTTCCATGTCCAGTTCTAACTGTTGCTTCTTGACCTGCATACAAGTGTCACTGGAGGCAGGTAAGGTGGTCTGGTATTCCCATCTTGAGAAGAATTTTCCACGCTTTGCTGTGATCCACACTCCAAAGCTGTGGTGTAGTCAATGAAGCAGAAGTAGATGCTTTTTTCTGGAACTCTCTTGCTTTTTCGATGATCCAGTGGATGTTGATAATTTGATCTCTGGTTCCTCTGCCTTTTCTAAATCCAGCTTGAATATCTGGAAGTTCTCAGTTCATGTACTGTTGAAGCCTAACTTGGAGAATTTTGAGCACTATTATGTTAGCGCACGAAATGAGTGCAATTGTGAGTTAGTTTGAACATTGTTTGCCATTGCCCTTCTTTGGGATTGGGATGAAAACTGACCCATTCTGGTCCTGTGGCTTCTGCTGAGTTTTCCAAATTTGCAGGTGTATTGAGTACAGCACTTTCACAGCATCACATTTTAGGATATGAAATAGCTCATCTGGAGTTCCATCACCTGTACTAGCTTTGATCGCAGTATGCTTCCTAAGACCCTCTTGAC